>NC_136063.1:1254877417-1256157131 GCF_964261635.1 Lissotriton helveticus
CAAACTTGTTCCCTCTATCGACTACGACCACCTCGCATTCCCAGGTGCATTCAACAGGTTTCTCATGCATTTTCACATTTCAGCTTATATAAAATTTCTAACACTCCCTCAACAGGCTAGGAGATCCAGAGTCAGACTGGAGCTGGGAGTAGCCTGCCGGACGTCACATGTTCAGGCGACATAGTTGAATACTACATCACTACCTTGCGAGCCCCAGCACTTACATTGAAAACCCAAATCAAAGCAATTTTTGAAGTGGCTGGCTCCCCATAGCAGGCCCAGTTGGCAGAGGCCCTAAACCTACTTGATATAGAAGTTCAAAACCTGCAAAACTATGATATCCTGCTCACCACCTGGAAAAGATCAGTGAACGCACAGGTTAAGAATATTTCATTCAAAAGAGATCTGGAAAGCCTATGCCAGCAACCCACATTCTCTCGACTGGAGGCCTCCTATATACTGGGCAAACCCCAGCCTTACTTCAAGCTTGCCTTGACAGTTCAAAACCAGAAGAAAATTTTGTATATGAAGCTTCTTGCACTACCAGTAGCGGACTTCAATCCATCTTGGGCCCGGCGGGACAACCTAATCGCTTGCCAACTATATAGCTACCAACGGGAATCCTGGTTTCACCTTGTGTGTTGCTGTCCAAAATTGGCCAGTGAGCAACATCGTCTGGTAGTCCCCATTTGCAGGACTCATGGTCTTAGACATTGCAGAGAAGTCTCAGACCTGTGTTTTTCCGTCAAAACAGTACAAATCGCAGCCAGATCAGGGAAATTCTCGGATGCAATCCGGGTCGCCCTCACAAATACAACCAAAGCCACCAGCAGCAATTAGCTGGCCATCTAACCAGAACCACCGCGACTCCACGGCTTACATAGCAAAGAAGGAAATACCATCAAATAAGCTTAGATGATCAATCATACACGTCAGACCATCCAAATCCATAGAACTGAGGTTAATATCTATAAACTTTGGCTTTTTCATTGACACTCTTAATCGAAGGTTGGAAAAGTTAAAGGTGTGCATTAAAACGAACACTAATCCACCGCGATAAAGAACCTGCCCAAGTTATAAAGGAACTATAGACGCAGCTGCTATTTCAATGCACTAGCATTTCAGAATCAGCCTGGGTCGCTGTTTTAACAATTTTATAAACCTTAGCGAATCCAGACACTTTAGGTGGAATCCCCATGATGGTTATGCATTTTAGAACTGTATTTTCTATCCTTTCTTCCTTTTTTATCCTCCTCTTTTCTTTTACTCTACATACAAAAATGCAGCAGATTGTAAAAATTGTAATTAATTGAACAACAAAGAGTCACTTACTCTACACGTCTAACAATGTCTAACAGCGTTTAACAATTCTAAACTCGTAAGCTGTTTTCTACTGTCTGTGGTATGATCCCAGTCTTAAAATAAGTAACTAGACCACTTCCTTGACGCAACTGTCAGAGTTTCTGCAAAGGCGATCTTCCTGATCTTGATTACCTTGTTCAAACAGTTTCCCTAGATATTGTTATTGGTGTGAACTATTGACTTCATTTGTTCAACTCACATTTATGTCTGAGAATTGTTCAACTAAGAGATGCGTTATGGCTGTACCAATACCTGCTACTCATTGCTAGCCAGAATTCATGGACAACTTCAGTGCTGGTGGCACCCAGTGCAACAGTGTTTGGTGGCGCCGCCTAATGACCACCTCCACCATGGATTCCCTCACTACCACCCTTTAACAGTACCCCTCATGTCTCCATAACCACTCTCTCAGATGCATTTAATTAGTGTTATAGCGGTACTCATACTAGTGTAGGGCATCAGAGCACTTTACATCACACACCTATTGCACAGAGACAATCAATCATACATGTGTAAATCAGTGTATAGGAAATGCTTCACAAGAAAGTGGACTACAGGGTGTAGGAGTCACGTCATCCATACTGGTAGGCAGTATAGTTTAGGAGGCTTGGTTTGGAGAAGCACAAACTCAGAATTTACACCGTAACACCATGGTTGTGGATTCTATTTAATAATAAGTATATATTTCTACCCAAATGAACCCTTTTTGCAACAATAAGGTAATGAAAGACTGAGAGAAAAATAATAATGCCCTAATCTATACTTTGCAGTTTTCATGCAGCTCTTTGATGACCATTATAGCTCACTGTTCTACATGAGGGTTGTAACTTATAAACTAACTGCAAGTACCAAAGGGATCTCTCTGACAAAAGCAGTAAGCTACTGACCTATTTCTGCATGGTACACATTCTTTGCAGCAGGCATATTAACCCTCTGCACTACCTTAGGATGAGTCCAAACTTCCACTAGACTAAAATCCCATATCTCTCCAGGAAAACATTTATCACCTGAGTTATCTTGACATTTTTATTGTTGCCTGAAAATTGGTGGAGACCAATAATGGGCACCAGGTGCTTTTAAAATCATAATATACTTGCAAATACAGCACCCCTACCTTAATTCAGCGCCCAATGCAGTGGCACCGGTCGCAACGCCCTAGAGCCGGCACTGCTTGTGGTTTCACTCTTGGATATACTAGTTATTAACACCAACTACTAGCCAGGTGTTCCAGTTGTCCCCACTTTTATACTTGCCTGCATGTTATGTCATGACATTCACAGTTATGCAAATACCTCTCCTTGTTTGCAGCGCAATTAGAGCTTTATGAGATTTGGTCTCCACCACTCTAAAGCCCTGGAAGGGATAGGGGTGGGTGGGTTTACAGTGGTCTCTTTGATCCTGTCCTTCTACTTATTTCTGATATCCCCTATCTCTCTGCTCACGTTAGTGTCTATATCTTCCCAAACACTTTCCCCCTCACTGAGATGCTCTCCCCAGGCAAAACACATTAGTACCGCCTTCACAATTAGAATTTAGCTTAGTTACATTAACATGATTACAACACATTAATAATATTCTGAAAATCCCTCTAGTAGTCTACCAAAGTTTCTATAGCACACCTCAAGATAAACAGGTCATTTCTGCTCCCAAGACATGCTGCTACACTAATAGAACCCAAAATTGACAATAAAATATAGAAATATATCTCTCTGGGTGACAACTGGATTGTTAAAAATCCTCTTCCTTAATACCAAAGGAATTAAACACCCAGTTAAAAAGAAGAAACATCTGAATTACAAGCTTAAACTTAAAGGAGACATCATTATTCTACAAGAAATCAAAGTAGGTGTCCAAGAATGTAACGCTGAATTCAAGCTTTGCACTGCTCCCCAGCCCATAAGAAAGGAAGTACTAAGGCCCAGATTGTCAAAGGTGTCACGCAATGCAGCAGCCAAAAATGCTGTGCTGCGTTGCGTGACAGGGAGGGCACAGGAGAGCGCTTTATTCACAAAGATATGGCTCTCTCCTCCATCTCACTAGAGCCGGTACTGATTTCAGCTGCCATGCACGAGGCACACACCTTAGGCTACCCTTCTAGTACAAAATCTATGGTAGATTCAGGTACGCACCCTAGCACTATGGCGCTAAGGTGTGTGCCTGGCGCACTAAAAGATTATCCATGCTCACCCTCTGGTAACTTGTCACAGAGCAGACAGGCTTATCTAAAGAGGCAATGTGTAAAGTATTTGTGTAACGCACACAGCAACACAATGAAAACACAACAAAAATACTCCACATAGTGTTAGAAAACGACATAGTAATTTTATAATTTAAACAAGACCAAAACGACAACAGTCCAACAAGTAGAACTGAAGTTATGAATATTTAAATAATACATCAAATGACAGTGCTTAAAGTCATAAGGCGTCAACTGCAGACATCTGGTTGTGCTAGACCAGGGTAAATCCAAACTTCAGGCCGACCACGATCAAGGACAGGTCAGCTACATGACTCACGTTGGTCCCGCTGAAAAAGGACCTTGGATGGAGGCAGTGTCGACATTGAAGACTTGAAGTGAGGAAGTCACTGCGTCGTCGTCGATCCCATGGATGGAGGCGATGCATCGGTTCCGATCCACACAACCAGTGAGACTTTGTCGACAAACCCCTTGGCAATGAAGGCGATGACTTGTCGTGGAACAGTGCAGTCCATCTGCATCAAGCCGCAAAGTCAGTGTCGATGGGAAATGCTTCAGTTGTTCCGACCGGCGCAAAATTACCGATGCATTGGTTTTGATGGATCAGCACAGCAAAAATCACCTTGCAAGGGCCCAGGGCCGGATTGGCACCACTTGGTAGGACAGGACTCGCAGATTGCTGAGTCCAGGTGCTGTTGCAGGTCTGAAGGATGTCTTTGATGGCCCTGAGACTTAAGAACAGGGGGCAAGCCAAGAAGGCATTTGAGTTACTCTGGGTTCAAGTGAGATGGGTCCAGTCTTTGTCCTCAGCAAGGCAAGGATTAGCAGGAAACAGGGCAGCACAGCAAAGCAAAAAACAGTTCTTCCAGAGCAGCAGTCAAGCAGATTGGCAATCCTTGAGGCACAGCAGTCTTTCCTCCTGGCAGAGTTCTTCACAGGTCCAGTAGTGTCCTGTCTTGGTAGGGTCAGAGCCCCAGCACTTATACCCAGTTGTGCCTTTGAAGGGGGGTGACTTCAAAGAAGCGTCTTTGAAGTGCACATAATCCCTTTATTCCCAGCCCTGGCTCCAGACTATCAGTAAGGGGTAACCGGCCGTTTGTGTGAGCAACAGGACACTGTCTATTCAGGTGTAAGTGTCAGTCCCTCTCTCTTCCTGCCCAGAGAGAGCTATCAGAATGCAGATAAGTTCTGTGTCAGACCTACCATTTCTGTGTTTGTGGCTGTCTAAAGGGGATGCAAAAGTGTAGCTGTCACCCACCCCAGACGTGTATTAGTGACAGGCTGCAGGCACACAGAGAAGTAAGAGCAGATATATGTCCACTTTCTAAAAGTGGCATTTCTAAGATAGTAATGTTAAATCCAACTTTACCAGTAAAGAGAATTTATCATTACCATTCCAAAGATATAAAACATTATGCAGCTTCTCCCTTCCAAGCAGGAATTACAGCGTCAAGTGTATTAAGGAATTCCCAATGTTAATCTGCGAGAGGAGTAGGTCTCACAGTAGTGAAAAATGAACTGGTGTGTTTGTCCTACCTTTTACTTACACAACATCCTGCCCTATGGACTACCCAGGGCCTACCTTAGGTACTTTCTGGAGGTGAAAGAGGATGTCCTTCCAGCTGGTACTGTAGACAGCTATGCAATCCAGGTAGGCAGCTGAGAAGGCCTTCATACCAGCAAGAAGCTGGTTCACCAACCTCTGGAAGGTGGAAGGAACATTTATGAGTCCAAAGGGCATCACACAAAATTCGTAGTGGCCCTCTGGAGTGGAAAAAGTTGACCCCTCATTGGCACCTTGTGTTAGGGCGATCTGCCAGTACCCTGATTTAAGGTCAAAGGTATGAAGTCATGGGCAGCCCCTAACCAGTCAATCAGCTCATCAGCCTGGGGGATGGGATGAGCATCTGTTTTTGTAACTGAGTTGAGCCCTCTATAGTCCACACAGAACCTCAGTTCCGTTATTGTGTCCGGTAGGGCAGCTTTTGTTACCAGAACCAAAGGACTGGACCAGAGACTACTTGAGTGATCTACCATCACCAATTAGAACATTTTAGAGACTTCACTCTTAATTCTGGCCCTCACCTTATACGACAACCTGTATAGTTTAATCTTAACAGGGATGTTGTCCCCTGTGTCACACAATGGGTACACAGGTGGGTAGTCCCAGGAAAATGGGATAACAGAGAGAAGTGCTGTCCCAACACTTGGTGGCTGGCTGTCTGCTGTTCGGTAGTCAGACTGGGGGAAAGGATTACTTCTTCCATAGACCCATCCTTCTCCTTTGAGTTTACGAACAGCATGGTGAGCTTAGATCTCTTAAAGTATGGTTTGAGGGGATTGATATGGAGCACCCTGTAGGGTTTCCTAGGGGTCTTGAGGTCCACCAGGTAGGTGGCCTCAACCTTTGTCTCAATCACCTCATAGGGCCCAGTCCAACAGTCCTGGAGGGCCCTCGGTCTACCTATTCCATCACCCACACTTTCTGCCCAGGAGTCAGTTCAACAGCGGTAGAACTTTGGTGCTTCATGACATCCTGGCTGGCTTCTAAGTTGTCAGAAGCGTGCTTCTACAATTTAGCCTTTTTGCTTCTGAAACCCAGCACGTATCTCACTACTTCCTGGGGAACCTTCTTGGGAGCTTGCTTTTACCCCCTTCTTCACCAAACTCAGGGGTCCTTTAATAGGGCGCCCATACAGTAGCTCAAAGGGGCTGAAGCCCACTCCGTTCTGTAGTACCTCCCTGTAGGCAAACAACAGGCATGGCAAGAGGATGTCCCACTTATTCCTCAGGGCCTCAGGTAGGTCTCTAATCATGCCCTTCATGGTTTTGTTGAATCTCTCAACATGCACATTTGTTTGTGGATGGTTAGGGGTGGAAAACGTGTAGATTACCCCACACTCCTTTGACATTGAATGCATGTATGCAGACATGAAGTTTGTACCCCTGTCAGACACAACTTTCTTGGGGAAACCCACTCAGGTAAAAAAATCCCCATCAGGGCCTTTGCCACTGCAGGTGCAGTCATGGTCTTCAGAGGAATTGCCTGTGGGTACCTAGTGACATTGTTATGCACTGACCTGGACTCAACCGCAGAGACGACTCTGGAGCAGATGCTGGATCTCCTATCCCTCTCAGAGGAGCACTAGATCAAGAGATCAAACTCCTTAGATTACACAAGGCCCCTTGGGGGTAAGAGGGGTAGGGATAAAATAAGAAAAGAAAGACTTGCAGTACTGGATCTGTTCAGCAGCTGTGTGACAATGCGTAACAATATTTGTCTCTTCTGAGACCTTCTGTGTTTGCGGGGTAGATGTGCGCTGGACCAGAAACTCTGGTTTAGGGAAGACAAAATACACTGGAGATAACAAGAGGAGGCTGTTTATATCAGTTAACGTACAGGCCTTAATATACCATGACCATACTTTTACATCTGTAACATACAGTTATAGGTTTCATCAGCAACACAGCATGAGAGCAGAATAACCAAGATCACAGATTGGAGTTTCTGGCACTCCCAGGAATCAACTTGAAATACAGATTGGAGTTACTGGCACTCCCAAGGATAAACACGGAATACAGGGTGGAGTTACTGGCGCTTCCAGGGATAATCTTGCAATACAGATTGGATTACTGGCATTCCCACAGATGACCTCAGAATACAGGTTGGAGTTACGATCACTCCCAAGGATAAACTCGGATCACAGATTGGAGTTACTGGCACTCCCAAGGATTAACTCCAAACACATATTTTGCAACAAGGTTCATACATATATCAAATACTCTGAAGTTCTTTCTCTTGGCACTAATGTTCATCAGAGAAAAACAGACCTAAATTCTTTGGTTTTGGCACATTCACAGTTCAAGCACCAATGTATCAAGAAGTGTCAGGAGCATAAACACACAAGAAGCGCTGGAGGAAATCAAGGAGCGTGCATGGAGGAATAGTCTATAGTTTTTGAAGATATTGAATCTCGGTCCTGCTTTATAGGAGGATTAGTGCCCACTAACCTGATATCAAGTACTTAGCCTTGTTCTTCCACTTGTCTGAAGTTCGAAGACGATCTAGAGGCTTTGACTCAGGGAGTTGAGGGCAACACGAGTAGCTGTGCAGGAGGAAGAGATGAAGGAGGTTTCAAGGGAGCTGGAGCCACAGGAACCACTGGTTCAACTTTGGCTTGAAGGAGACTAGAATGGGGAGAGGAGTTGGCCTAACGGCCAAGGCGCTCGACCTCGGACCTGGGGATCTGGGTTCGAGCCTCGGTAACGACGCCAAAAACCTCCTGTGATTCTGGGCAAATCACTTAATCTCCCCGTGCCCAAAAAAAATTAAAGTGTATCCTCATGTAACTGGTGTTATGTAAAGCGCCCTGATACCTGATTCGGTTCGGGTCTAGTTCGCGCTATATAAAACTAAAAAAAAAAATGTTTCTCGATTCCAGCTGGATTGCTCAGGTGAGTGGAAGAGTGAAGCTTGTTCTGCAGAGAGTGAGGCCAAGCCACTACTTGGAGCTGGACATGGTTTATATACCCCTCGATGGCTCAACGGATGAAGTTCACGTGTGACATGACACGTGGGGCACATGGCCACCTGGAAGGTTCTTAATGACTCTTGAAGGAGACACGTGTTAGTATACTTACTTTGACCTTTACAGAAAGGGCAGGTGTAACTCGGCGGTTGGAACCAGTTAACCAGGAAACAAAT
This sequence comes from Lissotriton helveticus, assembly GCF_964261635.1. Lineage (NCBI taxonomy): Eukaryota > Metazoa > Chordata > Amphibia > Caudata > Salamandridae > Lissotriton > Lissotriton helveticus. Next base: position 1,254,885,682 of record NC_136063.1, read on the forward strand.
TTGTCATTTTTTCTCAAATGTGCATAATGAAAAAAACAACTGTGCCCTAGTAACAACTGGTGCAAAGTACCCTATTGGTTCACGGGATTCTGGGGGATGCTTGCTGGTACTCAGGCGCATTGGAACCACTGGCTTTGGGGAACATCAGTCTAGGCATCACAGCATGCCATTAAATACCACAGAGGTAATACAACATGATCCCTGCACACTAGGGCCACTACACAGAGGGCACATGAAGGGGTCGGCACAGTTGGACCCAGCAAAGAACCGCCTACAGCCTGGCGAAGGAGGCGGAGACACCCAGACGGACGCAGGAGCCGAAAACACAATTTTGTGCGCCGGACGCGGTGAAGCCCGGGGCCCCAGAAAGACTAGTGACAGCACGGGACCCTATGAATCACCGCCGCCGCCCAAGAGTAAAAAGGTCCATCTTGTCGCCGACGGGCTCACCGGTGGGGACAGTGGCTAACACACGACCGTCTAATGGACGACGAAGGCACTAACGCAGGAACGGCTAAACCGGCGCTCGGCGCACTCCAGTCACCGGGAAGGGCAAGTTATCTCATGGATACGGGCCTGGCAGCACGGGGCTCCGTGGTCCGTTGGGTGCGGGGGGTTGCCGCTGTGTCACGGAATTGAGCACCGGGACAAAAGGTTGCACGCGGCTACAACTCACCTCACCGTGGGCAAGGAGCGACACACAACGCCAACTGAGGGGCCTCGAGGTGGCATCGCCATTGTGCCTAACGCGCAATCGACGCCGCAACAGATCGTGCATCACACACCACCAGTCATAGGGAGGCGAGGAAGAAAGTGCCGGCCCCGATTGCACACACCGGGGGACCGCGACTGAAGGGGTATACTAGACCGTAGAACACTGTTCGCTCGACATCCACATTGTATCCCCCATACTGGCAGCAAGCGGCGAGTAGTGAGAATCGTGTCCTCCGCTGACGCAACGAGGCAGCATCAACGCGGGATCGGTACGCGCGACTCCGAAGAGATAGTCACGAGGGTGGCTTTCCATTAACCCCCGCACCATTAGGAAATTTACGCGGGGACAACACTCCCCTGAACATCACGTCGAGGGTGACCGCCGGGATGGCTGGTAAAGGGACGAAAGGAGGATCTACACAGACCCGGCTGGAAAAATATGCCTATGACAAAGCTACCCCCTCTTCGCCAGATATGAAAGCGCCACCGGGCAAGACAGTGGAGGCGGTGGGTGGCAAAAAGGCGACCATAGATGACGTCATGAAGGCTCTCACACAGGTACAGGTGACGGTGGGCTCGATTTCGACAGAAATCACACTTCTAAGAGCGGACATCCATAAAATGTCAGAGAAGGTGCACTCGATGGAAATAGTAACCAAATCGTTGGTGGAGGATGTCTCGGAACTACAACTAAGCATGGAACGGATCACGAAAGAAAATAAGGCCCTACGCGACAAGCTGGATGATCAAGAGGGGCGCTCAAGACGGAATAACATACGTATAATTGGGGTTCCGGAATCAGAGGGCACGAGAGCTATGGACCTATACGTAGAGGAACTTTATCAAGCAACACCTGCGACCGAAGGGCCTCTCTGCCTTTTTCACAGTAGAAAGGGCACACCGGGTTCCCGGAGGCCGCCCGAAACAGGGAGCTAACCCGTGGCCGATCATCGCTCGCCTCTTCAACTTCAGAGACAGGGATGCGATCCTACAGGCGGCTAGGAACTTCCCACCTGTCCGAATCCAAAACTCTACGTTGGCATTTTTTCCGGACTATACAGCGGAAGTTGCACGGAGCAGGAGAACCTTTTTTGAAGTAAAGAAAGAACTAAGAGCCAGAGAAATTCCCTACTCAATGCTATTCCCAGCTAAGCTCAGATTAGTAGCGGACAATAAAACATGGTTCTTTGACTCTCCAGAGACAGCACAGGAATGGCTGGAGGGGTGGAGATCAGCGACCCGCCCGCGCCGTTCTAACAGGACGACCATGCACAGCAACGATGACTCCCGTCCAAGTTCCCAAGCATCCGGGGGTGAAAAGGAACACCACTCACCTCTACACGACATTCCGGAAACGGAAGATACGGAAGAATAATGACTTCTCACGACCACATTTTCAGATCACATGCTACGCTGGCCGGGCGTGCCGCCATGGACACTGGACGGAAGACCTCCGGGACTGAGAAAGGGGGTCGCTGACTACGGAGGGTCCTTCACCCCAGCGGGCAAGTACTATGTTTGGGGAAGGGTTCAAGCACTCTGCTGAGTTGGGGGGGCGGGCAGTTCTGAGTCCGTTGAGCAGGGGGGCAGGGTGGGGGGGAGTGGGGGGGGGAGGTTTTAGGTTCTCAGGATGGTTACACTGGTAAAGATTGGAAATACATGGCATATACATTTCGCTTAGCAGGTATTGGGCAACACAGTCGAGCTCCGTTAGCGCACCGCAATGATGCATTCACATACCGAATCTATGACAGGACTACCTCAAGGTGAGACCGAGAGGGTGGACATGGGATTGAGGCGACTGTCCCAGTTAGGCATTATGTCATGGAACGTACGAGGATTGGGGGACAAAGTCAAGCGGGGGCTAGTACTGCAGAGTATAAGACGCTTTCGTCCAGCCTTGGTCCTATTGCAGGAAACACACCTAACGGGCACAGCTACACGGGCCTTAGACAGGAAAGGTTACCGTATGATCACCCATGCTGAGTTCACTAAGGGGTCCCGGGGTACAGGAATCCTCATGCACCGCTCCTCGGGGTTCATTGTTCAATCCACGAAAACTGACACGCAGGGCCGTTTTGCGGCCGCACATGGCCAATGGGAAGGAAGGCCACTGAATGTAGTCTCGGTCTATATCCCACCGGCACTGCACGCAATTGCTCTCCCTGATTTAGGAAAATTTCTGTTGGAACTGCCGGAGGGAGATCTAGTCCTGGGAGGGGACTTTAACGCAGTGGCACATAATACACGTGATAGATTCCCGGTGAGGACACACGGCCTTGGGCCTTCCCACCTACATGGCTTTCTGGAGGCACAAGGATTGGTGGACCTTTGGAGACACTTTCATCCGGAGGCTCAGCAGTATACATATCATTCGGCAGTCCATGACAGCCTGTCACGGATTGACTACTTGCTAACACTAGGCCACGGCCTCCTCACTATTACTGACGTACAAATTAGACCTAGGGGAGTTTCAGACCATTCACCATTAACACTGACTGTCTCTAACCCTGAACGGACCGGAACACGTGTGTTCCCGATCTACCCGGGATACCTTAAAATACCACTGGTAGCCAAAAAACTGAGGGAGGGTACATGATCATACTTTACCAAAAATGAGGGGTCAGTGGAGTCTCCCACCACCTTATGGGAGGCCTATAAGACGGTCCTGCGGGGGCAGGCCATCTCTGAGATAGCGAGTCATAAACGTACGCAGCAACAAGAACTTGTAGACCTAGAAAATGAATTGGACAAGGCCAATGAGGACCATGGGGCTAACCCGACCGCGGACACACTACACACATTACAATTATGCCAACAGCGTCACACTAACCATCTACGCAGCAGAGTGATAGATAGTTTAACGACCACAAAACAAAGGATCTACGATGTGGGCGACAAGGCCGGCAGACTCCTGGCCTGGTTGGACAGGAAACAAGACGGACAAAGGGCCATATTACATCTGAAGGATCACGCGGGTATGTTGCAAATCCACCCTTCTCTAATAGTCGAACTTCTTGCTGATCATTTCCAGGCAGTATACACCCCCGACACCGAGGTTACACAGGAGATGGCAGAGACATCTCTCGTGGGGATACCCACCCGCACTCTACCGCAGGCCAACATAGATGAACTAGAAGTAGATTTGACCATTGAGGAGATTCATGTAGCTATTACAGCTCTGAACTCAGGAAAAGCTTTAGGTCCCAACGGGATACCGATAGAATGGTACAAGACAATGTCGGAAACGCTCTCCACTCCCCTACTCAATATGTTTCAGGACAGTCTGGACCGGGGACACCTACCACCCGACCAACGAGCAGCGACTATAGTGACAATACCAAAACCCGTCAAGCCACCTGAGGATTGCGGTTCATACCGCCCGATTTCCCTGTTAAACGCCGAGAATAAAATCTTGGCAAAATTATTGGCCAATCGGCTGATGCCACACCTGGGGCATCTAATACACCCTGATCAGTCAGGATTTATGCCGCACAGAAGCACGGCAATGAACCTCAGCCGGCTGCATGGGGTGATGGCACGGGCACCGCTGTTAACGGAACCGGCGGCGATCCTCTCGCTGGACGCCAAGATGGCGTTTGATCTGGTGGAGTGGCGCTATCTGTTTGCGGTACTGGAACACATGGGCTTTGGCCCAAAATTTATAGCATGGATCAAACTGTTATACCAGACCCCGGTGGCGCGCGTGACGGCAAATGGCCGTCTCTCCAGAGAAATATCATTGAAGAGAGGTACGAGACAGGGTTGCCCGCTTTCGCCGTTCCTATTTGCCCTGGTCCTGGAACCTCTAGCTACTGTCATTAGGACCACCCGGTTGCTAAGAGGAGTGCAATGGGGAGACGGTTGGGAAGACAGGGTGTCATTGTATGCAGATGACATGTTAATCTACTTGATGGACTTACCGATGAGTATACCGGCATTACTGGCACTGTGCGAAAGGCATGGGCCGGCGTCGGGTTATAAAATAAACTGGACGAAATCAGTGCTCTACATGTTAAGCGGCACACCGCCGGATATGAGCACAAGCTGTCCATTGCTACTGGAGGACGTCTCCTTCAGATATCTAGGGATCCATGTCGCACGAGAACAGGATACATTCCAGGACCTGAATCTTCGACCACTGCTCGAAAGATTGAAATCAGATGTGCGACATTGGAGCACCCTCCCCTTGACACTATTAGGCAGGGCAGCGCTATTCAAGATGATGGCGCTGCCCCGTTTCCTCTATGTCCTGGAAAATACACCGGCGATAGTCCCAGCACAGTTCTTCAGACAAGTCTCTAATCAACTATCGGGCCTGTTGTGGGGGAACAAACCAGCGAGAGTGGCGCATTTGAAATTGATCAGAGACTGGTATAGTGGAGGGATAGCCCTCCCAAACCTGGAACTGTACTATTGGGCAGCACAACTTAAGGTAATTAACCGATGGTTACATGGCCCACAAGATGACCCGGCGTTGATGGCGGATAGGAAGCAACTAGGCACTGCCACCCTTCTGGCCCCACTCTATAACAAAGGACTGATTAGGAAACTGATAGGGCCCACTAGGCACACTGTGACACTGTGGCATAAAGCCCAGACACGACTGAAATGGGAGGGTGTGATCACACGCATGACACCGTTATGGGACTCCAAAGTCTTGGGTAATCTAAGACACAGCAAGGGTTTTGATCAATGGGACACCATAGGGATCTCAACGGTTGGGGATCTGTGGACGGGGGGAGGAGTGGTGCCATTTGAAACACTCAAGGAACAATATGACATGAGGGTAACTGAAACATACCGCTATATACAGATCCGACACGCATTGATGACAGCACTAGACCCTGATACCGCGGTCCCAGAATCGACTCCCCTAGAGGACCGCCTATTGACAGACTACATGGAGAGCAAGGCTACTTCTCTCACTTACCGTAAAATAATAAACAACCTGCCAGACCCATTACAGAAATTAAAAGACGCCTGGGAGGAAGAGCTTGGGGAGTTAGATGAAGATTTTTGGAATGCCGCACTGGCGTCTCCCAGGGAGGCCGGAATATCAGCGAGACTTAGACTGGTACAGTTTAAGATACTACACCGAGTCTACTATACACGTACTATGCTTCATAAAATACATAGAGCTGAACATCCGCACTGCCTGCGCCAATGCGGAGCACAAGGCACCCTGTGGGAGTGCCCTCAAATCGTGATATACTGGCGGAGAATAACTCGCACCATGGCTCAAACTCTACAACTAAACATTACACCTGACCCCAAGCTTTGCCTACTCAATATATGGGGACCAAATGATTTGACGACATATGGGAGGCGATGGGTAGGGATCGGCATGATGTTGGCGAAGCGCGACATAGCGCAAAAATGGGGGGCAGCGGAAACACCTACCCTGGCCCAATGGGGTAGGAACATGGACATAACTATGGTAACAGAGAGGGCGGTGAATAAACAAAGGTCTAACCCACGCAAATGGAATAAATTATGGCTACCCTGGAATACCTATAGGGGGGATGTATGCGCGCCTCTGCCAGAGGAAAAAGACATAGATAGCTCAGGAGAGGATGAAGATGAGGAATAGGGGGGGAAGGGGGGAAGATAGGATGCAGATGAGGGATAAGCTATAACAATACGTGGTCACCGGACGGGGCTAAAGTTCACAAAAGTCATAGAACGTTCAGCCTATACTACTGCTTAGCGCAAGAACAATGTAATGGTGATTATAAGAACTAATGCCAAATATCCAACCAGTGGCGTTTTTAGTTATTAGTTATGTGGAAAAGTAAATTTTGCCATGTTATATGTGCCTACGTGTTCCCCATCTCATGTTATATGTGCATGATCGATATGCATGTATTCCCCTATGATCGATTAAAGACGCAATTACAGTTGTGTCCATCTCTAGTATGCCAGTTTCCAGTTCTTCGTGAATACAACGAATATTAGGCCTATGTAAAGCTACGTTGCCACGTTTTACAGTGTGCACGTTAATTCATTGAATTGTCCCCGTTTCTAGGCCTCAAAAAGGGCCCGGACTCAGATTCAGCTCCTGTTTCCTGAACCCTCTCCGAGGAGCGATACAGCCCCCACCTGTATCCCTGACCCTTAGCTTACTTTCATGCCTCGCAGTGCCCGGCTCGGCCTGGCTCTGCCTCCCAGTCTGCCAAGAGTATGTTATGATTCTAGTTATCAGTCCAGCCCTCCTTCTCTGCATTCCTAAGCTACTGAATCGCATCAATAGTTTCCGTCATGGTCTAGCCTTTATGTCTCCATGTAAGAGAAATACTGTATTTATATTCATAGAATATTCCCCGCACACGCACTACCTATAGGATTATGTATGCACCAGTCTTAATGTCTGTTAGCCTTTGCTCTGATAACTTTTGGATTCTATCAACATGTACTCTAAACACCAGATACTAGATATGCCTGGGTACATGTCGCTCTGACACTCCAGGCTTTAGTCTCCTCTTCTAGCGCAGAAGTCATAGCCCCCCAGTTCTCCCTAGTACCACGTCATTGTCAGTTTGCGCACACCACTAGGTTAGAGGTCCCAGCTGCTCAGGTAGCCCCCTCCATGTTTCCGCCCCGTTTATGACATATTCTGTTACGTTTGCATCACATGTCTATGTATACGCCCTGTATACGCCTTCTTGTTACCTCTTTTTGCCTTATCTTTCGCGACTGTTACAAACTCCGCCTACTGCTACGCCCACTGTATTGAATGCAATGTATTTGTTTAACTATAAATATTGTGCACTGTTATTAAAAGTTACCCTTATCCAGTCCTTCCTTCCTGCCCCCGGCAGCTGCCATCCCATTCCCGTACAGGCTGTCCTGTTCTTGTCCTTTATGCTTAATTAAAGCCTGTATACTCTAGCTACCTCGTATCTTGACTCTTATTTATTGAGCTAACCGTTTATTGATTATTGTCAAAAATAGTACCGGTAATTAATTATTTATTTACCACATAATGGCGCCCGAATAGGGACTTGCCCTTTCCCCACGCGCCGGAGAAGCCACGCAAGCCCCCTGATCCTCTGCAGCCGTGACGGAACCATACCGGCCACGTGCAGATATTTCTGCTTCAAGTATCCCTCAGGCCCACGGAGGAGACGGAGGTTGCGGTCCAGCGTCCAGACGAGGCGGTGGAGGAACGCGGCGAGTCCCGACCAGAGCCCAAGCCGACAGTCCAAGGTCCGAGGTATCCGGAGGCACACCTGTAACTGGAGTCCCAAGTTCGTCCGTCCGTCGTCGTAGCAGTCCAGTCCAGTCCGAGGCCTTCCGTTCTTGCTGCCCGGTGAGTACCGTTGCTGGGGTAGTATCTAGACAGAGTCAATTGAATTGTCTCTGGTCCGTGGGTTTGGGTACACAGATCCAACACGAAGTGTCCACTTAGGTGGATGCGGGTCCTGACGTGTCTCTTTATGGGACCGGTAAGTTTAGTACTGTTTTAGCAGTGCATCCAGTCATTCTAGTTTCTGTTCTAGTCAGTTCTGTTCTCGAGAAATTCATGTATTCTGTTTTCAGTATTCCAGGTAGTATTTTGTCCGAACTGTTATTCTTAATGTTATTCCATGTGTTTTCAATATCGTGGTATGAATGATTCGTATTACAGTTATTATTGTGTTTATTGTGTATTGTATTGTGTCTAGACTCCAGTCCAGTCATGCCTCTGTTCTCAAGATTACGTCAGTTAAAAACTAGAAAAGGTCTGCTCGAAGAAGCAGTTCCTGTCCCGCCTAGGGACAGTCCAGGTCATTTCATGTATCAAAAGCATGGCATAAGTGCCATATTATATCTAGATTTATGGGTGGAATACACCAAACAATTAGAGGAAAAGTATAGATGGCCCGCATCAGGTACGTGGGATGCCGAGTGCATCATGCGAGTAGAAGAAGCATTATGGAAAAAGAAAGCCAGACAGTCCCAGAAAGATGAGCGATCGCATGAACATTGGGAGATTAGCAAGTGCGTTAAAAGGTTAAGCTTCTAGTTAAAAGGAAACCTTTTGAAAAGCAGTTAGCGCGAACACGCGAAAGGCTTAAATTTGATTAACGCGCTCATTTAGTGGAAAGTGTAGTAACATACTACCGATTTGAGATTAGGTTGAGCCCCACCCGATATCAGAAAGCGACCTGAAGTCAGGTGTAGAGCGGCATTGCAAAGTTTTCATGCAATATATAACGAAGTTAAAGCAACAGCAATTGATAAATAAATTGTTAAACTGATAAACTGATTGATAGTTTAAAAGAAGCAATGCTTTTGAACGTTTTGTTTTAAATGTATTCTTAGATTGAGTTTTGTTTGATTGTCCACAGATTAATTATTTCCCTGATGAAGGCAGCAAGCACTGCCGAAATGCATTGGAGTCTAAGGAAAATAAATGAAATGCAAACAAACAACGGCACAATTGATTTATTTTGAAACAAAACAATTTGGTTTAACCAGTAAAAAACTGAAGAGTTCATGAACATATAGCTGGAACACAGCACAAATCAGTGCCCGGGGGGACAACTATACCCAGCCAGGTATAGAGGCTACAGATAGGTTCATTACGTATCACTCCAGACGGGGAGTGAGCCCTGGAGCACGAAAAATACATCCAAAAAGGCAGAGATAAAAGCGGTGCACAATCCGACATATTCAGAGTCCCAGAAAGATGCCATCGAGTTATGGCGCAAAGAATCTCATAAAAGAACAGAGAAAGAAATCAGAAAGTCAGAATTAAGTAGAGAATCCTTAGAAAGAGCCCAAGAAAGGGAATTAATCGAAATAGGTGAACGAGTTAAAGCGGAACAGTCAGACAGACAGAGGAATGCCCTCATTAAGGGTATGTATCCTCTTCTTGCCGAGGGTTTGCCAAAAGCAACCCCGGAAGCACCATGTAATTTTCCGCCGCCATTAGTTCCGATTAAGCTACGTCACAAACCGACCGCAGCTGATATTTTTCTCTCGTCCTATTTGGACGACACAGTCCCAGAATATGCAAATCCTGCTCCGCCAGCTCCAGTAAATAATGTAATTCCTGTTCCTCCAGCCACCGGGGCACCTGTTACAGTACCTGTTACGGTACCCCCGGTCCAGCCCATAGTACAAGTTCCCGCTACTTCGGTCACTCTGCCGGCACGAAGAGTATCAGTCGACGATTCCAGTTTAGGGGCCGCGGGAGGAGGTCCTCCTGGTACCCCGCCGCCAAACAAACGTATAACGTTAGTCGAGTTACATGAACGTGCGTTACAGCGTACGCCCAAATATCAGTCCGTCGCAGAAATCAGACGAGCTCTCACCGAATGCCGTTATGATCCAGTCCCAGGCGACGATAATATGGTTATATATTCATTACGCGTAAGACGGGTGACCGAGTATTTGGACACCCTACCGAATATGAAAGAAGATCTAGACCGAATGTATCGCTTCATCCGTACAGGAGAAGATCCAGAAAGTATTGGCGAAATCATGTCTCTCAGGAAAGCTGAGACCCAGCTCATGCTATTAAAGTTTCTAATTAATTGTTTAATAAGGGAATAAGATTATCCAGATAAAGATCCGATCGAAATGAAAGTTCTGACAAGGTGGAGTGATAATATAGCCGAGGGAAGACACAAGACACTCAGTAGTATAGAGAGTATGTACAAGAAAATTCGCAAGGAAATAATAAGGTTACACGACAATCGTAAAGCACAAGTAAGTGAGAAAGAAAGTAACTCTGATACCGAAGATGTAGAAGACGAGAATACCGCCAGAATAGCGTATGTAGGTAAATCTAGATTTCCAGACCGACATTCACGTCCAGAACACAAGAAAGTCTTTCATCATCCAGCACCAGAACACGGTTCTCTAGAACAAGTATTTCAAGCTACCGATCACATTCTGAAATCACGAATCGGTTATAGTGAACTCAGTACCATGCATGAACAAGAACTAGTCCGATCAGCAGTCCGATGGATTACTGATTCTACCACTTTTGCAGACGAAATAGTGGCACAAATGTTTCTGAAACTGCCCCCAGCCGAGCAGCGACTGGTGGGTATGTATATGATCCAGCACCTCATTACATTATATGAGGGACAACATTCTGACCCAGGTCCGTTACATGATGTTCTGAACGAGTTACTCCAGTATAAATGGAAAGGTTTAGGTACAGATTTAATTAGTGTCATTCTAGAACAGCGCCACAAATATAGAACGTTTCTGAATCCGCATTTTGTTCATGTCTCACCTCCGGAAAGTAAACCATTTTACATAGACAGACAGCATCCATTACGGGAAGTACATCCAGTTAGGACACCGGATGGTGAAATGCAACGAGTATTTGTTTACACCCCTATCACAAAGATGGAACTCTTAGAGATGAAGAAATTAATTCCCTGTCACGACAAAGATCCAGCAGGGTTCCATCGAGAATTAAAAGACATGCTCCGTATGGGAGAATACACGTATCCAGATATTATTAAAATGCTAAAGGTCCTGTTGCCCGCAGGGGTATATGAAAAACTCAAGGAAAAAGAATGGGAGGTGGGAGAGAAAAAGATCGATTGGACAGCTTTAGAAGCTGAAGATAAAATACGAGTACCAGGTACCGGTCTTGGAGAGAAATGTAAAGAATTGCCAGAATTATTGATTCAGGTTTTGCCAAGATTATTAGCCACGAAAAAGGAAGATTGGGATGCGATCTCAGCATGCAAACAGAAACAGGACGAAGATACTAGTGATTTTTATTCTAGATTCGAGAAATGTTTCATTATCAACAGTGGTTTGAAGACAGGTAGCGAGTCATACCCTCATCTTTTTGTTACTAAACTAGTCGAGAATTCAAGCCCATAAGTTAAAAATCGATTTTTGAAAGTCGAAAGTACTTGGCAAGCTAGTACCCCGTCCCAGATGCTCCAGATGCTCCAGTATCACCAGAATAGAATCAGGGAAGAGCAAGAACATGAAAGGAGACGCATGAAAGACACGAAAATGAAAGTACTAGTTGCACAATCTGTTCCACAAGACAGTCAGAAGAGGGGTCCGAATCAAGCCAGTCATCCTGCAGCTCCCGTTAAAGGGACATGTAATCATTGTAAACAGCCAGGTCATTTTATAAACGAGTGTGCAGTTCTGAAACACAACATAGCCACTGGTAAGACTAAAGAAAGACCACGTCCGCCTAGACAAGAGCAAGTTTCACAGGCTTCTCAGTCACCACAGAATGCACAACAGACAGTTCCAGCACCGCAGCCTATTGCTGCAACACAGCATGTTACACAGCAGATGTACCAGTATGCCCAGTCAGAGTATCCAGAGTACCAATCGTATTCATGAAATAGCCTAGAGAGGGAGGTAGGCTTGCCTCTCATCGAGATACCTGTAGATCAAGAGGGTCCCTATGTACATAGTCAAGTATTGGGGAAAGACAGAAAGTTTTTGATTGATACAGGGGCAAGTAGGACTACTATCAGTCATGACGAGGTTCCAGGGGCTCCGCTCTCAGGCTCTAGAAATGTTTCCCTTGGATTTTCAGAAAAACCGATTGTAAACGAGATTTCAAAGCCAGTTACTCTAGAAGTTGGTCCATTGTCCCGAACTACTGATTTATTACTTACGAAAACATGTCCAGAAAATTTGTTAGGCATTAAAACATTGAAAGAATTAGGTGCAGTTATTTGCTGTTCTCCAGAAGGAATACGATTGTTTTTACGTGACTTTAAAGGTCACTATGTATTACGAGATTTTGATCCAAGATTGTCCAATGTTCCGCAGCATTTATGGGCGCAAGGTCCAACAGATGTAGGTTTTATGCGAATCACACCCCATTGTGTGACTCTCAAGCAAGGTATAGTCTTGCCACGAATCAGACAGTACAGATTGCCACCTGAGGCTGTAGCAGCCTTATCCAAAATTATTGACGAGCTCATTACTCAAGGAGTGGTTGTAGAAACTGACTCCAATGTATGTAACTCTCCTATCATTCCAGTCATGAAACGTACTGATCCAAATGCACCTCCAGTATATCGATTAGTGATTGACCTACGAGAACTTAATAAATGTATCATACCCCAGTATCCAGTAGTCCCAGATATTTCATCTCTATTGACAGCTATTGATTCTGAAGCTATATTTTTTACTGTAATAGACCTCAAGAATGCATTTTTCAGTGTCCCCATTCATCCAGACAGCCAGTACCTTTTCGGTTTTTGTTTAAATGGAAGGAGCTATAAATTCACACGAGCTCCTCAAGGTTTCACAGAAAGTCCTAGCATTTACAGTCAAGCACTTAAAAGACAACTAGACAATATTCACATGCCAACTGACACTGCCCTGCTCCAGTATGTCGATGATCTACTGATCACAGCCCGTTCTGAGCGTGCTTGCGAGCGAGCGTCACTTACAGTTCTGTATTTCCTAGCCGAGATGGGGCACAAGGTGTCCCCTTCGAAGCTCCAGTTCTGTGTCCAGCAAGTGATCTACTTAGGCCACTTACTGTCCAAGTGGGGTAGGCAGTTGACACCAGACCGTATCCAGTTAATAGCGAGTCTTCCACAGCCCAAGACACAGAAGGAGGTACGTGCTTTTATCGGCCTTACTTCTTACTGTAGACAATGGATTCCTCAGTATGCATTTCTAGCAAAGCCACTGATACAGTTAACGACACAGGAGGCAGCCGTATCGACTGTTCTCCCTTGGACATCTGAACATACGCTTAGTTTTAATGAATTAAAGAAAGCTTTATGCCAAGCACCTGTTCTAGCTACACCGAACTACAGTAAGCCTTTTACACTTTTTGTCACAGAACGTGATGGTACTGCATTATCTGTTCTCACACAAGATCAAGCCGGACAGTACAAGCCGTGTGCTTATTTTTCGAGCACATTAGATCCAGTAGCCCAGGCTTTGCCTGCGTGCCTCAAGTCAGTTGCAGCCACAGCTCTAGCTATCAGACAAAGTGATTCCATAGTATTAGGACATTCCCTGACAGTACAAGTTCCACACTCCGTGGAAGTTCTTTTAAACCGAACACAGACTCAGCACTTGACAATCGCACGTTTAACAGGTTATGAACTGACATTGTTCCAGCCACACATAGAAATCAGACGCTGCAACGTTCTAAATCCTGCTACTCTGTTACCGTCAGTTACTTCAAATCCTGCCACACATGACTGTGTGGAAGTCATTAACACTATGACTAAGCCAAGACAAGACCTGACAGACATTGCATTACCTGATCCCGACCTGACACTTTATGTGGATGGTTCATGTATGAGAACTAGTACAGGAGAACTAGTAGCCGCGTATGCAGTGACTACTGACACTGAAGTTATTGAAACACACCGTATTGACACCTTGTCTGCTCAAGCAGCAGAGCTAGTTGCTCTGACCCAAGCATGCATACGTGCCAAGAATCTGAAAGTAAACATATATACAGATTCACGTTATGCATTCGGAGTTGTACACGACTTCGGAGTGCTCTGGCAGGAGAGAGGTTTCATGACTTCTCATGGAACCAAGATTCAGCATGGTCTCCTCATTCAAGCTCTGTTAGATGCAATACATTTACCGACAGCTATCGCTATCATGAAGTGCAAGGCACATACGAAAGTTACTGACATTATTTCGCAAGGTAATGATCTAGCAGATCGAACAGCCAAGCTTACAGCTCAGACACCAGACATTCCAGTTAACAAGACACAGACATCCACTCCAGAACAGACTACTTGTATGACAGTTAAAGACCCTACACAAGATGTCATAGACATACAGTTACATGCTACTCCTGAAGAAATCAAGAAATGGTCCGAACAAGGAGGGGTCCAGACAGATCAGGGATGGTTGACGAAGGGAAAAGCCACATGGTTTCTCCCCGACTCTATGGTTCAAGTCATCATCAATACCGCACATAGTCCAGCACATCTAGGAGAAAAAGCTATGTTAGACAGTATTCAGAACCTATGGTTCAACAAGCATTTACGAGCTGCAGCCAAGCAGAAAGTCCGTACTTGTATGATATGTTGCCAGTTCAATCCAGGTAAAAGTGTCCCGGTGGAACAAGGGGGATTCCAACCTCCTGACCACCCTTTTGAAGTCCTCCAGATGGATTACATTCAGATGGAGCGATGTCGAGGTTTTAAGTATGTCCTCGTAGTTGTATGCGCTTTGTCCAGGTGGACAGAAGCATATCCAGTTCCAGATTATACAGCAGCGACCACTGCCAAGCAGTTGGTTCGTGAATTCTTCCCCCGTTATGGACTCCCTAGGGTCGTGTATTCTGATAACGGCCAGCCATTCTCCTCTGAGTTAATGAAACACGTTTCCCTTTTGTTAGGGTACCAGTGGAAGTTCCATTGTGTGCGCCATCCAGAAGCAGCCGGTCTCGTAGAGAGACATAATCAGACCCTGAAAATCCGTATTGCCAAGATATGTCAAGAGAAAGGTGTAGACTGGCTAGTTGCCCTGCCAGTTGCTTTATTCTTTATGCGCATGGTCGCACACTCCAGATCAGGTCTGTCCCCTTATGAGGTCGTATTCGGCCGCCCCCCAAATATGTGGGGTACACCTAGACCCCGTAGTATTACAGATGTTTCCAGTAATATGTTGACAGATTACCTAGCTTCCTTGATGTCTGCCCTACGCTCTTGTCGTTCACAGGTTGCCGCCGCATTTCCAGACAATACTGAAGTTAAACCGCACGAGGTCCTTCCAGGGGATCTGGTATTAGTAAGGAACTTTGATCGTTCAAGTCCGCTGGAGCCTCGCTGGAAGGAGCCGAGACTTGTCCTTCTGACCACCTGTACGGCCGTGAAGTTGGAAGGCCGCAAGGGATGGGTCCATCTGTCGCATATCAAGAAATTTCATGGAATCCGAAAAAAGACTTTTGCCAAGAACATTTCCATGGACTGTTCCATTACTAAAGATTGCCTGAAACCAGACTCTAAATCAGACATTAATCTCAATCCCGAATCGAAAGTTCCTCTGTTAGAAAAAACTCCGCAACAGGAGTATAAGTTAAAACTACGGTCTAGTAAAATAAGTCAGCCAGTTTAATTGTCTAAGTCCCCCTCGGGTGAAACGGTTAGACAGGTATCTGACATGTATGAGATAGACCCCCATAGTGAGAGAGTTAGTCAAAACTCTATCCGATGTATCGTTTTTCTAAGTTTTATATTGTTTCTAAGTTTGATGGTTACCTGCACAAGTTATGCATTGCATTTATGTTTTCCAATTTCTCATGTGAATAAGTTTTCTAATGTTACAGTAGAGCACACATTTAGTGATCTGCCTCCTCACGAGTTATCCTATCGTCTTGCTATGCGTAATAACACGTTCATTAGAATGTTACACTATTCACACCAGACCAGCAATGCTACCAATTGTTGGGTGTGTGGTCGACTCCCCCCTTTCCAGACACCGAAGGGAGTTCTGCCACTCTTTCCTTATCCGTTTTCGCATAATGGTTCGTGTGGAGCATGGTCCATGTTAACGTCATCTTCAAATGATATGTCCCTTCTGAATAGAACATGTTTTCCAGACAAGCAAGGTCTCTCCCATAGAACAGGGTTAGATCTAGAAAATGAAGTTTATAATTTAGGTAATTATTCTTCGAATTTTATGGTCCTGAATGTTCAGTCTGATACTACTCCAGACTTACCTGCTATTTCAGTACTACCAGTCAAAGGCGAATTATGTGTCCGAAAGAATGGTTCCGTACATGTAGGACATAGTGATTGTACTACTACTGTCGAGTATAGTGACCGTGGGAAATCTATTTTTAAAGCCTCACGTCATTCTTATTTTGTTTGCGGTCAGACCGCATATGTTCGTCTGCCCCTCGATTGGGATGGAACATGTTATATTGCCTTCCTACTGCCACCAGTTTTTCTAGCCCCATCTGATTATCACAGAAACACACATCTAGTACACGTCAGACATAGAAGGGAGATCGAGTCCCAAATTGTCGATCCAACTGAAACTGCTCTAGAACAGTATACAGATTTCAATAAAGGTTTCTTCTTCTTTATAGGACCTATCCAGAATAGTAAGTTAATACGTAGACTAACCAGAACCCTTGAAGCAGTAGTGAATGAGACTACTTCTGCTCTAGGTAACTTAACCGAAGAGCAATCTGCTATGAGATTTGTCGTGCTCCAAAATCGTCTCGTTCTTGACGTCATTCTGGCCGATAGAGGAGGAGCATGTAGAGTCATCGGATCTAGTTGCTGCATTTTCATTCCTAATAACGCGCCGTCTGTTTATTCAGCTATAACCAGACTTCACAAAATTGCCCATCAGTTACACCAGAATCCAGGCACCTGGACATGGTCCGGTTGGCTCTGGAGTATTATATCTGCCTGGGGATGGAAAGTATTGTCATTTCTAGGTATTGCAGTAGCGATCATATTCAGTTGCTGCCTCTGTATACAATGTGGCCCTGCGATTTGCGGCATTTGTGCTACCTCTTGTATTCCTAGTCCTAAGTCCCGTTCTAAGACAATTCGAGACGAGCAAATGATGCTATATGAAATGATAGACGGTATCATGAATATTGATGTTTCTTGATGGAAACGTAGGGCACAAGGAGGGAATGTGGAAAAGTAAATTTTGCCATGTTATATGTGCCTACGTGTTCCCCATCTCATGTTATATGTGCATGATCGATATGCATGTATTCCCCTATGATCGATTAAAGACGCAATTACAGTTGTGTCCATCTCTAGTATGCCAGTTTCCAGTTCTTCGTGAATACAACGAATATTAGGCCTATGTAAAGCTACGTTGCCACGTTTTACAGTGTGCACGTTAATTCATTGAATTGTCCCCGTTTCTAGGCCTCAAAAAGGGCCCGGACTCAGATTCAGCTCCTGTTTCCTGAACCCTCTCCGAGGAGCGATACAGCCCCCACCTGTATCCCTGACCCTTAGCTTACTTTCATGCCTCGCAGTGCCCGGCTCGGCCTGGCTCTGCCTCCCAGTCTGCCAACAGTATGTTATGATTCTAGTTATCAGTCCAGCCCTCCTTCTCTGCATTCCTAAGCTACTGAATCGCATCAATAGTTTCCGTCATGGTCTAGCCTTTATGTCTCCATGTAAGAGAAATACTGTATTTATATTCATAGAATATTCCCCGCACACGCACTACCTATAGGATTATGTATGCACCAGTCTTAATGTCTGTTAGCCTTTGCTCTGATAACTTTTGGATTCTATCAACATGTACTCTAAACACCAGATACTAGATATGCCTGGGTACATGTCGCTCTGACACTCCAGACTTTAGTCTCCTCTTCTAGCGCAGAAGTCATAGCCCCCCAGTTCTCCCTAGTACCACGTCATTGTCAGTTTGCGCACACCACTAGGTTAGAGGTCCCAGCTGCTCAGGTAGCCCCCTCCATGTTTCCGCCCCGTTTATGACATATTCTGTTACGTTTGCATCACATGTCTATGTATACGCCCTGTATACGCCTTCTTGTTACCTCTTTTTGCCTTATCTTTCGCGACTGTTACAAACTCCGCCTACTGCTACGCCCACTGTATTGAATGCAATGTATTTGTTTAACTATAAATATTGTGCACTGTTATTAAAAGTTACCCTTATCCAGTCCTTCCTTCCTGCCCCCGGCAGCTGCCATCCCATTCCCGTACAGGCTGTCCTGTTCTTGTCCTTTATGCTTAATTAAAGCCTGTATACTCTAGCTACCTCGTATCTTGACTCTTATTTATTGAGCTAACCGTTTATTGATTATTGTCAAAAATAGTACCGGTAATTAATTATTTATTTACCACAGTTATAAAAACAGAAAATGTAAGTTGCAATAATAGTTGATTATGGCTGAATGTTGAAGCCACACTAATAATTGTCAATACATATCGCGATGAATATTGCAATGCAACAATAAAAATATTTTTTTTAAAAAACAAAAAAAAACTTCAAAGTGCTTAATATATGTATGAACCTTGTACCGAAATCTGTATTTTGAGTTCATCTTTGGGAGTGCCAGTTACTCAAATTTGTGGTTCGAATTTATCCTTCGGAGAGCCAGTAACTCAAATCTGTATTCCAAGTTTATCCCTAGGAGGGCCAGTAACTCCAACCTGCATTCTGAGTTCATACCTTGGAGAGCAAGTAACTCCAATCTGTATTTCAAGTTGATTCCTGGGAGTGCCAGAAACTCAAATCTGTGATCTTTGTTATTCTGCTCTCATGCTGTTTTGCTTATGAATCCTATAAGTGTATGTTACAGATGTAAAAGTATGGTCATGGTATATTGAGGCCTGTAAGTTAACTGATATAAACAGTCTCCTCTTGTTATCTCCAGTGTATGTTGTCTTCCCTAAACCAGAGGTTCTGGTCCAGTGCACATCTACCTCACAGGTCTAAGAAGTGACAAATCATGTTACGCAATGTCGCACAGCCACTGAGCATATCCAGTACCGCAAGTCTCTCTTTTCTTATTTTATCCCAAGTTTGATGCATTCTGGAATCAGTGTTAGTTGCAATTCCTTTGTAAACCAGAAGCCTTTCCCTCCAATACTGCTAGATTAGCCACTATCGTATCCTGTCTCGGGGATACAGCTTCTAATTGGGCTATTCCACTCATTGAAACTAATGACTCAGTTGTACATGATTTTAGAAGGTTTAAAGAGGCAACTCATCATCTCATTGCTATGCACAGTTTGTCCAGGCCAGTCCTAATAAATTGTTAAAACTCTGTCAGGGCAGTAAGGATCTCCTTACCTACATTACTGTTTTTTGGAAAATAAGACTTCTTCTTTTATAGAGGTTTAAAGGAAAACAAAAAGGATTCCCTGGCGCACATTGCAGTGATACCAGTCAGCCTTAGCATTGCACCCCAACAGAGGCAGGTTTTACCTATGCTTGTAGAATCCGGGACCACAGGAAACTAGCTGACATAGGGGGTCACTCAGCTGGGTGTGGTTCTTGAACCAACCCGCATTTACCTGGCTAATACCTCACATAAGGTTTATACATTTAAGGATGCCAGTCACCCTTATCACTTCACCGCAACAGAGCAGGTTTTAACCATGCATTTGGGTGAAAGTAGATCTTTTTTACAAAATGGTGCATTTTATTGTCCTTAAAATAATTCCCACTGCCAAAACCCCTGCCATGCCATGACTCAGGGAGTTGAGGGCAACACGAGTAGCTGTGCAGGAGGAAGAGATGAAGGAGGTTTCAAGGGAGCTGGAGCCACAGGAACCACTGGTTCAACTTTGACTTGAAGGAGACTAGAATGGGGAGAGGAGTTGGCCTAACGGCCAAGGCGCTCGACCTCGGACCTGGGGATCTGGGTTCGAGCCTCGGTAACGACGCCAAAAACCTCCTGTGATTCTGGGCAAATCACTTAATCTCCCCGTGCCCAAAAAAAATTAAAGTGTATCCTCATGTAACTGGTGTTATGTAAAGCGCCCTGATACCTGATTCGGTTCGGGTCTAGTTCGCGCTATATAAAACAAAAAAAAAAAATGTTTCTCGATTCCAGCTGGATTGCTCAGGTGAGTGGAAGAGTGAAGCTTGTTCTGCAGAGAGTGAGGCCAAGCCACTACTTGGAGTTGGACATGGTTTATATACCCCTCGATGGCTCAACGGATGAAGTTCACGTGTGACATGACACGTGGGGCACATGGCCACCTGGAAGGTTCTTAATGACTCTTGAAGGAGAAACGTGTTAGTATACTTACTTTGACCTTTACAGAAAGGGCTGGTGTAACTCGGCGGTTGGAACCAGTTAACCAGGAAACAAATTTGTCATTTTTTCTCAAATGTGCATAATGAAAAAAACAACTGTGCCCTAGTAACAACTGGTGCAAAGTACCCTATTGGTTCACGGGATTCTGGGAATGCTTGCTGGTACTCAGGCGCATTGGAACCACTGGCTTTGGGGAACATCAGTCTAGGCATCACAGTATGCCATTAAATACCACAGAGGTAATACAACATGATCCCTGCACACTAGGGCCACTACACAGAGGGCACATGAAGGGGTCGGTACAGTTGGACCCAGCAAAGAACCGCCTACAGAGTGTGGTATGTCTGGGCGACAGGCATGGAAGGAACGAACCAGGCGAGGGGAATAAACATTGCTGGCTGGTTCCCAGGGCTGCTCTTCAGAACCATACCCTTTCCAAGTAATAAAGTAAATAACGCGTCCATTCTCATGCTTTGAATCTAGAATTCTCTGTACCTTGACTTCCAAATGATCATCCAGTGTTATAGGTAAGGAGGGGGAGCAGAACTGGTCTGGGCACAATAGGGCTTCTATAGGGACACTTGAAATGGATGAATGGGCAAATCTTCTGGCAACTGTAATTTCACAGCCACTGGGTTAATGATTCATTCAATAGAAAAGGGACCCTGATATCTGGGCTGTAGCTTACGTGGCACCCCGCAATCGTAGGTGTTAAGTGGACAGCCAAACTTGATCTCCAGCCTTGTAGTCTAGCTGTTGCCGATGTATGTTAGCATTACTTCCCATACTCAATTTAGTCTGATGCAAGTGTGATAACACCTGCTGTTGTGAATCAGCCAGATGTTTTACAAAGTCTTGTATGCCAGTTACATTTTCAGAGTGCATTACAATATTTTTGGGTACATACATAGGTGCATGCCAGGTAAATAATAGATGGGAGAAACCCCAGTGCCTGAATGCTGAGTGTTATTGTAGGCAAATTCAGTGAAAGGTAACAAGGATTCCCAATCCGTAGGAGTACAGGTCAATAGACATCACTGTGTCTGTTCCAAAACCTGGTTTACCCGCTTCGTCTGCCCATCAATTTGTGAGTGATAGGCAAATGAGAGTCAAGCATCAGTGTCCAATGATATGTAAAGACTGTGCAAAAATTGGGAAATGAATTGTGGGCCCGTAACGGAAATTATGACCAAAGGGAGTCCGTGCAATCGCATGATTTGTTGAATAAACAGCATGGCAGGGGTTTTGGCAGTGGGAATTACTTTAACCACTTGGCTGCTAAGGGGTGTGCGAGGGGTTCCATTGACTTTCCATTGAAATCAATGGAAAGTCCATGACGAGTTACCCTTGTCATTAGCGCTGAAGGGGTTAAGGACAATAAAATGCACCATTTTGTAAAAAAGATCTACTTTCACCCAAATGCATGGTTAAAACCTGCTCTGTTGCGGTGAAGTGATAAGGGTGACTGGCATCCTTAAATGTATAAACCTTATGTGAGGTATTAGCCAGGTAAATGCGGGTTGGTTCAAGAACCACACCCAACTGAGTGACCCCCTATGTCAGCTAGTTTCCTGTGGTCCCGGATTCTACAAGCATAGGTAAAACCTGCCTCTGTTGGGGTGCAATGCTAAGGCTGACTGGTATCACTGCAATGTGCGCCAGGAAATCCTTTTTGTTTTCCTTTAAACCTCTATAAAAGAAGAAGTCTTATTTTCCAAAAAACAGTAATGTAGGTAAGGAGATCCTTACTGCCCTGACAGAGTTTTAACAATTTATTAGGACTGGCCTGGACAAACTGTGCATAGCAATGAGATGATGAGTTGCCTCTTTAAACCTTCTAAAATCATGTACAACTGAGTCATTAGTTTCAATGAGTGGAATAGCCCAATTAGAAGCTGTATCCCCGAGACAGGATACGATAGTGGCTAATCTAGCAGTATTGGAGGGAAAGGCTTCTGGTTTACAAAGGAATTGCAACTAACACTGATTCCAGAATGCATCAAACTTGGGATAAAATAAGAAAAGAGAGACTTGCGGTACTGGATATGCTCAGTGGCTGTGCGACATTGCGTAACATGATTTGTCACTTCTTAGACCTGTGAGGTAGATGTGCACTGGACCAGAACCTCTGGTTTAGGGAAGACAACATACACTGGAGATAACAAGAGGAGACTGTTTATATCAGTTAACTTACAGGCCTCAATATACCATGACCATACTTTTACATCTGTAAGATACACTTATAGGATTCATAAGCAAAACAGCATGAGAGCAGAATAACAAAGATCACAGATTTGAGTTTCTGGCACTCCCAGGAATCAACTTGAAATACAGATTGGGGTTACTTGCTCTCCAAGGTATGAACTCAGAATGCAGGTTGGAGTTACTGGCCCTCCTAGGGATAAACTTGGAATACAGATTTGAGTTACTGGCTCTCCCAAGGATAAATTCGAACCACAAATTTGAGTAACTGGCACTCCCAAAGATGAACTCAAAATACAGATTTCGGTACAAGGTTCATACATATATTAAGCACTTTGAAGTTTTTTTTGTTTTTTAAAAAAAATATTTTTATTGTTGCATTGCAATATTCATCGCGATATGTATTGACAATTATTAGTGTGGCTTCAACATTCAGCCATAATCAACTATTATTGCAACTTACATTTTCTGTTTTTATAACTAATAACTAAAAACGCCACTGGTTGGATATTTGGCATTAGTTCTTATAATCACCATTACATTGTTCTTGCGCTAAGCAGTAGTATAGGCTGAACGTTCTATGACTTTTGTGAACTTTAGCCCCGTCCGGTGAACACGTATTGTTATAGCTTATCCCTCATCTGCATCCTATCTTCCCCCCTTCACCCCCTATTCCTCATCTTCATCCTCTCCTGAGCTATCTATGTCTTTTTCCTCTGGCAGAGGCGCGCATACATCCCCCCTATAGGTATTCCAGGGTAGCCATAATTTATTCCATTTGCGTGGGTTAGACCTTTGTTTATACACCGCCCTCTCCGTTACCATAGTTATGTCCATGTTCCTACCCCATTGGGCCAGGGTAGGTGTTTCCGCTGCCCCCCATTTTTGCGCTATGTCGCGCTTCGCCAACATCATGCCGATCCCTACCCATCGCCTCCCATATGTCGTCAAATCATTTGGTCCCCATATATTGAGTAGGCAAAGCTTGGGGTCAGGTGTAATGTTTAGTTGTAGAGTTTGAGCCATGGTGCGAGTTATTCTCCGCCAGTATATCACGATTTGAGGGCACTCCCACAGGGTGCCTTGTGCTCCGCATTGGCGCAGGCAGTGCGGATGTTCAGCTCTATGTATTTTATGAAGCATAGTACGTGTATAGTAGACTCGGTGTAGTATCTTAAACTGTACCAGTCTAAGTCTCGCTGATATTCCGGCCTCCCTGGGAGACCCCAGTGCGGCATTCCAAAAATCTTCATCTAACTCCCCAAGCTCTTCCTCCCAGGCGTCTTTTAATTTCTGTAATGGGTCTGGCAGGTTGTTTATTATTTTACGGTAAGTGAGAGAAGTAGCCTTGCTCTCCATGTAGTCTGTCAATAGGCGGTCCTCTAGGGGAGTCGATTCTGGGAGCACGGTATCAGGGTCTAGTGCTGTCATCAATGCGTGTCGGATCTGTATATAGCGGTATGTTTCAGTTACCCTCATGTCATATTGTTCCTTGAGTGTTTCAAATGGCACCACTCCTCCCCCCGTCCACAGATCCCCAACCGTTGAGATCCCTATGGTGTCCCATTGATCAAAACCCTTGCTGTGTCTTAGATTACCCAAGACTTTGGAGTCCCATAACGGTGTCATGCGTGTGATCACACCCTCCCATTTCAGTCGTGTCTGGGCTTTATGCCACAGTGTCACAGTGTGCCTAGTGGGCCCTATCAGTTTCCTAATCAGTCCTTTGTTATAGAGTGGGGCCAGAAGGGTGGCAGTGCCTAGTTGCTTCCTATCCGCCATCAACGCCGGGTCATCTTGTGGGCCATGTAACCATCGGTTAATTACCTTAAGTTGTGCTGCCCAATAGTACAGTTTCAGGTTTGGGAGGGCTATCCCTCCACTGCACCAGTCTCTGATCAATTTCAAATGCGCCACTCTCGCTGGTTTGTTCCCCCACAACAGGCCCGATAGTTGATTAGAGACTTGTCTGAAGAACTGTGCTGGGACTATCGCCGGTGTATTTTCCAGGACATAGAGGAAACGGGGCAGCGCCATCATCTTGAATAGCGCTGCCCTGCCTAATAGTGTCAAGGGGAGGGTGCTCCAATGTCGCACATCTGATTTCAATCTTTCGAGCAGTGGTCGAAGATTCAGGTCCTGGAATGTATCCTGTTCTCGTGCGACATGGATCCCTAGATATCTGAAGGAGACGTCCTCCAGTAGCAATGGACAGCTTGTGCTCATATCCGGCGGTGTGCCGCTTAACATGTAGTGCACTGATTTCGTCCAGTTTATTTTATAACCCGACGCCGTCCCATGCCTTTCGCACAGTGCCAGTAATGCTGGTATACTCATCGGTAAGTCCATCAAGTAGATTAACATGTCATCTGCATACAATGACACCCTGTCTTCCCAACCGTCTCCCCATTGCACTCCTCTTAGCAACCGGGTGGTCCTAATGACAGTAGCTAGAGGTTCCAGGACCAGGGCAAATAGGAATGGCGAAAGCGGGCAACCCTGTCTCGTACCTCTCTTCAATGATATTTCTCTGGAGAGACGGCCATTTGCCGTCACGCGCGCCACCGGGGTCTGGTATAACAGTTTGATCCATGCTATAAATTTTGGGCCAAAGCCCATGTGTTCCAGTACCGCAAACAGATAGCGCCACTCCACCAGATCAAACGCCATCTTGGCGTCCAGCGAGAGGATCGCCGCCGGTTCCGTTAACAGCGGTGCCCGTGCCATCACCCCATGCAGCCGGCTGAGGTTCATTGCCGTGCTTCTGTGCGGCATAAATCCTGACTGATCAGGGTGTATTAGATGCCCCAGGTGTGGCATCAGCCGATTGGCCAATCATTTTGCCAAGATTTTATTCTCGGCGTTTAACAGGGAAATCGGGTGGTATGAACCGCAATCCTCAGGTGGCTTGACGGGTTTTGGTATTGTCACTATAGTCGCTGCTCGTTGGTCGGGTGGTAGGTGTCCCCGGTCCAGACTGTCCTGAAACATATTGAGTAGGGGAGTGGAGAGCGTTTCCGACATTGTCTTGTACCATTCTATCGGTATCCCGTTGGGACCTAAAGCTTTTCCTGAGTTCAGAGCTGTAATAGCTACATGAATCTCCTCAATGGTCAAATCTACTTCTAGTTCATCTATGTTGGCCTGCGGTAGAGTGCGGGTGGGTATCCCCACGAGAGATGTCTCTGCCATCTCCTGTGTAACCTCGGTGTCGGGGGTGTATACTGCCTGGAAATGATCAGCAAGAAGTTCGACTATTAGAGACGGGTGGGTTTGCAACATACCCGCGTGATCCTTCAGATGTAATATGGCCCTTTGTCCGTCTTGTTTCCTGTCCAACCAGGCCAGGAGTCTGCCGGCCTTGTCGCCCACATCGTAGATCCTTTGTTTTGTGGTCGTTAAACTATCTATCACTCTGCTGCGTAGATGGTTAGTGTGACGCTGTTGGCATAATTGTAATGTGTGTAGTGTGTCCGCGGTCGGGTTAGCCCCATGGTCCTCATTGGCCTTGTCCAATTCATTTTCTAGGTCTACAAGTACTTGTTGCTGCGTACGTTTATGACTCGCTATCTCAGAGATGGCCTGCCCCCGCAGGACCGTCTTATAGGCCTCCCATAAGGTGGTGGGAGACTCCACTGACCCCTCATTTTCGGTAAAGTATGATCATGTACCCTCCCTCAGTTTTTTGGCTACCAGTGGTATTTTAAGGTATCCCGGGTAGATCGGGAACACACGTGTTCCGGTCCGTTCAGGGTTAGAGACAGTCAGTGTTAATGGTGAATGGTCTGAAACTCCCCTAGGTCTAATTTGTACGTCAGTAATAGTGAGGAGGCCGTGGCCTAGTGTTAGCAAGTAGTCAATCCGTGACAGGCTGTCATGGACTGCCGAATGATATGTATACTGCTGAGCCTCCGGATGAAAGTGTCTCCAAAGGTCCACCAATCCTTGTGCCTCCAGAAAGCCATGTAGGTGGGAAGGCCCAAGGCCGTGTGTCCTCACCGGGAATCTATCACGTGTATTATGTGCCACTGCGTTAAAGTCCCCTCCCAGGACTAGATCTCCCTCCGGCAGTTCCAACTGAAATTTTCCTAAATCAGGGAGAGCAATTGCGTGCAGTGCCGGTGGGATATAGACCGAGACTACATTCAGTGGCCTTCCTTCCCATTGGCCATGTGCGGCCGCAAAACGGCCCTGCGTGTCAGTTTTCGTGGATTGAACAATGAACCCCGAGGAGCGGTGCATGAGGATTCCTGTACCCCGGGACCCCTTAGTGAACTCAGCATGGGTGATCATACGGTAACCTTTCCTGTCTAAGGCCCGTGTAGCTGTGCCCGTTAGGTGTGTTTCCTGCAATAGGACCAAGGCTGGACGAAAGCGTCTTATACTCTGCAGTACTAGCCCCCGCTTGACTTTGTCCCCCAATCTTCGTACGTTTCATGACATAATGCCTAACTGGGACAGTCGCCTCAATCCCATGTCCACCCTCTCGGTCTCACCTTGAGGTAGTCCTGTCATAGATTCGGTATGTGAATGCATCATTGCGGTGCGCTAACGGAGCTCGACTGTGTTGCCCAATACCTGCTAAGCGAAATGTATATGCCATGAATTTCCAATCTTTACCAGTGTAACCATCCTGAGAACCTAAAACCTCCCCCCCCCCCACTCCCCCCCACCCTGCCCCCCTGCTCAACGGACTCAGAACTGCCCGCCCCCCCAACTCAGCAGAGTGCTTGAACCCTTCCCCAAACATAGTACTTGCCCGCTGGGGTGAAGGACCCTCCGTAGTCAGCGACCCCCTTTCTCAGTCCCGGAGGTCTTCCGTCCAGTGTCCATGGCGGCACGCCCGGCCAGCGTAGCATGTGATCTGAAAATGTGGTCGTGAGAAGTCATTATTCTTCCGTATCTTCCGTTTCCGGAATGTCGTGTAGAGGTGAGTGGTGTTCCTTTTCACCCCCGGATGCTTGGGAACTTGGACGGGAGTCATCGTTGCTGTGCATGGTCGTCCTGCTAGAACGGCGCGGGCGGGTCGCTGATCTCCACCCCTCCAGCCATTCCTGTGCCGTCTCTGGAGAGTCAAAGAACCATGTTTTATTGTCCGCTACTAATCTGAGCTTAGCTGGGAATAGCATTGAGTAGGGAATTTCTCTGGCTCTTAGTTCTTTCTTTACTTCAAAAAAGGTTCTCCTCCTCCGTGCAACTTCCGCTGTATAGTCCGGAAAAAATGCCAACGTAGAGTTTTGGATTCGGACAGGTGGGGAGTTCCTAGCCGCCTGTAGGATCGCATCCCTGTCTCTGAAGTTGAAGAGGCGAGCGATGATCGGCCACGGGTTAGCTCCCTGTTTCGGGCGGCCTCCGGGAACCCGGTGTGCCCTTTCTACTGTGAAAAAGGCAGAGAGGCCCTTCGGTCGCAGGTGTTGCTTGATGAGTTCCTCTACGTATAGGTCCATAGCTCTCGTGCCCTCTGATTCCGGAACCCCAATTATACGTATGTTATTCCGTCTTGAGCGCCCCTCTTGATCATCCAGCTTGTCGCGTAGGGCCTTATTTTCTTTCGTGATCCGTTCCATGCTTAGTTGTAGTTCCGAGACATCCTCCACCAACGATTTGGTTACTATTTCCATCGAGTGCACCTTCTCTGACATTTTATGGATGTCCGCTCTTAGAAGTGTGATTTCTGTCGAAATCGAGCCCACCGTCACCTGTACCTGTGTGAGAGCCTTCATGACGTCATCTATGGTCGCCTTTTTGCCTCCCACCGCCTCCACTGTCTTGCCCGGTGGCGCTTTCATATCTGGCGAAGAGGGGGTAGCTTTGTCATAGGCATATTTTTCCAGCCGGGTCTGTGTAGATCCTCCTTTCGTCCCTTTACCAGCCATCCCGGCGGTCACCCTCGACGTGATGTTCAGGGGAGTGTTGTCCCCGCGTAAATTTCCTAATGGTGCGGGGGTTAATGGAAAGCCACCCTCGTGACTATCTCTTCGGAGTCGCGCGTACCGATCCCGCGTTGATGCTGCCTCGTTGCGTCAGCGGAGGGCACGATTCTCACTACTCGCCGCTTGCTGCCAGTATGGGGGATACAATGTGGATGTCGAGCGAACAGTGTTCTACGGTCTAGTATACCCCTTCAGTCGTGGTCCCCCGGTGTGTGCAATCGGGGCCGGCACTTTCTTCCTCGCCTCCCTATGACTGGTGGTGTGTGACGCACGATCTGTTGCGGCGTCGATTGCGCGTTAGGCACAATGGCGATGCCACCTCGAGGCCCCCCAGTTGGCGTTGTGTGTCGCTCCTTGCCCACGGTGAGGTGAGTTGTAGCCGCGTGCAACCTTTTGTCCCGGTGCTCAATTCCGTGACACAGCGGCAACCCCCCGCACCCAACGGACCACGGAGCCCCGTGCTGCCAGGCCCGTATCCATGAGATAACTTGCCCTTCCCGGTGACTGGAGTGCGCCGAGCGCCGGTTTAGCCGTTCCTGCGTTAGTGCCTTCGTCGTCCGTTAGACGGTCGTGTGTTAGCCACTGTCCCCACCGGTGAGCCCGTCGGCGACAGGATGGACCTTTTTACTCTTGGGCGGCGGCGGTGATTCATAGGGTCCCGTGCTGTCACTAGTCTTTCTGGGGCCCCGGGCTTCACCGCGTCCGGCGCACAAAATGGTGTTTTCGGCTCCTGCGTCCGTCTGGGTGTCTCCGCCTCCTTCGCCAGGCCGCGTGAGTTAGGCGAGCTTCGGGGTCACGCCGAGTCTTTGCCTGCGGTCCCCGTTCCTCTATCCCCGGTTACCTCTGGTCTGGTGTTGGTTCCGCCTTGCCGGCTCTGTCATCACCCGGTTCCTTCCTCCGAGCGGGCACTTCCGGCGGTGCCTCTCCCCCTTCACTGCACTTCCCGTCCGATCTCCGTGTTAATCGACGCCCCGGCTCCAATCAATCTGCATCCAGGGCCCGGCTTGGTCGCGTTGTAATCAGCACTTCTCACCGTCGGATTCGGAATCTGCTGGTCTCTGTTTGTGCCGCCCGGTCCTGGGCTTCAGTACCCTTTCACGGGAGATGATTGTTGGACGGATTACTGGTCAGATTTCCCAGGAGTCCGCTTCAACCACGGAGCTCGCCTTCTAAGCTGCCGCCATCGTTGGCTGCTGGCCACGCCCCCCGAAGTTTTGTTTTTTTAACTTTTTTTTTTTAATTGTTTTATCGAGCACGAACTTGACCCGTTAGGGTATCAGAGCACTTTACATGTGATAACATTGGGCAAGGAAACACATTAAGGGTAGAGGACAAGTATATACAGTTTACATTTAAATAGCTCCAGATAAGGCCCCAGATTTCCTGATGAGGTAGCGTGGTATTCCGAAGGGAGGTGCTAGTCAGTAGTTAGTCAAAGTCTATGTGTTGGTAGGAGGCAGCATTTAGGAGAGGAATTTACCCATAAGGAAGGTTTTGGCCTCTTTTTTGAAACGTGCCAAAGAGGGGATTCTTCTGATGGCTGGCGGGGGAGCGTTCCATATTCTTGGGGCGGATCCAGAGAAAGCCCGGTTTAAAGTTTTTTTTTCCCGGAACCGTGCAGGTTGGAGTAAGAGGTCTCTGGCGGACCGGGAGTTTCTGATTCCGCCAGATACCACCAGTTTCTGTGCAAGATAAGCAGGGGAGTTTGAGTATAAGGCCTTGTGTGTAATGCAGGCCAGTTTGAGTTGTATTCTGGCCTCGAGGGGAAGCCAGTTCATTGCTTTCAGGTGCGGGGTTATATGGTCAATTTTTTTTGAGCTTGTAAGAAGCCTGGCGGCAGCATTGAGACAGGCTCTCATGGGTGCCAGTGAGATCTTGGGTAAACCAGAGAGGGTGGAGCATCCATATTCCAGTCTAGAGATTACTAGCGCTTGGACTGCACTTTTTAGGTCGGTAGTGTCAAGGAAGGGTTTCAGTTTCCAAAGGTAGCTCAAGTGGAATCTGTCTGATTTGGCCATCAAGTTGATGTGGTCCCGCATGTTCAACTTGCAGTCAAGGGTAATTCCCAGAGATTTTTCTGAGTCCACGATGGTCGGTGGGCAATCTAGGGCTGTGATAGCCTTGATCCATATCTGCATCTCGGGATTGGTTTTTGGAGGGTAAATTAAGAGAAATTCTGTTTTCTTGGCGTTGAGCTTGAGTTGATTGGAGGTGAGCCAGTGGACGGTTGATTTCAGGGCCTCATTCAGGGAGAGAATATCCTCGAGAGAGGAGGCTTTGATGTAGAGCTGGGTGTCGTCAGCATACATGTGGTAGGAGATATTTGCTGAGCGTAATACTTCGGCAAGTGGTTTGAGGTAGAGGTTGAAGAGGGTAGGGGACAAGGTTGATCCTTAGGGGACTCCGACTTTGACCGGAGAGGGAGCAGAAAGGTTGCCGTTGATTAGGAATCGCTGCGATCGGTTTTGGAGGAAGGATCTAAACCATTTTAGAATAACGCCATTCAAACCCATCCTGAGTTTGAGGCGTTCGATTAGTTTTTCGTGGTTGACCGTGTCGAAGGCCGCTGAAAGATCTAGGAGGATTAAAAGGCATGTTTTCCCTTGGTCTAAAGCTAGGAGGGCCTCGTCAACGATGTGGAGCATGGTCGTTTCAGTACTGTGCCCAGGTCTGAATCCAGATTGGAAGTCATCAAGAAGGTGGAAGTTGTTGATGTGTTGACTTAGTTGCTGTTGTACACACTTCTCCAACACTTTGGCTAAGAGGGGGATGTTGGAGATAGGTCTTAAATTGTCTGGAATGGCTGGGTCCAGCGACAGCTTTTTCAAAATGGGGAGGACTTGGGGAAGTGCTTTCTCTTGGCACTACTGTTCATCAGAGAAACCTGGAGCTAAAGTTTCTAGTTCTTGCACAAACACTGTTCACACATCAAGGTTGCAAAAAAGGTCCAGGGCATAAACACATAAGATGCACTGGAGGAAATCATGGAAAGAGCATGGAGGAAAAGTGTATAGTCTTAGAAGATGCTGATACTCGGTCCTGCTTACTACGGTAGAAGGAATAGTGTGCTCTAACCTGACATTAAGTACTTAGCCTTGTTCTTCCACTTGTCTGAAGTTCAAAGAAGGTCCCGAGCCTTTGACTCAGAGAGTAGCAGGGGAACAGGAGTAGCTGTGCAAGATCAAGAGAGGAAAGAGGCGTCAAGAGAGGTGGAGCCATGGGAACCACCAGTTCAACTTGGACTTGAAGGAGACTAGAGCACTTCTCGGTTCCGGCTGGATTGTTCAGGTGAATGAGAAGGTTGAAGCTTGTTCCGCAAGCTGTAAGTCCAAGCCATGCCTTGAGTAGGGCGTGGTTTATATACCCTCTTGAAGGCTCAACAGATGTAGTTAGTTCACTTGTGGCACGTGGGGCACATGGCTGCCTGGAAGGTTCTCAACAATCCTTGAAAGAAACATGTGTCAGTACACCCACTTTGACCTTTCAGGAAGGGCAGGTGCAACTTGACGGTAGGAACCAATTAACCAGGAAACAAATGTATTGTTTTTGCGCAAAATGGAAAAAAAAACATTAAGGCCCTAGTAACAGCGGGTGCAAGGTAATGTATTGGTTCATGGGATTCTAGGGGAAGCTTGCAGAGATTCAAATACAAAGGAATCACTGGCTTTGGGAACATCAGCCGTGGTATCATAGCGTGCCATTAGACTTCACAAGAGTAATAAAACATGAGCCCTGTATGCTACACAGAGGGGCCTGAGGTGGATATGACAGGCATGATCCACTAGGATAAACCTGTTACCTAATACAGTTTGGGGATCCATAGGCCCAACAATGTCAATGCCCACCCGCACAAAGGGCATGCCAACAACAGGCAAGGGACTGAGGAGGGTTTCTACCTCTGCAGTGTCTTCCTCCTGGCCTGGCAGGCCACACAAGACCTACAGAACTCAGAACTCATCTGAGGAAGTCTTGATCCTAGGCCAATAAAAGTGGGGAACAAGCCTTGCAAAGGTCCTGTCTTGGCCCAAGTGTCCTGCCAGGGGAATTTCTGAGCCAGCTCCAGTAGCAAGGCCCTGCACCAGGGCCCTAGTTGTCCTATGCACAGGAGCCTTAGGTTCACTGTAAAGGAGGTTGTCCTCCCAGTAAATGTGTTGACTCCGAGAGGCTTCACCTGCTGCTTGCGCGTTGGTCTGTTGCCTCAGGGTTGGCACTCCTTTTGTACCCTACAGAACTCCTCCTTGATGGGCCCTCCTTCCACATGTCATCCATCAAGCCCAGGCATGTCACCAAGGGGAGGCAGTGCTCTCCTCAGTGGGTTCCGGGTGGCCAATGCAGGTGCCCCATCCACATCACTGAGAAGACACTCGGGGGCTGTTTCTTTCACCCTCTGCCTTTCTATTTCTTAGCAGACTGCTGGTATCCCTCAGAGACTCAATACCTTGCCTTTTGATGGTAACACATTTCCTATACTAATTAATATTCAAGGCTTGGCAGTTCGGGCTGGACTGTTCCCATGAGGCACAGGGTAAGACTGATTTGCATATAGCCATGTCTGAAATGGGGTGGCTGAGTGGGCTAAAGAATGGTGATGGATTAAACCCAGATCAGTTGACTGGGGGTAAGTGTTTGATTTGCTCAAACGCTCCGTCCATCATCCCCTTTTGTAAAGCCTTTTTAATTAGGCAGACCATATGGTGAACTCACAGCAGAGATAAAGATAAACCCCTGTGGACATATATTGAAGATTATCTCATAAAAACATTCTCCTTATTATCTGCATTAACAATTAAAAAACTCCATTCAGCACTCCAGATACTATCTCGGCCCTTAAAACTCTAGACAAAAATCCTACCAACAAAATTACAGGGTTAGAGTTTGCATCCCTTTGGGATAATATAACAATTAAAATAGAAGACAAATCTCCACTGTGATAATGTACAATATTTAAAATACAGGCCCCTCTGCGATGCCTAACACCTGTGCTGTGATACAATGAGCAAACAACTTAAACAACATTGAGTTCTACAGCTTCCTAAAGTTCAAAGTAGCACTGAACAAATACAATAGAACACCTAGCCCTGACTTCATAAATCTGGAAATAAAATTATCCAATCAATTGTATGCTGCTTCTATAATTTATAAAATACTAAACTCAAACAACGTCAATAAAAGTCCACCCTGGAAATACAGATTAATGGAAAAATACTCCCCCAACGTTCTCCTGCCTGACTGCATCTGAAAATTCATGGAAAATATTTGGAAATCTTCCATAAAAAATATCTCCTTTTTTATCTCAATGCAAACTATGAACACTTCTTAAAGCCTAGTGGACATCTGAGAAACCTTTCAAAACTTACTGAAACTGACCTATGCTGGAATTGTCCAGACTCACCAGGTTTCCTTGAACATATGTTTTTCAACTGTAAGATGTTTAAACCATTCTGGACAGAAATTGGGCCTACTATGAAAAGAAATGACCCTCAATTACTATGCTAGGGCTAGGGCCAGATTTATAAAATGTATGAAAATGCAATTCCTAAATAGCAACTTCTTATAATTCACGATTTAGGCAATTCAAAATGATATGTATGAAATATCCATTTTCCTGAGAGCGATTTCTACAATGTAGGAATCTCTATTAGGAAATTGCAAATAGAAAATCCGATTCCATTCATTTCAATAGTCTGTATTCGCATTTCCAAAATAGCGATTTCCTATTAGGAATACCTATTTCGGAAATGCTAAAGTATGGTTGGCTACAGGCCTAAGCCCCCCCAAAATGCACCACAAAAATAGTGGTGCACATGTAGAGCACACATATGCCCTAGGGGTATATGTACACTCTATCGCACTTTAAAAAGGGATCTTGTGGTGCTTTTTATAAAATGCCCATGGTTACCATCGATTTTGAGTCAATGGTAACTGCATTTCCTAAATGCTCATTTTGCATTTGGGAAATGTTTTGTACATGTGCTAAGAAATTGCAAATAGGAAATCCTTATTTGCTATGCGATTTGTACTGGGTAGAAACCGCATTTTGCGATTTCTATTTAAGGCCTTTGTACATAGGCTTTTTTGCAGTTCTTAATGAGCCAAAAGTGTGATTCGCCCAGTTTCAACCAGTTAAGAAATTATTGTAATATCTTTTTTCTTTTTCATAATATTTACACAATTGCCCTGTTGTTTTTATCGTATTTCAAAATGCTGTATTATTCTTTATCTCCTAGCTGGTAATTTCTGTATTTATATTTTATGAATAGTTTTCTCTTATTTATTTTTGATTCTCATACTCATATGATCTATTTTTGCTGTATTAATTTAATGTATCCATTTATTTAAACTGTTTATATGACTCTTTTACAACTTTCAATAAACTTTACTTCGAACTTAAAAGAAATGCAAAAGGCCTTTATACATCTTGCCCATGGCCCCTTACACCTACTCCGTATTTAAACGCTAACAACCTCCATCTTATTGCTTTATTACTATAAGGATCAAAAATGTATTATATGAATGGAAATCATCCCAAAACCTATCTTATCATACCTGGGGCTGTATTATATATACAGCTCTTTTTCCTTCATTGCGCTATGAAGTAAAATGCGCCGTATTATGATAAATGTGAAAGTAACGTTTGGAACCTGCAGTGGAACACTGGGACACAAATGCGATCAACTATACTTGCAATAAATCAGAAATAAGAATACAACTGTATCATCGTTCACAAGAATTAGACATGGAAGCTATTCTAGCCAGGGTCATTCACAAATCAATAATGGCACCACAACTGAGCAACTCAGCCACATCTCATCTCCACCAGGCAGTATGAAAGCATATTTTAAAACAGGTTTTATCAGCTAGATTTCTGATTCGAGTCGGAGAACTGAATCCAACCTGGAGATCTCTCAAAACTATCAACAGTTGTAGAATATGTAACTATAGAAGAGAATCCTTAGCACACATGCTTCTCTGTATTGTATTGTATTGTATCTATGCTTGTATAGTGCTACTGTCACCCTACGGGTATCCTGGCTCTTCAGATATCAGAGCACTTGGTCAACTTCTGGTGAGCAGAAAGATGGAGCGTGTGGATCAGAGTTTTGGAAAAAGCGAGGTTTTCAGGCTTTTCCTGAATTCAGTCAGTGAGACACTCTGTCTGATCCTTTGTGGCAACTTGTTCCATAACTGTACTCCTACCACACTAAGAGCCCTCCCCCCCATCCGAGAACGTCTAAATTTTGTAATTGCTAGCAAACCGGTACCCGAGGACCGGAGCTGTCTCCGAGGAAGGTACCAGGAAAATCTTTACTGTAATGGAATTGGGCCCATCTCATGTGAGGCTCTGAACACCTGACATCATAGTGACTTGAAAAAAACCCTTTCCCTGATTGGGAGCCAATGAAGCTGTCTCAATGCGGAAGTGGAGGACGAATGGCGTCGCAAACTCAGCACCAGTTTTGCCGCTGCAGACTGGACTCTTTGCAGCCCCTGAAAGATAAGCTCCTAAATACAGGGAGTTGCAATAGTCCAGTCTGGTCAACACTGTGCTGCTCACTACCAGAGGGCGCAGATCTCTTGGTAGGATAGGAAGTATTCGACGTAGCAGGCGTAACAAGCCAAAGCAGACATTAGCTGTCTTAGTTGCCTGTGACTCCATCTGGAGGTTCTTGTCTATTAGGACCCCGAGATTCCGCACCGTATTGGCCGGAATCAGTGGATCCTCCTCCGGAGTGAGTCTAAACTCCAGCGGAGAGTATATGGACGGCCGTGCAGGAGAGCAGTAAAGCACCTCAGTTTTTTCACCATTGAACTGCAAACAGTTCCTCCGCAGCCAATCTGCAGTCTGGCACATGCACTCTTGGAAGTTCTCCAAAGACACTGCCTGTTCTCCTTCCAAGGAGAATGCCAGCTGCGTATCGTCCGCATAGTTGACCAAGTCAACCCCGAACGATTTGATAATAGGAAATAACGGCTGCAGGTAAGCGTTAAAAAGAATAGGGCT
The DNA here is from genome assembly GCF_964261635.1 of Lissotriton helveticus. Classification (NCBI taxonomy): domain Eukaryota; kingdom Metazoa; phylum Chordata; class Amphibia; order Caudata; family Salamandridae; genus Lissotriton; species Lissotriton helveticus. Next base: position 1,254,922,232 of record NC_136063.1, read on the forward strand.
GATGGCAGATCCCTGGGGCACCCCATGAGTAACCAATGACATGCAGAAGGTGAATGGTGCCATAGAGACTGTCTGTTCTCTTCCTGTCAGATAGGATCATAGCCATTGCAAGGCCCTTCCCCTAACCCCCATCCTTCCCAGTCTCTCTAACAGGATTGGGTGGCTTACCGTGTCGAATGCGGCCGACATATCGAGAAGTACCAACACTGCGCCATTCCCATTGTCAGCCCGCATTCGTAAGTTGTCCATCATAGTCGATAGAGCAGACTCCGTCCCATGTCCTGGCCGAAACCCAAACTGATCCTTATCCAACAGCTGATGTTCCTCCAAAAAGTCGGACAGGGACCTGCTTACAGCATTTTCCAAGATTTTAATAGGAAATGGGAGCAGAGAGATTGGGCGAAAATTAACCTGGTTTGTGGGGTCCAAGGAGGGTTTTTAAATCAGTGGTGTCACCACCGCCTGCTTCCATTCCCCCAGGACGGTGCCTTCTTCCAGAGACTGGTTGCATATCTGTCTAAGCCACGGGAGAGTCGCCTGGCCATAGGTTTTCCATATTTTCTCCGGCAAAGGGTCAGAAGGGGACCCTGAAGATATACTTTGCGCCACATCATTAAAGGCATGGTCAGAGAGAGCCTGAAAGCTATCAAGGGTGTGTAACTGACTCGGCCCCCCCCCCCATCTCCTGTGAGGTAGGGATCTGGGTGTCGGTGATATGCACCCCGAGTGAGCTAACAATCTTCCCCACTTTATCCAGGAAATGCGAGGCGATATCATCGCATAATTCCTGGGAGGCCACCACTTTATTGCTCAGACATATTGGAGCTGATAGGCCTCTATCTATCTTAAAAAGTTCTCTAGTTCCATTAGAGGCAAGTAAGATAGAGTTGGCATAAAAGTGGGCCTTACAGTCTAGAATCCGTTGCTTGTACACAATCTGTGCTGCCCTCAGCTCTAGCCTGTCCCCCTCTAAATATCCCTTCCTCCATTTCCTTTCCGCCTTTTTACACAGCAGGCGTAGGTGTCTCAGTTCGTCATTATACCATGGTGCTGAGATCTTATTTCTTATTCTGAATTTTTTTATCGGGATTACTTGATCCAAAGCATCCACGATATAATCCTGATAGGTGTTGTGATTCGCCTCCACTCTGCTGCACGGTATTGCCATATCCATGTCTAACTCTTCTGAGGCTCATCTTTTTACAGCACAGCTACTTTGCACTTTAGCTTTACGGCTTATGTCAATACGCATAGTCTGATCCGAGTTGCTTTGCTTATGCATCTCTCCCACACCACGACCAGTACTGCTTCTTGATACCTCTCCTACAAGAATTAGATGTAGATTGTATTTTAAACTGCTCACCACAAAGCTTATTCAGCACAAAACTAATGCCAGCTCTGTTTTGGCTCTTTCTTCTCTCTCTTTTTCTTGTACTCTCCCTTTCTATTTCCATATTGAAATAGACATCAACAATGCTTCAGTCATGGCTATGACATAAACATAAATTCTGCATTGTATGTATTATGAGATTATGGGCCTGATCACGATCTTGGTGGATGAAATAATCAGTCACAAACATGGCGGATATCCCGCCCACATTTTTACAAGTTCCATAGGATATAATGGACTTATAATACAGCAGGCTGAATATCAGTTACGTTTGCGTTGGAGTAACTCTGTCCGCCAAGATCATAATCAGGCCCTATGTAGTAGTAGTGATAAACTTTATTCGGTAGCCAAGTACCATCAAAGTATACAAACACAGAACGTTATAATAAATACTTCAGAGTGCATTTTAAAATATCTTTCATCACAGTGGGTTTTGCTTTTTTTTTTAAAACAATAGAAGCTATTCAAAATTCCTTTTCTTCCATTGTTACTAGCACGTAAAACTAAAGCTGTGGACAGGCTAGGCTATGTGCAAATAGAGCAAACACTTAAAACATATACAATTTACCTTTCTACTTAATACATACGATACATAAGACTAGCACAATTAAAATCAAACAATGATTAAAAAAGAGTTAATCTAAGCACTAGGAATCAAATTCAGAGATCTACTACGTTTGTGCCAGACAGCAATAACTATAACAGGAGTGGTGTCACTTTTTATAATTCTAAAAGCCACTAAATATTTGATCACCTTCAAATTATGATACAAGGAAATATTCAATTCCCGGCGTGGGCCCTGATAGTGCGGACACAAAAATAGTAAATGTACCTCATCCTCATATTCCAAGCCAAATGCTGGGTAAATACTGAGACTTAAAACCTTATGCCATTTATTAGTTAGAGATCTCAAGGGTAAAGTACCAAATTGGAAATTAATTTAAAGGCTTTTAGCTAGAGTAGAGGAAACAAAATCTAAAAATTCCTCAAAACAACAAAAGGGTTTAATGTCTAAAAATCTGTTTGTCAATGTACCTACTTGATGGTTATGAAGATAACTGTCTTGGATATAAACCCAGTGGCTAGATTTCATAATGTTAAGATCTATTTTGCTAATTTTTTCTGGGTTAGTCCATATTCTTGTTAAACCCAGCTTATTAAACAAATTGGAAACATGTTTGACCCAGGATATCGACTTGGCACCTCTGATAGAGAGCACTTCAACAAGACAATCTCTAATTTCCCTTAGCTCAGGGGTGACCCAAAGCTGTATCCAGTAAACAAGTGGTCTTAGAGCAACTAGATCTGCAATTCTTTTGAGTCCCAAATCAAAAAACAAGGAAGTTAGCGGTGTACTGCTAGGGACAATCAATCAATCAATCAATCATAGCATTTGTATAGCGTGCTACTCACCCGGAAGGGTCTCAAGGCGCTTGGGGGAAGGGGTCTGCTATTGCTCGAACAGCCAGGTCTTGAGTTGTCTCCTGAAGGCGAGATGGTCCTGGGTCAGCCGAAGGTGGGTGGGGAGGGAGTTCCATGTCTTGGCCGCCAGGTAGGAGAAGGATCTTCCTCCGGCGGGGGCTCTTCGATGCGTGGTACGGCGGCGAGGGCGAGGCTTGTCGAACGTAGCTGGCGGGTGGGCGTGTAGAAGGTCAGGCGGTCGTTGAGGTACTTGGGGCCCAGGTCGTGGAGGGACTTGTGTGCGTGGGTGAGGAGTCTGAACGTGATTCTCTTGCTGACGGGGAGCCAGTGCAGGTCCCTCAGTTGGCCGGAGATGTGGCTGCATCGGGGGATGTCCAGGATGAGTCGGGCGGAGGCGTTCTGGATGCGTTGGAGTCTTTTCTGTAGCTTGGCTGTGGTTTCGGCGTAGAGGGTGTTTCCGTAGTCCAGTCGGCTTGTGACGAGTGCCTGGGTGACCGTCTTCCTGGTTTCGGTCGGGATCCATCGGAAGATCTTGCGGAGCATGCGTAGGGTGTTGAAGCATGATGAGGAGACGGCGTTGACTTGTCTGGTCATCGAGAGGGAGGAGTCCAGGATGAAGCCCAGGTTGCGTGCGTGGTCTGTTGGCTTGGGAGTGATGCCCAGGGCGGGGGGCCACCAGGAGTCGTCCCAGGCGGAGGGCGATGGTCCCAGGATGAGGACTTCCGTCTTGTCTGAGTTCAGTTTCAGGCGGCTGTTCTTCATCCACTCGGCGACGTCTTTCATCCCTTCGTGAAGGCTAGTTCTGGCGGTGGCGGGATCTCTGGTGAGGGAGAGGATCAGTTGGGTGTCGGCGGCGTAGGAGATGATGTTGAGGTTGTGTTGGCGTGCGATGGCTGCAAGGGGTCTCATGTAGTCGTTGAAGAGGGTGGGGCTGAGTGATGATCCTTGCGGTACGCCGCAGATGACTTCGGTGGCCTCGGATCGAAACGGGGGGAGGCGGACTCTCTGTGTTCTTCCGGCGAGGAACGAGATGATCCATTCCAGTGCCTTCTCTTGGACACCTGTGTTGCTGAGGCGTTGGACTAGGGTGCGGTGGCAGACAGTGTCGAACGCTGCGGAGAGGTCCAGGAGGATGAGGGCCGCTGTTTCCCCGTTGTCGAGCAGGGTTCTGATGTCGTCAGTGGCTGCGATGAGGGCGGTCTCGGTGCTGTGGTTGGCTCGGAAACCGGACTGCGAGGGGTCGAGGGATCCGTTTGTCTCGAGGAAGGCGGCAAGCTGTCTGTTGACGGTCTTCTCGATGACTTTGGCAGGAAAAGGGAGGAGCGAGATGGGGCGGAAGTTCTTGAGGTCGGTGGGGTCCGCTGTTGGTTTCTTAAGTAGGATGCTGAGCTCGGCATGCTTCCAGCTCTCCGGGAAGGTGGCGGTGTTGAAGGAGATGTTGATGATGTCCCGGAGTTGGGGTGCGATGATGGAGTCGGCCTTGTTGAAGACGTGGTGGGGGCAGGGGTCGGTTGGAGATCCGGAGTGGATGGTGTTCATCGTGCGGGCTGTGTCTTCGGTGGTCACCGTGGTCCAGGTGCGGAGGGTGGCGGTGGGGGGCATTGGTTCGACGGTTGGGTGCGTGGATGGTGCGCCGAAGCTGTTGTAGATGTCGGCGATCTTGCGGTGGAAGAACGAGGCGAGAGAGTCGCAGAGGTCTTGTGAGGGAGTGATGTTGTTGTTGCCGGTGACTGGGTTGGAGAACTCCTTGACGATGCTGAAGAGTTCCTTGCTGTCGTGGGCGTTGTTGTCCAGTCGTTCCTTCAGTGATTTCTTCTTGGTGGTGCGGATGAGCTGGTGGTGCTTGCGGGTGGCTTGTTTGAGGGTGGTCATGTTGTCTGTGGTCTGGTCGAGGAGCCAGGCTTTCTCGAGGGTGTGGCAATTCTTCTTGGAGTCCTTGAGTTCGTCGGTGAACCAGGTGGCTTTCTTGCTTCTGGGTCTGCTGGGAGGGTTCTTCAGTGGCGCGAGGTCGTCTGCGCAGGCGGGCGGGTTCTGTCTGAGGGAGGGGGTGAGCCGCTCGGCGGTGATCTTGCTCCAGCTCCTGTGAGGAACCTGGTGGTGGGTCGTTGTTCTTCTGAAGCTGAAGTGGACGCAGCTGTGGTCGGTCCAGTGAAGTCCGGTGGAGTGGCTGAAGGTGATGTGCTTGCTGGAAGAGAAGACGGGATCAAGCATGTGGCCGGCGTAGTGGGTGGGGGTGTTGACCAGTTGCTTGAGTCCGAGGTTTGCGAGGTTGTCCAGCAGGGCGGCGGTGTTACGGTCCTTGTTGTTCTCCAGGTGGAAGTTGAGGTCCCCTAGGAGGATGTAGTCAGCGGAGGGGAGGGCGTGCGGGCTGATGAAGTCTGTGATGTCTTCGCTGAATTGTGTGCGTGGTCCCGGGGGTCTGTAGACGAGGGTGCCTCTGAGGGTCGTCTTTGGGTCGGTGTGTATCTGGAAGTGGAGGTGCTCGGCGGCGGAGAAGGTGTCGTTGGAGTCGGTCGTGATGCGGATGGTGTTCTTGTGTACGATGGCGATGCCTCCTCCAGTCTGGTTGGTGCAGTCCCTCCGGGTGATCTTGTATCCATCTGGGATGGCGATGGCGATGTCGGGTGTAGAGGAGGCGTTCATCAAGGTTTCTGTGAGGAAGGCGCCGTCTGGTGATGTGGTGTCGAGCAGGTTCCAGAGTTCCACGGCGTGTCTGTGTACGGAGCGGGTGTTGAGCAGGATGCACTTCAGGTGGTTGCTGCTGGTGCTCGGCTTGCCGGGTGCGGTGCAGGTCAGGATGCAGGAGAACTTGCAGGAATCGCAGGTGAAGGGTCCGTGGGTGCGTCTCAGGTAGCATCCGGTATTGAGTGCGTTGAGTGTGGCGGCGTCGTAAGTCCGGCGGGTGGGTTGGCGTCTGCGGGGTCCAGGGGGTCTAGCGCTGGGCGTGGTCCAGGCGCGGACGGGCGCAGACAGACTTGCCTTTGGCGCACAATCGGCGCGCCCGCTGCGCGTGGACGCTGCGCGTGCGCGGGGGCGTCATAAGTAGGGAGCCGGGAGGGAGGGTCAGCGACGGGGCGGCGAATGGGCTGGCGGGGGCGGGGCCGCAGGGAGGCAGCGGCGGGAAAGTCTGGTACGGGCGGGCGGCTCAGCGGCGGCTGGGTCGCCCGGGCAGGACAGCTAGCAGCCAGGCAGCAGGAGGAGCGTGGGGGTGACCAGGCCAAGGCACAGGCACAAGACAGAGACCAACCGTCCTACAAATCTATTTTCTGAAGCAGTGAGTATGGAAACATCAGCTCATCCCCATATCTCAGCTCAAAATAAAGCAGCCCCGGGGGGGCGTGGCTAGCAGCCTGCGATGGCGGCCGCAACCTAGAGAGGCTCCCGAGTTGAGGCGGCTTCCCGCGACAATCCGAGCTAATCATCCGGTCATTTACCAGCTTTGCGGGGCGGACCGGACCTGGAGGCCGTGCAGCAACCAGCGAAACAAATTTCGGGCCGGCGACGGCACGAACAATCAGCGAAGCACCGGGCGGATGCCGGAGAGGAGACAGGCCTATCTGCAGTTTGGAAGCAGCGGAGCTGCAGCACGGCGCTAGCCGACCAGAAATGCACTAGTGGCGGTAGAGAATAGCAGGAAGTGCCGTCCAGTCGGGGGGCGGCTCGCACAACTGGCAAAACGCTCCACGGAGATCCGCTCACACGGAGACAGTTCCGCGACACCCCTCACCGCCCTACAATCACGCAAGCTCCGGACAGGGGCGCATAGAGAGAGGCGGACTATTGACGTGGAGCCGCCATCTTACGAGTGCAGCGTCAGGCAGCCCAGTTGCGGCCATCTGAGGAAAGCGGCGGTTACCGCCGACGGGGGAAAGCGACTCCTACAGGACCCCCCTCGGGGGACACAACAAACGCAAGTAAGACCACCCGCTGGGGAGGAGCTGCATCAAGCGGGGTGACCTCGGGGGTCTATATAACTACGGGGCCCACACCCCGGCGCCGGAAACGTCTTGCACACCGCCACTGACCCCTTTGGCGGGCCGCTGCTGGGGTGAAAACACTGCGGACGGCCCGATTTAACGGCACTGCAGGAAGTGGGATCACGCAGCCTAACTTGGACACAGGCAACGTCCTCATAGAGGGCTTTAAGGGAGCGCGCAATCATCGGCGACCCACAGGAGACACTACTCTCTCTCCTTGAGCAACCTCCTGAGCACATTTGCGCTACAGACGATCAAAATTGCGCACAGACACCCCGACTGCCGGCCTATTGTGACATTGGGCAGCGCTGACAAGACTCACGCACAGACACCCCGACTGCCGGCCTATTGTGACATTGGGCAGCGCTGACAAGACTCACGCCATGACCCACAGGGGCCCCAGGAACAGCTCTACCCAAGCTAAGTTGGACAAATTTGCCTATGAAAAACAGACGCCGCCGCAAGAACAACGCAAAAACGCCGGGAAAATGGCGGAGGTCGAGGGCGCCAAGAGGGCCACGCTTGAGGACGTTTTGGCGGCGTTGGCCCAGGTGCAAATAACGGTGGGTGCAACGGCCACTGAGGTCACCTTAATACGGGCAGACGTCCAAAAAATAAACGAGAGGGTCAAGCAGGTCGAAGTTGTTACTAAATCTCTGGTCGAGGATGTGTCCGAACTACAAACGGCGATGGAACGTCTACAAGCCGATAACAAACTGCTCAAGGACAAGCTGGACGACCAGGAAGGTCGTTCCAGACGCAACAATGTCCGAATTTTGGGTGTGCCGGAATCGGAAGACACAGGGGCGATGGACCTCTATGTGGAGGATATGATCAAAAACCGACTCCAGCCCAAGGGACTCTCGAACTTTTTCTCAGTTGAAAGGGCGCACCGAATCCCAGGGGGAAAACCTAAGACGGGTGGCCCGCCGCGACCGATCTTGGCAAGACTGTTCAACTTTCGAGACCGTGATGCCATACTGCAAGCGGCAAGAGTGGCACCGGCTATTCAGATTCAGAATTCGAGGATTGCGTTCTTCCCAGACTACACGGCGGAGGTCTCCAGGAAGAGGAGGACGTTCCTAGAAGTGAAAAGGACGCTACGGGAAAAGGAACTGCCGTATTCGATGATTTTCCCGGCTAGACTGAGAGTAGTGGCAGACAGGAAAGTGTGGCTTTTCGACTTCCCAGAGGCGGCCCGAGACTGGCTGGAGGGTTGGCACACTGTTGGCCGGCAGCGCAAAACACATGGACCGGATCGTGATCGTACTGGAAGCAGTAGAAGTGGCTCACAAACATCCGGCCGAGTGGAGGGTGCGGAACGCTCTCCATCCCACTGCCCAACCGCAGCAGATGGGAAGGGGTGATTCCTGACCGGGGATGAGTAATAATGACAGTCGCCGATCACTGATTTCCTAGTTTAACTGCTGCACATGGACTCTGGCATGGTTGCACCGAGAGCACGCAGGGAGGCCGCCTGCTCGGGTGGACGCTCTCCCCCATACACGCAAGTACACTGTTTAAGGGGAGGGAAAAGCACTCTGCTCAGTTGGGGAGGCGGGCAGTTGTAAGTCCGTTAGGCAGGGATGCAGGGAGGGGGGGATGGGAGGGAGGTTGTTATTGGTTTCTTGTAGTTAGGAGTTGGTATGCTATCTCACGGAAGAATGTCAGGCCCCTATCTGTGTTTGCCCCGAAGGGGAAGAGAGCAAAGAGGAAAACTGCCCCAGTAAGGAAATCCACCGTCCCCCTACATGACTATGCACGCATTGCCGATGCTACATATACCTACCGACACCCCATGGTACCCATAGTGCAGAATGGCTGACGTACCATTGAATGGCGGAGGAACTGCAGACACCGAGAGAAAGAGTCCCACCCTGAGACTCATGACGTGGAATGTGAGAGGGCTGGGAGACAAGGTGAAGCGGGGATTGGTCCTAGCAGCGATTAAGAGACAAAAACCGACTGTAGTGCTCCTGCAAGAAACTCACTTAACAGGGGGGGCTGTTAAGGCTTTGGATAGGAGAGGGTACAAAATGGTGGTCCACTCGGCATTCACGTCCGGCTCAAGGGGGACCGGAATCCTGATACAAAAAAACGCGCTATTCATCCCCCTGCAAACCAAGACTGACGATCAAGGTTGCTTTGCCGCCTTACGGGGGCAGTGGGAGGGGAGATTCATAAGTCTGGTTTCGGTATACATCCCACCGGCACTACACTCGGTAGTACTCCCTAAACTGGGTGATTTGATCCTATCTCTCCCAGAAGGGGAAGTCATCCTCGGTGGAGATTTTAATGCAATCATAGATGCTCAACTCGACAGATTCCCGACACCAGTCTCCGGGGGAGGGATCCCTCGTCTCCAACAATTCTTAACAGCCATGGGCCTAGTGGATATCTGGAGGCATCTCCACCCCACGGAACAGAAATACACTTTCCACTCAGCAGTGCATGGAAGTCTGTCTAGGATCGACCACTTCCTAACACTAGGGGAGGGACTCCAATATGTAGATGAAGTGGCGATCCACCCCAGGGGGATTTCAGATCACTCCCCACTGACTCTTGCGCTTTCCTCCCAGACACCAACAGGTAGGCGCATATATCTCATACAACCTACCTATCTCAAGGTGCCCCAGATTCGCAAAGCTCTGAAAAAGACTATGACACAATATTACTCTGAAAATGTCCACTCGGTGGGCTCTGCAGAGATCCTCTGGGAGGCATATAAGACGGTTCTACGGGGGCAAGCTATAAACGCTATCACGGGATACAAGAAAGAACGATCCCGGGAACTAGCGAACCTGGAACTAACATTACAGAACTCGACCACGACACATGAACAGCATCCCACCCCAGATACACTTCACGCACTTACCTTGCAACAGCAGATGTATACAGATCACATGCGCTTACACGTCAAGAACAGCATAACTACCACTCAGAACAGGGTGTATAAGGTGGGTGACAAGGCGGGGAAGATGTTGGCATGGCTCGACAAACGAAAAGGGAACTCAAGGGGAATCCAAAGATTGAAAAATGGCCAGGGAGAGGTACATACCAACCCAGAGCACATTGTGGAACTGCTTGCAGACCACTTCGAACGGATATACACCCCTGAGAGTAAAGTGACGCCTGCAATGGCCAGAGAAGTGTTAGCTCCAATCGAGGTTAGTACGCTGAGCCCGGAAATATCTACGGAATTGGATGCAGACATTACCGCTGAGGTAATACAACTGGCGATCAGCGCATTAAACCCGGGTAAGGCAACGGGCCCCAACGGAATACCAGTGGAATGGTACCAGGCAATGCCTGAGACCCTCAGTACACATTTACTGGAAATGTATAAGGAATGCCTGGGGAGGGGTACACTTCCGCCGCATCAACGAATGGCTACAATAGTGGCCATCTCCAAGCCGGGCAAGCCACCTGAGGAATGCTCTTCCTACCGTCCCATATCCCTGCTTAACGCAGAAACCAAAATTCTCGCCAAACTTCTGGCAATGAGACTGCTGCCCCACTTGGCATCAATTATACACCCGGACCAGTCCGGATTCATGCCTCATCGAAACACTGCACTAAATCTACGCAGATTGCACGGGGTGTTGGCTCGGGCTGATTCGGTCACTACTCGGGCAGTCATCTTGGCACTCGATGCTAGGATGGCCTTTGACCTCGTGGAGTGGGCCCACCTGTTTGAGACGCTAAAGCGCATGGGGTTCGGCCCCCGATTTGTTGCATGGGTGCGATTGCTATACACTGACCCAACGGCGCGGGTGGTGGCGAATGAGCATATCTCGCGAGAATTCCCACTGGGCAGGGGCACACGACAGGGCTGCCCTCTGTCGCCGTTGCTGTTTGCAATCTCACTAGAACCCCTGGCCACTTTAATTAGGAAATCGCCTCAACTTCAGGGTATTTGCTGGAAGGAGGGGTGGGAAGACCGGCTGTCTCTATATGCAGACGACATGCTGATATACCTAACCAACCCTGACAGCGGAATCCCTGCCTCTTACACCTCTGCGATACCTATGGAAAGACCTCCGGATATACGTTGAACTGGAGCAAATCAGAGATGTACGTCCTGAAAGAGAGGGCCCCGGTCCTGGCAGCAGACTGTCCTTTACGGATAGCGGGTACCTCGTTTAAATACCTGGGCATTCAGGTCACCGCTGACCCAGTGGAGTTTATGAACAAAAATCTGCGGCCCCACGTGAAAAGGCTCAAACGTGATGTGCAATTCTGGTCGGGACTCCCGTTGACGCTTTTAGGGCGGGCCGCGCTCTATAAAATGATGGCTCTGCCTAGACTCTTATATGTTCTTGAAAATACTCCCTTTCCGGTAGCCCCAGGGTTCTTCCAAAAGATAGCGGCGTTGGTATCAACCCTACTATGGGGGACCCTCCCAGCACGTATAGCTCAATCCAAATTGAATAGAGGGTGGTATGATGGAGGTATTGCCCTTCCCAATATAAAATTATACTACTGGGCGGCACACCTTAAACCCATTAACCAATGGATCCACGCTCCACAGACTGAGCCTGCATTCCGAGCAGACAGAATGCAATTGGGCACCACCACCCTCCTGGCCCCGCTATATGACCAACGTAAAACACGCACGCTAGTGGGCCCTACTAGACTGACGGTAGCACTCTGGCATACGGCAACGGCGGCCCTGGGTTGGAAGGGTACGATCACCAAATTAACCCCGTTGTGGGACTCTCGAGTCCTTGGTAACCTGAGAATTAGCAAAGGCTTCTCGCACTGGGATACAATAGGCATTTCCACCGTGGGCGATCTATGGGAAAGGGGAGGGGTCATACCCTTCAATAGAATGCAAGAACTGTACGAACTTAATGACAGGGAACTCTACAGATACATCCAGATCCAACACGCACTACTAACGGCCCTCCCCGCGGGAACGGACCTACCAGAGTCTTCCCCGCTGGAAGACCGCCTCCTTACTGATTTTATGATAGAGCGAGCAACATCTTTCACATATCGCAAACTGATTAACAATCTACCAGACCCAATGCTTTCCCTGAAGGTGAAATGGGAGGGGGACACAGAGGAAATGGATGAGCATGAATGGAATGAGGCGTTAGCCTCGCCCAAGGAAGTGGGCATCTCGGCACGGATGAGATTAGTGCAATTGAAAATACTGCACAGGGTATACTACACGAGGACAATGCTACACCGTATATCCCGGGCTCAGCACCCCTATTGCCTTCGGGGATGTGGGGAGGAGGGAACGTTTTTCCATACCATATGGGACTGCCCCCGGATACAGGAATACTGGAGACAAATAATGCGAATGATCTCACAAACACTAGAAATATCCCTAGTACCAGAACCGAAGAGGTGCCTGTTAAACGTGTGGGCACCTACAGATATTACTAGACATGGGCAACTTTGGGCTACGGTGGGACTGAGTGTAGCGAAACGTGATATTGCACAAAGGTGGGGAGTGGCGGAAGTTCCTACCAAATCGGCCTGGTGTCTAAACATGGACAAAATAATGATAACCGAGAGGGCGGTATATTCCAACCAAGCATGCCCGGGGAAATGGAATAAAATCTGGACCAAATGGAACGTTTACAGGGGGGAAATCTGTGAACCCTTGCCCGAGGAGGACCTCACAGAGTCAGATGAGGAGGAGGAGGAGGGCTGAGGTACTGCACACCAGGGGAGGTAGGGGGAATGAGGAGTAGGATGTATAGCCACACTTACGTGAAGAGAAATGACAGAGGGGATCTACGAAACAGGGCTGAGAAAGGATACATATTCCAACACATGTATTGTAGTCGGGGAAGGTGGGAGGACTAGTAAGAGTAAGAGAACTACTTAAAGATGCATGGTTGCGGGGGCCACGATAATTCAGTGATAACACTTATATGACTACGTTATTATTCCTGACTGCTCTTTTAAGTTTTTGTTGTTTACGGGGGGGGGGAAGAAAACATGAAAATCAAAAACCAAAATTTAAGAGTATAATTTCGCTTATAGTACACCATTTCTTGTTAGCAGCGGACATGATGAAGGGAGGTTCACGAATGCTATATTAACTGTGATTGAATATCATGTTTCATACAAACTGCTATAGCGGCCAGCCCACTGGGATGTAGGCATTTCGCTGTGTAAATTGAAGGTGCAATAAAGGTTTTTGCAAAAAAAAAAAAAATAAAAAAATAAAAAAAATAAAGCAGCCCCTTGTGCCTTGCGGCAATAAACTTCTGTACCCGGCGAGACAACACAAGAGCTTGTTTGTCTATGCAACCTACTAATAGCATTTGCCCCATGCTATTATCCGCAAAATCTGCAAAATTGCCCATTTGCTCTCGCACGCAGCACTGGTACAGGTTGTGATCTCCTTGTTCCTATCCCGCCTCGACTTCTCGAACTCTCTGTACCATGGACTTCCACAATCACTGCTTCGCCGCCTTCAAATTGTACAAAATCAGGCTGCTAGACTCATTCTTAAAACCCCAAAGTGGCAATCTGCTAAACCCCTGCTGCGTAAACTACATTGGTTGCCGATTGAACAAAGCGCAGCCTTCAAGATCGGCTGTCTGGCGTTCAAAGCTCTCTATTGCACTAGCCCTGTTTTCCTTAAAACCCTGATTGTGGAGCACCACCCGGTGCGCAATCTCCGGTCGGCTCACCTTCACCTGCTGGTCCCCCCGACCATAAAACTCAAAAAGTTTGGCGGCCGACGGTTTGCCCATCTGGTCCCCAAACTGTGGAACCCCCTTCCCCTGTCAGTTAAATCCAGCTGCTCCCTTCTGAATTTCAGGAAACTCCTAAAAACTAGACTTTTCACTCTGACCGGCTAGCCTATCTCTTTGCAATCTCTACACCCTTCAGCGCCAGGAAACATACGGTGTCAGTGCGCTCTACAAATTTCACCTAACATAACATAACATAACATAACATAACATGCTCGAGTAGTAACATACTTTTCCTGAGCTGATGGTTCCACTTCAAGCTCTCCATTACCTTAACTCCTAAATAAACAAAGCTCCTCACCCTCTCTAGTGTTTCCTCCCCAGCACGTATGACTAAGATTTTGGCCACTCCCTTCCCAAACACCATAAATTTGGTTTTGCTAGCATTGATCTCCAAACCCCTTGACACACAGAAGTCTGTGAATTTGCCAACAAAGAGCTGGAGTCCCATTGGAGTCTTGGAGATGAGAAGGGAGTGGACGGCAAATAAGAGGATCAGTACCTTGCTGTCGTTCTGTGTAGGGTAATATTTTCTGCAGTCTTTCAGAATGTCAGCCACTTTGTTTATATAGAGAGGAAAGCGCGTAGGAGCAAAGACACACCCCTGGCGCACCCCCGCGCTATAGGAATGCGTTCGGTAAACGCTCCTGCGTGCCCACACCGCACCTGAGCAAAGTTGTTACTGTGCGGCTTGGACATGAGATGGATCAGGTTCCCAGGAACTCCCATCCTATTTAGGATATGCAAGAGGTTAGAGCGGGGGATGAGATTGAAAGCAGCCCTAAGATCAACAAACGCCACATAAATCTTCTGTTGTTAAAGTAAAATATATTTCCAATAAAATGTGGCGAAGCTGGAAACTTGGTCTGTGGTGCTCTTCTTAGGGAAAAGTTCTGCTTGAAGGGCTGACATGATGTTATTTGTGTCTACCCAATGTAACAACTTGTCCAGGATTTGCCTTGAAAAGATCTTCTGGGCATTGTCAATTAGGCTAATTGGCCTATAATTAGTGGGCTCACAGGCGTTGCCCTTCTTGTGTATTGTAACCATCTCTGCCCCTCTCCAGGAATCAGGTATCGCTTCCCCTTGTGCTATAGCGTTGGCAAGTAAATTAAAATAGAAAGCCCAAATCTCAGGTTCCGATTAATAGAGATCCCCTGGGATCTTATCAGGTCCTGGTGCCTTGGCAGTTTTTAACGCAGAGATGGCATTAGCAGTGTCTTCTAAGCTAATAGTAATAGCTGAGCCATAAGATTCTGAGATATCACAACAAGAAACATACATAAATGGCCCTGTGTTACCATAAGAGCTTGGGGCGGCATCAGTCGGTAACTCATACAGATTAGTACAATTAGATACCCACATATCAGCTGATATATGATGTTGGTAACTCTTTGTGTTATTATCCGCTCTAGTTTGGGTCACTCAACACCAGAACAGCCTGTTGTCATTTGTTTTAACTGCAGGCAACATGTCCCCCCAGATTCTGTTGTCCCAACTCTTTTTAATCTGTTTTAACAAGACTTTATCAGTATGCCTGGCTTGGGATATCTGACTCCTTTCACCTCCTAGAACAGCAGTCCTTAGGAAACATTTGGATTGCGTACAAGAAAGATCATACCATTTAATATTTTTTCCCAGAGCTAGCTTCTTGTGGGCCATGACTTTATAGAACACCTGTTGCAGCTCTTCAAATAGTAAGTTATGTATATTCAATATTGGGATTTCCAATTTGTTCATACCTTCATAGTTTTTAAAATGATTGACATAAGCCCATAAATCTGGGCCAGCATAAGAGGGCTTGTCAGAACTTTGGTCCAGGAAACATAACGTCTACATTTGGATAAAACAGGTTTGGGCACGACTGTGTAGCATGTATTTGTTACCCTAGCTAATGGAGCTCTGACCAGTGACACTACCAAAGGATCGTAATCACTGTTAGATTGCCTGTCTACCCTCATGTCGGCTAAAAATGGCCATAGCCTCACGCCTAGGATAGCAAAGTCAATGACACTCGCATGATTACCTCTTCTAAAAGTGGGTACTCGATCAGGATCTGAGGTAGTGCGACTATTGCATGCCCTCAGTCCTCTGCCCACTGTTATAGAGCCTAACTTACGTCCTGTTGACGTAAAGTTAGTTTGTGGCTTCCCAGGTAGTGCTCTAATACCCCATTGTCCATCCCCCTCTTCTGTTACCTCACTGATATAAGATGATGGCTCATAAGATGTGTTAACAACTCCTGCTAGAATTATTTTTGAGTTCGGGTGAAGTGAGTCTAAAGTTTCTTCAAGAATAGAGAGAGTATGGGATACAATGTTAGCCGCAGTTGTTCTTACATAAATGTTTAAAACACCAAATCCAGTCCCGAAGGTAGCAAAGCAACAACCTCCATTAGATCTAAGCATTCTAATTATAATGAGGTGCATGACTTAAATATATTATTTTTTTATGAGAATCAAAAGACCCCCCCTGAAGTCATACTGAAATGTTCTGGTGGTTTGGCTTCTACACTATGGGCTAGATTTAGGTAAATTGGATTTACAGATTCATAAATTCCGAATTTTACCGATTTAGTATTTATGAATCGGTAAATCCAATGTAGGTAAAACATCGGTAAAAAATACCGAATCGGTAGGAATCGTAGTATATTGAGGCCCAAAAGAATCAATGTCAATTACTGAATCGGTAAATACCGATTCGGTAAAATTGCCGAATTGACAAGGGGGACAGGGTGTCACTTTGACACCCTGTTGCACCCCTGATTTCGGCTTGTGGCACCTGTGCCATGTGGCACACATACATGCCCTAAGGGCATGTATGTGTGTCACATGGCACAGGTGTACATGCACAGATGTGCATGTACACAGGAATTCGTTATTTACCATGCAATAGTATTGCATGGTAAATAACGAATTCTTAAGGGCCTGTGTCACTATTTTAAGTGCTACCTACATCTAGATTTACCGAATCGGTAACTTTACCGATTCGGTATTTTACCGAATCGGTAAATTTACCGATTCGGTATTTTACCGAATCGGTAAATTTACCGATTCGGTAAATTTACAGATTCTGTAAATTTTAGGCCCCCTACATATCAAAAACTAAATACAGGTCGGTATCGGCCGAAATCGGCCGTTACCTACCGGTATTTGGCGACCTACATCTGGGCCCATAGGTCATAAAACCATCAAACACATTTTTTCCTGTTGCCCAAGTCTCTTGAAACATACAGACATCATGCTTACCTATATACAATAGCCAATCAGGGTCACCCAATTTGAGTGGAATCCCAGCCAAATTCCAAGATAATAAACTAATATCGGTTCGTGTTTGAATAACCTCAGGATCTGCTATTTGTGGAAGAGTTAAACTAGGAACCATGGATGTAATAGTTGGAGTACCATCCATTCTTGCCCCATCAGGACAAAGTCTATCAGGACTCTCGCTAATCCTGCTCAGGCCTAAGGGGTCATCCAGAAGTGTTTCACCCCAGCCTCTTGCCCCATTCCCATTTGGAATCGCACAGTTTATGATTTCCACCACCCCTGTGTTTGTTCCACCACCCCTGTGTTTCTCCTCCTGCCACGAGGGGGATCTAAGACATCACCAACAGGGTTAGCTATCCCACATGTTGACATTGTGCTAGGATTTATACCAGTATTCCATACAGTCAATCTACTGCATTCAGATTAGAGACAGATGCTAAGTGGCTGGTCTGCATAGTTACATTGCTCTGAGAAACCTTCCAGATTTCTAATGTTTGAAGGAGATAGTTTCAGCCTAATCCCGATGCATTGTTTTCCAAAAGATGGCAAGTGCGGAGTTCGAAATTAATCAGGTTCTCCACTAGCTGTCTGTTGCACAGGGTGACCTATATACAATCAAGGGTTACAATGTCTGAGGGACACCGCCTGGCTTCCAAAATGTCAGATCTGATCACTGAAAGACATTTGCGCTTTGACCTCAACCAAAACATGACTATGTTAATTAGTTCATCAGTATCTTCATAAGCTCAAGGGTTTAGTTTAGGCACTCTTGTCAAGTAAATTAAAATTTTAAAGTCTCGATTTGATCTTCCGTGAGTATTTACAGTTAGAGTTCTTAAGGGGTAATCTCGCTGGGAACAGAAGGCAGTTTCTTGTGCATTATCCGCATAGGTGGGAAAGGTTGCATTAACACAGTCTAATGCACCCTCAACCAACTTAACATTAGCAAGCTTGCTATTAGATACTATTTGATTTGAGAGCCTTGGGGGTCGCATTAACTGATTTACATTAGGGGCCCTTAGAGGATGGGTGACTTTTTAGTCATTTGAATAGATCTTACAGCAGCAATGGATTTTTGTGCCCGTTCTGTTCCATTAAAAACTACTGCCGCTTTGGGAGTATGTGGATCTGTATGAAGTGTTGTAAGCAGTTCTACTGGACTTGCTTGTTTGCAACGACAAAGGGAACTAATCTTTTGCAGTAAATAAACTTGATCCACTAGTGAGATCACCCTGCTGCTAAGATGGTTCAGTTTTAAATTTAACGTTAGTAAAGTTACTGTCTCAACAGATGTCCCGATGCCTTGTTGAGTCCCATTTTCAAATTGACCCAAATGGTTCATCCCGGGCTGGACCTGCGGTGAATCTGAATGTAACCTTCCAGTGCCCTCGGGAGATTGAAGAGGTGCAAATCGATTTTGACAAGGGACATTGGGAGCAATGATAACTTCTGGGAAAAGCGGACATTGAGCATAGCTTAATTGTTGACAGGAATTCCGTTTACTTAGGTTTAGGCTATAAGGAAGCTGTATCTTCTGCAAGTTCAATGTTCTTACACTGATGATGATATAATATAGCGGGATTTGCAGGTTGTACAATAGTCAACTTTTGACTTTTTTGATCTTTTGATATGGCTGGAACACATGGCATTTTATCCTTTCCCTTCTCCTTATCAGTATTTAATGGAGTTAGTAGAGACTCAACAACCTCAATTAATACGTCGATCAGCCCTGGGGAGATCACCAGCTTTCCTTTTGCCCATATTGTAAATTACATTTTCCCCTAAGGACTGCGTAACCCACAAAAGAAATACAAATGGAGGGAAATGCGACTCACTCAGAAATGGCGAAGCCTGAAGGAGGTGTCAGGTTAATCTCTCACGATTCTTTGGGAAGTCAGGGGCATATTATCAAGGGATTTATCTCCACTTTTTTGGCTTTAAAAGCCAAGAAAGCGGAGATAAAATCAGCAACAGGGTGCTAACACGCAAATTTGCATGTTAGCACCCTTTTTCTCTACGCTTCCCCTTGCATCTCTAATGAGATGCAAAGGGGGCGTTCCAGAGAAAAATATTAGGAGAAATGTTGTTAAGCGACATTTCTCCTATTATCAAGGATTTCGCTAACCCTGTTAGTGATAAAAAAAAGCAGCGCTAACCGCGGTTAGCACTGCTTTTTTTACACCTGGTATTTTCCTGACTTAGCCATGATATCCTATGGAACGTGGATATCATGGCTAACTTTGTGAGACCCTATCATCAAGCTAACGCCAAACTTCGAGAGATTATCGTTGGTTTTCCAGCGATAATCTCTCATTTGGCAGTTAGAGCGAGGATTTTTATCACTTCTGAGATAAACCTTGCTAATAGCAAGTTATCTCTGCGATAATTTACGGCGATGCCTAGCGTTAAAAAATTTGTTGCTAAGCCTCGTTAGCGATAAATATCGCTAATCATTGGTAATATGCCCCTCAGTTCCTTATGAAAGACCAGGTCAATACGCCATTACAGCATCATTACAATCAGGAATCTAAGTAAACATGTGCTGCAGCAGCACCCCAACTACAGATGTTAGAGACGGGGAAGGATGGGCCCGCCCTTGGCCTGGGCTTGGCCAGGCGCATCCCGCATGCGTCCCGCACTGCGGGAACCCGCTGCGATTTTTAAAGCGCCTCCTGGTGCTGCTGATTATGTATGCGGCAACTAGCTGCGATGCAGCCTTGATCTTGCAGTCTCTTTGGCCCTGACCTGGCCACAGCAGAGGTAGTGGCAGTAGAACGGGCGTCTCTTCACTCTGCGCGTTGTCCTCCTGGGCCTGCCCTTTGTCAGTTCTTATAAGGAGTGGGCTGTGCGCTGGGCCTCAGCCAGGTGCTCTGTGGGGGCTCAGTGCCTGTTTCACAGAGTTAGCAGGCCTGCGCTACTCATTATGGCGTCTTCCCAAGGTGGGCCTAATCATGCTGGAGCCTCCACACCTCGGGGAAGGGGGGGTGTCTCCCTCCTGTCTGGGACACTCGCCTGCCTCCTCCCGGGGAGCCGCCACCATCTGCTCATGGCTAGTCTACATAAGTTGCACTGGTAACTGTCCCCCTTTCCAAGCTTTGCTGCATATCCAATGCCAGTACCTCGGAGTCAGAGGCTGCGCGCCCATTGAATCCATGGTCAAGCTTTCTCACACAGGCCTCGAGTGTCCCTTCCTTCACGGGGCTCCGCGTTGTAATCGGCGCACCCAAGGGAGGGCAGAGGGTAGGCGATCGTGCCACCGCAATCCGAAGATGAAGCAGGCTCCAGACGAGTGGGAGGCCCGCCCTTTCCTGCACCACTCTCCCGGTGTCGTCAGGCCCTATGTCTTTTCGTATTGATGACGCCAGATTCTTATCTGAATTTTAGACCTTATCTTACCAATACCTGAATCCTCTTCTCCGGACCTTTCTTGTCTGCTAAGAAGTGTAAAGGGGTGAAACTCTTTTTCCCAATTACAATTTACCATCAACCAAATCAGTCCAAATCAATAACTACTGACTACAAAATAAAGTTTAAAGATGTGTCACAAAGCCAGAAACAATTGGATATACAGACGCCTCAGCAAGAGGTTAAGAAAATAAACGGGCACTATTACAAACATAATCCTACGCATGAGCCTCAGACGACTCATTATGATGATCAGAGTGATCTCCAAAAGCATGAGGCAAACTACAACAGTCCCTACTTGAAGAGATGACTGCACTGACCTAAAAGAGAGAAAAAACATTAATATGTCCCTACACTAACACTAAAGTGACATCCTTATATAGCATCATTCCCAGGAAAGATGAAAAAGGTGTCAGAAGTGAAGACTTCCTCAGAAGTACACCCACTTTGCAAAGGTAAGTAGCCAAAGCTACAGAGCTTGTTCTAAGATGCTCCTTCTTGCCCCTTCGCTCCTACTCTGCCTCTCCTCTCTCGGGGCACTGTCCCTAATACAAAATCCCAAAGCAGTAGGGCACGCCGTTCACACACCCCTTAAGGCAGGTACTCCTTCTGGATTTTTCCATCGAAACTCTGACTTCATCCAAGAACCATTGAGTCGACCTTGAGTTACAGACAACATCTTTGTTTAAAACATACTATCAGCATTCCAGTTGACTCCCGTGGTGCCTGTTCCTCCCATCCCTATTCTTAACAAAAGGGTTATTCTGCCTAACGAGACATGTTTCCGTGCACCTGCAACTGGAAACTTGTAAACAGATCGACCTTGCACGCACACAAGTTTCACTGTCTGCTTTTAACTAAAGAAAAAGAGCTTTTCCAAGGAAAAATACATTTCTGGCCTACAGCTTTTGGCTAACATAAGAAATCACAAATAGGCCTTTTCCTACACTTATATGTGATCAGGGGTTTCTACATTTAAACACACATTCTCTAATGTCATGTTATAAGCATTACTATTTGCGTTCATCGAATACATTATTTACTACATGGAAAAGCAATGCTACACATGCAACTTTAATATGGTGCATGTTTAATCCTAATGCATCACTTTACATGTGAACCAATACATTTTGCATTTCCTAGACCTCCTTCACGATTAAACACTACATCAATCTTCTAAACACTATGAATATATTCCTAAGCATTTTAATATAAGCTAATTCAACATTACATTGCTAAAGATTACGCATTAATACATTCCTCTAAATATGCGGGTGCTGACTATTGGTGATTATGATGCACCCCTACAAATTTCAGAATAACATGATGCTCTATCAGTCCCCCCCTTTGATGACTTGTGTCATCACCAAAATCACACCATCCTTGGTGTGATTTTGTTGATGACACAAGTCATCAAAGGGGGGGACTTGTTGCCATTCTCCCTCGTCTGAGCATCTCCATGTTTTTAAGATTCTGATATTGACTGTCCTGCAGTCTTTCCATTCTCCTTCCTTGCTCTCTCAGTGATCTCTCAAGTCTGTTGGACTTATACCAGTTGTAAGCCCTAACTAAACCCCACAAACAGATCACACAAACCACAACTATAATGAGAGGTTTTAGAACATAGCCAATGAACCCTTTTCCCAGGTTTGCAAACCAACCTCCCTCCTGACTAAATCTCTTGCCAACTTTCTCCCAAACTCCTTCTCCAGTCAGATCCTCTATCTCATGATGAATCGTAGTGATGTTACTCATATATTTCTCCAGACCTTTGCTGTTATCTGGTATATAAGTACAGCACTCTTGGACCTTCAAAAGTTTACAGACTCCTCCCTCTTTTGCCAAAAGCACATCTAAAGCAAGACGATGTTGCAAAACCATAGCCCTTATTGACAACATCTCTCCTTCAACCAACACTAGCGACTTAGCTGTACTCATTGACAACTCATCAACCACAGTCGCCAGCCTTCTGATCCTCACATCATTCAGAATCACTCCCAAACCTGGTATCATTGCTCCAAACACAGGTTGGTTTGGTGCAAAGTTCAGTCACATCAAGACAGTTATGGTCCTCACAATCTTCATCAATCGTATTTGGTAACAGCATTAAAGTGGCAGGATTCCCTTTTGTTTCGCTTTGTCAGACGTGAGTCCCTTGCTCACTTGGCCACTGGATTCAAGATAGCCTGGCTGATTAGGATTATGAATCCGAAACCGGTCCCAGGATGCTTGTTTCCGGTCCAGGGAAGACATGGCTTGGCAGTTTGGGCTGGACTGTTCCAATGAGGCACAGGGTCAGACTGATTTGCATATAGCCATGTCTGAACTGGAGTGGCTAAGTGGGCTAAAGAATGGTGATGGATTAAACCCAGATCAGTTGACTGGGGTTGAGTGTTTGATTTGCTCAAACGCTCCGTCCATCATCCCCTTTTGTTTCGCTTTGTTCGCCCTAAGTTGGCAGGGTATGCTCAGACGTGAGTCCCTTGCTCACTTGGCACTGGATTCAAGATAGCCTGGCTGATGAGGATTATGAATCCGAAACCGGTCCCAGGATGCTTGTTTCCGGTCCAGGGAAGACATGGCTTGGCAGTTCGGGCTGGACTGTTCCAATGAGGCACAGGGTCAGACTGATTTGCATATAGCCATGTCTGAACTGGGGTGGCTAAGTGGGCTAAAGAATGGTGATGGATTAAACCCAGATCAGTTGACTGGGGGTGAGTGTTTGATTTGCTCAAACGCTCCGTCCATCATCCCCTTTTGTTTCGCTTTGTTCGCCCTAAGTTGGCAGGGTATGCTCAGACGTGAGTCCCTTGCTCACTTGGCCACTGGATTCAAGATAGCCTGGCTGATTAGGATTATGAATCCGAAACCGGTCCCAGGATGCTTGTTTCCGGTCCAGGGAAGACATGGCTTGGCAGTTTGGGCTGGACTGTTCCAATGAGGCACAGGGTCAGACTGATTTGCATATAGCCATGTCTGAACTGGAGTGGCTAAGTGGGCTAAAGAATGGTGATGGATTAAACCCAGATCAGTTGACTGGGGTTGAGTGTTTGATTTGCTCAAACGCTCCGTCCATCATCCCCTTTTGTTTCGCTTTGTTCGCCCTAAGTTGGCAGGGTATGCTCAGACGTGAGTCCCTTGCTCACTTGGCACTGGATTCAAGATAGCCTGGCTGATGAGGATTATGAATCCGAAACCGGTCCCAGGATGCTTGTTTCCGGTCCAGGGAAGACATGGCTTGGCAGTTCGGGCTGGACTGTTCCAATGAGGCACAGGGTCAGACTGATTTGCATATAGCCATGTCTGAACTGGGGTGGCTAAGTGGGCTAAAGAATGGTGATGGATTAAACCCAGATCAGTTGACTGGGGGTGAGTGTTTGATTTGCTCAAACGCTCCGTCCATCATCCCCTTTTGTTTTGCTTTGTTCGCCCTAAGTTGGCAGGGTATGCTCAGACGTGAGTCCCTTGCTCACTTGGCCACTGGATTCAAGATAGCCTGGCTGATGAGGATTATGAATCCGAAACCGGTCCCAGGATGCTTGTTTCCGGTCCAGGGAAGACATGGCTTGGCAGTTCGGGCTGGACTGTTCCAATGAGGCACAGGGTCAGACTGATTTGCATATAGCCATGTCTGAACTGGGGTGGCTAAGTGGGCTAAAGAATGGTGATGGATTAAACCCAGATCAGTTGACTGGGGGTGAGTGTTTGATTTGCTCAAACGCTCCGTCCATCATCCCCTTTTGTTTCGCCAGGATTCAAAACAGAACACCTCCTAAGAGTCTCCTCAGCAAGAATAACTTGCTTGTATCATGTGAGTCTATTATTGGTCAGGTGCTGTGTCTTGGTCCTCGTCATTAACAGTTCAACAGAATGCGGAAAATGTACAATCAAGGGATGTTCCATGACAATGCTTTCACATCTTTCAATGCTGACACCTGTTGCAACAATGGATTTGAGACATCCGGTCAACGCTGAAGCTACTGGATCTTAAGTAGCTGAGAAATAGGCGACTGATCTACGGACACCTCCATGATCCTGAGTCAGAACTGACAACGTGCAACCTTCTCGTTCACAACAGAATAATGAAAAAGGCTTGTTGTAGTCAGGCATTCCCAGTGCCGGAGCATGACAAAGATCCTCTCGCAGCTCCAAAAATGCTGTCATACAGTCATTGTCCCATGGTACCGGATCACTCACTTCCTTGTGCGTCAGTCTCTGAAAAGGTTTCGCCTTCAAAGAGAAGTTGGGAACCCACTGGTGAGGAACCAGAATCCAATCTGGGCCTAGTAACACATGTAGGTTAGTACTAATAATTAGCGTGGTGTAGCTATGATGCAAATGTAAGGCTTCGAATTCTAATATACTGACACGCAAGACTGTTTTAGATCTCACATACACCTCATTGCACGTTATTTTGGCTTATACGTAAAGCGCGGGTTGACCCGACAATCGCCATTTTGTGGCCTAGCTTGCCTTCAGCATTCAGCTTCAGCAAAAGCCTTTTCCAATGTACATCTCAGAGCTCCATTCCCTTGTGAAATAGCACAACTGTAGCAACCTGCTGTTTCTGCACGTTAGGCCTGTCAAAGTTATAGGTGGGAGTGGATTGGGCAAGCACATTCCCGGGAAGCGCTGTTCGGACTCTCTCGAAGTTAGCAGAAGGGAGTCACCCGCCGACCTTGCTATAATGAGCTGAGCTATATCTGAGGGGTTTTGTGTTCCATATATGGTCTTTCCTTTGCACCAACCTGTACCAGCCTGTATTTTTCCATCTTAGGTAACGACTTCGAAATGTAACAGTATATATGTGATGCGCTACCAGTGTGCCAGCAGCCTTCTTGGTGGACCTCGTGGGGTTAGGTCGCAAGGAGCTCCTCTGGCAGAGTTTGTTTATTGTAATAAACGATTGGACCTTCTACACTGCCAACTGACTGGTTATTGGTAATTGGTACTTGGGCTATTTGTAAGTATAGCTCTATTGGGTTGTGATTATTATTTCGGTACTTCAGTTGGTGACTCTGCCGGGACTCCGCGTTGGGGTCGTCCCCCTGTAATCAGTAAAGACGGTACATTGGAAAGGGCGATCTTGACCGGGGGAGGAAGGATCGGCCGAAGAATTGGGGTCCGCTCCGCTCTCCCGATCAGGAGAGCTCAGCTGCTAGTGACCCCACGCCGGAGTCCTTCGGGTGTAACCCGAGAACAGACCACGTAGGTCCACAAGAATTGGCAGTGGAGAACGCCCAATCGGACCTGAGTGCACCAGGTGAGTGATTTGTCTTGTTTCATGTTGGATATTCGTATTTGGTATTTGGGATTTGGTGACGTTGGTCACGGAGAACTCGAAAAAGGGGGGTCTGACGGGGCAGTATTGAGACTGCACAGGCAGACGCTCCTGTGTTTGATTTTGGAAATAACTAGAGAATAGGACCGGACGCCTTGGTGTGACTTGTGGAAAAGTTTGCATCCGTCCGGACTGCCCTTGGAAACGCCGGCGGTTGAGATTGGGTAGCACTCGGACAGATCTGGAGCGGCGCTTGAGAAAGCGGGCTTAGCCAGAATAGTTCGGGAGGTGAACCATGAATGCCGTCGGATGGTCCGTAGGTCGGTCTGTGGTTCTGAGGAACCTGTGCGGCTATCTCTAGGCAGTCTAAGGACAAGGCTGTTCGATTCCTTTGAGCCTTTTTGAGATTTGGAAAGAGTTCTCCATAGGTAGGAGTCGACGGGTTCCACCTCTTGTTTGGAAATATCGTTTGATGTATTGTTTTATGTTCCTGTAGTCGTGTTATTTGTGTAAGACTGTGAGAGTGGATTTGAGTACAGAACATGGCCATGTGTATGAGAGTGTTGTGAATAATACCTTTCCTTTTCAGCTACCGGTCTAGGAAAAGAGCAATGCCGTGCTTTAGTAAGTTATGCTTTGGCTGTACTGGCCGGGGAAGTACGAGGTTGGATGAAAGCCAACCCGCTCTTCTGGAGGGAACTCCTAGCCATGATATGTATTGTAAGCATGGTATCGAACCCCTCTTATTTAATACATTATGGAATAAGTACACCAAGGACAATGTAGAACTCCAGTGGCCAAAGACAGGATCCTTTGATGAGAAAAAGATCCAGTATTTGCAGGAACGTCTGTTCGCTAAACGGAGCAGACAAGCCATGTTCGATACCCTTAATAAATGGCAGAAAGAGGCCAAACGAAGACGCATACGGTCCGAGAAGTTAATGAAGATACAGCAAGGGCAGACTGTAACTCAGAAAGCCATTGCATATGACAAAAATAAGACTGAACAGAATATCGAGTATGCAGACCAGCAGTTTAGGTTACAAGTAGATGGAAGTTATGTGACTCGAAATGAGACGGAAGATGAGATAGAGGATGTGCTGAACGCCCGACCTCCACCCCCTTATGCGCCTCAGCGCGTATATCCCGCTCTGCCTCTTCAGCCTGCCACAGCTCCCCCGGCCTCCTCCCCGGAGGCAAGCATGTCTCTCGTCTCCCTAGGTACTAATGGTGCCACTGCTACCTCATCGAGAGACATGGCTACCCTTCTCCCGGGCAGACAGCCGCCCGTTGCGGCTTTGTGGTAAATAAATAAATAATACCCTATTTTTGAATGTATAAATGAATAACAGATAGCTCAATAAATAAGAGTCAAAATTCGAGGTAGTAGGAGTTTCGCAGGTTTATTACAGCATAACGGACAGGAACAGGACAACCTGCATAGGAATAGGATGGCAGGGCCCAGCAGCGCTGCTGGTGTCAGGATCGGGACAAGGGAAGGGAGAGTTTTTTAATAACAGTGCATGAGCATATATACATAACGCAAACACATAGCATTACATTGCAGTAGGTGTAGCAGTGGGTGGAGCAAAAGGCGTGACGTGTAGCAGTCGCGAAAGATAAGGGTAAAAAGAGGTGTAACAGGGCGTATACATAGACATGTGATGCAAACGTAACAGAATATGTCATGAATGGGGCGGAAACCATGGAGGGGGCTACCTGAGGAGCCGGGACCTCTAACCTGATGGTGCGCGCAAACTAGCAATGACGTGTTACTAGGAGAAGCTGGGGGCTATGAACTCTGTGCTAGGAGCAGAGACTGAAGTCTGGAGAGTCAGGGCGACATGTACCTAAACAGTATCTAGTATCTGATGTTTAGAGAACATGTTGATATAAACTAGAAGTCAGGAGGGGAAAGGCTAACTTGATTCTAAGACTGGACCATGCATTATTCTACATGTAGTACGTGATGAAGAATATGAAATGACCATTAAATACAGTATTTCTCTTACATGGAGCCGGAAAGGCTAGACAATGACGGAAACTATTGATGCGGTTCAGTAGCTTAGGAATGCAGAGAAGGAGGACTGAACTGATAACTGGAATCATAACATACTTTTGGCAGACTCAGAGGCAGAGCCAGGCTGGACCGGGCACTGCAAGGCAGGAAGTAAGTGAAGGGTCGAGGATACAGGTGGGGGCTGTATCGCTCCTCAGCGAGGTTTCAGGAGACAGGAGCTGAATCTGGTGTCCAGGCCCTTTTGAGGCCTAGAAACGGGGACTTTATAATGGAATAATGTGCACACTGAAAAACGTGGCAACGTAGCTTTACATAGGCCTGATATTCGTAGTATTCACGAGAACTGGAAACTGGCATACTAGAGGTGGACACAACTATAATTGTGTCTTGAATCGAACATGGGGAATACATATGCATATTTAATCATGCACACATAACATATGATGGATGACACGTAGGGACACAGAACATGGCAAAATTTACTTTTCCACATTCCCTCCTTGTCACTACGTGTCCATCAGGAAACATCAATTTTCATGATACCGTCTATCATTTCATACAGTATCATTTGCTCGTCTCGAATTATCCTGGAACGGGATCTAGAACGGGGCTTGGGACTAGGAATACAAGAGGTAGCACAAATGCCGCAAATCGCAGGGCCACATTGTATACAGAGACAGCAGCTGAATATGATCGCTACTGCAATACCTAGGAAGGACAAGACTTTCCATCCCCAGGCGGAAATTATATTCCAGAACCAACCGGACCATGTCCAGGTGCCTGGATCTTGATGTATCAGATGGGCAATTTTATGGAGTCTGGTTATAGCTGAATAAACAGACGGCGCGTTATTTGGAATGAAAATGCAGCAACTAGATCCGATGACTCTACAGGCCCCGCCCCTATCGGCCAGTATGACGTCAAGGACGAGACGATTCTGTAAAACGACAAATCTCATAGCAGATTGCTCTTCGGTTAAGTTACCTAGAGCAGAGGCAGTCTCATTTACTACAGCTTCGAGGGTTCTGGTTAACCTACGGATTAGCTTACTATTCTGGATAGGTCCTATAAAGAAGAAGAAACCTCTGTTGAAATCTGTATACTGTTCTAGAGCAGTTTCAGTATAATCGACAATTGGGGACTCCCTTCTATGTCTAATGTGTACTAGATGTGTGTTTCTGTGATAATCAGGCGGGGCTAGGAAAACTGGTGGCAGTAGGAAGGCAATGTAACAGGTTCCCTCCCAATCGAGGGGCAGACGAACATATGCAGTTTGACCACAAATAAAATAAGAATGACGTGAAGCTTTGAAAACAGATTTCCCACTGTCACTATACTTGACAATAGTAGTACAATCACTATGT
This sequence comes from Lissotriton helveticus, assembly GCF_964261635.1. NCBI lineage: Eukaryota > Metazoa > Chordata > Amphibia > Caudata > Salamandridae > Lissotriton > Lissotriton helveticus. The sequence goes on from NC_136063.1 coordinate 1,254,951,082, forward strand.
CCTACGTGTACAGAACCATAATTTCGGACACATAATTCACCTTTGACTGGTAGTACTGAAATAGCAGGTAAGTCTGGAGTAGTATCAGACTGAACATTCAGGACCATGAAATTCGAAGAATAATTACCTAAATTATACACTTCATTTTCTAGATCTAACCCGGTTCTGTGGGGGAGACCTTGCTTGTCTGGAAAACATGTACTGTTAAGAAAAGACATATCTGTTGAGGATGACGTTAACGTGGACCATGCTCCACACGAACCATTATGTGAGAATGGATAAGGAAAAAGTGGCAGAACTCCCTTCGGTGTCTGGAAAGGGGGGAGTCGACCACACACCCAACAATTAGTGGCATTGCTGGACTGGTGTGAGTAATGTAACATGCGGATGAATGAGTTATTTCGCATAGCGAGGCGGTAAGAGAGTTCATGAGGAGGCAGATCACTAAACGTGTGCTCTACTGTAGCATTAGCAGACTTATTTACATGAAGAACTGGGAAATACAAGAACAATGCATAACTGGTGCAGGAAATCATAATGCTGAGAAACAATATGAAACATAGAAAAACGATACATCGAATTGAGTTTTGACTAACTCTCTCACTATGGGGGTCTATTTTATACATGTCAGAAACAGTCTAACCGTTTCACCTAGGGGAGGACTTAGACAATCAAACTGACTGACTTATTTTACTAGACCTTAACTTGAGTTTATACTCCTGTTGCGGAGTTTTCTCTAACAGGGGAGGGTTTGTAGCAATGTCTTTTGCGGGACAGTCCTTGAGAACAATATTTTGGCAATCCTTCAAATCCTGGGAAATGTTCTTTAAGACGGGTTTCAGTCCATTAAACTGTTTTACATGAGAAAGGTGCACCCAGCCTTTGCGACCTTCCAACTTCACGGCTGTACGGGTGGTGAGGAGGACCTGTCGGGGCTCTTTCCAGCGTGGCTCCAGCGGACTTGATCTGTCAAAATTCCTCACCATCACCATGGATCCTGGAACGATTTCATGCGGTGCCACCTCGGTATTGTCTGGAAATGCGGCGGCAACCTGTGAACGACATGAGTTGAGGGCAGACATCAAGGAAGCTAGGTAATCTGTCAGCATATTACTTGAAACATCGGTAATACTTCGGGGTCTAGGAGTACCCCACATGTTAGGGGGGCGGCCGAAAACGACCTCATACGGGGACAGACCTGATCTGGAATGTGCGACCATGCGCATATAAAACAAAGCGACTGGCAGAGCTACTAGCCAGTCCACACCTTTCTCTTTACACACTTTGGCAATTCGGATTTTCAGGGTCTGGTTATGTCTCTCTACGAGACCGGCTGCTTCAGGATGGCGTACACAATGAAACTTCCACTGGTACCCTAACAAAAGGGAAACATGCTTCATGAGTTCAGATGAGAATGGCTGGCCGTTGTCAGAATATACGACTCTAGGGAGTCCATAACGGGGGAAGAACTCACGAACCAACTGCTTGGCAGTGGTCGCGGCTGTGTAATCTGGGACTGGATATGCTTCTGTCCACCTGGACAAAGCGCATACAACTACAAGGACATACTTGAAACCTCGACATCGCTCCATCTGAATATAATCCATCTGGAGGACTTCAAAAGGGTGGTCAGGGGGCTGGAATCCACCTTGTTCCACCGGGACACTTTTACCTGGATTAAACTGACAACATATCATACAGGTACGGACTTTCTGCTTGGCTGCAGCTCGTAAATGCTTGTTGAACCAGATGTTCTGGATACTGTCTAACATAGCTTTTTCTCCTAAATGTGCTGGACTATGTGCGGTATTAATAATGACTTGAACCATAGAGTCGGGGAGAAACCATGTGGCTCTACCCTTTGTTAACCATCCTTGATCTGTCTGGACCCCTCCTTGTTCGGACCATTTCTTGATTTCTTCGGGAGTAGCATGTAACTGGATATCTATGACATCTTGTGTAGGGTCCTTAACTGTCATGCATGTAATCGGATCTGGAGTGTGTGTCATGTTAACTGGAATGTCTAGAGTCTGTGCTGTGAGCTTGGCTGTGCGATCTGCTAGATCGTTACCTTGAGAAATGGTGTCAGTAACTTTCGTATGTGCTTTGCACTTCATGATAGCGATAGATGTCGGTAAATGTATGGCATCTAACAGAGCTTGAATAAGGGGACCATGCTGAATCTTGGTTCCATGAGAAGTCATGAAACCTCTCTCCTGCCAGAGCACTCCGAAGTCGTGTACAACTCCAAATGCGTAACGTGAATCTGTGTAAACATTAACTTTCAAGTTCTTGGCGTGTATGCAGGCTTGTGTCAGAGCAACTAGCTCTGCTGCTTGAGCGGACAGGGTATCAATACGGTGTGTTTCAATAACTTCAGTGTCAGTAGTCACTGCATACGCGGCGACTAGTTCTCCTGTACTTGTTCTCATACATGAACCGTCCACATAAAGTGTCAGGTCGGGGTCTGGTAACGGAGTATCTGTCAGATCTTGTCTTGGCTTTGTCGTAATGTTAACTACTTCCACGCAATCATGTGTGGCAGAATTCGAAGTGACTGATGGTAACAATGTAGCAGGATTTAAAATGTTGCAGCGTCTGATTTCTATGTGTGGCTGGAACAGTGTCAATTCATAACCTGTTAAACGTGCAATTGTCAAGTGCTGAGTTTGTGTTCGGTTTAAAAGAACTTCCACGGAATGGGGAACTTGTACTGTCAAGGAGTGTCCTAAGACTATGGAATCACTTTGTCTGATAGCTAGTGCTGTGGCTGCAACTGACTTGAGGCACGCAGGCAGAGCCTGGGCTACAGGATCTAATGTGCTCGAAAAATAAGCACAGGGCTTGTATTGTCCTGCTTGATCTTGTGTGAGAACAGATAATGCTGTACCTTCGCGTTCAGTAACAAAAAGTGTAAAAGGCTTACTGTAGTTCGGTGTAGCTAGAACTGGAGCTTGACATAAAGCTTTCTTTAACTCATTGAAACTAAGTGTATGTTCAGATGTCCAAGGGAGAACAGTCGATACGGCTGCCTCCTGTGTCGTTAACTGTATCAGTGGCTTGGCTAGAAATGCATACTGAGGAATCCATTGTCTGCAATAAGAAGTAAGGCCAATAAAAGCACGTACCTCCTTCTGGGTCTTGGGCTGAGGAAGACTCGCTATTAACTGGATACGGTCTGGTGTCAACTGCCTACCCCTCTTGGACAGTAAGTGTCCTAAGTAGACCACTTGCTGGACACAGAATTGAAGCTTAGAAGGGGACACCTTGTGCCCCATCTCGGCTAGGAAATACAGAACTGTCAGTGATGCTCGCTCGCAAGCACGTTCAGAACGGGCTGTGATCAGTAGATCATCGACATACTGGAGCAGGGCAGTGTCAGTTGGCATGTGAATGTTGTCTAGTTGTCTCTTGAGTGCTTGACTGTAAATACTAGGACTTTCTGTGAAACCTTGAGGAGCTCGTGTGAACATATAGCTCCTTCCATTTAAACAAAATCCGAAAAGGAACTGGCTGTCTGGATGAATAGGAACACTGAAAAATGCATTCTTAAGGTCGATTACAGTAAAGAACGTGGCTTCGGAGTCAATGGCTGTTAATAGGGAAGAGATGTCTGGGACAACTGGGTACTGCGGAATAATACACTTATTAAGCTCTCGTAGGTCAATCACTAATCGATATACTGGGGATGCATTTGGATCAGTACGTTTCATGACTGGAATGATCGGAGAATTACATACATTGGAGTCAGTTTCTACAACCACTCCTTGAGCCATGAGCTCGTCAATAATTTTGGATAAGGCTGCTACAGCCTCAGGTGGCAATCTGTACTGTCTGATTCGTGGTAACACTACACCTGGCTTGAGAGTCACACGATAGGGTGTGATTTGCATGTAACCTACATCAGTTGGACCTTGCGCCCATAAGTGCTGCGGAACATTAGACAGTCTTGAATCAAAATCTCGTAATACATAGTGACCCTTGAAGTCACGTAGGAACAATCGTATTCCCTCTGGGGAACAGCATATAACTGCACCTAACTCTTTCAGTGTCTTAATGCCTAATAGGTTTTCTGGACATGACTTAGTAAGTAACAGATCAGTAGTGCGGGACAATGGACCTACTTCTAGAGTAACTGGCTTTGATATTTCATTTACAATGGGTTTTCCTGAAAATCCAAGGGAAACATTTCTTGAGCCTGAGAGCGGAGCCCCTGGAACTTCGGCATGACTAATTGTGGTCCTACTTGCCCCTGTATCAATCAAAAACTTTCTGTCTTTCCCTAATACTTGACTGTGAACATAGGGACCTTCTTGATCTACAGGTATCTCGATGAGAGGCAAGCCTACCTCCCTCTCTAGGCTGTTTCATGAATACTGCTGGTACTCAGGATACTCAGACTGTGCATACTGGTACATCTGCTGTGTAACGTGCTGTGTTGCAGCAATAGGCTGCGGTGCGGTAACTGTCTGTGGTGCATTCTGTGGCTGAGGAATCTGTGAAACTTGTTCTTGTCTAGGCGGACGTGGTCTTTCTTTAGTCTTACCGGTAGCTATGTTGTGTTTCAGAACTGCACACTCGTTTATAAAATGACCTGGCTGTTTACAATAATTGCAGTTCCCTTTAACGGGAGCTGCAGGATGACTGGCTTGATTCGGACCCCTCTTCTGACTGTCTTGAGGAACAGATTGTGCAACTAGTACTTTCATCTTCGTGTCTTTCATACGTTTTCTTTCGTGTTCTTGTTCTTCTCTGATTCTATTCTGGTGGTATTGAAGCATCTGCAACATCTGGGACGGGGTATTAGCTTGCCAGGTACTTTCGACTTTCAAAACTCGATTTTTAATTTGTGGGCTTGAATTCTCGACTAATTTAGTAACAAAAAGGTGAGGGTATGACTCACTACTTGTCTTGAGGCCACTATTGATGCTGAAACATTTTTCAAATCTAGAATAAAAATCACTAATATCCTCATCTTGCTTCTGTTTACAGGCTGAGATTGCATCCCAGTCTTCTTTTCTAGTTGTCAATAATCTGGGTAAAACTTGTATTAATAATTCCGGTAATTCTTTACATTTATCTCCAAGACCGGTACCTGGTACTCGTGCCTTATCTTCAGCTTCTAGAACTGCCCAATCGATCTTTTTCTCTCCCACCTCCCATTCTTTTTCCTTGAGCTTTTCATACACCCCTGCGGGCAGCAGAACTTTTAACATTTTAATTATATCTGGATACGTGTATTCTCCCATACGGAGCATGTCTTTTAATTCTCTATGGAACCCTGCTGGATCTTTGTCATGACAGGGAATTAATTTCTTCATCTCGAGGAGTTCCATCTTTGTAATCGGAGTGTAAACAAACACTCGTTCTAGTTCGCCACCCGTTCCTCTGACTGGGTGGACTTCTCGTAACGGATTCTGTCTCTCTATGTAAAATGGTTTACCTTCTGGGGGTGAGGCAGGAACAAAATGCGGGTTCAGGAATGTTCTATATTTGTGACGCTGTTCTAGAATGACACTAATTAAGTCGGTACCTAGACCTTTCCATCTATACTGGAGTAACTCGTTCAGGACATCATGTAACGGACCTGGATCAGAGTGTTGACCCTCATACAAAGTAATGAGGTGCTGAATCATATACATACCCGCCAGTCGTTGTTCGGCTGGGGGCATTTTCAGAAACATTTGTGCCACTATTTCGTCTGGAAAAGTGGTAGAATCAGTAATCCATCGGACTGCTGATCGGGCTAGTTCTTGTTCATGCATGGTACTTAACTCACTGTAACCGATTCGTGATTTCAGAATGTGATCGGTAGCTTGAAACACTTGTTCTAGTGAACCTTGTTCTGGTGCTGGAGAATGAAAAATAGACTTGTGTTCTAGGCGTAAATGGCGATCTGGAAATCTAGATTTTCCTACATACGCTATTCTGGCGGGATTCTCGTCCTCTACCTCTTCAGTATCAGAGTTACTTTCTTTCTCGCTTACTTGTGCTGCTTTACGTTGTTCGTGTATCTTTATTATTTCTCTACGGATTTTCTTGTACATACTCTCCATAGCACCGACGGTCTTGTGCTTACCCTCGGCTATATTATCACTCCACCTTGTCAGGGTTTTCATTTCAGCCGGATCTTTAGACGGGTAATCTTGTTCTCTTATTAGACAATTGATCAGAAACTTTAATATCATGAGCTGGATCTCAGCTTTCCTTTGAGACATGGCCTCGCTAATACTTTCTGGATCATCCCCTGTACGGATGAAACGATATATTCTGTCTAGATCTTCTTTCATATTCGGTAAGGTGACTAGATACTCGGCCACCTTTCTTACGCGGAATGAATATAAAACCATATTATCCTCGCCTGGGACTGGATCATAGCCGCATTCGGCAAGGGATTTTCTTATTTCTGCTACAGTCTGATGTCTGGGCGTACGCTGTGACGCTTGTGCATGTAATTCGGCTGTCGTTAAACGCTTGTGTGGCGGCGGGGTTTGAGGAGTACCTCCCCCTGCGGCCCCTAAACTAGAGTCGTCTACTGAGGCTCTTCGTCCTGGCAGAGTGGGAAATGGAAATGTAGGCTGGACTTGTATGGCGGGCTGGACCGGGGGTACCGTAACAGGTACTCCGGTGTCTGGAGGAGCGGGAAGTGCCTGATTTACAGGGACTGGCGGAGCGCGAACAGGATTTGCATATTCTGGGACTGTGTCGTCCAAATAGGACGAAATAAAGATATCAGCTGCGGTCTGTTTGTGACGTAGTTTGGTCGGAACTAATGGTGGCGGGAAATTACTGGATGCCTCTGGGGTCGCTTTTGGCAAGCCCTCGGCAAGGAGAGGATACATACCCCTAATAAGGGCATGCCTCTGTCTGTCTGACTGTTCGGCTTTGACTTGTTCACCTATCTCGATTAGTTCTTTTTCTTGTGCTCGTTCTAAGGATTCTCTACTTAATTCTGACTTTCTGATTTCCTTTTCAGTTCTTTTATGAGCTTCTTTGCGCCATAACTCGATGGCATCTTTCTGTGACTGTCTGGCTTTCTTTTTCCATAATGCTTCTTCTACTCGCATGATGCATTCGGCATCCCATGTACCCGATACGGGCCATCTATACTTTTCTTCTAACTGTTTGGTATACTCTACCCATAAATCTAGATACAATATGGCGCTTATGCCATGCTTCTGATACATAAAATGACCTGGACTGTCCCTAGGCGGAACTGGAACTGCTGCTTCCAGCAGACCCTTTCTGGTTTTTAACTGACGTAATTTCGAAAAGAGCGGCATGACTGAACTATAATCTAGACACAATACAATACACAATAAACACGATACTTATTCCCCATTCATACCACGACAATAAAATACATGAAGAACATTTAAAAATAACAGTTCGAACAGAATACTACCTGGAATACGGAACACAGAATACATGAATTTTCTCGAGAACAGAACTGACTAGAACAGGAACTAGATGCACTGCAGAAACAGTACGAAACTTACCGGTCTCATAAAGAGACACGTCAGGACCCGCATCCACCGAAGTGGACACTTCGTTTGTGGGTCTGTGTACCACCAACCCACGGACCAGAGTCAATTAGATTGACCCTGTCTAGATACTACCCCAGTAACGGTACTCACCGGGCAGCAAGAACGGAAGGCCTCAGACTGGACTGGACTGCCTCGACGTCGGACGGACGAACTTCGGACTTCAGTTACGGGTGGGCCTCCGGATACCTCGGACCTTGGACTCTCGGCTTGGGCTCTGGTCGGGACTCGCCGCGTTCCTCCACCGTCTCGTTTGGATGCTGGACCGCCTCCTCCGTCTCCTCCGTGGGCCTGAGGGATACTTGAAGCAGAAATATCTGCCGGTGCGCAGAAGAGTTCCGTCACGACTGCAGAGGGTCAGGGGGTCGGCGTGGCTTCACCGACGCGTGGGGAAAGGGCAAGTCCCTGTTCGGGCGCCATTATGTGGTAAATAAATAAATAATACCCTATTTTTGAATGTATAAATGAATAACAGATAGCTCAATAAATAAGAGTCAAAATTCGAGGTAGTAGGAGTTTCGCAGGTTTATTACAGCATAACGGGCAGGAACAGGACAACCTGCATAGGAATAGGATGGCAGGGCCCAGCAGCGCTGCTGGTGTCAGGATCGGGACAAGGGAAGGGAGAGTTTTTTAATAACAGTGCATGAGCATATATACATAACGCAAACACATAGCATTACATTGCAGTAGGCGTAGCAGTGGGTGGAGCAAAAGGCGTGACGTGTAGCAGTCGCGAAAGATAAGGGTAAAAAGAGGTGTAACAGGGCGTATACATAGACATGTGATGCAAACGTAACAGAATATGTCATGAATGGGGCGGAAACCATGGAGGGGGCTACCTGAGGAGCCGGGACCTCTAACCTGATGGTGCGCGCAAACTAGCAATGACGTGTTACTAGGAGAAGCTGGGGGCTATGAACTCTGTGCTAGGAGCAGAGACTGAAGTCTGGAGAGTCAGGGCGACATGTACCTAAACAGTATCTAGTATCTGATGTTTAGAGAACATGTTGATATAAACTAGAAGTCAGGAGGGGAAAGGCTAACTTGATTCTAAGACTGGACCATGCATTATTCTACATGTAGTACGTGATGAAGAATATGAAATGACCATTAAATACAGTATTTCTCTTACATGGAGCCGGAAAGGCTAGACAATGACGGAAACTATTGATGCGGTTCAGTAGCTTAGGAATGCAGAGAAGGAGGACTGAACTGATAACTGGAATCATAACATACTTTTGGCAGACTCAGAGGCAGAGCCAGGCTGGACCGGGCACTGCAAGGCAGGAAGTAAGTGAAGGGTCGAGGATACAGGTGGGGGCTGTATCGCTCCTCAGCGAGGTTTCAGGAGACAGGAGCTGAATCTGGTGTCCAGGCCCTTTTGAGGCCTAGAAACGGGGACTTTATAATGGAATAATGTGCACACTGAAAAACGTGGCAACGTAGCTTTACATAGGCCTGATATTCGTAGTATTCACGAGAACTGGAAACTGGCATACTAGAGGTGGACACAACTATAATTGTGTCTTGAATCGAACATGGGGAATACATATGCATATTTAATCATGCACACATAACATATGATGGATGACACGTAGGGACACAGAACATGGCAAAATTTACTTTTCCACAGCTTCCCCAGTGGTTTTAGCAGCCCCGAGTCCCATTTGGTCCTCTCAATCAGCTAGCACGACGCCCGCAGATAGGGGGCGCACCCCGTTAGAAGAGCATGGTGGTATGAGAGCTAGGCGATTATTTACCAGGAGATCAGTGGAGTATGGTGAGAAAGAAGCAGTGGCGGACCAGGCAGCTAAGTGGATGCGGAACAATATCTTTACGGTAGCGGATTTGTGGAGTACAATAAAAGATCTCGAACAAGTTATGCAGCAACATGCATTATACCAAATGTCCTGCTATCTTATCGAAGCCTGGGAGCTATGCTTCCGAGATGGGGCGGCACCCCAAATACTGTATAACATCCGAGATTGGACTCATAAATTTAATATGGACCCAGAGGAGGTGTATAAAAACGTTGACACATTAGTAAAATATCGCGGCCGAATGTTCCTAAAAAGTCCCAATTGGACTTCCCAGCACCCTATGAGAGAAGTACACCCTATTTATCATCCTGAAATACCTGAATTAGGTGATAATACCGACCAGGTTGTAAGGGCTAGGGTGGACGCCCGATTTCAGGAACAATGGGTGTACACTCCGTGGAAACGGAGTGAGGTTCTTGCCCTTAAATCACAATTGCCTGACCCCCGTAAGAATCCCACCGCCTATTATAAAGAGCTGACCGAAGCTGCGGCCTGAGCTTTAATGACTTTGGCAGATGTTGAATTATTTTTCGGATTGTTGGTACCGGTGGATATATGGCGGCAAGTGCATGACACCGATCATGCTGCCGAGCTAGGGGGGACTTGGATCGAGTTGAAAGACTTGGACAGAGACCGTAAAGCCGCCGATAAGCATAGGAAAGAAATTACCACCCTACCGGCAAAAATCATAGCCTACATGCATACTCTGATTCCCCCACGGAAGGTTGACTGGGATAAATTGACAGCCTGTAGGCAGAAGAAGGACGAAAGTGTTTCCGACTTCTTCACCCGGTTTGAAGGAGTCTTTATCGATTTTAGTGGTCAGGATCTAGCAACGGAAGGTGGGGTCCAGTTGTTTGTAAATAGGTTTGTAACCAATTTAGCATCTGAAATTTCTACACGATTACAAGCCGCCGAAAGTACCTGGACCACCTCTACCCCCTCTGTGATACTGAGCATGGCCCAATATTATGAGCATAGGGAGAATGAGAGCAAGGATAAAGTGGAGAAGAAGGCTAAGGATCTAAAAACTCGAGTATTATTACAGCAATTCGTCCGAGGACAAGGAGGGGGGAGAGGAGTTCGAGGGCCCGTATCCAGAGGGGAGGGGACAGGCCGAGGCACAGGCAGAGGTGCAGGCACAGGCACGGGCCAACCGTTAGGGTTAAATCAATGTGCGTACTGCAAACAGGAAGGGCACTGGAAAGCTCAGTGTCCATTGCTGCTCGCCCAGAACGGAGCGGTTTGGGGACGTGGCCGTGGACGGAGTGGCCCGGACCGGAGTGATATGCATCGAGAAGAGGCGGCTCAAGGCAAGTCTGAAATGAACCATTTTGACCACGCTCAGAGTAGACAATACTATAATGAAGATTACTCGTTCTGCGAACAGTATAGTTATGACCACCCATAGGATAGCCAGGAACAGAGTAGGGGCCAGGTGTCGATTCCAGTCAATCAGCAAGGACCCTATGTGACGGGGGAATTAATGGGGACTTCTGAAATTTGTTTAATTGACACAGGAGCAATGAACAGTTCGGTTGCTCGATCTTTGGTTCCAGGGGCGGCTCTGTCCGGGAATAACAATGTATCTGTGGGATTTTCCGGAGTCCCAGTGGTAAGCCCCATCTCTAAACCTCTTCCTTTCACGATTGGTCCTGCTACTATTGAATGACCGTTTTTATTGACTTCCCATTGTGGAGAGAATTTATTGGGTTTGAATATGTTGAAGAGATTAAATGCGAAAATCTATTGCTCCCCAGACGGTGTTTATCTGACCATACAGCCTTACGCTGACAGTATGAAACAGTGTTTTGCCAAAAATGAGCCCCTCCCGCCTGAATTTGATACTATCCCTGCAACGTTATGGGCAAAGGGGGATGAGGATGTCGGAAAATTGGACATCCCTCCCGTCCATATTATGTTGAAGAAGGGTGCGAAATTGCCACGCATACCCCAGTATAAGATTTCACCGATGGGTGAGCGAGCCTTGCTTTCGATCATCCAGGACTTAATTGATAAAGGGGTGGTTGAGGGAACAGCTGCTAATGTTTGTAACAGCCCTATTCTCCCGATTTTGAAGAAATCATCCGAGTCAGGACCCCTGGAGAGGATCGATGCCTATCGCTTTGTGATCGACCTACGGGAGGTCAACAAGGTCGTAGTACCTCAGTATCCTGTGGTGACTGACATCACCACCATACTTACTATGATCCCACCAACTGCTCGATACTTTTCAATCATCGACCTGAAGAACGCTTTCTTCAGTATTCCCATTCATCCTGACAGCAGGCAAATCTTCGGATTCTCATTATCTGGCCGAAGATTCAGATTTTGCCACGCACCCCAAGGCTATACTGAAAGTCTGAGCATCTATAGCCAGGCCCTTAAGGCCCTGTTGGATGATTTACTATTGCCTGACGGTTACGTGCTTTTACAGTACATAGATGATTTGTTGATTGCATCCAACACTGAGGAAGGCTGTAAGGATGCCACAGTTAAATTGTTACACCATTTGGCGGCAAAAGGAAATAAGGTGTCCTTGTCCAAATTTCAATATTGTCGACAGGAAGTGACCTACCTAGGTCATCTACTGTCGAAGGAGGGTAGGCGTCTGACTCCTGAACGTATTACTACTATCTCTAACATGTCTGTCCCTTGCACCCAGCGTGAAGTTCGTGCTTTTCTTGGCATCACCTCTTACTGTCGTCAATGGATACCTAATTTTTCTCTTCTTGCTAAACCTTTGTTACAATTAACCACTAAAGATGTGCATGAACCTCTCCCTTGGACTGATGAATGTCAGCTCTCTTTTGACTCTTTGAAATCTGCTCTCTGTTCTGCACCCGTCTTGGGCACTCCTGACTACCGTAAACCTTTTGTACTCTACGTGCATGAGGTCAACAGTTGCTCGCTTTCAGTGTTGACTCAGACATTTGGAGGCAAACAGAGGCCTTGTGCGTATTTGTCGGCTACCTTGGATAACGTGGCCAGAGCACTTCCTAGCTGTCTGAGGGTCACAGCAGCTGTCGCTGTGGCCATCCGACAATCAGAAGGACTCTTTCTAAATTCTAGTTTAACGGTGATGGTGCCACATGCTGTGGATGTATTGCTGAACAAAACTAAGACCCAGCATCTCACAAGTGCACGCCTCACTGGATATGAATTGACAATATTTGCCCCACATATTACGATTACGCGATGTGCCACATTAAATCCTGCCACATTGCTACTGCTCCCTTCGAATGCAAATGTAAATGATGTTCATGATTGCCTATTTCGGACTGAAGAAGAAACGAAGGGGAGGGTTGACCTCACAGACATTCCTCTATCTGACACAACAACAGCTGCATATGCAATTACCACATTGAAAACAGTAGTTGAGACATCCCGAGTTCCCTATCGATTAGCTCAAGCTTCTGAACTAGTGGCATTATTACGAGCCTGTGAATTAAGTGAAGGGCTAGAGGTCAACATTTACACAGACAGCCAATACGCCTTCGGCGTGGCCCATAGCTTTGGGCGGCTGTGGCGGGAATGTGGTTTCCTCACTTCTCATGGTCAGAGAATACAAAATGGCCCCCTGGTGTTACGATTGCTAGATGCCCTGACTTTGCCTAAAAAGCTAGCCATAGTGAAATGCAGTGTCCATAAGGCAGTGGTGGACGAAGTAGGTGAAGGGAACGCTTTTGCTGACCAGACTGCTAAACAAACAGCGCAGTCCATGATGTCCAATATGTTTGTGACGTCTTCTGCTAGATGGGTGGAGGAGTCTGATCTGTTTGATAATACGATAGAAAGTGTGAAAGAATTACAGAAGGAAGCTACTCCAGCTGAATTGGAAAAATGGGCGAAGGAAGTAGGGAGACTGGACGAGAATAACTGTTGGGTTGATTTAACTGATAAGCAAAGCTGGCTGCTGCCCAATGCCCATGTAGGAGCAAAAGGAATTTGTGCCTTGTTGGATCCGGTATGGAATAATTCCAACATACAGAGGACGACTATCCGTCTGGTCCAATACTGTATGGTTTGCCTGCAACATAACCCAGGGAAATCAGAGAGTGTTTTGAGTGGAAGTTTTGCACCCCCAACTCTACCGTTTGAAGTACTCCAGATGGATTATATCCACATGGAGCGCATCAACAACCTAAAATATGTTTTAGTGGTGCTGTGTGCCTTCAGTAAAAGGGTTGAGGCATACACGACTAAAGAGAATACTGCTCTGGCCATGGCAAAAGCCCTAATCAAAGACTTTCTACCACGATTCGGCTTGCCCCGTTTGATCTGGTTGGACATTGGGGGGCACTTCCATGGGGCTCTAGTCAAACATATCTCCAATGCCTTACAAATTAGACCAAAATTCCATGCAGCCCGACATCCCCAGTCAGCAGGGCTTGTGGAAAAATATAATGGGATTTTGAAACTTAAGATGGCTAAGATACAAGAAAGTACTGGTCTAAAGTGGCCCGACACTCTACCCTTAGCTCTCATGTCATTGAGAGTTACCCCTCATTCTCGTTCTGGTCTCTCCCCTTACGAGATTGTCTTTGGGCGACCAGCTAACGTATGGGGGGTGCCTAGGCCACGATTTATTTCTGATGTTGAATATCCTATGTTGATCGATTACCTGTATACGTTGACTAAAGAGCTCCGTTCTATTCATCAGCAGGTAGCATCTGTACAGCAGCCTCCGCCAGAGGGCCCCGGACATCGACTGGAAGCTGGCCAGTGGGTATTGGTCAAGAAGTACGAACGAGACACCAGCTTGGCCCCGAGATGGTCAGAGCCACACCAGACATTACTCGCAATGCGGACGGCGGTGAAGGTGGATGGGAGAAAGCACTGGATTCACGTCTCCCATCTGAAGAAATTGCCGCTTCCGCTTCCCTATGATCAGCTGCAATCTGGTGAGATATTGACCCAGGAAACTGAGAGAGCCACTGCATTTGTTCCTTTTTCCGACGCCTGCGAAACTGAGAAAAGGCAAGAAGAAGGAGTGACGGGATCGGGCAAACCGGTCTCAGCTGAATCCGTAAGTGCCCTCAATCCAGCTGTTGATATTTCGGTGGGCAGAGGCTCCAATTAAAGTAAGGTGCCCTCTTTGCTGTTTTCTGATCAGGAAATTCCGGGTCATGTGCGATACAACCTACGGCCAAGAAAATATCCCAGTGCCTCAGACAACACTGCTAGGAGTTAAGGAAAGACTTGAGTAGAAAGGGTTTGCTAGATTTCAAGTCTGAGGTGCTGAGCGGGACACTGGACTGAACGCGTTGAGAGCTGGAACTTTGGTTATTGTGCTCTGTTCAGAAAGAAAGACTTGCACTTGAGAAACGGCCACGTTGTACATCAATTTATTTGATTCCTTTGATGAACGATAGGAGTCTGCCTGTGAGACTCTGACGGACACAGGGAGAAGAACCCTCTGGCAGGACGGACTGCTGCGCCCGAGTTTAGCTTTGGACTTTTAGTTAGGAATGTACCCTTTTGGTCGTGTTTTGCTTGAAGAAGAACGTCCTATTGCACCGCGTTATTTGCCATTTTATGAGCCAATGTTTTCCACTTGGACCATGCGTGTAAAGATAGCCTTTGTGTTAGTAATAGCCGTGATAAGAGCCATCTTTATGAGTGTTTTTATATATCTAGAGTATAAGTACCACATGCAAGCTATGATACCCTCTACCACTGCCCCGCCTGAACATTTGATGTTCACCTTAGCCCCGCATAAACAGAGACACCGCGAGACCTATGCCAAGAATGTATTTGTAGAAATGCTCCAACAAACTCACAGTACCACTAATATAACTGATTGCTGGGTTTATGGGCTCTTACCGTCAGTAATGCATAGACACGACTTGTTTCTCTCTCTGCCCTTGTCCTACCTAGGAAGCTGTGAAGCTTGGTTTTAAATGTTCTCTGCCATGTATAATCATTATGTAGAAAACCCCAAACACTACACCGAGAAAGACTACGGTATGATCTTAGCGTACATTGAGACACATCAGGGATTTGACCCAGCTGGAAATGGGGGAGAGGGATCACTGGACCCTGGTGCTTGTATGAATTTGTACACTGCTAACGAGAACAGTACTTGGTTGCAGGACGAACTTTATGATTTTGCTAATTTCAACAATTCTCAGTATTTTCAGCATTTTGTTGCCAGAAATGTGACTAGTGAATGTACCATGCCTGTTCCTATTTTGAATACCACCTCCGATTTAAGTGTCCAGGGTATGGGGCATGTACAGGTTGGAAACAGCATTTGCAATTACACTTACAGAATGAAGATTTTCAGTAGCCCTCCATTGTTGACACCACCAAATGTGTATTTCGTCTGGTTGCCCCGAGGATGGGCGGGATAGTGTTACTTGTCTTTCTTGTACCCCCCAGTGTATATAGCACCATCAGACTATCACAAAACGCACCAGCTCTATAATACAAACCCAGGGTCTACTAGACAGCGAAGACAGCTTGACATGACAGAAGTTGATCAGACTGACACGTCCCTGCAAGAGTTCACAGACTTCACGAAAGGATTGGTCCCTTTCTGGGGACCGATTTTTAATAGTAGAGAGATAAGACGTTTTTCTAGGATAGTAGAAAATGTCATTAATATCACCACTGACATCATGACCAATATCACCGTAGAGCTTCAGGCCACGAGACTCGTTTCGCTCCAGAACTGGATGGTTCTTGAAGTCATCTTGGCTGATAGGGGAGGAGCCTGTCGAGTCATCGGCAGTTCCTGCTGTGTTTACATCCCGGACTCCGCCCCCACGGTCCATCTGGCTATTCAGAGGCTGCATCGCATTGCAGCAGAAATGCACACTGAAAATGGGTCATGGTCCCTTTCTGGTTGGTTTTGGGGGTTATTGTCTACTTGGGGGTGGAAACTCCTGATGATAGTCACTGGAGCAGCCGGTATTATATTCACCTGCTGCCTCTGTATGCAGTGTGGGCCGGTTTGTTGTTCTTACTGTGCTGCTAGGATGATATCCATGTTCACCTCCTCTTCTGTCCCCACTAAGACTCAGATGCTCCAACAGGAGATTTGAGAGCTTATGGCCATTGACGAGGAAGTCTTCCAGGATTAGTGCTTCCTATTAATTAGCTTCATCACGCTAAAAGGAGGGTTTGAGGAACCAGAATCCAATCTGGGCCTAGTAACACATGTAGGTTAGTAGTAATAATTAGCGTGGTGTAGCTATTATGCAAATGTAAGACTTTGAATTCTAATATACTGACACGCAAGACTGTTTTAGAACTCACATACACCTCATTGCACGTTATTTTGGCTTATACGTAAAGCGCGGGTTGACCCGACAAGCGCCATTTTGTGGCCTAGCTTGCCTTCAGCATTCAGCTTCAGCAAACGCCTTTTCCAATGTACATCTCAGAGCTCCATTCCCTTGTGAAATAGTACAACTGTAGCAACCTGCTGTTTCTGCAAGTTAGGCCTGTCAAGGTTATAGGTGGGAGTGGATTGGGCAAGCACATTCCCGGGAAGCGCTGTTCGGACTCTCTCAAAGTTAGCAAAAGGGAGTCACCCGCCCGACCTTGCTATAATGAGCTGAGCTATATCTGAGGGGTTTTCTGTTCCATATATGGTCTTTCCTTTGCACCAACCTGTACCAGCCTGTATTTTCCCATCTTAGGTAACGACTTCGAAATGTAACAGTACATATGTGATGCGCTACCAGTGTGCCAGCAGTCTTCTTGGCGGACCTCGTGGGGTTAGGTCGCAAGGAGCTCCTCTGGCAGAGTTTGTTTATTGTAATAAATGATTGGACCTTCTACACTGCCAACTGACTGGTTATTGGTAATTGGTACGTGGGCTATTTGTAAGTATAGCTCTATTGGGTTGTGATTATTATTTCGGTACTTCACTGGCGACAGTAACCAACCATCCCTAAGAACATCCTGGGCTCTCTCTGTGTGGTAGGCACAGCCATGCTCATGAACGCCTCAATTCGGTCAGGTGACACCTTTCTCTTCCCTTTCTCTATTCTGTGCCTCAAGTATTGCACCTCATTCAAGCAGTACTGCAACTTATTTGGGGACACTTTGTGTCCATTCTCTGCCAAATGATCCAGTAAAGCGATGGTATCTATCCTGCATGCATCCCCAGTCTCTGACGCAACAAGGAGGTTGTCTATGTATTGCACGAGAAAGGAGTTCTGTGGCAATACGAGACTCTCAAGGTTTTTCTTCAAGATCTGATTGAACATCGATGGACTCTGTATACCCCTGAGCAATACGACACCGCGTTAAAACATGGCTTTCCAGCTTAAAAGCAAAAATAAATTGGCTTTCTTCATCGAGAAGAATGGTTGACACAAATCAATCACAGTGAACCACTCTGCCTTACATGGAATCTGTAACAATATCTCTGATGGATAAGGTACCACTGGACAACATGGAACAACTATGTTATTCACTTTCCTCAGGTCCTGCACTATCCTGAACTTTGTTTCTGCAATACAATAATGGATGAGTTGCATGGACTGCCCATTATCTCCTTCAGAATCCCCTGCTTAATCATGGAGTCAATCACGTGTTTGATCCCTGCAATTGTCTCCGGTATCAGATTATACTGGGGAGTTCTTGGGAACTCAACATTCTTCTTAACCTGAATCTTAACTGGCTCGACCCCTTTGATCAATCCGATTTCTTTACCTGTGAAGTCCCACGCTTTCTGCGAGACCGAGTCTCTCAAATCATGTGGGAGTTCTTCCACTGTTACCACGGGGTACATTTCCACGCACAAGTGCTGTTTTGCGATCTTAGAGGTAGCATCATCATCATTCATCTGCAACTCCACTCCCTTGGGGGTGCAATAGATAGTGCAGTTTAGTTTGCATAGGAGATCCTTCTCTAGCAAGCAAACAGGGCTTGAACCGCATACCACAAACTGATGTCGGTCTCTGAAATTTCCTATCCTCACTGGGATCAGCTCAGTCAATGGGTTTGTCATTCTATTAATGCAACAGCTACAACTTGGATTGATTGTACCGAGAGTGATAGTTTGGGAACTATTGCAGATCTCACAGTAGAGTGGGTAGCACCAGTTTCAACCAAAAAGGTGGTAGGATGACCATCAACATCTGCTTCTACAAATGGTCCCCTCTGGTCTACCCCCAAGACTGCCCAAAGATGCAGCCTTCCTCCTCCCTCAGGCACCGTCATGACATCGGGTCTGAGTAGTATTCATCACTTCCATCAAAAAGAGGCATCTGCTTGTAAGTCTGAGTCCCTTGCGGGATCCTCGGTGGCAGGGGAACCTGTACTTGTGGAGCCAGTGTCCCCCCTTTCATCGACCTTGGTCTCATCACAGTATTCGCCACTTCATGTACCTGTACTATCTCTCCCTTCCTGCTGCAGCTCAATTCGCTGGATTCCTGGGACACTCGTGTCTCCAATGTCCGATCTGATGACAAAGGTCACACACAGTGGTCTTTTTCTGTGTCGCCACATTTACTCTCTGCTTAGGGTCCCCTGTTTTTCCCTTTCCTTTGTTTTGACCATTCTGTCTTCTTCCTAGCGTTCCGCCGGTTGACTGCACCTGATTTCCTTTATCAGCCGCTTGCTTTTGGACTAACATCAGTTTATCCTTGAGCTTTCTAAGCTTCGAATCCACTTCATCACTGCAATATCTAGCATAACGCAGTATCTCATCTATCGGGTTGTTTTGCCAGCAGATCAAATGCTGTTGGATCATGATGCAAATCTCGGGTCTTAGACCCAAAACGAACTTAGAGACAAACTCTCCCATGTCTTTGGGGTCTAAGGTATGCAGCCCACTATACTGCCTTAAAACTTGCAAGAGCCTCTCATAGTATTCGTGCACTGTCTCCTTTGGCTTCTGAACTGTCCGATCTATTTTGACCAAATCAATATCTTGTGGCGATATCTTGGACTACAGCCAAGTGATCGCCTGCTCATACTTTTTCATAACAATGGGTGAAGGTCCATTCGTGATAGCATCCCTCTCCGGTTCAGATGTGGGCCATTCAATTGCAACCTTACAAGCTGCCCACAAATCACTTGGAACCACAGTGTCAAACAATGTGTTCAGGTCTATCCACAACACCTTTGAGATCGTAACAAACTGCTCAACTTGCTTGTACCACTCAACTGGTTTCCCCCTCAATTTAGGGAAATCATTTGTGAATGCTGGCAGGTCACCTCTACTCCAAGGCACATGCACGTATCCTCCACTAGATTCCCCTCGCAAAGGATAATTTCCTACTCCTATCATTCCCCCTCCTGGAGGTGGTGTCTCTGTCATACTCTTTTTGGTAACCTTTTTCTTGGATCATCTTTCTTCCCACTTATCGAGTCTGTTCCATGCTCGTATCCCGATATTCAACTCTCTAAGGTGGGTTTTTAGCCCAATGACTCGCTTCTCTTCCAGGTCCTGGTCACTATACTGTAGTCTGTGATTCCCCTGTAACATTTTTGTTTTAGACAGATCCACTTTGTATCTGTTTGCCAATTCAGTTTCTCATGTGTTCATCTTGCCTTACGAGTCACATCCTTCGCTACAAACAAAACCTTGTCTGGCTCATAAAGTTCCTCTCTCCCTAAAGGCAAGTTTCCCTCAATTATCTCATCCACTTCTGCCTTTAATCTCATCACATCCAACATCTTTGCACTTATCGCCACATTCAGAGTACCTCGGCTAGATGCACCATTCAACTCTCCACAATCGCTATTCTGTTCTCTGTAACTACTCCTTTCTAGGGTGTCCCTAACGACTGGCCTGTTCTCTGCATTACCATGGTCCCACTCTCCTGTCATCCTGTCACCCTGATTCCCCGTCAACTGATCCCACGTCCTTAAATCTGATCTTAACTCAGCAAACGTTTTTGGCCTTGGCCCCCTCAGATCCATTGGTCCCCTCGACGAGTCTGCCATAGCTGGCAACGGTGTACTCGATTCCAAGAGTCTTGGCAAGTGAGCTATTCCGCCCACTACGCCATTCCCTCCGGTGCTTGTTCTCCCTTCCTCAAACTATGGTGAATTTCCATTCCTCACCTGATCTAGATCATTTCCTTCTGTCATTTTGCACCAATTTTCAAGCCAAAGTATAGTACGTAACCCTACATTTGTAGCCATGTAATGAGCTGGAGTATCCTCAGGCGGAGCCTCTTCTCCAACTCAAGGAGCCACCTGTCTTTCTCCTCTACACAAATCTCGTAAAACTTTCAAGCATTTCATGTTAAAATCAGTTTTCTTCGCTTCGCAACGCTCTTTTACTTCCTGATGACAATCGACCAATACCAGCGCAGCTTCACACTAACCGACCTATCACAGCGCAGCACCTTTTGACGTCACTTTCTCCCGCTCGCAGCAGTTCCCCTCCTTTACAATTTTCCTCGTACTCACTCACGCGTCTCTTTCATACGCTGAAATCACCGTTTGTCCGCAGCGTCCAAACGGTCACTTTTCTGACTGAACATCCACAGTCTCATGTAATTGTCCACCTCAATCTGGCAACTGCCTGTCCTCGAAACGACCAGACAATCACCTTAGCTGATAGGTTACAACCGCTCGATGTTCCACATTCAGCAACCCATGATCAGCATCAGTTACTCACGCACTCACACATTTGCTCCCCCTATCTCGGTCTGGGCAGTCGATGGTACCTCA
This sequence comes from Lissotriton helveticus, assembly GCF_964261635.1. Taxonomy (NCBI): domain Eukaryota; kingdom Metazoa; phylum Chordata; class Amphibia; order Caudata; family Salamandridae; genus Lissotriton; species Lissotriton helveticus. Next base: position 1,254,972,095 of record NC_136063.1, read on the forward strand.
CGACTCCCTTTACACTGGTTGACAATTACTCCGAGTATCTGCTACACCACAATCACTTAAGCTACTCGTCGAGCCTAAGATTCCCGGGCTGCACGAGCTCACAGCCTAATCTCACAATCACACAACACTCACTCCAACTCCGCAAGACATCACTAAATTAAACAACACTGCAATCTAACAAAACATAATGCTGTTCATACTCACTCCACCATGAACTGCTGCTTTCACCGCACCGTCACTCTTCGTCAGTTTCCACGAAACGGCGTACTCCGCTGGCACTCGCTGGGCCATCATCACCTGGGTTCTATGGGGCTCGGGAAACTCTTATCCTAATCTAGAGCTCCCCTTACTCTAGAGACAACCATCCTCAGCTACTACCAATTGATGACGCCGTATTCTTATATGAATTTTAGACCTTATCTTCCAATACCCGAATCCTCTTCTCCGAACCCTTCTTGTCTGCTAAGAAGCGTGGGCGCGCCGGAGGCTCGCTAGAGCCGAGCCCATCTACGCCCATCCACGCCCAGCCGGGACCAGGGGCCACACATATGCCTACGCGCAGCGTTGACGCGCCGCGGTTGCGCCGTGGGCGCGCCGGAGGCTCGCCAGAGGCGAGCCCATCTACGCCCATCCGCGCCCAACCGGGACCAGGGGCCACAACCCCTGGCCCTATTATTAGGTACGATAGAATTTCCTTAATACAATTTAATAGAGTGGATGTACAACCCACCCAGGAGTGCATAGCCTCATTAAAGATAGGAGGGGCTATACCAGTCCTTACTGCGAAGGAGAGGATAAACATTCGGACGGCTGACATTACTTTCAAGTACGGCTTGTTGAATACCTGCTCTGTACAGAGGCACCACTTAGAACTCTTTTCCCTATTACAGGACGGTGGTGTTGATATCCTAGGGGTCACAGAAACATGGTTGGAGGAGTCCTCAACACCTGATTTGGTAGCCTCTCTCCCCCCGGATTTTAAGGCTCTTTGCCTCAATCGTCTGGGAACAAAGAGGGGAGGGGGGTAGCGTTTTTCTATAACAACGGTTGGAAGACTGAAAAGATTTGCGCGGAAAATCTTGGTGGAGCAGAGGCCCTAGGAGTGAAGTTTTAGAGGGGCTCAACTTGTTGGGTCATCCTATTGATATATCGTCCTCCTTGGGCTGAACCAACCTTTTTGGATCTCTTTCTGGAGGTCGTACATGACCTCAGGTCTTGGTATGAGAATTTGATGATAATGGGAGATTTCAATTTTCACTGGGAGGTTGCCCCAAAGGTAGGGCAAGCACTTCACCTCGAAGAGGCTTTAACGGCCCTGGGTATGAGTCAAATAGTGACCGGCCCCACTCATGATAAAGGCCATACATTAGACCTGCTATGGACCACAGATTCTTTGCCAGACCAGGTTATTACGGCACCATGCGTTTGGTCGGATCACTATCTCATTACAGGTCAGAGAAAGATTAACCAGGTTGGGAACAGACAGAGAACGGTGTGGAAAATGGTTAGAAGATGGAATGACATCAATAAGGAAGAGTTGGTCGGTCATCTTCTAAACTCTGTCGAACTAAATATAACTAATGAGAACGTCGAGGTAGGTAGTCAAAAATTACTCGACAAATTGAAGAACGCCATTGACGTTGTGGCTCCAGCAAAAAAGGTGAAATGGGTGGAAAGAGGGAGGGGGGCTCCCTGGTTTGATGAAACCTTAAGATCCAAGAAACAGGCGCTTCGAAAGGTGGAGAGAGCCTGGAGGAGGGATTATAACAACAATACCCGGAACCTATATGTGCAGGAACTTGCACAATACAAAAGGGCTATATTAGCTCGTAAAGCAGAGTTTTTTGAGAACAGAATAGCGTCAGCCCGGGTTCCGCAAAAAGAAATCTTTAAAGTACTCAAGGAATTGAGAAACATTAAAGAGCAGAAACCAGAGTTCTCACAGGTAGACTGTCAGAATTTCCAGGATTTCTTCATAAGAAAAATTGAAGACATCCAGAGTGAAATATCTCGGACACCAATTTTGGATTGTCCATTACTTATCGCGCCAGATCCCCCTGAGGTACATCAGTTTATAAATACATTTCCCTTGATCACTAAGGAGATGTTGGCCAGTCTAGTAGAGAGAGTAAATTCTGGCTCGCAGGCAGACCCTTGCCCACCTAATGTTTTCAAACTAGCGATGTCAGGCTTGGAAGAGGATGTACTCACCCTCTTCAATAGATCCTTAGAGATGGGTCAGGTCCCCACTTTGTTCAAAGAAGCTAGATTAATACCGCTGCTTAAGAAGCCGGGGGGCGACGTTAAAAATCAAAAAAACTATAGGCCCATCTCTCAACTACCTTTCTTGGCCAAAATGATGGAGCAGCAGGTTTTGATACACCTTTCAAAACATCTGGAGACCAACGCTCTGTTAGAGCGAAATCAGGCAGGCTTTCGAAAACACCACAGCACGGAGCTGGTGATGATATCCATTTTGGATGAATTAAGATGTAGAGCTGACAAAAAGATCCCCGGGGCCCTGGTGCTCTTAGATCTCTCAGCTGCGTTTGACACGGTGAATCACAACCTACTGCTGAGACGCCTGAGAGATCTGGGCATCGGGGGGACCGCACTGGGCTGGTTAACTTCATTCCTGCAGGGAAGATCGCAGAGGGTCCAGTTGTCAGATTTGATCTCTACATCAGCGGCAATAACCTGTGGGGTACCGCAGGGATCCGCCCTCTCGCCGCTCCTTTTTAATATATACTTACAGCCTCTGATTGCCGCTCTAAACCAGATGGAGTGTCAGATTTAAAACTATACCGACGACACACAGATTATCATACAAATTGAGGATTCACCTGAAGCCCAAGCTAGGTTGCATAACATCCTAAAGTTCACGAGTAACTGGATGTCCTCCAACTCCTTAAAGATCAATCTAGAGAAGACCGAAGTGTTGCCCATCACCATCTCGGGCAACCCCTGGAACGACCTTCTCTGGCCTCAGGAGTTGGGCAGGGCCCCGATACCAGCGAGGGTGGTGAAAAGCTTGGGTATCCACATTGATGGTAATCTATCTATGAAAGATCAAGTGTCGTCGGTGGTAGGCACATGCGTTGGCCTCCTCAGGCAACTCCGGAAAATCTCTCCAATGCTGTCTTTTTCCACTCTAAGGACGGTGTTGTCTGCAATGATTCTAGGGCATTTGGATTATGGGAATGCCCTTTATGTTGGGCTTACCCAGCAATTACTTTCGAGACTGCAAATAGTGATGAATGATGCAGCTAGACTGATCTTTGGAAAAGCTAGAGGCACGCATGCCTCTGCTCTTCTATACCAATTACATTGGCTTCCCATCAGGCAGAGGATCCTATTCAAAGGTCTATGCATCGCACACAAGGCGGTCTTTGGTAATGCCCCCAGCTACATTAAAGCCAGACTGGTGCAGTACATCCCCAGAAGAACTTTGCGCTCGCCTGAGGACACTCTTTTGGTAAGCCTGCGTTATCGTCTGACCACTCTTGGTGGACGTGCATTTTCAACTATCCTGCCGGCAGCTTGGAATAAGCTACCACCAGGTCTACGGAAGGAACCAAATCTATTGCCTTTTGGGCGAATGTTAAAAACTGTGCTTTTCCGAGAAGCCTGGGGATCAATATAATTTGGTTTGCCTGTTTTCTTGTGATGATCCGTTTCCCATTTACATGCGCTTAGAGACCAATCATTGATAATGCGCGATATAAATGTAATAAATAAATAAATAAATAAATAAATAAATAAAATCAGTCCAAATCAATAACTATTGGCTACAAAATAAATTTTAAAGATGTATTACAAAGCCAGAGACAATTAGATATGCAGACACCTCAGCAAGAGGTTAAAAAAATAAACGGGCACTAATACAAACATAATCCTACGGATGAGCCTCAGATGACTCAATATGATGATCAGAGTGATCTCCAAAAGCATGATGCAAACTACAACAGTCCCTACTTGAAGAGATGACTGCATTGACCTAAAAGAGAGAAAAACGATTAATCTGTCCCTACACTAACACTAAAGTGACATCCCTACATAGCATAATCCCCAGGAAAGATGAAAAAGGTGTCAGAAGTGAAGCCTTCCTCAGAAGTACACTCACTTTGCAAAGGTAAGTAGCCAAAGCTACAGAGCTCGTTCTAAGATGTTCTTTCTTGCCCCTTCGCTCCTACTCTGCCTCTCCTCCCTTGGGGCACTATCCCTAATATAAAATCCCAAAACAGTAGGACACGCCCTTTGCACACCCCTTCAGGCAGGTCCTCCTTCTGGATTTTTCCATCGAAACTCTGACTTCATCCAAGAACCGTTGAGTCGACCTTGAGTTCTAGACACCATCTTCGCTTAAAACATACTATCAGCATTTCAGTTGACTCCCAAGGCGCCTGTTCCTACCATCCCTATTCTTAAGAAAAGGGTTATTCCGCCTAACGAGACATGTGTCCTTGCACCTGCAACTGGAAACTTGTAAACAGATCGACCTTGCACGCACACAAGTTTCCCTGTCTGCTTTTAACTAAAGAAAAATAGCCTTTCCAGGGAAAAATACATTTAGGGCCTACAGCTTTTGGCTAACATAAGAAATCACAAATAGACCTTTTCCTACACTTATATGCGATCAGGCCTTTCTACATTTAAACACACATTCTCTAATGTCATGTTATAAGCATTGCTATATTCGTTCATCGAATACATTATTTCACTACATGGAATAGCAACACTACACATGCAACTTTAATATGGTGCACGTTTAATCCTAATGCAGCACTTTACATGTGAACCAATACAATTTGCATTTCCTAGACCTCCTTTACGATTAAACACTACATCAATCTTCTAAACACTATGAATATATTCCTAAGCATTTTAATATAAGCTAATTCAATATTACATTGCTAAAGATTACGCGTTAATACATTCCTCCAAATATGCGGGTGCTGACTATTGGTGATTATGATGCACCCCTACAAATTTAAGAATAACATGGCGCTCTATCACTATAGTCAAGTCAAGTTTATTGCATATAAAAACCCTTTAAAAAAAATCCCTATGTGACAACATATTTTGCAATCATAGTAAAATTAATATAAAGCTTAAAAAACACGAGAAATATTTCTGGTCTGAACAGCAGCTCGACTTTTTTTTTAATCGTTAACAGCAAGTATGTGTGCTAATAACGTGTGGGCACGGTCTTGCAGAGAATAGTAACATCTGAGATGCCACAGAGGATTTCTCTGAGTTCCAGTGTTGCGAGGAGCGGAAGAGAAGCACGGAGCAGAGTTGAGAGCAGCTGCGAGCAGGCAGGCAGGCGGCAGGCAGGCGGCTGGCCGTGAGCATTGTAGACGCCGAGGAAAACGCCGAGCCACCGAGCTGCAGCCACCGAGACGGGAGGCGGCTGGCAGGGACAGGGGCTGAACCCCCCCTTGCCAGTGGCACAGGATCTTCAGTGCTTAATTGCGGTAGGAACCACACAGTGGTAATGTGAAACACTTACCGGCGCTTATATATGAAAGCCGCCCTAGCGCTGGTTAAGCTGGTTAAACTTCTGACTGACTTTTGACTGACTCTGACTCCCATTTGACAACCTGTTGTTTTTAGTGGGTTGTGCGCGTGAGCTGCTGAGACGGTGATCCCGCTCCACTTCTTTCTAGGCTGCGCTAATCTGGGCTGAGTGAGGTTGTGTGAGGAAAAGGGCCGAACGTCGAAGGAGGACAGCACCGCTCTGTTCTTTATTTTCAGCCTCGGTGCCTCTGAACCGGATGCCGCTTCACCGCCTCGGTGTCTTTGAGCTGGGCATCAGGGTGGAGTGAGCAAGCGTGCATGCAGGCCCCCAGGCCCCCAGGCCCCTATAGCCCATAGCCCCTGCAGGGCCTGCAGCACTCACAGCTGACAGGTAGGAGCGCAGGAGCGCGGGGGTGAGCAGACAGTGAAAACACCCCTGAAGTAAACGGAGAGACCTGCAGGCGGTCCACCAAGCATTCTTCCCCTCCTTTGTGGCACAATTGAAAGGGGAGTGGGGAGTGTGTGTCCCACAGGCACTTCCCAGGCATTCCCCCATTTGAGGGGAAAGGAGGACTCTGTACCACATATATTTTGCACTTTCTCTGGAGAGGGAGACGGACAAACTGCACACAGAGAATACTGACACAGAGGAGGACCAGACCTGTGTGAGTTAAACCGTTGGTCTATATTGCACCTATATTGCTCCACACCCGGCCCCCTTGCCCTCGCTGAAGTGGCTAGGCTGTCCCCCATGTGAGCCTGAGACGGAACACAGACAGTAGTGCAGCTTGCGGGGTGGCTTGTGTTGTGGTGCAGAAGTAGTGGGGTAAAGGGAGTGGTTGAACTGTCACAGAGCTGTGGCAGAGCTGCGCAAATAAGGTTTGCAAATAAGGAACTTATTCACCACCTGTACAACAGGGAGAATTGAAAATGATATAACTGCTCGCAATACGAATAGATTAGGTAAAAAACATCGGGAATTCGCTCAGGGAAGGAAGGAACACTGGGCCCTTCTACTAGACGAGCACGTAAAACGCAAGCACCCAAAGTGTTAAAAAAAGCTAAAGCTAAAGCACAGCTAAAAGAAACTAATCAAACTTTAATTTCTCCAATAGCACAGATGTTTGAAAAATCTTTAAAAATACCGCACAAATTTGAATTCATGAGAGATACAACCGGAGCACTTATGTCATCAGAATCAGATGTAGAAATAAAGCAATTACAAACTCTGATTAAGCCAACCAATATCCTGGAAAGAAATACACTTTTAGTTGGTATAGAGTGCAAGTGTGACTATGCTGTCAATAAGCAAAACAAGGAACCAGAGGGACAAATAATCGAACAAAGAATGGATTTGGAAAACCCAGTATTGCTACCTCTATCAGAAGAGACGGATATGGATAAGATCTGGATGGAAACACAGATAAAAGATCTATCACAGGTTGATAACCCTTTGAGCCCAATGACTGCAGAGGTTCCATTACCATTAGAGGTTAAAGTAGAATTAAGGAAAAAAGGGAACTAGCTAATGACCACACACTACATAGTAACCACAAGCTCAAATTAAGTAATGCCGACAAAGTCATACAAAAAAAGCAAACCCAGACTAAGGATATTATGAACTCGGCATTGGCAGGAATTACGCCAATAGGAAAGAGTGGAGAAGGAAATGTGGAATTGATTTATGAATATCAAGATTGTGATACTCCTAACCAATTGCAAACAACTAATAACAAAAATAGGGGAAGTAATGAGCATGCGGTAGAAAAAACGGAATATGCCGGGGAACACAGCAATTGGGTTAATTCAAAAATCCAAATAGAAAACCAAACAATCTGTCAGGTTGGCTCAAACACCCCTAATAAAAAAACGGAATACCAATTAAGCAAAATTTGAATACAGGTAATCAAGATCTAGGATCTAAATGGGATATATATTTTTTCACACTTCAACACTAACTCTAGAAGCACTGACATACCAGTCGAATAAAATGGATACCCCAATTGAAATACTGGCAGTCATGGCTAATGCAGTCACTAGATTTGATCATAAATTAGCTGAGCTAAACAACTTAATAAATAAAGCTCAAAAAGAAGCAGCCTCAAATTATTTTGATTGCACATGTGCACCTATAATAAACAAACTGGCAACAATCCCGGATGTAGTACATACTATATTGGAAGATGTTAAAAACACCGTACAAAAAAAACATGAAACTCAAAAAGGGTACATATGTTGCATTGTTAAAAATCAAGCAGCATCTGTAGTAGAAAAAGAAATGAAGCAAACTGGTGAAATAATAAATTCTGAAGATGTAAACAAACGAAACTCAGAAATAATGCAGAGGAAACAACAAGAAATACATAACCTTGACTCCCTAAAACAGATAAATAATGTAGGAAAGGATAATGACGATCTAATAGCCTTTCAAATTATCAAGAGACAAAGAAAAAAAGTACGTAAAGCAAGAAATAAGGCAAAGAAGGAAAATGCAGTCAAAATATATTCCAAACCATAAATACATGCTGATACGATAAAAGAAGGAAGAAGAGAAGGAAAAAAAGATAGTGAGGTATATGCGACTCAGTCTGTAAAATTATTGGAGAATAATGGAAAATATTATGATATATTTACAAAGCCTGGAAAAAACCTTGCAGATTTAAAGCCACTCCCTGTAAAGTCAATTATAATAACGGAAAGTACTGATCAAAAAGCTGATGTACTGATATTCGAGTGGAAGAAATCCCAAGAGAAAGAAGAAATACCTGGACGAAAAGGAAATGGTTGTGTACTAACAAAGGAACTTACATGTGAAATTGAAAGCTACCCGATTAAAGAAATGAGATCTATAACTGCCCTTGAACTTAAAACCTCATTATTTAGCCAAAATGATGAACAGAGGCATGCAGGTCATGCCCAAAATAATACATCAAAAGTACGTTGGAATTCGACACAACAAAAAGATAATCTAGTTGTACAAAAGCAACGAATAGAGGAAATTGAGAACAACTCTATGATTTCAAAAGAAACGATCGAAGATATGAAGCATTAACTTACAAGGGATGACCTAATAACTATAAAAAATGGTCAAGGTAAACAAATCATATGTAAGGAAAATCAAATTTGTCAGGGGAGGAAGAAAGAAACATTGACTCTGAAAAGACTCCCCCAAATTATTCTCACACCATTATATGATTCATGTGGCAACCATGATACTTTGAATAGAGGAAATATCCTTCGGCTCCTAAAATCAGTACCATCACTAGAAAAAGTGACATCTGAAGATATCGATTGTGTAGGCTTTTTACAAAACCCTGATGGCAGCCAACCAATATTATTGCTAACTGCAAATACTGATTCCATAGTGGACCAAATCTTGCAGGAACAAGACGTTTTCCGCAGTTGGGGGATAACAATTAGTCAACCAGCTCCAAAGGTGTATCCAACTCCACTTATAAAAGAAGAAAGTCCTATGAAAAGGTCAAACTGGAGAAAAGACGATCTAGTCTATTCGATACAAAAAAATCCCTTGGGTAAAATAAACTGTGATGATGAAATATCCATGGATCAAGGAAAAGTTGAAAAAAAAGAAAACAAAGGAATAAATTAAAAATTGACTTTGACAGCCTTGCATGGTGACATCGAACAAAGACAGAACAGATCACAAGATAAAACAGAAGAATTAAATACAGATATTTCAACAAATGGAACATAAATGGTTTAGGTAAGGAGATAAAAAATGCACAAATAGATTCATTAACACATTTTTATCAAATTATATTATTGTAGGAAACCTGGGAAATTGACCTTTTTATGCTACAAGGATATAAAGGATATTTTGTGCCTGCAATAAAACATCACAAATTTGGACGATCGTGTGGTGGTCTGGCAACATTCGTACTGATTGACCTGAAAGTTGGACATGAGCGGCTAGACACAAATAATCCTAACTTCCAAGCAGTGAAGTTGAACTAATCTAATAAGTAAGGAAAAAAAACGAAAAATTCTAATATTAATCAATTTATATATACCACCTAAATAGACTTCAAGGAAGGACATGTGTGCTGCTTTCACTATCTTCTTATTGGACCAAATAATGGAAGACCCGTCTGCAGATTTTTTTGTTACAAGTGATTTTAACATAAACCTGTTCATACATTTTATACTGGACAATTTCATACAGTCCCAAAATCACCAATGGTTAATCCCAGAACAAATACTTGGGGCCAGATGTAGCCGACCGGTAATAGGCTTTTCCTATGTAGGTGGCAAATTTACCGATTCGGTAAATACCGATATTTACCGAATCATCATTTACCGATGCGGGATTTACCGAATCGGTAAATGAAATGTAGGAAGCACTTTAAAGAGTGCTCCTGTGCTTTCAGGATTCGTTATTTACCATCAACTATTAGTTGGTGGTAAATAATGAATACCTTTGAAAATGCTAATTTGTGCATTTTCAACTGTGCCATGTGACAGACATACATGCCCTTAGGGCATGTATGTGTGCCACATGTGCACACAAGCACTAATAAGGGGTGCAACAGGGTGTCAAAGTGACACCCTGCCACCCTTGACCCTTTCCCTATTTCGATTCGGTAATTGCCATTCATTCCTATGGGCCTCCAGGCCCATAGGAATGAATGGCAATTGCCGAATCGGTAAATACCGATTCAGTAAATACCGAATCTTAACGATTCAGTAATTTTTACTGAATTATTACCTACATAGGATTTAATATTGCGTGGTCGGCAATTGAGTATTGGGAAAATTTTACAAGGAAAATAGTTAAACCGTTTGATTCCTCTTTTCATGTCCAAAGAAACCAAATGGTTCAAACGGAAAAAAAGGATACCAACATCAATCTCCCACATACAATCAAAAAAATCTGAGGGACCCGAAATAGACTTAGGAAACAGCTAAATAAGCATCCAAATAATGAGGATATACAAATAAAATTAAAAAATGGCAACAATAATTTGAGGAAATTAATTTGGAACGAAAAAAATAAAGTCAAGCAGGAATTCTTTTATGCCAGTAATCAACCAAATTCAAGGGAGTTCTGGAAAGTGATTAATGGTCTAACCAAGCCGAATAAATCTGTGGTTGTATCCTTCTTAACTGAAGATGAATGATTCGCCTATCTTATAAAAATCCTAAACCCAGTTACAGAACCAAATATTGAGGAAGCAAAAGTTACTAAAGAAGGCAAGCAGACAATGGTGGTAAAAACCGACCCAGACTGTGATGCAGAAATTTATATTACAGAAACCCAAGTTGCCGGGGGGCGCTAGGTGGCGCTTGACTGTGATGGCCGCGCTTTGGTGAGGCTCCGGCCCCTCTGAGCCATATTCCATCCTTCTGTCCATCCTGAGTGCTTGATTACACTCCTGCACACCGCTGGAAACAAGGCGATCTCCTGCCGAGTCCGCAGATACCTTGCAACTTGAGATTGAAGCCGAGATCGCTCGGCGCCCGCCGCTGCTGGACCTCCGAGACCCCACCGCTCTGCGTGTCTCCTGGCGTCGGGGGCGGAGCGCTCAATCGAAGCAGCGGCTTTCGGGCCCACACTGCGCCTGCCTGCCTTGTGGCGCCCAGCCGGACCGGAGCAGCCTACTCTTCTGTGGAGGCCCGTCGGGAGTTGCGGTGAGCATCGGGGGCTCCCGCTACGCCGTGCCCCCTTTTCGTCTATCCCTTGCTGACTCCTGACCTGCGCTGGGCTTTGGGATTGCCGGCGCGGCCTACAGCGGGGGATTTGAGGGGCGGCCTGGCTCTGGGGGCCAATCACTGTGGTGCCTGCGCTGCACTTGGGCCCCCCGCCTCTGGCTCCAACGGTGCTGCGGTGCTGCGCTGCTGGTGGCGCTCCGCTCCTGGACCTCCCCTTTCCTTCTGACCACTGGAGCCCACGGCCGTTGCTCCTGCTCGCCGGCTGCCTGCCTGATCCCTGACGGTGGGGCCTGCTCCTAGGGCCTACATTGCGGGGCAAGCTACTGCCTGGGTCCGGATCCTTGGCCCCCCCGCAGCCCTCTTACCACTTGAATCTGCTGGGACACTGACCGGAGTGGAGCTTCAGGGGCCTATCTGGGGTGCCTCCGGGCCCTCCCTTCTCCCCTCTCACATAGCTGTATGTGGTCCTTCTGCATCCGCCATTTTGGCGAGTCCTGCTTCCAGCGCTCCAAACAACGGCGGCCCTCCCTACCTGCATTGTTGTCGGAGGCTCCACCAGACCCCGCGGCTTTCCAACTGGACACTGCACACTGATCCCTGCGCCGTCATTGGAGTTTCCCTGCATTGACTAGGGGCCTGCCTTTTCTGCTGGATTTTTGCGACCTGCTGAGCTCAACCACAGACACACTGGGACTGGCCGCCGCCTATATCAAACCAGGAGTATCGGCCCCGCCACGACACCGTTTCTGCCCGGAGGTTGACGGGGCGCTGTGGCCCCTCCACCACTGCGTGTCACATCCCCCCACCTGATCGACGCCCTTGAGGCTACCCTCTGTCACAGGGAGGGTCCCACTTCTCCCCCGGCCTTGCATCACCCATCTCAGGACGATGACTTGGTAGTCCCATCTCCTGTGGATAACACCTGTGGCGCTCCTCTGGCTGACTCCCTGCTTCTCCGTAGTCTCAGCACTCCTCCTCGCCCTGCCTGTCACCATGGGGCGGACGGACACCTGGCAGACCAAACTACCCTACGAGGCAAGGAAATCTCCTGACTCTCAACCACCTGTACCGCCTGTAACTGGCGCCACAGCCCTGCCTGATGAGGACTGGAAACAACTTCTTTTATCGATGAACCAAAGCCTCCATTCTATAGATTCCAAAATTGATACCCTCAACACCAGAATGGACTCGGTGGTTGCGAAACTCGACCAACATGACACTCGTCTGAAGGAGGCGGAGACTCGTATCTCGGATCTGGAGGATGGGGCCACTTCCACACAACGCCAACTCACCCAAATGGACAGGCTACTCAAAGTTATCGCCGATAAAAATGAGGACCATGAAGCTAGGTCCCGCAGAAATAACGTCCGAATCCTGGGCCTTGCAGAGACAACCAATACGGGACGAATGGAGGATTTCATCGAGAAGCTAGTTGTGGAGCTGTTTGGCAGAGACTCCTTCTCTGCACACCTAACAGTGGAGAGGGCGCATCGTTCCCTTGCAGCCCGTCCTCTCCCAGGTGCCCCACCAAGGCCCATTATTGCCAGATTCCTTAATTATCGAGATAGGGACACCGTCCTCCGAATGGCCAGAGAGAAGCAACAAGTTCCCAATGGCAATGCATCGCTTTCCTTCTATCCTGATTTCACCACTTCTGTGCAAGATGCACGTAGGAAATTCGTCAGTGTGAAGAAAAAGTTGCAGTCCTTGGAGATCCCATATGCAATGCTCTACCCCGCCAAGCCTAAGATCACGCTCGATGGCAAGCAACATTTTTTTGGTTCTCCTCAACAAGCTGAAGACTTCCTCAAGCACCACAAACGGCGGGCCGGACCTTTCGCGGCGGATGCCGCGGCTCACTCCAGACCATCTTCTCCACTCTCCCAGCAGGACTGACAAAGTGGACACGAACTTCTCCTTCTGACATCCTGGTATCGTGGACTCTAACTAGTTCCTCTGTACAGCTTGGTGATGTATTAATTGGCGGTTTTACTTTCCTTTATTATCTTTTCTTCATTGTACACTCATGATATTGCTCAGACATGCATCTCCGTCCCGCATCTGCGCTCTCGGTATTAAGCTGAGACGCTGGTGGGTGAAAGTAAGGAGATGTATGGGCGGGTCGAACGCCCCTAGCGGTCCCCCCCAAATACAGGGCGATCCCCTACTTGTCCTGCATTTCTATACCCGGTTGGGTACTTTGTTGATTTCTTAATGGGTTACACAGCGAAGGGTGGGTTGGTATTGCCCGGCAGGTTGGGGAAGCCGGTGTGGGTGGTGGGAGGGCATGTCAGTACACGACTGGCGTCCCAGGTCAATGAAGAAAAAAAAAAAAAGAAACCCAAGTTGCCAAATTAATAAAGAAGCAAAAAAAATGGCGCACCAGGACCCAACGGCATCCCGTTTTCTCTTTATAAGTAAGAACCTGACTTCTGGGCTATATATTTAACAAAGGTATTTAACAAAGTCATACGAACAGGGCAGGTTCTGAAATCATGGAGGGGATCTCTAATATCTCCTATCTTTAAAAAAGGAAATTGGCAATTACCGGAGAACTATCATCTGATTACCCTCCAAGATACTGACGCAAAACTGTTTAGGGGGCTTTTACTATCGATTTTAACAGACTGGGCAAAGGATAAAAGGATACTGCCACGAACCAAACCGGGTGCATCAAAGGATTAGGAACCTCACAAATATACTGATCTTATCTGTAATAATGGAAAAGGCACTTTTAGCTAAACAGCCTTTGTATTTTTGTTTAGTTGATTTTAAATCATCTTTCGATTGTGTGAACAGACACCATCCGTGGACAAAACTTAAAGATCAAGGTATTCAAAAACTTACTGCTGAAAATGGTACAATTATTGTACACTGATACTTGGATCAGGGTAAGAATTGGAGATGGTCGAACATTAACCAACGAATTACCTTAAGCAGGAGGACTTAAACAAGGGTGCATCCTTGCCCCACTGCTATTCAAACTATTTTTAGCAGATCTCTCTACCCCATTAAATGAGGTAAATGCTCATCCGCCTAAGTTAGCTGATAAACAAATATCTAATCTTTTGTACGCAGATGATGTTATACTTTTAAGTCAGACTAAGGATGGCTTGCAAAGGTTAATTGATTGGATATCAATGTACGCAAAAGAAAATGATATGGTGATAAATGAAACAAAGACCAAAGTAATGGTAGTTACAAAAACATCGAAGCTCAAAAAATAAATATAATTGGATGTTGGAAGGAACTCGATTGGAACAGGTTGACTCTTATCGCTATCTTGGAGTTATATTTAATGATAATGAAAATGTTCTTCTGCAAAAAAAAGAGATTACAAGAAAAGCGAATACTTTGGCTGCGGCATTTAGGATTATTCAGAAATCCTTAAGTGACTTGTCTTATCGCCCTTTACTAAAGATCATGTCGGTGAAATTATTACCAACCCTTACATATGGCTGTGAGGTATTAAATGGCAAAGATGCAGAGATTATTAACAAAGTAGTGTAAAAAACGTCTAAAACTTTATTCTGCCTGCCGAATAATGCCTCACAAGCGCAGGAGAGGCTGGAATTTGGTACAAAAAACCAGCTACGTGTGAGAAAAGGACAAGCTCTTAAAGTTTAGTATCGAATAAAAATCGATCAAGAAAACCAAATGTCCCAGCTATTATAGCAAGAAGTCAAAGACAATAGGAAGCTACAGGCCTGGTCTTACCTAAATAAGGCGAAGGATGAATTAGGTGTAATATTGGTTTGGGAGAATACTATTACTCAAGAAAGCTTTAAAAAAAAATAACAAACTTACTAATCATCTGTCGCTGATAAAAGACAAGGACATACTTGTAAAAAGAAAACATGCATGGCCAATTATAAATGGATTTATCAAAAAAGAAGTTCAAGAATACCTTGAAATACCGTGGTCGCAGAAAAACAAGCAGGTCTTTATCAGCGCACGATTTGGCTCATTGCCGGGTTTATGCCATTTACCCTCTTGGAAAAAGACTTAAAAGAACACTGAATGTAGGCTATGTAAAGTTGGTCAAGAGAATATTATACATTTACTATGTCTTTGCCCCGTATTGGAAATGGAAAGGAAATTTATCCTAAAGAGATTATTTAATGACCGTGGAGTAAGGACATGGAGGCAAGCATTGATGGCTTGCCTAAATTCTAAAGATATATTTATGATCTCTGCATTGGTAAAATTCATAAGTGCTATTGGAAAAAAACTTGAGGAGAAATATTTGAATACATTTTTTACTGTCCCCCAAAATATACTATGGATTGTATTTTAGTAAGGCATGATAGTAATTGTGTATATAGTGTTTTAAATCTCTTTATTTTTGATGATATTTTAACTATTTTGTAAGATTTTAATTAATCAAACAAATAAAAATACATTTGAGATGCCACCAGACCCTGACCTTAATGTGCAAAGAGCAGTGACGGAGGGTATGTGACTTTGTAAAATACAGACTATATTTAAAAATAAGAGATGCATATACAAAGCAGCTCAGGATCATACTAGGCGTGTTGACATAGCAGTGAAGCTAAAGTGCAAATTACAGTGCCTGAGGGTATACGTCTTGTAAAGTGCAGATACCATAATAAAAGGTAATTTACAGAAGCTGTAAGAGGTCTGCGTTTTATGAGGCACAGAAGGCAGAGTTGATCAAAATTTGTTATGACAAAACAGGCCATATGGTTAAGGTGCAAAAGTGCCCAAGAACGTATGACTTGTAAGGTGCAGACAGCATGTAATAATTTGTCAGAGTGGTCATAGTAGCAACTGTGGAACCACAGAGAAGTAAGTGCACATTATATGTGCCAATTATAATCTATGACCTTCAAATACAGAGTTCTACAGTCTATGAAGCTCCGACGACAAAGTTAATCGCAGTTTGTTGTGTCAATGCAGAGCCCTTTAACACAGCACCTAGTGGGGGATGAACAGATTAACTATGGAGACTGTTGGCTTTTCGAGTTCTTTAACAAGTGGCAGGCTTACGTTATGTATTTCTCGAACTTGCCCATGTATAAAAGAGGGATGGCTTCTTTGGCCGACCCAATGCTGTGCTGTAAAAAGATGAGCCTCAGTAGGATTCGACGTGGATATAGCAATACCGGGCAGCAGAGAAGTGTGTGTGCTAAGGATTCTCTTCTACAGTTACATATTCTACAACTTTTGATAGTTTCGAAAGATCTCCAGGTTGGAGTCAGTTCTCTGAGGAGGGGGGTGGGCGCACACTGCTTCACACTCCAGCGCTCAGTTTGCCCCGATGCATCTTAATAAATGCAGTGCATGATAACACTTTCTTCTGTGTTAGGCTTTAGTTTTTCACCCTTGTTAGTGCAGCCAGTGCTGTGTATCTCTAGACACGTTTCAGGATAGTTGTCCTTCTTCAGTAGAGAGCAACACTTTTTTGGGGGGTGCTGGAGATGCTGCCCAAAGTCTTCTCAGGTCTCAGTACCAGTCGCTGGGCGCAGGTGCATCAACCAGAGCTTGTCAGCTCGTTAGCTCAAGAGAGCCCTTTCAATGAGGGGGGCACACACTGCTGCGCACTCCAGCACTCAGTTTGCCCCGATGCATCATAATAAATGCAGTGCATGATAACACTTTCTTATGTTCAGGCTTTCGTTTTTCACCCTTGTTGGTGCAGCCAGTGCTGTGTATCTCTAGACACATGTTTCAGGATAGTTGTCCTTCTTCGGCAGAGAGCAACACTTTTTTGGGGGGTGCTGGAGATGCTGCCCAAAGTCTTCTCAGGTCTCAGTAACACTCACAGGGCGCAGGTGCATCAACCAGAGCTCATAACTCGTTAGCTCAAGGAAGCCTTTTCAAAAAGAAGGGGGGTGGGCGCACACTGCTTCACACTCCAGCACTCAGTTTGCCCCGATGCATCATAATAGATGCAGTGCATGATAACACTTTCTTCGGTGTCAGGCTTTAGTTTTTCACCCTTGTTGGTGCAGCCAGTGTTGTGTATCTCTAGACACGTGTTTCAGGATAGTTGTCCTTCTTCAGTAGGGAGCAACACGTTTTTAGGGGTGCTGGAGATGCAGCACAAAGTCTTCTCAGGTCTCAGTACCACTCGCTGGGCGCAGGTGCATCAACCAGAGCTCGTCAGCTCGTTAGCTCAAGGGAGCCTATGAGTGGTACTGTGGCCTGAGAGGTACCTGGCAGCATTTCCAGCAACCCCAGATGATTTTTCTTTCCTCTCTAATACTGCTGCTCTCTACTGATGATGGGCTCAACCCAGAAACACGTTTCTAGAGATATACAGCAATGTCTGCACCAACTTTGGTGAAAAACTCCTGCTATTTTTTAAGTAAGTTTGAACTGTGTACTGCATTTAGCAGGATGCAAAGGGGCGAACTGTGCTGGGACTGTAAGGCAGTGTGCTCCCAACCCCTATTCTGGATTCAGTTCTCTGACTGGAAGCAGAAATCTGGCTGATAAAATTTGTTTTAAAACATGCTTTCCCACTGCCTGGTGGAGGTGAGATTTGGCTCAGTTGCGCTGTTGTGGCGCCGTTATTGATTCGTGAATGGCCCTGGCTAGAAGAGCTTCCAAGTCCAAATCTTGCGAGCTATGATAACAATTGTTTTCTTATTTCTAAACGTTACTTAGCTACAGAAAGGTTGTTGGACCAGGGGTTGTTAATGCTTGTAATAAATGTTTTTATTAGAGCCTTCATGGTGTTGATGGGAACAACCATTACCTGAAAGTAGTATTTAGCAAGAGCTGCCAAGTTTTCCAGATTGCGCTGCACCATCCCAAAGTCCAACCTGATCAAAGCGTTCCTTGTGTGAGGTGGAAGGTGAAATAACTTCTTGTAGGCTGTTCGCTGAATCTTTTCCTATAAAACTCAGCAAAAACATTTTTTTATTTCAAAAGGTTTTTTAGATATTTTTGTGCACAATAAGCGGCTGGCATGCATACATGACCTAAGTACAGTCAAAAACAGTGCAACGGTCTAGTATTTTACAAACGGCTAATATATAGGATGGAAGACATTCATCAGAAAGCACAATAAGGTTGCGATATCTACGCAGCACAACCGTATGGTGGGCAATTAAAAAGAGAGAGGGACAGAGAGAAAGCAAGAGAAGAGAAAAACAAAGGGATAGAAGGAAGTACCCAACATTAACTTGTGGATGGTGTTAATGGTCTGTCAAGTCTAAGTAGGCTATGTCAGCAAGACTATAATAAAAAACATAGAAGTCACCGGATGAGTGCCCATGTAATTTGCTTTGGGAAATTGGCAAAAATAGAGACATTAAAATTGTCTCGGGAGGGGGGGTGTGAGGGGGTTGGTCAGTTTGAGATATCGATAGAGTCTTGTTGGCCAAAATCCAAGGGTAGTGAGAATGGTGTATGCCCTTTTAATGTGTCTCAGCCAATAACCCCTATGTGTTATTGGAGACATTCTCCAGTGACTTCCTAAAGGAAAGAATGGGTTTGCGAGCAAAGGTCATCCAGTTATAAGCCTGCTGTTTGTGCGGGGTTGAAAGCGCCACAGATGTAGTGTGAAAAGTTCTTGAGATGGTTGGTATGAAAGATAGCACCTCACCTCTTGGCAAGAATATGTCTGATGCTACCAATAAATGCAAGAACTTCTTGAAGTTATTTTCCAACAAAATATTTCTATTTTGTTCAATGACTTCTTCATTGCCTCTCCTACAACTATCACAGCTAAAGCAACTAGCTCTTGGAATATTTTGAGGCCTATATCTCAAAAGATACTCTTTAATAATATTAATAACCTGAATGTCACCCTCTAATACAACAAATTGATTCCTGCTACTATCTTTAGAGCACACTTTGCACTGTTCTCTGAACCTTGGGCCAAAATCATCAACTTGTCCCTCCTTCAAGGTTCCTTTCCTGACTCACTCAAATCTTTAAAAATCTCACCTCTACTCAAAAAACCTAACTTGGATCCCAACCTATCAGAAAATTATCGACCAATCTCCAACCCTCCTTAGTTAGAAAATACCTTTGAAAAATAGGTCCCCCTTCTACTTGCTGAACTCATCAATAGTAACTTCCTATTAGCAGTCCACCAATCAGGATTCGGAGCAAGTCATGGAATTGAAATGGCATCTTTAAAGATCCTAGATGACATTCATCGATTACTGGATTGGGGGTGTATCCTGCCTGCTTGTTTTAATGGAAATAGCAGCAGCCTTTGACACAATTGATCAATCCTAGTGACTAAACCACCTCAAAGCCCGCTTTGGATTTAAAGGCACAGTCCTCAAATAGTTTTCCTACTTCCCCTCCAAGCGCTCCCAAATCTTACAAATCAGTGACAATGTTTCTGATCCGCCCCTATCACTGGTGCAGTTGCACAGGGATCCATCCATCTCAGGCCCTTTAACCTAGGCACTAGCCGCACTCTACAAAGATTTAACAGTCTCTATCCATCAATATGCAGACAAAACTCACATTTACCTGAAAACCTCCATGTTAAAAGACATCCTGAGCATAAGAACAATCTTACTCAAACTTCAAAGCTAAATGAAGAAGCATTTTCTCAGCCTTAACTCAAAAAGACTGGATTCATTCTTTTCTCCTCAAAATCAAAAAAACATTCAACCCAGTTCTGTTACAGCATCTTAATGGTATGGATTCTACCTCACTTTGCCACCATCGATTTCCTCGATTGGAATAACACTTGAAACTTCTCTAACCAAGCTACCATTCATAAATGATGTCATAAAAAGCACCATTTACAACTTTAGATGTTAAAAATAACTGTAAACCAATCCTTCAACCAAATCAGATGGAGGCTGCTGCTGATATTCTTGAGATAGAACTTTGGTAATGTGGCTCTAACGGGGTCATCTGAAGCTGCCCGTAAGCCAAAAAAAGTTGTACTAAATGCTGAAACTAAACTACTTTCCTTGACAAAACAAATGCTACCACATCTCCCCAATACTCACTGAACTGCACTGGCTTCCTATTGAGGCCAGAATACATTTCAAGCTGTGCACTCTAGCTTTTAAAGCAGTCCATTTGAAAGCACATTCCTATTTGACCAACCTATTTAAGACATCAGGAGGAGCCAGGAATCTTAAAAGTAAAGAAAAGCTTTTTTCTTGAAACACAGTCTCCTCCTGTTGAAGAAATCAGGTTGAGACACTACTAGG
This sequence comes from Lissotriton helveticus, assembly GCF_964261635.1. NCBI lineage: Eukaryota > Metazoa > Chordata > Amphibia > Caudata > Salamandridae > Lissotriton > Lissotriton helveticus. The sequence goes on from NC_136063.1 coordinate 1,254,992,443, forward strand.
GAGTACATTCCACTGTGGAAAATTGAATTTTGCCTTGTCATATGTGCCTACGTGTTCCCCATCCTATGTTATATGTGCATGATCGATATGCATGTATTCCCCTATGATCGATTAAAGACGCAATCATAGTTGTGTCCAACTCTAGTATGCCAGTATCCAGTTCTCGTGAAAGCAACGAGTATTAGGCCTATGTTGCCACGTTTTACAGTGTGCACGTTAATTCACCGCATTGTCCCCGTTTTCTAGGCCTCAAAGGGCCCGGACACCAGATTCAAGCTCCAGTCTCCTGAACCCACTCCGAGGAGCGATACAGCCCCCACCTGCATCCCTGACCCTTCACTTACTTCCTGCCAAGCAGCGCTGTGCCCGGCCTGGCTCTGCCTGCCTGTCTGCCAAGAGTATGTTATGCTTCTAGTTATCAGTCCAGCTTTCCTTCTTCACATTCCTAAGCTACTGAACCACATAAACAGTTTCAGCTATAGTCTAGTCTTTCTGTCTCCATGTCAGAGAAATACTGTATTAATATTCATAGAAGATTCATAGCACACGCAATACATGTAGAATATATGCATGCACCAGCCTTAGTGTCAAGTAGCCTTTGCCCTGATAACTTTTAGATTCTATCAACATGTACTCCAAATACCAGATACCAGATATGCTATAGGTACATGTCGTCCTGACACCGCAGACTTTAGTCTCCTCTTCTAGTGCAGAAGTCATAGCCCCCAGTTCTCCTTGGTAACACGTCATTGCCCGTTTGCGCGCACCACTAGGCTAAAGGTTCCAGCTGCTCAGGTAGCCCCCTCCATGTTTCCGCCCATTCATGACACTTTTGTGACGTTCTCATCACATGTCTACGTGTACGCCCTGTGCACGCCTACTTTTTCCGCCCATGTGTTCTTATCTTACGTTTGTCACAAGTTACGCCTACTGTATGTAATGTAATGGAAATGTCTTACTATATATATGTATGTTAAACTGTAATGAAGCGCGCTGCAGCTGCCTTCCTTCCTATTTTATTTCAGGCTGTCCCGTTCCAGTCCCTTCCCTTTTGCCTGAATAAAGCCTGTTCAACTCGGATACATCGGATCCTGCCTCTTATTTATTGAGCTATCTGTTATTGTTAATATATTCAAAAATAGTACCGGTATTTAATTATTTATTTACCACATAATGGCGCCCGAACAGGGACGAGCCCCTTCCTCACGCGCTGGCGATGCTACGCAGGCCCCCTGACCCTCTGCAGCCGTGACGGAACCATACCGTGCACGTGCAGATATTTCTGCTTCAAGTCTCCCTCAGGCCCACGGAGGAGACGGAGACTGCGGTCCGACATCCAGACGAAGCGGTGTGGAATGCGGTTCGTCCCGACCAGAGCCCAAGCCGAGAGAACAAGGTCCGAAGTATCCGGAGGCCCACCTGTTCTGAAGTCCGAAGTTCGTAGTTCGACGTCGTAGCAGTCCAGTCCAGTCCGAGGCCTTCCAGTTTCTGCTTCCCGGTGAGTACCGTCGCGGGGGAAGTATCTAGACAGGATCATTAGTTTGTTCCTGGTCCGTTGGGTTTGGGTACACAGATCCAGTCCGAAGTATTCACCTAGGTGAATACGGTATGACGTGTCTCTTTATGGGACCGGTATGTTCTGTACTGTTTTAGCAGTGCATCCAGTAATTCTAGTAAGTTTCGTTCTCGAGAAATTCATGTGTTCTGTTTTCAGTGTATCAGGTAGTATTCTGTTCGAACTGTTATTAATGTGTTTTTATGTCGTGGTATGAGTGTTTTGTTTGCCATTTAATTACTGTGATTATTGTGTATTGTGTTCGCAAGTGTATTACCGAAATGCCTCTGTTCTCGAAATTACGTCAGTTAAAAACCAGAAAAGGGTTACTCGAAGAAGCAGTTCCTGTCCCTCCTAGGGACAGTCCTGGACATTTTATGTATCACAAGCATGGCTTAGATGCCATATTGTATCTAGACTTATGGGCGGATTATACTAAAGATCTTGAAGAGAAATATAGATGGCCTGTATCAGGTACATGGGATGTCGAGTGCATCATGCGAGTAGAAGAAGCATTATGGAAAAAGAAAGTCAGACAGTCCCAGAAAGATGCCATCGAGTTATGGCGCAAAGAATCTCATAAAAGAACCGAAAAAGAATTCAGAAAAACAGAATTAAGTAGGGAATCCTCAGAAAGAGCCCAAGAAAGGGAATTAATCGAAGAAGGTGAACGAGTTAGAGCAGAACAGTCAGACAGACAGAGAAATGCCCTTATTAAAGGTATGTATCCTCTTCTTGCCGAGGGCTTGCCAAAAGCAACCCCGGAAGCACCCTGTAATTTACCGCCACCATTGGTCCCGATTAAGCTACGTCACAAACAGACCGCAGCTGACATATTTCTCTCGTCCTACTTGGACGACACAGTCCCAGCCTATGCAAATCCTGTTCCGCCTGCTCCCGTTAATAATGTAATTCCTGTCCCGCCAACTACTGTTCCCGGGGGCCAAGTTCATGTTCCAGCACCCCCGGCCCAGCCCACAGTACATGCACCCGTTATGCCAGTTACCTTACCAGCACGTACAGTATACACCGACGATTCTAGTTTAGGAGCCGTGGGGGGAGGTTCTCCTCGTACCCCGCCTCAACCAAGACGTCTGACGCTACATGACCTAGCGTTACAGCGTACGCCAAAAGTGTCTACATATGTAGATATCACGCGAGGTCTTACTGACTGTCGTTATGATCCAGTTCCAGGCGAGGATCACATGGTCATATATTCATTACGTTTAAGACGGGTTGCCAGCTATCTGGTCACCCTGCCCGATATGGGAGAACATCTAGACAGAATATATCGTTTCATCCGTACAGGAGAGAATCCAGGAAGTATTCACGAAGCCATGGTTCAAAGAAAAGTCGAGACTCAGCTCATGATTTTAAAGTTCCTGATTAACTGTTTAGTAAGAGAGCAAGATTATCCAGAAAAAGATCAAGAAGAACTGAAAGTCCTGACTAGGTGGAGTGACAATATAGCCGATGGAAAACACAAGACACAAGGTTGTATAGAGAGTATGTACAAGAAAATTCGTAAGGAAATCATAAGTATACACGAGAAACAAGAAGCAAAAAGAGCAACCGAGAAAGAATATGACTCTTCTAGTGAAGAGGTAGACAACGAGAATCCCTCCAGAATAGCGTATGTAGGTAGAGCTAGACTTTCCGACCGACATTCACGCCTAGATTACAAGAAAGCTTTTCCTCCTCCAGCACCAGAACAATGTTCTCTTGAGCAAGTATTCCAGGCCACCGATCAAATTCTGAAATCACGAATAGGTTATAGCGAGCTTAGTACAATGCATGAACAAGAACTAGCCCGATCAGCAGTCCGATGGACTAGTGATTCTACCACGTTTCCAGATGAAATAGTGGCCCAAACGTTTCTGAAACTGCCCCCAGCCGAGCAACGTCTGGTGGGTATGTATATGATCCAGCACCTCATTACACTGTATGAGGAACAACATTCTGATCCAGGTCCGCTACACGATGTATTGAACGAGTTACTCCAATACAGATGGAAAGGTCTAGGTACCGATTTAATTAGTGTCATTCTAGAACAGCGCCACACATACCGAACGTTTCTGAATCCACATTTTGTTCACGTCTCACCCCCAGAAAGTAAATCATTCTACATAGACAGACAGAATCCGTTACGAGAAGTACATCCAGTCAAGAAAGAGGGTGGTGGTCTAGAACGAGTATTTGTTTACACCCCTATCACGAAAATAGAACTCTTGGAAATGAAAAAGTTAATTCCCTGTCATGATAAAGATCCAGCAGGGTTTCACCGTGAATTAAAGGACATGCTCCGTATGGGAGAATACACGTATCCTGATATCATTAAAATGTTAAAGGTCCTGTTGCCTGCGGGCATATATGAAACACTCAAAGAAAAAGAATGGGAGGTGGGAGAGAAAAAGATAGATTGGACAGCATTAGAAGCTGAAGATAATACACGAGTACCAGGTACCGGTCTTGGGGATAAAGCCAAAGCTTTGCCCGAATTATTAATACAAGTTTTGCCGAGATTACTAGCCACGAAAAAGGAAGATTGGGATGCCATCTCAGCCTGTAAACAGAAACAAGACGAAGACACTAGTGATTTTTATTCTAGATTTGAGAAATGTTTCATTATTAATAGTGGTCTGAAAACAAGTAGTGAGTCGTATCCCCATCTTTTTGTTACTAAACTAGTCGAGAATTCAAGTCCACAAGTTAAAAATCGAGTACTGAAAGTCGAAAGTACCTGGCAAGCTAATACTCCGTCACAGATGCTCCAGATGCTCCAGTATCACCAGAACAGAATCAGGGAAGAGCAGGAACACGAAAGGAGACGTATGAAAGACACGAAAATGAAAGTGTTAGTTGCACAGTCTGTTCCGCAAGACAGTCAGAAGAGGGGACCGAATCAAGCCAGTCATCCTGCAGCTCCCGTTAAAGGGACATGCAATTACTGTAAACAGCCAGGTCATTTTATAAACGAATGTGCAGTTCTGAAACACAACATAGCTACTGGTAAGACTAAAGAAAGACCACGTCCGCCTAGGCAAGAACAAGTTTCACAGAATTCCCAGCCACCGCAGAATGCACAACAGACAGTTACAGTACCGCAGCCTATAGCTGCAACACAACACGTTACACAGCAGATGTACCAGTATGCACAGTCAGAGTATCCAGATTATCAGCCATATTCATGAAACAGCCTAGAGAGGGAGGTTGGCTTGCCTCTCATCGAGATTCCTGTAGATCAAGAGGGTCCCTATGTACACAGTCAAGTATTAGGGAAAGACAGAAAGTTTCTGATTGATACAGGGGCAAGTAGGACTACCATCAGTCATGACGAGGTTCCAGGGGCTCCGCTCTCAGGCTCTAGAAATGTTTCCCTTGGATTTTCAGGAAAGCCTATTGTTAATGAAATATCGAAACCAGTTACTCTAGAGGTTGGTCCATTGTCCCGAACTACAGACTTGTTACTCACGAAATCTTGTCCAGAAAATTTATTAGGCATTAAAACTCTGAAAGAATTAGGAGCAGTCATATGCTGCTCCCCAGAAGGGGTGCGATTGTTTCTGCTTGATTTTAAAGGTCATTATGTATTACGTGATTTTGATCCAAGATTATTGAATGTACCACAGCATTTATGGGCGCAAGGTCCAACTGATGTAGGTTGTATGCATATCACACCCCATCGTGTCACTCTGAAGAAAGGTGTTGTATTACCACGAATCCAACAGTACAAGTTGCCACCTGAGGCTGTAGCAGCCTTATCCAAAATTATTGACGAGCTTATTGTTCAAGGAGTAGTTGTAGAAACTGACTCCAATGTATGTAATTCTCCTATCATTCCGATTCTGAAACGTACTGATCCAAATGCACCTCCAGTTTATCGATTAGTGATTGACCTTCGAGAACTTAATAAATGTATTATACCCCAGTACCCAGTGGTCCCAGATATTTCCTCCCTATTGACAGCAATTGATTCTGAAGCTACGTTTTTTACAGTTATCGATCTCAAGAACGCATTCTTTAGTGTCCCCATTCATCCAGACAGCCAGTTCCTTTTCGGATTCTGTTTAAATGGAAGAAGCTATAAATTCACACGAGCTCCTCAAGGTTTCACAGAAAGTCCTAGCATTTACAGTCAAGCACTTAAAAGACAACTAGACAATATTCACATGCCAACTGACACTGCCCTGCTCCAGTATGTCGATGATCTATTGATCACAGCCCGTTCTGAACGTGACTGCGAACGTGCGTCACTTACAGTCTTGTATTTTCTGGCCGAGATGGGGCACAAGGTGTCCCCTTCCAAATTGCAATTCTGTGTCCAGCAAGTGGTCTACTTGGGACACTTACTGTCCAAGAGGGGTAGGCAGTTGACACCTGACCGTATCCAGTTAATAGCACATCTTCCACAGCCCAAGACACAGAAGGAGGTACGAGCTTTTATCGGCCTCACTTCTTACTGCAGACAATGGATTCCCCAGTATGCATTTCTAGCCAAGCCACTGATACAGTTAACGACACAGGAGGCAGCCGTATCGACTGTCCTCCCTTGGACCCAGGAACATACACTTGTTTTCAATGAATTAAAGAAAGCTTTATGCCAAGCACCTGTTCTAGCAACACCGAACTACAGTAAGCCTTTCACACTTTTTGTTACAGAACGTGATGGTACTGCATTATCTGTTCTCACACAAGATCAAGCAGGACAATACAAGCCCTGTGCTTATTTCTCTAGCACATTAGATCCGGTGGCCCAGGCTTTGCCTGCGTGCCTCAAGTCAGTTGCAGCCACAGCTCTAGCTATCAGACAAAGTGATTCCATAGTGTTAGGACACTCCCTGACAGTACAAGTTCCACACTCCGTGGAAGTTCTTTTAAACCGAACTCAGACTCAGCACTTGACAATTGCACGTTTAACAGGTTATGAACTGACACTGTTTCAGCCACACATAGAAATCAGACGCTGCAACATTTTAAATCCAGCTACACTGTTACCGTCAGTTACCTCAAATCCTGCCACACATGACTGTGTGGAAGTTGTTAACACCATGACAAAGCCAAGACAAGACTTGACAGACATTGCATTACCTGATCCCGACCTGACACTTTATGTGGATGGTTCATGTATGAGAACAAGTACAGGAGAACTAGTAGCCGCGTATGCAGTGACTACTGAAACCGAAGTTATAGAAACACATGGTATTGACACCCTGTCTGCCCAAGCAGCAGAGCTTGTCGCTCTGACCCAAGCCTGCATACGTGCCAAGAACCTGAAAGTTAACATATACACAGATTCACGTTATGCATTCGGAGTCGTACACGACTTTGGAGTGCTCTGGCAAGAAAGAGGTTTTATGACTTCTCATGGAACCAAGATTCAGCATGGCCCCCTCATTCAAGCTCTGTTAGATGCAATACATTTACCGACAGCTATCGCCATCATGAAGTGCAAAGCACATACGAAAGCCACTGATATCATTTCCCAGGGTAACGATCTAGCAGATCGAACAGCCAAGCTCACAGCTCAGACTCCAGATATTCCAGTTAACACGACACAGACACTCACTCCAGATCAGACTACTTGTATGACAGTTAAGGACCCTACACAAGATGTAATAGATATACAGTTACATGCTACTCCCGATGAAATCAAGAAATGGTCCGAACAAGGAGGGGTCCAGACAGATCAAGGATGGTTGACGAAGGGAAAAGCCACATGGTTTCTCCCCGACTCTATGGTTCAAGTCATTATTAACACCGCACATAGTCCAGCACACTTAGGAGAAAAAGCCATGTTAGACAGTATCCAGAACCTCTGGTTCAACAAGCATTTACGAGCAGCAGCCAAACAGAAAGTGCGTACCTGCATGATCTGTTGTCAGTTCAATCCAGGTAAAGGTGTCCCGGTGGAACAAGGTGGATTCCATCCTCCTGACCACCCTTTTGAAGTCCTCCAGATGGATTATATTCAGATGGAGCGATGTCGAGGTTTCAAGTATGTCCTCGTAGTCGTATGCGCTTTGTCCAGGTGGACAGAAGCATATCCAGTTCCAGATTACACAGCTGCGACCACTGCCAGGCAGTTGGTTCGTGAGTTCTTTCCCCGCTATGGATTACCTAGGGTCGTGTATTCAGATAACGGCCAGCCATTCTCATCCGAGCTCATGAAACAAGTATCCCTTCTGTTAGGGTACCAGTGGAAGTTCCATTGTGTACGCCATCCTGAAGCAGCCGGTCTCGTAGAGAGACATAACCAGACCCTGAAAATCCGAATCGCAAAAGTATGCGCAGAGAAAGGCGTAGATTGGATGGTAGCACTGCCAGTCGTCCTTTTTTATATGAGAATGGTTGCTCATTCCCGTTCAGGTCTATCTCCGTATGAGATAGTGTTTGGTCGTCCCCCCAATATGTGGGGTACACCTAGACCCCGTACAATTACCGATGTTGACAGTAATATGCTGACAGATTACCTTGCCTCCTTGATGTCTGCACTACAATCTTGTCGTTCACAGGTTGCCGCTGCATTCCCAGACAACACCGAAGTGAAACCGCATGAAGTCGTTCCGGGGGATTTTGTGTTGATTCGCAATTTCGATCGTTCAAGTCCGCTGGAGCCCCGCTGGAAGGAGCCCCGCCTCGTTCTTCTCACCACCCGGACAGCAGTGAAAGTGGAAAACCGAAAAGGCTGGCTACACTCCAGCCATGTCAAGAAGTTTGAGAGGGGCTCAACTTGTTGGGTCATCCTATTGATATATCGTCCTCCTTGGGCTGAACCAACCTTTTGGAGGTCGTACATGACCTCAGGTCTTGGTATGAGAATTTGATGATAATGGGAGATTTCAATTTTCACTGGGAGGTTGCCCCAAAGGTAGGGCAAGCACTTCACCTCGAAGAGGCTTTAACGGCCCTGGGTATGAGTCAAATAGTGACCGGCCCACTCATGATAAAGGCCATACATTAGACCTGCTATGGACCACAGATTCTTTGCCAGACCAGGTTATTACGGCACCATGCGTTTGGTCAGATCACTATCTCATTACAGGTCAGAGAAAGATTAACCAGGTTGGGAACAGACAGAGAACGGTGTGGAAAATGGTTAGAAGATGGAATGACATCAATAAGGAAGAGTTGGTCGGTCATCTTCTAAACTCTGTCGAACTAAATATAACTAATGAGAACGTCGAGGTAGGTAGTCAAAAATTACTCGACAAATTGAAGAACGCCATTGACGTTGTGGCTCCAGCAAAAAAGGTGAAATGGGTGGAAAGAGGGAGGGGGGCTCCCTGGTTTGATGAAACCTTAAGATCCAAGAAACAGGCACTTCGAAAGGTGGAGAGAGCCTGGAGGAGGGATTATAACAACAATACCCGGAACCTATATGTGCAGGAACTTGCACAATACAAAAGGGCTATATTAGCTCGTAAAGCAGAGTTTTTTGAGAACAGAATAGCGTCAGCCCGGGTTCCGCAAAAAGAAATCTTTAAAGTACTCAAGGAATTGAGAAACATTAAAGAGCAGAAACCAGAGTTCTCACAGGTAGACTGTCAGAATTTCCAGGATTTCTTCATAAGAAAAATTGAAGACATCCAGAGTGAAATATCTCGGACACCAATTTTGGATTGTCCATTACTTATCGCGCCAGATCCCCCTGAGGTACATCAGTTTATAAATACATTTCCCTTGATCACTAAGGAGATGTTGGCCAGTCTAGTAGAGAGAGTAAATTCTGGCTCGCAGGCAGACCCTTGCCCACCTAATGTTTTCAAACTAGCGATGTCAGGCTTGGAAGAGGATGTACTCACCCTCTTCAATAGATCCTTAGAGATGGGTCAGGTCCCCACTTTGTTCAAAGAAGCTAGATTAATACCGCTGCTTAAGAAGCCGGGGGCCGACGTTAAAAATCAAAAAAACTATAGGCCCATCTCTCAACTACCTTTCTTGGCCAAAATGATGGAGCAGCAGGTTTTGATACACCTTTCAAAACATCTGGAGACCAACGCTCTGTTAGAGCGAAATCAGGCAGGCTTTCGAAAACACCACAGCACGGAGCTGGTGATGATATCCATTTTGGATGAATTAAGATGTAGAGGTGACAAAAAGATCCCCGGGGCCCTGGTGCTCTTAGATCTCTCAGCTGCGTTTGACACGGTGAATCACAACCTACTGCTGAGACGCCTGAGAGATCTGGGCATCAGGGGGGACCGCACTGGGCTGGTTAACTTCATTCCTGCAGGGAAGATCGCAGAGGGTCCAGTTGTCAGATTTGATCTCTACATCAGCGGCAATAACCTGTGGGGTACCGCAGGGATCCGCCCTCTCGCCGCTCCTTTTTAATATATACTTACAGCCTCTGATTGCCGCTCTAAACCAGATGGAGTGTCAGATTTAAAACTATACCGACGACACACAGATTATCATACAAATTGAGGATTCACCTGAAGCCCAAGCTAGGTTGCATAACATCCTAAAGTTCACGAGTAACTGGATGTCCTCCAACTCCTTAAAGATCAATCCAGTGAAGACCGAAGTGTTGCCCATCACCATCTCGGGCAACCCCTGGAACGACCTTTTCTGGCCTCAGGAGTTGGGCAGGGCCCCGATACCAGCGAGGGTGGTGAAAAGCTTGGGTATCCACATTGATGGTAATCTATCTATGAAAGATCAAGTGTCGTCGGTGGTAGGCACATGCGTTGGCCTCCTCAGGCAACTCCGGAAAATCTCTCCAATGCTGTCTTTTTCCACTCTAAGGACGGTGGTGTCTGCAATGATTCTAGGGCATTTGGATTATGGGAATGCCCTTTATGTTGGGCTTACCCAGCAATTACTTTCGAGACTGCAAATAGTGATGAATGATGCAGCTAGACTGATCTTTGGAAAAGCTAGAGGCACGCATGCCTCTCCTCTTCTATACCAATTACATTGGCTTCCCATCAGGCAGAGGATCCTATTCAAAGGTCTATGCATCGCACACAAGGCGGTCTTTGGTAATGCCCCCAGCTACATTAAAGCCAGACTGGTGCAGTACATCCCCAGAAGAACTTTGCGCTCGCCTGAGGACACTCTTTTGGTAAGCCTGCGTTATCGTCTGACCACTCTTGGTGGACGTGCATTTTCAACTATCCTGCCGGCAGCTTGGAATAAGCTACCACCAGGTCTACGGAAGGAACCAAATCTATTGCCTTTTGGGCGAATGTTAAAAACTGTGCTTTTCCGAGAAGCCTGGGGTTCAATATAATTTGGTTTGCCTGTTTTCTTGTGATGATCCGTTTCCCATTTACATGCGCTTAGAGACCAATCATTGATAATGCGCGATATAAATGTAATAAATAAATAAATAAATAAATAAATAAAATCAGTCCAAATCAATAACTATTGGCTACAAAATAAATTTTAAAGATGTATTACAAAGCCAGAGACAATTAGATATGCAGACACCTCAGCAAGAGGTTAAAAAAATAAACGGGCACTAATACAAACATAATCCTACGGATGAGCCTCAGATGACTCAATATGATGATCAGAGTGATCTCCAAAAGCATGATGCAAACTACAACAGTCCCTACTTGAAGAGATGACTGCATTGACCTAAAAGAGAGAAAAACGATTAATCTGTCCCTACACTAACACTAAAGTGACATCCCTACATAGCATAATCCCCAGGAAAGATGAAAAAGGTGTCAGAAGTGAAGCCTTCCTCAGAAGTACACTCACTTTGCAAAGGTAAGTAGCCAAAGCTACAGAGCTCGTTCTAAGATGTTCTTTCTTGCCCCTTCGCTCCTACTCTGCCTCTCCTCCCTTGGGGCACTATCCCTAATATAAAATCCCAAAACAGTAGGACACGCCCTTTGCACACCCCTTCAGGCAGGTCCTCCTTCTGGATTTTTCCATCGAAACTCTGACTTCATCCAAGAACCGTTGAGTCGACCTTGAGTTCTAGACACCATCTTCGCTTAAAACATACTATCAGCATTTCAGTTGACTCCCAAGGCGCCTGTTCCTACCATCCCTATTCTTAAGAAAAGGGTTATTCCGCCTAACGAGACATGTGTCCTTGCACCTGCAACTGGAAACTTGTAAACAGATCGACCTTGCACGCACACAAGTTTCACTGTCTGCTTTTAACTAAAGAAAAATAGCCTTTCCAGGGAAAAATACATTTAGGGCCTACAGCTTTTGGCTAACATAAGAAATCACAAATAGACCTTTTACTACACTTATATGCGATCAGGCCTTTCTACATTTAAACACACATTCTCTAATGTCATGTTATAAGCATTGCTATTTTCGTTCATCGAATACATTATTTCACTACATGGAATAGCAACACTACACATGCAACTTTAATATGGTGCACGTTTAATCCTAATGCAGCACTTTACATGTGAACCAATACAATTTGCATTTCCTAGACCTCCTTTACGATTAAACACTACATCAATCTTCTAAACACTATGAATATATTCCTAAGCATTTTAATATAAGCTAAGTCAATATTACATTGCTAAAGATTACGCGTTAATACATTCCTCCAAATATGCGGGTGCTGACTATTGGTGATTATGATGCACCCCTACAAATTTAAGAATAACATGGCGCTCTATCACTATAGTCAAGTCAAGTTTATTGCATATAAAAACCCTTTAAAAAAAATCCCTATGTGACAACATATTTTGCAATCATAGTCAAATTAATATAAAGCTTAAAAAACACGAGAAATATTTCTGGTCTGAACAGCAGCTCGACTTTTTTTTTAATCGTTAACAGCAAGTATGTGTGCTAATAACGTGTGGGCACGGTCCTGCAGAGAATAGTAACATCTGAGATGCCACAGAGGATTTCTCTGAGTTCCAGTGTTGCGAGGAGCGGAAGAGAAGCACGGAGCAGAGTTGAGAGCAGCTGCGAGCAGGCAGGCAGGCGGCAGGCAGGCGGCTGGCCGTGAGCATTGTAGACGCCGAGGAAAACGCCGAGCCACCGAGCTGCAGCCACCGAGACGGGAGGCGGCTGGCAGGGACAGGGGCTGAACCCCCCCTTGCCAGTGGCACAGGATCTTCAGTGCTTAATTGCGGTAGGAACCACACAGTGGTAATGTGAAACACTTACCGGCGCTTATATATGAAAGCCGCCCTAGCGCTGGTTAAGCTGGTTAAACTTCTGACTGACTTTTGACTGACTCTGACTCCCATTTGACAACCTGTTGTTTTTAGTGGGTTGTGCGCGTGAGCTGCTGAGACGGTGATTCCGCTCCACTTCTTTCTAGGCTGCGCTAATCTGGGCTGAGTGAGGTTGTGTGAGGAAAAGGGCCGAACGTCGAAGGAGGACAGCACCGCTCTGTTCTTTATTTTCAGCCTCGGTGCCTCTGAACCGGACGCCGCTTCACCGCCTCGGTGTCTTTGAGCTGGGCATCAGGGTGGAGTGAGCAAGCGTGCATGCAGGCCCCCAGGCCCCTATAGCCCATAGCCCCTGCAGGGCCTGCAGCACTCACAGCTGACGGGTAGGAGCGCAGGAGCGCGGGGGTGAGCAGACAGTGAAAACACCCTTGAAGTAAACGGAGAGACCTGCAGGCGGTCCACCAAGCATTCTTCCCCTCCTTTGTGGCACAATTAAAAGGGGAGTGGGGAGTGTGTGTCCCACAGGCACTTCCCAGGCATTCCCCCATTTGAGGGGAAAGGAGGACTCTGTACCACATATATTTTGCACTTTCTCTGGAGAGGGAGACGGACAAACTGCACACAGAGAATACTGACACAGAGGAGGACCAGACCTGTGTGAGTTAAACCGTTGGTCTATATTGCACCTATATTGCTCCACACCCGGCCCCCTTGCCCTCGCTGAAGTGGCTAGGCTGTCCCCCATGTGAGCCTGAGACGGAACACAGACAGTAGTGCAGCTTGCGGGGTGGCTTGTGTTGTGGTGCAGAAGTAGTGGGGTAAAGGGAGTGGTTGAACTGTCACAGAGCTGTGGCAGAGCTGCGCAAATAAGGTTTGCAAATAAGGAACTTATTCACCACCTGTACAACAGGGAGAATTGAAAATGATATAACTGCTCGCAATACGAATAGATTAGGTAAAAAACATCGGGAATTCGCTCAGGGAAGGAAGGAACACTGGGCCCTTCTACTAGACGAGCACGTAAAACGCAAGCACCCAAAGTGTTAAAACAAGCTAAAGCTAAAGCACAGCTAAAAGAAACTAATCAAACTTTAATTTCTCCAATAGCACGGATGTTTGAAAAATCTTTAAAAATACCGCACAAATTTGAATTCATGAGAGATACAACCGGAGCACTTATGTCATCAGAATCAGATGTAGAAATAAAGCAATTACAAACTCCGATTAAGCCAACCAATATCCTGGAAAGAAATACACTTTTAGTTGGTATAGAGTGCAAGTGTGACTATGCTGTCAATAAGCAAAACAAGGAACCAGAGGGACAAATAATCGAACAAAGAATGGATTTGGAAAACCCAGTATTGCTACCTCTATCAGAAGAGACGGATATGGATAAGATCTGGATGGAAACACAGATAAAAGATCTATCACAGGTTGATAACCCTTTGAGCCCAATGACTGCAGAGGTTCCATTACCATTAGAGGTTAAAGTAGAATTAAGGAAAAAAGGGAACTAGCTAATGACCACACACTACATAGTAACCACAAGCTCAAATTAAGTAATGCCGACAAAGTCATACAAAAAAAGCAAACCCAGACTAAGGATATTATGAACTCGGCATTGGCAGGAATTACGCCAATAGGAAAGAGTGGAGAAGGAAATGTGGAATTGATTTATGAATATCAAGATTGTGATACTCCTAACCAATTGCAAACAACTAATAACAAAAATAGGGGAAGTAATGAGCATGCGGTAGAAAAAACGGAATATGCCGGGGAACACAGCAATTGGGTTAATTCAAAAATCCAAATAGAAAACCAAACAATCTGCCAGGTTGGCTCAAACACCCCTAATAAAAAAACGGAATACCAATTAAGCAAAATTTGAATACAGGTAATCAAGATCTAGGATCTAAATGGGATATATATTTTTTCACACTTCCACACTAACTCTAGAAGCACTGACTGGCAGTCATGGCTAATGCAGTCACTAGATTTGATCATAAATTAGCTGAGCTAAACAACTTAATAAATAAAGCTCAAAAAGAAGCAGCCTCAAATTATTTTGATTGCACATGTGCACCTATAATAAACAAACTGGCAACAATCCCGGATGTAGTACATACTATATTGGAAGATGTTAAAAACACGGTACAAAAAAAACATGAAACTCAAAAAGGGGACATATGTTGCATTGTTAAAAATCAAGCAGCATCTGTAGTAGAAAAAGAAATGAAACAAACTGGTGAAATAATAAATTCTGAAGATGTAAACAAACGAAACTCAGAAATAATGCAGAGGAAACAACAAGAAATACATAACCTTGACTCCCTAAAACAGATAAATAATGTAGGAAAGGATAATGACGATCTAATAGCCTTTCAAATTATCAAGAGACAAAGAAAAAAAGTACGTAAAGCAAGAAATAAGGCAAAGAAGGAAAATGCAGTCAAAATATATTCCAAACCATAAATACATGCTGATACGATAAAAGAAGGAAGAAGAGAAGGAAAAAAAGATAGTGAGGTATATGCGACTCAGTCTGTAAAATTATTGGAGAATAATGGAAAATATTATGATATATTTACAAAGCCTGGAAAAAACCTTGCAGATTTAAAGCCACTCCCTGTAAAGTCAATTATAATAACGGAAAGTACTGATCAAAAAGCTGATGTACTGATATTCGAGTGGAAGAAATCCCAAGAGAAAGAAGAAATACCTGGACGAAAAGGAAATGGTTGTGTACTAACAAAGGAACTTACATGTGAAATTGAAAGCTACCCGATTAAAGAAATGAGATCTATAACTGCCCTTGAACTTAAAACCTCATTATTTAGCCAAAATGATGAACAGAGGCATGCAGGTCATGCCCAAAATAATACATCAAAAGTACGTTGGAATTCGACACAACAAAAAGATAATCTAGTTGTACAAAAGCAACGAATAGAGGAAATTGAGAACAACTCTATGATTTCAAAAGAAACGATCGAAGATATGAAGCATTAACTTACAAGGGATGACCTAATAACTATAAAAAATGGTCAAGGTAAACAAATCATATGTAAGGAAAATCAAATTTGTCAGGGGAGGAAGAAAGAAACATTGACTCTGAAAAGACTCCCCCAAATTATTCTCACACCATTATATGATTCATGTGGCAACCATGATACTTTGAATAGAGGAAATATCCTTCGGCTCCTAAAATCAGTACCATCACTAGAAAAAGTGACATCTGAAGATATCGATTGTGTAGGCTTTTTACAAAACCCTGATGGCAGCCAACCAATATTATTGCTAACTGCAAATACTGATTCCATAGTGGACCAAATCTTGCAGGAACAAGACGTTTTCCGCAGTTGGGGGATAACAATTAGTCAACCAGCTCCAAAGGTGTATCCAACTCCACTTATAAAAGAAGAAAGTCCTATGAAAAGGTCAAACTGGAGAAAAGACGATCTAGTCTATTCGATACAAAAAAATCCCTTGGGTAAAATAAACTGTGATGATGAAATATCCATGGATCAAGGAAAAGTTGAAAAAAAAGAAAACAAAGGAATAAATTAAAAATTGACTTTGGCAGCCTTGCATGGTGACATCGAACAAAGACAGAACAGATCACAAGATAAAACAGAAGAATTAAATACAGATATTTCAACAAATGGAACATAAATGGTTTAGGTAAGGAGATAAAAAATGCACAAATAGATTCATTAACACATTTTTATCAAATTATATTATTGTAGGAAACCTGGGAAATTGACCTTTTTATGCTACAAGGATATAAAGGATATTTTGTGCCTGCAATAAAACATCACAAATTTGGACGATCGTGTGGTGGTCTGGCAAAATTCGTACTGATTGACCTGAAAGTTGGACATGAGCGGCTAGACACAAATAATCCTAACTTCCAAGCAGTGAAGTTGAACTAATCTAATAAGTAAGGAAAAAAAACGAAAAATTCTAATATTCATCAATTTATATATACCACCTAAATAGACTTCAAGGAAGGACATGTGTGCTGCTTTCACTATCTTCTTATTGGACCAAATAATGGAAGACCCGTCTGCAGATTTTTTTGTTACAAGTGATTTTAACATAAACCTGTTCATACATTTTATACTGGACAATTTCATACAGTCCCAAAATCACCAATGGTTAATCCCAGAACAAATACTTGGGGCCAGATGTAGCCGACCGGTAATAGGCTTTTCCTATGTAGGTGGCAAATTTACCGATTCGGTAAATACCGATATTTACCGAATCATCATTTACCGATGCGGGATTTACCGAATCGGTAAATGAAATGTAGGAAGCACTTTAAAGAGTGCTCCTGTGCTTTCAGGATTCATTATTTACCATCAACTATTAGTTGGTGGTAAATAATGAATACCTTTGAAAATGCAAATTTGTGCATTTTCAACTGTGCCATGTGACAGACATACATGCCCTTAGGGCATGTATGTGTGCCACATGTGCACACAAGCACTAATAAGGGGTGCAACAGGGTGTCAAAGTGACACCCTGCCACCCTTGACCCTTTCCCTATTTCACTGAATCGGTATTTACCGATTCGGTAATTGCCATTCATTCCTATGGGCCTCCAGGCCCATAGGAATGAATGGCAATTGCCGAATCGGTAAATACCGATTCAGTAAATACCGAATCTTAACGATTCAGTAATTTTTACTGAATTATTACCTACATAGGATTTAATATTGCGTGGTCGGCAATTGAGTATTGGGAAAATTTTACAAGGAAAATAGTTAAACCGTTTGATTCCTCTTTTCATGTCCAAAGAAACCAAATGGTTCAAACGGAAAAAAAGGATACCAACATCAATCTGCCACATACAATCAAAAAAATCTGAGGGACCCGAAATAGACTTAGGAAACAGCTAAATAAGCATCCAAATAATGAGGATATACAAATAAAATTAAAAAATGCCAACAATAATTTGAGGAAATTAATTTGGAACGAAAAAAATAAAGTCAAGCAGGAATTCTTTTATGCCAGTAATCAACCAAATTCAAGGGAGTTCTGGAAAGTGATTAATGGTCTAACCAGGCCGAATAAATCTGTGGTTGTATCCTTCTTAACTGAAGATGAATGATTTGCCTATCTTATAAAAATCCTAAACCCAGTTACAGAACCAAATATTGAGGAAGCAAAAGTTACTAAAGAAGGCAAGCAGACAATGGTGGTAAAAACCGACCCAGACTGTGATGCAGAAATTTATATTACAGAAACCCAAGTTGCCGGGGGGCGCTAGGTGGCGCTTGACTGTGATGGCCGCGCTTTGGTGAGGCTCCGGCCCCTCTGAGCCATATTCCATCCTTCTGTCCATCCTGAGTGCTTGATTACACTCCTGCACACCGCTGGAAACAAGGCGATCTCCTGCCGAGTCCGCAGATACCTTGCAACTTGAGATTGAAGCCGAGATCGCTCGGCGCCCGCCGCTGCTGGACCTCCGAGACCCCACCGCTCTGCGTGTCTCCTGGCGTCGGGGGCGGAGCGCTCAATCGAAGCAGCGGCTTTCGGGCCCACACTGCGCCTGCCTGCCCTGTGGCGCCCAGCCGGACCGGAGCAGCCTACTCTTCTGTGGAGGCCCGTCGGGAGTTGCGGTGAGCATCAGGGGGCTCCCGCTACGCCGTGCCCCCTTTTCGTCTATCTCTTGCTGACTCCTGACCTGCGCTGGGCTTTCGGATTGCCGGCGCGGCCTACAGCGGGGGATTTGAGGGGCGGCCTGGCTCTGGGGGCCAATCACTGTGGTGCCTGCGCTGCACTTGGGCCCCCCGCCTCTGGCTCCAACGGTGCTGCGGTGCTGCGCTGCTGGTGGCGCTCCACTCCTGGACCTCCCCTTTCCTTCTGACCACTGGAGCCCACGGCCGTTGCTCCTGCTCGCCGGCTGCCTGCCTGATCCCTGACGGTGGGGCCTGCTCCTAGGGCCTACATTGCGGGGCAAGCTACTGCCTGGGTCCGGATCCTTGCCCCCCCCGCAGCCCTCTTACCACTTGACTCTGCTGGGACACTGACCGGAGTGGAGCTTCGGGGGCCTATCTGGGGTGCCTCCGGGCCCTCCCTTCTCCCCTCTCACATAGCTGTATGTGGTCCTTCTGCATCCGCCATTTTGGCGAGTCCTGCTTCCAGCGCTCCAAACAACGGCGGCCCTCCCTACCTGCATTGTTGTCGGAGGCTCCACCAGACCCCGCGGCTTTCCAACTGGACACTGCACACTGATCCCTGCGCCGTCACTGGAGTTTCCCTGCATTGACTAGGGGCCTGCCTTTTCTGCTGGATTTTTGCGACCTGCTGAGCTCAACCACAGACACACTGGGACTGGCCGCCGCCTATATCAAACCCGGAGTATCGGCCCCGCCACGACACCGTTTCTGCCCGGAGGTTGACGGGGCGCTGTGGCCCCTCCACCACTGCGTGTCACATCCCCCCACCTGATCGACGCCCTTGAGGCTGCCCTCTGTCACAGGGAGGGTCCCACTTCTCCCCCGACCTTGCATCACCCATCTCAGGACGATGACTTGGTAGTCCCATCTCCTGTGGATAACACCTGTGGCGCTCCTCTGGCTGACTCCCTGCTTCTCCGTAGTCTCAGCACTCCTCCTCGCCCTGCCTGTCACCATGGGGCGGACGGACACCTGGCAGACCAAACTACCCTACGAGGCAAGGAAATCTCCTGACTCTCAACCACCTGTACCGCCTGTAACTGGCGCCACAGCCCCGCCTGATGAGGACTGGAAACAACTTCTTTTATCGATGAACCAAAGCCTCCATTCTATAGATTCCAAAATTGATACCCTCAACACCAGAATGGACTCGGTGGTTGCGAAACTCGACCAACATGACACTCGTCTGAAGGAGGCGGAGACTCGTATCTCGGATCTGGAGGATGGGGCCACTTCCACACAACGCCAACTCACCCAAATGGACAGGCTACTCAAAGTTATCGCCGATAAAAATGAGGACCATGAAGCTAGGTCCCGCAGAAATAACGTCCGAATCCTGGGCCTTGCAGAGACAACCAATACGGGACGTATGGAGGATTTCATCGAGAAGCTAGTTGTGGAGCTGTTTGGCAGAGACTCCTTCTCTGCACACCTAACAGTGGAGAGGGCGCATCGTTCCCTTGCAGCCCGTCCTCCCCCAGGTGCCCCACCAAGGCCCATTATTGCCAGATTCCTTAATTATCGAGATAGGGACACCGTCCTCCGAATGGCCAGAGAGAAGCAACAAGTTCCCAATGGCAATGCATCGCTTTCCTTCTATCCTGATTTCACCACTTCTGTGCAAGATGCACGTAGGAAATTCGTCAGTGTGAAGAAAAAGTTGCAGTCCTTGGAGATCCCATATGCAATGCTCTACCCCGCCAACCCTAAGATCACGCTCGATGGCAAGCAACATTTTTTTGGTTCTCCTCAACAAGCTGAAGACTTCCTCAAGCACCACAAACGGCAGGCCGGACCTTTCGCGGCGGATGCCGCGGCTCCCTCCAGACCATCTTCTCCACTCTCCCAGCAGGACTGACAAAGTGGACCCGAACTTCTCCTTCTGACATCCTGGTATCGTGGACTCTAACTAGTTCCTCTGTACAGCTTGGTGATGTATTAATTGGCGGTTTTACTTTCCTTTATTATCTTTTCTTCATTGTACACTCATGATATTGCTCAGACATGCATCTCCGTCCCGCATCTGCGCTCTCGGTATTAAGCTGAGACGCTGGTGGGTGAAAGTAAGGAGATGTATGGGCGGGTCGAACGCCCCTAGCGGTCCCCCCCAAATACAGGGCGATCCCCTACTTGTCCTGCATTTCTATACCCGGTTGGGTACTTTGTTGATTTCTTAATGGGTTACACAGCGAAGGGTGGGTTGGTATTGCCCGGCAGGTTGGGGAAGCTGGTGTGGGTGGTGGGAGGGCATGTCAGTACACGACTGGCGTCCCAGGTCAATGAAGAAAAAAAAAAAAAGAAACCCAAGTTGCCAAATTAATAAAGAAGCAAAAAAAAATGGCGCACCAGGACCCAACGGCATCCCGTTTTCTCTTTATAAGTAAGAACCTGACTTCTGGGCTATATATTTAACAAAGGTATTTAACAAAGTCATACGAACAGGGCAGGTTCTGAAATCATGGAGGGGATCTCTAATATCTCCTATCTTTAAAAAAGGAAATTGCCAATTACCGGAGAACTATCGTCTGATTACCCTCCAAGATACTGACGCAAAACTGTTTAGGGGGCTTTTACTATCGATTTTAACAGACTGGGCAAAGGATAAAAGGATACTGCCACGAACCAAACCGGGTGCATCAAAGGATTAGGAACCTCACAAATATACTGATCTTATCTGTAATAATGGAAAAGGCACTTTTAGCTAAACAGCCTTTGTATTTTTGTTTAGTTGATTTTAAATCATCTTTCGATTGTGTGAACAGACACCATCCGTGGACAAAACTTAAAGATCAAGGTATTCAAAAACTTACTGCTGAAAATGGTACAATTATTGTACACTGATACTTGGATCAGGGTAAGAATTGGAGATGGTCGAACATTAACCAACGAATTACCTCAAGCAGGAGGACTTAAACAAGGGTGCATCCTTGCCCCACTGCTATTCAAACTATTTTTAGCAGATCTCTCTACCCCATTAAATGAGGTAAATGCTAATCCGCCTAAGTTAGCTGATAAACAAATATCTAATCTTTTGTACGCAGATGATGTTATACTTTTAAGTCAGACTAAGGATGGCTTTCAAAGGTTAATTGATTGGATATCAATGGATGCAAAAGAAAATGATATGGTGATAAATGAAACAAAGACCAAAGTAATGGTAGTTACAAAAAATCGAAGATCAAAAAATAAATATAATTGGATGTTGGAAGGAACTCGATTGGAACAGGATGACTCTTATCGCTATCTTGGAGTTATATTTAATGATAATGAAAATGTTCTTCTGCAAAAAAAAGAGATTACAAGAAAAGCGAATACTTTGGTTGCGGCATTTAGGATTATTCAGAAATCCTTAAGTGACTTGTCTTATCGCCCTTTACTAAAGATCATGTCGGTGAAATTATTACCAACCCTTACATATGGCTGTGAGGTATTAAATGGCAAAGATGCAGAGATTATTAACAAAGTAGTGTCAAAAACGTATAAAACTTTATTCTGCCTGCCGAATAATGCCTCACAAGCGCAGGAGAGGCTGGAATTTGGTACAAAAAACCAGCTACGTGTGAGAAAAGGACAAGCTCTTAAAGTTTAGTATCGAATAAAAAACGATCAAGAAAACCAAATGTCCCAGCTATTATGGCAAGAAGTCAAAGACAATAGGAAGCTACAGGCCTGGTCTTACCTAAATAAAGCGAAGGATGAATTGGGTGTAATATTGGTTTGGGAGAATACTATTACTCAAGAAAGCTTTAAAACAAAAATAACAAACTTACTAATCATCTGTCGCTGATAAAAGACAAGGACATACTTGTAAAAAGAAAACATGCATGGCCAATTATAAATGGATTTATCAAAAAAGAAGTTCAAGAATACCTTGAAATACCGTGGTCGCAGAAAAACAAGCAGGTCTTTATCAGCGCACGATTTGGCTCATTGCCGGGTTTATGCCATTTACCCTCTTGGAAAAAGACTTAAAAGAACACTGAATGTAGGCTATGTAAAGTTGGTCAAGAGAATATTATACATTTACTATGTCTTTGCCCCGTATTGGAAATGGAAAGGAAATTTATCCTAAAGAGATTATTTAATGACCGTGGAGTAAGGACATGGAGGCAAGCATTGATGGCTTGCCTAAATTCTAAAGATATATTTATGATCTCTGCATTGGTAAAATTCATAAGTGCTATTGGAAAAAAACTTGAGGAGAAATATTTGAATACATTTTTTACTGTCCCCCAAAATATACTATGGATTGTATTTTAGTAAGGCATGATAGTAATTGTGTATATAGTGTTTTAAATCTCTTTATTTTTGATGATATTTTAACTATTTTGTAAGATTTTAATTAATCAAACAAATAAAAATACATTTGAGATGCCACCAGACCCTGACCTTAATGTGCAAAGAGCAGTGACGGAGGGTATGTGACTTTGTAAAATACAGACTATATTTAAAAATAAGAGATGCATATACAAAGCAGCTCAGGATCATACTAGGCGTGTTGACATAGCAGTGAAGCTAAAGTGCAAATTACAGTGCCTGAGGGTATACGTCTTGTAAAGTGCAGATACCATAATAAAAGGTAATTTACAGAAGCTGTAAGAGGTCTGCGTTTTATGAGGCACAGAAGGCAGAGTTGATCAAAATTTGTTATGACAAAACAGGCCATATGGTTAAGGTGCAAAAGTGCCCAAGAACGTATGACTTGTAAGGTGCAGACAGCATGTAATAATTTGTCAGAGTGGTCATAGTAGCAACTGTGGAACCACAGAGGAGTAAGTGCACATTATATGTGCCAATTATAATCTATGACCTTCAAATACAGAGTTCTACAGTCTATGAAGCTCCGACGACAAAGTTAATCGCAGTTTGTTGTGTCAATGCAGAGCCCTTTAACACAGCACCTAGTGGGGGATGAACAGATTAACTATGGAGACTGTTGGCTTTTCGAGTTCTTTAACAAGTGGCAGGCTTACGTTATGTATTTCTCGAACTTGCCCATGTATAAAAGAGGGATGGCTTCTTTGGCCGACCCAATGCTGTGCTGTAAAAAGATGAGCCTCAGTAGGATTCGACGTGGATATAGCAATACCGGGCAGCAGAGAAGTGTGTGTGCTAAGGATTCTCTTCTACAGTTACATATTCTACAACTTTTGATAGTTTCGAAAGATCTCCAGGTTGGAGTCAGTTCTCTGAGGAGGGGGGTGGGCGCACACTGCTTCACACTCCAGCGCTCAGTTTGCCCCGATGCATCTTAATAAATGCAGTGCATGATAACACTTTCTTCTGTGTTAGGCTTTAGTTTTTCACCCTTGTTAGTGCAGCCAGTGCTGTGTATCTCTAGACACGTTTCAGGATAGTTGTCCTTCTTCAGTAGAGAGCAACACTTTTTTGGGGGGTGCTGGAGATGCTGCCCAAAGTCTTCTCAGGTCTCAGTACCAGTCGCTGGGCGCAGGTGCATCAACCAGAGCTTGTCAGCTCGTTAGCTCAAGAGAGCCCTTTCAATGAGGGGGGCACACACTGCTGCGCACTCCAGCACTCAGTTTGCCCCGATGCATCATAATAAATGCAGTGCATGATAACACTTTCTTATGTTCAGGCTTTCGTTTTTCACCCTTGTTGGTGCAGCCAGTGCTGTGTATCTCTAGACACATGTTTCAGGATAGTTGTCCTTCTTCAGCAGAGAGCAACACTTTTTTGGGGGGTGCTGGAGATGCTGCCCAAAGTCTTCTCAGGTCTCAGTAACACTCACAGGGCGCAGGTGCATCAACCAGAGCTCATAACTCGTTAGCTCAAGGAAGCCTTTTCAAAAAGAAGGGGGGTGGGCGCACACTGCTTCACACTCCAGCACTCAGTTTGCCCCGATGCATCATAATAGATGCAGTGCATGATAACACTTTCTTCGGTGTCAGGCTTTAGTTTTTCACCCTTGTTGGTGCAGCCAGTGTTGTGTATCTCTAGACACGTGTTTCAGGATAGTTGTCCTTCTTCAGTAGGGAGCAACACGTTTTTAGGGGTGCTGGAGATGCAGCACAAAGTCTTCTCAGGTCTCAGTACCACTCGCTGGGCGCAGGTGCATCAACCAGAGCTCGTCAGCTCGTTAGCTCAAGGGAGCCTATGAGTGGTACTGTGGCCTGAGAGGTACCTGGCAGCATTTCCAGCAACCCCAGATGATTTTTCTTTCCTCTCTAATACTGCTGCTCTCTACTGATGATGGGCTCAACCCAGAAACACGTTTCTAGAGATATACAGCAATGTCTGCACCAACTTTGGTGAAAAACTCCTGCTATTTTTTAAGTAAGTTTGAACTGTGTACTGCATTTAGCAGGATGCAAAGGGGCGAACTGTGCTGGGACTGTAAGGCAGTGTGCTCCCAACCCCTATTCTGGATTCAGTTCTCTGACTGGAAGCAGAAATCTGGCTGATAAAATTTGTTTTAAAACATGCTTTCCCACTGCCTGGTGGAGGTGAGATTTGGCTCAGTTGCGCTGTTGTGGCGCCGTTATTGATTCGTGAATGGCCCTGGCTAGAAGAGCTTCCAAGTCCAAATCTTGCGAGCAATGATAACAATTGTTTTCTTATTTCTAAACGTTACTTAGCTACAGAAAGGTTGTTGGACCAGGGGTTGTTAATGCTTGTAATAAATGTTTTTATTAGAGCCTTCATGGTGTTGATGGGAACAACCATTACCTGAAAGTAGTATTTAGCAAGAGCTGCCAAGTTTTCCAGATTGCGCTGCACCATCCCAAAGTCCAACCTGATCAAAGCGTTCCTTGTGTGAGGTGGAAGGTGAAATAACTTCTTGTAGGCTGTTCGCTGAATCTTTTCCTATAAAACTCAGCAAAAACATTTTTTTATTTCAAAAGGTTTTTTAGATATTTTTGTGCACAATAAGCGGCTGGCATGCATACATGACCTAAGTACAGTCAAAAACAGTGCAACGGTCTAGTATTTTACAAATGGCTAATATATAGGATGGAAGACATTCATCAGAAAGCACAATAAGGTTGCGATATCTACGCAGCACAACCGTATGGTGGGCAATTAAAAAGAGAGAGGGACAGAGAGAAAGCAAGAGAAGAGAAAAACAAAGGGATAGAAGGAAGTACCCAACATTAACTTGTGGATGGTGTTAATGGTCTGTCAAGTCTAAGTAGGCTATGTCAGCAAGACTATAATAAAAAACATAGAAGTCACCGGATGAGTGCCCATGTAATTTGCTTTGGGAAATTGGCAAAAATAGAGACATTAAAATTGTCTCGGGGGGGGGTGTGAAGGGGTTGGTCAGTTTGAGATATCGATAGAGTCTTGTTGGCCAAAATCCAAGGGTAGTGAGAATGGTGTATGCCCTTTTAATGTGTCTCAGCCAATAACCCCTATGTGTTATTGGAGACATTCTCCAGTGACTTCCTAAAGGAAAGAATGGGTTTGCGAGCAAAGGTCATCCAGTTATAAGCCTGCTGTTTGTGCGGGGTTGAAAGCGCCACAGATGTAGTGTGAAAAGTTCTTGAGATGGTTGGTATGAAAGATGCCACCTCACCTCTTGGCAAGAATATGTCTGATGCTACCAATAAATGCAAGAACTTCTTGAAGTTATTTTCCAACAAAATATTTCTATTTTGTTCAATGACTTCTTCATTGCCTCTCCTACAACTATCACAGCTAAAGCAACTAGCTCTTGGAATATTTTGAGGCCTATATCTCAAAAGATACTCTTTAATAATATTAATAACCTGAATGTCACCCTCTAATACAACAAATTGATTCCTGCTACTATCTTTAGAGCACACTTTGCACTGTTCTCTGAACCTTGGGCCAAAATCATCAACTTGTCCCTCCTTCAAGGTTCCTTTCCTGACTCACTCAAATCTTTAAAAATCTCACCTCTACTCAAAAAACCTAACTTGGATCCCAACCTATCAGAAAATTATCGACCAATCTCCAACCCTCCTTAGTTAGAAAATACCTTTGAAAAATAGGTCCCCCTTCTACTTGCTGAACTCATCAATAGTAACTTCCTATTAGCAGTCCACCAATCAGGATTCGGAGCAAGTCATGGAATTGAAATGGCATCTTTAAAGATCCTAGATGACATTCATCGATTACTGGATTGGGGGTGTATCCTGCCTGCTTGTTTTAATGGAAATAGCAGCAGCCTTTGACACAATTGATCAATCCTAGTGACTAAACCACCTCAAAGCCCGCTTTGGATTTAAAGGCACAGTCCTCAAATAGTTTTCCTACTTCCCCTCCAAGCGCTCCCAAATCTTACAAATCAGTGACAATGTTTCTGATCCGCCCCTATCACTGGTGCAGTTGCACAGGGATCCATCCATCTCAGGCCCTTTAACCTAGGCACTAGCCGCACTCTACAAAGATTTAACAGTCTCTATCCATCAATATGCAGACAAAACTCACATTTACCTGAAAACCTCCATGTTAAAAGACATCCTGAGCATAAGAACAATCTTACTCAAACTTCAAAGCTAAATGAAGAAGCATTTTCTCAGCCTTAACTCAAAAAGACTGGATTCATTCTTTTCTCCTCAAAATCAAAAAAACATTCAACCCAGTTCTGTTACAGCATCTTAATGGTTTGGATTCTACCTCACTTTGCCACCATCGATTTCCTCGATTGGAATAACACTTGAAACTTCTCTAACCAAGCTACCATTCATAAATGATGTCATAAAAAGCACCATTTACAACTTTAGATGTTAAAAATAACTGTAAACCAATCCTTCAACCAAATCAGATGGAGGCTGCTGCTGATATTCTAGAGATAGAACTTTGGTAATGTGGTTCTAACGGGGTCATCTGAAGCTGCCCGTAAGCCAAAAAAAGTTGTACTAAATGCTGAAACTAAACTACTTTCCTTGACAAAACAAATGCTACCACATCTCCCCAATACTCACTGAACTGCACTGGCTTCCTATTGAGGCCAGAATACATTTCAAGCTGTGCACTCTAGCTTTTAAAGCAGTCCATTTGAAAGCACATTCCTATTTGACCAACCTATTTAAGACATCAGGAGGAGCCAGGAATCTTAAAAGTAAAGAAAAGCTTTTTTCTTGAAACACAGTCTCCTCCTGTTGAAGAAATCAGGTTGAGACACTACTAGGGAGTACATTCCACTGTGGAAAATTGAATTTTGCCTTGTCATATGTGCCTACGTGTTCCCCATCCTATGTTATATGTGCATGATCGATATGCATGTATTCCCCTATGATCGATTAAAGACGCAATCATAGTTGTGTCCAACTCTAGTATGCCAGTATCCAGTTCTCGTGAAAGCAACGAGTATTAGGCCTATGTTGCCACGTTTTACAGTGTGCACGTTAATTCACCGCATTGTCCCCGTTTTCTAGGCCTCAAAGGGCCCGGACACCAGATTCAAGCTCCAGTCTCCTGAACCCACTCCGAGGAGCGATACAGCCCCCACCTGCATCCCTGACCCTTCACTTACTTCCTGCCAAGCAGCGCGGTGCCCGGCCTGGCTCTGCCTGCCTGTCTGCCAAGAGTATGTTATGCTTCTAGTTATCAGTCCAGCTTTCCTTCTTCACATTCCTAAGCTACTGAACCACATAAACAGTTTCAGCTATAGTCTAGTCTTTCTGTCTCCATGTCAGAGAAATACTGTATTAATATTCATAGAAGATTCATAGCACACGCAATACATGTAGAATATATGCATGCACCAGCCTTAGTGTCAAGTAGCCTTTGCCCTGATAACTTTTAGATTCTATCAACATGTACTCCAAATACCAGATACCAGATATGCTATAGGTACATGTCGTCCTGACACCGCAGACTTTAGTCTCCTCTTCTAGTGCAGAAGTCATAGCCCCCAGTTCTCCTTGGTAACACGTCATTGCCCGTTTGCGCGCACCACTAGGTTAAAGGTTCCAGCTGCTCAGGTAGCCCCCTCCATGTTTCCGCCCATTCATGACACTTTTGTGACGTTCTCATCACATGTCTACGTGCACGCCCTGTGCACGCCTACTTTTTCCGCCCATGTGTTCTTATCTTACGTTTGTCACAAGTTACGCCTACTGTATGTAATGTAATGGAAATGTCTTACTATATATATGTATGTTAAACTGTAATGAAGCGCGCTGCAGCTGCCTTCCTTCCTATTTTATTTCAGGCTGTCCCGTTCCAGTCCCTTCCCTTTTGCCTGAATAAAGCCTGTTCAACTCAGATACATCGGATCCTGCCTCTTATTTATTGAGCTATCTGTTATTGTTAATATATTCAAAAATAGTACCGGTATTTAATTATTTATTTACCACATAATGGCTCCCGAACAGGAACGAGCCCCTTCCTCACGCGCTGGCGATGCTACGCAGGCCCCCTGACCCTCTGCAGCCGTGACCGAACCATACCGTGCACGTGCAGATATTTCTGCTTCAAGTCTCCCTCAGGCCCACGGAGGAGACGGAGACTGCGGTCCGACATCCAGACGAAGCGGTGTGGAATGCGGTTCGTCCCGACCAGAGCCCAAGCCGAGAGAACAAGGTCCGAAGTATCCGGAGGCCCACCTGTTCTGAAGTCCGAAGTTCGTAGTCCGACGTCGTAGCAGTCCAGTCCAGTCCGAGGCCTTCCAGTTTCTGCTTCCCGGTGAGTACCGTCGCGGGGAAGTATCTAGACAGGATCATTAGTTTGTTCCTGGTCCGTTGGGTTTGGGTACACAGATCCAGTCCGAAGTATTCACCTAGGTGAATACGGTATGACGTGTCTCTTTATGGGACCGGTATGTTCTGTACTGTTTTAGCAGTGCATCCAGTAATTCTAGTAAGTTTCGTTCTCGAGAAATTCATGTGTTCTGTTTTCAGTGTATCAGGTAGTATTCTGTTCGAACTGTTATTAATGTGTTTTTATGTCGTGGTATGAGTGTTTTGTTTGCCATTTAATTACTGTGATTATTGTGTATTGTGTTCGCAAGTGTATTACCGAAATGCCTCTGTTCTCGAAATTACGTCAGTTAAAAACCAGAAAAGGGTTACTCGAAGAAGCAGTTCCTGTCCCTCCTAGGGACAGTCCTGGACATTTTATGTATCACAAGCATGGCTTAGATGCCATATTGTATCTAGACTTATGGGCGGATTATACTAAAGTTCTTGAAGAGAAATATAGATGGCCTGTATCAGGTACATGGGATGCCGAGTGCATCATGCGAGTAGAAGAAGCATTATGGAAAAAGAAAGCCAGACAGTCCCAGAAAGATGCCATCGAGTTATGGCGCAAAGAATCTCATAAAAGAACCGAAAAAGAATTCAGAAAAACAGAATTAAGTAGGGAATCCTCAGAAAGAGCCCAAGAAAGGGAATTAATCGAAGAAGGTGAACGAGTTAGAGCAGAACAGTCAGACAGACAGAGAAATGCCCTTATTAAAGGTATGTATCCTCTTCTTGCCGAGGGCTTGCCAAAAGCAACCCCGGAAGCACCCTGTAATTTACCGCCACCATTGGTCCCGATTAAGCTACGTCACAAACAGACCGCAGCTGACATATTTCTCTCGTCCTACTTGGACGACACAGTCCCAGCCTATGCAAATCCTGTTCCGCCTGCTCCCGTTAATAATGTAATTCCTGTCCCGCCAACTACTGTTCCCGGGGGCCAAGTTCATGTTCCAGCACCCCCGGCCCAGCCCACAGTACATGCACCCGTTATGCCAGTTACCTTACCAGCATGTACAGTATACACCGACGATTCTAGTTTAGGAGCCGCGGGGGGAGGTTCTCCTCGTACCCCGCCTCAACCAAGACGTCTGACGCTACATGACCTAGCGTTACAGCGTACGCCAAAAGTGTCTACATATGTAGATATCACGCGAGGTCTTACTGACTGTCGTTATGATCCAGTTCCAGGCGAGGATCACATGGTCATATATTCATTACGTTTAAGACGGGTTGCCAGCTATCTGGTCACCCTGCCCGATATGGGAGAACATCTAGACAGAATATATCGTTTCATCCGTACAGGAGAGAATCCAGGAAGTATTCACGAAGCCATGGTTCAAAGAAAAGTCGAGACTCAGCTCATGATTTTAAAGTTCCTGATTAACTGTTTAGTAAGAGAGCAAGATTATCCAGAAAAAGATCAAGAAGAACTGAAAGTCCTGACTAGGTGGAGTGACAATATAGCCGATGGAAAACACAAGACACAAGGTTGTATAGAGAGTATGTACAAGAAAATTCGTAAGGAAATCATAAGTATACACGAGAAACGAGAAGCAAAAAGAGCAACCGAGAAAGAATATGACTCTTCTAGTGAAGAGGTAGACAACGAGAATCCCTCCAGAATAGCGTATGTAGGTAGAGCTAGACTTTCCGACCGACATTCACGCCTAGATTAGAAGAAAGCTTTTCCTCCTCCAGCACCAGAACAATGTTCTCTTGAGCAAGTATTCCAGGCCACCGATCAAATTCTGAAATCACGAATAGGTTATAGCGAGCTTAGTACAATGCATGAACAAGAACTAGCCCGATCAGCAGTCCGATGGACTAGTGATTCTACCACGTTTCCAGATGAAATAGTGGCCCAAACGTTTCTGAAACTGCCCCCAGCCGAGCAACGTCTGGTGGGTATGTATATGATCCAGCACCTCATTACACTGTATGAGGAACAACATTCTGATCCAGGTCCGCTACACGATGTATTGAACGAGTTACTCCAATACAGATGGAAAGGTCTAGGTACCGATTTAATTAGTGTCATTCTAGAACAGCGCCACAAATACCGAACGTTTCTGAATCCACATTTTGTTCACGTCTCACCCCCAGAAAGTAAATCATTCTACATAGACAGACAGAATCCGTTACGAGAAGTACATCCAGTCAAGAAAGAGGGTGGTGGTCTAGAACGAGTATTTGTTTACACCCCTATCACGAAAATAGAACTCTTGGAAATGAAAAAGTTAATTCCCTGTCATGATAAAGATCCAGCAGGGTTTCACCGTGAATTAAAGGACATGCTCCGTATGGGAGAATACACGTATCCTGATATCATTAAAATGTTAAAGGTCCTGTTGCCTGCGGGCATATATGAAAAACTCAAAGAAAAAGAATGGGAGGTGGGAGAGAAAAAGATAGATTGGACAGCATTAGAAGCTGAAGATAATACACGAGTACCAGGTACCGGTCTTGGGGATAAAGCCAAAGCTTTGCCCGAATTATTAATACAAGTTTTGCCGAGATTACTAGCCACGAAAAAGGAAGATTGGGATGCCATCTCAGCCTGTAAACAGAAACAAGACGAAGACACGAGTGATTTTTATTCTAGATTTGAGAAATGTTTCATTATTAATAGTGGTCTGAAAACAAGTAGTGAGTCGTATCCCCATCTTTTTGTTACTAAACTAGTCGAGAATTCAAGTCCACAAGTTAAAAATCGAGTACTGAAAGTCGAAAGTACCTGGCAAGCTAATACTCCGTCACAGATGCTCCAGTATCACCAGAACAGAATCAGGGAAGAGCAGGAACACGAACGGAGACGTATGAAAGACACGAAAATGAAAGTGTTAGTTGCACAGTCTGTTCCGCAAGACAGTCAGAAGAGGGGACCGAATCAAGCCAGTCATCCTGCAGCTACCGTTAAAGGGACATGCAATTACTGTAAACAGCCAGGTCATTTTATAAACGAATGTGCAGTTCTGAAACACAACATAGCTACTGGTAAGACTAAAGAAAGACCACGTCCGCCTAGGCAAGAACAAGTTTCACAGAATTCCCAGCCACCGCAGAATGCACAACAGACAGTTACAGTACCGCAGCCTATAGCTGCAACACAACACGTTACACAGCAGATGTACCAGTACGCACAGTCAGAGTATCCAGATTATCAGCCATATTCATGAAACAGCCTAGAGAGGGAGGTTGGCTTGCCTCTCATCGAGATTCCTGTAGATCAAGAGGGTCCCTATGTACACAGTCAAGTATTAGGGAAAGACAGAAAGTTTCTGATTGATACAGGGGCAAGTAGGACTACCATCAGTCATGACGAGGTTCCAGGGGCTCCGCTCTCAGGCTCTAGAAATGTTTCCCTTGGATTTTCAGGAAAGCCTATTGTTAATGAAATATCGAAACCAGTTACTCTAGAGGTCGGTCCATTGTCCCGAACTACAGACTTGTTACTCACGAAATCTTGTCCAGAAAATTTATTAGGCATTAAAACTCTGAAAGAATTAGGAGCAGTCATATGCTGCTCCCCAGAAGGGGTGCGATTGTTTCTGCTTGATTTTAAAGGTCATTATGTATTACGTGATTTTGATCCAAGATTATTGAATGTACCACAGCATTTATGGGCGCAAGGTCCAACTGATGTAGGTTGTATGCATATCACACCCCATCGTGTCACTCTGAAGAAAGGTGTTGTATTACCACGAATCCGACAGTACAAGTTGCCACCTGAGGCTGTAGCAGCCTTATCCAAAATTATTGACAAGCTTATTGTTCAAGGAGTAGTTGTAGAAACTGACTCCAATGTATGTAATTCTCCTATCATTCCGATTCTGAAACGTACTGATCCAAATGCACCTCCAGTTTATCGATTAGTGATTGACCTTCGAGAACTTAATAAATGTATTATACCCCAGTACCCAGTGGTCCCAGATATTTCCTCCCTATTGACAGCAATTGATTCTGAAGCTACGTTTTTTACAGTTATCGATCTCAAGAACGCATTCTTTAGTGTCCCCATTCATCCAGACAGCCAGTTCCTTTTCGGATTCTGTTCAAATGGAAGAAGCTATAAATTCACACGAGCTCCTCAAGGTTTCACAGAAAGTCCTAGCATTTACAGTCAAGCACTTAAAAGACAACTAGACAATATTCACATGCCAACTGACACTGCCCTGCTCCAGTATGTCGATGATCTATTGATCACAGCCCGTTCTGAACGTGACTGCGAACGTGCGTCACTTACAGTCTTGTATTTTCTGGCCGAGATGGGGCACAAGGTGTCCCCTTCCAAATTGCAATTCTGTGTCCAGCAAGTGGTCTACTTGGGACACTTACTGTCCAAGAGGGGTAGGCAGTTGACACCTGACCGTATCCTGTTAATAGCGCATCTTCCACAGCCCAAGACACAGAAGGAGGTACGAGCTTTTATCGGCCTCACTTCTTACTGCAGACAATGGATTCCCCAGTATGCATTTCTAGCCAAGCCACTGATACAGTTAACGACACAGGAGGCAGCCGTATCGACTGTCCTCCCTTGGACCCAGGAACATACACTTGTTTTCAATGAATTAAAGAAAGCTTTATGCCAAGCACCTGTTCTAGCAACACCGAACTACAGTAAGCCTTTCACACTTTTTGTTACAGAACGTGAGGGTACTGCATTATTTGTTCTCACACAAGATCAAGCAGGACAATACAAGCCCTGTGCTTATTTCTCTAGCACATTAGATCCGGTGGCCCAGGCTTTGCCTGCGTGCCTCAAGTCAGTTGCAGCCACAGCTCTAGCTATCAGACAAAGTGATTCCATAGTGTTAGGACACTCCCTGACAGTACAAGTTCCACACTCCGTGGAAGTTCTTTTAAACCGAACTCAGACTCAGCACTTGACAATTGCACGTTTAACAGGTTATGAACTGACACTGTTTCAGCCACACATAGAAATCAGACGCTGCAACATTTTAAATCCAGCTACACTGTTACCGTCAGTTACCTCAAATCCTGCCACACATGACTGTGTGGAAGTTGTTAACACCATGACAAAGCCAAGACAAGACTTGACAGACATTGCATTACCTGATCCCGACCTGACACTTTATGTGGATGGTTCATGTATGAGAACAAGTACAGGAGAACTAGTAGCCGCGTATGCAGTGACTACTGAAACCGAAGTTATAGAAACACATCGTATTGACACCCTGTCTGCCCAAGCAGCAGAGCTTGTCGCTCTGACCCAAGCCTGCATACGTGCCAAGAACCTGAAAGTTAACATATACACAGATTCACGTTATGCATTCGGAGTCGTACACGACTTTGGAGTGCTCTGGCAAGAAAGAGGTTTTATGACTTCTCATGGAACCAAGATTCAGCATGGCCCCCTCATTCAAGCTCTGTTAGATGCAATACATTTACCGACAGCTATCGCCATCATGAAGTGCAAAGCACATACGAAAGCCACTGATATCATTTCCCAGGGTAACGATCTAGCAGATCGAACAGCCAAGCTCACAGCTCAGACTCCAGATATTCCAGTTAACACGACACAGACACTCACTCCAGATCAGACTACTTGTATGACAGTTAAGGACCCTACACAAGATGTAATAGATATACAGTTACATGCTACTCCCGATGAAATCAAGAAATGGTCCGAACAAGGAGGGATCCAGACAGATCAAGGATGGTTGACGAAGGGAAAAGCCACATGGTTTCTCCCCGACTCTATGGTTCAAGTCATTATTAACACCGCACATAGTCCAGCACACTTAGGAGAAAAAGCCATGTTAGACAGTATCCAGAACCTCTGGTTCAACAAGCATTTACGAGCAGCAGCCAAACAGAAAGTGCGTACCTGCATGATCTGTTGTCAGTTCAATCCAGGTAAAGGTGTCCCGGTGGAACAAGGTGGATTCCATCCTCCTGACCACCCTTTTGAAGTCCTCCAGATGGATTATATTCAGATGGAGCGATGTCGAGGTTTCAAGTATGTCCTCGTAGTCGTATGCGCTTTGTCCAGGTGGACAGAAGCATATCCAGTTCCAGATTACACAGCTGCGACCACTGCCAGGCAGTTGGTTCGTGAGTTCTTTCCCCGCTATGGATTACCTAGGGTCGTGTATTCAGATAA
Source organism: Lissotriton helveticus (assembly GCF_964261635.1). Taxonomy (NCBI): domain Eukaryota; kingdom Metazoa; phylum Chordata; class Amphibia; order Caudata; family Salamandridae; genus Lissotriton; species Lissotriton helveticus. The sequence goes on from NC_136063.1 coordinate 1,255,027,590, forward strand.
CGGCCAGCCATTCTCATCCGAGCTCATGAAACAAGTATCCCTTCTGTTAGGGTACCAGTGGAAGTTCCATTGTGTACGCCATCCTGAAGCAGCCGGTCTCGTAGAGAGACATAACCAGACCCTGAAAATCCGAATCGCAAAAGTATGCGCAGAGAAAGGCGTAGATTGGATGGTAGCACTGCCAGTCGTCCTTTTTTATATGAGAATGGTTGCTCATTCCCGTTCAGGTCTATCTCCGTATGAGATAGTGTTTGGTCGTCCCCCCAATATGTGGGGTACACCTAGACCCCGTACAATTACCGATGTTGACAGTAATATGCTGACAGATTACCTTGCCTCCTTCATGTCTGCACTACAATCTTGTCGTTCACAGGTTGCCGCTGCATTCCCAGACAACACCGAAGTGAAACCGCATGAAGTCGTTCCGGGGGATTTTGTGTTGATTCGCAATTTCGATCGTTCAAGTCCGCTGGAGCCCCGCTGGAAGGAGCCCCGCCTCGTTCTTCTCACCACCCGGACAGCAGTGAAAGTGGAAAACCGAAAAGGCTGGCTACACTCCAGCCATGTCAAGAAGTTTCATGGACTTAAATCAAAAACTTTTCTCAAGGAACTGCCCCGTTCTCAAGGACTGTCCAGACACTGAATCTAAACTTCCCCTGTTAGAGAAAACTCCGCAGCAGGAGTATAAATCCAAGTTGAGGTCTAGTAAGTCAGCCAGTTTAATTGTCTAAGTCCCTCTCGGGTGAAACGGTTAGACAGGTTCCTGACATGTATGAGATAGACCCACACAGTGAGAGAGTTAGTCAAAACTCTAAGAGATGTATCATTACTCTGTTCTTTTTATTATTCCTGAGTCTTATGGTTACATGCATAAGTTATGCGTTACATTTATGTTTTCCTATTTCACATGTACATATGTTTTCTAATGTTACAGTAGAGCACACATTTAGTGACCTGCCTCCTCACGAGTTATCCTATCGTCTTGCTATGCGTAATAATACTTTTATCCGAATGCTGCACTATTCACACCAGACCAGCAATGCCACTAATTGTTGGGTGTGTGGTCGACTCCCCCCTTTCCAGACACCGAAGGGAGTTCTGCCACTTTTTCCTTATCCTTTTTCACATAATGGTTTGTGTGGAGCATGGTCCACGTTAACGTCGTCCTCAACTGATATGTCCCTTCTGAATGGAACATGTTTCCCAGACAAGGAAGGACTTTCCCATAGAACAGGATTAGATCTAGAAAATGAAGTATATGATTTAGGTAATTATTCATCGAATTTCATGGTTCTGAATGTTCAGTCCGAGACTACTCCAGATTTGCCTGCTATTTCAGTTCTACCAGTTAAAGGCGAATTATGTGTCAGAAAGAATGGTTCCGCACATGTAGGACATAGTGATTGTACTACTATGGTCGAGTATAGTGACAGTGGGAAATCTATTTTCAAAGCCTCACGTCATTCTTATTTTGTTTGTGGTCAGACCGCATATGTTCGTCTGCCCCTCGATTGGGATGGAACATGTTACATTGCCTTCCTACTGCCACCAGTTTTCCTAGCCCCATCTGATTATCACAGAAACACACATTTAGTACACGTTAGACATAGAAGGGAAATCGAGTCCCCAATTGTCGACCAAACTGAAACTGCTCTAGAACAATATCAAGACTTCAATAAAGGTTTCTTTTTCTTTATAGGTCCTGTCCAGAATAGTAAGTTAATACGTAGGCTAACTAGAACCCTTGAAGCAGTAGTGAATGAGACTACTTCCGCTCTAGGTAATTTAACCGAAGAGCAATCTGCTATTAGATTTGTCGTGCTCCAAAATCGTCTCGTTCTTGACGTCATACTGGCCGATAGAGGAGGAGCATGTAGAGTTATCGGATCTAGTTGCTGCATTTTCATTCCTAATAACGCGCCGTCTGTTTATTCAGCTATAACCAGACTTCATAAAATTGCCCATCAGTTACACCAGAATCCAGGCACCTGGACATGGTCCGGTTGGCTCTGGAGTATCATATCTGCCTGGGGATGGAAAGTATTGTCATTCCTAGGTATAGCAGTAATGATCATATTCAGTTGCTGCCTTTGTTTACAATGTGGCCCTGCGATTTGCGGCATGTATGCTACCTCTTGTATTCCTAGTCCTAAGTCCCGTTCCAAGACAATTCGAGACGAGCAAATGATGCTATATGAACAGATAGATGGTATCATGAATATTGATGTTTCCTGATGGAAACGTAGGGCACAAGGAGGGAATGTGGAAAATTGAATTTTGCCTTGTCATATGTGCCTACGTGTTCCCCATCCTATGTTATATGTGCATGATCGATATGCATGTATTCCCCTATGATCGATTAAAGACGCAATCATAGTTGTGTCCAACTCTAGTATGCCAGTATCCAGTTCTCGTGAAAGCAACGAGTATTAGGCCTATGTTGCCACGTTTTACAGTGTGCACGTTAATTCACCGCATTGTCCCCGTTTTCTAGGCCTCAAAGGGCCCGGACACCAGATTCAAGCTCCAGTCTCTTGAACCCACTCCGAGGAGCGATACAGCCCCCACCTGCATCCCTGACCCTTCACTTACTTCCTGCCAAGCAGCGCGGTGCCCGGCCTGGCTCTGCCTGCCTGTCTGCCAAGAGTATGTTATGCTTCTAGTTATCAGTCCAGCTTTCCTTCTTCACATTCCTAAGCTACTGAACCACATAAACAGTTTCAGCTATAGTCTAGTCTTTCTGTCTCCATGTCAGAGAAATACTGTATTAATATTCATAGAAGATTCATAGCACACGCAATACATGTAGAATATATGCATGCACCAGCCTTAGTGTCAAGTAGCCTTTGCCCTGATAACTTTTAGATTCTATCAACATGTACTCCAAATACCAGATACCAGATATGCTATAGGTACATGTCGTCCTGACACCGCAGACTTTAGTCTCCTCTTCTAGTGCAGAAGTCATAGCCCCCAGTTCTCCTTGGTAACACGTCATTGCCCGTATGCGCGCACCACTAGGTTAAAGGTTCCAGCTGCTCAGGTAGCCCCCTCCATGTTTCCGCCCATTCATGACACTTTTGTGACGTTCTCATCACATGTCTACGTGCACGCCCTGTGCACGCCTACTTTTTCCGCCCATGTGTTCTTATCTTACGTTTGTCACAAGTTACGCCTACTGTATGTAATGTAATGGAAATGTCTTACTATATATATGTATGTTAAACTGTAATGAAGCGCGCTGCAGCTGCCTTCCTTCCTATTTTATTTCAGGCTGTCCCGTTCCAGTCCCTTCCCTTTTGCCTGAATAAAGCCTGTTCAACTCGGATACATCGGATCCTGCCTCTTATTTATTGAGCTATCTGTTATTGTTAATATATTCAAAAATAGTACCGGTATTTAATTATTTATTTACCACACCACCTTGGAGGAGTTTACTCCTCTGACCAAAGAGCAAGTCATTACTCTAATTAAAGGTACTAAATCAGACTCTCCATATGATCCTTCCCCTGCCTTCATTATGCAACTGGCCCCAGAGGTCGTTGCTAACCATCTCATGGCAATTTTCAATAAAATGATCTTGACAGGGCAGTTTCCAACACAATGCAAAACAGCATCTATTCTCCCCCTTTATATGCTTTATATGAGCAATTAGTGGCCTATATTCATGTACACGAGCTCCTGGGCCACACACAATTTGGTTTCAGGAGCTGCCATAGTACAGAAACTGCACTGATAAAGATCACTGAGGAAATAAGAAAGACCTTGGACAAAGGTGGCCAGGCTGAGCTTATTCTTCTGGAGCTGTCTGCTGCCTTTGATACGGTCAACCACAGTTTATTGGTTGAGCGCTTAATAGCAGTAGGATTAAGAGACCAGCCATCTCCCTTTTCAACTGCTTTCTAACAGAAAGGGAGCAAACAGTTTCCCTGAAGGAAATGGAGTCAGAACCTTTTATACTGCCGTGTGGAGTTCCCCAGGGGTCCTCCCTTAGCCCAACCCTGTTTAACATATACATGACTCCCCTGGCAGCCTTGATTAAATCATTTTGTTTTTCACTGACCTCGTACACCGATGACACCCAACCAGTTGTGTCTTTTGCTGATCAGCTGAATGACACCTGTCAGAGATTTAATACCTGTATGTAACCCTCAATCCTTGGATGGATCACAACTGTCTTAAGCTGAATTCCAGTAAGACAGAGGTACTGCTGTCTGGGAAGGGCACCTCCTTTGTATCACCTTCTTGCTGACCTCCGGAGTTAGGAGCTCTACCTGTTCCTGCTAGCAAAGTTAAGAACCTAGGTGTCCTCATTGATAACAAACTTACGTACAGTGATCACGTGAATGCTACTATATCAACATCTTTTCACGCTCTTAAGATAATAAAAAAAATCTTGCCATTTATGCCCCCTACTCTTGGCGTAACAATGATAACAGCTCTCATTCTAGCCAAACTGGATTACTCTAACGGACTATATCTGAATCTACGTTCTCAATATGTCAACAAGCTTCAGGTTATCCAAAATGCAGCAGGAAGACTGTTACTGGGAATTCCTAAAACCTAATCAGTCAAACACATCTTACAGGAGCTACATTGGCTCCCAGTAAAAGATAGAGTGAACTTCAAGGCCCTATGTATTACCTTTAGAGCTTTACACAACTCAGGCCCCAAATTCCTCAAAGAAAATTTCAGATGGTATTTGCCAGAAAGACGATTACGTACTAGCACAGCTTTGAAGATCATCGTTCCTACCTTTAGGCTGTCTTCTTGGGGTAGGAGAAGTTTTGGAGTAGGGGCTGAAAAACTTTGGAAAACCCTTCCTCTGCATAATAAGTCTGTGCTGGACTTGCTTACCTCCAGAATTCCTCCAAAACTTGGTTCTTTAACAGCTAATCGGCACAAAACTCTCCATATCCTGCAGTGCTGAGAGGCCTCCAGGTAATTGCAATGCTTTACAAAAACATATAACATAACATAACATAACATAACTTTTATTTTAAATCTTGTATGGTCTGCGACAGTCTTTTTCAGGTGGGCCTCCACCTCTGGAATACTCTGCCTACTGAAATCAGAACTGTCCAACCCTTCTTTCCTTCAATGGTCTGTTAAAGACACACCTTTTCAGTTTGTGCCTGACCCAATAACTCTACATTGTAGAACAGGATTGCAGTCAATGCTACTACAGTGTCAGAACTGATATACTTGAACATTTCAACCTCCTTCTTGCGTCTTTCCTCCGTTCCCCTTCTTCATTTTTCTCAGCATTTTCTTCCTCCCTGTCCCTATTCCCCAGCTCAGTCCCCCTTCACCTCTATCTCCCTCTCTCTCGTCCTTCTCATATTCTTTCTCTGCCACTAATACACCCCTCCCTTGGAGCTGGTTCCTCCGCCATTCTTCCATGCACACTTACCTATTTATACCATAGCCCCTCATTCTACTCCTTGATTATTTGTAGTTTTATATAAGACTTTGAGTCACATTTATTAGAACACACAAATTGCATCTACACCTTTGTTGACTATATAAATCTGCGAGAAAAAAACAAGAAATAAATATACAAACAAGAAAACAGATTAATTAATCATTAAATATGTGGAGAGAAAGTTAAATGAATCTATACTTACTGAGGTTTATTTTATTTATTTCGTTTTCCTATGGCGCTGCTGCACCACATGATAACAGAGCACTTTATGGAGAAAAATATTATAATAAGAACAAGAGTATTAACGTGAATAGCAAGTTCCTTACCTTCGATAACACCTGTTACAGACTCTATCTAGCCACAGATTTTATTTATTTAGAAAGTTTTGTACAGCGCAAACATGTCCCTAGAGGGTATCAGTGCGCTTTACACAGGGATGCAACACGTATGAGAAGGGGCAATCATGGTAGAATCATAGCAATAGACAAAAATAGCATAGTTACGTGACAACATGATAGACAAAAATAGCAATAGATACGTGACAACATAATAGACAAAAATAGCAACAGTTACGTGATGACATGAGAGACAAAAATAGCAATAGTTACGTGACGACATGATAGGCAAAAATAGCAATATTTACATAAAGACATAATAGTGGGCAAAAGAATAAGTCAGTAGGATAAGGCGAGAAAGTCATCAGCTTGATAGTATATGAGGTGACTCAGGACCCCTACTGGACTTTAGGGCAGGTAGGTATTCATCAGTAGAGCTTTCTTTCCTTTTTGAAGGACACTGTTGATGGAATCAGTCTCAGTTACTTTGGAAGGGCATTCCAGATTCTTGGGGCAATTCCTGAGAAGGAACGGTTATAGGTTATAATTTTTTTGAATTTCTTTGGTTTAACACCTTAACCGCAGCCGTTATTTCGCCGCGGTGCGGCGGTTCCGTGGAGTGGGAAGGGCAGCGTTGACCGTGGGCCGTTCGCAGCACCAGCGAGGTAGTGCTCGCGACGGCCAACGGCCGACGGGAGCAGGGAAAGGGTTCAGTAGGAGGGTGCTAGAGCTCCTAGAGGTACAGGCACCACCCGACAGCTCAAGTTTTTTTGCATGGTAGAGAGGTGTGTTGAAGTAAAGGGCTTTGTGGGTCATGTAGGCAAGTTTAAGGTGTATCCTTGCTTCAAAAGGTAGCCAGTTGAGTGTTTTCAGGTCCGGGGAGATGTGATTGTACTTCTTGAAGCCTGTGACGAGCCTGGCAGCTGCATTCAATGAGGCTCTGAGGGGGGCCAGTCTGTACTTAGGCAGACCACAGAGTGTTGCACTGCCATATTCCAATCGTAAGATGACTTATGCTTGTACTGCATACTTGAGGTCATCGGGGGGAAGGAAAGGTTTTAGTTTCCTTAGGATACTCAGTTTGAAGTTCCCTCCTTTGGTAGAAGCACTAATGTGGTCCTGCATGCTCAAGTTCCTATCCAGCACTATACCCAAGGATTTCGTAGAGTCTGTGATATGTGGTGTGCAGTTGAGAGCAGACAGAATTTTCATGTATTCCTCAATGATGGGTGCTTGCTTGGTTTGGGAAATAAGGAGAAATTCAGTTTTGAGGGTATTTAGTTTGAGATGGTTGAAGGTAAGCTAGTTGAGGGTTTTGTGTAAGGTTTCGTTGAGTGACTTGATGTCGTCTGGAGAGGAGATTTTCATGTACTGCTGGGTGTCGTCTGCATACATGTGGTATTGGTTGTTAGATGCTTTGAGGATTTCGGTGAGGGGTTCAATGAATAGGTTAAAAAGAGTGGGTGATAGCGAGGAGCCTTGGGGCACTCCCAGGGTGCAGGGACTGGGATGAGAAAGGGATTGGTTGGATTTAATTCTCTGTGTTCTATTGTGGAGAAAGGAGGCAAACCATTATAGTACTGTGCCAGACAGCCCCAGCCTATGTTCCAGAAGGCTCAGGAGGTTGTCATGTTTTTGTTTTTATTAACCAATTTTATTAGGTTATTTTGCACTAAGAGGGGCACAAGCCCCACAGCGACCTGTAAGGGTGAAAGGATATTATTTGTTCCAATGACCACATTTATGTTAATAAATGGTACCTGCCAAATATGCAGGTGAAACAATATGAACATTATGCAGACAGTTTTCGATCTCCACATTAGTACATACTGCACATCGGATTCAATGTATACAACATAGCAGGGCAGCAATGGTCCATAGCGATATAGCATAGGCTGATAGATGGCAGGGATTGAGGGGTGCCATTCAGGGATCCACCTCAGGCAGAGGGGGAAGGTCGATTCCTCGATATGTCACCCTGTCAGGGCTCACGGGAGGTTTCCTCCTCGTAGCCCTGTTGTGGCCACTGTTTCTGCCCCCTTTCTTAATTTCAATAAGCTCAGAGCTTGTGCTGCCTGGAGTTGGCGAGTGTGCTGGCGACGCTGGTCATCTAAGATGGCCACCAGCACACCTGCTGTTTAGCGCTCTAGTGGTTTGCCTCCCTTGATTTGGAATCTCAGGTGAAGTGCGCTTCAAAGTTCTGTGGCGCACTTCACCGAGAGATGTATTGTGTTAGGACCTACCTCGAAGCCGTCGTGTTCAGTCAGATAGGTGGCGTCTTGTGGTCGTCGGTTCCTCCTCGTGCGGCATCAGAGTCGATTGGAAATTCAGGTTAGTGTTCTTGGAAACCTATCCGGCAAGTTTAGTGAGCGCATTCTCAACAAGACAGTGTTTCGGAGTTTCCTTTCAATGCGCATGTATTCCTGAGTTCCCACACTGCGCATGTGTTTAGAAGTAGTGTGCTGAATCAGTCAGAACCTGAAGAGACAAGAATATAAAGACACACATTAATTAACAAAAGAACAAGGTTCAACACTTACAATAGAAGAGTGGCAGGCCCAAAGAATTCTTCTGGTAAGATAATTAGATTAAACAAACAAGTATAAAGAAATAAGGTTATAGTTGTTGGTTAATAAGTGAAAGTGAAATTGTTGTTGCAGCCCGAAGAAGAAGAAGAAGAAGAAGAAGAAGAAGACAAGGCAGAGAATTTCAAGAAGTATACAGGGCGGTCTCTTCTTTCTCCCACTCCCCTTTTCCCCCTTGGTACTTACCTGCTAGTGTGTCAACAAGAACCTGGCTGGGAGTGGCTAGGGGTGAGTTGGGAAAAGGCTTCATTTTCATCCTGTGTGTTGGTATAGCATTGACCCTGACAGAGTGAAGTGCCCACGTTGGCATAAACACCCAAGCAGAATGACTGAGACTTTCGATCTAGAAAATTTAGGAGATATTCTTGGTAATATCCAACAAAGTTTAGAAGCTGTTAGAGAAGTAAATCAAATACTTTGGCAAGAGATAACAGTTTGAAATCGGGAGAAACAAGCTCAGGAACTAGTCTGAAAACCTTTGTTTTTCAGAATCAAAGAGCTAGTCTCAGTTCCTCAAACATGGCCCCAACACAAGTTATTCACTCTTTATCCCCGGTTATTCCACTTGCACCACCAGAACGATTTAATGGGGACCCACAAAAGGCTCAGACATTTTTGACCCAATGTTCATTATACTTTGTGTGTAGGCCAACCATTTTTCCTGATGCACAGTCTCATGTAGCCTTTATACTGGCGTATCTCAGTGGTGACGCGGCCTCTTGGTCCATGCCTTTAGTTACTACAGATGACCCCATATTATACAACTTGGAAGACTTCAAAAAAGAATTCCTTTGGATATTCGATAGGAGAAGAGCATCACAGGCTACGGACAATGAACTACTAGAGTTAAAACAAGGGAACAGAGAACAGGTAGCTTATCTTGCTCAGTTTAATAAGCTAGTGGTGGAGACAAATTTTCCAGAAAAAAAGAGAGCAGCAGTCTTCTATAGGGGTTTGCGGTACGAACTGAAAGATGCCCTAGCGCAGATTCCTAATCGCCCTACAGAGATATCGGAGTTGGTGGATTTGGTGTTGGAAATTGATTTTCGACAGACTGAACAAAAGGGTGAAAAGAGAATAGAATTCCGACCTAGTGTAACCCGTTTTGATAGAATGAAAATAGAAACTTCGCGAACCTCCGAGGGAGTTACTGGACCAGAACCCATGCAAATTGGGTTGTCCGCGGCCCATGTCCAAAGAAGAGAAGGAAAAAAGACGACAGAATAAACTATGCATGTATTGTGGAGGAAGTGGGCATTATGTAAAGACCTGTCAAAAAAAACCTAAGATACCTCAGAGGGGGAAGGAAAACTTGCAGCACCACCAGTGATGGGAGTTGGGCTGGTGGATGCAAGCAATAAGACAACTCCAATAAATCATCTATTAGCTAATACCTTACAGGTCTCCTCACCACATTTAACTCTATCAGTGACGCTAAAATTCAGGAATGTGGAGTTAACTGAAGTAATGATCATGGTGGATTCTGGGGCGACAGGCAACTTTTGTGACCAGAAATTTGCTAAACATATAGGATTATTGTCCATCAAGAAAGAGAAGATTGAAAGAGTGAGAGCTGTTGATGGGACAGATTTAACTTCGGGTCCAATCACTGATAATACAGAACCAGTGCGTTTGGTAACAATCGAAGGTCATCAGGAGATCATACAATTTAATCTCATCGACGCACCACAATTTCAATTAATCCTACGTTTACCTTGGCTAACGGAACATAATCCGTTAATAGATTGGGCTGCTCGAACAATCCAGTTTAATTCAGACTATTGTACTAAGCACTGTTTTGAAGAAGAAGAATTTCAGTCAGCACCCAGTGCAGTGTTGTTTCTCGACTTTATGAGGACAGAGTATCAGTATGTCTAATTCAAACCAACGAATTACCAGGAGAATTAAGAGATTTTGCTGATGTATTTGATGAGGTTCAAGCAGAACAATTACCACCTCACAGGTCCTATGATTGTAAGATAGATCTGGAGCCTGGGGCGAATTTACCTTGTAGCAGAGTTTATGCCCTGACTGAAAAGTAGAATCTCCATTTAAAGGAATATCTAAAAAAAAATCTTGAAAACTGTTTTATCAGACCATCACAATCTCCAGTGTCTTCCCCACTTTTCTTTGTCCCGAAGAAGGGGGGGATTTCAGGGCTTGCATAGACTATCGATTAATTAATAGAATAACCATTAAAAATCGATACCCACTGCCACTTATTTCCGTCTTAATTGACCAAGTGAAAGAAAAGTGTATACTCGATTGGATCTGCGGGGGGCTTACCACCTAGTCCGTCTTTGAGAAGGTGACGAGTGGAAGACTGCGTTTAGGACTAGATATGGGCTTTACGAATATTTAGTGATGCCTTATGGTCTCTGTAACGCACCCGCTGCCTTCCAATATTTTATCAATGACGTTTTGAATGACTTTATCGATCAGTGTGTAATTGTATACATTGATGATATCTTGATTTACTCAAAAAACGAAGATGAACACCAAACACAGGTTAGAGCAGTGTTACAACGTCTAAGAGAGAACTCACTGTATATCAAATTGGAGAAGTGTTTGTTTAAAACTGACACAGTCGAGTTTTTAGAGGTCGTCCTATCTCCAACAAGAATTACAATGGATCAGAAGAAGGTGCAGGCGGTGATGGACTGGAAATCTCCAAAAACCATAAAAGATGTACAGAGTTTCATTGGATTCTCCAATTTCTTTTGAAGATTTATTCACGATTTCTCCCGGAAAATGTTACCTCTTACTCGTTTATTGAGAAAAGGAGTTCCCATCCAGTGGTCGGATGAGGCAGAAGATGCTTTTAATTTACTAACGAAGAGTTTCACCACAGCTCCAGTTTTGTTACATGCAGATCCTAGTGCAACATTTTATGTGGAGACAGATGCTTCAGATTTGGCCATTGGTGGAATACTTTCCCAGAGACACAAAGATACTGGACAGCTACATCCAGTGGCCTTTCGATCTCGTAAGCTAAACCCAACAGAATGCAACTATACCATCACAGAGAAAGAACTTTTAGCTATTAAGGATGCCTTTAAGGATTGGAGGCATTATTTGATGGGCGCAAATCAAACTAACAGTGTTCACTGACCACCGTAATTTGAAATGTTTACGTTGAGCCCGAACTCTGACTCCACGGCAATTACGTTGGTCACTTTATTTTGCGGATTTCGACTTTGTTATCACATATCGACCTGTAGTTAAAAATGGAAAAGCTGATGCTCTTTCTCGATTGGATACTGATGATCACAAGGTAATTGTTGAGAATCAACCAATTATTCCTGACGACAAAATTGTAGGCGCTATAACTCAAACGTCCTTTGAAGACCAAGTGCGAAAGGTAATGTCAGATATGGAAAAAAAAGTCTGGGCCACTGAAGACGCACAACGCTCTAGCCAAAATGGCCTTCCATACCATGGAACCACTTTGTTTTTGACTACAAAAGACCTTCAAGATCAAGCAATGAAAGAATTTCATGATCATCCTTTGGCCGGTCATAAAGGTGTACAAAAGACCGAAGAATTGCTCAGACGTCGTTTCTGGTGGCCTTACATGTGTCGTGACATCCGTCAGTATGTTTTGGGATGCGAGATCTGTGCATGGGGTAAATCGGATAGACAGGCTCCTAAAGGGCTTCTACAGCCATTGCCAACACCCCCACATCCTTGGCATACAGTTTCTTTAGATCTCATAGTAGATCTATCCTCTTCTCACGGATTTGATACAATCTTGGTATGTGTAGATACTTTTAGCAAAATAACACATTTTATTCCTCATAAGGGCACTCCCACAGCTAAAGAACTCTCTACACGTTTTAATCAAAACATAATCCGACTCCATGGCATTCCTAAGATATTGATTACAGACAGGGCTTCACAATTTCTGTCTCACTATTGGCAGGCCTATACCAAAGGTCTCGGTATTGACCCCCGTTGTTCCACAAGCTTTCACCCGGAAACGGATGGCCAAACCGAGAGAACCAACCAGGAATTGGAACAATACCTTGGACTCTACCTATTAGACGAGGAGGGTGACTGGCCTGATTACCTCTGGCCCGCGGAATACGCTCACAATAATGCCCAAAATGTGTCCACAGGGTACTCACCTTTCTTTCTGAATTCAGGTAGACACCCAAATTCCCATGTAGAGTTTGCTGACACAAATGTTCCAGCAGTACTTGATCTGGCCCAACATTTTTCTAGAATCCATCGTTCAGCCACACAGAATCTGAATTCTGCTAAAGCTAAGTATAAGCACTTCCCTGATTTAAAACGCTGGCAACAACCTGATCCTAAGGTTGGAGATAAAGTCTGGCTTTGTACAAAAAAATTTAAGTTGAAGGGCACTCGTGAATTTCAACCACGTTTTATTGGCCCTTACCCTGTAGCAGAAGTTATTAATCCAGTCACCTTTCGGTTGACTCTTCCCAGTACTGCCAAATTTCACCCAGTCTTTCACATCTCTCTGCTTAAAAAGGTCCATCCAAATTTACGACAATTGCACCCACCCCCACCTCTGGTTTCTTAATGGTGAACTTGAATATGAGGGTAAACGAATTTTGGACTCTAAGAAGGTTTGTAATGATCTCTTCTATCTCATTGATTGGAAAGGCTACGGTCCTGAAGAGCGATCCTGGAAGCGTAGTTCTGATGTTCATGCTCCTCAGCTGATTAAAGCCGTTCATGCTAAATTTTCTACTAAGCCCCGTTTGGAGGAAACCCCGTTGGAGGGGGGTACTGTCAGGGCTCACGGGAGGTTTCCTCCTTGTAGCCCTGTTGTGGCCACTGTTTCTGCCCCCTTTATTCATTTCAATAAGCTCAGAGCTTGTCCTGCCTGGAGTTGGCGAGTGTGCTGGCGATGCTGGTCATCTAAGATGTCCGCCAGCACACCCGCTGTTTAGCGCTCTAGCTGTTTCCCTCCCTTGATTTGGAATCTCAGGTGAAGTGCACTTCAACGTTCTGTGGCGCACTTCACCAAGAGATTTATTGGGTTAGGATCTACCTCGAAGCCGCCATGTTCAGTCAGATAGGTGGCGTCTTGTGGTCGTCGGTTCCTCCTTGTCGGGCATCAGAGTCGATTGGAAATTCAGGTTAGTGTTCTTGGAAACCTATCCGGCAAGTTTAGTGAGCGCATTCTCAACAAGACATTGTTTCGGAGTTTCCTTTCAATGCGCATGTATTCCTGAGTTCCCACACTGCGCATGTCTTTAGAAGTAGTGTGCTCGATAAATAGTGTTTCGGAGTTTCCTTTCAGTGCGCATGTATTCTGGAGTTCTCCACAGTGCGCAGGTACTTAGGAGTAGTGTACTAGGTGTTTATCGGCGAACGATATTTTGGTTTGGGTTGAATGTCAGGTTTACATTCACGTCTTTTGGAAAAAAGTAGGTGACAACACTTGTCGAGTCACAGAGCTAGTAATTTAAGTTGGAGATTATTCTGAGCTATTACTCTGAATATCTTGGAGGAGTATTTGTCTTGTGTCTACGAAGGCCCAAGGAATAAGGTGTACGTTAAGTTTATTTTTGTGTAAAAGAATCATAAGCCTTGAGAGTGATATTAAACTAAAAGGTGTAGACACGAACACTAGGTAATAGAAAGCCCAAAAAGTTTGTTGACGCCTCTATGTTTGAGTTGCCTTAAGAACCAGCTGCGAAACAAAACCCCACTAGAGATAAAGAATTAAAGAAAGAATAGAAAAGAAGACTACAAGTAAGTAGATTAGAATAGTAATAAGTCTAGGAAAACATTCATAGTGTGCAAATACTCACCCTGTTAATTCCTGTGAAGTAGATGCTGAATCAGTCAGAACCTGAAGAGACAAGAATATAAAGACACACATTAATTAACAAAAGAACAAGGTTCAACGCTTACAATAGAAGAGTGGCAAGCCCCAAGAATTCTTCTGGTAAGATAATTAGATTTAACAAACAAGTATAAAGAAATAAGGTTTTAGTTGTTGGTAAATAAGTGAAAGTGAAATTGTTGTTGCAGCCCGAAGAAGAAGAAGAAGAAGACAAGGCAAAGAATTTCAAGAAGTATACAGGGCAGTCTCTTCTCTTTCCCACTCCCCTTTCCCCCCTTGGTACTTACCTGCTAGTGTGTCAACAAGTACCTGGCAGGGAGTGGCTAGGGGTGAGTTGGGAAAAGGCTTCATTTTGCTCCTGTGTGTTGGTATAGCATTGACCCTGACACACCCTCCGGGTCCAAATTTTACGATGTTTCGTTGGGCATCCCCGGGCATCAAAGACAGCAATCTCGGCCCCCATGCATTTATCTAGCTCAGTCTTCCATTTGCCTATGGTCTGGGGAGATATCGCCTTCCACCCTTGTGCTTTGTCCCTCTTGGCGATAGTGAGGGCCAAGAACAACAGATGCTGTTTATAACAGTTCTCCCCGATATCAGCAGTGAAATGTAACAAGCATAGCCGTGGGTCAAGGGGAAGCTCCCATGACAGCACTTCATTAAGACATGACTTAATCCTACGCCAAAAGGGTTGCAAAGCTGTGCAGCTCCACACTGTATGCACAAAGGACCCCTCCTCCCAGCCACACCTCAAACATGTAGGGTACTAGATGACACCCATACGTCAGAGCCGCACTCTAGTATAACACACCCTATGCAGGTATTTGAACTGGATGAGCCGATAGCGTGTGGAGACCACTGCACACCTCGGGCTGGTGATTGCCTCGGCCCAGTCGTCATCAGTCAATTCTGGAATGTCGGCCTGCCAGGCAAATCAAGTCTTGTCAAGGGTGATGGGTGTGTGTGTCGTCAGTGTCTGGTATATTTGTCTAATCTTGTGGAGATCGAGATCACCCATTAGTAGGCGGCCCTCCATGGGTTGGGACTCGGGGAGAGTCTCCAAAGTGTGGACCTGGGTGGTGAGTGCATGGCGGAGCTGGAGAAATTTGTAGAATTGTGACTTATGTAGGTCAAATTTGGCCTGCAGTTGTAGGAATGATTTCAATGTGGTGCCCCGTAGAACATCCCCAAGGGTTGAGATCCCCACCAGGTCCCACCCCCAGAACCCACCCAAGGCGGCCAATGATCGTAGATGTGTACCCTGCCATAGGGGAGATTGCTGGGTGAGTTTCCCTTTCCAACCCATCTGTCGGGTCTTAGCTCTCCATAACTGTATGACCGAGGATGTCATGTTTGACCGTATCGAAGGCTGATGAGAAGTCGAGTAGGATTAATAGGCAGGATTCGTTTCGGTCAAGTAGGCTAAGCGCGTCATCAACTATGTGAGTGATGGCTGTTTCGATGCTGTGGCCTTGACAGAAGCCCGATTGAAATTGATCTAGTAGCTGAAATGCCTCAATGTGGTTACATAGTTGTACCTGTACACATTTTTCAATGAGATTTGAAAGAGTAGGGGTGTTAGTGATTGATCGGAAGTTATTTAGATCCTCAGGGTCCACTGAAGGCTTCTTGAGGATGGGGAGAACTAGCCCGGACTTTAGGCAGTCAGGGACCTCACCTTGAAGTAGGGAAGCATTGGTCCAGAGCGGAACTAGAGGTCTTATCATTCCTCTAAATAAATATGAGGGAAGGGGATCGTTAAAGTGATTTGAGGGTTTCAGGGTAGAGAGAATGTTGAGAATGGAAGTGTCATTGAAGGTTGAGAATTGATTCCAATGCGCACTGTTTTTAGAGGAGTGGTAGGTAGGAAGAGGGGACTGGGGAGTTAGGTGTGAATCTGGTGAGGAAGATAATTTGAGCAAGGCAGACCTTAGATCAGATTCAGTTTTGTTGGATTTTTCGATGAAGAAGGCAGCAAAGTCCTCACAATTAGGTTGGGGACTGGTGGTGGTTGTCGATTTAATGGGCGTGTTGTTGGCTTGCCGTTTGATCAGTTCAAACAACATTTTTGGGGCGGTTTCTAGACATTGCCATATTCCCTAGATATCAGAGTGCATTCTGACATTTTTTAGTAGTACCCCTGGTAGATGGCATAGTCTGACGCCTGGGGAATATTCTAAGGTAAGGAATCTGCGGCTACAAGGCTTTATCAGATACAACTTTTTAAGGTGGAGAACTGTGACACGGGAGGAGACAGACCAAAGGCATAGGAAATAAGAGAAATGAAAAGGGGGAAGACAGGAGAGAGAAAGGAATCTGTAGGAGAAAGGAAACCAGGAATTGTTACTGCATGAAGGATGGAAAACCAGGGGGGGCATCAAAATAAGCGTGACGGTAGAATTAGCGTGCAAGCTGGACATTAAAGTTAGATTCTGCAGACTGTATCAAAACCTAGATCGCCAAGGGAAATTCTGAACAGGTGTCTCTTTCGTGCTTTACTAAAGGACAGGATCTTTGGTGCCAATCGTATCTGCAGAGCAATATAGTTTCAAGCAGCTGCTACAGAGCAGAAAATGATAGAAGTTGGATGGTGTGAAAGTAGGGCATTTCCAAAACCATCAAGATCTTGCTCCTGGAATTTCTCATGCTTCCGGAAATGTTCAGGAGTTTGACAGAGTTAATTGGTTATAGTAATTGAAGTGCTATAAAAGTAAGGCAACAGATTTTAAACTTAATGTGAGCCTTTAGTAGAAGCCACTTGAGGTTACCCAAAATGTGAATGGTGTGATCTAATTTGTTATTTTCTGTGATTAATCAAGCCTTTGAATTGATGATAGCCTTTAGGGGCAGCAATGTGTTAGGAGGTAGGCCGGTCACAATGGCATTACCTGCATCAATTCTGGAGAACTGCGTGTGGGCTGCAGTTCTCAGCTGGTCAATATTGAGGAGGAATTTTCTTCTCTGTGTATGATGCTGGTATAAATTGGCGTATTAGGCTAATTTGTTTAGTTGAGTTGCCTTAGAAATAGTAGAATCAATCTAGAAGCCCAGAGGATTTTCTTTTTCTAACATAAAGTTATGACACTAATGAGAGGTTCCCTCATGCCCAGAGTTTATTTTAGTTTTTTACTTGTGTAACAGTCAGCTCACAGCAAGATTTAACTGAAGGCATTCAGTGCCATTAAGTGCAGAGTGCTTTCAGTTTGATTAGTGCTCAGAAACATAGCTCAGCCCCCTACCGGGCACAGAAGAAAGTGGGACAGATACAGCTAGACACTGGGACAATGTCCCCTTTCCTTTCCCAATTGGATCCCTGATTGGGGATAATCTCAGGAGGGCAATCCCAAGCACCGAACCACAAACTCAACACCATGGATTAATTTGATGGGTAGTGGTCCCATTGAGCCTTGGCTAGTCCCCCTCCCCCAGTAAACAAACATGTATTATTTCTGCCTCCTGGGGCGCCTGTTATTAGGTCTATCCCCGTTGATACCCAGGGAGTTAGAAAACTCACTCGACATTAGGGCAGTTAAAAAAAAATGTAATGGGTAGGCGTCCCACCCTTGCATCGTGCAGTGCCCAAACCCATACTAAGCAGAAGACTTTTTCTGCCTCCTCTGGCAGAAGAAAACACACAAGACACCAGGGAAAATGGTCAAACAAAGAAGGGTTAGTGGCGTGCCAGCCAAGCATTGGGCCTTGCCCCAAACTCTAAATGGCCCCAGCTATCTTTCTGGTGTCCCAGGGGGGAGGAGGGGGGAATTTGGGGGTTTACCCACAATCTGCCCCCAGGGGGGAGAAAGCCAACTAGACATCCCATAATGAGCCCAATAGTCTTTTTGGTCACAAAGGCATATTAGAGGTTTACACCAGTTTTCCTCTCAGGGGCAAAAAAGCCCACTAGACGCCAAGGAAAAATTGTTAAAAGGAAATGAAGTGTTGGGGCCAACTGACCCAGGCATCTGGCACCCCTCCCCCTCCCCCCATAATATCCCAGCACTCTTTCTGTCACCCTGAAAGGTAGATTGGGAGATTTACCCCCAATCTGCCCACCTGAGGGGGGGGGCAGATAGCCCACTTGATATCCGAGATATATTTTTTATTTAAAAAAGAATGAGGTGGTGTCTAGCCTGCAACAGGCCAGGCCCCCACTCCTAACGCTTCAACAGATTTTCTGTCCCTCCTCAATCAGGGGAACGATTGGTGGATTTACCCCCAATCTACTTTTGAGGGGAAAGATATCTCAATGTTGCCAGGGTTATATATCCCTTGGCAAGTCAGAGGGCATTTGGAATCTATTGGGTGTTTTCTTACATACGGGTCTGCAGCGTGAAGGTAATTTTCACTGCCATTATGAATGGCTGCAGTATCAGGCTCTGGGTCAACCAGATACCCAGGAACCCTACAAGTCCTCACTTTTTCTGAAATACAGGTGAATCCATAGTGGTGTGGCTTGCCTGAATTTCACAGTTTCCCTACCCAGAATGCCTGCAAATGTCAAACTTTGACTAAAATCACACATTTTTCAGGGATCTGCAAATTCCTACCACCCAGCCTGCCCACACTTCTCCCAACAAGCATTGGCATAGCCAATAGGTCTCGCCTTTGGGACCTTATAACTATTTAGTTATGCAGCACAATATCCTTGGTGCAACAGCATCAACTGTTGCATGGCTAATCACTTATAAGGTCCCTAAGGCGAGACCTATTGGCTATGCCAATGCTTTTTTTCCACTGCAGACACCTTTTAAACAATATTTTAGTATTCACTCAAAATATAAGTCAGACCTGTTGGCTTTGCCACTGTTTGGTGCTGAACTCACCCTATTGCACCTTGAGCACCAACCGCATTCCTAGTGCCCACAGCCTGCACCCATAACAAAAACAGATAAAGAACACTTTACTTTGTTATCTTTCTTCGCTGGAGGTTTTGGGGTTTGATATGTTGCTGGGGCTAATGAAGCAGTAGACAATAAGAAAAACAACACAGCCTCCATGCCATCAGCAGATGTCTATCTCAGCCCCTGCAAGGCGTGCTTTGCAAACTAAATATTTGGCGGCCAATACATCTAGCTAAAGAATTCAACATTCCCACACTCCTCCGTGTTTTGGGGCAAAACAAATAATATCCTAATACATTATTGCCCCTCTGGTCAGGTTGCAGCCTCTCTCTTGCCTTACTTTCGTTATACTAGGTACCATGAACAAAGAGCTTAGTTTCAGACTGAAGCAGGTGGTGGGCATCAGCACTCTTTTTTGGTGACGTGGACTTGTTTGTCATAATAAGACTGTTAGATCTGGGGGTCTCTAGTTGGCAGAGGAAGGTACCACTGTCCAAATAGGGACCCTTGCTTCTAGTCAGGGCAAGGAGATAACCCTCTGAGATAACCTTCGCTCACCCTCTAGGTAGCTTGGCGCGAGCAGTCTAGGCTAACCAGAGGCAATGCGTAAAGTATTTGTACCAACACTCACAGTAACACAGTGAAAACACCACAAACTGACTCCACAACAGTTTAGAAAAATAAAGGTATTTTTAATCTAAACTACACAAGACCAAAACGACAAAAATCCAACATACACAGTTCAAGAATATGGTTTCAAAAAGAGTTCTTAAGGTTGCGTTAAAATTCTTCAAGTTGCTGTAAAATAAACCACAGATGCGTGAAAAGTTCACAGTTGCGTCACGTTTACTCACAGTACCTTTACTTGCAACAAAGTTCCAAAAGCAGAAGCTGGTGCGGTGGAAAACAAGCGATGCGTTGCTCCTGAGACCCTGGGGAGGCGATGCGACAGCCCCGCTGCAGCAGCGGGCGTGTTGCGACAAATCCGGTCTGTATGGGGAGGAAGGCCACTTGTATGGATTCCGATGCGTAGGTTCCGTAGGAAGTCTGTTCTCGCAAAGGCACGATGCGACGATCTCGTAGGGGCTGCGACGATCTCCGGGGCGACGATGCGCGGTCCAGCGGGGATCCTCTCTCTCGCAGCTCCTCGATGCGTTGATTCTGCGACGACACTCGCAGCGACGTGATGCGACCCGCAAGCAAGCGGTGCGGCGATCTCACCCAGCGACGACAGGCTCTGCGACGATACTCGCAGCGATGTTCAATTCTCCCGCACCGGTCTGGTGCGTCCCGCAAACTAAGGATGCGACGTCTCTGGCAGCGGCGTCAGGCGCTGCGACGATCTCGACCTCCTTAGCGGCGGGAAACTTCTCGCACTGTCGGGGATGCGCTCCGCAAGCGAGCGATGCGACACTTTTCAGATTCAAAAGTCACTCAAGCTTAGTTTCAAGCTTCCCAGCTCAGGTACAACTTCCAGAGGCCCCACAACTGGATCAAGCACTCTAGGAAGGACAGAACTCTCTCAGCAGAGTTCAGGGAAGCTGGGGGTGAAGTCCTTTTGTTCCTGGGACTTCAAAACAGGGAGCCAGCTCTTCTCAGGCCCTTGGAGATTCCTTTCAAGACAGGGGACACAGCAAACAGCAAAGTCCTTCCCCTCTCCTTGGCAGCAAAGCAACAGGTCAGTCCAGCAGAGCAACAGCAGGACAATCTTCCTTCTTCAGTTTCAGCTTTCTCCTTGGCAGAGGTTCCTTCTTGATTTCCAGGATGATCTAATTTTCTGTTGTCAGGGGTCCTGTACTTATACCCCTAAAGTCTTTGTTTTCTTGGTGCATGTGGGCCCTGAGCCCGGTCTAAACCAGTTCTGGGTGGATCCTGAGCACTTTGTTTTGCTGGCTGCATCTTTCCTTTCAGAGTGAGGGCAGGGTTCTCAGCCGCCCAGCAGGGGGGTGGAGCCAGCATTGTGGAAGGCAGGCACAGCCCTATTCAGCCCAGGTGCTAACTCCTCCCACCACTCCAGTTGCAACTGCAGTCATTCAGCCTAGTGCTGACTCATCCATCCTGCTGGGGAATTCCCCAGCCCCTGTCACTCACAAACCAGACAGTCAATACACAAACAGGCCCAGGCACACAGAAGGGTTAGACAAGAGAACAGCAACTTTCTAAAAGTGCTGTTCTCAAACACAGGATCTAAAAACAATCTTTCCTAAAAGATGTGTTATTAAATTCTGAGTTCAGGGATACTAGATACTTATGTCCTATCTTGTTCCTATGAGAAGAAATGCTGTTAACCACTGTAGCCAGCATCCCCCATGTTAACCTATGGAGCAAGATAGCCTTACAATAGTGAAAAACGAAAATGGCTGTAATTCACTACCAGAACATGTGACCTGCACCAGTACATGCTCTACCTTTCACATACACTGCACCCTGCCCAGGGGGGTACCTTGGGCCTTCCATAGGGGTAGCTGATGTGCACGAAAAGGGAAGGGTTAGGCCTGGTCAGTGGGGACACTGACCAGGAGGACATGGCAGTTCTAAACCGCCCATAGGCACTGCAGTGGCAGGCCTGAGACACCATTTTAGAGCTACTCCTGTGGGTGGCACAATCAGTGCTGCAGGCCCACTAGTAGCATTTGTCATCACCAGCCCTGGCACACCCAGTGCACTTTACTAGGGACTTCATGGTGATACAAATATTCCAAACATGTATATTCAATCAGAATAATAATTTACACAGGGAGCACTTACACTCTGGCACTGATCAGCAGTGGCAGAGTGTCCAAAGCATCTAAACCAGCAAAAACGAAATCCAGCACAGCATCAAAAATACAGGAGGTAGAGGCAAAAAGATAGGGGGAAACCACGCCAAAGATGCCAGGTCTAACAAAGACTTTGACTCAGATCAAGAGAAGGGAAGACAGAAAAGTGAGAAAGAAGGGGGGAGAGAAACATAGAAAAACTGTGAGATTGGGAGAACGCATTGATGGAAAATAACCAGCAAGAGTAGGGTAAAGAGGCAGGAAGTGCAAAGTGGTGGAGGAAAGATGCTCGAGGTGGAATCAGTTGGAGCGATAACATTCCATGCAAGCGATGGGCTTATAGTAAAAACGTACAACCACTTACTTATTTGTGTATTTATTTATTTTTACGAATTGAGCTCT
The DNA here is from genome assembly GCF_964261635.1 of Lissotriton helveticus. Taxonomy (NCBI): domain Eukaryota; kingdom Metazoa; phylum Chordata; class Amphibia; order Caudata; family Salamandridae; genus Lissotriton; species Lissotriton helveticus. Next base: position 1,255,049,761 of record NC_136063.1, read on the forward strand.
GCTAACAATCAATATTTCATAGCATGCCATACACACATCTTGGTGGTCTCTAAACTTGAAACGACCAAGGGTGTCACACAAACATTGAGCCTCTAGGTGTTCTAGAAAAATTCCTACTTGCAATGTGTGGGGGTTTGTATTAAACTGAATATAATATAGCAACTAAATGAATACACCTCAAATGGCCACACCAACGGGGGGCACTTTTTTAAGGTTCATCACAGATTAAAGGCACATATAGAAGCTGTGTTTGTTGACACTTTTGTAAACTTGCTAAAACGCTCCCTAAAGCTTGTAGAAGATATGCCCCAAGCCTAACGCATACTCATCATCAACTTAAAAGTGGTTTTGGCGTCCAACTCTCAGAGGTGTTTCAACAATCACAGACAGGTTTGGTTTGTTTGGTGTTCTAGAGCACGGGGTGCTTGGCGTGGTTGAAGAGGAAAAGAGCACGAGGGGTAGATGAAAAGCGTGAAGGGTAGTTGAAAAGTGCGAGGGGTAATTGTAAAGTCAGAGGGTTAGTTGTAAAGCGCGAGGGGTAGTCAAAAAGCCCGAGAGGTAGTTGTAAAGGGCGAGCGGTAGTTGAAAAGCACGAGGGGTAGTTGAAAAAACATCCATATGCTATGCTCTCTCAAAGCAGCTTCAATTAGTCCTTGGCAGTGCGTATCCACTGTGCTGTTCCAGTGTTCAAGCACTATGAGAGCGCTGCACATTAATTGCATGTGTACGGTACATACTCCTTGATGCATCCGCCCATGCACAGTGGGGACCCTTTCACATAATGACAGCTTCTGTCGCTAACAACTTCTCCCTCCGCCATCCTCGAGCTCTCTTGTGCACTCTTTGTTGAGATCTCGATCTGAGAAGCGTAAACAGCATCCGGTAATGAGAGGCCCGTCTTCTACCTGGAGTCTGTGGCACGCGGCGCCTCCGGGCCTTTGAAGCCTGCACTGGGCAAGGTGCGCCCTTTTAGGACGCCTTATCAGGACCTGCTGCCCTGACGTCTCAGAAGCTGCGGCAACTGAGACGGGTCACTGCGTCACTGTGCAAAGTAGGTGAGAAGTGGTGAAGAAAGGTGGGCAACACATCTCAATTCATGTCACGATAGGTCATGACATGAGATATGGTGTTTGCTTTTGCGATGGAAGGTAGGGAATCTGGAAACGAAAGAAGGATGTTAGGGGAACATTTATGTAGGAGGAAGATGCTTGTCTAGCATATGTGACACACTAGGGGGTTTCAAAGCACTACAAAGGGACAGGAGCAGAAAGAAAAAGACAAGAGCACTAAAGGGAAGTGTAGGGGGAGGGAAAAGAAGCATGGTGGTGGGATATTTGAATAGACTGCTGGTGGGGTGGTGGGATGTTTGAACAGACTGCTCCACTTTAAAGCGCTGCGGGGCAAAAGATCGCTATTGGGTGCTTCATTCTTCGAAGCGGTACAGATAAACTGTATTTAATTCCGCATTTAATTGTTGTGTGTAGCGCCTGCTTGTGACATGAAACCACTTACACGCACTTGCTTGTAGACTACCGGTCTCCCAATGCGGAGGGAGAGGAGACAGCCAGGCAAGGTTGCAGGAAAGAAGAGAGAGGAGCAGAGGCGGGAAGGGAGAGAGCAGAAGAGGGAGGGAAGGTAAGGTACTGAGCAGAAAGAGCACAGGAGTAAGTACCGGGGAGGCAACAGAAGGGAGGAGCCATTAGCAGGACAAAGCAAAGAGCCGGCAAGAAAGTGAAAGCACTTGTGCATGTACGGCATCTACCTTGTAGCGCCATCTGTTTCCACTTAACAAGCACAGGCGCAATAATTGGAAACAGATGGCCAGGCTGCTCGCTCCCAGAAGGTGGATGCCTTACATGCAAGAGTACTCATTGGAAACAGTGCAGTACATGCACGAGTTTTCCAAAAAGTACAGACCTATTCCAAAAGGTCAGATCCTAAGCAGCGTTTGCTCGCTGATTAGGCTCGGCCAAATCAGGTCACTCCCCAAGCTGCTGCACAGCTCTGCTTGCATTGTTTTTGCCTAATCTTATATTTTTCCCCTGTGCCTAACTTGCTTTCTTGCCCAGACTTGTTTTTATTCCTCTGTGCCTGTCCTTGCTTTCTTGCCCAGTCTTGTTTTTATTCCTCTGTGCCTGTACTTGCTTTCTTGCCCAGACTTGTTTTTATTTTTCTATGCCTGTACTTGCTTTCTTGCCTAGACTTGTTTTTATTCCTCTGTGCCTGTACTTGTTTTCGTGTTTTTCCAACGTTTGCCCAGTTCTCCCGTGACCCTTGCCCGTTTTTCCGGCCCTGCGTCCCTGCGGCGCCGCCCCTGCCGCCCCGCCCCCCTGCAATCTCATTCGCCGCTCCGCTCCTGCCTCCCAGCTGCTCCTCCCTCCCATATCCCCTCATATGGAGGCCAGGCAGCGGACGTGCACAGCGGGCTCGTCACAGGCGCACCAAAGGTGCGCCTAAGGCAAGCCTGTCTGTGCCCGTCCGCGCCTGGACCACGCCCAGGCGCGATAATTGGAAACAGATGGCCAGGCTGCTCGCTCCCACACGGTGGATGCCTTACATGCAAGAGTACTCATTGGAAACAGTGCAGTACATTCACGAGTTTTCCAAAAAGTACAGACCTATTCCAAAAGATCAGATCCTAAGCAGCGTTTGCTCGCTGATTAGGCTCGGCCAAATCAGGTTACTCCCCACACTGCTGCACAGCTCTGCTTGCATTGTTTTTGCCTAACCATATATTTTTCCCCTGTGCCTAACTTGCTTTCTTGCCCAGACTTGTTTTTATTCCTCTGTGCCTGTACTTGCTTTCTTGCCCAGACTTGTTTTTATTCCTCTGTGCCTGTACTTGCTTTCTTGCCCAGACTTGTATTTATTCCTCTATGCCTGTACTTGCTTTCTTGCCCAGACTTGTTTTTATTCCTCTGTGCCTGTACCTGTTTTCGTGTTTTTCCAACCTTTGCCCAGTTCTCCCGAGACCCTTGCCCGTTTTTCCGGCCACTGCGTCCCTGCGGCCCCGCCCCTGCGGCCCGCCCCCCTGCAATCCCATTCGCCGTTCCGCTCCTGCCTCCCAGCTGCTCCTCCCTCCCATATCCCCTCATATGGAGGCGGGCAGCGGACGTGCGCAGCGGGCTCATCACTTGCGCACCGAAGGAGCGACTAAGGCAAGCCTGTCTGTGCCCGTCCGCACCTGGACCACGCCCAGCACCAGGACCCCTGGACCCCGGGAATACCACAACGCCCAACACCGCTACGATGCCACAACCCTCCATGCACTCAACACCAGATGATCACACCTGCTTCCTGGCCACCCGAAGCGCAGCCACGGAGCTTTCACCTACCGGAACTGCAGCTTCACAAGCATCCGCCCCACCATGCTGCCGACCAGGAAAGAACCCAACCACCTCAGATGCATCCTTCTCAACACCCGCTCTGCCCGTTGAACTCTGGGACCTACTCGACTCAACCTCCCCAGACGTTGCCTTCCTGACGGAGACCTGGCTGAACCCCGCCTCGGCATCCGACATAGCCATAGCCGTCCCGGATGGCTATAAGATCACCCGTAGGAACTGCACCAATGGAGCAGGAGGAGAATCGCCATCATCCACAGGAACACTTTCAGAGTCTCGACCAACACTGACAACACCGTCAGCACCGCCGAACACCTGCACTTCCAGATCCACACCGACCCCAACACCACCCTCAGAGGAACCCTCATCTACAGACCCCCCGGACCCTGACCACAGTTCAGCGACTCCATCGTCAACTTCTTCAGCACAAATGCCCGTGCCTCCACGGACTACTGGTCACCTTCTTCCACCGCAAGATCGCAGACATCCACGACAGCTTCAAGGCCACGACCTCCCTGACAACCATTGAGACCTCCGCCCCACGACCACCATCCGCACAACCGCCTGCTCTCCTGGACCAACATCAACGACAATGACACCATCAAGATCATGAACGCCATCCACTCCGGATCTCCGTCAGACCCATGCCCACACCACATCTTCAACAAAGCCAGCATAGCCATTGCACCCCATCTCCAGAAAGTCATTAACACCTCCTTCGAGACAGCAACCTTCCGGGAGAGCTGGAAGCACACCGGGATCAACGCCTTACTCAAGAAACCCAAGGCGGACCTCAAGAACTTCCGGCCCATCTCCCTGCTCCCGTTCCCGTCAAAGTTCATCGAGAAGACCGTCAACGAACAACTGACCCGCTACCTGGAGGATAACAACATCCTGGACCCTTCCCAGTCCTGGTTCTGCAGCAACCACAGCACCGAGACTGCCCTCATAGCCACCACCGATGACATCAAGTCCCTGCTGGACAACGGAGAAACAGCGGCCCTCATCCTTCTGGACCTGTCAGCCTTCTTCGACATGGTCTGCCACCACACACTACGAACACGCCTCCACAACGCCAGGATCCAAAAGAAGGCTCTGGACTAGACCACCTTCTTCCTCTCCGGCAGAACACAGAGCGTCCGCCTTCTCACTTTCTGCTCCGAAGCCACCAAGATCATCTGCGGCGTACACCAGGGCTCATCCCTCAGCCCAACTCTGTTTAACATCTAAATGGCACAGCTCGCCCACGTCGCCCGTCGCCACGACCTCAACATCATCTCCTACGCCGATGATACCCAGCTGATCCTCTCCCTCACCAAGGACCCCACACCGCCAAAACCAACCTTCATGAAGGAATGAAGGCCGTCACTGAATGGATGAGGAACAGCCGACTAAAGCTGAACTCGGACAAGATGGAGGTCCTCATCCTCGGATCCACCCCTTCGGCATTGGGACGAATCCTGGTGGCGGACCGCACTGGAAACCACCCCAACACCCACGACCACGCACGCACTTTCCCCATGACTAAACAGGTCAATGCCATCTCCTCCTCCTGCTTCAGCACCCTCTGCATGCTCTGCAGGATCTACAAGTGGATCCACACTGAAACGAGAAGAACAGTCACCCAGGTCCTCGTCAGCAACAGGTTGGACTACAGAAACGCCCTCTATGTAGGAGCCTCGGCCAAACTCCTGAGACGGCTCCAATGCATCCAGAACGCCTCTGCACGCCTGATCCTCGACATCCCTTGCCGCAGCCACATCACACCCCACCTGAGAGACCTGCACTGGCTCCCAGTCAACAAGGGGATAACCTTCAAGCTCCTCACCCACGCACACAAGGCACTCCACAACACCGGACCAACGTACCTCAACAGACGACTCAGCTTCTACACCCCCACCCGCCAGCTGAACTCCACCGACCTCGCCCTCGCCAAAGTCTCCCGCTTCCGAAGAGCAAACTCCGGCAGCAGATCGTTCTCCCACCTCGCCGCCAAGACCTGGAACACCCTCCCCATCCACCTACGGCAGACCCAATACCTGCTGACCTTCAGAAATCTCCTCAAGACCTGGCTTTTCGAGCAGTAGCAGCATTCCCCACCCCAGCGCCTTGAGACCCTCACAGGTGAGTAGTGCGCTTTACAAATGATATGATTGATTGATTGATTAAAAACTTCACCCTACACAAAAACGGACCAAACCAAGTCCTTGCAAAGACCAAATTAACTTCATATGGTCCCAGTTTTCATCTGTTTTTGTTGTGCTGATAACCCCGTCCTCATCCTTTTTTACTGGGAGGAATCCTGAACTGTAGGAATTTTGTGAACCCTGGACTCCCCATGGTGTCTAGTTTTTAAAACTGCTGAATGATGACAGCCTAATGACTATGTCCAATTCACATTTTTGTCCTTTCCCAGAAATTTATAGTTTTCTGGGTTTACATATCGGTTTCACACCTGCTTCCACCACAAACTCAAAGTAGAAGCAAATGACAAAAAATATGAAAACATTACTACTACTTACATTCAAAATCTGTGATGAAAAAAATATATATTTTTATGACTCTATTTATTTTTGAGAGCTGGGAAGATGGTGATCTCAGCACAGCCAACCTTTGATTGATGCCTTTTCCCCCGTTTTTAAACAAAACAAAAAAAACACATTTTGCTTTGGTTATTTTCTCTGTTTTATTCAGGGACATCCACAAATCATGGGTACTTTTAGAATCCTCAACATGTGGAGAAACAAGGTCACAAACGTAGCCAAGATACATTTTGGGCAAAAGAATGCTATGAAGGCTTGAACACAAACTGTTCCAAACATCAAAAAAGGGATCCACACTAGAGGGTGGAAAAGCCTCATGGACTAAGGGGTTAAAGCCTTCTTCTAAATCAGACCCTTGATGTCTTATTACTGCTATTGTTCTTTTGGGAGGTGTATTTAGTCTATGATATGATTTTTATGTCATCCGAAGAAAGACACATTGATTCACACAAGTTCTAGCTGCTACATTACATCATTTTCTTTTTTAATTCCTCCACTAATTAGAGAGCCAGGGATTGCCTAGCTAGCATGGAGTGCTGAAATGAATAAAAGCCTATCTACCTTGCCCCTGTCCTAACATGTTTTCTTTTCTTTCAGAATATTTTGTTGAATATGTTAACTGCTGAAAGATATAGTGTACATAACACATCAGTTTTTGTAATAATCAGGACCATAAAAAGAGACTTAAATTGTGGCAAAGTTACGCTAATAACTGTTTTCTAATATAATATAATTCGCCTCTTTGCAGTTATCAAAGCTGAACAGTGCAACTCTACAATCGTGGCTGAAGCAACGTGGTATATCCATAAGGAAAAGAGATAAGAAAGAAGAACTTGTATCTAAAATAATGCAGTTTATCAGCGAGCTGTAGACCAGTGCAAAAGGAGTACGTTATTTATGGTTCTTGGTGTTTTATGAAAAAAATAGGCAGACAGATTTGTGGTTAAATTAATCTTCTGCCATTAGATACGTTTATCGGGTTAAACAATTTTTTAGTTAGATTTGAGGGTAGTTTGTCCATCATAAAGTTTCAGTAGAAAGAAAATGTTGAAGTCCCTATGAATCTTGTTTGGTTTGTTGTGCTCTCCTTCCGTCTACCCGTGTACCCAACGACATCAACAACATTCGCAGTGAAAGACACTCACAGTGACAAAAGCATTACATCAACATGGCCATTACCTAGCTATCATGATCTCAACATGGCTCTAGTGCTTAAACCGCTAGTGCTGGAGTTAGATTAGGAAATCTGCCAGGTTGAGGTCATGTCACGATGAAGAAACGTTCATCCTGATGTCTTTCTGTCTTTTTGGAGAACCTTTTAGTAAATGCATTACTTTGAAAAGATCTTGCTACTGCTAAACAGCAAAGCACACTTTAAAAAGAGAAGGCAAAAATATCGCAGCGTTACAATATGTAATATTATAAATATCAACTTGCTGCATGAAAGCGCTTCCAGTGCAGTTTAAGAAAACTGACCAGGGAAGGAGTAGGCAACACATGAGCTTTTCAAACGGTTGTAATTCCTTTCTGTACCTTAAAATAACAGAGTTAAGGTGGACACATACAGCGAAAGGGGCAGGTACAACGTACCCTCATGTGTGAGGTGGATTTATATTGGCAAGGCAGTGCATGAAAGAAACGAGCAAAGAAAAAAGTGTCATTTCAACTTAAATTGTAAAATCCAAAAAAGTGCATGGTTAAATTCAACATTGGAATCGCAATCACCATGCTGATTATGCTATGCTATGCTATTCTATGCTTGGAAGTGGTTAAAAGGCAGAAAATGGCTGAACTTAAGAAAGAAATATCAAAGGTCTAGGTGCCTCTATCATTCCAGTGGTATAAATTACGTACCTATTAGAGCTCAAGAAGAATTTTCTTCTACCACCAATGTGGGTATATGCTTCCTGAAACCTCTACTTAGAATGTTCTTAGGTTATGTGTTTTAGATTTGTAATCACTGATATAATCACGGATACACAAAGTTTTTAGACGGAGAACTGAGAGCAATTTATTCTAGAAAAATACCCCATTTATTGACTAAACAAATTGCTGATATGTAATATGTAATAATATGTAATACAGAGCGAGACGCATCATTTCACTAACTTAATGTGTGGAACTAAACCTTTCACAAAGCAGAACTGATAATTGCACATGTCCGGAGATTTCGTTAGTTGTCTGATGCTTAAGTTTTACTTTTCCAAACATATTGTACCTTACTGACCATAAATTTGTAAGTTATGATTGACGAGCAAGGAAAATGATCATTCAGTGTCAAACTGTGCGCTTAATACATTTGTGAATCCATTTCTGTATTGCAAAGATAGTATGTTTCTTTTATATAAAATTAGATTTTTGATTGTATATTTTTTTATTTCCTTGTCTAAACGAGCCTGGTTAAAATGTTATATGATCTTCAACTCTTAATATGTCTTCAATTTTTCTTGAATTGATTAAAGGATTATAACCCACTAATTTGTGCTTCTTGGTAATCTCTTGGCAAAATAAAATATTCATCATTACTGTTTTATTTAATGGTAACATGCTCTAAATTATAGAATTGATTCATGATTTAAACATTTCAGTTCATATAATGTTTGTCTTAATGATAACAGAAGTGTGCTAAATTTTTCAAAGAGTATAGCTATGTTATCTGTGATCCAATCTCCAGGATTTCAACTTCACAATAAATGATTCTGGGAAATCAAGGATTCATTTTGTCAACGTCAGGTTATTCATGGAGAAGATCAGTCAGTTGCTGATAATGTTTTCAAAACCTTTTTTCAAGATAGTAATATCTTACGTATATTGATATTATGTTATTTGGATGGTTTGACCTGTTTTCCAAGTGTGATATCTGTTTTTCCTCAGCGTGTGTTTAAGGCGATAGCATCCAGGTGGGGGCCTATTCTCAGTGGATCTATATGCATCCCGCTTGGATCACCAATTAGACAGGTATTTTAGTTGGAGGCCAGATCCAACGGGCGCTACAACGGATGCCTTTCAACAAACCTGGGCAGTAGACATGGGATGTACCTTTCCACCATTCCCCATGAAAATGCGATACAAATCAGGAGACAACGGGCCAATGCACTAGTGGTAATCCCCTCTTTGAGGTCTCAAGTCATGTATCAAGTTCTGATAGAACTTTCTTGGAATTGTAGTAAGACCCAAGATTACAAAAGACAAGCAGAAGATCTCTGTGTCAAGCTGAGGAACCGCAAATACCCTCAAAGAATCATCAACAGATGCCAAAAGAGGGCAAGAAACCAACCTAGGGAGAGCCTCCTCTACGCAACACCTAAAGTCCCTGACCATGAACAGATAACCTGTGTAACCACCTATAACACAGCCTCCAACAACGTAAAGAAAATAATAAACAAGAATTGGAGAATTCTGACTTCAGGGTTGCTGAACTGGCAGAAGCCAAGTTTTGTGAACAAGAGAACCAGGAATCTCAGAGATATCCTGGCACACACAAGACCACCCCCGAGAATACGAGGAGAACAAAATTCCACGACTTTGGCACAACCCCACGGTCGTTGGCCAATATCCATGTGGTTCATGCTCTGTATGCAATTTGACAACAGCTACCAAAAACATCCAACTACCCCCTGATTTCAAATGGACAATCAGATACCATACTAATTGCAATACAACACATGCAATTTACATGATCACCTGTCCTTGTCACCTACGCTATATAGGGATGACATGCTGCAAGGTCAAACAGAGAATATGTGAACACAGGAGCAATGTGAAATGCAAGAGGAACACAACCAAAATGAGTAACCATTACATCGAAGCAATGTACACAGTGGATGATTCAAACTGGCTTATTTTGGAAACCCTCGCGACAAAGAACCACAATGCAGAGCGAGTACTGTTTGAAAAAGAACAGAGATGGGTCCATCGTCTGAAAATCAACATCCAACGACTCAATGATAATATTCCATGGCTGAGCTTAAATCATTAAATGGAACCAGATGTTCAAGACATTGGACACGCTCCACATTAAGATGATCACACATTGAAAGAGACAATCACTCCATCTATCTCCATACACCAAACAATGAGAAAATGATCTCATAAAAGAGATACTGCTTTACTACCCCAAACTGGAGTCATGCCATATACTTGCTCTCGGAGGGCCCCTAACAATTTTTTGTAACCACAAAAAAATATTTTTTTGTAACCACATAACTACCGACTCATACTCGAATCATGGCAAACATAGGTTTTGCAAGGGCCTTGTCTATATTAAACAACTAGGTAGTGATATACTAACACCACTATTGATTTAAGGCTCTTTCCTCCATTTCTAGAATTAGATGTCAGCAGTCACCAATACATAATTGTTTTGGTTGGCACCAAGTATGGAGGAGCGTTTCCTATTTTTATAAACTCTAACTCTATATCCAAGAATTTTCAGTGAAACAGCCTTTCAATATCATGGGCATTCCTTATAAAGCTTCCTTAGAAACATGACCCTACACAGACCTTACGGATAACAAAGACCGCATAGTCTTTTCTATAGTTCTATCTTTACATTAAAAAATACGCAGCCCGAATGGGAAGCGTAACCGGGCCCCCAAGGAAGAGTCAGCACAAGCAGTGCTGCATCCATACCAGAGGTAGGAGCTGATCAACGCCAGGACGACGAAAAAAACCGTAATATATTTACCCAGTCCGTTTAACCAGCAACCCGTATTATTTACTTTACAGCAAGAAACGGACTCTTTGGCCGCCCGCTGATGTCCGTAGTATAAGACATAAGGTATGCGCCGAAAATACCAGTAAGAGATTTGGGGCTATCAGCACAAGAATTTGCTTTAATTGTTAACGTGTAACGCTGCACGTGCATGCTATATAGTTTTGGGCACTAGTAGAGAAACCCCCGTACAGTGCCCGCACACAATGGAATCAGGCTACCATGTAACCTCCACGTACTTTAAACACACGTTGTAGAAGCTCATCCTACCTCAATAAGGAGATAACGACTATTACTTTCCAGTTCAATTACCATATGAACATATATCAAGTTTATAAGTGCGTAGCTAAAACAAACGCCTTCGTAAAATTCCCACTCATTCCACACGTTGTCTTCTCTTGCTCTACTTCTGTTTGTAGGTGTTTTTACTGCAAATTAGGCACAGTTGCGGTAGCCCGCTAAACAGGGCACCAATTTTTAAAGACATCAAGCTGGATGTTGATTACAACGCTGATAACTTTAGCCATATATTGGAATACGGACGTAATTTCGCACAGCATAAATATTGAGCACTTCCTAAATGAATAATGATGATTACCATTGATGATCTACTGTACATATGATCTATACTATGGAACAGTAACGACTACTTGTACTCAGATACCTGCAAGCTGACATTTCATAACTAGGACACTGCAACACAAAACTACATTATTGTGATCACAACTTACCATGCTATACTAATTATGCATCACATTCCCGTTTGAATAACCTATGAGAGAATATAGAGAGATGTTTTGCCTTATGTAATTTGACTAGTTGAAGTCTTGAAGAATTGCAATTTTATTGTTACTTTTCTGTCTGCATTTATTGACAGCTTACTGTGGGAATATGAAAACCTGACACATTTTTCCCCATATTTTTGTTTTGTTCTTCTTTCTTTTGCTTTCTCATTATTCCAGGTACCATTTGGACCTCATTCTGGAACAGACTAGTATATCTTGTGTCCCACAATAGGCCCTGAAAATTCACAGTATATATACACACAGAGACCCATAAAGTCTCCCACTCACTTTTTTTCACTTTAGCTCCTGAAGAAAGTCCACCTGACCCATAGGGGCAACAACAAGGGCTGAAATATGTCGACCTTTTTATGGACACACTATGTGCGGGAGATTCCTAATTAATCTCATCACGCACTGAACACTATTTTAACACACCTCGAATCGAGACCTAATAAAACTCAAACCTGGCTATACGAGGTTTTTAACATCTTTTGAGACCCCTATATCACTGATCACTACTGCATTAACCAGGGCTACACCTCCGGGTGGAGGAAGCATGAGAACTAACCCTATGATGATGCAGTCACTTTCAAAAGATTAAGGCGGAGAATCAAAATATACCGCCCCCACCATCCTCTGTGCGTGAATGAGGGTTTTTTATCGGTATACTAAACAAAATATTAAAAACCCTGGTTACACAGGACAAGTGATCCGTTCCCCTCTTGATTTTTTCTCAGCCCCACTCATGACCAACCCTAGGAAAAATCAGGGATTTGAATATCTTTTTAATGAATGATTGGGTGTTATCAAGAGATTTCAACGTGGCCAGGAAATGTGCTCACTTGTTTTATAAAAGGATCTCCAGAGAGTACTCATTGAGCCACAGGCACTGCCTCTGAGGTAACAAGATCCCCCAATTTGGGTCAATTTTGATGAGCAGGGATTGCCTCTGCTCTGTGGAAAGGGTGCAGTTGGAGTTCCCTAAGAACAAGGCTGGACTGGCTCGTTCCATGCATCGGGCGTTTCCCCGGGAGGCTGGAAGGGTGGGGGGCTGCTTCTGTTATTAGGGGCATCATTTTTAAAAGCACTGCAGAGTTCTTTGTATATCCAACAGTTTTAAGGCAACAATAAAAGTGCTGATGATTAATGTACCTACTGGAGAGAGATCGAAGTTTTGTCTAGAGGCAGTTTTGACTCATCTTAGGTAGCGCAGATTGTTAATATGCCTGTTGCAATGAGGGTGTACTATGTAGATCACAGATTAGTATTTTATGTGAATATCTCATTGGGTTACTGCTTTTGACACAGAGATTCTTTTGCTACTGTAAAGTTAATAAGTTACAGTCATATTCTAGGTTAGAAAGTTATGTGTTTTGTCCCAGCCTTTCATTATCCTAAATTTGCTAAAAAAGGGTCTATTTGGTTAGAAATAAATTCTTATTTGTAAAGCTAACCATAACCACTGTGCTGCATTCTGAATGCCGAGTTTGTGCCTCCCCAGACCAAGCACTCTTTATAAATGCCTACCAGAATGGATGACGTGAATACTTCCCCTTGTAGTCCCCTTTGTATTATGTAATGCTAAATAACACACATATGATTATTTTCTTTGTATGTGTTTGTGATGTAAAATGCTCCGACAGCCCACACTTGTATGAGAGATGCTATAAAAGATATGAAATACATGTAAGAGGGGTTATGAAGAAACGTGAGATAGTGTTGGAAGGGGATAGTTATGGTGGTGAACCTCAGCAAGGCCTACCAGTGCAAGGGGTTCACCCTTCTCTGCACAAGTCCTCAGACCAATAGGATAGAAGTTGGCACAGAAACTGGAATAGAAAATACAAAGTTTATTAACCTCATGAGGTGGAACTACATTCACACAACACCATTCTGCAATGTATGAAGTAGCACACTGAATGGAAGGAGGTTGGTCCTTTTATACCCACACAGGGGCTCTAAAGAAGGCGGTATAAGTAAAAGAAGTAGGTTTTAGTCACATACAAGTTCATACAGAAAATGCACAGTCAACAAGTGGGAGGAGCTAACAGTTGCTAATTCTGGTGAGCACATCCTGACATTTACCGACTAACTGCAGCTGCACGGACAGCTGCAAGCTCAACTGAGCATGTGCAAAGTGGAAGAGGCTAAATACAACCTGTCTCTAGGCAGATTTCAAGAGCAGACAACAGCAAGGTAGGACAGAGCACATGGCACGCACGTAGTAGCACATGGCAAACAAAATGGCTGCCAGATATACAAAATGGATTACAGTTGTTGTTGATAAGCTTTTATTCGATATGCAAGATATCTTATAAGCGTACACAGAATACAGCCAATACAAATCTATAAAAAGACATCATTTAAAAAAAGGCAAATATTAGGTGCACATAAAAAAGGTAAAAAGGACATGTAATGCCATGAATAAATTAGCTAAAAGTACATTAAACCGCTACTGACAATCTCTTGCATCTTATCAACCAAAACTGTTTTAAAAATTTGGCTATGCCACATACAATAGGGGGGGAAGTATCCGTCATTAAAATGCGCAGTGCTACTAAGTAACTACGTGTGCCCATATTCCGGCAGAGGGGTTTAAGCCAGAAGCTCCTGGGCTTTGCATAATCCGAGCATTCAAATAGGATATGCGTAATGGACTCTATCCTATTGGGGCAACATGCACAATAAGGGGACGTGTGGGCACCAGATTTCCACTTGGATACCAGAGCCCCTAGTGGTAACGAGCCTACTCTAAATTTAAAATACAATGCTCGATCATATGGGAGAGTAATTAGGTCCAGATAGGGCTCAAACATTACAACATCTTTTACTATTAAAAAAGCAGCAGTGGACTTGCAATGATCCGGGTTTATAACTAGCTGTTCCGCAACCCAGTTCCAATACAGTCTCTTCAACACCTCTTTAGGAGGAGCCGATCTTGATAACCAACAGTCCCCCAGTCCGATTTCCTCCAAAAGTTTTTTAGTGTCACTCAGCCATCTTATTTTTGCCCAACCACCCAAGCTCATTATCTCCGCCAACCCATCAGCATATGATTTTAAATCTTCACCCCTCTAGATACGTGTCCATAGAAGGAGAGGGCGAAGCCGGGCTTGGTCTTTAATGTTTTTACAGCCTGTATCCAGCAGTACCGGTACTGTCGGGGTGCTTGAAGGGATGGCAATTATGGCTTTTAAGAGCTTACTCTCTGCTGTTGCCAAGGCGTCCAGGCAGCAATGCCCCCACAGTTCAGCCCCATACAAGGCTGATGTTACTACCTTAGCCTTGTAGATATCAATTACTGGGGAAAGCGACCTCCTAGGTGAAGCCCGGAATTCCCTCAGGAGGGCTCCTCCTACTCTCTTGTGGTTAAGGGCCATCTTAGCAATGTGAGGTGACCAGTTCATGCTATCCGTAATCCGAATTCCGAGGTAGTCAAATTCGGATACTTTCTCCAAGGCAACAGAGTTAAGAATAGGCGGGCGGCCCAGTTTCTTTGGAGGATTTAGGACCAGGAACTTAGTTTTATTAACGTTGATTACTAGACCCTTTGCAGCACAGAATTCCTGGAAACGTGTTAACAGTTTCTGGAGGCCTTGTGGAGTCTTGGAAATCAAGAGCGTGTCGTCCGCAAAAAGCAGGGTGGGGATCCGCACTCCTCCGAGACAGGGGGCGTCGGCTGGTTCTTGCTGGAGATGTTCCACCACCCCATTCACATATAGTGAGAAAAGGGTGGGCGCCAAAACGCATCCCTGCCTCACACCCCTAGACACTGGTATTTTTTCTGTTAATTCTCCATTTCTACCCCAGCGGACCTGGGCAAAGGTATGGGCGTGGAGGCTAATGAGGAGAGACAGGATATATGGGGGCAATCCCAACTCATGGAGCACGCTCCATAACTTCTCTCGGGGGACTAGGTCAAAGGCAGTCCTTAGGTCAATAAAGGCCAAGTATAGACTGCCTTTGCCTAGCTCCACCACCTTCCACCCCAAAAGTGCCAACCTGAACACCTGCTCTATTGTCCCCATACCTGCCCGAAAACCCGCCTGGAAGTCTGATAATATTTTATTTTCCTCCACCCACTGCAAGATCCTACCAAGTATGGCTTTGCCTGCTATCTTTTGGGTGGAGTCTATCAGGCTTATTGGGCGGTAGTTCCCCGGTGATTCTCTGCATCCTTTTTTTATAAATCGGGACCACTACCGCCCCCTTCCAGGAGTCTGGCACTGACCCTCCCATCATGATGTCATTAAGGAGAGCTGCAATGACCCTTCCCCACTCCACTGGGTAAGCACGCATAAGATCCCCCGGAAGGCCATCTGGACCAGCTGCCTTGCGGGGGGCTACCCACCCAATTACCTTTTCGATCTCTAAGGAGGTAAAGAGATCATAGGTATGGGGTTCGAATGCTAGTGGGGAAATCACCCTAACATTTAATTCCCCATCTGCCGGGAGGTATAAGGCCCCGAAGTGTTTTACCCAACTTTGTGGGGGGATATTACAGGGTCTTATAGCTGCCTCTGGCCTATTCCGGGAACCTACAAGGTTCCAAAAGGCCCTTGAGTCCCTACTTTTGCTGGCATGGAGTAGGTCTTCCCAGAATTTCTCTTCCCACTCCATCCTGGCAGTTTTAAGGGATCTATTGTAGGCCTTCCTTGCTTCCAGTATATCGCTATGGGATTTATGCTTTACTGCCTCAACAAGCCTTGTTTTGTCTACCCTACACGCATGAGTATACCAACCATCACCCTGCTTGTTACTTTGCTTGTTTCCTGACTTACTAGGAGGGATGGTAAACACGTTTGTCAAAGCCTCTACTAGAGAGGCAAAGAGTCCACTCACCCTTCCCACCCCTTCCAGGGGAAGCCCCAGGGTTGTCACTGCTTGGTTTAAAAGGGTTGAGATTTCTCCAACCCTTTCCTCGGAGAGGACCAGTTTAGCCCATTTAATGCGCCTTCCACAGAGTGAGACAACAGATTCATCTGGGGGAGCTACTACGGGGTTACTAAGACCCTTTTTTACAGGGCACCACCACTGTGCCATGGTTAAAGAAAGTGAATTATGATCACTTTCAATCGTCGGGACCACAACCATGTCCCTCACATGGTTCCAGAGACATACATCTAATAAGATGTAGTCTATTCTAGAGGAGTGTCCTGGCCTGTTATAAGTGTGAGCCCCCCCCCCCATCCGAAATTGTCCGTCCATTTACTGCCCTTAGATTTAGTTCAAGGCTCAGGGAGTATAGCTGTAACGCCATTTCGGACCATTTCCTAATGGGAGGAATCTCTAATACAGGGATCCCTATCCTGGAGTCCTCCTCGTCCTGGTCAAGGGCAACGTCGGAGCCCAAGGGCTCGAACGTGCAGTTCATATCACCCGCGACCAGGGTACATGACTTATGTGGGGTTTTATTCAGGAGGGTCTCCAGGAGGGATAGTACAGGCGACTTCCTCCCTCCCTTGGTCCCTCTGGCGTAAACATTGTAGACATTTAAAACTATTCTTCCCCTTTGGTCTTTTAAAATGATATTTTGAATATCCGGACAACCTGTCTGTAGCTCCTCTGTTCTGCAATCTAAGGAGGCTGCTACCCATATGAGTAGACCGCCCGAGGGGCGTCCTTTCCCTGTTTTCGAGGTTAGGGCAAGTACAGAGTGGGAGGAAAATCCCACCCTATGTACCGGCTCCAAGCTCCAGGTCTCTTGGAAGATGCATAGAGAGTGTTCATCAACCTAGGCATTCCAATCGGGGAGAGCCAACTTTCTTGTGATCCCTGCGACATTCCAGCTGAAAACCTTAAATACTAGGTCCGTCACAGCTGGTGTGTCACTGGTCGCAAGAGCACTCGCGCTTGTAGCCCTGACCAAAGGGGCTTGTAAATAACAGAAATCTGGAGGAGTGTCTATGATGGCTACCATCCCACTAACACTTACAATTGAGCGAACGGTAGTTCGGGGGGGTGATGCTACCAATTGGTCAATTCGGTTCGCTGCTTCTTTAACAGCAACTACCTCTACATTTTCCCTAGTATTCTCCACCTCCAGTCAGCAACACCCTGGCACCCACAGAGGGGTCGGCCCACTACCCACAAGTCCACCTGCCCAACATTTGTCCCAGTTTTTACAAGTATCGGGGGTGCTTGGGCTCTCCCGAGGCAAGATTCCAATTTGCCTTGGGTAAAAATAGGTTAGGTCCTCTACTTTGACCCCTGGTACATCCATGTTTTTTATAGGAGTACAAATGGAGCTCACTACTCTGGGGTCTTGAAAGTTTATTATTATGCAGTCCCCCTCCTGGGTTTTTTTCCCCTGCCCTACCCACCCTACTCTACGAACACCTAAAATAATCCCATCCACACCCGTAGGAATTGGCTTATTTGACTTAAGCCAGTGGATACACTTATTCTTAAGAGATTGGTGGTTCTCCAACTGGCCTTCCTTTAAGGGGGGAACATTCACCAGAACAGCTACAAATGGTTGGCAGTCTGGCGGAAGATTTACAGGGGGGATCCGACGTATGGAGTTTTGAGGGGCCACTGAGGTAGTAGCTAAGGATATTGATTGGGGGACAATTTTGGTGACCTTCCCTGTCACTAGCCCCTGGGCATTACCTTTTGACCCAAGTGTTTGAGGAGCTTTTGCTTTACCTCTGCTTGCCTGAGGCTGTACTTGTGGGAGTGGCTTAGACGTAGTTTTGGCAGTCTCTATGACTGTTGGTGTTCCCTTGGATTGGGGTCCTGCTTTAAGTGGGGACGTGTTTTTGGGTGCTGGCGCTTGCACTCTGTTAGTTTCAGCCCTATTTGGCCTTTTTGGGTGATTAGGATCTACCTGTAGTGGCAAGGAGACTACTGTAGGCACATTCCCCATTGGTCCCATGTCCTGATTATCGCTCACTCTTTTTAACTGTTTGAATGTAGTTTTGAGTGAGTAAAACCCATCAAGGGTTGATTGCTCAAGTTTGTCTATTCTAGCCCCGAGGCCCTTAACCTGGGTAAGTAAGGGCATCAAGAGACTAGTTACCCTCTCAAAAATAGATTCGATAGTCACCGAGTCGGTAACGTTAGGGCCATTTTCAGTACTAACGCTAATAGGCGATCCCTTCGGAGTGACCACAGCATCCCCCGCTACCTCGACTTTATCTTCTAGAAGCAGGGCCTTTGCATGTTTCCCACCTGGGCAGGGCTTTCTTGACCTTTGATAGAGTGCGGCCTGTCTCACCAATCTACCCTTTTTACGATAACCTGCCTTTTTTTTTCCCTCTTATTCTGGTTACATGCAGCAATTTCAGATACACTAGGCACCCCATCTGGAATTACTATAGCGGGGATTGGTGGTGTTAGCAGTGATGAGTGTGTTATAACAATATTTTGGGGCATAGGTGATACTGGTGGAGTGGATGTACTGGAGCCACCCACTTCTTCGATGCCACTAGGTAGAAGCGCAGCCAAATGCTCCAACCTGTCTATGTTAAGCTCTATATATAGGAGCTGAGGGGGGTCTATGGAGCAACCCGGGAAGTCCTCGGGGGAGACAAGTTGAGCCCGCTCACAAGCCGGTGTCAGGGCCTGTGCAGCGGCACCCAAGGATGATCGTCTGGAAGGGAGGTAAACCTCAGAAAGGCGGCGCTCTGACATGGCAATCTCCTTATCTATTACTGCCGCCACCCTGGTGATAAAACGGTCCATAGTTCCAATCACGGGGCTCCCACTAGCACCTCCCCTCTCACCCACGTTCCTCAGCAATTTTCCAGAACGGGTTGACATGGTTGTACTCACTGCAGGTAGAAAGGGACGTGGCCCAGCCCAGCCTCTGCCAGCCCCTGACGGCCACAGACGGCCCGCCCTCTGCCCGGGCTCAGCCCGGCGACGCCCGCGCGCGACTCGCGGGGCGAGAGGGGGTGTCAGGCTTTTACTGGCGCCTCCGGGCGCTCTGGACGCGTCACGGGCGCGCCGCCGCCCAAGAGGTTGCTGGGGAGTGTGGTCCGATGACGCTGACCGCCTCCTGCAGCCTCCCGACGTGCTTACACCTCGGCCGTTTCCCTCACGGCACTGCCCGCTGGCTGGAAGTCCGGTATGGATCACGGTGTTCCCCCTCTGGGCTCCCGGGGGGTCAGGCTTTTACTGGCGCCTCCGGGCGCTCTGGACGCGTCACGGGCGCGCCGCCGCCCAAGAGGTTGCTGGGGAGTGTGGTCCGATGACGCTGACCGCCTCCTGCAGCCTCCCGACGTGCTTACACCTCGGCCGTTTCCCTCACGGCACTGCCCGCTGGCTGGAAGTCCGGTATGGATCACGGTGTTCCCCACCATGGATTACACAAAATGGACAAGATAGCCTCTAAATACAGGATGGCTTCTGCTAATGCTAACCCAATCACTGCCAAATTACAACAGACGACCCTTGTAGCATTAGCTGAAGATATTCGTTCATCTAGGGTAATCTAGATATGCATCCTGTACATCGATGCTCATCAGTTCAGTGACCTCTTTTTTTTCTCCGATTTTTTATTGAAGTAATTTGCAGCCTCTTAAAAAAAAAAGTATAAATCTCACAGATGTACTATTGACATTATCATTCCTTCCAATATAAGGCATATTATACAGAAAGTTACTCAAAAAACAATCCCCAAATTTTTTCAAACTTTTTATCCCCCAACCCGTTTTGCATACATTTGTTCACTTCTCCTGACCCTTTTCATTTTATCAAACCACTCTTGAAACACCGGAACCTGTGATGAACGCCAGTTCTGCAATAACAATGATCTGGCTACTGCCATTACAATATAATCCAATTTTGCCAAATAATCTGAAAGTTTACAATCAGGATCAAAACCGAACAGTAATAATTTTACGTTACAAGAAATCGGAATCACATAGTAAGTTTTAAGAAAAGCAAAAATTTCATCCCAGAATGACTTAATTTTCGGACAGTATGCCATAATGTGAGACCAATTGGCTGGATCGCATTGAAAACATCTAAAACAGTTAGCGGACGTATTGTCATACATTTTAGCGATAACTGCAGGAGTGCGGTACAAAAGCCATTTGCTAAAGAACAACATTCTACGCCACGCAATGTTCCAAAATTAAAATTATTAATAGTTTTCCATGTATCTATAGGTAATACTAAATTTTCCTGTACATGCCATTTTCGTATAGCTTTAGAGCTCAACTCTCCCTCCCTACTGCGTACTAAACAATGTTTCCATTCCCCGGGTTTCTTTATTGAAGCATTCACAAAGAGGTCTTCTGCCAACGGGGAAGGGATACTGATCTGACTGGGGTCTAATGGCGCCAGAGTTTTATAGATCACTTGATAGGACCCGATTAACAGAAAGTTGCCAGGATCTAAACGAGTCATTGCGTCAACAGCTAACCAGGACCCATTCCCATTGAAATCTGCGAGCGGTTTAAGCCCAGCACGCCCCCAGTTTACAATAATTATGGATTCAATTTTGATCCCTAAAAAACCAAAAGCACCAAATAGGGGAGTTGTTAAATTGAAAAACGGGAGGGAGTATCTACTAAGCATGGCATCACGGCGTTTGAAAAACCAATTCAGGGTCTTATATCTAACAAATTTAGGTGATTTGGGCACAAGAAGGGGGTATGGAATCTGAATCTCTAGACAAATTAACTCAAAGAAAACATTTATAAATAAGCCCATACCTGGAATTGTATTTTTAAATCTGTCTAAATACTGCGCAAAGTATACATTATAATAATCTTTTAAATTTGGTAATGAAAGGCCTCCATGTTCTGTTTCTTCGTATAAAGTCCCTATGGCGATTCTAGGCGTTTTTTTAGCCCACACAAATGCGAAAAACATAGATTTGACTCTAGAAAAAAAGGCGCCAGGCAGAAAAACAGAGATAGTAGAAAATAAAAAGTTAAAAAGGGGAAGTATGGACATCTTAATCAGGGCAACCCGACCAAGAATAGATAATGGTAATGGGTCTCACCGAGCGAACATTGAGCGGACCTTTCGCAGCAAAGGGACAAAATTAAGTGTGTATAAATCCTGAATTGTAGGAGAAAATAAAATCCCCAAGTATCTTTTAGGTTTCGGATTAATACAACCGTGCAGGTCCGGATGTAATACAGGGTCTGCCCCTCCACAAACCAGAATTTCTGTCTTATTAATTCGATAGCCCCCTAGGGCCTCGAACTCTTCAATAATCTAAAGAGCCTGTGTCTGTGATTGGAGATCCGTTTTAATTAATAACATAATGTCATCCGCATATAGCTTTATCTTAGCCATAGAGATGACCGGGGGAACAATCTGTACGCAATTACGAATAGCTACAGCAAGTGGTTCAATGAAATAGGCAAAAAGAATAGGAGACAAAGGGCAACCTTGCCTAGTTCCCCGTTGAACTGAAATTGAACCCGCTGAAAGTTTAATAATAATGATATTAGCTGTAGCACCAGTATACAAATTCTGTATTAGACTAATAATTTGTTGTGGAATCCCAAAGTATTTCAAAATAATAAAAAGTGTGTCCCAGAACACCAAATCAAAAGCTTTTTCTGCATCTAATAGTAAAATCAATGCCGGTAACCCCCGTGACTCAAAATAATCTAGTGACTCAATCAAAAAATGTGTATTTGTGAATAATTGCCTTCCTATAATAAACCCATTTTGATCAGAATGGATCAAATCAGCCGAGATATTGGTAAAACGAAGTGCTAATAATTTGGTGGCGATTTTGTAATCCGAATTTAATAACGTGATCGGTCTGTATGAATTAGGGTCCTTAGGTTCTTTCCCCTTTTTCAAAAAACTAAAAACCGTGCCATCATGAAAAGATGCGGGAGCTTGCCCACCATCAAGCATAGAATTTAACAATAACAAAAATAAATCTCCAAAGGAACTAAAAAAACCTTAAAAAACTCTGCAGGAAAGCCATCAGGGCCACAAGCCTTACCCAATGGAAGATCCTTAACAACCAAATCCAATTCCTCCCTGGAAAATGGACTTCGCATAATTAGTTGATCGTCTAATGATAGACGGGGAAGTACATATCTCCCCAAAAAATCAGACAGATTTTGATGGTCGATAAAATACTGTGTACTATAAATTTTACGATAGTGGGAGAACATTATTGAACTTATTTCTGCCTGATCAGATGACTCGATATGGGTTACTGGACTTTTTAGTAAGTGTATCATATTCGTTGCAGCTTGTTCTTTAACCTGCCAGGCTAAAAATGTACCCGTAAAGTTACTTTCTTCGTAGACTTTTTGAGATTGTCTACGAAAAACCTCCTCACTCTGAGCAAAATAATGGGCACTGAGTTCCCGCTTAGCTTCACTAAGTTGATTCTGAACGTTACAAGTTGGATCGCAATATCGTTGTGCTGTTAAAACCTGAATTCTTTGTGAGAGAGAATTCCTAATATTTTTTACAACGAGCCAGTCAGCTGCATCTTTGCTTATAACTATACCCCGAATAAAAGCCTTCAGGGAATCTCAAATAATATGTACGGGGGCTGTGCCTGTATTTCGAGCAATAAAATCCATGTCTCTGATTTAAGAGCAGTAACCCAGTTTATCTCTAGTAAATGTGCTTTATTAAAGATCCATCGTTTAGGAATTTTAGTATTGTCTCCCACAACAAAATCCATAACCACCATTGCATGATCTGAAAAACCATTATGACAAATTTTCTGAGAAGAGAAATTAAGTTGCCTAGAGGCCAAAAAAAAATCAATACGGGAAGAAGATTTAAACCTGCCCGACCAACAAGTAAAGTCAGTTTTCCGTGGATTTCTCAAGCGCCATGGAGCACATACATCGAGTATTGACATATTGTTTAGCATAGTCCTAAGAGATTTAGGTTTAGACTGTCTCTTGAAACATGTGGTAGAATCAAAATTAGGGTCCATAAGTATATTAATGTCGCCGCCTATGATAATATCCCCTCCCACCAATAACAAGGACTGAAACATAGTGTCATAAATCTGAGAATTATCCTCTATAGGGGCGTAAAAACTGACAAAGGTAATAGGCCTTTGTCGATCTTTAATACGACACAAGGCCCAACACCAACGACCCAGACCATCCTCCTCGGTCTGAATAATTTCAGCCTTCAAGTTTTTATTCAAAAAGAGAGCGACTCCCCGTTGTGAACTAATGGCGCATGAAAAACCACGGAACAAAGCCCATGCTTTAAACTTCGAAAAATCCTCCTTTTTAGAAGCGGGGAGATGAGTCTCTTGCAATATTATAACAGCAGGATTCTCAGTCCTAATCCATGACTCTATGGCGCGCATTTTTTTCTTATTATTAAGACCATTGACATTAAACGAAATTAATTTCAACCCCCATTAGTAGACATGGCACAGATTACAACTTATATACATCAAACATTGCGACAACATAAAAAATACAATCCCAGCTTGTTCATATACAACAAAAATCTTAAGAAGGAACTCTTCCACTAAAAAAAATCGTGCTGCAAAAAACTTCCCTATTTTAACCTTTTTTATCCCAACCACCCGTGCCCCCGCCCCCGACTTCACCCGTGGCCATCCTCCTGCTGCCCTCACCCACGCCTGCCACTGAGTCTTAACCCCTACCATAGAGGTGTCTTGTTATAACACCCCATAACCTCCCAAACACCCCCCTCCACCCCCTCCCCCCTCCATACCAGATATTCTACCATCCTCTTATGAATTAAGAGAAAGAAAAAGAACAAAGAGAAAGAGAAGCACAGAGGTACATTAAATATCAAGCCAGGTGACATTTTGCTAAGCAGATCTTGTGCCTCATCTATGTCTGTCTACAAATAGAATTTGCCTTTGATCTGCACTTTTAATTTTGACTGTTGCGCAATTGAGGCTTGGGCCCCCTTAGCTTTAAACAGATGTAGAATTTTTACAAATTCCTTTCTGCGGCGAGCTGCAGCAGCTGGCATGTCGGAAAATATCCGACATTTGGTGGTAGCATTGGCTGCGAATTGACCTTGTTTGATGGCCCGGGACAAAATTGTTTCTTTAATGCGAATGTCTGCAAAATTTAGCAAAATAGTACGGGGAAGAGTGGAATTTAAAAATGGCTTAGCCGGCACCCGATGAGCTCGGGTGATCGTCAAATCCCCCTTAAACTCCGGAACAACTTCATGCAGAAGAAAAGAAGAGACCCATTGGACCATATTAGACCCCTAAATTCCTTCCGGAACCCCATCTATTCTGAGGTTCGATCTTCGATTGAAATTTTCCAGTTCATCGAGCTTAGCTTCCAAAGTCTTAGACGTTTTGGAGACATTTATAACGTCCTTCTTAACTTCGGACATCTCGTCTTCTAAGCAGGAGATTCTGACTTCGGCTTCCTGAAGACGAGGAGGAAATGTGGATACTAGGTCCTCAATTTTATCCAGTCGAAGTTGAATCCCAGCCAGCTCTGCCCTCTGGAACTGTTTAACTTCTCGTACTTCGTCCAATATCAAATTCAGCATATCTTTAACCGACAGCTGCAATGTCCCAATAGTCTGAGTAGTCTCGGTATCCATAGCCATGATAGGGCGAAGTATATCTTTTCTATCCATTACGCTAGGCGCCGTATGAGCGGTGGCCGGATTCACCAAGTTACAAACCGCATTATTTGTAGCTGTAACTGTAGCTACCGCAGTGACCGTTGCCTCTGGAACCGCAGCCATCGATGGGCAAACCGATGTTATATCAGTCTTGTTTGGTATTAAACCACCAGCCTTCGAATATGAGATACTTGTGACAATCGTTGATGAAGCTAGACTGGGGTCAAAGCCAGGAGTATACAGAGTCGGGCTGCTAGTTACGGATGGATTAGGCTTGATCTCAAACAGGGGAAACTGCTTTAGAGGCTTATTAATAACCGATGTCTTCAGCTGTGAGGCCGTTCTCAAAGAATCTTGTCTTGAAGCCCCCGTCTGCATTGTTTCAGATACTGGATTATTATCCGATGTCTCTACTGGTGTCTCAGTATCGCAAATGTTGCCAGATGTCTCTTCCGTCTCTTCCTCTGAGCTCTCAGAAGATACCACCTCTCTGCCCTCCAGACTAGCTAACTTTGCTGCCTCAGCTTCCTCTTTTGCTTGGAGGCGACGGGCTCTCGCCTTAGCGCGTATGCCTGTAAGTTTGCCCATTATGAACTAAAGTGGGACATATAGATAGAAAAAAGAAGAAAAAAAGGGCTTGCCACTAGAAATGGCCAGTCCGCAGAAACCACTCACCGGCGGTCTCTAAAGAGATCTTCCGACTTTCAACTGGAGGGCTGAGGTAGGATTGTCCTGCTAGGAAAGATGGGACACGTAGTCCCCTCCACACGGCACTCACACAAAGTAAATTTCGGAGTAGCGGGTGGAAACTTGAATTCGCTCTAGAAGCTGGTATCTTCAGGAGCACGACCAGCTAAAGTGTCAGCGAGAATGCCAGACCATCCATCAAAGTGCGAAAAGTCAGCCGCAGCCACAGCAGACTGCGCAGGCAAAGGAGAGCGCCGCCGTCAAGCCTCCACAATCCTTCGGATCCTTCGAACCCTTCAGGGTCTCCGCATCTCAGCGCAGTGACCCGGAGGAACAACGTCTCCGTAGACCTCTTCGGCGAGGGGAGCACAGAGACGGCACAGACGCCTCAAACGAACCCACAGACGTGGCACAGTCGCGGCACAGTGAGGCTACAGCCGCCAGCCAGCAAACGGCATCATGCTAGGTGGGTCCGCAGGCTCCGTAAAGTCCGCTGAGATCAGAGCGGAGAAAACACCCTTTTTGAACGGTGAAGGCGGAAACAAATTCCGGAGTCCCGAAAATCTGCTGGTCTGCAGGTATCCGGATTGTAGTAAGGACACGAAATCCGGTGTTTCTAACGAAATAAAGTTAATTTGCCGCTCAGACCAAGAGGAGCTGCATAGCTGCTGCTCCCAAACTACTGGTTCCAAAAATCCGCCAGTCTGCAGGTATTCAAGTTTGTAGAAAAGGCACGGAATCTGGCGTTTCTACTTCCATGCTGGTTGAGAGAAAGTAAGTTTTTTTTTCTTTTTGAAGCACCGACCAAGAAGAGCTGCATAACCGCTTTTCCCAATCTGGCGTTTCTACTGAGCAAACTGCTAAAGAGTAAAGTTTTTTGTAGCACCGACCAAGAAGAGCTGCATAACCGCTTTTTCCAGCCGCTGAAAAGCGCTCAGCTTACACGGCGTAAACGGTAGCTAGCAAACGCCAGCTACCTGCCGCCATCGTCCACGAGGAGGGGAGGAGCCGGGAACAGGGTGCACAGGTGCTACGTGGAGGCGTGGAACTCCACCGTAGCGGAGTTCAGTGACCTCTTTATTTAGCATTTGTTGTGCTTTCATTTCTGCAACATTTCTTTTCGCAGGTGTACAAGCAGTGATGCAAATAGAGCAAAGCATGGGACCACATTGTATACATATACAGCATGCAAATAGTATCACCAATAGTATACATAGCATAGTCAGTAGCTTCCAGCCCCAAGTAATAAAGAGTGTCCACAACCAGTTCGAAAAAGTCCATGTACCAGTCTCTGGGTGAATCTCCGCAGCAATCTTAAGTAGTTTAGAGATTGCATCATATACTGAAGACGAGTGATCCGGAATGAAAACACAGCAGCTGCAGCTGATTATATGACATGCACCACCTCGATCAGCCTAAATCACATCAAGTACCATGCGATTCTGGAGTACTACAATCCTCGCAACTTGTTGCTCTTCCGTAATGTTCCCAATTGCAATTGCTGTCTGATTGGTACCAGCTTCCACAACACGAGTCAATCGCCTTATCTTTCTGCTGTTCAATGCAGCACCCACAAAAAAGAATAAACCCAAGTTAAAGTCGACATATTGTTGCAAAGCAGTGTCAGTTTGGTCAACTTCATCCATACTTATTGCCCTTTTATTTCTGTTCTTGCAAATGTCATTGTATAGCTTAAAGTTGAGATGATACGATGCAGGTGCCAGAAACACAGGGGGCAACAGAAAGGACACATAGCAGACCCCAGACCACCCCACAGGTAGTTGGTAGTATCCCTTATTACCACAAACGAAGTATGTATTATGCGAAGAAGTAAAACTGCTGTTATTGGTACCTTCAATTGTCAGAATTACAGTACATTCACTTCTCCCCACTGGAATTCTCCCAACACTACTAATACATAAGTCTGCTTTAGCTCTTGTCACAGAAATTACAAAAGGTCCATTGTTCTTCATGGTCATTGTATTTGTGAAGACATGTGGCATAGAAATATTGTCAGGTTGGTACTCCTCCCATTCCCATTTTGTTCCTCTAGTTGAGGGTAACCATTCTCATCAGGATAACATTTTTATTAAGGTGATAATTGATCTGTCCTACTGTCATCTCTGTAATGCTGGCCCTTTCAGAGGCAAACAAAAGCGCAAACCAGGCTTGACAAGAACCGTTATGAGGGTTAACTTGCAAGGTTGCTAGCTGAGCGGAGGCGCGCGTTCTACCTCTGTGCTCACCCTTCCCTGCTAACATTCCTTCGAGGGTGCTACGAGTGTGCTGAATGGAGCACTAAGTAAATTGGTACCTCTGTGGATCTCCGTAGACCTCCGTAGACCTCTGTGGACCGCCGAAAATCGATAGATGTGCCCGGAGACCGCACAGACTTCTCCGTCCCCTCCAAACCTTCCGAGCTCCTCACTTCTGCCGCATTGGGCCGGCGCCCCCCTGGAGTTGAGACGCGGTCGCAGAGCGGCGACGCGTGGTCTCCTCCGGGGCAATTCGGGCAGGGGCAGAACAAGCGATATCGTTGCTTTTTTTCCACAGAAAGGAGCTGGAAACAGGAGCCTCGACTTAATCCCTGAATGCTCCTCCAGTAAACAAGGGGAGAAAATGGCCAAAGACAGGAGGGGAGATAGAAGTGGAGAAGCAGAAGCAGAAAGTGAAGGCGGTAAGAGCGAGCTCTCTCCATTAAGGAGGAGTCCTCGTGCTTCTATTCTTGTATCTGAAATTGAGAGCGACCTTGAGATTAAGCCTGCCATACGTAAGAGAGGTGGTAGAGGAGGTAGAAGCAAAGGAAAGTGTGACAAGAAATCGAAAAAAAAGTGCTTGACAGCCTGGTATGTGTTTTGGGGCAGGGGAAGGGAGTTCAAGGTAATTTAGTTGATACAGGACTCACAGCAGTAAAAGGAGTACAGCATCAGGAAGAGTTCCAGGTGGGACATGATACTGCATTTCAAAGCTATCAAGTAAAGGGGAGGTCAGTTAAGGGGGTCAGAAGTAAAGATGCTATAAAAGCCCCCTCAAAAGTCAAGGTTACCCCTTCCTTACGCTCCTTCTTTAGAGTGCAACCCCAGATTCTGACCGTTACAAGCCTAGAGCCACCTTTGGAACAGCGTCGTCTTTCATCTCTTGTGACAAGTCCTGTCTCCTCTTCATCCTCTCCCAGCCTGATGGCTAATTCGGTAAATTCTAACACGCCTGAGCCTATGGAATGGAATGGAATGGAAAGAATGGAATGGAAAGCTGATTTATAAAGCGCGATAGTTACCCGGAGGCGTCCTAGCGCTAAGCAGATATCATGAGCTATAAGGATAAACCGACTTCCTAATCAGGTTGTGAAAAGAGCAGGGTCTTTAAGTGCTTACGGAAAATCGATAGATTCGATTCCGTGCGTAGATAGAGGGGCAGGGAGTTCCACAGCCTAGGTGCATTGTACGAAAAGGCACGGCCTCCACATCTAGACTTTTTAATCTTGGGCACCATCAACAGGAACTGCGTAGATGATCTGAGTTGCCTTGCAGGGAGGTATGGAGTCACCAGGGAACGATTGATAGATGGACCCGTTCCCCGGAATGCTCGGTGGATGGTGCATAGGGACTTAAATTCGATTCTTCTTCTGACTGGTAGCCAGTGAAGACTCTTCATTCCTGCTTTGATCGAGGTGCGGCGGGGAATTTGAAGCAGTGTGCGAGCTGCGCAGTTCTGCACGATCTGCAACATATTTAGAGTAGACTGTGGAGCACCCAAATATAGTGCATTTCCAAAGTCTAATCTAGAAAGGATAAGTCCCTGTATCATTATCTTCCTAGCCTCAAAAGGTAGCACAGGGAAGATCTTCCGTAATAACCTAAGCAGTCCTTAACAGATTGCTGATAATTTAGAGGCTTGGGCGTTAAAATTAAGAGATTTATCGAGCCAAATGCCCAAACTCTTAATTTTGTCTTTAGGTACGGGGGGAGAGCCTAGTAGAGGGGGCCAGAGCAGGTTAAGGGTCAGAGGGGAAGGATTGCCCAAGAGCATTAGCTCGGTTTTATCGCTGTTTAATTTAAGATGTGACCGTGTCATCCAACTGGAAACCTCCTCTAGACAGGTTGTCAGGTTTCCGGGATTGGATTCCAGTTGGCTGAGGGACACCACCAGCTGGGTGTCGTCCGCATACGTGATAATTCGAACCCCGAATGGACGAACCACCCCTGCTAGTGGCTCCATATAAACGTTAAACAGCATAGGGCTTAACGACGAGCCCTGGGGTACGCCGCACACAAGTGGTTTACTCGGTGAGATGGTATCGCCTTCGAATACTTGAAAAGAGCGGTCAGCGAGAAAAGATTCTATCCAGGACTTGGCTTTGCCCGCTATCCCCATTTTCGACAGTCGTAGAAGTAAGGTGTTGTGATTGACAGTGTTGAAAGCGGCACTTAGGTCCAGGAGGATTATGGCTGCTGAGCCCCCCCCTGTCCAAGATCATCCGTGCCTCCTCCGTCACTGCCAACAATGCTGTCTCGGTTCCGTGTTTGGGCCGGAAACCTGTCTGTGACTGGTCGAGCAGCTGGCTTGCCTCAATGTACTCCATTAATATGGTATTAACATATTTTTCGAGTACTTTGCTCACCCAGGGGAGGAGCGATATTGGCCGATCGTTCTTAGGATCGGCTTGGTCAAGGTTAGGTTTTTTTAAAAGACCCTTGACCATCGCTCGTTTCCAGAGTGGGAGGACTGAGCCTGAGGTTATAGAGGAATTGAGTAGATTCAATACAGTTGGAAGAATGTTACTGCGTGCCAACTCTAGGGTTCGTGATGGTACCGGATCATTAGGTGAACCTGATTTTATCTGTGAAGCTATGCGATCAAGTGTGGCGAGGGGCATCAGAGGAAAGAACTGGAGGGAATGAATTGGATGGGTCTCTGGGACAGAAGAGGTCTCTGACTGGGGAGAGATTACACCAAACCCTCTTGCAACCACTATGACACTACTTTTGCCTCCCTCTTCAGTCCCTTTAAGTAAGGCAAATACCTCTGAAAATTCAGCAATACCTGACTCACTCATTGTTTGCTCTCCGGAGGAGGTTACATTGACGGCTGGTGGAAGGGGGGATGGCCAAGGCACGGTTGGAAACTCGATAGAGGCCCTCTTTCTCTCATTAAAAAACGATATAAAACAGGGGTTCGCAGTCTCCAAGGATAATCAGTATGAGATTAGAGCAGTGTGTGACGCCCTGGAGAAGAAAGTGGACCTACTGAATTTAAGGAATGAGACTCTGGAGGGCTCTGTTGAGCACCTTAAAGCTAATCTTGGGGCAGCAGAGGCAAAAATACAAGTACTACACAGAGACGGACACGCCTTGCGGGAGAGAGTGGAGTCACTAGAGAACAATTCACGCAGAAATAATCTTCGCCTCTTGAATATTCCGGAGGGGAAAGAAGGAAGTGATATAAAGTCGTTCATAGTGATTTTGCTTAAGGACTCTCTGAACCATGAGGAGTCAGTGGACTTTCTAGAACAGGATATCCAGATGATCCACAGAGATCCATTTCGACTAAACCCTAGTAGGGCTAAACCGAGAAAGATTCTTATCAACTTTCTCACCTACGCTGTAAAGGAAAAGATCTTAAACTTGGCACTCAAAGCTAAAACATTAAAGGGTTCAGATTTCCTATTTGAGGTGCGGTCAGATTTGTCTAAAGTAACCTTAGATAAGTTTAGATCTTTGGGGGCCACAGTGCAGATGAGATTCCTGGCCTTTCTTAAAATCATGCACAACAACAAGATGTATAACATTAGATCCCCGTATGAGGCAGATGAGCTGCTGGAATCTCTAAGGGGTGCTTCCTGTGATAAACAATGAATCCATAGATTGATAATAGGAGTACATTAGCTCATCCTATCCTGCCTCTCTCAGTTTTTTATAAGTATGAACACAAATCTAAAACTTTAAAATAAATAGAAAAAAAAACTATATACAAAATATAATCACAATTTAAAAGCAAGAGGATGGCGGGATTGAAATACATGGGTAGATCTGGTATACACTTAATATTTATAATCTTGTTAGCATTTAGCACATACTTAATTTATGCTTTAGCACACCATAATATAGTTTAAGGGGTGGGGGTAGAGGAGTAGTAGCAGAGCAGGGCGCAAATTTGACCACACACCAGGTCAAAGAAATAAGGGAAGGGTTTCCCAAGGGGTGGGCACTAGAGCAAAAGCACTGGGGGCACTAGAGCAAAAATTCCTCATTTGTTGATATCTCACTATGTTTTAATATGCATATTATACATGAAGCTTAAGTTCTATGGCGATATAATCCTAGGATTTCAGTGGTTTGGGCAGGTGTTAGTTAAGGGTAAAAGGAGCTTAGAAGCGGAGTGGGCCTGTGGGATGATAGTGAAAGTGGCAAGTGTGGCTCCTCCATGACTCAGCTACAGTTTTTGTCCTGGAATGTTAATGGTCTGCGCACGAAGAGTAGAAGATTTAGAATCTTGCAATATTTAAGGGACTCTCCGGCGCAGATCATAGCCATCCAGGAATCACACCTTCTAAAGATGGAGACAGTAGAACTATTAAAAAAACAGAAATGGGTAGATCTTTTCTTCTGTACAGACCAATCAGCAAATATTAGAGGAGTGATGTTTTTATTTAAAAAAATGCAAAGGCGCAAATACTGGAAAGCAGGGAGGATTATAGTGGTAGATGGCTCATACTAAGACGCTATTAGGGGAGATGCGTATTACTTTAGTGGTCTATTATGGCCCTAATCAGGATGACCCATCGTGCCTAGAAATTATTCATAGTCACTTGATAGATTTCCCTGATCCTATTATCTGGGTAGGGGATTTTAACATCGTTCTAGATCCTAAGGTAGACACATCTCCAAAATCAAGAGCTATTGTGTCTTCCAAATCACAACAGACCCTTATAAATATAATGAAGCAGATTGGGCTCTCAGATTTATGGAGGGAACGTGCAGGGGACCAACTAGGAGTTTCGTTTATTAATCTAAAATACAACCACAAATCAAGTATCGACTATGCACTGTTAAGTTATAGCCTTATGGATTTGGTTAAACATATCGAATATCTGCCATCCCACCTATCGGATCACTCTGCTATATCTTTCAGTTTATTGCCTACTCAGCAACAACAGTCCAGATCATGGTCTTTTGACCGTACTATTTTATTAGTGGAGGATGAGATTGAGTTCCTTATAACTGAGACCAAACAGTTTCTTGAGCTGAACCTAAATACAGTAAGTATCTCAGTGGTTTGGGACAGAATGAAGGCTTTTTGGAGAGGCTGAATTACAACAGGGCCTCTTACAGAAAAAATAAATGTAATAATGAGATTAAGAGGTAGAAGATGATATGAATAAAATACAACTTAACTTAAGCTTTCAAACAGGTATAGACCCGACGGCAGACTTGGAAAACAAAAAACCATTGGAGGATATTCTCCAGGAGAGAATTGCCCGCAGATGGGAAGCAAGTAAAATCTCCCACTTTGAATTCGGGGAAAGTGCCGGTAAGTTACTTGCTTGGATAGTGAAATCAGATCAAGCACGTAACCACATAAAACAGATCATGGTGGAAGGCGAATCATCACCTTGGCTATCTAATCAAGAAATAGGGAAGGCCTTTTGTAATTTTTTCCATTCTATTTATAGTAACAACACGATGGAAGACCCTGTAACAAGGAAAGAATGCCTTAATAAGGTTTGCCTCCCCTGTCATACGATCGAGCAACAATCCGGTCTGGATAGGGAAATCAGTGAAGAAGAAGTCAGGCAGATAATCGACCTCTATAAAAGAGATAAGGCAGCCGGGCCAGATGGTCTCCCAGGAGAGTTATATCGTTCGCTTAAAGATATTGTTACTCCAGTCTTGGTGAAACTTTTCAACTCTATATTCTTGAAGGGAGAGAGTCTCCTGGGTCGTGGAGCGATGCCACAATCGTGCTAATCCTAAAACCTGGCAAATCCCCCACTGACTGTGGCTCTTATCGCCCAATTTCTCTTCTAAATAATGATTATAAACTCTTCGCCGCCATTCTTTCAAAAAGTTTTGGGGGAGTCATGGATAACATCATTCATACAGATCAAAAAGGTTTTATTAAAGGGCGACAATTAGCGGACCTTACTTATGATCTTGTAGGAGCATTTGACATCGCATCCACATTTACCCTCCCTCTGGCGTTCTAACATTAGATGCAACCAAAGCCTTTGACAGGGTCAATTGGACCTACCAGTCAGATGTAATGAAGAAGTTTAATCTAGGAAGAGGATTCTGTCGGGTGATCGAACTGCTGTATAAGTTCCCCGACGGCTAGATTACTTGTTAACGGGTCATTGACAGATTCTTTTATCATCACTAGGGGTACCCGGCAGGGCTGCCCCCTCTCCCCTCTCCTATTTAATCTATATATAGAACCGTTTGCACATGCTCTTAGAGAAGACCATAACATTCTCTCTTTTAAATTTGGAGAGTAGAGGGGGAGAGTGGCCCTGTATGCAGACGATATCCTACTATTTACAGCTCTTTCTGCGGTCATTTCCTGTGCGGAAGAATTTGGCAACATATCGGGATACGAAATAAATGCCAATAAGACCAAGGTAATGGCATGGAATATGGATACTACACACCACCATATCACCTCCACTATGAGATATTTAGGAATCATAATAACTCAGGACGTTGGGAAGATCCCTGAACTTAATCTTGATCGTATTTTTAGAACCTGCCAAAAACAAATGAAATCCTGGGCTCACCTGCCTTTATCCATCTTGGGCAGGATAAACTTAATTAAAATGTCAACTTTCCCCAGGATAACATTTCTTTTTAATTTCATTCCACTTATGTTTGATATGAAACAACTAGTGAAATGCCAAGGGGAATTAAATTAATTTGTATGGAAATATAGAACTTCCAGGTTAGCTTGGAAAAAGCTTAGGCGGAAGAGGGAGAAAGGAGGATTGGCTGTGCCTGACCTGCATTATTATGCGTGGGCATTCAAATTGTCTCATTCTAGAATGCTGTTGAAAATGCCCAATACTACAACTGTGGTTTAGTGTTAATGTTTAGGGCCATGCTAAGAGGAGTGGGATTGTCGGAAGCAGGCTATATATTTAAGTTTGGGGACCAGAAATTCTTTAAAAAAGTTAAACTGAAGGTCCTCCAGTCGATAGCCCGAAAGCTGGTCAGCATTAAGAAGAAGAATAGGGTTGGGATAATTCTCAAATGGTGCACCTTTATGGGATTCTCCGGGCACTCCTGCATGTCTCCAAGATAGTTTGAGTATCCCTCTGAAGGATGCTGGGATCCTAACATGGGGGGGCCTGTTGGAGGGGGCCACTTTGCCCTCATGGGAAGTTCCTTGAGAGAAAGTGGGGCCCGGTCTTTCTAAATTTAAGTACTATCAAATGAACAGCTGGCTACAATCACAGGCTAAGCGCTATACATCATTAGGGAAGGGGAGCCACTTAGAAGAACAACTAGTGGCAAAACCGGCAGGCAAAAAGGAGATCTCAATTTGGTACTGGGAGATTGAGGAGAAAGCAGACGGAGAATTTAGTCTTGCCGATGAATTGTGGGGAGAGCAGATGAATAAGCAATGCGAGTTAATCTGGATGGACTCTTTTAACACTCTCTATAGAATAGTTAATCTGCCTGGCTTAGGCGTAACCACATTTTCACAGCTCATAGAGCATATCTCTCCCCGCTTAAGGTATCGAAATATCAGACGGGTAGAGTATGCAATAAATGTGGTGTCCCAGAAGCACCAGACATACATATGTTCAAAGACTGCCCCCTCATTAGCCACTTTGGGATTCTGTTTTTAAAACTTTGGAATCCATCCTGAAGGTCTCACTGTCTACCAGTTTGTCATTAATCATCTTCGGACTTGATGATAACATCATGGGCTCCTCAAGATCTTTACTCTTTTATGCAATATTGCTTGCAAGAAGGCAAATTTGCAAACACTGGGTTGATTCAACCGCACCGACCAACTCAGAATGGCTGACCTCTTTGTACGAAGTATCTAAGGTTGATATGGCTAGATCCTGTAATAAGAACAAACTTGTGTTTTGGGATCTATTGAGGCAGTGGAGATAGGTCTCCAGGTTTTTTTTGTGTTTTTTTTTATTTCCCCGGGTCCTATGATTATGCCTTTGATGCTTCATGGACTATCGAAAAAGGGTCTCCCACTATATTATATTGGTCCGGCAGGTTTGTAAAAACCTAGATGTAGCAAAAAAAAACTCTCCCCCACGTTTTTTTTCTTTTCCTTAGTGGGGTTAAGGCAAATGAGGCCAAAAAAAAAGAACCGTTATGAGAGAACGGAAGAGGAATAAAAGGTGTTCCTCCTTTCTTTTGATGCGCAGGTATCATCCCACACACCCAAAAGTCGGTAGTATTCGTGGCATTATGTGTATGATACAACATCTGGATGAATGTATTGTTTAGGTAGGATTGTCGATGCTTCTGCTCATGATAGGGAAGCGTGAAATAGTGATGCTCAACTGGTTCAGAAGTAGTGGCAATCAGCAATTGTCGAGCAGGAGCCACTTTCTCAACAAACCAAGTTATTGCTGCCATAGCCACCATAGCAACAACAAACCCTATAGCACAAATAATTTTCTTATTGCAGATCTTAGCAACTTTTGATCTTTCAGCAGACATGATTATTTCATCGCCAAAAATAACATTTGTTGGAGCTCTTATCCCTGGGCAGCCGTTGATTTCTTCACTGACGGTCAAGACGCGTGTCACTTCACAGGACTGATCTCTCCCCACCTTGCCACATCGGCACTCCGTTTCACCAACAAAGGCCTGTAGCTCAACCAGTCTTTTTCAACACTGCAGATTCTTTCCTTGGCCTCAGTTGGTATCGTGATGCTCCAGAAATTGTGTGGTCCGGGAAGACTTCCTCAGATTCGTCAGGTGGGATGGCTTGGTTTTTCTCTGTATCCAGAATCTCTCGATGGTTGGTCAGCACAGCAGGTTCCACCAACGTAGGCTACACATGCTTGCAGTGTGTGCTATGGACCCAGTTCTTCCTGTTCGTCACTCGAACTGCTGTCCTCGTCGCCAGGAGCCCTTGCTCTGGTCCTCGCCACCTCGGCTCCAAACTGTTCGACCGCTCGAAGACCTTGACCATCACATTGTCTCCAGGACGGAGTTCGTGGGCCTTACCTATAGATCTGTCTGGAAGAGCTTCTCGAACCTGTTGATGAATAGAGATCAAACTGTTGGTTAATTCATGTATTGGCCGTGGCTTAGGAACTCCCCAAATGTTCATCGGTCTCCCAAACACCACTTCATATGGTATGAGTCCAGATCGTGAATGTGGCACCGATCTTATGGACAACAATGCCAGAGGTAGTGCATCTGGCCATTTCAGAGACGTGGAAGCCAGTATTTTTGCTAATTTCAGTTTCAAAGTAGTGTTGTACCTCTCCACTAATCCTGCTGATTGTGGGTGGAAGACTGCATGGAATTTCTGCTTGATCCCTAATCCTTTCAGGACATATTCAACAACATGCCCAATAAAATGAGGTCCGTTATCACTCCACAAAAGTTTGCAAACACCACATCTAGGGAAAAACTCCTTTAGAAGTACCTTCGCTGTAGTGAGAGCTGTATTATCCTTTGTAGATAGGGGGCTATTGTGTAAGATTAGAACTTCCCCCTATAGACCGTTAGCTCCTATATTAGAAATCCATAAGGCAAAGGGCTTGGAACGGCCCTCTATGGGGCTGAGTTGTGGGGTCTGAAAAATGTAAAAGAGCTGACCAGGGCTGAAAATAAGTTTGCCAGGGCAATTGTCAACCTCCCGGGTGCATACCTCTAATACCCCTCAGATCTGATTTAGGGTTAAGATGCATAGGACATTATGATATCTTAAGGGCTCTTACCTTTTGGTTAAGAATTTGGGTGAGTAGCACTAAGGTACAAGTAAGGTGTGCTTCTGGGCTTTTATGGATCATGAATTTCTGATAAACAAAACTAACGGCCCGCTTACAACTAATTTTCTTAAACTTAAATGCGAGCTTGCCTTTGAACAGTTTTTAGATGACATTGAGACGTTTCAGGCAAGAGCTTTATACTTGCAGTTCAGATAGGGGACTTTACCATTACACTTTAGGCCAACGCACTCGTTTAATCTATATGCCCTGTGTGTCTGGATAAATCAGAGACTACCGAACACTTTCTCTTTTTCTGTCCTGCATATAATGATCATCGGAAAAAATGGATCATCCCTGTGTTCCGTATTTTATCTTGTATTCGCCCCTCTGATGCCATCAGGATGTTTATGTCTGATAATACCAGGAGGCTTGTATTTGCACTAACTAGGTATCTCCTGTATGCGTGGCGGAAACGTTTGAAGTTTTTATCAATTTAACCCTAGTACATGCAAAACAGTATTGATTGAAATGAACTGTTTTACTTTTTAACTGTAATTGCTGCTATTTGGAATATAATGTTCTTATCCAATTTTTTTCAATCGTTTTTATATTGTATTATGATGGTTTTCATCTCTGTAAATGATCAATTTCTTTTTTTGATCGAATAAACTTACTGTCTTACTTACTCCTTTGTAGGGTATGCCTCTATCCATTTACTGAAGGCACGTACCACCACTAGGCCATACTTTAAGTTATTGCAGCGTTCAAGTTGGATGTAATCTATCTGCAAAACTTCAAAAGGTGCAGTTGGTGTAGCAAACCCTCCTGTAGGAGTTTGTGTCCCTTTACCAGGATTATACTGCCAACAGATCAAACAGGACTGTACTACTCTCTTAGCTGTGCTGGCAATTTCAGGATGCTTCCAAATTCGCTTAAGCAATTTCGTTATTGCTAGAGCTCCAACATGTGCCAGCCCATGTGCCATTTGAACCATAGGTTGTAAATAGGCTGCAGGTAGTTTCCATTTATCCATGTCTTTGTTGAGCCAACAACCCTCATCGTCCAATATTCCTCCTTTAGCTCATTGCTCAAGTTCTGCTACAGAAGCAGATCTTTGTACATCTAACACTTCCTGTCTAGCGTCATGCCATCGCTCAGCTTGAGACTTCACCACGTACATAGAAGTAGTGCTTCGTTGCATCGCAGTCTCACGAGCTACGCGATCCGCAAAGGCATTATCTTGTCCTGTCTTATCAGTTACCTTCTTGTGTGCACTATACTTCACAATAGCTATCTTCTTTGGATATGTTAGTGCAGTCAGAAGATTATGCACTAATTCTCCGTGCATTATCTGCATCCCGTGGGACGTAAGAAAGCCTCTTTCCTTCCAAAGCAGGCCAAAATCATGGGCCACTCCAAAAGCATAGGGGCTGTCTGTAAAGATGTTCACACATAAGTCAGTGCTAAGTTCACACACTTGTGTCAAAGCTATTAGTTCAGCTGCTTGAGCCGACTTTTGTGGTATGCGAGCTGTCTCCACTACTGTCTTAAGTGTCGGAATTGCATATGCAGCTGAGGTCGTGTCATCTGGTAACTTCAAACAGGACTCATCAACCCACAGTTCCCCATCGACATATAAAAGGGGCGTATCTTTACCTCTTTAGGGTAATGTGAGGAGCCAAAAGTGTCAATTAGTATCCTGTCAGGAGAGCACTAGTTAAGTGCTGCGTTTTAGTCTGATTCAAAAGGGCATCTACTGCATGGGGTACTAGCACCAACAGTTTATGTGACAAAACTATCCCTTCACTCTGACGTATGAACATAGCTGTTGCTGCAATTTAACGGAAGCACCCAGGCAATGCATGAGCAACAGGATCAAGAACTGCTGAAAAGTACGCACAGGGAGGCTGCTTGTCACCGCGTGTCTGTACTAAAACGGAGAATGCACACCCATCTTTCTCGTGTACATAAAGTGTAAAGGCCTTCATGTAATCTGGAGTGCCTAACAGTGGTGCAGAACAAAGAGCTTGTTGTAACTGATGAAAAGCATTCTGACATTCATCTGTCCATGCAAGGGGCATTGGAGTATCTTTAGTCAAAAGCGCTAGCAGGGGTTTAACAATGTGTGAAAATCCTAATATCCATTGCCTGCAGAACGAAGTCAAACCAATGAATGCACGGACATCTTTCTGAGTAGAAGGTACTGGTGTGTCTAAAATTGTTTGTATGCGATCTGGTGTAAGTGCATGACCCTCCTTAGACAGAAGGTGACCTAAGTAGGTTAGCTTCCGTCTACAATATTGCAATTTCTTCCGTGACACTTTATGATGGTGTGTAGCAAGAAAAGAAAGCAAAGACAAAGTACATTCTTCACACTGTTCGGGCGTATCGGCTGCCAACAAGATGTCATCGACATATTGTATGAGAGCCACTCCTTTAGGCAAAATGAAAGAATCAAGTTGTCTTTTTAATGCTTGACTGTGAATGCTAGGACTCTCAGTGTAACCTTGAGGAATTCTACAAAATCTATACGATCGATTATTCAAAGTGAAGCCGAACAAATATCGGCTATCAGGATGAATAGGAATCGAGAAGAAAGCATTCTTCAAATTGATCAGAGAAAATGGAGTTGCTGTTGGAGGAACACGGGTAAGCAATGTCGGTATGTCTGAAACCACAGGGTACTGCGGTACTACAATCTTGTTGACTTCTCGTAAATCAATGATGAATCTGTAAATCATAGTATCAGTGTCTTTTTTTCAAAATAGGAAGAATAGGACTGTTGCAAACATTGCAAGGAACTTCCTCCACAACCCCCACTTTAATCAAATCATGGACAATGCGTATAAAAGCTTCTTCGCCTTCCTGAGAAATATTATATTGAGGCAATCGTGGCAATGAAGCACCCTCCTTGATACTAATATGCACTGGTGGATAACCATTTGCCCTACATCGGTGTCTGAAGTAGCCCACTAAGTACTAGGAAGTAGAGCTAATGCAATATCCTCTTTTACAAGACAAGATCTCTCAATCACAGGGTAGTTGTCATTCAAAATAACACGTACACCTTCAGGAGAACATCGTATCGTAGCCCTGAAATATTTAAGCATATCAAGACCCACAATATTATCTGGTGTGTTTGGAGAAAGCAAAAATGGACATGGAGCAGAAAACTTGTCAACATGGAATGCAAGTGGTTGTGATAGTGGGCTAAGGGAAGGTGTTCCATCGAAACCTATAGATGTAATGGTTAAGCCAGACAGGGGAGCCCTCGGAACCAATTGTTTAGATAAGGCGCTACGGGTAGCTCCTGTATCAACCAGAAACTGATCAGTAGAACCCAAAACATGCGCTGTAACATAGGGGCCCTTATGATCTACTGGAACTTCAACTGATTCCTTACTCCATCCTAGGCAATCCTATGCATAACAGAATCTTTCAAATCAGACGGCACATAATCAGACATTTGATATTGATTTTGTCTATCAAAAGTGTTAAATCCATCCTGCCCACGTGTATTAGCATCAAACCTAGCACGATCATCCGTGCTTCCTCTAGGCCCTGAATATCCTGAATGATTTCTCATTTGTCCCCGTCCATGCGGATACTGCTGAGTAGGTGATCTTCCCAGGTGGAGCTGAAGACAGCAATATCATCTAGATAAGCTGCACAAAAGTCATCCAGACCTGAGAGGACTTGGTTCACCAACCTTTGGAAAGTGGCAGGTGTGTTCTTCAAGCCAAAGGGCATCACCACAAATTGGTAATGACCTCCTGGGGTCAAAAATGCTGTTTTGGCTTTTGCATCATCAGCTAGCCTAATTTGCCAGTAGCCTGCTGTCAGGTCAAATGTGCTCAAAAACTTGGAAGAAGCCAATCTGTCAATGAGCTCATCTGCCCTGGGTATTGGATGGGCATCTGTCCTAGTGACAGCATTGAAACCTCTGTAGTCCACACAAAACCTCATCTCTCTCTTACCATCTTGGGTGTGAGGCTTTGGCACAAGGACTACTGGACTGGCCCAGGGGCTCTCTGAGGGCTCAATAGCTCCCAGTTCCAACATCTTTTGGACCTCTGTCCTGATACAGTCCCTGACATGATCAGGTTGCCTGTAGATTTTACTCTTCACAGGCAGACTGTCACCAGTGTCCACCTCATGGGTGCACCAGTTTGTCTGACTTGGGGCCAGGGAAAACATATGTCTATAGGCCTGTAGAACTTGTCTGCAGTCCTGTTGCTGTTGGTCAGTGAGGCTGCCTGCCAAGGCCACTCCATCAACTGAACCATCATCAGGGTTCCGAGAGAGCAGGTCTGGGAGAGGGTCACACTCCTCCTCCTGTCCCTCATCTGTAGCCATGAGCAAGCCCATGTCTGCCCTGTCAACATATGCCTTCAGTCTGTTGACATGAAGCACCCTGTGGGGGCTTCTGGGAGTCCCAAGATCAACCAAGTAGGTTACCTCTCCCTTTTGCTCAACAATAGTGTGGGGTCCAGACCATTTGTCTTGGAGTGCTGCTGGGGCCACTGGCTCCAACACCCACACTTTCTGTCCTGGCTGGTACACAGTCAGCACAGCCTTTGGTCATGCCAGGCTTTTTGAAGTTCCTGGCTAGCCTCAAGGTTTTTAGAAGCCTTTTTCATGTATTCAGCCATCCTGGAGCGGAGGCCATGTACATAGTCCACTATATCATGCTTAGGCTTTTTGAGAGGTAACTCCCATCCTTCCTTCACAAGACACAGGGGTCCTCTAACAGGGTGCCCAAACAAAAGTTAAAAAGGGCTGTAGCCAACCCCCTTTTGTGGGACCTCTCTATGAGCGAACAAAAGGCAGGGCAGCAAAATCTCCCATCTTCGCATAAGCTTTTCAGGGAGTCCCTTGATCATGCCCTTTAAGGTCTTGTTGAATCTTTGCACTGTGGATGGTAGGGTGTGGTGAACTTATAGTTTACACCACACTCTTTCCACATAGCAGTCAAATATCCAGACATAAAGTTTGCACCTCTGTCTGAGACAACCTCTTTCGGGAACCCCACTCTGGAGAAAACTCCAAGGAGGGCTCTTGCCACAACAGGAGCTGTTGTGGTCCTTAAGGGAATAGCTTCTGAATACCCGGTGGCATGATCCACTATCACCAGTATAAATCTGTGCCCAGAGGCTGTTTGGGGATCCATTGGTCCAACAATGTCAATCCCAACTCTTTCAAAGGGTACCCCCACCACAGGTAGTGGGATAAGGGGGGCCTTTGTGGTGCCACCTGATTTGCCACTGGCTTGGCAGGTGACACAGGAACGACAAAACTCCTTGGTATCTTCTGACATGTAAGGCCAGTGAAAGTGAGGGACAAGCCTGTCACATGTCTTGTTCTGGCCAAGATGTCCTGCTAGGGGAATATCATGGGCTAAGGTAAGAAGGAAGCCTCTAAATGTCAAAGGTATGACCAACCTCCTGGAAGCACCAGGCTTGGGGTCTCTAGCCTCTGAATAAAGGAGCCCTTCATCCCAATACACTCTGTGGGTACCTGTACCATTCCCAGCAGCCTCAGCAGCAGCTTGCTGCCTGAGGGGTTCAAGAGAGGGGCAGTCCAGCTGCGCCTGCCTCAGATCTGCCCTGGAAGGTCCCCCTGTCCCAAGAAACTCAACCTGATCAGGCTCAAGCTCTTCTAGGACAGTTCCTTCTTGGGTCTCACTATCAGCTTCCTCAGAAGGCTGATCTTCACTCTGAGGCAGGGGAGAAGGCACTGCCTTAACCCTACTGCTCTTTCTCTTGGTAGGCAACTGGTCCATAGTTTTAGGATCCAGTGCCTGTTCAGTTTGACACTTTTTGGCCTGTGACCTGGTCACAGCAAGGACATGTGCTGATATTCCCAGCATCTCTGCATGAGTCCTATACTCCACTTCAGACCAGACTGAAGATTCTAGATCATTGCCCAACAAACATTCTACAGGGAGGACTGAACTTACAACAACCTTTTTGAGGCCAGTTACCCCTTCCCCAGGAGAAATTAACAATTACCATACTATGGGTGGTAGTGACATTGCTAGCATTGGTCACTAGGTAATTGTCACCTAGAATGATCTGTCCAGGGTCCACAAAGTTAGGCGTCACCATGGTGACACTGGCACTTGTGTTCCTGTAGGCCTGAGCCACTTTATTATTAATCAAAGGTGTCTGTCTGTACTTGCCCAGGTTACTGGGGCTCACAGTAGAGGACATAGCCATGTCCACATCACAGACAAGGACAGCTTGAGTTGGTACTCTGGCTAGGCCAGAGTCCATCTCAGTTCCCAGGGTTAACCCTACTACACCCTTCTGTTGAAAACCACGACTTTTAGCTGTACTAGGGGAAACAGTTGCCTTAGGGGCAATGGTGGTTGGAGCTGTCTCCTTTTTGGTGCAATCACTGGTCCAGTGAGTATTACTTTTACAGATATTGCACCAGGGTTTTCTTTGGCCATCTTTCTTCTTGGATTTCTTGGAACCCCCCTCAGTAGAAGCTTTTTGGGGACCTGTTGAAGATTTCTGGTCTTTTACTTTCTGATCCCCACCCTTTTGGTCTGGCTTCTTCGGCTCACCACCTTGGTTCTGGTTTTTCTGCTTCACCCTGGTTCTGACCCATTTGTCTGCCTTCTTTCCCAATTCTTGGGGAGAGGTCAGATCAGAGTCAATCAGGTGCTGATACAACAACTGGTTCTGACAGTTAATAAGTATTTGTTCTCTCATGATCAAACTATACAATCCTGTATAGTCCTTAACTTTACTGCCCAGCAACCAGCCTTCCAGAGCCTTAGTGGCACAATCGGTAAACGTCGTTTACAACGCGGTGTT
This sequence comes from Lissotriton helveticus, assembly GCF_964261635.1. Taxonomy (NCBI): domain Eukaryota; kingdom Metazoa; phylum Chordata; class Amphibia; order Caudata; family Salamandridae; genus Lissotriton; species Lissotriton helveticus. The sequence continues at coordinate 1,255,094,102 of NC_136063.1, forward strand.
TACACCGCACGACCTTTACCACGCTGCCATTACAACGCAAGTCGCTACTACGAACCTATACTGTTCAGTGGTTAGGCCAAACCCATCAATCAGAGCACTCTTCAGGACTGTGTAGTTGTTAGCATCCTCATCACTAACTGTGAGGAGCTTGTCTCTGCCTTTTTCTGAAAAGGAGAGCCATAAGATTGCTGCCCACTGACTTTGGGGTACCTGCTGTACTTTGCAAGCCCTCTCCAAAGCAGTAATCCATTTGTGGATGTCATCCCCAACTTTGTAGGGTGGGACAATCTTGCTTAGGTTTCTATTATCATCGGACCTATCTTTATCCTTGGGGATAATGCTGCCACCAGTGGGTTCTACCCCACTTAACTTTTGCTCTCTTGCAAGAGCAAGTCTCTCTTTGGCGATGGCAAGTTCTTGCCTCTCAATCCTCAGATTGACTTCTCTCATTCTGGCCTGATGTTCTTTTCTCTCAGGGGAAGACATTCTCCTAACAACATCTGACCCTACTGAGGCACCAGGGTGGTGAGATTCCCTTGATAGGGATCTCCTCCTCCTGTGCTCAGTATTAAGCCTACTTGGGGGTCTGTATGGGGCTATGCCCCCTCCAGCCCCATGTAGGCTTAGGTTGGCCTGGCTAAGTACTACCACTTGGACCTGGCTATTAGCATCCCCATCAGAGTCCTCCTCTTCTACCTCATCTTCATCAATTAGATTAGGATCAGGGGAATCTTCTGCTGAGGGCTGTCCCTATTAACTGACAGACCTGTGCTAGAGGCCTTCTGAGCATCATATTCTTCCATGAGCTCAATCAGGTGTCTGAGGCTAGGGTTGGAACCCTGTTTTAACTTTCTAGAAGTACACAAGTGCCTCAAATCATGGAAAGTTAGAGTATCATATCTGGAAGATATCCTTAAAGGATCTACCTCCACTGGGAGAGATCCACTTGGTTCTGCTCTCAGAGACATGATCTAGTGAGGTGTGGTGTGTGCACCTACCTACACTAAGTGTTATCTACTAAACCTCTCTAGGAGTTGTAGTCAGGGTGTGCTAGGCCCTTTGCTCTTCAACTAAGTTCAGTAGAACTTAAGTATTTAAGACTTGAATTATATGTACCTCTAGGTACCTTAATGTGATCTTTCAAATGATATCTCAAGATATTATGGTAAAACAATCATCAAGCTCTTGTCCCAACCGCTGCACACCAATGTGAGAAGTTGGCCTGGGATATGATGTTCACTATTCTAGTGAGCACCTTGCACCAGTCCAAACAACCCTTATGGTGATGGTTGTAAAGTAAACCTTATAGACCAGCTATACTAGTGGTAGCATGGACAAAGCAGTCTAAGGCGAACACTTCAGAGAGCATATGAAGCCAATAGTTTTACCAATAATAACCCCTTGAATACCAGATGAAAGGACACCACACAAGGTATATATCAAATATATATGTATTTATTACTAACACAACCCCTCTGCACTCTTTATGAGGTCAGAGTTCCAGATACAGAGAAAAACCAAAAATGATGATGGACGGAGCGTTGACAATACAAACACTCACCCCCAGTCAACTGATCTGGGTTTAATCCATCACCGTTCTTTAGCTCTCTCCGCCACCCCAGTTCAGACATGGCCATATGCAAATCAGTCTGACCCTGTGCCTCATGGGAACAGTCCAGCCCGAACTGCCAAGCCATGTCTTCCCTGGACCGGAATCAAGCTTCCCAGGACCGGTTTCTGGCATTACAGCCGTCTTCAGCCGGGCTTGCTTGACTCCAGTGACAAAGTGAGCAAGGGACTCACGTCTGAGCATACCCTGCCAACTTAGGGCGAACAAAGAAAAACCAAAAGTGATGATGGACAGAGCGTTGACAATACAAACACTCACCCCCAGTCAACTGATCTGGGTTTAATCCATCACCGTTCTTTAGCTCACTCCGCCACCCCAGTTCAGACATGGCCTTATGCAAATCAGTCTGATCCTGTGCCTCATGGGAACAGTCCAGCCCGAACTGCCAAGCCATGTCTTCCCTGGACCGGAATCAAGCTTCCCAGGAACGGTTTCTGGCATTACAGCCGTCTTCAGCCGGGCTTGCTTGACTCCAGTGGCAAAGTGAGCAAGGGACTCACGTCTGAGCATACCCTGCCAACTTAGGGCGAACAAAGAAAAACCAAAAGTGATGATGGACGGAGCGTTGACAATACAAACACTCACCCTCAGTCAACTGATCTGGGTTTAATCCATCACCGTTCTTTAGCTCACTCCGCCACCCCAGTTCAGACATGGCCATATGCAAATCAGTCTGACCCTGTGCCTCATGGGAACAGTCCAGCCCGAACTGCCAAGCCATGTCTTCCCTGGACCGGAATCAAGCTTCCCAGGACCGGTTTCTGGCATTACAGCCGTCTTCAGCCGGGCTTGCTTGACTCCAGTGGCAAAGTGAGCAAGGGACTCACGTCTGAGCATACCCTGCCAACTTAGGGCGAACAAAGAAACGCCAAAAGTGATGATAGACGGAGCGTTGACGATACAAACAATCAACCCCAGTCAACTGATCTGGGTTTAATCCATCACCGTTCTTTAGCTTACTCCGCCACCCCAGTTCAGACATGGCCATATGCAAATCAGTCTGACCCTGTGCCTCATGGGAACAGTCCAGCCCGAACTGCCAAGCCATGTCTTCCCTGGACCGGAATCAAGCTTCCCAGGACCGGTTTCTGGCATTACAGCCGTCTTCAGCCGGGATTGCTTGACTCCAGTGGCAAAGTGAGCAAGGGACTCACGTCTGAGCATAACCTGCCAACTTAGCGCGAACAAAGAAAAACCAAAAGTGATGATAGACGGAGCGTTGACAATACAAACACTCACCCCCAGTCAACTGATCTGGGTTTAATCCATCACCGTTCTTTAGCTCACTCCGCCACCCCAGTTCAGACATGGCCATATGCAAATCAGTCTGACCCTGTGCCTCATGGGAACAGTCCAGCCCGAACTGCCAAGCCATGTCTTCCCTGGACCGGAATCAAGCTTTCCAGGACCGGTTTCTGGCATTACTGCCGTCTTCAGCCGGGCTTGCTTGACTCCAGTGGCAAAGTGAGCAAGGGACTCACGCCTGAGCATACCCTGCCAACTTAGGGCGAACAAAGAAAAACCAAAAGTGATGATGGACGGAGCGTTGACAATACAAACACTCACCCCCAGTCAACTCATCTGGGTTTAATCCATCACCGTACTTTAGCTCACTCCGCCACCCCAGTTCAGACATGGCCATATGCAAATCAGTCTGACCCTGTGCCTCATGGGAACAGTCCAGCCCGAACTGCCAAGCCATGTCTTCCCTGGACCGGAATCAAGCTTCCCAGGACCGGTTTCTGGCATTACAGCCGTCTTCAGCCGGGCTTGCTTGACTCCAGTGGCAAAGTGAGCAAGGGACTCACGTCTGAGCATACCCTGCCAACTTAGGGCGAACAAAGAAAAACCAAAAGTGATGATGGACGGAGCGTTGACAATACAAACACTCACCCCAGTCAACTGATCTGGGTTTAATCCATCACCGTTCTTTAGCTCACTCCGCCACCCCAGTTCAGACATGGCCATATGCAAATCAGTCTGACCCTGTGCCTCATAGGAATGGTCCAGCCTGAACTGCCAAGCCATGTCTTCCCTGGACCGGAATCTAGCTTCCCAGGACCGGTTTCTGGCATTACAGCCGTCTTCAGCCGGGCTTGCTTGACTCCAGTGGCAAAGTGAGCAAGGGACTCACGTCTGAACATACCCTGCCAACTTAGGGCGAACAAAGAAAAAACAAAAGTGATGATGGACGGAGCGTTGACAATACAAACACTCACCCCAGTCAACTGATCTGGGTTTAATCCATCACCGTTCTTTAGCTCACTCCGCCACCCCAGTTCAGACATGGCCATATGCAAATCAGTCTGACCCTGTGCCTCATGGGAACGGTCCAGCCCGAACTGCCAAGCCATGTCTTCCCTGGACTGGAATCAAGCTTCCCAGGACTGTTTTCTGGCATTACAGCCGTCTTCAGCCATGCTTGCTTGAATCCAGTGGCAAAGTTAGCAAGGGACTCACGTCTGAGCATACCCTGCCAACTTAGGGCGAACAAAGAAAAACCAACAGTGAGGATGGACGGAGCGTTGACAATACAAACACTCACCCCCAGTCAACTGATCTGGGTTTAATCCATCACCGTTCTTTAGCTCACTCGGCCACCCCAGTTCAGACATGGCCATATGCAAATCAGTCTGACCCCGTGCCTCATGGGAACAGTCCAGACCGAACTGCCAAGCCATGTCTTCCCTGGACCGGAATCAAGCTTCCCAGGACCGGTTTCTGGCATTACAGCTGTCTTCAGCCGGGCTTGCTTGACTCCAGTGGCAAAGTGAGCAAGGGACTCACGTCTGAGCATACCCTGCCAACTTAGGGCAAACAAAGAAAAACCAAAAGTGATGATGGACGGAGCGTTGACAATACAAACACTCACCCCCAGTCAACTGATCTGGGTTTAATCCATCACCGTTCTTTAGCTCACTCCGCCACCCCAGTTCAGACATGGCCATATGCAAATCAGTCTGACCCTGTGCCTCATGGGAACAGTCCAGCCCGAACTGCCAAGCCATGTCTTCCCTGGACCGGAATCAAGTTTCCCAGGACCGGTTTCTGGCATTACAGCCATCTTCAGCCGGGCTTGCTTGACTCCAGTGACAAAGTGAGCAAGGGACTCACGTCTGAGCATACCCTGCCAACTTTGGGCGAACAAAGAAAAACCAAAAGTGATGATGGACGGAGCGTTTACAATACAAACACTCACCCCCAGTCAACTGATCTGCGTTTAATCCATCACCGTTCTTTAGCTCACTCCGCCACCCCAGTTCAGACATGGCCATATGCAAATCAGTCTGACCCTGTGCCTCATGGGAACAGTCCAGCCCGAACTGCCAAGCCATGTCTTCCCTGGACCGGAATCAAGCTTCCCAGGACCGTTTTCTGGCATTACAGCCGTCTTCAGCCATGCTTGCTTGACTCCAGTGGCAAAGTTAGCAAGGGACTCACGTCTGAGCATACCCTGCCAACTTAGGGCGAACAAAGAAAAACCAAAAGTGAGGATGGACGGAGCGTTGACAATACAAACACTCACCCCCAGTCAACTGATTAGGGTTTAATCCATCATCGTTCTTTAGCTCACTCCGCCACCCCAGTTCAGACATGGCCATATGCAAATCAGTGTGACCCTGTGCCTCATGGGAACAGTCCAGCCCGAACTGCCAAGCCATGTCTTCCCTGGACCGGAATCAAGCTTCCCAGGACCGGTTTCTGGCATTACTGCCGTCTTCAGCCGGGCTTGCTTGACTCCAGTGGCAAAGTGAGCAAGGGACTCACGTCTGAGCATACCCTGCCAACTTAGGGCGAACAAAGAAAAACCAAAAGTGATGATGGACGGAGCGTTGACAATACAAACACTCACCCCCAGTCAACTCATCTGGGTTTAATCCATCACCGTACTTTAGCTCACTCCGCCACCCCAGTTCAGACATGGCCATATGCAAATCAGTCTGACCCTGTGCCTCATGGGAACAGTCCAGCCCGAACTGCCAAGCCATGTCTTCCCTGGACCGGAATCAAGCTTCCCAGGACCGGTTTCTGGCATTACAGCCGTCTTCAGCCAGGCTTGCTTGACTCCAGTGGCAAAGCGAGCAAGGGACTCACGTCTGAGCATACCCTACCAACTTAGGGCGAACAAAGAAAAACCAAAAGTGATGATGGACGGAGCGTTGACAAACAAACACTCACCCCAGTCAACTGATCTGGGTTTAATCCATCACCGTTCTTTAGCTCACTCCGCCACCCCAGTTCAGACATGGCCATATGCAAATCAGTCTGACCCTGTGCCTCATGGGAATGGTCCAGCCTGAACTGCCAAGCCATGTCTTCCCTGGACCGGAATCAAGCTTCCCAGGACCGGTTTCTGGCATTACAGCCGTCTTCAGCCGGGCTTGCTTGACTCCAGTGGCAAAGTGAGCAAGGGACTCACGTCTGAGCATACCCTGCCAACTTAGGGCGAACAAAGAAAAACCAAAAGTGATGATGGACGGAGCGTTGACAATACAAACACTCACCCCCACTCAACTGATCTGGGTTTAATCCATCACCGTTCTTTAGCTCACTCCGCCACCCCAGTTCAGACATGGCCATATGCAAATCAGTCTGACCCTGTGCCTCATGGGAACGGTCCAGCCCGAACTGCCAAGCCATGTCTTCCCTGGACTGGAATCAAGCTTCCCAGGACTGTTTTCTGGCATTACAGCCGTCTTCAGCCATGCTTGCTTGACTCCAGTGGCAAAGTTAGCAAGGGACTCACGTCTGAGCATACCGTGCCAACTTAGGGCGAACAAAGAAAAACCAAAAGTGAGGATGGACGGAGCGTTGACAATACAAACACTCACCCCCAGTCAACTGATCTGGGTTTAATCCATCACCTCACTCGGCCATCCCAGTTCAGACATGGCCATATGCAAATCAGTCTGACCCCGTGCCTCATGGGAACAGTCCAGACCGAACTGCCAAGCCATGTCTTCCCTGGACCGGAATCAAGCTTCCCAGGACCGGTTTCTGGCATTACAGCTGTCTTCAGCCGGGCTTGCTTGACTCCAGTGGCAAAGTGAGCAAGGGACTCACGTCTGAGCATACCCTGCCAACTTAGGGCAAAAAAAGAAAAACCAAAAGTGATGATGGACGGAGCGTTGACAATACAAACACTCACCCCCAGTCAACTTATCTGGGTTTAATCCATCACCTCACTCGGCCACCCCAGTTCAGACATGGCCATATGCAAATCAGTCTGACCCCGTGCCTCATGGGAACAGTCCAGACCGAACTCCCAAGCCATGTCTTCCCTGGACCGGAATCAAGCTTCCCAGGACCGGTTTCTGGCATTACAGCTGTCTTCAGCCGGGCTTGCTTGACTCCAGTGGCAAAGTGAGCAAGGGACTCACGTCTGAGCATACCCTGCCAACTTAGGGCGAACAAAGAAAAACCAAAAGTGATGATGGACGGAGCGTTGACAATACAAACACTCACCCCCAGTCAACTGATCTGGGTTTCATCCATCACCGTTCTTTAGCTCACTCCGCCACCCCAGTTCAGACATGGCCATATTCAAATCAGTCTGACCCTGTGCCTCATGGGAACAGTCCAGCCCGAACTGAAAAGCCATGTCTTCCCTGGACCGGAATCAAGCTTCCCAGGACCGGTTTCTGGCATTACAGCCATCTTCAGCCGGGCTTGCTTGACTCCAGTGACAAAGTGAGCAAGGGACTCACGTCTGAGCATACCCTGCCAACTTTGGGCGAACAAAGAAAAACCAAAAGTGATGATGGACGGAGCGTTTACAATACAAACACTCACCCCCAGTCAACTGATCTGGGTTTAATCCATCACCGTTCTTTAGCTCACTCCGCCACCCCAGTTCAGACATGGCCATATGCAAATCAGTCTGACCCTGTGCCTCATGGGAACAGTCCAGCCCGAACTGCCAAGCCATGTCTTCCCTGGACCGGAATCAAGCTTCCCAGGACCGGTTTCTGGCATTACAGCCGTCTTCAGCCGGGCTTGCTTGACTCCAGTGGCAAAGTGAGCAAGGGACTCACGTCTGAGCATACCCTGCCAACTTAGGGCGAACAAAGAAAAACCAAAAGTGATGATGGACGGAGCGTTGACAATACAAACACTCATCCTCAGTCAACTGATCTGGGTTTAATCCATCACCATTCTTTAGCTCACTCCGCCACCCCAGTTCAGACATGGCCATATGCAAATCAGTCTGACCCTGTGCCTCATGGGAACAGTCCAGCCTCAACTGCCAAGCCATGTCTTCCCTGAACCGGAATCAAGCTTCCCAGGACCGGTTTCTGGCATTACAGCCGTCTTCAGCCGGGCTTGCTTGACTCCAGTGGCAAAGTGAGCAAGGGACTCACGTCTGAGCATACCCTGCCAACTTAGGGCGAACAAAGAAAAACCAAAAGTGATGATGGACGGAGCGTTGACAATACAAACACTCATCCTCAGTCAACTGATCTGGGTTTAATCCATCACCATTCTTTAGCTCACTCCGCCACCCCAGTTCAGACATGGCCATATGCAAATCAGTCTGACCCTGTGCCTCATGGGAACAGTCCAGCCTCAACTGCCAAGCCATGTCTTCCCTGAACCGGAATCAAGCTTCCCAGGACCGGTTTCTGGCATTACAGCCGTCTTCAGCCGGGCTTGCTTGACTCCAGTGGCAAAGTGAGCAAGGGACTCACGTCTGAGCATACCCTGCCAACTTAGGGCGAACAAAGAAAAGCCAAAAGTGATGATGGACGGAGCGTTGACAATACAAACACTCACCCCCAGTCAGCTGATCTGCGTTTAATCCATCACCGTTCTTTAGCTCACTCCGCCACCCCAGTTCAGACATGGCCATATGCAAATCAGTCTGACCCTGTGCCTCATGGGAACAGTCCAGCCCGAACTGCCAAGCCATGTCTTCCCTGGACTGGAATCAAGCTTCCCAGGACTGTTTTCTGGCATTACAGCCGTCTTCAGCCATGCTTGCTTGACTCCAGTGGCAAAGTTAGCAAGGGACTCACGTCTGAGCATACCCTGCCAACTTAGGGCGAACAAAGAAAAACCAAAAGTGATGATGGACGGAGCGTTGACAATACAAACACTCACCCCCACTCAACTGATCTGGGTTTAATCCATCACCGTTCTTTAGCTCACTCCGCCACCCCAGTTCAGACATGGCCATATGCAAATCAGTCTGACCCTGTGCCTCATGGGAACGGTCCAGCCCGAACTGCCAAGCCATGTCTTCCCTGGACTGGAATCAAGCTTCCCAGGACTGTTTTCTGGCATTACAGCCGTCTTCAGCCATGCTTGCTTGACTCCAGTGGCAAAGTTAGCAAGGGACTCACGTCTGAGCATACCGTGCCAACTTAGGGCGAACAAAGAAAAACCAAAAGTGAGGATGGACGGAGCGTTGACAATACAAACACTCACCCCCAGTCAACTGATCTGGGTTTAATCCATCACCTCACTCGGCCATCCCAGTTCAGACATGGCCATATGCAAATCAGTCTGACCCCGTGCCTCATGGGAACAGTCCAGACCGAACTGCCAAGCCATGTCTTCCCTGGACCGGAATCAAGCTTCCCAGGACCGGTTTCTGGCATTACAGCTGTCTTCAGCCGGGCTTGCTTGACTCCAGTGGCAAAGTGAGCAAGGGACTCACGTCTGAGCATACCCTGCCAACTTAGGGCAAAAAAAGAAAAACCAAAAGTGATGATGGACGGAGCGTTGACAATACAAACACTCACCCCCAGTCAACTTATCTGGGTTTAATCCATCACCTCACTCGGCCACCCCAGTTCAGACATGGCCATATGCAAATCAGTCTGACCCCGTGCCTCATGGGAACAGTCCAGACCGAACTCCCAAGCCATGTCTTCCCTGGACCGGAATCAAGCTTCCCAGGACCGGTTTCTGGCATTACAGCTGTCTTCAGCCGGGCTTGCTTGACTCCAGTGGCAAAGTGAGCAAGGGACTCACGTCTGAGCATACCCTGCCAACTTAGGGCGAACAAAGAAAAACCAAAAGTGATGATGGACGGAGCGTTGACAATACAAACACTCACCCCCAGTCAACTGATCTGGGTTTCATCCATCACCGTTCTTTAGCTCACTCCGCCACCCCAGTTCAGACATGGCCATATTCAAATCAGTCTGACCCTGTGCCTCATGGGAACAGTCCAGCCCGAACTGAAAAGCCATGTCTTCCCTGGACCGGAATCAAGCTTCCCAGGACCGGTTTCTGGCATTACAGCCATCTTCAGCCGGGCTTGCTTGACTCCAGTGACAAAGTGAGCAAGGGACTCACGTCTGAGCATACCCTGCCAACTTTGGGCGAACAAAGAAAAACCAAAAGTGATGATGGACGGAGCGTTTACAATACAAACACTCACCCCCAGTCAACTGATCTGGGTTTAATCCATCACCGTTCTTTAGCTCACTCCGCCACCCCAGTTCAGACATGGCCATATGCAAATCAGTCTGACCCTGTGCCTCATGGGAACAGTCCAGCCCGAACTGCCAAGCCATGTCTTCCCTGGACCGGAATCAAGCTTCCCAGGACCGGTTTCTGGCATTACAGCCGTCTTCAGCCGGGCTTGCTTGACTCCAGTGGCAAAGTGAGCAAGGGACTCACGTCTGAGCATACCCTGCCAACTTAGGGCGAACAAAGAAAAACCAAAAGTGATGATGGACGGAGCGTTGACAATACAAACACTCATCCTCAGTCAACTGATCTGGGTTTAATCCATCACCATTCTTTAGCTCACTCCGCCACCCCAGTTCAGACATGGCCATATGCAAATCAGTCTGACCCTGTGCCTCATGGGAACAGTCCAGCCTCAACTGCCAAGCCATGTCTTCCCTGAACCGGAATCAAGCTTCCCAGGACCGGTTTCTGGCATTACAGCCGTCTTCAGCCGGGCTTGCTTGACTCCAGTGGCAAAGTGAGCAAGGGACTCACGTCTGAGCATACCCTGCCAACTTAGGGCGAACAAAGAAAAGCCAAAAGTGATGATGGACGGAGCGTTGACAATACAAACACTCACCCCCAGTCAGCTGATCTGCGTTTAATCCATCACCGTTCTTTAGCTCACTCCGCCACCCCAGTTCAGACATGGCCATATGCAAATCAGTCTGACCCCGTGCCTCATGGGAACAGTCCAGACCGAACTCCCAAGCCATGTCTTCCCTGGACCGGAATCAAGCTTCCCAGGACCGGTTTCTGGCATTACAGCTGTCTTCAGCCGGGCTTGCTTGACTCCAGTGGCAAAGTGAGCAAGGGACTCACGTCTGAGCATACCCTGCCAACTTAGGGCGAACAAAGAAAAACCAAAAGTGATGATGGACGGAGCGTTGACAATACAAACACTCACCCCCAGTCAACTGATCTGGGTTTCATCCATCACCGTTCTTTAGCTCACTCCGCCACCCCAGTTCAGACATGGCCATATTCAAATCAGTCTGACCCTGTGCCTCATGGGAACAGTCCAGCCCGAACTGAAAAGCCATGTCTTCCCTGGACCGGAATCAAGCTTCCCAGGACCGGTTTCTGGCATTACAGCCATCTTCAGCCGGGCTTGCTTGACTCCAGTGACAAAGTGAGCAAGGGACTCACGTCTGAGCATACCCTGCCAACTTTGGGCGAACAAAGAAAAACCAAAAGTGATGATGGACGGAGCGTTTACAATACAAACACTCACCCCCAGTCAACTGATCTGGGTTTAATCCATCACCGTTCTTTAGCTCACTCCGCCACCCCAGTTCAGACATGGCCATATGCAAATCAGTCTGACCCTGTGCCTCATGGGAACAGTCCAGCCCGAACTGCCAAGCCATGTCTTCCCTGGACCGGAATCAAGCTTCCCAGGACCGGTTTCTGGCATTACAGCCGTCTTCAGCCGGGCTTGCTTGACTCCAGTGGCAAAGTGAGCAAGGGACTCACGTCTGAGCATACCCTGCCAACTTAGGGCGAACAAAGAAAAACCAAAAGTGATGATGGACGGAGCGTTGACAATACAAACACTCATCCTCAGTCAACTGATCTGGGTTTAATCCATCACCATTCTTTAGCTCACTCCGCCACCCCAGTTCAGACATGGCCATATGCAAATCAGTCTGACCCTGTGCCTCATGGGAACAGTCCAGCCTCAACTGCCAAGCCATGTCTTCCCTGAACCGGAATCAAGCTTCCCAGGACCGGTTTCTGGCATTACAGCCGTCTTCAGCCGGGCTTGCTTGACTCCAGTGGCAAAGTGAGCAAGGGACTCACGTCTGAGCATACCCTGCCAACTTAGGGCGAACAAAGAAAAGCCAAAAGTGATGATGGACGGAGCGTTGACAATACAAACACTCACCCCCAGTCAGCTGATCTGCGTTTAATCCATCACCGTTCTTTAGCTCACTCCGCCACCCCAGTTCAGACATGGCCATATGCAAATCAGTCTGACCCTGTGCCTCATGGGAACAGTCCAGCCCGAACTGCCAAGCCATGTCTTCCCTGGACTGGAATCAAGCTTCCCAGGACTGTTTTCTGGCATTACAGCCGTCTTCAGCCATGCTTGCTTGACTCCAGTGGCAAAGTTAGCAAGGGACTCACGTCTGAGCATACCCTGCCAACTTAGGGCGAACAAAGAAAAACCAAAAGTGAGGATGGACGGAGCGTTGACAATACAAACACTCACCCCCAGTCAACTGATCTGGGTTTAATCCATCACCTCACTCGGCCACCCCAGTTCAGACATGGCCATATGCAAATCAGTCTGACCCCGTGCCTCATGGGAACAGTCCAGACCGAACTCCCAAGCCATGTCTTCCCTGGACCGGAATCAAGCTTCCCAGGACCGGTTTCTGGCATTACAGCTGTCTTCAGCCGGGCTTGCTTGACTCCAGTGGCAAAGTGAGCAAGGGACTCACGTCTGAGCATACCCTGCCAACTTAGGGCGAACAAAGAAAAACCAAAAGTGATGATGGACGGAGCGTTGACAATACAAACACTCACCCCCAGTCAACTGATCTGGGTTTCATCCATCACCGTTCTTTAGCTCACTCCGCCACCCCAGTTCAGACATGGCCATATTCAAATCAGTCTGACCCTGTGCCTCATGGGAACAGTCCAGCCCGAACTGCCAAGCCATGTCTTCCCTGGACCGGAATCAAGCTTCCCAGGACCGGTTTCTGGCATTACAGCCATCTTCAGCCGGGCTTGCTTGACTCCAGTGGCAAAGTGAGCAAGGGACTCACGTCTGAGCATACCCTGCCAACTTAGGGCGAACAAAGAAAAACCAAAAGTGATGATGGACGGAGCGTTGACAATACAAACACTCATCCTCAGTCAACTGATCTTGGTTTAATCCATCAACGTTCTTTAGCTCACTCCGCCACCCCAGTTCAGACATGGCCATATGCAAATCAGTCTGACCCTGTGCCTCATGGGAACAGTCCAGCCCGAACTGCCAAGCCATGTCTTCCCTGGACCGGAATCAAGCTTCCCAGGACCGGTTTCTGGCATTACAGCCATCTTCAGCCGAACTTGCTTGACTCCAGTGGCAAAGTGAGCAAGGGACTCACGTCTGAGCATACCCTGCCAACTTAGGGCGAACAAAGAAAAGCCAAAAGTGATGATGGATGGAGCGTTGACAATACAAACACTCACCCCCAGTCAGCTGATCTGGGTTTAATCCATCACCGTTCTTTAGCTCACTCCGCCACCCCAGTTCAGACATGGCCATATGCAAATCAGTCTGACCCTGTGCCTCATGGGAACAGTCCAGCCCGAACTGCCAAGCCATGTCTTCCCTGGACAGGAATCAAGCTTCCCAGGACCGTTTTCTGGCATTACAGCCGTCTTCAGCCATGCTTGCTTGACTCCAGTGGCAAAGTTACCAAGGGACTCACGTCTGAGCATACCCTGCCAACTTAGGGCGAACAAAGAAAAACCAAAAGTGAGGATGGACGGAGCATTGACAATACAAACACTCACCCCCAGTCAACTGATCTGGATGTAATCCATCACCGTTCTTTAGCTCACTCCGCCACCCCAGTTCAGACATGGCCATATGCAAATCAGTCTGACCCTGTGCCTCATGGGAACAGTCCAGCCCGAACTGCCAAGCCATGTCTTCCCTGGACCGGAATCAAGCATCCCAGGACCGGTTTCTGGCATTACAGCCGTCTTCAGCCGGGCTTGCTTGACTCCAGTGGCAAAGTGAGCAAGGGACTCACGTCTGAGCATACCCTGCCAACTTAGGGCGAACAAAGAAAAAACTAAAGTGATGATGGACAGAGCATTGACAATACAAACACTCACCCCCAGTCAACTGATCTGGGTTTAATCCATCACCGTTCTTTAGCTCACTCCGCCACCCCAGTTCAGACATGGCCATATGCAAATCAGTCTGACCCTGTGCCTCATGGGAACAGTCCAGCCCGAACTGCCAAGCCATGTCTTCCCTGGACCGGAATCAAGCTTCCCAGGACCGGTTTCTGGCATTACAGCCGTCTTCAGCCGGGCTTGCTTGACTCCAGTGGCAAAGTGAGCAAGGGACTCACGTCTGAGCATACCCTGCCAACTTAGGGCGAACAAAGAAAAACCAAAAGTGATGATGGACGGAGCGTTGACAATACAAACACTCATCCTCAGTCAACTGATCTGGGTTTAATCCATCACCGTTCTTTAGCTCACTCCGCCACCCCAGTTCAGACATGGCCATATGCAAATCAGTCTGACCCTGTGCCTCATGGGAACAGTCCAGCCCGAACTGCCAAGCCATGTCTTCCCTGGACCGGAATCAAGCTTCCCAGGACCGGTTTCTGGCATTACAGCCATCTTCAGCCGAACTTGCTTGACTCCAGTGGCAAAGTGAGCAAGGGACTCACGTCTGAGCATACCCAGCCAACTTAGGGCGAACAAAGAAAAGCCAAAAGTGATGATGGATGGAGCGTTGACAATACAAACACTCACCCCCAGTCAGCTGATCTGGGTTTAATCCATCACCGTTCTTTAGCTCACTCCGCCACCCCAGTTCAGACATGGCCATATGCAAATCAGTCTGACCCTGTGTCTCATGGGAACAGTCCAGCCCGAACTGCCAAGCCATGTCTTCCCTGGACAGGAATCAAGCTTCCCAGGACCGTTTTCTGGCATTACAGCCGTCTTCAGCCATGCTTGCTTGACTCCAGTGGCAAAGTTACCAAGGGACTCACGTCTGAGCATACCCTGCCAACTTAGGGCGAACAAAGAAAAACCAAAAGTGAGGATGGACGGAGCATTGACAATACAAACACTAACCCCCAGTCAACTGATCTGGATTTAATCCATCACCGTTCTTTAGCTCACTCCGCCACCCCAGTTCAGACATGGCCATATGCAAATCAGTCTGACCCTGTGCCTCATGGGAACAGTCCAGCCCGAACTGCCAAGCCATGTCTTCCCTGGACCGGAATCAAGCATCCCAGGACCGGTTTCTGGCATTACAGCCGTCTTCAGCCGGGCTTGCTTGACTCCAGTGGCAAAGTGAGCAAGGGACTCACGTCTGAGCATACCCTGCCAACTTAGGGCGAACAAAGAAAAAACTAAAGTGATGATGGACAGAGCATTGACAATACAAACACTCACCCCCAGTCAACTGATCTGGGTTTAATCCATCACCGTTTTTTAGCTCACTCCGCCACCCCAGTTCAGACATGGCCATATGCAAATCAGTCTGACCCTGTGCCTCATGGGAATGGTCCAGCCTGAACTGCCAAGCCATGTCTTCCCTGGACCGGAATCAAGCTTCCCAGGACCGGTTTCTGGCATTACAGCCGTCTTCAACCGGGCTTCCTTGACTCCAGTGGCAAAGTGAGCAAGGGACTCACGTCTCAGCATACCCTGCCAACTTAGGGCAAACAAAGAAAAACCAAAAGTGATGATGAACGAAGCGTTGACAATACAAACACTCACCCCCAGTCAACTGATCTGGGTTGAATCCATCACCGTTCTTTAGCTCACTCCGCCACCCCAGTTCAGACATGGCCATATGCAAATCAGTCTGACCCTGTGCCTCATGGGAACAGTCCAGCCCGAACTGCCAAGCCATGTCTTCCCTGGACCGGAATCAAGCTTCCCAGGACCGGTTTCTGGCATTACACCTGTCTTCAGCCAGGCTTGCTTGACTCCAGTGGCAAAGTGAGCAAGGGACTCACGTCTGAGCATACCCTGCCAACTTAGGGCGAACAAAGAAAAAACTAAAGTGATGATGGACGGAGCATTGACAATACAAACACTCACCCCCAGTCAACTGATCTGGGTTTAATCCATCACCGTTCTTTAGCTCACTCCGCCACCCCAGTTCAGACATGGCCATATGCAAATCAGTCTGACCCTGTGCCTCATGGGAATGGTCCAGCCTGAACTGCCAAGCCATGTCTTCCCTGGACCGGAATCAAGCTTCCCAGGACCGGTTTCTGGCATTACAGCCGTCTTCAACCGGGCTTGCTTGACTCCAGTGGCAAAGTGAGCAAGGGACTCACGTCTGAGCATACCCTGCCAACTTAGGGCGAACAAAGAAAAAACAAAAGTGATGATGAACGAAGCGTTGACAATACAAACACTCACCCCCAGTCAACTGATCTGGGTTGAATCCATCACCGTTCTTTAGCTCACTCCGCCACCCCAGTTCAGACATGGCCATATGCAAATCAGTCTGACCCTGTGCCTCACGGGAACAGCCCAGCCCGAACTGCCAAGCCATGTCTTCCCTGAACCGGAATCAAGCTTCCCAGGACCGGTTTCTGGCATTACAGCCGTCTTCAGCCGGGCTTCCTTCATTCCAGTGGCAAAGTTAGCAAGGGACTCACGTCTGAGCATACCCTGCCAACTTCGGGCGAAAAAGAAAAACCAAAAGTGATGATGGACGGAGCGTTGACAATACAAACACTCAGCCCCAGTCAACTGATCTGGGTTTAATCCATCACCGTTATTTAGCTCACTCCGCCACCCCAGTTCAGACATGGCCATTTGCAGAGTTCGAGATACAGCACAAGTTACTCAATAAGCATACTATAAGTTGCACAAATGCAATTCTCCCCTAGGGGCCTCACGAACCATATACTAACGAAGTGGTATAAGAACCACTTCAGGAAATGTGAATAGGCCTAGGGCCTAGAGAATCGCTTGGGCTACACAGGACTACAAAAGGACTGGAAGTAGGAGACCCACAGGATGCGTGTGCAGTGTCTAAACGCACAAGCGTGTTACCATAGAAAGTCAATGGGAACTTAAAAGTCACAAAGTAGTTGATTTAGGACACTTCCGGATGGACTACGGGAAAACCCAGTTAAACTAGGACACTTGGATAGTTGTTACCCACGGGAGCACCGGAGTACTCGATTTATCTCACCCAGGGAAGCCGGGTGCATAGGTGTGAATTTGTGTCGGGTTTCGTCGTTGAATCCTATGGAGAGCTGCAAGAAGATGCTGCAGGTGACCAGGAGGAAGATGTCCGGGTGGATCCAAGGATGGATCGAAGAAATGAAGAACCTGAAAGCAGAGGGGACAGAGTCTGGGTCACTAGCCAGTGACCAGGAAAGAACCAGGAAGGAACCAGGCGATGTCGAGATGCAATCAGGTGATGTCATGAAGCTTGTCTCTGCAGCCACGTGGACCAGGAGGCGTCGACGATGACCAGGAGCTGGATACGGACTGTCCCACAAAGGATCTCGCTGTTGGCGGTGTCGGCTCCGGATTGGAGTCAATAAGCCTTGGCAAAGGCAACCCACGCAGAAAGGAAAGGTCGGCTTCTGTTCAGACCCGCAAGGTCTGAGGAGCTTCCCCGTAACAGGAAAGCAGGAGCAAGCCCAGAGCAACCAGGCAAGTGGTGTTGTTTCAAAATGGTGTCTTCAGGAGGGCCACTAGCCAATGAGCTAGCAACCGCAAAGACGCGTCAAGGAGAAATGCAGGCACAGGCCCCATGCAGCACTCTGGAGGGCTGAGCTTCGGTGCACTTACTGCTCGGGGTTGGGGCTTCTCAGACCCCAATGCACAACTTCGAGGATGCCTCAGAAGCTGCACAGTTAGCAAAAAGCAGGTACTGCAGGATGTCCGATCCCACGTCTTTCGTGTCCGCCACGGGTCTCAGCTTTGCTGTGGATGTGGGTCGGAGTCAGAGAGGTCTTGAAGTCCAGAGGCTGCATCGCTAGGTTGTCGGGTTCCATCTGGAATCAAGCTTCCCAGGACTGTTTTCTGGCATTACAGCCGTCTTCAGCCATGCTTGCTTGACTCCAGTGGCAAAGTTAGCAAGGGACTCACGTCTGAGCATACCCTGCCAACTTAGGGCGAACAAAGAAAAAACAAAAGTGAGGATGGACGGAGCGTTGACAATACAAACACTCACCCCCAGTCAACTGATCTGGGTTTAATCCATCACCGTTCTTTAGCTCACTCCGCCACCCCAGTTCAGACATGGCCATATGCAAATCAGTCTGACCCTGTGCCTCATGGGAACAGTCCAGCCCGAACTGCCAAGCCATGTCTTCCCTGGACCGGAATCAAGCTTCCCAGGACCTGTTTCTGGCATTACAGCCGTCTTCAGCCGGGCTTGCTTGACTCCAGTGGCAAAGTGAGCAAGGGACTCACGTCTGAGCATACCCTGCCAACTTAGGGCGAACAAAGAAAAACCAAAAGTGATGATGGACGGAGCGTTGACAATACAAACACTCACCCTCAGTCAACTGATCTGGGTTTAATCCATCACCGTTCTTTAGCTCACTCCGCCACCCCAGTTCAGACATGGCCATATGCAAATCAGTCTGACCCTGTGCCTCATGGGAACAGTCCAGCCCGAACTGCCAAGCCATGTCTTCCCTGGACCGGAATCAAGCTTCCCAGGACCGGTTTCTGGCATTACAGCCGTCTTCAGCCCGGCTTGCTTGACTCCAGTGGCAAAGTGAGCAAGGGACTCACATCTGAGCATACCCTGCCAACTTAGGGCGAACAAAGAAAAGCCAAAAGTGATGATGGACGGAGCGTTGACAATACAAACACTCACTCCCAGTCAACTGATCTGGGTTTAATCCATCACCGTTCTTTAGCTCACTCCGCCACCCCAGTTCAGACATGGCCATATGCAAATCAGTCTGACCCTGTGCCTCATGGGAACAGTCCAGCCCGAACTGCCAAGCCATGTCTTCCCTGGACAGGAATCAAGCTTCCCAGGACCGTTTTCTGGCATTACAGCCGTCTTCAGCCATACTTGCTTGACTCCAGTGGCAAAGTTACCAAGGGACTCACGTCTGAGCATACCCTGCCAACTTAGGGCGAACAAAGAAAAACCAAAAGTGAGGATGGACGGAGCGTTGACAATACAAACACTCACCCCCAGTCAACTGATCTGGATTTAATCCATCACTGCTCTTTAGCTCACTCCGCCACCCAGTTCAGACATGGCCATATGCAAATCAGTCTGACCCTGTGCCTCATGGGAACAGTCCAGCCCGAACTGCCAAGCCATGTCTTCCCTGGACCGGAATCAAGCTTCCCAGGACCGGTTTCTGGCATTACAGCCGTCTTCAGCCGGGCTTGCTTGACTCCAGTGGCAAAGTGAGCAAGGGACTCACGTCTGAGCATACGCTGCCAACTTAGGGCGAACAAAGAAAAAACTAAAGTGATGATGGACGGAGCATTGACAATACAAACACTCACCCCCAGTCAACTGATCTGGGTTTAATCCATCACAGTTCTTTAGCTCACTCCGCCACCCCAGTTCAGACATGGCCATATGCAAATCAGTCTGACCCTGTGCCTCATGGGAATGGTCCAGCCTGAACTGCCAAGCCATGTCTTCCCTGGACCGGAATCAAGCTTCCCAGGACCGGTTTCTGGCATTACAGCCGTCTTCAACCGGGCTTGCTTGACTCCAGTGGCAAAGTGAGCAAGGGACTCACGTCTGAGCATACGCTGCCAACTTAGGGCGAACAAAGAAAAACCAAAAGTGATGATGAACGAAGCGTTGACAATACAAACACTCACCCCCAGTCAACTGATCTGGGTTGAATCCATCACCGTTCTTTAGCTTACTCCGCCACCCCAGTTCAGACATGGCCATATGCAAATCAGTCTGACCCTATGCCTTATGGGAACAGTCCAGCCCGAACTGCCAAGCCATGTCTTCCCTGGACCAGAATGTAGCTTCCCAGGACCGGTTTCTGGCATTACAGCCGTCTTCAGCCGGGCTTGCTTGACTCCAGTGGCAAAGTGAGCAAGGGACTCACGTCTAAGCATACCCTACCAACTTAGGGCGAACAAAGAAAAACCAAAAGTGATGATGGACGGAGCGTTGACAATACAAACACTCACCCCCAGTCAACTGATCTGGGTTTAATCCATCACCGTTCTTTAGCTCACTCCGCCACCCCAGTTCAGACATGGCCATATGCAAATCAGTCTGACCCTGTGCCTCATGGGAACAGTCCAGCCCGAACTGCCAAGCCATGTCTTCCCTGGACCGGAATCAAGCTTCCCAGGACCGGTTTCTGGCTTTACAGCCGTCTTCAGCCGGGCTTGCTTGACTCCAGTGGCAAAGTGAGCAAGGGACTCACGTCTGAGCATACCCTGCCAACTTAGGGCGAACAAAGAAAAACCAAAAGTGATGATGAACGAAGCGTTGACAATACAAACACTCACCCCCAGTCAACTGATCTGGGTTGAATCCATCACCGTTCTTTAGCTTACTCCGCCACCCCAGTTCAGACATGGCCATATGCAAATCAGTCTGACCCTATGCCTCATGGGAACAGTCCAGCCCGAACTGCCAAGCCATGTCTTCCCTGGACCAGAATCTAGCTTCCCAGGACCGGTTTCTGGCATTACAGCCGTCTTCAGCCGGGCTTGCTTGACTCCAGTGGCAAAGTGAGCAAGGGACTCACGTCTGAGCATACCCTGCCAACTTAGGGCGAAAAAGAAAAACCAAAAGTAATGATGGACGGAGCGTTGACAATACAAACACTCACCCCCAGTCAACTGATCTGGGTTTAATCCATCACCGTTCTTTAGCTCACTCCGCCACCCCAGTTCAGACATGGCCATATGCAAATCAGTCTGACCCTGTGCCTCATGGGAACAGTCCAGCCCGAACTGCCAAGCCATGTCTTCCCTGAACCGGAATCAAGCTTCCCAGGACCGGTTTCTGGTATTACAGCCGTCTTCAGCCGGGCTTGCTTGATTCCAGTGGCAAAGTGAGCAAGGGACTCACGTCTGAGCATACCCTGCCAACTTAGGGCGAAAAAGAAAAACCAAAAGTGATGATGGACGGAGCGTTGACAATACAAACACTCAGCCCCAGTCAACTGATCTGGGTTTAATCCATCACCGTTATTTAGCTCACTCCGCCACCCCAGTTCAGACATGGCCATTTGCAGAGTTCGAGATACAGCACAAGTTACTCAATAAGCATACTATAAGTTGCACAAATGCAATTCTCCCCTAGGGGCCTCACGAACCATATACTAAAGAAGTGGTATAAGAACCACTTCAGGAAATGTGAATAGGCCAAGGGCCTAGAGAATCGCTTGGGCTACACAGGACTACAAAAGGACTGGAAGTAGGAGACCCACAGGATGCGTGTGCAGTGTCTAAACGCACAAGCGTGTTACCATAGAAAGTCAATGGGAACTTAAAAGTCACAAAGTAGTTGATTTAGGACACTTCCGGATGGACTACGGGAAAACCCAGTTAAACTAGGACACTTGGATAGTTGTTACCCACGGGAGCACCGGAGTACTCGATTTACCTCACCCAGGGAAGCCGGGTGCATAGGTGTGAATTTGTGTCGGGTTTCGTCATTGAATCCTATGGAGAGCTGCAAGAAGATGCTGCAGGTGACCAGGAGGAAGATGTCCGGGTGGATCCCAGGATGGATCGAAGAAGTGAAGAACCTGAAAGCAGAGGGGACAGAGTCTGGGTCACTAGCCAGTGACCAGGAAAGAACCAGGAAGGAACCAGGCGATGTCGAGATGCAATCAGGTGATGTCATGAAGCTTGTCTCTGCAGCCACGTGGACCAGGAGGCGTCGACGATGACCAGGAGCTGGATACGGACTGTCCCACAAAGGATCTCGCTGTTGGCGGTGTCGGCTCCGGATTGGAGTCAATAAGCCTTGGCAAAGGCAACCCACGCAGAAAGGAAAGATCGGCTTCTGTTCAGACCCGCAAGGTCTGAGGAGCTTCCCCGTAACAGGAAAGCAGGAGCAAGCCCAGAGCAACCAGGCAAGTGGTGTTGTTTCAAAATGGTGTCTTCAGGAGGGCCACTAGCCAATGAGCTAGCAACCGCAAAGACGCGTCAAGGAGAAATGCAGGCACAGGCCCCATGCAGCACTCTGGAGGGCTGAGCTTCGGTGCACTTACTGCTCGGGGTTGGGGCTTCTCAGACCCCAATGCACAACTTCGAGGATGCCTCAGAAGCTGCACAGTTAGCAAAAATCAGGTACTGCAGGATGTCCGATCCCACGTCTCTCGTGTCCGTCACGGGTCTCAGCTTTGCTGTGGATGTGGGTCGGAGTCAAGAGGTCTGGTAGTCCAGAGGCTGCATCGCTAGGTTGTCGGGTTCCATCGGCAGCGGCAACGAAGCAAACCGGCAAGTTACTGGTGGTGCCTGTTTGGTGGGGGTGCCTGGTGCCTTGTGGTCACTCCTTGACCACAAGGGAGATTCTTCAGTCTTCTAGTTACAGTAGAATGTCGAAGGTCCAGAGTTTCATTTCAGAATTTCAGTTCAGGATAATCTAAAGTCTCTAGACTCAGCTCCTACCTATATACTGATTTGAGGGGCTGGATTACCTGCTAGGTCCCTCCTATGGGTGGGACATGGGAAGGGGGTGGTTACACCCCTTTCCCTTTGTCCAGTTTCACGCCATTGCTGGGGCTGGAGTGCCCCAGCAACTGGTTTGAACCGGGCTGTGCATGGGGCACCTTGTGTGCCCCAGGCAGTGTCTCATTTCATTCAACCCACCCTGCCCCAATACACAAGAGCCTGTCTGGGGAGGTGCTCACACCTCCCAAGGCAGGAAACCTATTGTCCAGGCCTCCCCTGCCGGAGTTTCATCCAGCAGCAGGAGGTCAGACTCGTGTCTGTGGCAGCAGCATCCATTATGTGATGCTAAGGCTATGTTTAACTTTAACCGAGTAAAGCTACAACTACATGTCTTCTCCCTCTAGAAAGGTGGAATGCTACCCCCGCCGCCAGAACTGGCGGGGGTGAGGGTAGTATTCCAAAGCGCATGACACCTTACACGACATGTTTTGATAAAGCCAAACCAAAGTTAGCATTAACCGCGACGATTATAATGCACTTAAGAGTATATGGTATGGCTATATCATAGAACAGCTATAAGGACATGGTTACGAAAGCTGCAGACAGGGTCAGGTCATGCTAGAGCACCATCTCACATAAAACCAAGCACTCTGCCTCCAGGATTGGCCAGGCCTGCCATAGGAGCGACTTATAGGTATATATGTGTCTATATATAATGATATGTATAGGAATACTATACCTAAGCAAGGGGTGATTACATGACCTTGCCCCAGCTGAGTGATCAGCCAGTTGTGTCAATTTAGATGGCCAGCCAGGGGTGACATAATTCATGCTGCAGCCCCTGGTAGGCCTTGGATGTACCTATGCCCTGGGTACCTATGGTACACTATACAGGAACTCACAAAGGTGACCTAATACCCAATTGGATATGTACCTAAAGTACATGGTATGAATTTAGAGAGAGAACAGCTGGGCTGTGGGTCTGATTAGCAGGCCCACAGCTACACTAGAGTCGGAAAACGAGTGGATCAGAGCAAAAAGTGGGGGTGAACATAAGAAGCAGACCCTACTCTCCTACAAATGCAACAAAAATAAATGCATTCCTGGTTACATATGGCAATGCACTTTCAAAAGACGCAATATGACTTGAAACATGAGTGTAAATATAGTTGAGAACTTCATTTCTTCATGGTTTTGCTAAACATCAATATGTACATGTTATGAGTCTCTAGTTTCTACAGTGAATACACTTGTAATGTTATGTTATGTTATAGGCACTTGTGGAGCGCTCATACTCCAAAAGGCTTCATGGCCTGGGGGACCATGCACGTCAATTCCCTTTTACTGGAGGAAAAATTGCCGACCCGCACTGCTTGGGACCGGTTGCTAAGGAAGGAGGATAGCCACATTAGTGCTAAACCCTGAATCCGGGCATTTCTGACAGGGTCAACCAAGATATTGTGAACAACTGTGTCAAATGCAGCAGTTAGATCTAGAAGAATTAGAGCCTGGTGGACATTCCTGTTGGCTCCTTTCCTGAGTTCGTCCAGAACTGTCAAGATGACAGATTCTGTAGAGTGGGTGGGTCTAAAACCTGCCTGATGGGAATCTAGAACTTGACAATGTTCGACGAATAAGCTGAGGCAGTTAGCCATGTGAGCCTCCAGACCTTTGCCCAGGTAAGGCAACAGGGAGATAGGGCGATAGTTACTAAGAACTATCGGGTCCGCACCTGGTTTCTTCAAGATAGGAAGAATTTCAGCACTCTTGAATACAAGGGGTACAATGCAGAGGAAGAGTGATTTATTAAGAAATGAGAGAGGGGGTCAGGGCAGAGGGTGAAAGCTTCTTGAAGTATGTGCAGGGGGAAGCAGTCAGTAGGGGAGCGGGAGCCCACCTTTTTAAGTAAGTCAAGAAAGGTCTCTTTGGAGATCAGAGGGATTTGATCCAGCCGCTTTGTGTTCTGACATATGTTTGAGACAAACGCGGGGGATGTCGATGAAGGAATGCTGGCTTTAATGACAGCAAATCCGTGAAATATGAGTTAAGAGAGTCGCATAGGAGCTGTGACGGGGCAAGTTTCGGCATGACCCTGTCTTGGTTGGAGAGCTCATTGGCTATGGCGAAAAGTTCTCTAGATTTATTTCAGGATTTATGAATTTTGTAGGAGAAATATTCTTGGCATGGAGAATCTCTTTTTTGTATTCTTTCAGGAGAGTTATGTACAAGGCCTTCTTATCAATACGATAATGGCGTCTCCAGATTTGTTCAGCCTACCTCAAAGCAAGTTTTTTATTTAAGTTATCCGAAAACCTGCGTTGCACATCATGGGGTCTCAGGGTCTCAGAAGTGCATTTGAATGTTCCACTCCACATTAATAAAATGAAAGCACACAGAGCATATAATGCTAAGTACAAGTAAATAGTGCGCTACTGTGAGTTTTAAGGGTGGAACTAAAACTGCGCTACTCTATAACAAAGTGAAGAGCCCACGGAGAAAGATAGTGTCTAACCTTTCATGTAGATATGGAGGAACTGAGCAATTAAATTGCCATACACCACTATCCACAGAATTGAGATTGCGCTATCAATCAGTGTATCCTTTCTGTTTCCCACAACATAGGTACCATCCACCAGGGTTACTACATCCTACTGATGTCAAAATCTTCCTCTAGCAAAATCGCTGTTGAGCCCCCTTCTTAACATTTCAGGGCCATATTTATCAAAAAGTAATGCAGTGCAGCAAGTCAACATGCTGCTCTGTGTTACAAGGAAAGGGCGGAGATGAGCCATATTTATCACAAGAACTGTAAATTCCAGCCTTTTCCCAGTGCTAGCATACAATGTGCTGCCTAGTGTCAAAGTGCAAGTGTTCCTTGAATAAAGTATTATGGTAATTGGTTGTCCATAAGTGGTATGTTTGTCTTACTAGTAAAGTCCTTAGTAAAGTGCACTACGTGTGCCAGGGCTGGTAATGCAAATGTTACTAGTGGGCCTGCAGCACTAATTGTGCCACCCACACAAGTAGCCCAACACAGAGATCTCAGGCCTGCCACTGCAGTGCCTGTGCGCAGTTTGTTTACGGCCTTGTTGTCCTGACAAGTGCACCAACTTGCCAGGCCTTACCTTCCCTTTTTATGCACATCAGACACCCCTATAGTAGGCCCATGGAACCCCCCCTGGGCAGGGTGCAGAGTATGTGAAATGTAGGAAATGTACTGAGGTGTGTACCATATCCTGACAGTGAAATAATGCCAAATTCGTTTTTCACTGTTGCAAGGCCATCTTGCCCATTGGACAGAATGGGGAATGCTGTGTCACAAGTTTCCAGCATATCTTCCCATGGGCATAAGATGGAGAGATTGATTTTAGTGGGTCTGAACTCAGAATGTAATAACACATCTTTTTGTGAAGATGGTTTTTGAATTGTGTGCTTAGAAACTACGCTTTTAGAAGTGGCTGGTTTCTTGTCTTAAACCATCCTGTGTGCCTCTGCCTGTTTGTGTGTTGACCATCTGGGTTTGGATGTGACAGGGTCTGGGGAGTGTCCTGACCTGAGAGAGAGGTAGGTGAGACAGTAACAGGCTGGCCTGCATTTGATGTGAGGGGAGAGGAGTACCCCCCTGTATGTGAAGAGGGCTGTGTTGCTGCCGCAAAAGGGTAGGCTCCACCTCCTGCGGAGCGTCTGGGGGCAAGACCTGCCCTATCAAAGGAAGAGGGTGTGCACTGGCAGGAAGACACCCAGGTCTGGTTTGGACTGGGGTCAGAGCCCCCTGAACACAAAGACTTGAAAGGCATTTAGGGGTACAAGTGTGAGAGCTGAAACCCCTGAACTCAAGACTGAAATCCAGATTGGAAAAGGATTGAACCAACTTTGTGATCAAGAGGATCCTCTGCCAAAGAAGAACAGCTGAAGAGACTGAAGAGACTGAAAAGAAGGACTGCCCTTGCTGTGTGTCAAGGGAGCTGGCCTGTAGTTTGCTGGTTTGGCTAAGGAGAGGCAAGGGACTTTGCATGGGTGCTGTGTCCCCCTGCTTGTGAGGACTTTGCTGTGAACTGTGTCCTGAAGTAGCGTGTCTCCAAGGGCCCGAGGAGAGCTGGTCCCCTCTGGTGGAAACTCAGGAACATAAAAGTTTCCAACCGTGTCTCAGCGACGCTTGGTGCGTGGTGCTTTTGCACGCTTGAGACTGTCATGTGGTCCGTGGTACTGTTTACGAGGTGCCCCTTGATCGCATTGCCCCCGCAGCGTGAAACATCGTCCAGGCTGCTGTTTGTGGCCCGAGCCGTCATCGGAACTGAGGCTGTGAGTGAGGATCGCCACCTCCGGCCCGAGCCGCAAAGTGCTACCGGATTTTTGGAAGACTGCCATGTGGTCCATGGTACTGTTTACGAGGTGCCCTGTGAACGCATTGCCCCTGCAGCGTAAAACATTGTCCACGCTGCCGTATTGCTTTTTGTGGCCCGAGCCGTCATCGGAACTGAGGCTGTGAGTGAGAATCACCACCGCTGGCCCGAGCCGCAACGTGCTACAGGATTTCTGGAAGACTGCGATGTGGTCTGTGGTACTGCTTACAAGGTGCCTCGTGATCGCATTGCCCCGGCAGCATGAAGCATCGTCCACACTGCTGTATTTCTGTTTATGGCCCTAGCCGTTATCGTAACTGAGGCTGTGAGTGAGGATCACAGCCGCCGGCCCGAGCCGCAATATGCTAAAGGATTTCTTGCAGCTAACAGAGCTGCAAGGTGAAAGGGATCGTGATTGTTGTTCACCGATAGGAATCTGCCCAAGATCGTCAACGAAGGAGAAGGCAGCACCATAACCTGTCTGGCTACAGCATCATCTAACAACGGAGCTGAATGTCATTGGGGCCACCCAGCAGAATGTATGATGAGTTGGGAGAGAGAGAGAGCGAGGCAGCGCACACACCCAGGTAAGGCTTGGACTCCGGTCGGGAAACGCAAGCATGTGTGGCCTGGGGAGGCGTGCAGGAGGAGTACAGGAGTGCTCCGAGCTCGTTCCCACTGTACTACATTAGACACGCTGAGTCCCCGAGCGGCCCATACCTGCCCAGCAGTACCAGGGCTGCCCCTTTAAGCGTATGACCATTGTCTCTGGTGTTGGGGCCTAGTGGGGGCCTGAGTTGACCACAGAGATTGGCATACAGCATTATTCCTTGCATTACGAACTGCCTGATTCTTGCATTACGAATCGCATTATTCATGCATAACGAACTGTATTATTCTTGCATTACGAATTGCATTATTCTTGCATTACAACCTGCATTATTCCTGCGTTACGAACTGCATTAGTGCGTGCATTAAGGACTGTTTTATTACTACATTACGAACTGCATTATGAACTGCATAGCATTGCATTAGGACTGCATTAGACCATTGTGAACTGCTCATTAATACCGCAAGAACCTAAAAGTGATTGCTTGCCTAATAACCGACAGAGTGATATATTACGAATATGCATATGTTGGATTTCTATCCTTTGGTCTCATCGTATTCCTTTTGATAAAGATACTGCTATTTTTATAAAAAACATTGTGGTGTCCATCACTGTATTACTGCGAGTGTGGTTGCAAATACTTTACACGTTGCCTTGGCTGCTCATGCCATGCTACCAGGGGGTGAGCAGGGGTTATCTAAAAGTGTGTCCCTCCTTTCCCTGACTAGAAGCAAGGGTCCGTATTTGGACTAAGGTACCTACATCCGACAACAAGAGACCCAAGTTCTAACATTGGTGGTCAGCGGTTGGGGATTTGAGCTTGTATTATTAACTGACTCACAGTGATTGGTGTACATCACTAGTTTTAGCGCTGACCACAAAGCAACCACAAATTGTTTTCTTTTTTCTTTTTGGTTCTATTTTTGAGCGACCTTTAGGCCACACATCATGTCTCAAAGGAGTCAAGTAGCCAGTGAGGCTGCAGAATTGGAATTCGACATTGAGACATTGCTTACCTACAAAGTTGATCAATTGGGGCAATTCTGCAGAGCTTTGGGTTGTCCCATGAAAAATAGTACCAAGAAGTAGGAGCTGCAAATGGCCTTGAGGGCCTGGTGGGAAGCTAAAGAGCCTCAGGAGACAGGTGATGCTGTGGTGGATGAGGATTAACCAGGGAATGGTTTTGGTCCACAGGATTTGCCGGTGGAAGGACCAGCCTCAGGGGCTGGTAGTAACCATTCAGGGAGTTTTTCCCCAGAGGAGCTGGAGAAAAACCAAAGGGTCAGAGAGCATGAGCTGGAGGTTTTAAAACTTAAGGCTCAACAGAGGAGAAAAAGCTGCTCATTGAAAATGAAAAGCGGGCAGAGGAGAACAAGAACGATCTCGCTTTGTAGGAAAAGAGATTGCTTTTGGCTCATAAGTTAAGAATGAGAGAGCTTGATTTGGAGCTCGAGGCCATTAGTGTCTCAGGAGGTGACCTCTGCTGGGTTGAAGGTGGAGTCCAGCTAAGATGTGGCAGCAAAAATGTAGTGTCTAGTGCTGAGAGAAAGGTACATACACCCAGAGAAGTGGCACCTGACTTAAAGGGTAGGGTTAACATACACCAGGGGGTTCGGGTTTATGAGGTAGCTCCAGTGGTGTGCAGTGTCCTTGAAGTCGATTGGGGAACTGACACAGGGGATCATATTCCTAGTGGTGAGAGGGAACCTCTACTGACCCAAGATGAGCGGTGCAGGATGAGGGCTTACCCCATGGTAGAAACCTTGGTGTGTGAGTGTGGAGACCACCCAGAAAAGTGTAGGTTGAGTGACGGAGACAGTCAGACCCTGTCTTGCCAATCTCAGGAGAGTGGTGTGAGGTACTTGTGTGAGGCACTGGAGGGAGAGGCAAAGGATAGCTTGGTTAACAACTGTGTGGAGCTGTGTGAATCATTTGTTGGAGAGCATATTTTAAGTCCCTGTTTTCCAGAGCTATGCCAACACCCGTTGGGGTGCAAGTTCTCTGGTTCCAGGGAGCTTGCACAGGAGGCAGACCTTTCGGTGGATTCCCGGGGGTCTGAGGAAGCTTTTGGGAGTGACCCAGAAGGGGGTGGTTGAGGTTTTCCCCAACCAAGTGAGGTAGGGGAGGTTTGTGGTAGCCCAGATAGGTCCCAATGTAGTGGGAGGGGTGTAGGGTGCCACATCCTCTCCCAGAGGAGAAGTAGTGGGAGGGGGCTGTTTCCCAAGGTGCCCGATACCCAGTCCCAGGACCTGGTTGGTTCTGTAAGGGAGCACCAGGAGGGGAGCCTAGTCTGTCCTGGGAGGCCACTTCCTGGGGGGGGTCCCAAAGTGTCAAGCGAACTGAGGGGGACTGCTGTAACCAGCATCCCATCAGTTCTGGTGTATGGTAGCAACTCCAGTGGGGAGGGTACATGGGTCCAGAGAGGAATGCAAGGTGTGGGAGAGCCCACCCCAGTCTCTTGTCCAGCCTGAGGGTACAGACCCTGACTGGCGGGCCAGTGTCAGGATGCCATACCTGACTTGGCAGAAGAGAGAGTGGAGAAAAGCTGCAAGGCACCTGGGGCTACTGCCCCCGCTTTCTGATGTCACAGAGGCTAGAGAGGCCTGAAAGGCATGAGGCCTGGCTCTCATCCCTGACAGCTGTCAGTAGCCACTGTGGCTGGTTGTCCTGGTGGACAGAGTTGCCCCTGGGAGGAGGGCTGGAGTCACACCTCAAGGGTGGACTGGGCCACACCACTGTGTTGGCCATGTGGGTACTGTCTACCAGTGTGGACACATCTGTGAGCAAAGTAAGTTTAGGCGCTGCACAGATGGGGTCCCCAGGTGAGGAGATGGGTCACCCCTGAGTTAGCTTAGGGGGCCCTGATAATATGGACAGAGGGATCCAACTGGGTTCAGATTGGCGTAGAACTGGAATATGCCCCTGCAGTTGCGGGCCAGGGTCCGTGTTCTATCGCCCAAAGCAGGAAAGCCCATCTAGGTAGTGATTGGTCTACCCTGTGTTTTGGCTGCAAGGGGGTTGTGTTGGGCTTGGCCCTTTTTGCAGGGTCACCCCTGAACTTTTTGCCTTCTCCCTGTATTGTTTCTGACCTGTTTTTGTTAGTTTTACGACTCTGGGCACTTTGCCACTGCTGATCAGTGTCAAAGTGCAAGTGTTCCTTGAATAAAGTATTATGATAATTGGTTGTCCATAAGTGGTATGTTTGTCTTACTAGTAAAGTCCTTAGTAAAGTGCACTACGTGTGCCAGGGCTGGTAATGCAAATGTTACTAGTGGGCCTGCAGCACTAATTGTGCCACCCACACAAGTAGCCTGAAACAGAGATCTTAGGCCTGCCACTGCAGTGCCTGCATGCAGTTTGTTTACTGCCTTGTTGTCCTGACAAGTGCACTCACTTGCCAGGCCTTACCTTCCCTTTTTATGCACATCAGACACCCCTATAGTAGGCGCAAGGTACCCCCCTGGGCAGGGTGCAGAGTATGTGAAAGGTATTACATGTATTGAGGTGTGTACCATGTCTTGACAGTGAAATAATACCAAATTCGTTTTTTTCACTGTTGCAAGGCCTTCTTGCCCATAGGACAGAATGGGGAATGCTGTGTCACATGTTTCCAGCATATCTTCCCATGGGCATACGATGGAGAGATGGAGTTTAGTGGGTCTGAACTCAGAATGTAATAACACATCTAGTTGTGAAGATGGTCTTCGAATTGTGTGCTTAGAAACCACGCTTTTAGAAGTGGCTGGTTTCTTGTCTTAAACCACCCTGTGTGCCTCTGCCTGTTTGTGTGTTGACCATCTGGGTTTGGATGTGACAGGGTCTGGGGAGTGTCCTGACCTGATAGAGAGGTAGGTGAGACAGTAACAGGCTGGCCTGCATTTGATGTGAGGGGAGAGGAGTACCCCCCTGTATGTGAAGAGGGCTGTGTTGCTGCTGCAAAAGGGTAGGCTCCACCTCCTGCTGAGCGTCTGGGGCCCAGATCTGCACTATCAAAGGAAGAGGGTGTGCACTGGCAGGAAGACACCCAGGTCTGGTTTGGACTGGGGTCAGAGCCCCCTGAACACAAAGACTTGAAAGGCATTTAGGGGTACAAGTGTGAGAGTTGAAACCCCTGAACTCAAGACTGAAATCCAGATTGGAAAAGGATTGAACCAACTTTGTGATCAAGAGGATCCTCTGCCAAAGAAGAACAGCTGAAGAGACTGAAGAGACTGAAAAGAAGGACTGCCCTTGCTGTGTGTTAAGGGAGCTGGCCTGTAGTTTGTTGGTTTGGCTAAGGAGAGGCAAGGGACTTTGCATGGGTGCTGTGTCCCCCTGCTTGTAAGGACTTTGCTGTGAACTGTGTCCTGAAGTAGCGTGTCTCCAAGGGCCCGAGGAGAGCTGGAGAGGAGAGTTTCCATCCGTGTCTCAGCGACGCTTAGTGCATGGTGCTTTTGCACGCTTGAGACTGTCATGTGGTCCGTGGTACTGTTTACGAGGTGCCCCTTGATCGCATTGCCCCCGCAGCGTGAAACATCGTCCAGGCTGCTGTTTGTGGCCCGAGCCGTCATCGGAACTGAGGCTGTAAGTGAGAATCGCCGCCTCTGGCCCGAGCCGCAAAGTGCTACCGGATTTTTGGAAGACTGCCATGTGGTCCATGGTACTGTTTACGAGGTGCCCTGTGAACGCATTGCCCCTGCAGCATAAAACATTGTCCACGCTGCCGTATTGCTGTTTGTGGCCCGAGCCGTCATTGGAACTGAGGCTGTGAGTGAGGATCCCCACCGCCGGCCCAAGCCGCAAAGTGCTACAGGGTTTCTGGAAGACTGCTGCGTGGTCCGTGGTACTGTTTACGAGGTGCCCCGTGATTGCATTGCCCCCGCAGTGTGAAACATCGTCCATGCTGCTGTAATGCTATTTGTGGCCCGAGCCGTCATCGTAACTGAGGCAGTGAGTGAGAATAACCACCGCTGGCCCGAGCCGCAACGTGCTAAAGGATTTCTTGAAGCTAAGAAAACTGCAAGGTGAAAGGGATTGTAATCGTTGTTCACCGAGAGGAATCTGCCCAAGATTGTCAACGAAGGAGAAGGCAGCACCGTAACCCGTCCGGCTACAGCATCGCCTAAAATCGGAGCGGAATGTCATTGGGCCACCCAGCATGACATCCGACGAGCGGGGAGAGAGAGTGAGGCAGCGCACACTCCCAGGTAAGCTTGGACTCCGGCTGGGAGCCGGAAGCGTGTGTGGCCTGGGGAGGCGTGCAGGAGGAGTACAGGAGTGCTCCGAGCTCTCTTCCGCTGCACTGCGTTAGATGCGCTGTGTCCCCGAGCGGCCCATACCTGCCCAGCAGTACTGGGGCCGCCCCTTTAAGCTTATGACCGTTGTCTCTGGTGTTAGGACCTGGTGGGGGCCGAGTTGACCGCGCAGATTGGCATACAGCATTATTCCTTACATTACGAACTGCCTGATTCTTGCATTACGAATCGCATTATTCTTGCATTATGAACTGCCTGATTCTTGCATTACATATTGCATTATTCTTTCATTACCAACTGCCTGATTTTTGCATTACAAATCGCATTATTCTTGCATAACGAACTGCATTATTTTTGCGTTATGCACTGTATTAGTACGCGCATTAAGGACTGCGTTATTACTACATTACAAACTGCATTACGAACTACATAGCATTGCATTAGGACTGCATTAGATCATTGCGAACTTCTCATTAATACCGCAAGAACCTATAAGTGATTGCTGGCCTAATAACCAGCAGAGTGATATATTATAAATATGCATATGTTCGATTTCTTTAGTGTGGTCTCATCGTATTCCTTTTTATAAAGATTCCAATATTTATATAAAAAACAGTGTGGTGTCCATTTGTGGTGTTATCACTGTGTTACTGGGAGTGTGGTTGCAAATACTTTACACATTGCATTGGAGATAAGCCTGGCTGCCTGGGTACACGTGCCAACCTACCAGGGTGTGAGCAGGGGTTATCTAAGAGTGTGTCCCTCCTTTCCCAGGCCAGAAGCAAGGGTCCCTATTTGGACTAAGGTACCTACCTCAGCCAACTAGAGACCCCCAGTTCTAACAGGAAGTAACAAGGAGAAATAAAGATATATCTCCTTGTTATGCCTCCCATGTGAAAGTGTAGCATTTGGCCGCATTCCCAAGTCTACCAGTAATGCATCAAAATCCATGGGTGTTGCATGGGAACACCAACGCAACACCCATGGAAAGGCTCCCTGGGGCAGAGTAACGGAACAATACAATTTGTGCAGCATTGCGTTACTCCAGATTTAATCACAATTTAGGGTTGCAATGTGCATGCAACCTGGTGCGTGGTGCAAAAGGGACCCAATCCGGACATAAATATGGCCCTCTGTATAGAAAAGGCTCCTAAGGGTTGACTTACAGCTTTGGTCTGTTGTGTGTCAAATAACTTTATAATAAAGAAAAAGATCTTAGCCAGGGACTTTGTCAAGCACAAGAAGAGAGAAAGCCAGGTGGTTTGCACAACCACTTTTTGCAAGATGATTCCTAACTTTACTACTCCTAAATGCTTTTTGTGAATACTTAAAGTCATAAAGTTAGGATTTTTCTCAGATTAGGAGTATTAAAGTTAGGAATACAAACTTTACTACTCCTAAATGCCTTTTGTGTGTACTGTGAATACTGAAAGTCGGAAAGTTAGGATTTTGTCTCAGTTTAAGAGTAGTAAAGTTAGGAATCCTAACTTTACTACTCATAAATGCCTTTTGTGAATACCGAAAGTCATAAAGCTAGGATTTTGTCTCAGATTACTTTTGTGAATCGGGCCCCTTGATACCAAGAGCCACCAATTCTACAGGTCCCAGTGGACCTCACTAAAGGTATTAAATGTGTGATGCTCCAGTATGCATTGCACGGTTACTTGTGTTGATCCAGTCAAGAATTGTAGCTCACTTTGCAGTATTTTCTGTATTTACATTAGAAACGTTCTCCCAAACGAATGCATTCTTTTGACTCTCTCTGATTTACTCTCTTCTGTTTGTAATCACACCTTGGATGGTTGCAAATGGCTGATGAAAATGTTCTTGTGTTCTATTTTTGCCATGCATAATTGCTATTTAATTTATATATTATTCAATATGGCAAGGTTACAAAGTTGCGCAAACTTCTAAATACCATCACGTAAATCACAAGATATTTTATCGGTGCTCCAAGGGAAAAGGGGTGGCCACTCACACCCCCAATTTTTGTTGAGGACAAGTCCTCGACTTTGAACAGAACAAATAACCCTGAGCAACCCAATATCAAAAACGTCAGTACAAATTACAGTCATCTTTCTTTTTCTTTTATTCTTTCTTCTTTGGTTGTTTCCAAAATTCCAGAAACCACGTCAAACAATCTTGCAGCCAACACGTGTTTCGTCATTTGGTGTATAAACCATTGACTTCGTCAGGGTTATAATGTAGACTTAATTCTGTGCCATTCTGTTGTCATAAATTCCCAATTCGGTTCAACAATTCTCCGCAAATCATTTCCAGTATTGTTGTGACATTCCTCTTCAAGTATAAATTGATTACAGGAGAGTACTAATCACTCGTGCTCGAACCGGTTTACAAGTGACACCAGTTCGAGCGCAAGTGAGGAGTACTCTCCTGTCAAAGGCTGACAATACAGTCAGAGTGTTAATACTTTACACTACTGGATCGTGAATGTTTACTAATATTGCTGCACCACCAAAGAATGATCTGTCCTCCTCTGACGATGACAGAGAAGAGGCTGAAATTCACGACACCCATCCACCTCATGATGAGTTGGATTATTATGTGGTACCCACTCTGTCGCCACCAGCACTGCATCCCTCTGATTTCCTTCTGGAAGATATCGGGGGTTTCCATAACTTAATGGAAAGAGCTGCAGCACGATTCTACTTGCCTATTTCCGTCAAGCAATTTGATTACTTCCTTTATGACTTCAGGGAGCAAGTGCACAAGTCTGTCCGAGCTATCCCAATAATTGACCACATTTGGGAAGAAGGAATTAAACTAATAAAGACCCCGGCTTCAGTAGCAGCTGTAGTGCCACACATTGACAAAAAATGCGCCTGACGATTCTCCTGTTTGCCTGATTGGGCATCCCAAAGCTGATTCAGTGGTTTCACAAGCTGCGCAATGGCTTTCAAAGAATCCTATTACTCTGATTTCTGCTTCACCTGACAAAGAGGGAAGGTGCCTAGATAACATAACATCGGGAAACGCTTCTTTACTATGTCTGCCATTACAATTTGTGTGGCCAACTCTTTAGCCATCTTAGGCCATTACAATCGACAAATGTGATCCGGCATCAGCGCTTTGATGGGTCTAGTGCCTGAGAACAGGAAGTCGGTGTGTGGAAGATATTACAAGAAGGAGAGCACACATCTTCTGAAATTATCAATTGTACTATGGATATTGCTTCCCCTAGATTTCGACGATTAGCGGAAACAGCTGTTTTGCGGAGGCAGGGCTGGCTGAAGTCGACCTTGTTTAGACCAGAAGTCCAATCTAAAATACTCGACATGGCATATGATGGAGACACATTATTTGGAAAGCACATTGCTGATGCCCTGCTCACCATCATAACTGACACAGACACTGCAAAATCATTGGGCACATTGCAGTTCCATAAATGTTCCTTTCATGGAGCATGAGGTGGAGAATTCTCTTAATACAGAGGAGTTTACCACTGTTCAATCAATACCAACCCTATCAATCTCAGTTTGGATCTAATCAACAAAAGCAATACAGTCCTCCACCTTCAGTGGCCTACACAAGTCATACAGCGTGGCATAAGCAACCCACTCAGTCCAGAGACGTCACCCAGAAGCAGTGACCTGAATCAGGTGCCAGCTACCTTCCCCTCATCCTGTGGGTGTGAGCATTTCCAACCATTTTCATCAATGGAGGAAAATTACTACAGACAAATGGGTACTGGATCTGGTGACCTATGGTCATACCCTCGAGTTTATACAAACACCTCCCAACAGACCACCAAAGGGTACGCCCTCTCACCATTTTCACTTATTGAAGAAAGAGACTTTCATCATGCTAGGCAAGGGCACCATCTAGGGAGTACCCTTCAACCAGAGGGACACAGTTTTCTACTCTCGTTTTTTCATCTAGAAGATATCAGGAGAGTGGAGACCGATTTTGGATCTCAGAAAACTCAACAAATTTCCTCAGAAAGCAATTGTTCCTTATGGTCACTCTATCAGACATCCTGCATCTCCTAAACCATGGGGATTATATGTCAACTCTCGATTTGCAGGATGCATATTTGCACATTCCCATACACCCCAAGCATCGCAAGTACCTTTGCTTCACCATAGCTGGCACCCATTACCAGTTCAAGGTCCTACCATTAGGCCTCAAATCTGTCCCCTGCATTTTCACCAAATGCTTGGCACCATTGCAGCAGCCCTCAGAAGACGCTGTCATTAGGTATTCCCATACCTGGATAACTGGCTGCTAAAATCGCAAACACCTGTGCAAGCCTCCAAGGCCACACAAGACTACATGGCACTGTTTTGCAAATTGGGTCTCACTCTGACTTCAAATGTTATCTGCTGTTCCATAATAAAAGATAACACTTCTAGGCTCCATCTTAGATATCAGGCAGGGTAAAGACTTTCTTTCCCTAGAGAGACAGCAAACATTACTTCAGCTAGCTCTCAAAGTTTCCAAAAGAAGGTCCGCTTCAGTGCTCCTGTACAAATTATTGCTAGGGATGATGTCATCTGCAATTAATCTCGTACCTGTAGCCCACCTGAAGATGAGACCTTTGCAAGAGGAGCTACAACTCCAATGGATTCAAACAGAAGGGACTTTCAACGACTTTATCAATATAACTCTGACAATGGACCAAACTCTCACCTGGTGGACCTACGCTTCACACATCTCCAGAGACCTCATATTTCTGCTGTTAGTACCAGTCTTTACCATAACAACCAACGCCTGTCTGCAAGGTTGGGGTGGATATCTACAGGATCTCCAAATCCAGTTGAAATGGTCTACTTTCTAAAGGTCCATGAATATAAACCTCCTTGAACTCAAAGTCATTTTCCTCCCTCTCCAGGTTTTCTTACTTCGCATACTAGAGATCTTCGTTGCTGGTACGTACAAACAATACGACCAGCATGCACTATATAAACAAGCAAGGAGGGATAATATCCCTGGCTCTCTCCCAAGAAGCCCAGGGTCTATGGAACTTGCTAACAACACGCAACATCACCCTCAAGGCAGAGCATGTTGCGGGGGACAAGCAATACTTTAGCCGACACACTCAGCAGATGCCTCCAAAGTTAGCACGAATGGGAGCTGAACCAGTAGGACTTGATCCAAAGTTTTCAACTTTAGGTCAAACCAGAGATAGACCTTTTTGACACCAGCGACAACAGCAAATGCAACTTTTACGCCAGTCGACACCCAGTCCCTGGATCATGGGGAATGCCTTTTTGATAAGATGGTCCTGGATTTATCCGTATGCTTTTCCCTCCACCCCCATGATCCTGAGGGCTCTCAGTAAAATTCAAGTGGAGGGATGCCGATTGATCCTCATCACTCTCAGGTGGCCCAAGCAAAACTGGTTCACCAAGCTTCCAAGCTGGATCGACTGTGGACCAACCAAACGCTACTGACAATGAACCTGAGGCACATTCTACACTCAGATCCACGCTCTCTCCAGTTATATGCATGGCTCTTGAATTCCAAAATATAAACATTCCCATAGAATGCAGAATTATTCTGGCAAGTGCCAGGGCAGAATCAACTAATAGATCCTACAGACTGAAATGGAAAATAGTCTGCTTATGGTGTCAACAAGTCCCTTTGCACCCGCTGGAAGCATCACCGGAGTAAATCTTACCTTATATTCTTTCTCTGGCTTGTTCAGGTTTAGTGCATTCATCTCTTAAGGTACATCTTGCAGTGATATCCAGATATATACGTTCCTCTCAAGTTCCTTTGCTGTGCTCCACTAGAATAATCAAGCAAATCATGAAAGAGTTGTTCCAAGATATCCCTTTGGTTAGACCTCCTCCTCCGGGCTGGTATCTCAACATTGTTCTTTCCCAACTCATCAAACCACCATTTGAACCAGTCCACAGGGCGGATTTAAAATTTCTTACCTGGAAGGTAGCTAGGTACTACTCTCCTGGCACTGACATCAGCTACAAGGGAGAGTGAGATTCAGACGTTCACAACCAAGAAAACCTTACTACAATTTACAGATGAAGGTGTTATTTTGTGAACTAATCCAAAATGTATTCAAAAAGTACCTTCGCAGTTTTACTTTAATGAGCCTGTCATTTTATGAAAAAGTTTCCAATCCAACCACTCCGGGCGAGCAATCTCCGCACAACCTAGACATTTAAGAGATGTCTCAAGTTCTACTTACATTGTATCAAACTGTTTAGTAAGACAATACATCTCCTTGTTGCCTATCAACAGGCTCAACATGGCCATCTGTTACTAAAGAAACCATTGCAAGATGGATCTCTTCAACTATGCAATTCTGCCACTCAAAAGGGGGCATACCGCTCTCCTCTAAGGCAAAGACCCACTCTACGAGAGCAGTCTCCATATCAGCTGCCCTATTCGCAGGCATTCCTTTGGAGAACATCTGCCATGCTGCAACGTGGAAGAGCATTCACACTATCACTCAGCACTATTGTCTAGATTTAGCACACTGCAGTGATGCTGTGGTCGGGCAGGCAGTGCTACAGCATCTATTCCAATTAGGTGAGCCTCTGTTATTTTCAATGTTTTTCTAGCTCAGTAGCTGGTCTCCTTACATTATATTTATATTTCGATGCATTTCAAATTGTATGTATTCTTTTATTATTATTGTAATTGTTATTCTGATTCTGATTCTTATTATGATCATTATGTTACTACCCACCATCTGCAAGGATAATGAGATCACACTACCTAAAGTGTACACGATGCTTTCTATTCTGATTCAAGCATGTGAATCTATGAAAGATCCAATACTAGAGAAGAAAATAAGTAACCTGTAACTACAGTTCTCCAATATTGGTATCTTTCATAGATTCATATGCAACCCCTCCTTCCTCCACTAAGAGGCTCCCCTCATAGATTGGGATAATTAGTTCCCACTACTGCTCGAAAATCTGGGGGAATTAGCCTCTGTTGGGAATGTTCTAGAGGGTGCTGTCGCCTGGTTAGTTATAGTTCAAGAGTGGTCCTTTTTTTAAAGGACATATATTGGCTATTAAACTGACTTACCATTACCATTATAGCCTATGGTACTATTCCATACTGCTTTATTATAGCACCAAGAGACTCCTACTTCAACGAGTAACAAGTAACTTATGTTCTTTGCATGATTGGGCACTGGCCCTGAGGGCCTGCTTTTTATAGGACCTATCCTTTACTTGTGCCCATTAGAGGTGTGCAGGAGGTGTAAAGAATGACAGCGTTTGGCTTTCTTCCTCTCAGTCTCTCTCTTGACATAGTACGGTTGCTTCCTCTGGGCCAAGAATTAGGGGGAAAGAAAGAAAGACAGAAAGAGAGAGCGGGAGAGAGAGAAAGAGAGATCA
Source organism: Lissotriton helveticus (assembly GCF_964261635.1). Classification (NCBI taxonomy): domain Eukaryota; kingdom Metazoa; phylum Chordata; class Amphibia; order Caudata; family Salamandridae; genus Lissotriton; species Lissotriton helveticus. Next base: position 1,255,134,034 of record NC_136063.1, read on the forward strand.
CCCACTCTTGTTTTTAAAGAATAGTGGAGGTATTGCATTTAGATCATGAGAAAGCAGAACATTGCCAAAGCCAGTGGGTTTGGTTTTAATGTGCTAATACATGCAAACAGAGTCATGTGTAAACGTGTCAAGTCTATGTGTGCCATGTCTCTGTGCAGCCTGCCTCTTTCTTTGTGTCCAATACCCGTGCCCTGTTTTAATGTCTCAAGCTTGTAGTGCTGCTGTTTATCATTGGGCAAGCAGCACCGCGACCTTAGGAACTAAGAAATAAAGCACGTGTGAAGGAGGCACAGAAGGAGGCAAGTTGCATAGATATAGCATAACTACTCTGCACATATGTATATGCTGTGTGTGCATGTGTTAGGACTTTAAAGTCATACCTAATGGGTTTGCCAATGACTTTTCCATTTGTCCTTATTATTCTATCCAACATTTGAGGGCGGCTGTGCCTTATATCTAACTTCTTGGCATATTTCAATTGCAAATAAGCAAACCAGTTCAGGATGTTGTTAATCTTCAAATGATATGGCATGCCCGTTTCTATTTAATACAACTTAGAGGCTAGTTATAATGATACATAAGGCTGCACTGATAGTTTGTTTAACAATTTAATGCTAAAGAATCTAGCCATAAAGATAATATGGCTTGCTTCCTAAATAAGAAATAATGACTCGGTAATGATGACTGACATCTCTGTTAAATCTGTAAAAAAACATTAAAGGACATTTTAAAGAAACACACCTCATTAAAGCAATTAACTCACAGAAAACATATCATGTCTTGCAGACTTGCAAAGTTGTTCTCCCTGGCTCAGTTCCAGGACTACAGGGAGATTAGCTTTTGACAGTTCATTTGTTGGCTCCATAAAAGTCACATCGGAATTCTTAATGCTATAATTTTATTTTTGTACTTTTACGACCTTTTGTTATTCTTATTTACTTGTGTGCAGTGAAGCCTAAAAGAGCTTGTTCGTGTCTGCAGAGCGTTTTGAATTTGTTTCCTTGAGTTTGTTTTGTTAGTTTTATTGCAGCTCATTTTGTTGGGCTTTTAAGAAGGCTGGCTTGACAGTTCCGTAGTTTTTTGTGTTACTCTTGGCAGGAAAACCAGTGTATTTAATTTGTGTAAATATCTTTTGGGAGGATTCCGTGAAACCTACGATATGATACTTGGTGTAAGTCAACTATCATGTTAATACATGATCATTTCAAACTTAAATTCTGTTTTGCAATTGTGAACAGCCCAATTTTGGCCCATCATTGTTGCAGAAGTCAGCATTTTCATGAGGCGCGCAGATAGGCGTGTGCTGTAACTGTAAACTCAAATCTCAGATCCCCAAATGTTTTCATAGACACTTTATAACTTAAATTAAGGCCAGCTGTACTAGGAATTGATTCACAAAAAGGTATTCCAAAATGCACACCATATTTTTGCGAATAGGTTAAAATTTTGCGAATTGACCTAATTACTAATAGGTCGGTGCACAAACTGAGGAATCGGAGTGGGGCACCATCCGACCTCCCTGATTGATATTCATAAGGTAGGTCGAAAATCACTCTAATTGGCCACAACCAAAGTGGCAGGGCGGGGAGGCGGGAGGTGGTGGTGGGGGGCGGGATGAGGGGTAAACATAAAATAAAATTAAACTTACCTCATCGCCGCGTCCTCCCTCGCCGTGTCCTCCTCGTAGCCTCTCTCCTCTGACAGGCTGGAACACAGAACAGGAAGCACCCAGGCTGAGACTCTCATGAGCCAATCACAACGCTGCAATGCAGCGTTGTGATTGGTCTGAGCAACTTGGGTTGGCGCTAAGACAGGGACAGGGATCCTGGGCATGTTCTCCACCCAGGCTGTAATGCAGCCTGGGTGGAGAACATGATAAGTGCACATGATAGTTTGGCGGCCCAAGAGGGCCGGCCAAACATTTGTGCGCACTTAGGGAGTGAAAACCATTCCCCCGTCCCCTACTCTGTCACCAGAGCAGCCATGCCCCACCTGGCAAAGCTGCCGCGCCCACAACAGGAAAAAGTTAAATGATAATAACTATATTATTGGGTAACATCAAAAATATTGGTTATCTGACTCCCCATTTATCGGACCACGCAGCAGTCTGGATAGATTTAGACCTAGTGGGGATAGAACAACAGAAGGTATGGACTTTTGACCGTGCTCGTCTCTTAGATGATGCTGTTACTGGATATCTTATCCAGGAGACAACATCTTTCTTGGATATCAATATCGGATCAGCAGACATCATGGTGGTATTGGACGCCCTGAAGTCTTTTCTGAGAGGCCTGATTACAAACAAAATCTCTTACAAGAATAGACATTATAGGGAGAAAATTGCATCTATTGAGCGTCAAATGAAGGTGCAGGAGGAGAGCATTAATAAAGTAACTGATCAAAAGCAAGAACTCTCAGATACTAGTGGCAGAACTAGAAACCTCAAAAGCCCTTTTGGATAATATAGTTCAGACCAGAAGCTCCAATAGATGGGGTGAGTAAGCTCGCCCACTTTGAATATGGTGAGGGGGCTGTAAGATTATTGGTATGGAAGGCCAAATCAGATAGAGTTCGTAATCACATCAAACAAATTATTAATGCATCCACTAACTCACCAACAAGTAAGGTAGAGGAGATAGGAGAAGCCTTCCATACTTATTTTAAGGAGCAGTATGATGGTACAAGACACATACATCATGAGGATATCGATTCAGATAAAACATCTATTCAGGATTGGCTAAATCCCATTCAGTTAGCTACATTAGGAGATGTTCAGTATTATGCTTGGGCTTTCCAGCTAACACATTCCAGAATGCTGTTAAAATCCCCAGATTCCTCAGCGAGAGGTAAAATGTTTTTAGCCATGTTACAACAATCAGGGCTTCCTTACGAAGACTTTCTTTTTAAATATGGGGACAACATTATTTTTAAGAAGGTAAGACTGAAAGTCTTAAGTACTGCAGCTCAGATTTGGGCCAGATTTAAAAAAACTAATGGGTCACAAATATTATTCAAGGCTAGCTCCTCTGTGGGATAGTCCAGGAACCCCTAATTGCCTTAAAGATCTGTTAGCTCTCCCTTTAAAATCTGCTGGCTTATTAGTATGGGGAGATCTAGCGGCAGAGGGTTCGCTTTCACCTTGGGCGGAACTAAATGTCAAGCAGGAGGACGGTATGTCCAGATTTAAATTCTTGCAGCTAGAAAGCTGGTTCCAGAATTTGAAAAGTCCGCTAGGGCTGGGGAACCCCCTGCAAGAACATCTGGTCAAAAAACCAACAGGGAAGAAAGAGATTTCATTCTTTTATTGGGCAATTGAAGAAGCCATTGATGGAGACTTTAGGCTAGCCGGTGAGTTGTGGGAGGAATACATTCCAGAGACAGACTGGGTGGAATTGTGGCAAATTTCCTATAGCACTCTCTTCTCAGTTGTTAAGCCAGCTTAGCTGAGGAGAAACCACTACTTTACTACACACAGGGCTTATCTTTCCCCGGCGAGGCTCTCCAAAATGTCTAAAGGCCCACCTGCTAGGTGTAAAAAATGCTATTTGGAAAGCCTCCCAGATGTACATGTTTTGGACCTGCCCATCTCTCTTGGAATTTTGGGAGGGAGTTGGAGACTCCTTAACATCTATTTTGGGTCACCCAATACAAATTTCCCTTAAGCTTATTATTTTTGGCATATTAAGTGACATCACTGGCTATAATAGAGGTTTTCTATTCTTCGCAGTACTATTAGCCAGACGGGAAATCTGTAAGAGATGGGTTGAGGCAACACCCCCCACACATTCAGACTGGTTATCTGCCCTATATAAAACTTCTAAGACAGACTTGGCCAGACTGAAGAACTCTAAGAAGAGAGCCATTTGGGACTATTTGTTAAATCGGACTTCAGTTTAATTAGCCTTCTTTTTGTTTTAGTTTTGATTTTTTAGCACATTACCTAAATTCTTTGTTTTTGTCCTATGACTAAGCCTCAGGGGAGCTGTCAGACCGTGCTGGTTAGAGCTATTACCTTAGGGGCCCCATTTTTTGACCAAAGGCAGGCCGCCAGCATCAGTCGTCCGTCTAAGAAACTCGAAGAGAGCAGGACCACCCTCTCATTAACAACGGGAGGTCAGCAGCTGGAAGGAAGTTGGTAGGCCACTGGTAGGTTGGGGACAAGGGCGAGAAAGATTACACTAAGTCCTACTTCTCTTTAATGGAGGAACAATGGCGTCCTTCTGATTTCTAGTTAGCTGGGGTTGAAGGCGAATGAGGAGAAAAAAAAAGAATAACTCTGTTATTATAATTTTTTTTCCTTACGCTGTTGAAAAGCAGTGGGGCGACGCTTCTCCGCCTTAGTGGAGTAGCTGTCACTGCACAATCATAGGGATGTTGTCCTGCAAGGGTCATCATGTCTATTATGATCTCTAAATAAAACATTTTTCTTTAATTCATCTTCTTTTCCTTCTTTTTTTAAAATTGTTTGTCTAAGAAGACTCCTCCCTTTTGAAAATGGCTTACCACCCCAATTTAGGATGTACAATGTTTTGCAACGGGATTACGGTCGCCAAACATTGATACATGTCACAATGATTTGCAATTTGGAAGGGACACCCACAGCACACCCCTTCCAGATAACAATTCGGTATGGCGTCACAAAGCCATTTTAGGAGTCAGTAAAGTAACACATTAAAAAATATTATGAATCTGCTTGCAAATCGCATGTCTGTTGGATACATTTCAAATATTAATTGTGGTCAATGTTTTTGATTTTATGCTCAGAGGTCTCAAAGAAGGAAATATAAGTTCTAACCGCTCAAAGAAAAACACCATGACATGTGCAAATGATTCCTTTTAGTATTGGCAGAAATTACAGCTCTACGATTCACGTTCAAACCTCCACTATTATCTGATTTCATGCACCTCAAAAAGACCAAATGTTAGCCTAACTAAAGGCTCGATTAGGATGACGGGCAAACTTTCTTCCGACCACCACCCTGTCGCAGACCGGACTGCCCGACAGGCTGTTGGTGACGGTCTCACCGTCATCGTAATCGGCCCCTAAGTTGGAGGGAGTATCAGTCATTCTACAGAAAAGAACAATTATCCCTGTACTGGTGGATGCTCAGAAAAAATTGTTTTATTTGATCCTATTTCTTTGGGGGGTAGAAAAACCTGGCAGTTACTAATCAGTAATCGATCTCAAAGTTGTTAACTACTTTGAAGTACATCACCTATTCAGAATGGCAGCACTACCGACATTCTGGTAGGACCCAGGGAAGTGTACGGCATACGCTCATTAGAAGCATGACTTACTGTATGGTCTAATTCAGCAGTCATCAACAATACTTGAGATTTACCTTGGGGCTCCCATCTTTTTAATTGCAGGTGCTGTTGTTTACTAATACTAGCTTCTTTTTAATGTAGAGCTTCATGACACACTCCTCTAGTTTTTAAGCTTTGTAAATAAGAAATGCTATTATCACCCAGTTTAATGATACTCAATTTACCTACCTCAAAAAGATGAAAGCAAAGTAAGCTATCCTGGAATTGAAATGCAAACCCTGCTGATCATCCCTGGTTTTAGTAGCAACTTTTCAAGTCATGGAGCCATCCTGCCATTTAATAATAGGAGTATTACACATCAAAGGAATCAACATATTCTTATACCTGAATGACCAGCAGATTATGGCGAGCTTTAAGAAGCAGGATTCACTGTTTATCAAGATAGTATGTACCCTGGTCAGGATCTATGCGTGGATAATCATTCAGAAAGAACATTTGTACTGGCAAGACTCCTCTATTATGTTCCTATTTCCCCTGCCTCCCAGGATCCTACGCAAGATCCTACTTGAATACGTGGAAATGGTACTCACGCTAAAGAAACCTGCTAAGGTTCCAAGAATGAGGTATATCTCCTTTGCAGTTTGGATTCTAATATCTTGTTATGCATTCATCCGTTCTCCATTGGGATCATGTTGACTTTGCTGCCTTCTTAAAGAGGCACCCAGAAAGCCTTTGGGAGAAGATTCTGTCTTGACTCAACTGTTAGGTAGGATATTGTTTCTGGTAAGAATTTCATCAGCTCTGGGACCCAGTGAGATTGGTCATGGACCCTTTTTGTGGTAAAGTGGTACTGCAGACAGGTCACTCCTTTATTCCAAGAGCATATTACTCCCTCCATTTTGAGCAGGAATGTTCTAATACACTGTAGAGGTCCTCCTAGATCCTCGGATGACCTCTCCCCGGGCATTTAGTGTGGCCTGCTGTGTTACCTGATAAAAGTATACTAAAAGAAGTGATGGGTGGAATGCTTGACTTAAACTTAGCCACTAGTAATTATGCAGGCCTGCAGCCCAATCCATCGTTATTTTGCACAACATGACACCCATTTGTTTATTATATAGGGGCAAAGGCCCAGGGGTCAATATCTGATAATCGTACTTTTGAGTTGGTGGATCAGACTTGCCATCTTCATTTCATATGAACACGCAAAAGTTCAATTACCATCAACAGTGCAGAGCTGAACTGACCCTAAGGTAGTTTACATAAGGACCATTTGCTCCCCTTCATACTGCTGTGCAGCATTATTGACTGTTTGGCGTTGCGGGCAGTATTGAATGTTTTTGTTGTAGTGCTGGTTCGTGTTGACTGTAAATGTTTGGTAAATGTAACATAAATCAGAACTGTTTAATGCCATGGGTGTAAATTTATATTTGCATTTCTTGGGAAATTATCATTCAGCCTACACCAGGACAAGGAGATGGAGAAAGGTGACCTTATTACATACTGATAATGTCTATTAAGCAAAGTGTAATTCTTCCTAATCACAATCCTTCTTAACTACCTCCTGAGTGGTTACATCTTATAGGACAAGGAATCCCCAGTTAGACATTACTCTTTATTGTTATAGAGGTGCAGGGCTTTGAACGTCTTTCCAAATGAAAGTGCTAGTGTAGTTGCTTTGTCTTCAAGATTAACCCTTCATTTAGTAAGGACTGTGATGTGACAAGGAAGAGCTGTACTTGGCAACTGCTAAATTATTGAGTCTCTTCAAGGCACCAAGATGGTAACACCAAGCCAGGCCTCATCATGAGATTCATTTGAAGTCCTGAATCTTCTCTCATAGATAGAAACTCATGGTCCTCCATTTCTAGGGGCTTATTTACCAGCCCAGTGCACCATCAGAACGTCACTTTTGATGACATTCTGGCTGTGCACTGGGCTTAGCCTTATCTATTCGACCACCTAAAGCCACCCAGTGTGGTTTTTCATGGCCTAGTAGATAAGGTGTGAGGCAATGCAGTGTAAGTTGCTGTGTTGCTCCACATTGCAATGGGAAGACGTGCCATGAGTGTTACGGTGGCATGTTCCATTAACATCCATGGCATTTCACACATTCCCAGATTTACAACAACCTGTAAACCTGGGAAATGCATCACAAGCCTAAGCCTACGGTGTCCCTTCCCCCACAAGAACAAACTGATTTCAATGCAGGCACCCATGTACCATGCTGCAAGGATGCCTGCGTTGGCACATGGCAGCCATTTGTGTGCCAGTGCTGTGGAACAGGACAGGAATACGCCATATTGTACTCCTTATCTCATAGATAAGGCGCATTCCTGTCCTTTTCTTTTGCCGTGGGGCAGCACTGTGGAGGCTTGCGGCACTGCCCTATGCCAAAATATAGTAAATTAAATCCCTAATACTTTGTTGCAGATCAAGCTACCACCGCATGCTTTCTTCAATTTAGTCCCATCTCACCTAAACTACTTACCCACTTTGACACTACATGTGGACTTATTCATTTGCCCTTTCCTTTCTCCTCCCCTTCAGAAGTGTATTGAGTCATACCATTCCACATGGTTTTCATGACCTAGTACCAAGTCAGTATTATACTTCTCTTCTACCTCTCCCTTATTATTCTTTCCCATGTCCCACTTTTGTTTCTTTATGACATTACATGTCCATTCGGAACGGGTACTGACAGCACACTATCACAGCAGGTATTGGTATTGCCATTGTGTGATGGAGGACTTGCCTTTGGTTTTGGAGTGGTGATGTCCAGTATTCAGCTGTAGGCCTCACGCCTTTCTCACAAAGTATATGTCCTGCTTTTTAAATACATTGCACCAAGCCCTCTGGGCTGTCCAGGGCCTACTCTAGGCATGACTTATATGTATTTAAAAGGAAGGTTTAGGTATTTGCCAGTTCGACATAGCAGTGTAAAACTAACACACAGGCTCTGCAATGGCCATCTTGAGATATATTTAAAGGGATTCTTAGGTGGGTTGTACAATCAGTCCTGCAGACCCACTAGTAGGACATAATTCACAGGCCCTGGGCTCTTGTTGTGCACTTTACTAGGAACATATAAGTAAATAAAATATGGCAACTGGGTATAAGCCAATTCTACCATGTTTTAAGGAGACAGTACAGGCACTTTACCACTGTTTATCAGTGTAAAGTGCACAGAGTCCTAAAGCCAATGAAAAGAATGCAGCAAAAAGGGGAGGAGGAAGTCAAAAAGTCTGTGCTGACCCTTTAGAGAGGGCCGTTTCCAACACCTGCTTTCCTGTGTACGTGCTGGATTTATGCTGACCACCCTCCACCCTTTCTCTCTGTAGACTGCCCAATGAAAGAAAGTTAAGGTTGCAATGGACAGTGGGGAAAAGGAAGTTAGGTGAGAGAGAGAAAGAGAAACTTGTCTGGACTCAAGACCTCAATGTGTCCTTGCCGACATCACTATAATAGGAGTATGTCCCGACTGGTTCTTAGAATCCCATGCCAACTGGCCTCATTTTCCTGTCCGCTACATTGACAAGGGGAAGAATGTCTCAAAGGTCTTAGAATCTTTACCCAAGTACAGCAGCACTTCAATACAGATCGTATCACTGGCGTAACGAAAAGTGAGGGGGCCTTCCTGCACGGTACTTAGGGGGCCCCCCTCCGGGCTCAATCAGGAGCCAGTGCAGAGGACTTCAGTGCAGAGGAGGCCCCTTGGAGCTAGGCCCCCCCCCCACACCGCGTGGGCTTGCGGGGGCCTGTGTTACGCCCCTGGATCTTATAGCATAGGCAATTGGGTATTGTACCTTTACGCCTTATGCTTGTAAAGTTTTGCTGGCTGACTAGAGGGTAGTACCAGTTTGATATGTCACATGGAATTAGAGACTCTATTTTTGCCCAACAGAATACATAGCATCAATTATTATACAATACATTATTACTACCTAATCATACACATTAGTTTCCTAGAGGCACTGACCAATATTTACTTCGCTTTTGTTCTAGGTTATGGAAAGCAATGCTCAGGATCTTAGGCTTTTCGGGTGACAGGTCCGGTATTTCTTCAACAACAGGTGAGTACTAGGATTCAATATTTTAACTTAGGATGCCAGAATTTGGACAACCGATGAGTTTGGAAGGACACAACCACCGTCCTCAAAAGTTTCAAGGACTCACACATATTCTAGAATGGATGCAGCTTAAATACAAAGGCAAGCTTGGCCACTGACCTTGTGTGATCAGAGTTCTTCCCATGAGAAAAGCTGATCTCATGAAAAGATCTCTGAGATGATAGAAGACTGCTGCCATATCCTGTAAATCAACTGGCCTGCTTCTCTTTTGGGGCTGTTGCTGTGTCCCTGATGTTGGAAGCCCCAAGGCTTGCAGTGGCAGCACCCAGGAGGAGGGCAGTGAAAGACAGGTCCACAGGTGAAGTGTGTGGTGGGTATCCAAGTGGACACTGAGGCATGAGTTGGTGCTCAAGGAATGATCTTGGAATGATCTTCCTAATAGACTATCAGTCACTAGCTGACCCTAGCCGTCTATTTTGTTAGGAGAAAGAAAGTGAGGAAAACAGGCTGCGTGTAAAAGAAGGAGGTGGGGGCACATTGTAAAGCACAACTGAGAGTTAGGAATGGTAGTGTATTTAAGCATGGTTGAGCAAGACGGAGACTGGTACGCATAGTCATAACATCGTGCACACAGGCAGTCAGGCCAGGTTCCCCTAAATGAAAATGATAGGGACCATAGGGTTCTCTTACTGAAAGGAAGATCAAGCTCCTTGGAAATCAACACTGTAGTGACAAAGTCCACAACAGAAAGTGGGGGTGACTTAAGTATCCTTGACTCTCAGTATGGACGTGAGCAAACAGAATATGGCTAAATTGAGGGAGGGTGTATGGGGTGAATCTTCGTTCAGTGCAACATAGAATCAAAGCCACAATGAAGTATAAGGGCCTGATTCACAACGTTAAACTTACACTTTCGTATAATTTCACTCTATTTCAGTATTCACAAACAATGATTTTAATCGTAACTTTATGACTACAGATGCTTCACAGTCAGGGTGGAGATCTCCACACATAAAAAGATAGGCCTTTCCTTTCTTTTTCCATGCAAAGGTTTGAAGACAAGACACTCATGAAGATAATGATGAGTTTATTGTAGGATCGATGGAGCAACCCCCAACAGCTGTTTCCTCATCAGCCTCAGCCTCTATCTCCTGGATTCCACAAACTGGATTCCAACAGTAGAGCTTGAGGTAACCTAACAACAGTTGCTATGCAAAGTAAACATACATTCTTCCAGGAATGACACATAAGAATATAACATATCCTCCTTCTTTAAACAAAACAAAAGAACACAAAAAAAAACAAAAAAACTTATATTTCTTAAGAGAATGCAACCCCGCAAAATAACATATTTCTATTTAAATAAAGAACTTATTCACAAATATAATCTTGATATTTTATAGGTGTAAATTTAGAACGACAACTTGGAGGTATGATTATTGGCTGAGCACAAGAAGAATCGCTAGGGCTCTCTTCTGAAATTTCCTCAGCATCTTCACAAACAACAGCACCATCTATGTCTTTAGATAGCCACTCACGTATCTCTGTTTCATTACACTTAGTTGCACGATTTGTATTCCATAACTTACCATCTGACAATTTCAGAAAATCACCTTTGATGGATATAACTTTCCTTGGTTCAGATAACGTTGATAAACCCTTGTGTTGTAATGTCCCCAACTTAACTCTCACAAAACCACCCACTTCAAACTTTAATGAATCTTTGAGTAATTTGTCATTATGTCTTTGTATGTAAGAATTTTGATAATGCTCCACTTTAGATCTTAATACTTTATCATCAATTATTTTCCTACCACATCTTCCCATCCATGCTTGAACAGCAATAGAACAAGGAACCCTGCCCTTAAGTAAACAAAAAGGAGTTTCGCCAGTAACCGAATGTAAATGTAGTATACTTGTAAAGCGCACAGCTGCCCCAGCAACGGGGCGTCCCGGCGCTGTATAACTCTGGGGAACCCGTCCTGGCTTTCCCTGTGGGATGGTCCCTTGCTGGGAGTCCCCAAGGTGGAGCCAGGCATCCCCGGAATTGGTGGGGCCGTTGTGGAGATTAGGCAAGCTAATGCCCAGAGTTGCCGAGTGTGATCCCTGATTAGAGTAAGCACCGAAGCGAGAATTATCAAGTCCGCTGACCAAGGTCCACGACCCTGCCGCGTCGGGAATTGAACCCTGGTCCCGGGCTGACTTCTGCTCTCAGGCCTGCTGCCTCTAACCAGTGAGCCACACTACTCCACATGTGGCGTAGTACTGTAGTTTCAGAGCATCTTTTTACCAAACATTTCTAATCCTGCTGATTATATATTGCCATTTGGATGCACTCCCCCAAAACACGATTGAAGCGTTCAATAAGACCATTTCCACGAGGATGATAAACCGGGGTCTTTAAGTGCTTTATACCCCATCTATTCAAGAAATTACTAAACTCACTGCACGTGAATTGAGGTCCATTATCTGATAAAATCTCAGCTGGAAAACCTTCTCGCCTGAATATTTCTTCACCGAAATCAATCACATTATCAGCTTTGACTTTACGAACGAATGTTAATTCGGGCAACTTAGAAAAATAATCTATTAAAACAATGGGAAACCTGCTTCCAACGCCCAAAATGTCAAATGGCCCACAAATGTCAATTGCTAATCTTTCCCAAGCATGCTTAGGCCACATCGTGTGATGAATGGCCGATTCCTGCGCTATATGCGTTTTGTCACTACGTGAACATTCAATACAATCCCTCACAAACCTCTCTATCTGCCTATCCATTCCTGGCCACCAGAAATCATCCCTGGCCTTCCTCTTCATCGCCGACATACCTCTATGTCCTTCATGCAGCAATTGTAACAACCTGGATCTCATTGAAAAAGGAACAACTAATTTATCACTCCTCCGTAAAATGCCATCTACGAAAGATAGTTCAGACCAAACTTCTTTGTATGCAATTAAATCTTCATGAGACTTCCAAACTTCTTTCAAAGGAAGACAGTCAACTGCTTTTTTTGTAACTATGTCCTCAATGATAACCTTTTTCCACTCCCCTTCTTCTATGGCTTGACACACTTCACTCAATTTAGCCACTACCCATTCTTCTTCATCAGAATCCAACTCAGCACCATCAAATGTATCAACTGGAAGACGTGATAAGCAGTCTGCATTCACATTCCTAACCCCTGGTACGTATTTGATAATAAAATTATAACTTTGTAACCTATAAATCCACTTAGCTATATGTGGAGTAGCTTTAGCAGCACCAGCGGTGGAAAAAACATCAATTAATGGTTTATGGTCTGTGTGCAATTCAAACCTCATGCCCCAAATAAAACTGCGAAAGTGTTGTACCCCCCACCAACACGCTAATGCTTCCTTTTCTATAGTGGAGTAGGTACTTTCTGCTCCTTTCAGTGTTCTGGAAGCAAATGCAATTACCCTTTCTTTACCCTCATGAATCTGCATTAACATAGCGCCCAAACCATAACCGCTGGCATCTGTTACAATTATGCACTTGTCATTGGCATTGAAAGGCTTTAAGGCAATAGCATTTGTGACTGCCTTCTTCACTTCTTCAAAGGCTTTTTGACACTTGTCAGACCATTTGAACACAACATTTTTTTTTAACAATTCTCGTAAATGAAATACATAATTTGCAAAGTTTTGGATAAATCTAGAATAATATTCTGCTAAGCCCAAAAATGACCTTAATTGGTCTTTAATCTGTGGAACCGGAGCTCTTTCAAGATCTTCTACAAGCTTAAATTTGGGTTTAATTCCTTCATGATTAAGAGTGTGCCCGAGATACTCTACTTCAGCTTTATTAAATTTACATTTTTTGAGACTAATGGTTAAACCAGCTAGTTGAAGTTTGTTCAGCACCAAATTTAAAATATCATCATGTTCCTTTTTCGTCTTTTCCCCACACTAAAATATCGTCTTGAAACACTAAGGTATTGGAAAGGTCTTTAAGGATGCCCTGCATAATGCGTTGAAAAACTGCCGAAGCAGACGCCAACACGAATGGCATGTGTATAAACTGATAGCCACCTTCGAGTGATGAAGGATGTTAAGTGTTTTGATTCAGGTTGGAGTAACACTTGATGATACGCACTCAATAAATCTAAGGTCGAGAAAACATTTGCATCATCCACTGTAGCCAACATTTAGTTTATATGGGGAAGAGGGTGACGGTCTACCCAAATACAGTTATTAAGGTCCCTCAAGTCCACACACATGCGGATACAGCCATTCGGTTTGTGCGCGATCACAATTGGACTAAGCCATTCAGAGGCTTCTATTGGTTCTATTATGCCATCTTTGCACAACCTGTCTAGTTCCTTTTTAAGGGGATCTCTAAGTGCTAAAGGCACATTACGTACTTTGTGTACCTTTGGCGAAACATCTGCTTTTAAGATGATACGATGTCTAAATTTCTTTAAACATCCTAACTGTTCTTTGAAAAGATTAGGAAATTTTGATACCCATTCACAACTGTCATTATCTTCTGTTAACAGTACCCTCATTAGATGATTTGGATTTAGAATGATGTTTAATGCCCTTTGATCTCTCCACCCTAAAAGAGATTTGCCTTTCTCTACAACCTATAGTTTAGCCTCAGATTCTCTGTCCTGAAATTTAATCAAAGATTTAAAGTAACCTATTACTGGTAATCTTTGTCCGCAATATCCTACAGGATTAACATCAGGGATTTGAAGAGTCATTGAACCTAAATCATTCCAGACTTGTTTGTTAATTATGGTGATAGGAGAACACGAATCAGCCCATACAGCAAGTTTCTTACCATTTACATCAATGATACATTTTGGGGGATTATAATCCTCAGTATTTGTAATGTCATCCACTTCATCAATCATGTATACTTCGACATCACTCTCTTCCTCCCCTTCACAGACCTCTTCATTTATTACATTAACAACAGGTTTTGCCTGAAAGGAATTTGAAGCTTTACATACTCCGGAATAATGACCTATTCTTTTGCATTTGTAACAACTGCTTTTGGCTGCAGGACAATGGATGGCATCTGAAGAATGTCTGCTACTTCCACATCTGTAACATAACTTGTTAAATTTTTTTGATGGAATGTTCTTTCCTTTCATCTCAGTTTTAACCTCACTGTTAACAATTTTGTTCTTATCACTTATATTACACACTTTTGTAGAACCATTTTAATTTTTGACTCTGAAATAGTTAATTATTTTACATATAACGTATTGTTTTCAGTACGCTTTGCAATTGTGCTGGCTTTTTCTAAAGTGGGATCTCCTAAATCCAATAACTTCTCTTGTATCTTTTTGTTATTAGTTGCGTTAATCATTTGGTCTCTAATAATTTCATCCCTGAGGTCTTTAAACCTGCACCTGGTTGCTAATCTCCTCAAAGCAGACACATATTGTTCAATTTTCTCACCTTGAATCTGCTTGCGTGAAAAAAAATTGTGTCTCTCCACTACAATACTTAGTTTCTTAACATAGTTCTCTTCTAACATTAGTAGAGCTATTTTATAAACGTCATCCACTACATCACCAGATGCCTCGGTATCAACTGTTGGTGGAGACACTGGTTTGGGAAGGGTTTTTAATACATTTCTGCCCTCTACGCCAAGATGGTGTTTCAAAATTGCCAATTTCCTGTTAGAAATATAATCCTCACCTCCAATTGCCTCTAGGTAAGACACTAAAGCTTCTTTCCAGTCTTCCCAAGACATGGGAGGAGAGCCTGGATCCTGGAGAAAAGTAGGAGGAGGAGAAATAACTTGAGATGCCATGAAATATAAAGTGTCTTGAAATATAAAGAACTACTTCCTCTTAGGTAACGACTTGTGGATGAAATATCTACTTTTTCCTGAAATCGAAGAAATGGCACGTTGAATTGTTGTATTGTGCTTCAATACTACGTTACCTCCTGTTTGCGTGAGTCGGTGCTTCAATACTACGTTACCTCCTGTTTGCGTGAGTCCGACGTGATGCGCAGCAACTACGGGAACCGGCAAGCCTCTTTTCGCATTGTTCCCAACGCGCGCTGCCTGCACACGTGTAGATTGATAAATGCCAGCTGCCTGAAATGCTGATGCGGCGGTTCGGGTGCGCGCTGCTCACACACGTGTGTGTTTGAAAGATGCAGCCTGCACCTGACGTTGTGTGGCCCTCCAAGCAATTGCCCCTCCAAACGATAGAAGGCTAATACACCAGCACAACACAGCGCTGCTTCAATTAGCACCCCGTAACCAGCCAAAGGAGAAAAACGCTCTTCGAGGAAAACACAGTTTAAAGAAAAACACCCTTCGAGGAATCTTAGCCCCGATAACACAGAGTGCGTAAGTAATGTAAAAAAAACGTACTCACAATTCCGTTGGTGTTTTTTATTTTATAGTGAAAAAGAATCACTGCTGG
This sequence comes from Lissotriton helveticus, assembly GCF_964261635.1. Taxonomy (NCBI): domain Eukaryota; kingdom Metazoa; phylum Chordata; class Amphibia; order Caudata; family Salamandridae; genus Lissotriton; species Lissotriton helveticus. The sequence goes on from NC_136063.1 coordinate 1,255,149,786, forward strand.
GGGTCTTCATCTGTTATCAGCTCCTCCAAACGAAATCAGAATTTTCGCTCCAACAAAAAAAACAGAAACTTCGCTCCCAATCCATAATCTTCAATCTTCTATGATGATGTTGATTGAGATCCCATCCTCTGTCGCCATTTTTGAAGACAAGACACTCATGAAGATAATGATGAGTTTATTATAGGATAGATGGAGCAACCCCCAACAGCTGTTTCCTCATCAGCCTCAGCCTCTATCTCCTGGATTCCACACACTGGATTCCAACAGTAGAGCTTGAGGTAACCTAACAACAGTTGCTATGCAAAGTAAACATACATTCTTCCAGGAATGACACATAAGAATATAACACAAAGTTCTCCACTCCGACTGCGGAGTCTCTGTAGTTGTAAAGTTAATATTAAATCGTAGTTTGTGTATACTGAAAAAGAGTAAACTTACACAAAAGTGCAAGTTTATCTTTGTGAATCGGGTCTTAAGTGTCCAGTCAAGAGTTGTGCATACACAACACATTTAATAATAGCTGTGAACGTACAAATCAGGTACACTTGTCTGTTAATGAGAGACAGAAATCAAACACAGCTGTGGATGCATGTTTATTTAAGCTCAAGCTTCAGAGATACAAAGTGGTCAGCTTCCAAGTATGCTCTGCCAGACAAAGCTGGCGCAATCTTTATATACAGTTTGAACTATGTTGACATTCATTAAAATAGCTACATCTGTGCAGACAGTGGTTTCGTAAGTTAAGCTTTATACAATTACAGACAGGAATCTTAGCAAAAGCATTAATACATTCTCACAGTGGGAGGACAGGTGTGGTTATGACATCTACTGCTATCAATCTTTCTTATCTGCTTCTTAACTATGTGTTCCTCAATTTCCTGAAAACAAAGGGGAAACTAACAAGCATAAGCAGTTCTCAGACCTTACCCACCCCCCCTCCTCCTGCCTATGTGCATAAACCAGGGTTTGTACAGCTGCATGTGTCATGATGCAGTTGTCCTGTTTCAGCTGCTCATTCCTGACATTGGCCCTAGTGTGGCCCCCTCCCCATTAAGACATTACTTGTAGTAGAAATTCTCTAATAGCAATAGTAGTGTATATCGAAGTCGATCCGTGTTTTTTTTTAACTAGTGCTTTTGGTGCCCCTACTATGGCTTTTGACCTTTGAAAAAGGAACACACTCTTATGAGATATTAATGTATTTACATATGTAATAGGCCACTGATATCCTACACTGGCAGTAATTGCTGCTGATGACTCAGTAATCGTTTCCTACCAGTAATTGTTGATGACTCACTGATTATTTTCCTGTTGTAATTTCTGATGACTCAGTGATTGTTTCCTGCTAGTAATTTAGGATGGCTCACTGATTGGTAATTACTGATGATGGCTGAATTGGTTCCTAAAGCCCCAATCTAATTTCTGATGACTCATTGGCACCACACTTTGCACCTACTATCTAGTTAAACCACCCAATGACTCATTGGCACCATAATTTGCACCTATCATCTATTTAAAGCTCCCAGGTTCTGGAACAAGCCCTTGGTCTCCTTGCTCAAACTGACTCACATGACCTCCGGACTTCTCCTGCTTCGAATCCTGCTCACCTCCTCGCAGTAGCTCCAACTCTTCTCATCACAACAACTCCTGTTGTCTTGCTTGTCACCCGGTCCGGCTCAGCGTCTTCCAGGCCCCCATGGCAACCACTCAGATCTCAGATCTTCTTCCAGCTGCACTCCTTGTCCCCACGCTGACTCAATCTTCCTACAGACAAAGGAGGAAAGAAAAAAACAGAATAACTCACCACGGAACGGCCATCTGATGATCAGATCTCAACCAGCGTTTAGGTAAACCAATTCCTTTATTAAAGGCAGGCACAATAAGAGCAGCACAAACGTTTGAAACACTAAAGAAAGGTGCAAAAGGACAGTTCATGAGTTTTGGGAATTATAATTAAATTGTAAGAAGCAGATATATAAATGGATACAAGTGTATTGCGTCTTGTATACATTCCCGGAGGCGCTTATCGCTCAGACTCATTTTTAAAAAGTCATATTTATGCTAGAGGGACAAAACTCTATCTGAGGATATGTTAAGACAGTTTCATTGTAAATATAAAAAACTCTGGATACAGCGAGACCCAAGTTTGATTTGGACCAAGCTCATACCTTTTGCTAAATCAGCTAAACGAACTCTGATTCACATTTTGCAATGACATCACCAAGGACTGTTTTAAAAGGGCAAGCAATTATCCAGTTAGCAAAAAGTTATTACTCCATATCTGTTTTTGCTTAACAATTGTGTATTAACATAACTTGTTCTTTACAGAGATCAAGCACATCACCCTCCAGCCAAGGCAGTCCAGTGTCCTGAGAGACATGCAGAGCCTGTGCGATCTGTTTCTTTGTTTGTCTCATATTCTCATTCCCCCTTCCCTTTGGGAACTGTAACTAGGGCAGTGTGACTACCACTCATTGCAGCAAGAGAAAGGTCCTTAGTGGGAGTCGGGTTCTATCGTCACGACATCGGAACTTCCTGGTGTTCAGGTGAGTGGCTCGTTAGAGCATGGCACATGAAATCATCGTGAAGACAGAACATGTAGAACAGTTGCTCAATATCATATGTATGCTGCTCCCACACAATGCATAATTAAACTAAATGCTGTACAGACAGGCCAGAATGTCAAACAAAGATTACAAAATCACAATACTTCACAATACCCCATAAATCAATGGTAGTCAGTACTTCCTTTTTCTTTTGTCCTCATACGCCATTAGATCTTTCCAGTACATTGCTGATTTCCTCTGCTGTCCCCCTTCGTACTGGCACCAGTAGGGAATTTCTAATCTAAATGGATTGCACTTTACACAGAACCTCTCAAATTGGTCCGTTCCACTCTTCTATCTGCTCACCCCTGGAACTGACCCGAGTGGTGAAGTATGTCTATGTAGAGGCATAATCATTGGACAAAAGTACCCCCGATTTAGTCTAAAGACTGTCCAACCACCTTATACATGGTCCCCAAAAGGCAACCTTCTTACTATTCTCTTTTCTTGGAGCTATATCCCATTTCATTACGTATTTAATAGCATTTACCCAGTCTCGAAAGGTTGGGGGTACTTTTAATCCAACATTTAGAAATTTCTCTTTGGGCCAGTAAAATAAGATAAAAACACAGCTTATTAGAATCCAAAGGTTGACTTTTATACCCATTGAGGAGACCAAAGAAGAATAGAGAGGTGCTCACCTGTATATCGACCCCAAGTATTCCTTCCATACCTTTTAGCACAGGTTCCCAAAACGTCTGAATTATTGGGCAACTTACAAACATATGTTCATCATTAGCTTTTTCTTTTCGACACTTTGGTCAGCATGGAGTGACACCCTTTCCAAATGTAGCTAATTTTTGAGGCGACCAATAGACACTGTGGAGAGAGAAGAGATGATTTCTCCTAAATTGGCAGCTTGAACTGTAACATATAGTAATTCAAAAGATACTTGCCATAATGTTTCCATGTCCACGTCTGGCAAGTACTCTCCCCACAATCGTGCTGGCAGTGTAAAGTCGCCGTCTACCAAATCAATCAGACACCAGTAGAGATTTGCCACTTCATTTTTGTTTTGCTGCCTGGTTCTCAGTGTAGTCTCTAAGTTGTTTGTAAAACCAATCAGTATTCCTATCTTTTGAGTTCAGCTTTTTATTTGTAAATACTTTCATTTGGATATCTGATTGTCTGTCATATGCTTCATCTCCTCCCAAGATGTCAAAGTTCCTTCCTGAATCAGTTGGGCCCAACAGTTCACCCCGGCAGTTTTTAAAAGTACAACTAACGAATCTTTAGTCCACTCAGGTGAGCCAGGGGTGTTCCATATAGGCGCCATAGTGCTGTAATAACTAATTTTTGACTGTTTTCTAATTTTGCACCAAGTAATTGCTAGGTCTTTTAAAACTTTCAATCAAACTTTCTTGAAGAAACGTGGGTCTCCAAAGGAATACATAAACGCATGATCTGCTTCCTTTAGGTCCTGGAGCATTTCCTTGAACATTTTGCCAATATCTGACTGATCTTGTTCGTTCATAAGCATTTTCCCTGCCTTCATTTGGAAAACCCATGCATAAATGAGTAAATCAGGCACACATAAGCCTCCCTTGTTCTTTCTTCTTCGAAGTTTCTTCCAAGAAATTCTGATGCACTTGGATGCCCATATAAATGAATTCATTTTTGACTGGATTTTCCTCAAACTATCCTCCTTAAAAGCTAGGGGTATGTTTTGAAATAAGAAAATCAGCTTTGGTAATAGCATCATTTTCACCAAATTGACCCTTCCTAATAATGTTAGGGGTAAATATACCCAGCTTTTTAAGGAGTCGGAGATTTCCTTGTCGATTTTACATAAGTTTGTGTTGGGTATATCATTGATGTCCTGAGTAACTTTTATTCCCAAATATCTAATTTCTCTTTTTAGTTTTAGTTGGGGAGAGGAAACAATAACATTCCAAGCCATGCACTCAGTTTTCTACTGATTTATTTCATATCCTGAGATGTTACCAAATTGGTGAGCTAATCTGTATACAAATTGGAATAGTTCTTTCTAGATCTGACGTATATACCATGATATCATCGACATACAATGACATTTTTTGCTTCCAACTGCCATATCTAAAAGGAAGTATGCCGTCATGTGCCCTATTGCTCTCTGCAAATGATTCTATGTGCACATTAAAAAGCATTGGGGACAGGGGGCAGCCCTGCCTTGTACCTCTTTGCACTTGTTAGGAGAGGAGAGGTTCCCATTTAATAATATTCTAACTGTTGGGGCTTTATAAATTGCTGAAATAACTCTAGAAAAGTTTTCCCCCAAATTGCATTTCTCTCGTACCTTATTTAGAAAGGCCCAATTCACGCGGTCGAACGCTTTCGTAGCGTCCAATGTAATAACAGCTAATGGTAACTTACATAGGGTTGAAAGATCAATAGAGCCGACCAGATTGTAAATTAAGTCTTGCATCCCTCTTCCTCTCACAAAACCCTTTTGATTCTGGTGTATCAGACCACTCATGATGCCATTCAATCCCTCTGCCAAAACCTTGACAAAGATTTTATAATCAAGGTTTAGCAGAGAGATCGGTCTATATGAATCGCATTGTTTTGGAGACTTCAGAGGCTTTAATATCAAGGCTACCGTTGCCTCAGCCCAAGAGGGGGGCATAGACCCACCTTCCTCAAATGTATAAGAGAACAATTTATCCATTACAGGGATCAAAGGTACCGCTAAAGATTTATATAGCTCTGCCAGTAGGCCATCTGGCCCCGGGGCTTTGCCTTCCTTACCTGAATCTATAGCTTTCCTAATCTCAGATTGTGATATAGATTTATTAAAGTTACCAGAGGAGTCTTGACTAATCCCTTTTGCAGGATACCGCTGTAACCATGCTTCTATTGTGCCTTCCTGTGGGTTCAATTCTTCCCTCTAGACTGATTCAAAATGTTTTCGGAAAACCTCTTCAATATCTGCAGGATTTTTACACATTTTCCCGGTAGAGTTACATATCACCTCCTTTATATTACTTCTAACTAAATCCTGTTTAGTTTTCCAGGCAAGAAGCTTGCCGGATCCTTCCCCTTATTCAAAATGAGCCATCTTGCTCACCTTCCACCTCTTTTGTAGTCTGGCATCTAGTATCGCTGCTAAATCCCTTTTAAGAGATAATAGTCTTCAGTAATATTTTTTTCTGTATCATCTTGTGCCATGAAATGATGTTGTAGCTCTTGAATTTTGTTCTCTATAGCCATTATTTCATTTTTATATTTCTTCTGTCTTGCAATTTGAACAGAGGTTATACATCCCCTTAAGTAGGCTTTGTATGAATCCCACACTATCCCTATAGAGGTGCTTTCTAAATTAGTTGAAAAATAAGCCTCAGTTTCTGCCACTAATCTATCTATAATCTCTTCCTCTGCCAGAATCGCACGATCTAGGGTCCATCTTGTCTTAGTTAGGGCATTTGGAAGGTTCAACGTTAAGGTTACAGCTGCGTGGTCCGATAGGTGTCACCTAAGTGTTTAACGTCTAATACACCTGACTTCAATGTTACACTAATTTAAAAAAAGTCTAACCTAGACTTGTGACCATGTTTTTTATTATAAAACATATAGCTTATTTTAACTTCCTCACTTTCTCTACATATATCCATCCACCCCAGTTGCTTCATTGTATTTCTCAATAAAGATCTAATGTTACTATTTTGTGGAGTTTTAAGACCTATTCAGCACAGGATCCAAGACTAAATTGACATCTCCTGCCAGTATTAGGGGGTCTCGAAATAACAGTAACTCGGCACATACATTTTTTAATGGGTCCGGGTCATCTAGATTAGGACCATAATAACCAGCGATCGTAAATTTGTGAGAAAAGAACTTCACATTCACTACAGCCCATCTACCCATCTTATCCACTTTAGCCCCTCTCTACAGTAATAGCTGGGTGTTTTTGCCAACCCCTTTGTAGTTGTTTGCTGTGTAGTGCAAATGACCTCCTTAATCCAGCTTTTACTATTGCATAAACTCCTCATCTCAGCTTCAACTAGATGCGTTGCCTGTAAAATTAAAATGTGTTCAGGTCTATCCTTTAAAAATTGAAATATCCTCTCCATCCTCTGTTTTACCCTCAACCCATTTAGATTCCATGTCAACACCTTCAAAAATGTTGAAGGGTCAACTGAAATCTGTCCATATTTCATAAAGATTGGAGGAGCAGCTTTTTGTAATTTTATATGGCGAATCAGACTCTTTTTTTGTATCTTTTGCCTATGCTCCCCATCCAGTGACCCCCCATGTTCCACCCCCTCCCACCCTTGTGCTCCCCAGGGGAACCCCCATTGTTTCACTCATGGCCTTACCCTGGCCTTTGAGGCTCCCTCTCCCCGGTCGGGATGGCTAAAACAGTATTACTATTCAGCAGAAAAAATACAACTAACTTAAAATTATTATTATTATTATTTTTTTGGGGGGAAAAGACCAAAGCTAACTAAAAAGAAAAATGAAACCATTACTAATACTGACTCATTGCTTCATGGTCGTTGTTTCTCCATGAATTTGGTACAGTAAAGCTTCAGCCTCCTGTCACCGTCTGAATGTGTGCAAATTTTTTTTATACATTACTTTTAGTGTGGCCGGGAATTTTAGTTGTGCCGTGGCACCCAACTGTCTGAATGGATCTAACGATTTTCCCAGCTCCCACTGCCTAGACGCAGTAATGGAGGAGACATCCAACCTAATTTGAAAGGTGAACCCTTTTGCACTTAATGTATTTACCTTTAAGGCTTTATTTAATATCTCATCCATCAAACTGTAGGTTAAAAAGTGGATCAGAATTTTCCTGGGTCTACTCTTATTTGGGCTCTGTCTGAAGTGGTCCTTATGCGCTCTTTGAATGTCAGCAGCAAGTGCTTGTTCGGAATATTCAATGTTAGTTGTTGCTTTATTAATTTCACAACAAATTGCTTTATATTGTCCCCCTCAACTCCCTCGGGGACTTTGAGCAGTCTAAGGTGGTTTCTTCGCTGGGCATTTTCAATAGACTCCATCTTATACTGAAGGCTAGCTTCTTGAGCTTTTATTTTTGTTAGATCCTTCACATTTTCATCAACTTTTGCTGTTGACTCGGCCACTGAAGTCTCCAAAGCTGTAGCCCTAATAGCAAATGAATCCAGCTTGTTTTCCATCTTCCCGCAGAATATCTTAATACCTGCTTGATTTTTCTCCGAAACCTGGAATCTGTTTCTCATCTCTTCAGTGAGAACCCGTAAAAGTTCTACAGTTGAACTCTGGGCTTTTGAATCAGTTCCGTTGCATATTAACAGTTCACTCTGGTCTTGCAGCATGGTGCTCTCAGACCTCTCTATCTCCCTCTCTGCTGAATTTTCCGCTTATAGTTGATACTTGTTTGGGGTTAGTACATCCTCAGGGAATTGGAGTGAATCGACCCTCTCATCTAAATTACTATCAGTACTACCTTCAAGCATATTCTCTTGTGGTTTAAGAATCAGGGTGCTAGGGACTACCTTAAAATAATCTTTTAGCGAGGGTGTCAGGCTTGTTGCCTTATTTATTTGATCTTGTTTTGAACATGGCGGCTGGCAGATAGCGGGTCGCAACAGGCTCCCGTAAGGTTGGGACGGTTTGTGAGGAGGAAGTGCAGCGGTAAATGTGAATCGGAGCAAATTGAACGATGAAATATAAGTTGCTGCATTAGCGGTAACATTTTGAAAACATTTTTACTTTGGGAAACAGACCAGGGCTTGGAGTTTTGTGCTCGGAACTTTGTACAGCAGCGAGATGCTGTAGACGCCGAAATCACCATTGCCATCTCCCGTTGTTTTGAACCATTTTAGGACACTATTGTAAATTTACCGATTCATGCCCTTATATATGTATGATTCACTATGTCCTTATATAGGCATAAGAATCATAACCATATTTAGTCATAGCTCATGCAGTCCAAATACAGCCGGAATACTTCCACTAGTTCCGAAAATCTACAACGATTTCTTGGAAAACTCGGCTTCAGCAGCTAGGGACTTTCCCTTGCTCGAGAATTGACTTGTCCAAAAACTCATGGAGTTTTCAAAGAACTGAGAGTCTTTAATGACGTTATTATGTCCACCTTTACGTCAAACTCAGCACCTTCAAGGTATAAATATGCCCACACTTGCCTTAGCAAACACACGGTGGTTTGGAGCAGTTCGACTATCTACTTGCCCGACGCATCCTGCTACAGCAAGTGCCGAAAGAAGCCGACCCTCCAACAGACGCACTGAGAGAGACGCTGTCTTTTCTCCTGTCGGGAAATCCAGCTACAATGTTTCCAAGCTACCCTTGCGGGTTGTTGGGAAATCGAGTCCTGAGCCTGACCTTTTTCATTCCAAATTAAGATACGGAGCTGAATAGACCCTAAGAGAAATCTTGGACAGATTATTGGCAAAAGATTACTACATTTATGCTACACCTCACTTACTTCTTCCCTCGTACTAAGCTTAGGTTAGGTACATCGGGGTAGACGTATTTTAGAAGAACCAGTTGAGTACTTTTAGCCTCTGTTTATTTATCTATGGTTTAGGAACCATACAATGCTCTTACAGTAATATTTTATTCTACTCTTTATATTGTATGCATTATATTTTACAACCAGTTTTACGATTGTAGCAGTTAATTTCTTATGCTTGAGAAAGAAGACTGTTCAATAAAACCTTTTTATTTAAAACGCCCGTCTATCTATTTCTCTGCACCTCTGGCGAAACGAAGCATGCACGATTGACTGAGTGAAATATCTATCTATTGTTTCCACGACTCTGATGATCAGTTTTATCTTGGGGAAACAAAGTTGTCATGTTTATGCGGTTGTCAGAAACTAATACCTTCTCGTGAATTTGAGAAAGTTTCTAGTGAACTCTGAGCTAGCTGGCACTCACAATTAAGTCTAATATATTCGATAGAGACCTAGTAGACCTCAGTCCTACGTCTAACCTATAGGATATATTATTCCAATGCGCAGAGCCTAATGGGAATATAGGAACTAAACTACAACGTCAGTCTGCAGAGGCGGGGAAGGCAGGGTTCTTGCCAGCGTCCAAGGAGAGGATCGGAGCGGGAAGAACACTTAACACTATGGTCAGCTGCTGCTGAGCCTGGAGTTCTTGTTTGTGGACGGTTCTGTGGTTTTGGCAGGGGCTTGGTAGGGCACCTACGGAGTTTTCTTTTCTTTTCTCTTTGCAAGGGTTGGTAACGGGATGCCGAGTTTTATGAGGATTATATAGCGGTGGCAAAATCTTGAAAAGGACTGGGGTCGGAGCATCGGATCAACGGGAAGACCCAAGGAAAACTCGACTTAGTGGCAGCATTATCTGGTGAGCCGGGAGTGAATATTCTTTTTGATAGAGTGGTGCACTCTACTAAATACGTTACCTTGGAGTGTTTCTGCTTTAACCACTGGGCATTTAGAAAGGGAGTAATACTTGAAAAATCAGAGCTACCCCATATCCCCCCAGTCACTGCATCTGTGGCAGTGGAAATATTTGTTTTTTGAGAGAAGTGTGCTGGGATTGTAGCAGAGGTGACGGGTCAACTGTGGCTATTCAAGACGCGGTGTCTCTCCCGCAGGTGGGAGAGCCTCAGTAGGATCAGGTCGCACTTTGTAAACGGGCCGCATTGGAGTTACACCGTGGCATAGAGCTTCAGCTAGGCTCCCCATACATGGGGGTAGGGGTAGAGGTGGTGTATCTGGAAACCCTGAGCATCGAAGGTGGCATCGAAGGTGGCACACTACAAGAATGAGGGAGGTGCAATGATCCCCTGGAGAGAATTCAGATACAGGCAGCGATAACAGCAAACAAGTAAGTGCTACACATGCGGAACAGAGAGGAGGAGGTCGGGCTAATAGGCGCATAGTGGATAAAAAGAGAGGGGCTAATATTAAACTAGTATTGTGATATTCTTTAAGGAGTACAGGTCGAGACTCGTTGGCTGGACCAGTAAGGGGTTTAGACCCAGAGGGCTCAGGGGACAACAGTAGTAACAACTAGTAAAGTGCTTCTGACAGGTTCTCCCCTTAACGATAAAACCCAGGACCAGATAGGCTCAGTAAAATTGAAATCTAAACTTAAGTCAGTACTTTCACTACAATTCTATCTTTTTAAAGGGTGAGCAATGAATACAGGCAAAGCAGCTGTAAACACAATATAATATCGGCACTTTGACCATGGGAATCACACCACAGTAAAGAATGCAAAGTTCCAATGTGTACAAAGTTCTGATGCTCACAGAACTCTAGTGATCGTGAACATTAGTACATTATACATTGAACATCCTGTAAGCAGAAAAGACAAATTGGCAATGCAGTGGAGTATGGATGCAGAATCGAGAGTTTGCAATCAAGTACTACTTGTGAAGCTCTAACGATGTGGATATACTTTTAATCAGAATGGAGGAACATGAAATCTCCTTAACAAAACGGAATAAAAAGTAGCTTTTAGCTTACTTTAAAAGGGTGTTTGTAAACTTTAACATTCCTGAACATTGGATTTAGTTAACAACAGTAACAGGCAGTGCTTAATTTGAGCAGGTGGTTTCCGGTGCTCGGCACCGGCACTTAGTTTGCAGCACCTGCACTTGTAATAGTCTGCCACAAGGTGGGCTGTTTGTCTGATTTAGAGTGAGCACAACAACAGTTGTTTAATAATTCAATATACATTAAAAATGACTAATACCAGCCCCCATGCTAATCATATACGTTTGGGAGCTTGGAATAGACTGATTTGTCACACCTGTAGTGTGTGATGGGTAGTAGCTGGTTTAGTACTGTCATAGTCAGTGATAGCAGGGGCAATAGGTGGCATAGGTTGCAATGGCCTCCTGAGGCAAAATAAGTACTGGTAACAGGGTAGTGGCATCCTACCATCGTGTGAGTCATGGCCCCCATAAACTTCAGGCACTAGGAAACTCCCATGGTGCACGCAGCGCCCCAAATAATACAACTGAACTGCCAGCACCCAGGGGCCGGTTAAGCATGAAGGATGGGACGACCTATGGACGTCTCCCTCTCAGGCCCCACTCAAGGCGTGACCCTGAGACACCTAGCCTTCAATTTGAGGGCTCCCTAAGAATTAGGGGCCCAGTGGACTATCACCAAAGCAGAAATAACAAGTGTACGCCTACTGCACAGCTTCCAGGTAATCACACCCTAAAAGACTCTAACATGTCTTACTTGTAAAATGCGAAATACACCCGTAATATACAACTGGTCAAAGAAAATGCTTCACGGATGAGGGATATTCGGGTGTAATTGACATGTACGGCAGGCGTAGGTTTTTCTCTCATAGAGCATCGCATACATTACATCTCCATAGAAAATCGCCCTGAGCAGTAATGTCATCCTGGGCGCATCCCCACGGCTGTCAGAAGCCTGTTTGTACTTAACACGATGAACTAGCCTGAGGGTTAAATCGCCACATAAGTGAATTTGGTAAAGAGGCAGTGTCGGTTAAGAGACGAGTTACATTTAAAGCGTATTACCTAAAGAGCCTTCACACAACCTGTGGCTCTAAGTCGTTCACCCGAGAAGGGAATGAATCCGCTAAGAAAAACAAAATACTAATCATTTCAGTTGCATCTGGCCTAGATTTTTTCAGCTACATTAATATTTGAGTAATGCGATGCAAATGCGTGATCAAATAACATTTCAGATAAAGAAAACGCGTCTTCGAAGGTTCAAACGGAGAACTTCGCATACCTCCACAGGGTACGTCTAAGTCGGACGCAGAAGGGGAAATATCGAGCCCAGATGCCTGAAGTCAGCATATAAATTACACAGGGGGCAATCCCTGGTCACCCGGTAATTCATTGCCAATTTCCTGTGAAGCTTGACATAACCTGGACTGCACGCGGAGCACATGGAAGAGATGCAATCCCTTACACACACTCATAGAGTGGAGGGGTCGAGTTCTGCTGCGTGGACTTCTGCCAAGTGTGTTTTTATGTCACTTCTTGAGAAATGCTTTGGGGAAACTGTTCATTGCTGTCCATAACATTCCATGTTGACGTTGTGTCTTTTTTTGCTGAAGAACGCTTTGGTATTAGAATGAAAATAGGTCTTTAAATCCTTAAAAAGAGTGACGGCGGGGAACAGCGGTACATTCTTTAGATTGCATGTGATATGGCTAGGATCTGGATTTGGTCATTTTCTAAACTCCAGGGGCCTTATTTATGAAGGCCTTGCGCCGCCGGTGCGCCACTTTTAAAATGGGAAAAAGGGCCTTCATAAATCTGCCCCCAGGTGGTGGGGAGAGTTAACTCTTACTAATAGGGGAGGCTCCCCGGGGCTCTTATCACTCCCTTCACCTGACGTTTCCAGCACGCGGCCTGCCTAGAATGATTCCATTAAAGTCATCGGCTAGTTAGATAACTCCATTTCCTTGCGTGCGAGGGATTCTTATAAAAACATAAAGGTAATAGTATCTCAACATCAAATGTCAGCCAGAGGGCAACTAGCAAAAAAAAACATATCTTTAATGGGGCATGTGTAAGCAACATTTTAGCGTGAAGCTAGTTTGCTAACGTGCATGCGATTAAAAGGTACTTCTGTAAATACTGGGGTCACCGTACATGAAATACTTCTAATGACACATGCCGTTCACACGGAGGGGCGGCATTTTCATATCGAGAAGAGGGAGGCGGGGCTCCTAAATGCGCATTTGCTAATATGTGTTCGAATGTTCACAGGATCGTCAGCCTAGTCAGAGAATGCACCTCCCTGCCTGGGACATCCCCGGGTTACCTTTCAATCAATCAATCAATCAATCAATCATTTGTAATGTGTTGGGGGGGCGCTACTGATCGAACAGCCAGGTCTTGAGTATCTTCCTGAAGGTAAGCAGGTCTTGGGTCTGTCGTAGGCTCAGTGGGAGGGTGTTCCATGTCTTGGCGGCGAGGTGGGAGACCGGTGGTTGTTCTTCAGATGCGCGGGACGGTGGCGAGTGAGAGGTCGGCCGAGCATAGCTGGCGGTTGGAGATGTAGACGGAGAGCCGTCTATTAAGGAAGGCTGGGCAGGTCTTGTGGAGTGCCTTGTGTGTGTGGGTGAGGAGATTGAAGGATATCCTCTTGTTGACGGGGTCCCAGTGCAGGTTTCTAAGGTGGGTGGTGATGTGGCCGTGGCGTGGTACGTTGAGGATCAGTAGTACCAAGGTGTTTTGGATGCGTTGTACTCGTTTAATGAGCTTGGTCGGGGCTCCCACATAGAGGGCGTTTCCGTAGTCGAGCCTGCTGCTGACGAGGGCCTCGGTGACTGTCTTTCTTGTATCTGTCGGGATCCATCTGTAGATCTTGCGGATCATGCGGAGGGTGTTGACGCAGGAGGAGGAGACGGCGTTGACATGCTTGGTCATTGAGAGCGTTGAGTCGAGGATGATTCCCAGGTTACGTGCATGGCCGGTGGGTGTCGGGGCTGCCCCCAGTGCTGTCGGCCACCAGGAGTCATCCCAGGCTGAAGGGTTGGAGCCGAGGATGAGGACCTCCTTCTTGTCCGAGTTCAGCTTCAGACGGCTGGTCTTCATCCAGTCGGCAAATGTCTTCATTCCTTCGTGGAGGTTGGCTTTGGCGATGATGGGGTCCTTGGTGAGGGAGAGTATCAACTGAGTGTCGTCGGCGTAAGAGATTATGTTGAGGTCGTGCTGTCGGGATACGTGTGCGAGCGGGGCCATGTAAATGTTGAACAGCGTTAGGCTGAGGGAGGATCCCTGGGGTACGCCGCCGATGATCTCGGAGGCTATGGAACGGAATGGGGGGAGGCGGACGCTGTAGGTTCTGACAGAGAGGAAGGAGGTGGTCCAATCCAGACCCTTGTCTCGGATCCTTGCGGCATGGAGGCGTGCACGTAGTGCGCGGTGGCAGACGGTGTCGAAGGCGGCTGAGAGGTCTAGGAGGATGAGTGCTACGGTCTTGCCGTTGTCCAGCAGGGTCCTGAAGTCGTCGGTGGCGGCGTTGAGGGCAGTCTCGGTGCTGTGGTTGCTGCGGAACCAGGGTCCAGGATTCTGTTTTCTTTGAGGTATCGGGGAAGGGGAGCAGAGAGATGGGCCGGAAGTTCTTGAGGTCTCTTGGGTCTGCCTTAGGTTTTTTGAATGGGGGGCGTTGATCTCGGCGTGTTTCCAGATCTCTGGGAAGGGTGCGGTCTCAAGGGAGAGATTGATGTCGTTGCGCAGGTGGGGTGCGATGGAGCTGCTTGCTCTGTTGAAGACGTGGTGCGGGAATGGGTCTGACGGAGAGCCGGAGTGGATTGTGCGCATTGTCTTGATGGTGTCATCAATGCTCACGCTGGCCCAGGCTCGCCGGGGGTCGTGGTTGATAGTGTGTGGAGGGTCTGTTGTGTTGCTGTCTGTTGGGGCTGTCTGGGTGTTGTAGCTGTTGAGGATGTCTGCTATCTTGCGGTGGAAGAAGGTAGCGAGGGAGTCGCACAGGGCTTGCGACGGTGGGACGTCAATGGTGTTGGAGCTGGGGTTGGAGAGTTCCTTCACGATGTTGAAGAGCTCCTTGCTATTGTGTGCGTTGTTGTCGAGGCGGTCATTGAAGGAGGTGCTTTTGGCCACCCTGATGAGGTGGTGGTGGTTGCGGATGGCGTCATTATGTGCTGCGTGGCTCTCCGGAGTTTGTTCACTGTGCCATTTCTCTCTAGTTTTCGGCAGGCTTGCTTTAGGCTAGGAGTTCTGGGGTGAACCAGCTGGCCCTCTTGCTGGTGTCTCCGTGGGGGTGTTTCTTCAGTGGGGCGAGGGTGTTGGCGCAGTCCTCGATCCAGCGTCTGAGACTGTGGACAGCGTCGTCGGTGTTGGAGGGTTCGGTGGGTGGGCTGACAGCGAGGTTTGCATGTAGTTGGTCTTCGGTGATTTTGCTCCAGCAGCGGCGGGGGATCTGATGGGTGCAATGCTGTGTGGTAGGTTTCTGGAAGGCAAAGTGGATGCGGTGGTGGTCGGTCCAGAGGAGTTCGGTGGTGTGGCTGACAGAGATGTGCAGGCTTGAGAAGAAGATAGGGTCGAGAGTGTGGCCTGCGGAGTGGGTGGGCGTTGTGACGAATTGCTTCAGTCCGAGGTTGGCGAGGTTATCAATCAGGGTTGTGGAGTTGTTGTTGTTGTTTTTCTCAAGGTGAAACTTCAGGTCTCCGAGGAGGATGTAGTCGGTGGAGGTCAGGGAGTGCGTGCTGATCAAGTCGGCGATGGAGTCGCTGAACTGGGGGCGAGGTCCGGGGGTCGGTAGACGAGGGTGTCTCTGAGCGTGGAGTTAGGGTCTGTGTGGATCTGGAAATTATGTTTTCGGCGGTGCTGAGCGCGTCATCGGTGCTATTCGAGACTCTGATGCTGTTCTTGTGGACGATGGCGATTCCTCCTCCGACTCCGTTGGTGCGGTCTCTGACGGTGATCTTGTAGCCGTCTGGGATGGCTAGGCGATGTTGGGTGCGGAGGAGTCGTTAAACCAGGTCTCTGTCAGGAAGGTGACATACGGGGATGTTGTGTCAAGCAGGTCCCAGAGCTCGACGACATGCTTGCGTGCGGAGCGGGTGTTCACTAGTATGCATCAGAGGTGTGTCTTTCATGGCGGGTGGTTCGTCGGCTCTGAGGCTGGTGTAGCTGCAGTTCCGGCAGGGGAAGGGGCCGTGTGTGCATTTCGGGGCGGCCTTGAAGTAGGTGTGGCTCCGTCCGAGGTTGAGAGCGTGCAGAGTGCTGGCGTCGTAGTGGCGGCGGTCGTCGTGGCGGGTGTGGGGGCCAGGAGTTCTGGCGCTGGGCGCGGTCCAGGCACGGATGGGCGCAGACAGGCTTGCCTTAGGTGCGTTTTTGGCATGCCAGCGGCACGGCCGCACAGCGGCCAGCATATATGGGGAGGTGGGAGGGAGGAGCAGCTGAGAGGTGGGTGGCTGGAGCAGCGAATGGGCAGTGGGCAGTCAGGGCGGCGGGGACGCAGCGGCGAGGGGTGAGGGACAATGAAGGTAACAGAAGGAAAAAGGGGCACAGAAACGAGGGAAAAACGAGTGGCACAGAGGGCAGAAGGGCACAAAAACGAGTGGAACAGAGGGCAGAAGGGCACAAAAAACAAGTGGAACAGAAGGTAAAAGGGGCACAAAAACGAGGGGAAAACGAATGGCACAGAGGACAGAAGGACACAAAAAATGAGTGGAACAGAGGGCAGAAGGGCACAAAAAATGAGTGGAACAGAAGGCAGAAGTGCACAAAAAACGGGGGAAAAAGAGTGGCACATAGGGTAGAAGGGCACAAAAAACGAGTGGAACAGAGGGCAGAAGGGGACAAAAAAAGAGTGCAACAGAAGGCAAAAGAGGCACAAAAACAAGGGAAAAACGAGTGGCACAGAGGGCAGAAGGGCACAAAAAACGAGTGGAACAGAAGGCAAAAGGGGCACCAAAACGAGGGAAAAGCGAGTGGCACAGAAGGTAAAAAGGGCACAGAAATACCAGGAAAATGAGTGGCACAGAGGCAAAATACAGAATACAGAAATACAAGGGCAGCTAAGAACAGAAGGCAGAACGGGCAGAGAGGCACGGGGGCAGTGAGGGGAATAGAAGGAAAAACCAGGCAGGGTCACAGGGGCAGAGAAGGGTCCAGAAGGAAAGACCGGGCAGAGAGAGCAAGGGACAGCGAGGGGAACAGAGGGAAGAAAAAGGGACACGGACCACGTACAGGCAGCGGGGGAAGACAGACAACAGCAGTCACAGACACAACAATGAAAATACAGGCAATACAATAAAGCGGAGGATGAACAAACCTACCTACGGCCTACCACTGGCCACCAGGGATGAGGCGCAGGTGGTAGCCTGCTGGTGGTGGAGGGCCTTGAACTTCATCAGCAGCGGCAGCTGGGACAGGAAGACACAGGCGGTGCTGTGCGGAGGGGGAGCGACCTAGTACAGACACTACCTTTGGAAGTGTCTGTACCACAGATGGCAGGCGCTGAACGCCAAAGGGCTGAAAGGGTTACCAAAAGAAACATACCAGCCATTTGTTCTTTAGAGGGCCTGCAAAGGCCTCGTCTTGGCACTAAATACGTTTATAAATAAAATCATATGTATTCATTTGTAATGTGACTTTTCTGTCGGTCTTCCCTTTAATTATCAGTCATGGATCATTCAGGCAGCCCTAGAACACAATTAAAAATGCTTTCTATTTATATTTGCCGTTCCTAGTATGCACAGATAAGTGCTGAAAATGTTTGTAATGTCTTGGGAATCAATATAACAAGCTGACATCCCTAATCACAAGACTGAAAGTTTGTTGCAGGATGAGCACAATATTTAATTTTCTCCACCCTCGATCCCTGAACAGGGGCGGACTGGGAACGCAAACCGACCTTGGCAATTGAGTTGGACCAGCCGCAGGTGAGTGGGTGCACGTGGAAAACACAGCAGCTGCTTTTGGTACAGGGGCGATATTACAGCACTGCTGCAAAACCAGCCCCATGTACCAAAAATGCCCCCCACTGGTCCAAAACCGGCCCCCACCCTTCCAGCCCTCTGAGAAAACGCCCAGTGCCCACTACGGCCAGTCCGTCCCAGTCCCTGCATAATGCCATAAAAGCAATAGTTTAACTTATATCTGAAACCCTACCATACCTCAGTAACATGCTGAGTTACTTTAAGTGTTTGGGAATGAACTCTTCATTCAGACAACTCACTCCTCATTCTCACCCTTCACTTTCACATACACCCTGCACTCACAGCATTCACCACACACTCACACTAATCACCCTGCACTCACACCATTCACCCTGCACTCACAATGACCACACATCACTTAAGACATGCGCCATAAGTTCAAAGCGTTCTCCCTCCAGATTGACATAACCTGGACTGCCCGCGGAGCACATGGAAGAGATGCAATCCCTTACATGTGCACATACACACACACACCCACTGATAGAGTGGGGGGGGGGGGTCGAGTTCTGCTGCGTGGACTTCTGCCAAGTGTGTTTTTATGTCACTTTTTGAGAAATGTTTTGGGAAAACTGTTCATACTACCTGCCCATAACAATCCATGTTAACATTGTGTTTTTTTGCTGAAGAACGCTTTGGTATTAGAATGAAAATGGGTCTTTAAGTCCTTAAAAAGCATGTCGGCAGGCAACAGCAGTACATTCTTTAGATTGCATGTGATACGGATAGGATCTGGATCTGGTCATTTTCTAAACTCCAGGTGGTGGGGATAGTTAACTCTCATTAATAGGGGAGGCTCCCCAGGGCCCTTATCACTCCCTTCACCTGACGTTTCCAGCACGCGGCATGCCTGGAATGATTCCTTTGAAGCCATCAGGCAGTTAGATAACTCAATAGTATCTCAACATCAAATGTCAGCCAGAGGGCAACACCAGGCGGTTACATGTGCACACCGCTCACTCTGCACTCACAGTGATCACTCTACACTCACAATGCACTTGCGCTGTTCACCCTGGACCTCACCCTGCAGTCACACCAGCACATGACCCACCCTGCACTCATGCAACACTTCACTCACCTGTTCCCCTCACTGCTCACTCTGCAATCTCACTCAAACAAGCCCACCACTAACCAAACATTCATTTGTTCCACTCTGCACTTGCATCTGCACCCAAATTCATATGGTCACCTCACTCACCCTGCAATCAGTCCTCTCACCCTACTCTCACACTGTTGCATCGATCACCGTGCACTCACACGGGCACTCCTGTCACCCACACAGCGCAGAGGGTTAATGTGCCTGCTACAAATTATGTGTACAATGCAGATCACAGAACTGAGTGTGAGTAAACTACGAGTAGCCCTATAAAAAAATGAAATGTTTGTCCGAAAGGGGCTATAGAGAGATGAGTTGCACTGGTGGCGAGGGTTAGTGAGGGAATTCATGGAGGAGGAAATGAGGGAGGGGCACCAAAAAAAGACAGTTGCACCGTGCAAACCAGTGCTAGGGCCAGCCCTGGCTGGGAGTCTTAGCCCCCATCTGAAGTTCGGGTCTATTTGTGCCCCTGATAGATGGTGATAGTCTAGCAGGGGCTCGCATTCAGTTTCTGTAGACGGTTTCTTTGTGCTCAGTGCTTGGGGCGGGGGTGAAATTGTGGCGGGGCGGTCGAGGTGCACAGCACAGTTTACGACTCTGTGCACAGATATGTGAGTTTCAGGGCCCCTCAAGACTAGGGAACTCTTGGAACATAGACTTCGAATCAGTGGGTCACACCCTGCTTATTAGAGGGGAGAGGTATTCCTGGATGGAGTATATAGTTTGGGTTTTCCGCTCTCAGATTTTCTGGTTGTGGAAATACTGGTCCCGCTTTTACCAGCTGCAAAGTCAATCTAATATTATCAATTTAGGCCCAAATTGTAAGCAAGCGCAGCACAACTCTGCTTCGGTACCAGCGGACTCCATTCCGTGGCATGAAGGGAGGATGGAATACTCCCCTGTGCCCCCCCCCCACCCACAGCCTCTGCTGTGCTCTTACACCTTCCTCACCCCCACCTATGCCACTCAATGCTTGTTTCCGGTCCAGGGAGGACCTAGCCTGGCGTTTTGGTCTGGACTGTTCCCATGAGGCACAGGGTCAAGACTGATTTGCATATGGCTGGGTCCAAACTGGGGTGGCGTAGTGGGCAAAAGAACGATGGATTTAACCCAGATCTTTTGACTGGGGGAGAATGTTTGCCTTGTTAGCATTCCATCCATCATTTGTTTGCTGTAACACTCGCACTACAAGCAGGTAACAAATAAAATAGAAGTCTAATGGGTACTGGATTATGGACACTGCATGTGGATTGGGACCTCGTAAATTTGGGGCGGTATGTTATTCCCCATTACAGGAGACAAATACTCATAATAGCTGGATTTGTGTACTGGGATATGGAGAAGGAGATGTTATTTCTACCCATAAGGTATACCTGCACATACATCTGTCCATCTTGTAATCGGGGCCAAAGAGTCTTTTGCTCTGCACACTTTGACCCCTGGCTTGACTGCAGGAGAATGTGCATTCTTCTTTTAGATTTATCTTAGAGACGCACGCAAACTTGTTGGCAAATTATGGCTTATGACATTAGCCCACCAAGGGGTTGCTCACTAGAATTGCTTGGGAGGAGGAGCTATGCAATAATCCCAATTTAGGAAAGGAGGTTTGAACCTTCATACGCTAATTTATTAACTGTTGTTTCCATTGTCTTTGCACTGGCACTGGTAGAAACACAATGGGTTGGTAGCTTGTGGCTCATATCAAGGTATTTTGGAAAATTGTATTTTGCAGTGTTTTAATTGCATGGAAGCAATGGTCCAATAGTAAGGAAGAAACATATGAAAATGGCTTAGCACCATGACTGAGATTATCAAGATTTACTCAGGGCTGCATTGTGCAGCGTTGTGTGAGAATAATTCGTGCTGCCCTACGCCATTTTTGTGCATCCTGGATGCACCGTATTTACTATACAGCGCACCATTAAGAAGGGCCGAGAGATGCGTCATGCAGAGTGATGCAAGTGTGTAGTTCTGGCACTCTGCGCCGTAACGTAACTGCTACCCGTGTGACGCAAAGCTGAATTGCGTGCTGCATAACCCCCGCACTCTGCCCCACTCCCAAATGTCTACCACATTCGCCCATACAGTATTCCTTATCAGGACAAGAAAAGCCAACGTACACGTTCATCTTGTGGTGGTCATTTGTTGGCCGCAGTTTATTAGGAATACAAGGAAACGTTTATATACTTTGCATATTTTGCATGTTATGTCCTGACAACTTCCTTGTTATTGTCTCTTGGCCCTTCTGGGTCATTTTCTTGGGAAGGTTGGTTTTTTGCGCTTCCTTTGCGCGGGAGGGAGTAGCTTCTGCCCCGGAGTTAGGCCACCTCGCTACCTTGTCCGATTTTTGTTGTGCCCTGCCTTCCGGCTGGGACTGGGCTGCGAGCGCCGTCTCCGTTTGCTACCCCCCCATCTTTGGTAGGCCAACTTCTCAGCCGTGAGGCATCCCACAGTGAGTGGTCCTACACACCTGTCCTTAGGCCAACTCACCCAGCCGTGAGGCATCTGAAGGTGAGTGGACCTATTCTGGCACACCACCCTCCGGTGCTCCTCCCTACCAACCGATATCAGCGTAGTTCTTCGCCACGCCGTCTGAGAGGCTTCTGTCTCCCCGCGGCTCCCCCCAACTACGTCCTGTTTTTTTCTTATTTGCGCCTTGCCAAGACCCTCATCCCCCCCACGGTTGGCCCGGCTTGCGCCGCTATACCCTCTATCTTCCATGAGGCTGTCTTCTTCCCTTTTTGCTCCCTCTGTGTGGTTTCCCGAGGGGCCTGCAGGGGCATCGCCTCTACTTTTTGGTGGTAGGCCGCCCTTGGTTCCTTCTGTGCGCCCTTGCCATGTGTCACCCACAAACCTGTGTGGTGGGAGCCTTCCCTCTACCTTTAGCACTATCTTCCTTTCCTATATTTCTTGCATTCCTTCCGCTTCTATCCTGCAAGGAAGGAGGGGGGCTATGCACCCCTCTGGGCCTGTTGCCCTTTCCCTGTCCCCCCCTTCGCTTCGTTAGCCCACTCCCCAGATTGGCAGTGAAAGCGGGGTATGCTCCTGCCCTGGCTCCTCCCTCTGTGGCAGAAAACCCTCTTGTACGTGCACATTGGTATTACCTTAAACCTTTTAGAGCCTGGCTAAACATTTGGTAGCACGCTGCTTTACGCCATTTGTAGTATTCTGTTGCCGTGTCATAGCCTGCAAGGAGACAGTTATACCTTCCACCAGCCTGGCCTCCTTGCCCCCATTCACCACGATACGTCCCTGGCTTGTTATCCTTAACATGCGGTCTTGTTCTCGCATCCGAGTATTACTGATCGTGCCTTGCGTGCTACGGAAACCCTGGCTTTGGGCGCGGGGATGGAGGCCTGCTAGCCTTCCCAACCGACAATATATATGGGCTGACCTGCCTCTAATGTCCGCCCATCCTTTTTCCGTCCTTGGGGTCTTGTTGCTTTCCTGTCCTCCATGTCTGCTTCTCCTTTATTAAACCTCGCTGTCCAGAACAAGGATTATGTGGTAGCGGACAGCCTGTGAGATCACCTTCTTCTATTCTGTGGTCTCCCCTTTTTAGTTATAGGGCAATTTATGGATGGACCAATAATTCTTGCCCGCTGCCATTTAGTCAACGCCTACTACATAGAGTTTCAGTATCTCACCCGCTCTTGTCTTTAGCTAATTCTGTCCGGTTGCGGTACCATATTTGCGGGTTAGGGTAGGGGCCCTAATATGATGTCCGGCTCATTAATGGCCATCGCTCTGAGTGGCGATACCCACTCTGACTACACTAAAGCCAGTGGTTTCAGTATAACATTGTGCCGTTTAGCAATATGACGCTATGTGTCCTGCTTCGCACTTGGGCTCCGACGCTACTCCCCCGCTCCGATAATATAGGAGCTTGCCTGGGGGAGCAGTGCTTATATTCCCCCCCTTTGCCCTCTAGACCAGGTGGGCCCCATGCCCATTGGGGGGTTCGCATCCCGCCTCGGCCTCCATTGGCCAGCACCTATTCGGCGGCCACCTCGGGGGGCGGGCTTTTCCTTAGTCTTTGTTCGCTTTCGCACCTAAAAACTGGTCCCTACCAGTTGTGTCTGGAGGCACGCCGGCTCTTGAGCCCCCTTTGGGGGCAGCCTCTGCAAAAACATCTTTAGGTGCGCAAGTCAGATTTGTATCATGCAGGATGCTATTGTGTGGCGTGAAAGTTCAAAAAGCCACGGAGCGCCAAGCACTTGTTTGTTCCATCACACCAACACCATTTTGGAGTCCTGGGAGAAGCTTCAGGAAGGCAGAAGGGCACAAATCCTGATGATGGTTCAGAAATCCAAGGCAAAAGGAAGATGAAGCTAAACGTCACAGAGGAGAAAAGCCAATTATTGATACGTGAAGTGACAAAAAACGAGCATCTTCTGGTTGTCATCTCTAAACTACCATTATCCAATAGTGGACAAGATCAGCTGCGGGGCACCAACAAGAAAAACTGTAATAGAATGCAAAAAAAGGTGAGATGATCACAAATGCAGGGCAAAAGGAAAAACTGTACGGGAATCTTAAAGCTGTAATAAAGACTGGAGGAGGACCGAACGTCCAGGAGCAGTTGAACCCACTGGAGGAACGGGTGGCATCAATCATTCCAACTGATGTAGCGGATACAGCATTTTATTTGAAGGGGTGAATTGTAATCACACGTGTAGAGCGCACCCGCATATAATCCTTTGTCATGTTACCATGGAGTGTGTTGTGGCTTCTCTTAGTTACTATGCATCCTCCCCAGAGTTACAAGTCCTGCTGCTCAGCCAGTTAGTGAGATCATTGGATGGTTGGAACATTAAGAGTGTTAGTGCATCGATGAGTGGGACAGTTGAAGTGAGAAGGGCTGAGGAGCAGGATGCTGCTCCTGGTGGGGCTTTTCCTGATTTACTTGTAACCTGATCTGAACCTAATAAACCTACATCTTTTATAACCTAAAAAGATAGTAAGTATCCTTGATTCTAACACTGGCAACAAGCTGAAAAAAAAAAAAAAAAAAGAAATGGCTGTTACTCTGCGCATGCGCGGGTGAGACGCGCGCTCCCGCGGTGAAAACCGCGAAGGAAACGCTCGTCCACATCGGTGTCCACATTCCCATTAACGGGCAACAATAGTTGTCGAGCAGACACTCCGTCTGCTCGACCTAAAAAACTATGCACCAGGAACAAGAAATTAAGAAGAAATTAAAGAAACTAAGAAGAAACTAGAGGATTACAAAGAAAAGAGTTTGAAGCCTGGAAGGAACAATTGCCCCTGGTAGCCCCAATAGTGTCTATTTAGACCTAGCAGCCTGCACTCCAGGGCATTGGTTCAGACGTACAGCGGATTCGACGCGTGTGGCTGCTCTGATATGGCAGTTATCAATGGTCATGCAAGAAATCCAGCAAGATGCACAGTGGTGCTGACTTTGCGGCGAAAACATGTAAAGCAGCAAGTGGTGCAAGCAGACCGGCTGTCTGAGTAATCAACGTTTTATGGTAAGAGGAACTTCATTGCGGTGTGATTGTTAAATGACTTTTACTGTCTTTTACCGACAACCAGCTGTGAGTACATTACACACTTTAAAATTGCAGAGCCATTTGTGAGGTGCCCTTGCTGTTGAATTCTACTAGGTGACATCCGCGTGGTGTATATCAGACCCTCATTCTTTGAATTCCTGGTGCAGGGGAAAGCATGCACCCTGTAGCTGATGTCAGTAGGTGAAGAAAGGCCTACTTTGCGACATATTGATGCATAACGGCACACCAGCAGCCATCTTTGGTCTTTGGGAAGGATTGCATGGACTCCCGCGAGGGTTACGACTTTGTAGGAATTTTGATGAATGGCTTTTCGATTTTTCCCAAGTTATTATTCATCTGTTTCTCTCAGCCTTGGGAAACTAGAATGCTGATTACAGGAGCACAGCAGGCCTTTGGTTATGACGCACCACGTCAGAAGAAACCACGGAGTGCAAAGATCATACACAGATTACAGATTACATTGTTGTAATTCTCCACGTCATAGGAAACCATGGCAGTTAGCGTAGCAAAGTAATATGTTTCCGTGTTTTCAGGTAGTCTGTCAGCTGCGTGGTGGAATAACTCCAAGCTGAAATAACATGTGAGGCTGTAAGTGGAGGAAGGTAACTGTCCCAGGCTGTAAGTGGAGGGAGTTAACTGTCCCATCGACTTTTAGAGACAGAGCATTGCAGAGCCCAATTCACGCTGCAGACTGGAGGCAGGATGTGTTATTCGTTTGAGTGAGAAGTCGCTCACTGGTGTAGTGATTTGAGTATTTTCCAGAAATGATTGATGTTATACTGTATATTACCTACTGAAGGACGGGGCCCTCTAGGGCCATGCAGGTTACATAGAACCGCCTGCTATGCCTTCCCAAGGATGAAGAGTCAGTCAGACAGTAGGGAATACAAACTTACTTTATTCAGTATATACTCTGCAGAGGAGCCCAGTCAGGCCTTCACCCTCGAATGTCTGCAGAGGGAGACTGACAACCCGTGGTACGCTAATACATAATAAACTCTTTTGGAGACTTCATCAAACTCTTTTGGAGACTTCATCCACGCCTCTAATGGAAAGCTACTGGCTTGAGCCGGGCATGAACAAATGAGGTACAGAGAGATGAGCTAACACCTGCCAGATGGGTGCACTATCAGTACTCCAAGGCCACTGTGCCGAGTCTCAGCATCTTTTAATGTGGGATCAGAGCTACACATCGAGATTGGAATGCAGGGAAAGGGTATCGGTTCATTAGCAAGTCGGGTTACAGCCTTGAACAGGAGAGAAAATATTAACAAAGTACAGTGGTTTGCCGAGGCAAGCGAGCAGAGAAATAAGGCCTAGTATGAGCAAAACCCAAGCAGTCTTCTAGTGATTGTGAAATACAAAATGGAGTCATACAAACCAACTAAGCTTACATGTTGCGAGGATAACTTAGTGATTTGCATAATGTGAATACGAATAGCGTCAATTTAGCCACATAGTGCTAACCTAACATAGCATGTGTGCGTGCACAATCGGGAATGGGAGTTTCAAACCTAACAGACCCTCCGTTTAGCATATGTGGCTAAAAGATGTATTGCTATCTGGCAGGGTCTTTACAATTCTAAGTGGGAAGAGGCGAATTACATAGTCATTCATATTGCAAAATGTATACAAAGCAAATGGGAACATGAAAGAAAAGTCATTCAGTACTCGAATATTCCCTCATCCATCAACATAATTGACTGAGTTTCTTGCATCATCATGGGGGAGTACTTATTATCCTGTTTGGGCAGCGTAATGCTGGGGGTGAGTTTACTCACACAATACTTACAGCAGGCTGGAGGGCGTGGCTACGACTGCAATGGAGGCAGAAGTGTCTGGGTAGAGCTCCGTCGGAGGCTCCCCTAAACAGGCCCTGCTCTACAAATGTAGTCACCCATGGAGGCTCTCAGCAGGCGCAGCTTCACTGAGAAAACACTCCGGAGTGCCACTGCGAGTCTCGCTTTGCCCGGGCCCCGCTTTGCGGATCCCGTCTGGATGGACCGCACGACACAAAATCCCTATGTGGGTAGCTATGGCTAATCGAGCCCGGGTCTTAGCTCCGCCTGTTGAAAATTAGTACGTTTTGGTGAACATTATCTGCGCCATCTTGCCTCTTCCCCTGATGCCACACTTTTGTCGTGCGCGCCCGCCATTTTTTTAAGATGCCCCGAGCAGAACGAACCCACTTGCATGCCGCTGGCCCCTGACATAGCCCTTCGCCTTCACTAAGACCACCCCCTGCTTGCACCTGCCTTGAGTCATAAACCCCTCTTCGGCGCTGCTCTGCCCCAGGCCCTCATCCTGTTCCCAGCGCGACACCTCCCTGCTTCCCTTTCATGATCTCCGGCCCTTAGATGCAAACCCCCTTTTCCCCGTGTGCCCGTTTTGTCTTCCCCGTTCCCAGGCCGACACCCAGCCCTGCCGATACCATTCCTTGCCCCTCCCCGTACAATAGAAAGCTTCCCCCATCAAAGGATCCCCGGGTTGATCAAAGCCCCCACTCCATGAGGTCCGATCAAACCCCCCACATTCCGTGAATCGGCGGAATATCCAGCTGCGTGATACTCATCACCTGTTATGACTAGGGTGGGGACTTCAACTGTAAATGTGTGTGGGAACGGGCCCAAAGGGGATTTCCGGGAATGTCTTTTCCATACATCAAAGCTTTAACATGAATGTGTAATCTACAATAAAGTCATAAAACCGTGTATAAGAGGCCAGGCCTCAGAAATGTATCTAGAGCACCTCAGAACGATACCTTCTGTCCGTTTCGTTGTGTTCTCCTCCGGAGAAAATAAAAACCTTGTTTCCTGCTTTCCAGTCTCCAGCGCCTGCCTCTTCATTGATTAAATAACTAGAGGGTCACAGAGGCAATACCGCCGGGCAAATATCGATTGTCCCCGACCCGACGCAGGTTTTAACAATTGGCGTCCCAAGCGTGGGGCCCATCAGCGACTCGTGGATCCAGTGGGAGAGGTCCCGACGACAGAGTGAACGACTGCAACGATCGGGAGAGCTCTTGCCCAATAGACCCTCGTCTGGCAGCCGATCATCCGAACTTCACTAGTTCCGAACAGACCTCTCTCGAGTGATCTACGGTCCTGACTGGGGACCACCAGGAGTGCCGTGAGAAATACGAGAAAAAGAGGACGATCGGGCGCTGGATTCGGAAGACAAGAAACTGTCCACATGGTCCGGGTAAGGTCGTGTAATCACGACAAGTTGCGAAATGAGTGCTTGATTGTTTGATTGTTTAAAAATACTAGTATTGCTCTTTATTTATTTGGAGATTCACTGTCTACAAACGGAGAAACAACGGGCTCTCTCTTTGCAAGCAGTGGAGGATAGGTAGGGCAGCAGCCGTGCTTATTTTTTTCTCCCCCACTCAATAATTACTTGAAACTGAACTGTTGTTCGCAAAACTATTGTTTCCTGGAGATTCCCTGTCTGCAAACAGGGAAGAGACCACCCTTTTTGCAGACAGTGAAAAGGGTAGGTAACGCAGATCTTTGCGGACCTACTCATTCTCCCCATTGTTATTTATTGGTCTTTTTGTTATTTTTTGATCCATGAGGTATTCACTGCCTGCAAACAACGTTGAATAGAAATATTCTGTCCAGTCTTTGCACCTAGTGATAAGATAGGCAGGGCTGACTTTTTAGTCCCTCGTTACGAGCCGTCATGTCTGTCTTCTCCCCACTGATTAATAGCCTGTTTAGCCCGGACCGTGTATTAGAGGTGGACCATATAGCTCCACTAGAAGGCACCCCTAATAAGGACATGTTCATAAACTATGGATTAGTCACCATAGCCTATAATAAATTGTGGCACAGGTATACCGAAGAGAGTCAAGACAAACAGTGGCCACTGGCAGGATCCTTTGACCTTGATAAAATAGAAACGTTAGAAATAGCCCTTCGAAATAATAAGACAACGCCAATTATGCTCGACAGTCTCGGTATGTGGCGCAGAGAGGCTATGCAACGACAGAGAAAAGACGAGGACAAACCAAGTAGAGAAATATACCGACAGGACAACCCCAGGACATCGCTACCCACAACTTATCCCCCGACACTATGCAAAAGACGACCAGACTTAGGGCCAGACCAATGCGCTTTTTGTAGGTATGTCGGACACTGGAAAGCCCAATGCCCGACTCTACTGAGCGTGAGTAAAGGCAAAGGGCCGACAGGAACGACAGACCGGCAGTACGAGAAAAAGCGCGAGACAAAGAAGAACCCGACTTACATAGACAGACCAGACAGAACCACCACGTTTGATTATGCCCGATGGCACAGATTTCGCCAGGACAATTTCAGCGGCATGCTCAAGTTCTCCTAGGTCGGGCAACGTCAAGACGGGAACCCAGCCTCGTTTCAAATTCACAGACGGAAAGAGATAATTATGACCAATAACTGTTTTATATTCGTCTTGGGTCTTTGTATGTTGTACTTGTACTGTCCCCCGTCTGAGTTTGTGTGTATGTAATGTACAAATCTGCGTCATCCCTCTACACGTGTTTCCGTGTTACTCAACCTCTGTTAGCAGAAACTTAGCATAAAAGCAACCTGGAAAGAAAGAAATGGTAAAACAAAATCCGTAGACCATTAATGAACTTGAACTTTTAATTTAGCACAACAAACAAGGAATGATAACGGTAAACTGTAGAAAATGAAAGTCAAACAGAACATTCGCCCCCCCCATTCTGGAACCTTCCAAAGTAGGGCAGGGTTACGGCTACGCCCAACCAACGGCAACCCATATAAGGCGGGCCCGGCCGCCAACTCTTGGTCAGGAAATCTTAACGTATGGGGGAGCCGGAGGAGAGGCAGGAGCCAGCAGCCGGGGCAGTTGTAGGTAGTCCCGCCACATGTCTCCTCAGCCAGCCGCAACGGGCCTGGATAGACTTAAGTAGTCCCGCCACATGTCCAGAGAAGAACGAGGCACCTCTTCCTTTTCCCTTCCGTAACAGCCGCAGCAGCTCTGGACGGCGGGATGTCCTGCACGTGCCTCCACAACAATTTGTCCAAGTTGGGCTGGGAGGGAGAGGCGACGCGGACGAGCCTCTCCCACCTCCACCGATAGGAGGTCTCCCAGCCCCCGGCCCGACGCCGAACACCCCCAGTCAGGCGATGGTGCCAATACTTCCACAGCACCGAACACACCATGGTGGCACCCCAGTACTTGCGCAGCACCGAACGTGCAATGGTGGCCATATTTTCGGAACACCGAACCTGCAATGACTGCACTGATACTCGTGCCGCGCCGAATGCGCGCCACAGGTGACCACACTCCCACAGCACTGAGCACAGGACTTGGGAAACACCGGATGTGGAGAGACCTTCATGCGGGGCGATGAAAAGGAGCGGCATGGAGTGCACCGGGAGAAGGAGACGATGCGAACGAGTCTCCCTCGCCCCCCCCCCCCCAGGTGGGGGCATCGCAGCTGCACCCCAGCTGAACGTCCCGCTTTCACACAACAGGGACCTCTTCCTTTCACTCCGAAGGATCTCTCCCACTCTTGCAAACTCGACGAGAGTGGCCCCTGTGGGGCCTCAAAATGGCGTCTGGGTCCGCTGGAAGGCGGGCCCCGGCCACTAGAGTAACTTTGACCAGCAATATAACTCGAACATTTGCCCCCTGGAGCACGAGCCCCCATCTCCGACAGCATCTCCGCAGCCTTGAAGATCCTACAAAGGTCCCCGGCGGAACCTTCGACCTTTGCAGGCTTCCGATAAGGGACGGCTGCCTTGGTCGCCAACGAAGCAAACATGACATTGCCACTCCTTCTGTTAGCATGAATTCTAGAACTGCCGAAAAGGACTCTGGTCCAAACTGCCAGTAATGGGAAACATTTCCCCCTGATGCTGCTTCCGGACTGAGCCGGCCCCGCCCAAAATGGCGCTGGTATCAATCGGAACTTACGAACACCTCGTGGTGTTCCTTCGCACTAATATAAACTTGATGTTCTGAGATTTTATATGATCCTTTGTACACTTGGCTAGAAAAGACAAGGAGAACTCACTCGACGAACAGTATGAAAGGATCCCCGTTACAAATGTTGATTACAAATGTACAATGTATTATATTTTTATAACTGATGTAAACCTCATTTACGACGCACACGTACGGTATGCATATAGGAAATCTGATTACCACTATTATGATTATGCTTCTAAATTATGAAAATAAATGCCCCCGAACCCCCAGCCAATTAATAGACGTTTTAGTCTCTTACAAATGAATGAGTAAAACTTTCCGATGTTTTTATTGCTGCAAACGACACCCCCCACTGTACGCACTTTAGTCATTGCCACGACCGGCCAAATACGACCGCACCCTCATAATCCTCATGCTGAAATGATTTTGCAAAATAAAGTTTTTGAAACTATGGACGGGTATTGCATGCTTTATTTTAAAAAAAATGTGGGATCGGTGGGAAAGTTCTTTTCTGTGCACCCTACTCTGCTCTCTCTTTAAGGTTAAAAGAAGATGGTTGCCCAGCCCTGGAGGACGGATCGGATCGACAACACGACACTCCGCCTTCAAAGTACGCGACTGACTCATGAACTCTCGCGTAGAGGAAGACCTTGACTTCCAAGGATGGGTAAAACGAACGGTGTAAATGAGGGAATGTAAAAGGAGGGTGAAATGAAATAATGTAAATGTGATAAAGTACAACGTTCCAAAGTATCAGGGAACGGAGCTGACCCAAGAACCGAAGAACCTTAGAACGCCACAGCGTTGAAAGAGGTTTAAGGATCCCGATAGTGAGATACATCCTTTGACTAGATACCTCGCACTAAGCGCCTCTGGTTTCCTTTTTACGTTTCCCCGCACACGACCTATATGGACACACTACCCCCCTCGACTCCAGAAACCATATCCCCGGGGACCCTGCCCCGAGGAGGAAAGACGAGTAAGAGGTAAGTAAAGGACTTATGAACCCATGTGTTTGAATATGCGCGAATGCTGTCTCCCCCACCCCCTTTTTTCCTCCCTCTGCAGGTTACATCAGAGATTACAGCCGAGGTGTGGCGAAGATCTGAAGCCTTGCCATGTCTAATACACGAAGCGGACTAGCGCCGCAAGGTGGTGTCTGCGCACGCCTGCAAACTACTCACGTATCGAACAAACCCGGAAAATTAGCACAACCTGATAAAAAGTGACCACCCTTAAACCAGACCGGACGAATGAACCCATGTCACGTATGATGCGAAACTATGAGGGAATGTGTGTGTGTGACTGAGGCGTCGACCCAACTGGTCGAAGGACCGAGAATGCGAGAAGTGCGACAAAATGGTACCTCCTTTCTTCTTTCCTTTTTCTCAAGGCACGTCCCCTCTACCCTGTCTAATGCTCAAACTGCATGATTACAAGATTCTAACGCAGACCCGTGAATGCCCTTTACTGTGTAATGCACTAAATAGCCTTTCTTGAATACACTGCCACCCTCTCTGTTGCACGTGTACTATTTAGCCTGCCGTTGCACTCTCTCTCTCTCTCTCTCTCTCTCTCTCTCTCTCTCCCTCTATTTTTGCACTCCCACTCTTCCGAGTGATTAGCCCCGAAATTGGCAGACTGCCACCCCTAGCACACCACCTAATTGGCTTCAAATACCGTCAGTATTTGCACAAAAACGTGTCTTTAATACAATCACCCTGAGGCCGCGTCATTACCTCTCCTTTTCCGCTAGAAGTCAATGAACCGAGGTTGGGCCGTAAGGGAAAGGACAGGTAAGACGACAGAGGTTCCCTAATCTGACCCGAAATAAGGGAACCACATGTCAGCGGCTCCTATGGTATAAAACAAGGACCTCAGAATACGCGACCCTCCCCTCCCCGAATTGTCGCAATACCCAAACCGGAAAAATGATCACCCCTGTTACCTCCCCTGTATCAGCCGCCCAAAAACTGGAATTATGAAACTACCCCTCATTTCCGGTTGTGAGAGATGGGTCGATTTATGCCCTTACCACAAGTTTCCTATGTCCCTGGTTGTTTCCCATAAAACCCCTGTCCTTCCTAATTAAGTAATCGGGCTGTAAAGGGTTACGTAGGATCCAGAATGATGTTTTACAAGGTTAACAGACTAGTCCAAGGTAAAGAAATCATCGAAATGAACCCCGTAGTAGTTGAAAACCAGGTAGCCATGTTCATCTCTCAGCAAAATACCTGTGTAGTACCATGTTGACGACTCACAGTACCCTTTGTAAATGTAAAACTCTAGAGAACGGCATATCTTTGCCAGGTTCGTCTCACGAAGGTGGGTCACCATCAGATGAACTGTCGTGACTGTAATAAATAATTGTAAAGGAAAATCATAGTAAATCCAACAGGCCCGTCACCGGTCATTCATATGCCAGTTGTGAACACTAATATAACGGGCATTTTCATTCTTTGCCTGGAGCTGGGAGAGAAATAGACTTTTTGATTATCTTCATCTGCAAATTCTCTAAAGACTGTCTTTTCAAACTTGTTTAAGGGTACTGCTGTTGGAGGAGAGAAGGACCGGATGTGGGAGCACGAGGCCTGACTGCAGACTAAGGAACACCTGCGACATTAGCCAAGGCGAGACCACGACAGAAAAGAGCTGCAGGACGAGGCACTGTTTTCGACAACATGAGAAGAAAGGGTCGACCTGATGCCCCTGCTCGATGTCCAGTGTTGGTCGACAAGTCCCCGCTCTCTGAATTCGGTCACACACCCGCCTATTTGAAGTCTCTCGTTTCCCTAGTTTGTTCCTAATTTGGCCTTGCTCCATCCCCCTTTTCCTCTGACCTACCCTATGGACTGTTTTGTACGCTCTTCTTCCATCTGAACTTTCTGACAATCACCTCAAAGGACACAGGGTGATAAGGACCTTTCCGACCAGAAACGCGAGGAAAGGGTCGTGCCCTGCAACGCAGAACTTAGAACAGAGCTGGACTTGTAGCTCCACCGCCGGTGCTCAACAGCGCCAACGAAAGGCAACAAAGAATGATGAGAACTCGTTAAACTTCGAACATTTGACATCCCCAATCGCCGTTTCTGCTAGACCTCATTTCTCTCCCAGCCGCCATTGTATTGATCATGCTCCAATCCGAACCTGATATATATGTAATAACCTGCCAGTATGAAATATGCTTGCTGCTCTCGCTACAGAATCGTTTTTGTATTGCATTCCTATGACTTTCCTGCTAAACAAATTGATCAAAGTTTATCAAATAGGCCCACCTCCTAAAAACTAGAAATGTTAAAATGTATTGTTTACAACTCTTTTCCTCTAGGGTTCCTACCGTTTTCTTTCTCATGCCCACCACAATAGAACCGGGTAGAAAATGAACCAGCAAGATGTCTTGAATATGTTAAAGGGAGGACTGTTGAAAATTAGTACGTTTTGGTGAACATTATCTGCGCCATCTTGCCTCTTCCCCTGATGCCACACTTTTGTCGTGCGCGCCCGCCATTTTTTTAAGATGCCCCGAGCAGAACGAACCCACTTGCATGCCGCTGGCCCCTGACATAGCCCTTCGCCTTCACTAAGACCACCCCCTGCTTGCACCTGCCTTGAGTCATAAACCCCTCTTCGGCGCTGCTCTGCCCCAGGCCCTCGTCCTGTTCCCAGCGCGACACCTCCCTGCTTCCCTTTCATGATCTCCGGCCCTTAGATGCAAACCCCCTTTTCCCCGTGTGCCCGTTTTGTCTTCCCCGTTCCCAGGCCGACACCCAGCCCTGCCGATACCATTCCTTGCCCCTCCCCGTACAATAGAAAGCTTCCCCCATCAAAGGATCCCCGGGTTGATCAAAGCCCCCACTCCATGAGGTCCGATCAAACCCCCCACATTCCGTGAATCGGCGGAATATCCAGCTGCGTGATACTGATCACCTGTTATGACTAGGGTGGGGACTTCAACTGTAAATGTGTGTGGGAACGGGCCCAAAGGGGATTTCCGGGAATGTCTTTTCCATACATCAAAGCTTTAACATGAATGTGTAATCTACAATAAAGTCATAAAACCGTGTATAAGAGGCCAGGCCTCAGAAATGTATCTAGAGCACCTCAGAACGATACCTTCTGTCCGTTTCGTTGTGTTCTCCTCCGGAGAAAATAAAAACCTTGTTTCCTGCTTTCCAGTCTCCAGCGCCTGCCTCTTCATTGATTAAATAACTAGAGGGTCACAGAGGCAATACCGCCGGGCAAATATCGATTGTCCCCGACCCGACGCAGGTTTTAACACGCCCACAAGGCCGCAAGAGATGGCACAGCAGAAATTGACCGACGGAGGCAGGACGTGGCTGTTTATCCTGCCGCCGCCTAGCTGGACACTGACCGATGGGCGGCAGGGTGAGTTTGGGATCCTTGCTGTGTTGCATGCCCGGCTGTGCTGTGTGCGGCCCCTGAACTGATTGCCGACTGCCGTGGTGGAAGACGGTGGACTGTGGACGGAGGCGCTGCCTTACTCGCCTGCACTGCCGTTGCCCTCAGGGGGTGACTGCAGTGAGTGTGCCCCCGCCTACGGAGGAGAGCTGCGGCTGTTTGCTCTGCCGCCGTATGACTACATGCAGCTGGGACCACTATTGAACTGCTTGCAACGTACCCCCAGGATCAGTCTCTGACTGCCGCGGTAAGTGGAGAGAGACTGTGGGGGAGGACTCTGCCTAGGCCGCCTATGCCGCCGTTGCCCTCAAGGCGCGTCTGCGGTAAATGAGCCCCCGCCAACAAACAAGACCTGCGGCTGCTCGCCATACTGCTGCTCCCATGGACATCCACTGATAGCAGTCGGGGTACCACTGGGGCCCCTCTAGACCTGCCCACACATCTCTGTTATCTGAGACCCCCCGCGGCCTGCCTACTGGCCACTGCTGCGGAGGGAGGAGGACCGTGAGTGCAGTGGCTGCCGAGCCCCCCAGCACTGCCATTGTGCATACGACGTGATTAAATAAAGAGCGCCACCAATGCGGAGCTGCCCGCTGCGAACCACCGTGGGGGAGCTTTGAGTTTGCCCTCCTACTGCCCAAAACCTACAGCGCTGGTGATCCTCAGAGCTGACACTGTGCAGAGACCCAGACACCATCTTGGTACACGACCCAACGCAGCTTCTGGCAGCAACGCGACACACATCTCTTGGATTTTGGAAGTTGCTGCACCATTGGCGCGGGCATGTCTCTGCTTTGGTGTGCCATCAGGAACGCCCCGCACAGGCTGCCCGAGTGGTCACCGGAGGTGGAACTTGCGGGTGCCTACGGATATTTACGCCACCGACGCCAAGCATACCAGACCTCTCCTTGAGGCGAAGATAGGCACCACTACCTGGCGCGACTTGAGTGATTGTGCAGTGTGAACGGTGGCTGTGTTATGGAGGGGATTCCTGTGCATGGCCGGGAAGCCCTGCTGCCGGAGTCACGAGCTGTGAAGTGGTAACGGACTGTGATCCATTGGAGTCGACACGGGTCCCGCTGTGGAGCTCTCGCCTTGAAGACATCACACTGAGACCTTGCCAAATACGGACCAACATAGGGGTATGAACTCTGCAACTCATGTCGGGTGGCACGCGAGCACGAACTGGCACGGGAGGAACACAGGCCCTACCGCCTCCGTCCAAGCCAAAATCTGACAAGATGGCGAAGCAGGGACTCACGGACCAAACTGCAAATAAGCTGGATTCGGTGCTTGCTGCAATGGAGCGGCTGGAAGAAAGCAGCAATCAGACCCGCACCTCCCTGGAATCTAAAATTGACAAAGTGGCTGTTGACCTCACTCATCTGCATGCAGAT
This sequence comes from Lissotriton helveticus, assembly GCF_964261635.1. Taxonomy (NCBI): domain Eukaryota; kingdom Metazoa; phylum Chordata; class Amphibia; order Caudata; family Salamandridae; genus Lissotriton; species Lissotriton helveticus. Next base: position 1,255,186,155 of record NC_136063.1, read on the forward strand.
CATCGGAAGCTAACGGACTGCACCACTGTCTTGCAGGCTACACTCGCTGAAATCAAACCACAGGTGTCTCAGACAGATAAATATTTTCAAGATTTATTGAACCGTGTGAAGTTCCTGGAGGACAGAGCCGAGGATGTCGAAGGGCGAGCACGACGCAACAATGTATGCATAGTGGGTGTGCCGGAACGATGGGAAGGAAGGGAACCTACCTTGCACATGGAAAATTGGCTTAGAGATCAACTGCATGAGGGGATCCTCTCATCACACTTTGTCATAGAACACGCACATAGAGTCCAGGCGAGACCCCCCCACAGGATCGAACCCGCGGCCCTTGCTCCTCCGACTCCTCAATTACAGAGACCGGGACTCCATCTTACAGGACACCAGAAAACTGCATGATATCGACATAGATAATCACAAAATAATGTTCTTCCCGGACTATACCATCCAGGTGCAGAGACAGAGGTTCTCATTCATGGCGGTGAAAAAACGTCTTCGGCAAAACAACCTGAAATATTCTCTGCTCTTCCCGGCATGCCTACGAGTGGTTGCAAGCGATAAAACACACTTCTTTACCAAATTTGAAAAGGCAGAGGACTAGCTGGACACCTTCATTGCCGCTGGACCTCGAGACACTGCCGTGGCAGCGACCCTACCGAAGATAAGGGGCCCCTTTCGCCACCGCCGGAGGGAGCGGAGATCGACAGGGGCGCGGACACCACCTTCACCAGCTGTAGGACCGCACTCAGATTTGATTCTCAGCAGACAACAAGACGCCCTGCAAGCAGTAGCGGAAATCAGCGGCTCTCTGGTAACTGAGGACTAAGTATGGGCGCAAAATCCGCTCCGCTGGCGAAATCTGAGAATTTTTGGCAATTTTGCGATCTGCGAATCTCACGAAATTGCCGAAAAAATCGCGAATTTGCGAGTGGGCGGATTTATTTTTGGGGCCCCAGGAAGCACAGTTAAGGCAGGTGCTCGAGTTGAAGCTAACTTTGTAACCATTTTAGAATGGCGCCGGCAAGCTGCCAGAGTGCTTGCTGACGCCATTCTAAAATGGTTACAAAGTTAGCTTCAACTCGGGCACCTGCCTTAACTCTGTAAGTGCTTAATGTGGGCCAAAAATTAAACCTCAACAGGAAGCACTTACTGATATAAATAAAGCAGCTGCCCAAGTTGAAACTCAAATTCAGTAACGTTTTAATCAGCCCAAAACATTAGTGAGCACGGTCGAGGCTGGGCAAGTGTGCTTTAACCCCATATCTGCAGTCGAAAATTAGCTGTAATACCCGAGGGAGGTCTTTGCATCCCTGAGTTTCTCGAGCGCAATCCCCGTTCCTGTGACCAGGAGGCTGCTTTCTCCTCACCTGCTGCCCTGCTCGCTCTCTGACCCTTTATACACAAGAGGCATGTTGACATGCATAGAAGTCCCGCACCACACACTAGCGGTATCAAACAACTTCCCGCCCTTTCCCAACTATGATGCACAGCTCACTCAAGGGACCTTGGCGCCTTTTGGCGCTGTGACAAAGTTACAGGCACACATGGTTAGTGGAGACAAATCTTCTGGCCCTACGCAGCTGCAGTGTAGGAAAAGCACTATCATTTACCCAACGAGGTAGCACCCACTGGATTAGCCAGTAGTACTCCAGTTGAGTAGAGGTAGTGCACAAAACGGTGGCATCTTTGTGGATAACTATGCAGGGCAGGATTCATTCTGGCACGAGGCTCCTTTCACAAAAATTAAACCTCAACACGAAGCACTTACAGGTATAAAGCAGGTGCCCGAGTCGAAGCTCAAATTCAATAATGTTTTAATCAGCCCAAAAGCATTAGTGAGCACGGTCGAGGCTGGGCAAGTGTGCTTTAACCCCATATCTGCCGTCAAAAATTATCTGTAATACCCGAGGGAGGTCTTTGCATCCCTGAGTTTCTCAAGCGCAATCCCCGTTCCTGTGACCAGGAGGCTGCTGTCTCCTCACCTACTGCCCTGCTCGCTCTCTGACCCTTTATACACAAGAGGAATGTGAACACGCATAGAAGCCCCGCACCACACACTAGCGGTATCAAACGTCTTCTCGCCCTTTCCCAACTATGATGGACAGCTCACTCAAGGGACCTCAGCGCCTTTTGGCGCTGTGGCAAAGTTACAGGCACACATGGTCAGTGGAGACAAATCTTCTGGCCCTACGCAGCTGCAGTGTAGGAAAAGCACTATCATTTACCCAACGAGGTAGCACTTACTGGATTAGCCAGTAGTACTCCAGTTGAGTAGAGGTATTGCACAAAACGGTGGCATCTTCGTGGACAACTATGCAGGGCAGGATTCATTCTGGCACGAGGCTCCTGTCACAAAAATTAAACCTCAACAGGAAGCACTTACAGATATAAATAAAACAGCTGCCCAAGTTGACCTCAAATTCAGTAACGTTTTAATCAGCGCAAAACATTAGTGAGATCGGTCGAGGCGGGCAAGTGTGTTTTAACCCCATATCTGCCATTGAAAATTAGCTGTAATACCCGAGGGAGGTCTTTGCATCCATGAGTTTCTCGAGCGCAATCCCCATGTAGTTCCTGTGACCAGGAGGCTGCTTTCTGCTCACCTGCTGCCCTGCTCGCTCTCTGACCCTTTATACACAAAAGGCATGTTGACACACATAGAAGCCCTGCACCACACACTAGCGGTATCAAACGTCTTTCCGCCCTTTCCCAACTATGATGGACAGCTCACTCAAGGGACCTCGGCGCCTTTTGGCGCGGTGGCAAAGTTACAGGCACACATGGTCAGTGGAGACAAATCTTCTGACCCTTTACGCAGCTGCAGTGTAGGAAAAGCACTATACATTTACCCAACGAGGTAGCACTTACTGATTAGCCAGTAGAAAGTACTCCAGTTGAGCAGATGGAAATCGCAAAAAAATCCGCGATTTCGCAGGAAAATCTACGAATTCACTGACTTTTTGGCGATTTCACGTGAATTTGCGGACCGCAGATCCGCAAAATTCGCCCATACTTACTGAGGACGCATCCAATTCCAGTCAGTGAGACCTATCTAGCGATCACGAATGGATAAATGGCCTGCAGAACTCACAGGACTCAACTGAACAGCCAGATGTCACCCCACAGGAGGCTGACATTATAGTGTGAACATTGCGGAACCCTATCCTTGGTTGATCTATGATTTGAGGTATTGTGATACGTATATGGAGGTATGTAGTCGCAGACAGTATCGCCATTTGGGATAGAGGCTGCTATAACTAGCTGGGCAACACAATGGCGCCTGAGGGACACCTAGCGACATCTCCACCTCCATGACAGTGTATATTCCTACTATTCAGGTGCTCATGATTTGCATGTGTAGTTAGACTGCTACATGCTTTCGGAGGAGCTGCTCCCACATATAACTGCAGTCTATTATTTAGGCAGGACACATTCAGACTATAACCCACATATATTAGAGGTGTCGTGGGAACATCCCCGTCCGCCAATCCCAACCTGGCGGCTACAACCAAATATGCTGTTGGACGCACCCTTTCGTAGTCTACTGGCCGCTAATATCACCCAATACTTTAAAGAAAATACTGGCACGGCCACGACGCCTCAGACAGAATGGGATGCGTTTAAGTTGGTGATCAGGGTTGATTGCCTCTGTGCACAGGTGGGTATGCGGCGACAGTTGGAAGCTGAACTCACACACCTTGAAAATGAACTGCTCTGAAGGGAGGAGGAAGACCTGGGGGGCAATGCCAGGTCCTTGGAGCACGACAGAGAGGAAGACTCCAAATTGCTTGAACAGCTTCATAACTTGAACTATACAGCACACTCAGCGTGCAATCACCATATGGGAGACAAACCTGGCAAGTTGCTGTCGTGGCTGAATCGGCAGAATGCAGTAACTGCGCCTGTGATATCCATACAGAACACACTAGGCATCACGGTACACACCCAGAGTGATATACACCATGCTTTTGTGGAACATTATTCCACGATGTACAGATCCTGTTTGCTAGCCACAGATGCGGTAACATGGGACTTTCTCTCCGCCCTAACGCTGCCACAACTGACAGAGCACCAACAGGAAGAACTGGGTGCTCCTCTGCCACCAGAGGAAATAAGGGATAGTATTTTCTCCCTCTCGAATGGTAAATCTCCGGGTCCGGATGGACTACCAGCTGAATTTTACAAAGCCTACTCAGATATACTAATACCGGAACTGCTGCGGGTATATGCAACGGCTCTAGACGACTCAGGGCTCACTCCCACACAAAATGAGGCAACGCTGATCACCCTCTTAAAGCCGGGCAGAGACCCTGAACTGTTGGGCTCCTACCTTCCACTGGCTCTGTTGAATACGGACTATAAAATACTGGCCTCCGCCATAGCTAAACGAATAGCCCCGTTTGTGCCGACTCTGGTACATAATGATCAAAACGGATTTGTCTCAACCAGAAATACCTCTCTTAATATTCGTAGAATATTTAGAGTCAAGAAGTACGCAACAAAGAATTAGCCGCGGGCTGGCTGTCTGGTGCTGGACCTAGAGAAGGCTTTTGGAGTGGCCCTATCTTGCAACGGTCCTGCATAAGTACGAACTAGGAGAAGGATACCTGCAACTGGTGCAACTGCTATATCAACGCCCCACGGTACGGGCTCGCATGGGTAGGCTCATTTCTGATACAATCAGGGTTAGACGGGGAACCAGGCAGGGATGTCCATTGTCCCCGTTGCTCTTTTCCCTTGCTATGGAGCCTTTAGCAGCTCTCATCCGAGAGAGTGGTGCAAACTGGGGCGTCCCCTTGCATGATGGTCTCCACACGGTGCCCCTGTACGCAGATGACCTACTGCTGTACATAAGAGTCCTGCATCCTGTGCCACCGGCAATATCCGCACTGTTCCGTAGCTTCGAGGAGGTGTCAGGCCTCAAGGTAAACTGGGCTAAATCAGGCGCTTACTCTTTCAGTGAGGACGTGGCCGTGGCGGATATAGTATTCAACTGGACTGTATTTGCTTGATACCCGACCATGTTCAGGTACCTGGGCATATATATCTACCGGCCCCCAGTAGACAAATTGGAGGGTAACCTGGTGTGCGCCATTTCCTCCATAAGAGTGCAGATGCAATTCTGGAAGACCCTACTGCTCAATGTGATGAGTCGTATCACCTTAACCAAAATGATAGCACTGCCACAGGCTTTTGTATTATTTTGCAAACCTTCCCGTATATGTTCCTGTACGACTGTTTCGGGAGCTAGAGGGATTAACCCGAGGCCGACCCAGGATAGCATTGCAGAAATTATACGCGCCACCAGAGTGTGGAGGCTTGGCAGTTCCTCATCTGGAATTATATTACTTAGCTGAACAGCTACAATGGGTCACGAAATGGCTTAGTGGAAATAATCTGACGGACACGGCGACCGAGACATCGACGTGGACACAGACTCAGATCTATAGTTTGTTTCACCCACTGGCAAAACTCCCCCGCCCGACACAGATACACATTGAATTAGCTCATAGATGTTACAGGAGGAGCCTTCAACTAACAAAAGACACAGTCCCTTATGCCCCAATGTTGTCACTTATCAGGACACCCAGAGGCAGAGACTCTATAACAGACGTAGCACTGACGTCCTGGACCGACTCAGGAGTGGAGACGTTGGGAGACCTATTCACGGACGGTGCCCTTCTACCTTTCGCGACCCTGTCGGCAGATAATGGTGTGCCGGTAGGCCTGTTCCTTCTGCATGCAGCCATCATTCGGACACTGACTCAAGCATGGTGAGACTTGACAAATGAGCCACCAACACATCAGCTGTTGCAGTATTTGCATGTAATGGGGGAGGGGTCGCATGTGATCCACTGGCTAGTACAAGCCCTGCTTATTCACATGTTAAAACCACTACAGAGACTCCGCGCACGTTGGGCTGAGAACAGAGGCCGACCCTGGACCGATAAGTATTGGGAACGTGTCCTGACTAGCGCCACACATGTACCATGTAATTCACAATTTAAACTCATACAAACATATATACTGCATAGATTGTATCTCTCACTAGACAAGATCAATAAATATTTCAACATCAACACCTCTGAATTCCCAAGATGCCATCTCCTAGGCGCTGACCTATTACATATTCTATGGTCCTACCCCCTGCTTTTACCCTACTGGTGCACGATAACGGAAATACTTATGAAATTGCACTAGTACCAAGGTGCCTGCCACATGGGAGGTCTGTATCCTGTGATTTTACAAATGAACTAAGGCCAACAAAGTAAGCTCTAGATTTAGCGACTTAGGCCTAATAACCACACAACGACGGATAACTAAGAAATGGAAGCACAATGACCCCCCGGAGGTACTCCACTGTATAAAATCCCTAGAGGTCTGGGCACAGGCGGAGAGCACTATCCTTTACAGGGCAGAAACAGCAGGGTTGCGAAAGTACCCCGTCGCACAATCCTGGGATGATGTCCTCAAAGCCCTTACACACTCTAATGTCACATTGTGCGCACCCCCCACACAATAAGCAGGGTACGATACCTGACATGTCACTTGGGCGAAGCAGATATGCTGCAATCATAGGAACCCTTAGACCTGGCTGTTGGAATGGGCATTGACCTCACACTCCTTAATGACAACTCATAGATATGACTTCTGCCACAAGACACCCTACTGCAAATGCAACTGTGGATGGCGCAGGAACGGCAGCCCGCATTCAGAATGAACACGCAAACCTAGACACAACTACACTCGAACGGCATTTTATGTATCAGCTACACACTTCCTTAAATATTTGATATCTACTTTTCTTTTGATTTTACTTTGTTTTCATTAGTTGTGGTTTACAAGTTGGAATAAGAAGATATCTTGTAACCAATTACGGCATATGTACAATCTTTTTCACCCATGAAGCATTATGTGTTACACTCTCAAAGTTGAGCTGAGTATGAGACGCGCACCCTTGTATACATTGTTATATCTACGCATTGATGACCATTGTTGGAAAGAGACACATATGGTAGGTAGATACGTCTCACTCCTCGATTAGAGATAACAGTGTGTGTGGGCTGTTAACACCTATGTTATTTTAGGAGTGCACGTCGAATCTTGAGATGTGGATACAAGCTGTGCTATGATTGTAAATAGGAACTATCTTGATCTATGTACATAGCAACTCAGCACCAACAATGTTATTACAAGTGCAATATATGCCGATGTTTGGATTTATGTAACAGAAAAGACAAAATGTAATAAAGATATTTAAAAAAAGCAGGCTGGGAGGTAATTGATACACTAGCAACAGGTGAAGATGACCCCTGCGATAACTATCAGGACAAGAAATATCTTCCAACCCCATGAAGCCAGCAGGCCCCAGAGCCTCCCTGTAAGTGACCATGAACCATTATCCTGATGGATCTCTTTTTTTTTTTTGAAGACCTTTATTGTGCTATTCTGCAAGAACACAGCTTCTGGCCTACAACCTCATTGGGCCGGCCGCAAATATTAATGATACATGTTTATCCAGTCTTAATGACACAGCCCTTCAGCCGACATCCATAGGTCCGGCGGTGTTGCAGTGAGAAAAAAAAAAGGAAGCATTCAGAACTTGCAGTACCAATTCAGAATCTCCTTTCAGCCTTATATTTTACAAATGTCCAGACAAATGTGTCAAATAAGAACTCCCCCCCCCAGAAATCCGTTTGGATCCAAGTTGAATAGTAACCATGAGTGAGGAAGACAGAGTAAGTAGAACTATTGGGAAAGCACATGATCTGTAGGTTCAAATGTGGCCATGGTGATACTCACAGTGCGTGTAGACTGAAACACCCATTGAAAACAAAGGGGACCAGCCCCGTTGCATGAGGATGGCAGTGAGTAATTGCAGCAGATGGAATGCCGTGCACCTGGAGGAACAAGTGACACACGGCACGATCCATCCGCGCATGCGCTGGAACAGAAGAACGCTCATAGCATGGCCTTGGGTAGCCTTTAAGACCATATCCTCAAGAGCAGAGCAACAGGCATGTCAGACAGTAGGAGCAAGATCAATCATCTACAGCAACTTTGGACAACATATAGGCATTGTAAGGGCCCCAAATATCTCTTGGTCGCGAGACAGATGGGAGTTCTTCATAATAACATGTCAACTGATCGCGGCAATATGCCATTTCCTGTAGCCAAGTTTTAACATCAGGTACACGCCTCCCTCCCCAGCAGGCAGCCACTCTCTGTTTGGCAATTTGTAGCGCTAATGTCACCAAGCGTCTCATTCCCAACGGCACGCCAGATACTATACCAAGCAAACATATGCGAGGGTCCATGCCAATCGATCCCTGCGCCATTTCAGTCATTACTGCAGTTACATCCGTCCAAAATGCAAACACTGGGGGGCACATCCAAGCTAAGTGTATGAAGTTGGCCCCATCCATCCCACAACGTAAACAGGCAGTCGATTCACGAAGCCCATATTTAGAAAGCTGCTCCGGAGTGTAATACCATTGCTGTAAAAATTTGTAGTGTATGAGTCGAAAGTTAACGTTAGCTGCAAAATTACCAGTCATAGTACAGTTTTCAGACCATTCTTCATCCGTCAGCGGTTCCAACAAACGAGCATCCCATCTAGCCCTTGCAACCACATTTATACCTCCTTCGTCTTCCTGTGATGCCCGGTATAGTCGCGAAATCATCTTCACACGGGTAGTCGTAGTATACATCAACTGTAAAGCGCTAAGTGTAGATGGTTGCAGTGGAAATGACGGATATAGATCGCGCACCGTGGCACGTAGCCTAACATAAGTACATGTAGCCATAGTTCCGTTATTCGTATAATCCAGTAAACTCTGCAATGCAAGGAACTGGCCTGCAGGAAAAACATCTCCCATGGTCTGTATTCCTGCACCTTCCAACAGTTGAAGTGCCCCCACTTCACTTGATACTGAGATATGCGCATGATGCAATAAAGGCATGGCCGGAGCATACAGTGACAATCGGTCTGAACGCTTCCCTAAATCCCGCCAGGCGTTCGCAGTGCACTGCACCGTGTCTACTTCACCCTTCTCGTATACTGAATGCGGATTCACTATCATCGCCTTCAAAGGCAGCGGATATATTGCTCCAGCCTCAATTGCCACATGAGGTGTATATGGCGGTGCCGAGAGCCAGTACGATGCGAAATGCGCCTGAGCACAAAGATAGTACAATCTCATATCCGGCACAGCGAATCCGCCTAGCTCATAGGGCTTGGTCAGGGTGTCACGTGGTTTCTTCCCCCCCCCCAGGCCAAGGTAATTAACAGGGATTGAAGCGTTGTGAAAAAATGAGACGTCAGGGCAAGAGGAATGTTTACAAAATAATACAAAAACTTAGGGAGCACCACCATTTTAATCAAGGCTACCCGGTCCGTAAACGAAAGGGGTAAACGTATCCAGCGTGCCACCTGATCCTCCAGTTTCGAAATCGCTATTCCATAATTAGCTCAGATTATTTCCTGGGGTTCTCTGTGTACCCATATCCCTAGATACCGAACAGGCTCCGTGGCCCATTCCAAGGGGAACTCCAAAGTAAATGGGAGGGTAATGTCTGTCAAAGGTAACAATATTGACTTATCCCAATTAATGGATAAACCAGAAAAGCGTTCAAATCTGATATACTCCCTGATCACCCCTTCAAGATATTTATCGGGCTGCCGGATATATAACACCATATCATCGGCATACATAGAAACCGCCAATGGTTGGAGATGAAATCGTAAAGCGGAAGCCGCGTGTCGCTGCCGTAATATACAGGCTAGGGGCTCCAAAACAATGGCAAATAATAAAGGTGAGAGCGGGCATCCCTGCCTCGTACCTCTCTGTATAGCGAAGGGCGCCGACACTCGACCATTAACCCGTACACGCGCAATCGGATTGGTGTAGAGTAACGTGATCCAGGATGTGAAGACATAAGGGACGCCCATGCAATGCAGCACTGCCAACATATATCTCCAAGCCACAGAATCAAACGCCTTAGCGGCGTCTAGGAGGACCGCCACCGCAGCAAGATCAGGTTTAAGGAGATTAAGAATCGCAAACAACACTCTCAGATTATGTGTCATTGAGCGCAGGGGTACAAAGCCAGACTGGTCCGGCAATATCATATCAGGTAATATCAGACGCAGGCACGTAGCCAACACTTTGGCGAGTATTTTCACGTCCGTATTCATCAGGGATAACGGACAATAGGATTCACACCGTTCCTGCGGCTTACCAGGCTTCGGGAGGGCCACCAGAAGGGCCTCTCTCATCGTCGCTGGAAGTTGTCCCTGTTCTAGAGCATCCTCCAGCACAGTCGCCAACTGAGGCAAAGGTAATTCCACATACTCTTTATAAAAATCGGACGGAAGCCGGTCGGTGCCTGCCGCTTTACCATTCGACAATGCTGCAATCGCTTCCCTCAGTTCCCCTTCTGTGATGTGATGCATTAAAAAATCTTGTTGCCCCTTCGACAGCCAGACCAATGCTATATCTTCCAAGTATTGCGCTATCTCGTCTTCTCCGGCCATGTCCTTACGTTCGTACATGTGTGTGTAATATTGCGCAAAGCAATCTAGTATACCATCCGCATCTGTCACAGTCCTGTCTCCATCCCTAATTTCTTGTATACCGCAGTGTTTGGCCCATGGTTCCCTAAGTCTATCTGCCAGTCCGCGCCCCAGGTGACCTCCCTCCCCGTAGTATCGTGCCCTAGTGCGCTTGGATAAATATTTAACCTCCTGTTCTGCCAATTCATTATACTCCGTGACTTTCGAACGTATGTCAGCCAACAAACTTTCGGCCGGCTTCTGCTCGTATTGCCATTCCAGACTCAACAGCTCATGCTCCAGGCTATCCATGGAGGTCCTAAGTGACTTGAAACCCCAGCTTGCAAACCAATACATGCCCCATGCACCGTCACCTTGAAGGCCTCCCAGACAATACACGCATCGTCCACCGAGCCAACATTTCTGACAAAATAGTCCTCAATCATCTCACGCAAACTCTCTCGCAGCACTTGATCTGACAGAGCCCCAGGCGGCAGTCGCCACGAAAATGGTGCCGGTGCATGCAACGGCATCCATACTTCCATCAACACAGGAGCATGATCCGACAACGTGCGAGGCAAATGCTCAGTCTTCAGCACCCAGCCACTTACATCTTTGGTCACCAGCCAGTAATCCAAACGTGACCAGGTATCATGTGCAGACGTAGACGCCAGACATCCACGAGGACTAGCACATTCATACAATCCCTCACTGCCCCGCTCGCTCTTTTTGCCGTGCTTTGTCGATCCTCCTTTCTATCCAAGTCATGATCCAACGTCACATTCAAATCTCCTCCACAAATAAGTGCAGAAGGAGATAGGGTATACACCTTATTCCATAAAGTGACAAAAAAATCAGAGTCATCAGTATTTGGCCCATACACATTGACCATTGTCATGAGTGTGCCAAACAATTTGCCATGCAAAATAATATGGCGACCCTCTTTATCCACTTCCTCATATAGACTCACAAACGGAATGTTCTTTTTTATTAGGATCATAACACCCCTGGCATACGAGGAATACGAAGTCGCCAATCTCGTCCCCGCCCACTCTCTAGCTACCGTTTCCGCCGCCTGCCCCCTAAGGTGCGTCTCTTGTAGAAAGACCACCTGCACATCATGCCTATTCAAGTACGCTATCACCTGCTTAGTCTTTTGTGGTCTGTTCAGCCCCCGCACATTCCAAGTTAGCCACGTAACCTTACCTCCCTTATCCATAGGGGTCATTAGTATGTCGATAATGACATAAAGTCAGCGAATACCCTCTCAACCTGTGAAAAATAAACATGCCTCTCGTCTCCCAGCACCAAAACTCAAATACCCTTTGATAGAGTCCAAAGGACCCTTCGGCAGCCTAGGGCATGCCATCCAACAACTCTGAATCCTGCAGTCCCTCCACCCCAACTTCCCACCCACTTCAGCTCCCCCAACCTGCCAAAGCCAACCCCCACCCCCTTGTCCCCCCTACCCACTCCAGACATAGGTTCAAAACATTCTTGAATATTCCTGTTTGCACCCGTCATCCCCCCACCCACTTCAGCTTCCCAACCTGCCAAAGCCATCCCCAACCCCCCTGTCCCCCCTCCCCATCCCATTCGCAATTAGAGTGTGCGGTACTCCCATACGCAGGGGCATAGAGGCGCAGAACTCCCGTATGCAGAGCTACTTGAGGTGACCAAGCCACAAAAATAAGCATCCAACGTCACCTACCAGGACCTGCACCCCGCTTGTGTAGTCAAAAACACCTTAAATGGAGGCCTAGAGACCAGTCCCACAACTGAACACCTTCATCCCAATATCAGAATCATAACACTGTTTTGGTGGACCAACGCCAGCCCATAATAACACATTATCAGCATTATAGCAAAAACGCAAAAACTGTTCATCAAAAGTCAACAACCCCAGCAGTGCATATGCCTCACAAGAGTCTAGCGCAAGCAAGGCGTACCTCGCCGTGAAAAACAGCATTTATACTTGTAAAGGTTCCAGGGACCTTCAGTACAGTTATAAATCCACAGGACATGTGTAGAATTACAGTCAGCTGTCTTCATGCAGATCTCCATCTCCTTCCTGTGCCCTAGCAGAGTCGCGCTTACACTTCTTCCGCGTTTTGGCATACTCCATGGCGGCTTTCGGCGAGGCGAATATTTTATTATCCGATGGTGCACCTATCCGCAACTGGGCAGGATATAACATGGCGTACGGTATGTCCTCTTTGCGGAGAAGTTGTTTCATGCAATTGAATTCTTTCCGCGCCGCCTGCACTGCCACAGTGAAGTCCGGAAAAAATTCCGGAGAGTTTGGAAAGCTGGTCCGACCCAAAGATGTCTATAAACAAACGTTCCATAAAGTCCTCCATCTTACCCACATTCGTGGATTCCGGCAGCCCCGTGACGCGGATGTTGTTGCGCCGGGACCGCCCCTCCAACTCCTCATTCTTAGCCTGTATGACCGCCAGCACACACTCCATGTTGAAGACTTCGTCAGTGATTGTTGTAAGGCCGTCTTCCGTAGCTGACACCCTTTGCTCCACGTCATGCATTCTTTCATTCTGCCTTTCAAATTGTGTGGACATATGGTCCAGCCTATGATTTACCGCCTCCATGGTACCTTCTATGGATTGCAATGTTTTTTGCATGGCCAGGAGCGTGGCCTCCAAATTCGGCACCCCCCGATGCTCCCGGCGAATCAACAGGGGACTCGGCCTGTGAGGACGTCGCTGCAGGTTTGCGCGCGTCAAAGTTTAGTTTAGGCTGATTACGTTCAGGCCTACCCATGTCGCCGATCTCCAATGCAAACAGGAAGCGACTATATAAAAGCAATGGGAAAGGGGCGGATGGTGGGATATTCAGGCTAGGCAACGGTTCCCCGGTAACACTATTAACAACCTAGTGCTTCAAATTATAGCGTGGGCACCACTAAATAGGCACTCAGGGTCAGTAGTTGGGCATAGTAGGGCTCCCAGCTAGCCGAACACGCGTTCAATCCATACAATAATCAGACGGGCAGGTCTCCGCTCCCAATGCCGTCTCCAATGGTGCTCATCCCTCGGCGCAGCAGATTCCGGCATGCAGCATTACACGCACCGGCCTGCACGTTTAGAAGGCCCTGATCGCCCCAGCCAGGGGGCCCGTCTCCACTCGAGGCTCCCCAGCAGTTCACAGTGCACCTCTGCTGAAGCCAGCCGCCTCAGCCCCCACCCCGCCCCCGCCGATCGTAGCTCGCGAGGCCGGGCCCATGTTGGCCGCACGCCACCTCCGCAGCCGCGGCCCCTCCTTGCTCCCAGCCCCACTCACCACAACCGGCCCGGGCAGAGCCGCAGGCCTTCCGCCACGCTTCGGCAGCCACCGCAGTCGTCACTCCTCCGCAGGCCAATGGACCCAGGCCTCCGCGCCAGCACCAGGCGATCTTCGGCAGCTATGGGCCCGCTCCAGCCGCCATGCGACAGCGCCCGCAGCAGAAGTGCATGGGCACCGCAATGCGTCGTTGAAAGGCGCCGCAGTCAGGAAACCACACAGATTGGTGCCGCAGGTCAGCAAGAGTATATTTCTACCGATTTAGTGGGCAGATGACGCTGGATATCGCGGATATGTAGCGGATGCCGGCTCAGTCTGGCAGAGCCCCATCTTGCCGTGCGCCCTCTAGCGCCCCCCCATCCTGATGGATCTCTGAGGCGAGTCTGTGTAATTTCTGTATGGCAGAATATACAGTCGGGGCACTGTCATGTATGTAAATGCAGCAGTTGCTGCCGATGACACGACATGCTCCACACTGGTCAGCTAGAATGACATCTAGAACCATACGATTTTAAAGCGAAACAAGTCTTGTACCTTGGAGCTCGACTGTAATGTTAGTCAGCATACCAGCAGTAGTGTTAATGACTCCCTCAACTACTCTGGCAAGGCAACTTATGTTGCGGCTATTAAACATAGGACCCCAGAAAGGCACAATACCCTTTATTATATCAGTGAATTGCTGTTGGGAGGTATCCGTTTGATCAATATCATCTGTATTAACAACTCTTTTACTTTGGGAGGAGCTTCGCGCGTAACCAAGATGGCCGCGTGAGCACAGGGCTCCCGAGACCCTCGCAACCTCCCGCATCTATCCTGTAAACTATTCTGATCACATTGACGGGTTATTGAAGAAGAGCCGTAGCTGAGGCGGACACCGTTGTCCGAATTTGAATTGGACTTCAGGAGCCGGAATAACATCAAGTTGAATATTGCGGCCTGCCCCTTGATATTGCCCGGAGCTCGAGTTGGTGTGATGCCCGGGCAGTAGTTGAACAACAGCGGCCTGAGGAGACACTGATCTGACTTTCACTTTTGTTTTCGAGGCCTTTGTCTGATCCTACTTGAGAGCTGGCCTACTACTAGCGGAAGCTACTTGACTGCTAAGCGATCGTAGGGACTGCTCCGACTGTGTGCTCTGGGCCCAGACGAACCATGCCCTCTGTTTGCCACTGTCGGTTGTATTGCAGTTCCCGGTGTGGCCATTTTCTTTCGTTGCCCACTGCTCTGGAGGGTCTTCCTTTCCGTGATGGCGACTAAGCCTGATGGTGACAAGCAAAAATCCAAGATCACTCGGCGAGGTGGCAACACCCAGGCAAATAATATGGATCGCTACGCTCAACCTAAAGGATCCCCTGGTGGACCGAGTAGATCACTGGATGGTACTAGGGAGGACCCGGCCTCATCGACAGAATTGACCTTGCAAGATGTCATGGGTGCCATTGACGGGATGAAGGCTTCCATCGGCCAACAATTTGAGACTCTCGCCCACAAGCTGGACACCGTGGCGATTGATGTTAATTTGATCCGTACGGATTTATCGAAAACCAACGAAATGTCAAATCGTTGGATTTGAAAACTTCCAGCCTCACGGGTGATGTGTCCGACCTACAGACAGAGGTCCGCATTCGGATTTTTTTCCCACCGGTTGGAGGACTTTGAAAGCAGGGCTCGGCGTAACAACGTACGCATTATAGGGGTCCCGGAAAAATCAGAGGATCCGGCAGCTGATCTTTTTGTGGAAGATCTCATCACCAAGCACCTTGCTCCTAAGGGGCTGAGCAACTTTGCGGTTGAAAGAGCCCACAGAATACCGGGTGGTAAATCAAAGGTGGGTGCCCCGCCGCGACCTCTTATCGACAGAATCTTTAATTTCAGAGACAGAGACGCTATCCTGCAGGCTTCGCGGACGAATGGACCTACGAAATATAAAAATACCACTGTGAGTTTTTACCCGGACTTTACACAGGCTGTCCAAAAGCAAAGACTTGGGTTTCTGGGCGTCAAACGTCGACTGAGGGACATGGAACTGAGATACGCAATGCTATTTCTAGCCAGGCTGCGCGTTGAATTCGAGGAACAAACATACTTTTTTGATCATCCAGAGATGGTGGGGGAATGGCTTGACACTTTGCAACACCGGCGTGGCCAGGAGGAGCATTCTGGAGGAGCAGAGGGTGGTCCGACGGAGCAGAACTAGGAGCATGCTTTCCGGTCTCTGACCTCCATTGATAACCCTGACTATGGTTCGATGACTTTTATTGTATGACTTGATATACATACCCGGAGGTTGCTGGGCGATGGATGGGACTCTTTCCTCCTCTAGGGTTTCTTTTTGTAGACTAGTTTGATGTTAGGGCGACAGACACACTACAAGTTCGGGTGGCTATTTAGTCTTATGCAGGGGTGCAGGGTGGGGGGATTTGTAACGGGTTTCTGGTTTGTGGGTGGGGTGTTGTTTGCATGGGTGTGTTTTGGTTTAGTGCAAGGCAACATATTGTTCTGTCAATTGATTTGGATGCTGAGTTTCGGGGAGGGTTGGATCCGCTTTCACTTTCGGGATGGGGGGTAGGGGATTGAGACTACTGAGTTGGAATGTGAATGGGTTGGGGGACAGGATAAAGCGAGGGGTTGTGTTGCAACTGTTGAAGCGACTTTCTCCTGATGTCGTATTGTTACAGGAAACGCATTTGATTGGTAACATTTGTCATGCCATTAACCGGAGAGGATATCGCCTGGTCGCCCATGCGGGGTTCTCCTCTGGATCTAGGGGGGTGGGTATTCTAATTAGGAATTCTCTTCCCTTAGCAATTGATGCCACACCTTTAGACGATAGAGGGCGCTATATAGCTATCACAGGACGGTTGGAGGGTAGGATTATATCCTTACTCTCGATTTATGTCCCCCCTGGTCTGCAGTCGACCACCTTTGCAGACCTGGGACGGGTACTATTGGGGCTTCCTGAAGGAATTTTGATTGTGGGCGGAGATTTTAATTCAGTTGTTTCTGGTAGGGAGGATCGACACCCACCCAGGGACCTTGCAGGGTCGCAGAATTGGCTTAATGGTTTAATAGACACACTGGGGTTGGTGGACTGCTGGAGATTGCAGCACCCGGCCCAGAACCAATACACTTTCCACTCGGGTGCACACGGTAGCCTTTCCAGGATTGATTACATCTTGATGCCAGCTGCGCATGCCCCCTCTGTTACTGAGGTTCGACACCTAGCTCGGGGAATATCCGACCACTCCCCTTTGTGGCTTCCGATGGAGTTGCGTGTAGGTGCAGAGGGGCGGGTAGCCCCAATTAATCTGTGGTATCTCCGTACCCCTAAGACCCGTGCGGCGCTGATTAAATCCCTCAACCACTATTTTGTCGAAAATCAGGGATCTGTGTCTTCCGCGGTGTCGCTCTGGGAGGCCTTTAACCACTTCGGGGCTCATGACGAGCTCAGCTCGTCATGAGTTGCGCCGCTCGCACGCTGATGACGAGCTGAGCTCGTCATGTAACGCGGCTTTTTTAAAAATGCAGCGCGCAGCGGGAAAACCGCTAGCGCACATGCGGTTAAGACGGTCATCAGAGGCCAGGCGTTGTCACTGATAGCTGGCGCGAAGAAGAGTAGGAATGAGGAGGTGGTGAGACTAGAGACGAGATCACCGAATTGGAACGTACTTTGGAACAGGGCGTCACCCAGAGAAGATGCATGTATTGCGTCTTAAACAACTTGACTACAGGTCGCTGGTCACAGATGCCGCGAAAGTCATGGGCAGGGAACAACAGGGGCGGTTGTATGATGTCGGGGATAAAGCCGGCAAGCTGATAGCATGGTTAGACAAAAAAGAGAGGGCTAGTCGCATGATTCCCGTGATTGAGAGAGTGAATGATATGCGTGTGACTGATCCCGAGGTGATTGTCCAGAGTTTTGCGGAGCATTTCCAGGAAGTGTATTCCCCAGTGTCGGATAGATCGGAGGAAGACTCCCATCTCTTTTTGAGAGATATAGCACTGCCCAGCTTATCTGACTCCGATAAAGAGTTGCTGGATGCTGTAATAACCGCAAATGAAGTAGCTCTCGCTATACGCTCCATTCGTTCGGGAAAAGCGATGGGCCCTAATGGTCTCCCCATTGAACTTTATAAACTGCACCCCGATACTGTAGCGCCGTATCTTCATGACATGTTCTTGGAATCACGGGACATGGGCTCTCTTCCCCGTGATCAGCGTCTTGCGACCATAGTGGTGATTCACAAGGAAGGGAAACCAAGGGACCGCTGTGCTTCTTATAGGCCGATATCACTCCTTAATGCAGAGCCCAAGATCCTTGCTAAATTGTTAGCTAATCGTATAATTAAGGTGATTGGTGACTTGGTTCATCCGGACCAATCTGGCTTCATTCCTCATCGGAATACGGCTATGAATCTGCGACGGTTGCACGGCGCTCTCGCGAGGACTTCGTCGTTGCGTGAGCCGGCCATCTTGGCCTCTTTAGACGCCATGATGGCCTTTGATACTGTTGAGTGGCCATATTTGTGGGCCGTACTGGCTAAGTTCGGTTTTGGTCCTGGCTTTATTAGCTAGGTCAAGCTTCTTTATGAAGATCCATTGGCTCAGTTTGTGATAAATGGTCGGGTTTCCAAGCCTTTCGTTCTTGGAAGAGGTACAAGACAGGGTTGTCCATTGTCTCCACTCTTGTTTGCCCTTGCTCTTGAGCCCCTAGCTGCATGGATTAGATGGGAACCATCGATGGAGGGTATTCAGTGGGCCCCAGACTTTGAAGACCGGATTTCGCTCTATGCGGACAATATACTGTTGTACTTGACGTCGCCCCGGAAGTCGTTAATAGTTTTGTTTGATGTCCTTACTTCTTTTGGTAAAAATTCCGGCTTAGTTATTAACTGGACTAAATCTTATTTATATGTCCTTTCGGGTGAAATCCCTCTTTTGCCGCGCGATTGTCCCATCCAGGTTGCACACGTGGGTTTTAAGTATCTTGGGATATGCGTGTCGCTGAACCCGACTGTCCGATACGAACAGGTCAAGTCAAATAACTTTATTCGAATCCACAAAGGAGTCATAAAAGTATACACTGATATAAAACACATACATTGTCATAAAATAAAATTACATACATATTTCCCTGTTCAGGATTTACAATACATTAAAGTAACCTCAAATATTTTCCCACTCCGAGGTTGAGACAGTATCAGAAGAGTTCATATATAGTCTTAGGAGTTCATGTTTAGTCTTTTGTTATATGGCCAGATATTTCCCAGAAAAAAAGAAAATTAATACATTTTATGAGTCCTGCCATATAGGATATGGTATCGGAGGGGGAGGAAAACACGGGATTTTGGGGTAGAAATCATGCAAGTCCCATGTGGATATTGGGTCGTCTCTTACTTGAGGCGGCCAGGTTTCAGGTAAGGGACAATATTTCTGTCTCTAAATCTCACAAGCACCAAGTCCCCGACAACATCTTTGGGAAGGGAACCCAACCAGGCCACCCTTCTGACACTCCTTATTACTCCATATAAATTACGAGGAAATGGCCTATTTTTTGACAGCCAAAATTTAGTTTTATTAGCTAAGTCGTGTTGACTCTCCATTTTTCCAAGTGGGAGGGCAGGTACACCCGCAAGGATGCACACATACGGGGCCGCTTCTGGTGGTAAATGAATAAAATTGGCTTTATTGTGGGCTACTCGCAGTGCAGTCAACTGGGGAAGAGAAACTTTAGCGGGGTATTTAGGTGTTTTTTGCCCTGCTGCACTAAGGGCAGAGGGTGGAATTTGACGCTCTTTATCCTGCACAATTGGTTTGTGTCCAAGATGCGTGGGAGGTGACTTAGGGCGGTTGGGTGTGTCACTACGTTTGCCAGCCAACGAGTTTGACTTGATGGCTTTCTCTAGTCCAGTGAGCCTATCCCCTAACATGGTAATTTTATCTAACAACGGAGCTATCAATGAGCTAACCAGTTTCTCGATGAGGGGTAATATGTGCAAGAGGGGAGGAGATGGTATGACCTCTGAATACTCAACAATCGGTGGAATCATTAATGGTTTAACAATGGGAGGGCTTGGGCACGATTTCTGGAATTTGGAATTGTTACCACCTTGATTAACCCCGTTGTATTTCCTTTTCAGAGATGGAACCTGGGGGGGATCACTACTTTTAGTGTTCGGGCCACAGGTTTGAATAGAAGGTATTGGGGAATCTAGGGGTGTAGGCTTGTCAGGAAGGGAGCTATCGTTTTTGGGCAGAGGGGGAGTTTCCAATACAACATAGTTGGATTTACATAAAAAGTTTAAGTCGTCGAGCAGGGAGGACATTTGGCCAGTATCTGCAGCGCCAATTAAATGGTCCCCCTTGGAGGTCATAGTGATAAAAGGGATATAAAAAGACGATGAAATAGAAAGTCCACCAATATGGAAACAGATAGTTTATAGGGGGTCTATGCCTTCTTTATAGTAAGCCAACAGTGCGACTGCCAAAGGGGGTGGCCCGTCCCGTCCTTATCCGGCCTTTGAGGGCCGTAGAGGGCCCACCCTTAGCCCGGGCTTCGCCCCGGGCTACATCCCGCGCGCGTCCCGCGTCGCGTGATTAGGATCGAAATTATATCACTGCTGGCGTGGGGGCGGGAACTCCGAGGGAAGAGGCAGCAGCTGGGTAGGCAGAGAGCCTGCTGGACCTCGCAGTCCCTCGGCTTCTAAATCACCCCAGGTCCTTTCCCCTTCAAGCAACAAACACGAGGTGAATGTGCGCTAGCAAAGCGCAGGATCCCACGACGACCTGCCTGCCCTCGCTGCCTGGGGACAGCAGCAGCACTCCGTGAGCGGCACCCGCGGAGCGGGGGCCGCGATAGGTATTTACAATGTCCAAGGCGGGGGGCGGGAACTCCGAGGGAAGAGGCAGCAGCTGGGTAGGCAGAGAGCCTGCTGGACCTCGCAGTCCCTCGGCTTCTAAATCACCCCAGGTCCTTTCCCCTTCAAGCAACAAACACGAGGTGAATGTGCGCTAGCAAAGCGCAGGATCCCACGACGACCTGCCTGCCCTCGCTGCCTGGGGACAGCAGCAGCACTCCGTGAGCGGCACCCCCGATACGAACAGAATTTTCTCCCACCGCTGAACCGGTTGAAGCTGGATGTGGTGCGCTGGCGCAGACTACCGCTTTCGCCACTCGGCCGTGCGGCGCTTTTTAAGATGATGTCATTGCCGGTCTTTCTATATGCTCTTCATAACACCTTTGATGTAATCCCGCAAATTATTTTCGAGCTATTGAGAGTCTCCAGAGGAAGTTGATTTGGGACGGGCGTTCGCGTATTGCACTTGCCAAGCTGACGCTACCATGGTACGATGGTGGTATTGCTCTCCCCGACATTAAGCGATATTACTGGGCGTCTCAATTAGGGGCCATTAATCATGGTATGTATGGCACCGAGTTGAACCCTGCATTTGCAATGGATACGTGGTTGTTGCCGGGGGGAGATTATTATAGAGCGCTTTACTCCAGACTAGATGATGGGAGACTCTCGGGACCCACAAAGATTGCAGTACAGATATGGAACTGCGCAAACAGTGCGATGGGTTGGAAAGATCGACTGACCCGCTTTTCGCTACCGAGAGGCTGGATAGCTTGTGGAAAACGAAAGGATTTGAGAAATGGAATATGATTGGGATCAGTAAGGTGAGTGACCTCTGGGTCAAAGGCAAGTTTAAAACTTTTGAGGAATTGCAAGTAGAGTTCCAACTTAGTAAGATGGAATATTTTCGATATGCCCTGGCCCATCATGCTTTGCGGTCGGTTGTTCCCGAGAGTACTAGTATCCCGGAATCCTCTCCGCTAGAGGATAGAATACTAGATGGTCATGTGCCGGATAGCACTATCTCTTTGATATATAAAAAGCTAATCAATGGTAGAACTGACCTGTTAGTGCTCCTCCGAGACGTTTGGACCCGAGACGGTCTTGAATTAGATGACGAGGACTGGCAATCCGCGATCTCTTCTCCTAAGGAGGTCGCGATCCCAGCCCGTCTCCGGTTGGTGCAACTTAAAATTCTACACAGAGTCTATGTGACTGGTCCCCGCTTGATTAGAATGGGTTACTCTACAGATGGTCTTTGTAAGCGTGGTTGTGGGTTGCTCGGGACTTTTTTGCATATAATTTGGGAGTGTCCTATGGTTGCTGCCTTCTGGATCGGGGTGCATAATAAGATGCACCCCGATCCAGGCTACTGGTGTTGCTCTACAACCTGAGGCTAGACGTTGTCTCCTGATTGTCTGGGAACCAACTGATTATAATGTCGCACAGACGCAGTAGGCAACCCTGGGAAATATGGTTGCTAAGAGAGACATAGCACAGCTGTGGGGCTCCCAGAGGCCACCCACGGTTGAGGCCTGGATGGAAAACATGGATTGGTGCATGTTTAGGGAGAAGACGGTTTATGTGGCGCGGGGGCGACCCAGGAAGTGGGGTAAGGTCTGGGGTCATTGAAACACTTACCGTGGGGATATTTGCACTCCTCCTCTTCCGGATGTCCCTGAAGTCCAGCTTTCCCCCTGACCCACCATTCCCGTAATGTGGACTGATTAATTGCTTTGGAGTTCGTCTGTCCCCCGCGTCCTCTCCCTGATATAATTTATAAACTTTACTGTATGATTTTTTGCTTTCCTTCCTCCCTCGTTCGGACTATATCCTCTAGTACTAATTTTTTTGCCTTGTTGTTCTTTACCTTTAATAAAAAGATTTACAAAAAAAAACCAACTCTTTTACCTCCGTGCATGGAAATATTCCTACGGTGCAACCTATGATCGTTGTGGTAAGTGGACGGCGCAAAGGGAAACGGCAGGCAGGAGGAAGGAGAGATAACACCGGCCAGACCACCCACCCCCTAGGGAGCCAAGTATAAGCTTGTTCCCCACAGATGAAATATACATTCGGAGGTGTCAGCAAAGTTGGACTAGTAGTTGTATTCAATTGATAGGTATAATTACAATGACTCTGTCCTATGGAAACATTCCCCGACCCTTGAACACAGAAACGAGCTGTTGCATTTCTCACTGGAACGGACATAGCTTTATCTTCAGTGATATTGCGCTCTTGGAAACATAAAAATATTCGGTGACATTGAATCCTTGAAAGTCTAGTGCTTCATTTTGTAACCAGGTGACACTTTTGTGGACTGTGAAGACATTCTTACAGGAGTCAGGGTGTAGGGTACCCTCATTCCCTTCTGCCCCAGGTGTAGATCCTTGATGTACCACTATATAATCTAAAACTGCCTCATAGTCAGCCTGTTTCATTTTCATCATAGTAATGCATATAAACCATAGATAGTAGTTGAAACCAAGCTTCACAGCTGCCTAACTAGGACAAGGGCACTGTTATAAGTAGGTAATTTTTATGCATTACTGAGGGGAGCAGTCCACATACCCAACATTTGTGGCATTAGTAGTGCTATGTGCTTGATGAAGCATTTGGATGAATGCATTGTGAATGTAAATTTGTCTATGTCTTTCTTTATGCAGGGCCAATGTAATAAATGAGTGCTCAGCTGGAACCGGGGCAGTCCTTATCAAAGTATGCACAGGGTGTTGTTCCTCTAGATACCAGACTACTCCAAATAATGTGACCATAATCAAGAGAATGAATACCACCACCCCTATCCTGCTTCCAGGAGACCAGCTAGACAATCCAGGACCATTCTGCTGCATCGGAGAAGTCACTAGAGGTTGCACCTCTCTCATGTTTGCACGACCAAACGGGTACATAGAAAATACTTTCAAGAATTGGAACCACAATTACAACCAACCAGAGGGGTATTTTTCTTTCCTGTGTCCGTTATGAGCCTCACAGGCAGGTTCCTATTGTTCATCAAGAGCTTCCACTGAGGAGCTGCACGATCGCAGCCCTTGCTGGAAAGCAATAAGGCACTTACTAAGAAACAAATCCTTCTTCTTTCAGGATAGGGCAACCTCCCTTCTGGGCAAATACCCTCAACGATCCTGTCCAGTGTCCGGGGCAGTGCACTAGTGTTCTTTACTTTAGTCTAAATTAGGCACCAGAGACACAGCACCTATACCCTAATCTCAAGTCTTTTCCTAACTCCTGGATTGCCCTGCTGGCGCACTGTCCTTCCGTCGGGGTCGCAGATTGTATCTGGTACGCCCAGGCACTTATTCATCCACAAATAGAGGCAAAAATTCACATTGTTGGTCCTCAACACTCAGGTGTTGGTGCACCAGGAGCTGGAGCATCCGGTACGGCCCTTATCTCGGGGGGAATTGCCTCGAATAAGACCTTGTCACTCTTCTCGTCCATCTGCGCCCCTCTCAACTGTGCGCCAGAGAAAGGGACAAAGCAAGGCACCAGTTCACCTTCCTGGTCGGCGATTCCGTCCCTAACCCAGGCGTCGTATGGGATCGGTAGGGGCACCTTTTTAACATGTGAGGGGTGCACCCAATGTTTCGGGCCTTGTACCTTGACAGTTGTGCAGGTGGCCAGCAACACCTGGGCAGGTCCCTTCCACCTCGGCTCCATACTGGTCTTGAGCTTGACATGTCAAACCATCACATAGTCCCCGGGCTGTAGTCGATGCCCGGGCCCCTCTGGTACTAGTTTCAGAGTGGTGTGTCTCTGTTGGTTAACAAAACGAAGGTCTTTAGACAATTGGTACAAGTAGTCTATCAAAAGAGTGTACTCTATCTTGGAGAAACGTTTGGGTCTTGGGACGCCTCAGACATTAGCAGGGTGCCCGAAGTCAACTTTATAGGGTGACAGCCCTGTCCTAGAATGCGCTGTCACTCTCGTGGACAACAATGCTAAGGGCAACGCATCTGGCCATTGCAATCCTGTACATTCATGAATTTTTGCGAGCTTCAGCTTGAGAGTACCATTGTACTTCTCAACAAGGCCTGCTGATGGGGGGTGGTTAGCTGCATGGAATTTCTGCATACTTTTTAAGCCCTTGCACACCAAATTGATGACTTTGGCATTGAAATGGCTCCCATTGTCACTCCAGATAAAGCGTGGCAATCGGTAGCATGGGAAGTACTCTTTTAAAAGTGCCTTTGCCGTTGCCATGGCCGTATTCTCCTTAGTGGGGTATGCCTCAATCCATTTACTGAATTCACAAACTCCCACTAGTACATATTTCAAGTTATTTACTTGTTCCATTTTGATCAAATCCATCTGGGGAACCTCGAAAGGGAAGTAAGGGCGTGCAAAATTGCCAGCAGGTGTAAGGGTGTGCTTCCCAGGATTGTGCTTTAGACAGATAATACAGTGATTCACCAAATGTGTGGAAACCTTAGGAATATTATCATTCTGCCATACTGGGTCTAGTAGTTTGCATATGCCTTTGGCACTAATGTGCACCGGACCATGGGCCATGGTGACTACAGGAGATCAAAAGCATGAGGCAACAACCATCTCTGCTTTCCTGACAAGTCAGTCCAACACCTATCCTCATCCAAACATCCCGTCCTCCCCTCCCACATTTCCAGTTCATCTACAGTTGCCCCTCTCTGTATTTCCTTTACAATTTCCACTGTTTTCTCAAACATCCCATTGTCTGGAACCCATCTAGCAGGACCTGCTACAAATATCTTGTTCATCTTTGATCTAGCTGTCTCCTTGGCTGTTTGGTCTGCAAACGCATTATCCCTCCCAACATCATGTGTGATTGCTTTATGGGCACTGCATTGTATTATAGCCAGCTTACCAGGAAGTGTAAATGCTGATAACAATCTAAGTATTAGTGGACCATGCTGTATTCTCTGCCCATGCAAGGTCAGGAACCCTCTCTCTGCCCAAAGGCGCCCACAATTATGGGCCACCCCGAATGCATACTGGCTGTCAGTGTAGATGTTAACAGCCAGTCACTCACTCAATTCACAGGCCCTCAGGAGGGCAACTAGCTCTGCTGATTGGGCTGAATGGTATGGAATGCGAGATGTCTCAACTACAGTATGTAAGGTGGTGATTGCAGAGGCTGCAGTAATAGTAATAATACAATCAAAGAGAGAGTAAGGGAGTTTGTTCACTCACAGGTGAACCTGAGATAACTCCTATTCCCCTGGGAGGAATTGTATCAAAACAAAGAGAGGAGTATCCCCAATGAAGATATAGAACAGACTTGTCTGGAGGGTGAGTTTTCTGGCAAGAAGGAGAGCATTCATCCTTTTGTTTAAAACCCCTCACTCACCAACCTAGTGGTGACATGCTTCATCATCGGGGTCCACCCTGGCGGCCTAGCGCCACCAGGATGTGCTTCGACACCTGTACTACAGTGGAGCGGGTTGTGACTGTGGGTGCAAAAAAATTAATGTTAAAAATTGTCCTGGTTGTACTCAAAAATATAATTTTTATTATGGAGCAACTGAACAATATTAAAATGAGTGATGGGCGAGATCCTGGTAGGGGAGTTACGACCAAGAGATCTCTATATGTGTATGTGTTGGTTGGTCAACATGTTTCTACCAATAGGGCGTTCGCCCAGTATTCTTCAGGACCAAAAACAGGTGGACAGAAGGTGTGTGCCCCCTAAAAAGCACACCCTTTCGTGATCCCCTGTGTACCTCTTGGCAAATAGCCAGTGGTATTTTTGCTCAATAAAATGAAGGAGCACGTGAAAAAGTGAAAAAAGAGACCTGTGGGGAGAAGAAAGGTAAACAAAATTAAGTTACACTCTTGCTTACTCTCCTGTAACGTCGTGTAGTGTCTCTGTGATGTGAAGTATCATGCCAATAGGTCTATCCCTCCAGCTGAATCAATACCGTGGTGATGGAGTGTCCAAGTGGGAAATTATTCAACATCTGTACTGATCAATCAGTGCGTGCGTTTTAGCATGCAATATGATTATAGCACTTATGATTCATATCATTCATATCATCAAGTTCATGCATTAGGGGATGCATTTCGTCTGCCGCTATGGTAGGTAGTCAATAACTGTGGGCTTGCTATTTGGTAGTGCTTATATACAAAGCAAAGTGACTAGAGGCATAGCGGTACAGCGGGTGCGCTACATTCATTCATAGCGTGAATAACTGTGTATTGACATACAAGACACACACACATGTAACAATAAGGAATACGCTAATGCTGTATGGCGTGGGCTGAGGCTTACTAAATTATGGACTCTATGATGCTTCAACGGGCAGGGCGTAGGCTCTTTAACGCAAGGACAACATATTCTGTAATGGCGAGAAAGTGGAGATAGTAAAAAGCAAGCCGCTTTCAGGGATGCCCGGTTTACGAAGGAAAATTCCCCCGCGATTTCCGGCACTCGGTCCAGATCCTAGGACAGAAGATGTGTTTACTTACAGTTGCTTGGTTGAAGGGACCGAGTCAAACCTACTCCTATCGACCTCTGCACGGCTAGTGTCTGCCGTGAGGAGCGGTCGCTCTGAAAAGGCGTCGGCCGCTTCCAGGGTGGGCGTGGCCCGTCTTTAATGGGGGCGGGGCTATCAGCGCGCAATGGCGTGCTGACGTGCGCATCAGTGCTGAGAGAATGATAAGTGGTAATGCGCTGCAGATATAAAGGCACAAATAATGTATAGGTGAGTTACATATATAGTTAGGCAAGCGCTATTAAATAGGAAAAGTGCACTGGCAGTCGAGGTAGGGTGTGCTGAGGGGCAAAGTAACTCCTCACATGTTAGTGCTGGTCTGGCAAGGCGCTATAGTGTGTTGCCTAGTCAGTTGGGGTGATGTCAAGAAGTGGACATCCCCAAGGGGGTTGAAATGTACATTAAGAGTAGGGAGTGGTAACAGTATAATCGCCACATCACGGTATTGCATGTCAGAGGGACAAATATCAGTGTATTAGGCGCTATTCGCCAGAGGGAGATAATTCAGATAGTCAACTGTTCCTAGATAGAGGTACAGATATTATTTCAGTACTGAGTTCCACGGAATATTATCGTTAAGGCCGACCTTGTAGGTGGAAAGTCTATAGATCCAACGCTGCTCCTTTTCAAAAAGACGTGCCTGTGCATTGGGACCTGGCTGGATTTGCTCGATCACAGTCCACCTCATATCATTAGGAGTGTGATGTGCTGTGAGGAAGTGATCTGTGAGCCTGGTATTGTTTTTTTTGCATCTAATTGTGCTCCGGTGTTCTGATATCCGTTGTTTCACTTTTCGTGTGGTCATTCCTATGTAGGGCTTGTCACAGCTACATTTGATCAGATAGATGACAAAGGTACTATTGCAATTAGTGTGCGACCTCTGTTGCCAGACTTTCCCTTGTTCTAGGTTCAGAGTTTTGGTGTTGTTGGTAAGGTGGCAGACACTGCAGTCACCACATCTCGAATGTCCTGTGACTGGTGGTAGATCCCACATATTTGTAATTGTTGGGTTTGTTGTTGTTGTTATTGTTTTTGGTCTGGTATTGACCAAAGTGTCTTTCAAGCTACGTGCTTTCTTGTAGGAGAAAAGCGGCTTGTCCCACTTGTAGTTTCCAGTATGCAGTATGGACCAGTGTTTCCTGATACTTTTGCTCACCTGGTTAGACACCGCATTATATGTGGTAACACATGTGAGTGGGATGTCCTCCTCGTTCTTGGGTGTGTCCTCAAGGAGAGCTTGTCGAGGTTGATTCCTAGCTCGCTTTTGGCATCTCTTGGTGATTTTCTCGGGATATCCTCGGTTGGCTAGTTTCTTCGTGAGGTCTTCCGCCTGGGTTTTGTAGTCAGTGAGTTTGCTACAGTTTCTCCTTAGTCGGAGATATTGACCATAGGGTAAATTCTCCCTTAGGGGGCGGGGATGGAAGCTGTCAAACCTCAGCAGATTGTTTTTGGCTGTAGGCTTGAAGTGTGTCTTGGTTATTAGACTGTAGTTGTCTCTCTCGATTTCAATGTCAAGGAAGACCATTTTTTCTTTGTCTATGCAGTGTGTGAACCGTAGGTTTGGGTCACAATTATTGAGCCAGGTTATGAATAACATTAATGTTTCTTGTGGTCCTTGCCAGATGGTGAAGACATCGTCTATGTACCGTCGCCAAAACTTGATGTGATTGCCATAGGGGTTGTTGGCGGCCAAGATGAATCTCTGTTCAAAGTCATATACATAAAGCCCCGCCACACTGGGGGCAAAAACACTGCCCATGGATGTACCCCTTGTTTGGAGGTATAGAGTGCCATCGTATTCAAAGAAATTTCTCTTGAGAGCGAGGGTGGCACACTCTATGATGAACTCTTTTGGGGTCCTGAAGTCCCATGCCGAGTTGTCCAATGTTTTTCTCAGTACGTCGATGGTGGCATCTTGTGGTATGTTCGTGTAAAGACTTTCTATGTCTAGACTCACAAGGATATAGTCTGGTTCCATTTTGATATCTTCCAAGAGTGTCAGTAGGCTTTTGGTGTCTCTTAGGTATGTTGATGTGCCTTGCACAATGGTTTTCAAAAAATAGTCACAAAATCTTGATAGCGGTTCTAGGAGCGAGCCTATACCTGACACGATTGGTCTGCCAGGAGGGGGAATCTTACCCTTATGCATTTTTGGGACCACATAGAAGTAAGGGATCTTGCCCTCTGTTTTACTTAGGTAATCTGCTTCCTGTTTGGAGATGTGTCCTGAGGCCTCTGCCGCTTCCACCATGTTGGTTATTTCAATGCGTAGGTCTTCAGTCGGGTCTGTTTGTAGTATTCTGTAGTTTGTACTATCCCCCAGCAAGCGTTTGCATTCTGTGTCGTAGTCAATCTTATTCATTATTACCAAGCCCCCTCCTTTGTCGGCTGGTTTGATTATAATGGTGTCATCATTTTTCAAGTCTGATATGGCTTTGTTCTCCGCTCTTCCATGGAAATCAACACCTTCGAGCAAGCTGTATTTAATGACATAGAAGCATTAACAGTCACCACACAGTATCATAACAACAGTCAAGCGGAGAACAAAGCCATATCAGACTTGAAAAATGATGACACCATTATAATCAAACCAGCCGACAAAGGAGGGGGCTTGGTAATAATGAATAAGATCGACTACGACACAGAATGCAAACGCTTGCTGGGGGATAGTACAAACTACAGAATACTACAAACAGACCCGACTGAAGACCTACGCATTGAAATAACCAACATGGTGGAAGCGGCAGAGGCCTCAGGACACATCTCCAAACAGGAAGCAGATTACCTAAGTAAAACAGAGGGCAAGATCCCTTACTGCTATGTGGTCCCAAAAATGCATAGGGGTAAGATTCCCCCTCCTGGCAGACCAATCGTGTCAGGTATAGGCTCGCTCCTAGAACCGCTATCAAGATTTTGTGACTATTTTTTGAAAACCATTGTGCAAGGCACATCAACATACCTAAGAGACACCAAAAGCCTACTGACACTCTTGGAAGATATCAAAATGGAACCAGACTATATCCTTGTGAGTCTAGATATAGAAAGTCTTTACACGAACATACCACAAGATGCCACCATCGACGTACTGAGAAAAACATTGGACAACTCGGCATGGGACTTCAGGACCCCAAAAGAGTTCATCATAGAGTGTGCCACCCTCGCTCTCAAGAGAAATTTCTTTGAATACGATGGCACACTATACCTCCAAACAGGGGGTACATCCATGGGCAGTGTTTTTGCCCCCAGTGTGGCGGGGCTTTATGTATATGACTTTGAACAGAGATTCATCTTGGCCGCCAACAACCCCTATGGCAATCACATCAAGTTTTGGCGACGGTACATAGACGACGTCTTCACCATCTGGCAAGGACCACAAGAAACATTAATGTTATTCATAACCTGGCTCAATAATTGTGACCCAAACCTACGGTTCACACACTGCATAGACAAAGAAAAAATGGTCTTCCTTGACATTGAAATCGAGAGAGACAACTACAGTCTAATAACCAAGACACACTTTAAGCCTACAGACAAAAACAATCTGCTGAGGTTTGACAGCTTCCATCCCCGCCCCCTAAGGGAGAATTTACCCTATGGTCAATATCTCCGACTAAGGAGAAACTGTAGCAAACTCACTGACTACAAAACCCAGGCGGAAGACCTCACGAAGAAACTAGCCAACCGAGGATACCCCGAGAAAATCACCAAGAGATGCCAAAAGCGAGCTAGGAATCAACCTCGACAAGCTCTCCTTGAGGACACACCCAAGAACGAGGAGGACATCCCACTCACATGTGTTACCACATATAATGCGGTGTCTAACCAGGTGAGCAAAAGTATCAGGAAACACTGGTCCATACTGCATACTGGAAACTACAAGTGGGACAAGCCGCTTTTCTCCTACAAGAAAGCACGTAGCTTGAAAGACACTTTGGTCAATACCAGACCAAAAACAATAACAACAACAACAAACCCAACAATTACAAATATGTGGGGTCTACCACCAGTCACAGGACATTCCAGATGTGGTGACTGCAGTGTCTGCCACCTTACCAACAACACCAAAACTCTGAACCTAGAACAAGGGAAAGTCTGGCAACAGAGGTCGCACACTAATTGCAATAGTACCTTTGTCATCTATCTGATCAAATGTAGCTGTGACAAGCCCTACATAGGAATGACCACATGAAAAAGGAAACAACGGATATCAGAACACCGGAGCACAATTAGATGCAAAAAAAACAATACCAGGCTCACAGATCACTTCCTCATAGCACATCACACTCCTAATGATATGAGGTGGACTGTGATCGAGCAAATCCAGCCAGGTCCCAATGCACAGGCACGTCTTTTTGAAAAGGAGCAGCGTTGGATCTATAGACTTTCCACCCACAAGGTCGGCCTTAACGATAATATTCCGTGGAACTCAGTACTGAAATAATATCTGTACCTCTATCTAGGAACAGTTGACTATCTGAATTATCTCCCTCTGGCGAATGGCGCCTAATACACTGATATTTGTCCCTCTGACATGCAATACCGTGATGTGGCGATTATACTGTTACCACTCCCTACTCTTAATGTACATTTCAACCCCCTTGGGGATGTCCACTTCTTGACATCACCCCAACTGACTAGGCAACACACTATAGCGCCTTGCCAGACCAGCACTAACATGTGAGGAGTTACTTTGCCCCTCAGCACACCCTACCTCGACTGCCAGTGCACTTTTCCTATTTAATAGCGCTTGCCTAACTATATATGTAACTCACCTACACATTATTTGTGCCTTTATATCTGCAGCGCATTACCACTTATCATTCTCTCAGCACTGATGCGCACGTCAGCACGCCATTGCGCGCTGATAGCCCCGCCCCCATTAAAGACGGGGCCACGCCCACCCCAGAAGCGGCCGACGCCTTTTCAGAGCGACCGCTCCTCACGGCAGACACTAGCCGTGCAGAGGTCGATAGGAGTAGGTTTGACTCGGTCCCTTCAACCAAGCAACTGTAAGTAAACACATCTTCTGTCCTAGGATCTGGACCGAGTGCCGGAAATCGCGGGGGAATTTTCCTTCGTAAACCGGGCATCCCTGAAAGCGGCTTGCTTTTTACTATCTCCACTTTCTCGCCATTACAGAATATGTTGTCCTTGCGTTAAAGAGCCTACGCCCTGCCCGTTGAAGCATCATAGAGTCCATAATTTAGTAAGCCTCAGCCCACGCCATACAGCATTAGCGTATTCCTTATTGTTACATGTGTGTGTGTCTTGTATGTCAATACACAGTTATTCACGCTATGAATGAATGTAGCGCACCCGCTGTACCGCTATGCCTCTAGTCACTTTGCTATGTATATAAGCACTACCAAATAGCAAGCCCACAGTTATTGACTACCTACCATAGCGGCAGACGAAATGCATCCCCTAATGCATGCACTTGATGATATGAATGATATGAATCATAAGTGCTATAATCATATTGCATGCTAAAACGCACACACTGATTGATCAGTACAGATGTTGAATAATTTCCCACTTGGACACTCCATCACCACGGTATTGATTCAGCTGGAGGGATAGACCTATTGGCATGATACTTCACATCACAGAGACACTACACGACGTTACAGGAGAGTAAGCAAGAGTGTAACTTAATTTTGTTTACCTTTCTTCTCCCCACAGGTCTCTTTTTTCACTTTTTCACGTGCTCCTTCATTTTATTGAGCATAAATACCACTGGCTATTTGCCAAGAGGTACACAGGGGATAACGAAAGGGTGTGCTTTTTAGGGGGCACACACCTTCTGTCCACCTGTTTTTGGTCCTGAAGAATACCGGGCGAACGCCCTATTGGTAGAAACATGTTGACCAACCAACACATACACATATAGAGATCTCTTGGTCGTAACTCCCCTACCAGGATCTCGCCCATCACTCATTTTAATATTGTTCAGTTGCTCCATAATAAAAATTATATTTTTGAGTACAACCAAGACAATTTTTAACATTAATTTTTTGCACCCACAGTCACAACCCGCTCCACTGTAGTACAGGTGTCGAAGCACATCCTGGTGGTGCTAGGCCGCCAGGGTGGACCCCGATGATGAAGCATGTCACCACTAGGTTGGTGAGTGAGGGGTTTTAAACAAAAGGATGAATGCTCTCCTTCTTGCCAGAAAACTCACCCTCCAGACAAGTCTGTTCTATATCTTCATTGGGGATACTCCTCTCTTTGTTTTGCTGCAGTAATAGTGTCATCCGGCAATTTGAAACAAGAGCCATCGACAAATAGTTCCCCTTGGTGGTCAGATAAAGGAACATTAGTCAGGTCTACCCATCCCTTTGTTTCCTCCTCCGTCCGAATAAACAGTCATTGACATCATTGTCCTTTTCTACGGAAGGGAGGGGTAGTAACATGGCTGGGTTCCAGGTAGCGCATCTTTTGATGGTAATGTGTGGAGCAAATAATGTTAGCTCATATCCAGTGAGACACGCACTGGTGAGGTGCTGCATCTTTGCCTTATTCAAAAGCTTGTCCACAGCATGAGGTACCATAACTGTGAGGTCAGTATCAAGGATGAGCCCTGCCGATTGCCTGATAGATGCCACCGCTACCGTGGCAGCTCTCAGGCAGCTCGGGAGCACTCTAGCGACATTATCAAGAATAGCGGAGAAGTAAGCGCAGGGTCTCTGCTTACAACTGAAACCCTGTGTTAGAACAGAAAGCGCACAACCGTGTGCCTCATGTACATAGAGCACAAAATGCTTCTGGTAGTCAGGAGTACCAAGCACAGGAGCAGAACACAGCGCAACCGTTAATTGTTCAAAAGCTTGCTGGCATGCAGATGTCCAAGGTAGGGGTTCATGCACATCCTTGGTAGTGAGGTATACAAGGGGTTTTGTTAGTAAGGAGAAGTTCGGGGTCCAGTGCCGACAATACAAAGTTATCCCCAGGAACGTGCGTACCTCGCGTTGGGTCTTAGGAACAGGTATATTAATAATAGCAGCTATGCGCTCAAGTGTTAGTTTGCGACCCTCCTTCGACAGTAGGTGACCTATGTAGGTGACCTCCTATTGACAATATTACAATTTAATAAGGGTGGGTGTAGTTTGCGAAGTAGCACTACGCGAACTTCACGTAGCACTACGTGAGCTGCGTAGTAGCATGTTCGCACTGTGCAAGATGCATTTTCAATTATTGCACAGTGCGAACAAGCATCTGGCACTGTGCAATCATTGAAAACGGCATCTTGCACAGTGCGAGCTGTAGTTTTCTGCCGCTCGAGTAGATTTTTACTCGAGCGGCAGCTTTCTCAACGCGAACTGGTAGTTTCTCATCGTGAGCGGTCGCGAGCAATCACGACCACTCGCAATGAGAAACCTGACCTCCCCGCGTTGAGAGTCTCGCCGGGGGGCCATTTTGCTTGTTCGCGGTCGCAAACATGACGTTGAGGACCGCGAACAAGCAAAAAATAACCACTGCACTACGCTACGCTACGCTGCGCTACGCGTGTTCGCACTGTGCTACGTGCAGCTCGCGTAGTGCGAAGTTGCGCAAACTTCGCAAACTACGCGAGCGTAGCGTAGGGCTTCGCCCAGGGTTACAATTTAGATAAGAACACCTTGTGTCCTTAGTGTGCCAAATGTAGTAGTAGCTTAACTGTGGCCTCTTTACATCCTTTTTCAGTGTCCGAGGCCACAAGGAGATCGTCAACGTATTGCAGCAACACATTACCAGGGGGGAGTACCAAAGAATCCAATTGCGTTTTCAAAGCCTGACTATAAGTGCTTGGGCTTTCTGTATGCCTTGTGGTGCACAACAGAATCTAAAGCTCTGACCGGCTATTGCAAATCTAAACAGATATCTACTATCTGGATGGTTTGGAATGCTAAAAAAGCCTTTGTCAAATCTATCACTGAAAAGAATTTGGCTGACGGGGGAATCATTGTCAGGATCGTTGTAATGTCAGGGACCACAGGATACTGGGGAACTACAATTTGATTAACCTCTCTAAGGTCAATGATGAAACGATAAACATCAGGTTGGGCATCAGAAGAGTCCAAGGGTGCCTTTTTTAGGATAGGGAAAATAGGGCTATTGCACACATTTGCTGCTGTCTCTTCAACCACACCAGACTTAATCAATGCCTGTATTATTTGCAACAGGGCCCTCTCTCCTGCCTGGGATATCTTGTATTGGGGGATTCAGGGCAATCTGGCATTATCCTTGACCTGCATAGAGACTGGCGGGGTCTGAAGCAACCCCACATCAGTATCACCTGTAGCCCAGAGCGTATGTGGCACATCTCGGACTCGGGAAGAAGGGGGGCATCTTTGGCAAAGCATTATTTAGCGCAGGCCACTTGCGGGCCAAGAGTCATGTAAACACCATCTGGAGAACAATAAATTGTTGCATGCAACCTTTTTAACAGATCCAGTCCTAGTACGTTCTCTCCACAATTTGATGTGAAAAGGAATGGTGAGTCAACCATGAAAGGGCCAAAAGTCAAGGAAAGAGGGTTGGAAAGGGGCTGAGAAACCCACCAAAACATTATTTTAGCCAGACAGAGCTGCCCCCGGGACCAGTGAATGCGAAAGAGAGCTATTCATAGCGCCTGTATCACCTAAAAAGAATTTGGTAGTACCTTGTAAATCTGTAGTAACGTAGGGTCCACGTTGATCTACAGGCACCGGAACTGGTCCCTTGCCCTGCCTTTGGCTGTCCAAACTTTGAAACAACCCCGTCACTTCGTCCTTATCATAATCATCATGATAGTATTGTCTTCCCAAGGGTCGCCAAAATAGTTCCCGTTCTGTCTATTGTAAGACATGTCCTCTGACTGCATTCCCCCTCGACCTCCTCCCCCACGTCCTCGTCCCCTGAAACCCCGACCTTTCCAAGCCCCACCTCTCTGCAACAAGTCTGGGCACTTGTTCCACCTATCTCCCTCTTTCTTACAGTACACACATTGTTTGGGTCCCACAGGTATACCTGAAGCACCACTTCTGATGTATCAAGGTGGCCGTGGACCTGAACCCAAACCACGTCCTCTTTCCCCTCCTCTTGCAACTTGCTGCATCAACACCCTAGTCTTCAAATCTTTTGACTTCTTCTCTACCTTTTCCTTGTCCTCATTATCTCTATGCTCATAATACTGTGCCATACCCAATATGACCGATGGGGAGGAAGTTGTCCAGGTACTTTCTAAGGCCTGCAACCTAGTTGCAATCTGAGGGAGCAAATTGGTGACATATCTGTTCAGAAACACCACCCTCTTGTGAAAAAGCCTGACCACTACAATCTAATAACACCCCTTCAAATCTGGCAAAGAAATCCGACACACTCTCGTCCTTCTTTTGATGACACGCAGTCAACTTATCCCAATCCACTCTCTTCGGTGGGATAAGGGAGTGCATATAGGTGATAATACGCCCGGTAAAGCCAATAGCTCTGCCTTTGGCTTCTCAACGGGCTTGTGTTCCTTATCCCATGCTTTGATCTCATCTCATGTGCCACCCAGTTCCAATTCATGGTCCTGTGTGTGGACCTGTCTCTATATATCCAACGGTACCAACAAGCCGAAAATCAACTCTATGTCAGCTAGCGTCATCACTGTGAAGGAGGCCGCCTCTGCCAATTCCTTGTAATATGCAGTGGGTTTTTTTCTTGGATCTGGCAACTGGCTCTTTAGGGATAGGACCTTGCTCCTTTTCCAGGGAGTGTAGATCCATTGTTCTTGAAACCGAGCGTTGACTTGCGGTCGTATTACAGTATCCTTGCAGTTCTGGTATTTCAGGATAATAAATGGGAGGAACTTCCCTCATGGGGTGCTGTGTCCCTAACATTGGAACCTTTTGGAGTAACCTGCCTTGGTAACCCACTAGTGTAGTCACATTCTTAAAACCCTAATTCGGGGGCGTGTCCGTAACATACACTCTATCTCGTATGTCATAGATAATCTGCGGTGCGGTACCCTGAAAACACTGTTCTGACAATTCTATCAGCGTAGCGGACATGTGCTTAAGGGTATGCTGCTGTATGAAGGGCTCATAATCTTTCATAACACTCCACACATCCTCCACACTATGGATTGGGTGCCGGACCCATTGGGCTGTCTGATTCACCACCATCTGTTTCTCCTCAGGACCGACAGCAGAGCTCACTAACACTTTTTCCATGGTATCTCGCGCTGCTGCCCTGTTAGCCTCAGAAATTCCACGTGCAGGTGTTTCAGTATTCAATGGTGTTTGAGGCGTTACACTCACAGGGGGAGGGATGGATGCAAAGACAGGTACCATCATATAGTGGTAGTGCATGAGACAAAGCCAAGAGACAGGGCAAGAGAGTGAAAAGATAGAACAGGGGAAGTAACAGTGTCCGCTCCTGTGGCTGGCAGAAATACAAGGGAGGCAAGTGGGGCTGGGGCTGCGGCAATAGTACTAGAAACAGCAGCATCAGAGGGCACAACCTCAAGGGTCGAGGGCTGTGATGTGGGGAACGTAGGGTATATCTGCTGTGGAGCATAGGTGGTGGGGGGGCGAGAATCCAAGAGTTCCTCAACTAGCTCAACCTCCTTCTTAGTAACATAACACTTGTCAGTCTTAAGTCAGAATTTCCAATCTGCGCACTCTATGCCTTTCTCCGTCTTTTCTCTTTCATAAGTTACTGCCTTTTGCATAATAGTTTGTGTCTGCTTCCTTCGAATCTCTTTCTCTGCTCGCATGCGTCGCTGCTTTGCTTCTTTCTGCCACACTCTCAAAGAGTCAACATGGACTGTCTACTCCTTTTAGCAAACAATGTGTCCTGCAGGAAGTTTATTTTTTGTTCATCGAATGAAACAGTAAGTGGCCATTGCAGCTCAGCATTGTCCCTCGTATATTTATTCCACAATGTGCTAAACATAATAGGGCCAATACCATGCTTGACATATATCTCAAAATTTGGGGTACCCTCCGGCGGTGCAGGCTTGCTCTCTTCCAACCAAGCATCGGTAGAACAACATCGACATCCGAAACATCCTAACTTACCTAAACAAGGCATCTTAATATAAGGCACACACACTGTCCCTAACGGACAACAACACCAACAACTGCAAATATGAAAAATAGAGTCACTCAAAATGTTGTAACCAACTGTCCAGAGAGCATAGATGCTGCTCACTCAACCAATCACTTCATCAGCACTATCATCGGCATTGGTCCACAGACCACACAGCACCCAAACACGCAAACAAATCATGCGTCAGCCCAGAGGCTGTATCACGTTCAAGACGACAGTCTAAAGACCGTATCAAGTTCAAGAGGACCGAAATGCCGATGGGTCAGTCAGACTGCTCACAAACACTCTATGTCCTTTACAAGGATCCCCAGACCCACGAAGTACAAACAAAGATGGTATCAAACTGTACCAAGACACAGCCAGGCGACTTGTGTTGTTCAAGCAAAGCAGTTCAGAAACAGCAGACAAGATAGTCAGGACCCAGCCCAAAGGCTCCTGTCAACCAAGAATGGCGCCATTTTCCCAAGAACCAAGTCACTCACCTGTTGCATTCAGGTTGAGTCAAGTTATTCTCCACTGACAACTCTTCCGACCAAACTGTAATCTCCAAGGTTTCGCCTTCTCAGGACCCCAGCCGGTGACCACTAGCCAAGGATCCTCCTGATCAGAAGGGCGGGGAAGCTGCAAGAACCAAGCTTGGTCTTGTGTATATGGGGCACGATCCGCCCGACCGACAAGACACCATCCGAGCCCCTACAACCCGACTACGGGCGAGGAGATCACTTTGCGGGGTCCCAGTTCAGGCACTAACTGAAGGACGGGGCCCTCTAGGGCCACCCGGGTTACTTACAACCTCCTGCTATGCCTTCCCAAGAATGAAGTGTCGGTCAGACAGAAGAGAATACAAACTTACTTTATTCAGTATATCCTCTGCAGAGGATCCCAGTCAGGCCTTCACCCTAAGATGTCTGTCAAGGGGGACTGACGCCCCAGGGTACGCATACACATAATAAACCCTTCTGGAAACTTTGGCCACGCCTCTAATGGAAAGCTACCGGCTCGAGCAGGGCATGAACAAAGGAGGGACAGAGAGATGAGCTAATACCTGCCAGATGGGTGAACTATCAGTACACCAAAGCCACTGTGCCGAGTTTCAGCATCTCCTAACGTGGGAGCAGAGCTACACATCGAGATTGGAATGCAGAGAAAGAGTATCAGTTCATTAGCAAGTTGGGTTACAGCCTTGAACAGGAGAGAAAATAATAACAAAGTACAGTAGTTTGCAGAGGCAAGCAAGCAGAGAAATATGGCCTAGTATGAGCACAGCCCAAGCAGTGTTCTAGTTATTGCGAGATACAAAATGGTGTTACACAAGATAACTAAGCTTACATGTTGCGAGGATAACTCAGTGAGTTGCATAATGTGAATACGAATAGTGTCCATTTAGCCACATATTGTTAACCTAACAGAGCATGTGTGAGTGCACAATCGGGACTGGGAGTTTCAAACCTAACACTACTAAGTTTCATTTTCTTTATATGCTGATGCTGATGTATGGTTGTATATTATGACATGGCATTGAAGCCTTTGTGTAGTTGGGTTAGCAGATACCCTTTGCTGAGATTCCCTGCAGAGAGTGGGAATGTGAAGAAGGTTTCTTGTGTGAGTGGGAATAGTATGGGTTGAAAGATACCGTTTGTGGTGATTCTTAGGTGAGGCCTGATCCTGCATTGAGTTGTACAATTGGAGTAGAGTGTATGTGGCCCATGGTCTTGCTGTTAGTTAAGTAGATGCAGAAGGGGTATGAAGTCCCTGGTCCTGTCGTAAGTTGTGTAAGTGCAGTAGAGGGTTTGTAGTCCCTGGTCCTTCTATAAGTTGGGTTGATGCAGTAGAGGGAATTAAGTCACTGGTCCTGCTTTGAGTTGTGTAAGTGCAATAAAGGGTGTGAAGTCCCTGGTCCTGCTGTAGGTGTTTAGAGACACTGAATTATATTGTTTCTGTTGTCCTTCCTGAGTGGTTAAGGATGTAGTGTAGGGTTATGTGCATTGCCCCCTTATATTAATGTTGTCCCTCCTGAGTGGATAAGGGCATGTTACAGGAGCATGTGTGTTGCACCTTGATGTTGGGAGGTGAATGATTTAGGATTGTTGCTGGTTTCCTATGTTCTACTGAAGATTGCATAATGTGATTATCTATGTATTCTAATGTTCATAGGACTGTTTTATCATATTCTGTCATCTCTTGTCCTTTTGCTTTGATGTTAATCTAGAAGTAATATTTATGGGACTCGATTGTTTTATTTGAATTTTCTATTGTTTCTGCAACAGAGGGAGATATGTTGGGGCTTGTCTTAGTTACTATGCATCCGCCCCAGAGTTCCAAGTCCCTGCTCCTAAGCCAGTGAGTGAGGTCATTGGATTGTTGGAATGTTAAGAATGTTTTTGCATGGATGACTGGATAGTTGAAGTGAGAAGGGCTGAGCAGCAGGATGCTGCTTCTGGTTGGGCTTTACCTATTTCCTTGTAACCTGATCTGAAACTAATAAACCCACTTCTTTTATAACCTAAAAGACAACATCCTTGATTGAAACAGAGTGTTACAATTTTGAAATGTAATAATGTGAAACGTGATAGGCATTGAATAGTAACTTGAAGAATTAACGTAGAAAGTAAATGCAATTAGTAGAAAACATTAACACGACGAACTCGTGCTGTGCAACTGAAAATCTTTCATTGATTGAACCAGGTTGTTAATGTGTCATTTTACGTGCAGGTAGGCATATCAACTGAACGTGTCATCATTTCTTATGCAATTCCATAAAGCTCATATGCCATTCTCTTATGTTAGCTGAATCTTGTAGGCCTGACATGTAATTTCCCTGAAGGCTCTCGCTTTAGAATTAAGAGTTTGAATTTCATGTGTAATGTGGATTTCTTTCTTTCTCACATTTTGTGTTGCAGGTGGAAGAAGCGCCCTTGTGAGCTAGAATAATGTCTTTGTTTTATTAGTGAGGCAAGGAGAGAAGGAGATACATTGTAAGCTCAAGCCAATATGGGAAATTATTGTGTTTTCACAACGGAGAAGGCCTGGGAATCAAGGTCAACATGCTGCAGTTCAGGAACAACGCTATCCCCTGGAAAATTAGCTATGAGATCATGTTCAGAGTGGATGGCTAGACCTGCAAGGACTCTTAGGAAAAATACTTGTAATAATGCGATTTCAGAGTAGGGAAAGGGCCCACTTTTTCTCTGCCTTCAGAGAGAAAGCATCTTAGAACAAGCTTTGTCTTGAAAGCTTTATGCTATCAGACCCATTGGCGGTGGGGCAACTTCTTAGGAAGACTCCACATGCTGACACCCTTTATTCCTTTTCCTGAGAATGCTTAAGTAGGGATGCTGTGTTAGTGTAGCAATAGATTGAGGCTTTATTTTCATCAACCCTCAATGCAGGGAAATGTTGACTTATGCTTTCTGATCCTCTGCATCCTATTTCTTTAGCTAATTGTTTTGTGCATGTTGCACCGCCTCAACTTTATTCGCAGATTTGGCTTTATGCTGATTCCAATGTATTTTTACACTCTTATTTTGAGATGTCTTTATGTTCGGTTATTTTTAGCTTTGTAATACATTAACTAATCTTACATAGTTGTCTGTGGTTACTATGTGTCCAGAGAAATTCCTGTTGAATTGATTGGCATTAATAACAGCTTTCTCCCCAATATGCTTACGTGCTGCTAAACACGAACCATTGCATTGTGATTGTAGAACAGGTCCAGAACTTATGGGCCTGGCCCTTTCACAACTGAGTTGGTTGCTGGAGCCGAGGGCCAGGACAGTGCTGACATAAAGGACCAACAAGACAAACAGGGTGAGTGATAACCTAATGCATGTGATATATATGTTTAAATTGCCAAAATGAGCATTTACAAACATAGGGACACATTTACTAAACTTGCAAGCAACACAGGGCAGCAAGCAAATTTGCTGCGCTGCAATACGTGAAAGGGAGAGAGAGGACATTCTCCATATTTCAAAGATATGGAGTATTTCTGCTCTCTCCTTGTGCTGGAGCACTGTGCAGCCTAGCATAAGCACAGGCACCCTTGCACCATCCTGCAAGGGCGCCTGCGTTAATAGCAAGATTGTGTTCCAGGTTAACATGTCTTTGTAAATTTGGGAATACGGCAAAATCTATTGGTGGATGCATGGGAACTCCCATGTTCCACCCATGGAACGCCTTTCAAGTTGACATGCAACTTATCCCAACACAAGCAGCTGCCTTGCCTTATGTTTCTTTACAAAGCCACGCCAGGCCAGGCAAATCAGCCCTTGCGTAGCTTTGTAAATATTACTGAAGCCTTTGCGTTGCCCTTGTGTCACCTTGCATAATGCAAGGACAACACAAAGGCTTCATGAATATGGGCCTAGTCAAATAACCCTTACTTGTAAACACATACATGACAACCGTGTAAGTGAAAGAATTAGTGCCACCTAATCATTTAGTGCATGCCATGCAGAATTTCATGTAGCCAACTGTAGAATTACCATCAAGAGTCAAAATCTGTGTATGTGTAGAGGTGTAATGCAACACAAAGGACAGGTGTGTATCATTTTGGGGAACATATCTTCATGCCACCAGGTTTTCTGTAAAGCACACAAATCTGCCTTCACACTAACTTGGGGCCTAGGCTCCAAATTGTCAAGTATAGTAGGCCAGCAAGCCAACCTGGAGAGGTGAGCACTTAGAAAGTGAGGGGCAGATTTACAAAAATTTGGTGCAACACAACACAGAAAGACAACTTGCTGTACTATGCTGCATCAAATGGAAAAGACGGGAATGCGCCATATGTATGTACTAAGATATAGCGTGTTCCTGCTCTCCTTCTGGGCTGGTGCATTTGTGGCAGCCAAGCACCAACACAGGTACCCTTGCACCCGCCAGGATTGTTACTGTACAGGAAGGTATACCTTCCTGCACAAAAACAATCCTCTGAGACTTTTTCATCTTCTTCTTATGTGCGGGCTGCAGAATGTAGCACACTTAGAAATAGGCAAAAATTTGGAGTAATAAACACATTTCTCCTTGTTATACCTCCCTGGGAAGGCGTACTGTTTTGACACATTCCCATGTTTATTTGTGCTAGTAAATCTCTGAATGACCCAAAAACCATGGATGGATGGGTGGGAACAACCACAATCCACACATAGTATGCCTTCCCAGGGCTGAGTGACGCAAGGCAACGACTTGTGCTGCCTTGCGTTACTCCATATTTACTGTGCCATGCAGTGCCAAGCAAGGTGGCTCTGTGTGGCATAGTAAATCTCACTTATGG
Organism: Lissotriton helveticus; assembly: GCF_964261635.1. NCBI lineage: Eukaryota > Metazoa > Chordata > Amphibia > Caudata > Salamandridae > Lissotriton > Lissotriton helveticus. The sequence continues at coordinate 1,255,229,682 of NC_136063.1, forward strand.
GCTTGCGTTGCCCTTGTGTTGCCTTGCGTGACGGACAGGCAACACATATAGTGTACATATAAAATCTATCATACAGGCTCACAATTCATATAACAGTGACCTGCCATGCACTGTGTGCTTCCTAGTTACACATCTTACACACTGCCTTCAAATTGCAAAGGTGCATGCACTACAGTCTCCGATGTGTGTGCCGGATAGTGTTATACCTTCACAAATGCCACATTTATCAAACATACACAGAGGTCATGATACCATGATGAAAGAGATGGCTTGCCTTCTTCTCACTCATGACATAAAGCACTTCAACACCTTAATTAATATGTGTCACACATCCACAATGAGACGAGTATGGATCTGCTTTTAAGAACAAACATATTGGTTGACATGTTTAGGATCACAATTTTATACAATTTGCATAGGTGTTAAGTGAAGGAAAATGGCATCTCTATTTATGTTAGGTACATAAATTCCCTATGTATCTCAAAGTAAACGTATTCACAATGTCGCTTAAAATGTTGCATCTGATTAAATTTTCGACTTAAAAAGTTTTAATTACATTTTCAATAAAAGGAAGCATACTCGAAGCATAGATATGCAATTACCATTGACAGTATCAATAGGTGTGACTTCGTGAGGTTACATATTAAGCATATTACGGATCAAACAGCATTACACATGAAACATTGTAGTCAAGCCAGATGCTATTGGGGTAACCAGAGAAGAGAAATTTAAAAAAAGGAAAGTTGCCATAGGAATAGATCCAGATCATGTACAAAATTCAGCACTGAGTTTGAGCTTGAACAAGTGAATTCAAAGTCACAATTACATATTTTAATGGCAAGCATAGTAACTGCAAAGTAACATAGTAGTAAAAGGCGTCATTAGCATCACACAGAGTCATATAATGGGATCTATGGGGATTTGACTAGATCTAAAGTAACAGTCTAAGTTATTCCAAAGGGATTTATTTGCTGAAATCCAAGGGTATTGAGTAGACATGATCACCTGTGCCCCTCTGATGTAGCGTAGCCATTCCCACCATGCCGTGCTTGAGGCGTTACCCAGAGAATCCCAGGTAGACAAAATGGTCTTGTGGTAAGTGTCTATATTAGATGTAGAAGTAAGCATGGACATTTCCCATGTGGCAATTGTTCGGTTTGCCCACTGACTAGTCACCAAACACAGATCGATATAGGTACACCTGTTCCCTGGGAGCTTAACAAACACACCAACTGCAACTCTGACCGGGTTATTTACTTGATAACATGTCCATGTCACAAAAGATACGTGGGCATGACCTCACGCAAAATCAAGGTCAGGATCTCAGAACACAGGAGCACTATTAGGTGTAAAAGGAGTGCTACCAAACTCACCAATCACTACATTGATGCAGGACACTCCGACACTGATTTACACTGGGTTATTCTAGAGAAACCGTTTATTCCGTCCCACGTCTCAGATATTCAACAATTTCTTTTACGTAAGGAACAGAAGTGGGTATATAAATTGAAAAGTGATGTACTTGGGCTTAACGATGAGATACCTTGGCTGGCACTTTGAATGGCATTACAGAAGGCTTGAGCTCATCGTATACACAGAAACTGTGCGGGATGGAGTTTGCACGCTCCTTTCGGACCTTGCATTTCTCCGGCTTATACATCTGTGGGTATTGCCCTTTACATTGCCATATCTTGAGGTTCACTGACGAAGCAGTTTTCCACAGAGTAATTTGGTGCACCATGACCTTAATTTGGTAATCTAGACTCTATTATGTTCCTATGACATGATATCTTTAGAGGCAATAAGCTCTTCCACACTCCCGTTGTCCTGGCGCGGCCGAGTGTCACTAGCCCTTGTCAATGTTCGTTTTGAGATTTTCTTTAGCATAAGGTTAAGCATAGGCGAATGAGAGAACACTACTCCTGCAGCCATGCCCGACAATACCTGACAGGTTTTTTGAACTTGACCCAGTCATATTATGTTCCTTTGACATATTATCACTGGGGTAATGAAGCTCTTTAATACTCCCATTTGTTTTCGCGCGGTTGATTGTCACCAGCTCTTGCCAATAAAGCTTTTGTATTCCAGTTCTGTTTCGTCAACATCAGCATTAGGCGGAGCATGCGCGAACGAGAGAACACTACTCGTTCAGCCATGCGCGATTTCAACAGTTATATGTTTTTTGTACAGGCAGCTTTGCAGACGCCCCACGGTCCTTAGATTGAGTCCGCCCCTGTTTATGAATAAATTAGTCAATGGCGGCCACCGTCGGTACCTCCGGTCATTATTCGATGTCCGCCCGGGGTACCGACGGACAGGTGAGGCCTTACGATTTTTACTATTACTTTTGGTTTGCATGTTTAGTATACATTGCAGAGGTCTTCCGTTAAGACTGACACTCGCGTTTACATTCTAACGCATCCGACTACACGGCTGCCTCAGCCGAGAGGTCTCTAGTTAGAAATACGGTTTGCTGTTTGTGTAATTTAAATTCTAAACGCGACGACTGTCTCCGTTCCTTGTGTGACTGAGCCCTGGCTAAGGGGGCCAAAGACCTTCTCAGCACTAGAGGTTCAGTCCAACGTTAGCCGCGCGGTCTCATAGACCATAACAGTTACGGCTACCGAGCAAGATCCATTATAAGATATTTTCACGTACCAGCCATGCTTTACTGATAATACACAATGGTTTTATAAACAGGAAGGATGTTGTTCTGAGAGTTCGCAGTAGTTTTTCGTTTGAGCTTGATTCAACAAGCATAATGTGATAAACAGCGATGCCATGACTATTTCTATCATGGACATTCCTTTTTATTACAGAGCGGAGTAATCACCAGGTTGAGGTGAGGGCGACACCCAATCACGATGGTTAAGCGTATGTACTATATGCACTATATAGACTACTGGGAAACCATGCAAGGTTTCCAGCCAAATACTAATTATAGGCTTTTGTTCTGGTGGAACTATGAGTGGTGTGTAATCTTTACTCTTTACATTGTCTTCACAGGTTACTGATAGTCTCCTCTACTACCACCTAGATTGAACATTACTGGTGGAGTATAAGAATTGTTAATTTTGACAATTTTCACTGTATTATAATTTTTCACAATCTTGGTTATTAGCAGCAGCTCTTTATATTCTTTGCCTCTGTGGTCCTGATGAATGCCCCGATACATTTAGATCCTTGGGAGGGCAGAAACATGTCGACCTATAACATTGTTTAACATTTGATAACTTCAAGTGTTAATATACTGCTTTTTAAATATGACAAGGGTCCTCTAAGAATAAAATGGAATTGAGTCCCCTTAGTCATTTTTAACACACTTTTGTTTGTAATATTTAGCGCTGCACATTTTGATTTATTTGTTAGGAACCCTCTTCACACAGCATGAATTTGTGCCCATGGGTTTTTGGGTAGACTCAGTTGAGTCAACAGCCACCCTCCAGTTTTACAACTAGCTTAAGATATCTCAGTCAATCTTCTAGTCTGAGTGTCTCAGCGAGAGGAGGTCAGTCCCAAATGATGAAATCTCACAACTTGTGAATGATGGGTACTGACAAGAGACTTTCTCCTCTGTAACTGAGGTTGCTGATACCTTCACCTGTCGACATATTTTCATTCATTTCACCTCTCTCGTTACACCGAGCTGTTCAGACCCAAGATGTTTTGTTGTTATTCATATGTCTGATAGGGGATACACACCTTGCAGGTCCTTAAATAATTCCCTGAGACCTCCCATAATGTTTTGTTTTTTGCCTTTAGTTTAACCCATTCCATGCGTCGACAGCCCCTGGCCGTCCGATGTCACAGTGGGCATGCGCGGATGACAGCCGGGGGCCATCCGAACCCCGTCCACTGATTAATTCACCCGCACCATGGCAGAATTCCCACCGCAGGCAACGGGTTAAGGAAGTCATAAAAATGAGTGGCATTAATGTCATATTTTTGCTTGATTTCTGGAAATGGGAGTGGGTGTTGTCTGGAACCGAGTTCGCCTACAACATTTATGCCTTACACACTCCAAGAATCCGCTAGGGAGAGGCTAGTTTCCAAATTCATATCTTTGTTGTGCCTGATTGAAGCACAAAGAGAGTGGCAACATTTTACTTTGGAAAACCAGGAGTCTAGCAGTTGAAGAACGTTTCTAGCATGATTCAAAATAGGATTTCTGAGAATGGGGCGATTTTTGTTTATCGTTACTAGGGATGGCAGAGAGAGGCTCTCAAGAAGCAGCTTCTTGAGGGACAGCTGTGGGGGAGTGAAGTCAGAAGTCTCATGCAACCATTTTGTTCCCTGAGTCGGCAAAAAGATAATTTGACATTTCTTGAAGTCTGCTAGGTTGGCACCTCCTTAATCTTTAGGCAATCTGAGTTTGTTCAAGGAGATGTAGTTTTTTTTAGAGTTTAATAAAAATGTGTTTAGTAGTCGCTCTATATTAACAAGGAACTCATCTGAGCAGAGGATTGGGACCATATTTAGAAGGTTGTTACCAATCAGGGTAGTAACATTTTAATGGACTCCAGTTTACCCCACCACATGAGAAATTTAGGCGATCATCCATCAAAAAATTTTCAACTTTTTGTATAACCAGTGTCTCATTATGGCGGACAGCCTTCAATAAATCATTATTGAACTCTAGTCCCAGATAATTGAGGAAATTGGGCTACCAAGACAATCAGCAGACCCCATAACTGCTTTACTGCAGGACAAATTGAGTAGATAGACTTCCAACTTGTCCCTGTTAAGAGTGTAACCCGATACTAGGGAATAGTCTTCAATTTTTGCCATAATTTCAAGGGTGGCTATCTCTGCATGGTTGATCATAATCAGTATGTCGTCAGCATAAACTGCTGTCATAAAACAGCTATCACCCAGTACTAGTCCTATTGAATTGGAGCCTTCATTGGTTGACAGTAGGGGTGGTTCAATGGCCAGGAGGAACAAGGAGGGAGATAATGGACTCCCATGCTTAGTGCCTTGTGTAAGTGGAATTGACTCCGATAAGACTCCATTGATTCTGATTTTGGCACAGGGGTTGAACTACAGTGCCAAAGTAATTAAAGCTTGTCATGGTTGACTTCAAAAAAGGCCAAGCAACCTTGTTGAATGCTTTTGTCAACTGCTATTGCAGCAACAGGGAGAGAATTCGGTTTTAGTTCATTACAGGGCGTGGCCCAGCACCCTAGTATTGTCTTTAGAAGGTCTGCCCTTGATGAAGCCAGCTTGGTATGGGCCAATTAAGGATGTAAGGATTGCCTCAATTCGTATGGCAACAATTTTCGCGTTTAACTTGCAATCCAGATTAATAAGCGAAACTGGTCTGTGGTTTTTAGGATGACCATGTTCCTTCGGGATCAGTGAAATTATCGCTTCGGCAGTGGTTCCTTGAATAGTACCTAACTCAGCATAGTTTTTTTTTTTTTTTGAAAAACCTTTATTGATGAACAATAAATTGTACACAGCCAGTGGCCCACAACCTGTCACGCGCAGGCCGGCAGCAATACATATGCACTGTGACACAGAAGCGAATGGGGTCATGAATACAGAAATGACGAAGCAAGGCAGAGTATATTCACAGCAAATCCCCATCCACCCGTCAGGCCGGCCTCCATGGGAGGAGCAGTCAAACCATGTCTCAGTGGGAATGCAAGTTGACACACTGGAAATGCACAAAAATCAGCAATTTGGCATGAGGTTTCATTTTGCAGATAAAGCATTCAAACTAACAACAAAAAGAACAGTCCCAACTGTGATGCTCTAATCAGTGCGAAAGGTGTACGTGTATAGAGGTGTAGGGCCGCCGGCAAGGCGGAGCAAGGGGGGGGGAGGGGGGGGAAGCAAGCCATGCCCTGTACAGGATATATAGGTCTTGACCTAGGTGACTTCGCCCGCGTCGCGGGTAGTGCGGTATGGCAGCAGCTGTAAGAGGGGTTAACTACCGCAAGGCAGCGTTGTGGGGGATGGGGGGCACAGGGAGAGGCTGGGTGTCACTTCTGAAGTAATGACCTGCACGTGGGTGTTTAGTTCCTAAATGTCATTCCACCCCATGTGAGAAGCACGGCCACTTGCGTGGATAAGGACAATGTCTTGCAGGGCAAAGAAGGGAGGAGGAGAATAGAGGGGCCAAGGTAGCGGGGGGGGGGAAGGGCTGGTCTTGGGATAGGGGTACTCCTAGTCAACAGGGTCGCCACCGGTCACTCGGGGTTCGTCCGCCTCTGGAAGTGAAAGGAGATACGAGGTCAGAGGGGCCCAAAGGTCTTTAGGGCGCGACTTCGGGGGGAGCAGTTCAGCATATGCATGCAGGTGTTCCTGCCATGTTGTCATCGTGGAAAGCCATATCTTAAATTTGGGTGCTCGGCCCCTGCCCCAACGACATGCTACATGTCTTTTAGCAAGCAGAAAGCCCAGTGCCAGGAATTTACGGTGTTTCTTAACTAAAGGGGGTAGGAGACCTAGTAATGCAATCCTAGGGCATGGCGTGAGGTCCACTCCCGCCATGTCACCCAGTGCCTTGAATATATCTGTCCAGTACGAAGCCACGGCAGGACATAACCAGGACAGGTGGAAAAAATCCGCCCCTCCGGAGCCACAGCGCAGGCATCTATCGTTATCGCGTAACCCGAAGCGAAAGAGTTTAGCAGGGGTATGGTAGAGTCGGTGCAGAAATTTATAGTGCGCTAGTCTGAGTCGCGCATTGCCTGTGACCGCGGAAGTGTGCGAGCAGCTCTCTTCCCACAACTCATCCGACAGCGGTTCTCCGAGGTCTCTGTCCCAGTCTTCTCGCGCTCTGAGCGTCGGGGGGGATGGGGGGGCCCGGGAGCTGGTATAGAGCATAGAAACCACATGTTTCGGGGGTTCGGACTGCAAGAGAGCATGTAACGGGGCCACCGTGTCCGGCTCCGCGGGAAAGTCAGGCGTGGCCGTCCGTACAATCTGGCGTATGCGGGTGTACAGGAAGGAGTCCATAACCGAGGGTGCTGTGTCTCCAAAAAATTGGGACGAGGTCCGAAATTGGCCCTCGTGATACAGGTCTCCCCAGGTGTGCATCGCGTATTTCTTCAAAAGCTGACGTCCAATTTCTTCGCAGGCTACGCTCAGTCTGGGATTGTGCGCTAAGAGCATGCGCGGCGAGTAGAGAAATGTGACCTCCATCCGGGCCGCAATGCGGTTCCAGGCTCGTACAGTACACTCAACCGTGGTAGGGTCGCGCTCACCAGCGCGGGCGGGAGTGTAGAGGTACCCTGACGGTTTAGCTGGCCTCATATAGCCATCTTCCACCGCGAGGTGAGCCATGAAGGGAGGGGGGTGTAGCCAGTAGGTGGCGAAGTGCCCCTGGGCGCAGTCGTAATAGAGTTGGAAATTCGGGACATCAAACCCGCCCTGGTGGAATGGTAACATCAGTGTCCTGAGATTGAGCCGCGCCTGCTTACCACCCCAAATTAGGCGGGTCAGCTGGGAATTCAGCATACGAAAGAAGTTGGCACCTGGGGAATACGGGATGTTGGTGAAGAGGTAAAGAAGCTTGGGGAGAACGACCATCTTTATAAGGGAGATGCGTCCCGCCATTGAAAGGGGGAGGTGAATCCACCTAGTAATGGTGTCAGTTATCTTGTCGATTGCAGTGCCATAATTGGCTCTGATAAGGGCATCACGGTCCCTGGTCACAACGATGCCCAGGTATTTTATTTCGTCGGCCTCCCACATTAGGGGGTAGTCCAACGGGAAGGGGACGGTTTTGTCAGTCAGAGGAAAGAGGGCCGATTTAGACCAATTGATCTGAATCCCTGATATGGCTCCAAACTTGGTTATCTCTCGCAGTAAAGGGTTAAGGTTCTCCCTCGGTCTGTCAATGTAGAGGGTCATGTCGTCAGCATACAAGGCAATCAGCAACTGCCGGTCCGGATAAATCAGGGACCGATGATTATGGTGCTGCCGGAGTTTGGCCGCCAGTGGCTCAATGGCTATCGCGAAAAGGACCGGAGAGAGCGGGCAGCCTTGTCTGGTACCCCTGTGGATCTCAAATGGGGCTGAGCGAGAGCCATTCAACAACACAGAGGCCTGGGGTCTGGAATAAAGCAGTCTAACCCAACCGAGGAAGGAGAAAGGAATCCCCATCCGTTCCAGAAGGGCAAACAGGTAGTCCCACTCAAGGGAATCAAAAGCTTTCGTTGCGTCTAAGAAGACAGCTGCCGCCTCACACCTAGGGTTAATATCCTGTAGGACCGCTTGCAGAGTCCGTAAATTATGGGATGTCGCCCTATTGGGGACGAATCCAGCCTGGTCCGGTAGGACCAGGCGTTCCATCAGTAAATTCAGATGTGTCGCAAGCACTTTAGCCAGAATTTTCACGTCCGTATTGAGCAGCGACAGAGGTCTGTAGGAATCGCAGTGCTCTGGTGGCTTCCCAGGTTTCAATAAGGAAGCTATGAGGGCCTCCCGCATCGTGAGTGGCAGCTCGCCCTCTTCCAGGGCGGAATAGTAGACTCGCTTCAGAATAGGGGCAAGTACGTGAATGTACGACTTATAGAAGTCTATTGGAAGCCCGTCCGAACCCGGCGATTTGCCAGATTTCATAGACATGATGGCGTCCTTGATTTCGTCAAGCTCGAGCTCGTGATGGAGAAACTTTTGCTGGAAGGTGCCAAGCCACGCGACTGCCGTGTCTTCAAGATAAGACTGCAAGTCGAGGGTCGACTGCCGGTGAGAAGTGTACAGTGCCGAGTAATGCTGCGTGAGAATTCGCATTTGCTCCGTTAGCTCGCATTGAGGAGTCTGCCGTTCGTCCAGAAGGGACGAGACATAGTTTCGGTACTTAGTAGGTTTGACCGCAGAGGCCAACGCCCTGCCGGGCCTGTCCCCTTCTCCATAGAGTCGGGCCGTGTATGGCTTACCCAGAAATTTGCATTCTTTTTCGGCCGCTTCGGCGTATTCGTTAAGTTTGTCCCTGAGCAGGGCCTTGGCCCGGGGGTCACGTGGGTCTCTAGTCATGTCGCGTTCGAGTAGCTGGAGGTCAGCTTCCAATTTACGCAAGTCCTCTCTTAGAGATTTCAGGACGCCCCCACCTTTCGCAATACACCAGCCCCTAATCGTGACTTTGAAGGCCTCCCACACGGTGGTGAAAGACGCAACAGATTCCGTGTTGCGTTCGAAGAAGTCGAGAATGTCCTGTTCTAATTCCATCTTGAACGCAGAGTCTGTAAGATGGGCAGGATTAAGGCGCCAACTCAGATAGGGGGAGACAGTGACAGGTATGCGCATGGTAAGGAGTACAGGCGAGTGGTCAGAGAAAGTTTTGGCCAGGTGAAGCGCATCCGCCAGCCAAGGTAGAAGGCCAGCCGAGAGGAACACATAATCTAGACGGGCCCATGTAGAGTGGATCGCCGAGTGGTGGGTACCCTGAGTGAGAGTGGGGTGGAGGTGCCTCCAGGCGTCTATATAGTGATGGTCCCGGACAAGTCCGGACAGTGTGCGTTGGGAATGGGTGTAGTGTAGAGCCTGGGGGTGGGACCTGTCGAGGTTAGGCGTCAAGGACGTGTTGAAGTCCCCTCCTAATATGACATGGTTAATACCTAGGGTTTGAATCCTGCCCCACAAGGTAAGGAGCAACGAGGTATCGTCTGTGTTAGGGCCGTAATAACATGCAAGAAGGATTGAATGGGAATAAAGCATCCCCCACACCATGCAGTATCGCCCACCCGAGTCCGATTCGGTGCCAGCAGGTATGAAGCGAATCCCCCGCCTAACCAGGATAGTAACCCCTCTGGCATAGTTAGAGTAGGAGGAGAAAACTCTACTGGAGGCCCACCTAGAAGCAAACATAGGGGAGCCGTCTGGCCGTAAATGCGTTTCCTGAAGCATGGCGATGGATACCCCATGCCGATCTAGGTAACCTAAGATTTGCCGCTTCTTGCGCGGGTCGTTGAGCCCCCTGACATTCCATGTCATGAGGCAAAATTGCTGCATCGAGTTCGGTTGCCTCACGTCACCCTTACTGCCAAGTGTAACCGTGTACAGCTAAGTATGACACGAAGTCGGCCAACCACAGTGTAAAAGACAGTGAGGAGACATTCCCACTCACCCACCCCACCCGCCAGTCCACCCCCATTACACCCCCAAATGTGAGCATCATTAACAGTGTAAATCAAGAGCAACATCCCACCCACAACGGCCACCCCAACTTGCCGTGTAGTACTGTCCCTCCCTCCCACCCAGAAACTTACCCAACCTATAACTAAGGCCGAACAGTCGGCTACAGAAACCTCAGCCCGCAATAGGGGAGAGGAACCTTGGGGAATACCCATTGGGGGGTCCGAGCTAGGGGCTTCAGACCTGCAAACAACCTCCCTACTCTCACCCGCTTACAACCAGGTCTCCCTAGTTAGCTCAACGGGACGGAGGTGGTCTAGTGAGCACACAGAGTTCATTCAGTCCAGCCATAGATGTAATAAAGCATAGATCTCACCACAGTACTTTAGTGTCCAGTGCAGCGGGATCCTATCAAAGTGAAACAAGCGACTTGTGGGCCACCATGCACTGTCAGTCCTGCTGTGACAGCGGGGAGGGCGATCTAGAACGCCTGCAGGTGAATTCCTCTCTGTGTTGGGTCTTCTTGCAGTGTTTAAGGTAGTCCTCGGCCTGCTGCGGGTTCTGAAAGAAGTGGTGTTTACCCTGATGAAAGATTTTTAGTTTCGCCGGGTACAGCATGGCGTAAGAGATATCTTGTGACTGCAGTTTCTTCTTCACTCCCGCAAATTTGCGCCTGGCTTCCTGGACAGTCGGAGTGAAATCCGGGAAGAAGGAGAGCGTCGTGTTTTCATAAGGCACAGTTTTCATTTCCCTCGCCCGGCGCAGGACCGCATCCCGGTCTCTATAGTTGAGAAAGCGTGCTATTATGGGCCGGGGAGGGAGGCCCGGGGGAGGGGGGGCAGCCAGGGAGCGATGGGCACGCTCTACTATGAGATGAGGGGAGAAGGATTCCTTACCAAACAGGTCTGTGACGAGGTTTTCGACAAATACCTCCATCTTCCCCGTGTTGGTGGACTCCGCAAGGCCCAAAATTTGGACGTTGTTCCGGCGCGATCTCGCTTCTAAGTCCTCGTTCTTGTCCGCTATCAGTTTGAGCAGTTTGTCCATGTGCGTGAGTTGGCGATGCGAGGAAGTGGCATTGTCCTCCAAACCTGAGATCCTTTCCTCAGCCTCCTGAAGCCGTGTATCGTGGAGTTCGAGTTTCGTTACTACGCTGTCCATACGGGCATTGATGGTATCGATCTTGGAGTCAATGGACGAGAGGCTTTGCCTCATACCCAGCAGGAGAGTCTTCCAGTCCTCCTCAGGGGGGGGCGATGCAGAGGGGCTTCCCTCCCCCCCCAGCGTCGCCTTGGGAGTCTTTTTCGATTCAAATGGGATTTTCGATTGCCTGGTATCGTTGCGACCCATGGTCCGAAGTGGCGTCCGGGACGCAGCAGCAGAGATGGCCGCCAGCCCTCCGAGGAGAAGAGACAAGGAGAGGGGTTGCAGACGTGGCTGAGCCGAGCCCCACAAAACCAGCACAGTTAGTGACGTGTATGGACAGCAGGCGTCGAGGGAGTGAAGAAGATTGCCACCCTTAGACTGCTAGGGCGAGCGTAAGAGATGGGAAGCAGGTACTTAAAGGCGCCACTGCCCATCAGAAAATCCGCGCCAGAAACAAGTCCACCCAAGCTGGCTGCGCTCGGCTGAAGAGGCGGGAAGATGGCGGGTGAGGAGGGAAACTCCGCAAAGCCAGTACCGGCCCGCCAGGATGAGCAGGAGACTCCCACGACGTGCAAATGAGGAACGCAGGGGACAGGCTTGGCAGCCGATAGGGCGTCTTCTCAGGTAAGCGGCTCAGCAAAGCGCGTCGCGTCACCCCACGCAGGGCCGGCAGGGACCAGCAGCTGTGTCTCCCCCGTACCTCGCCTGCGGCTCCACTTGCAGGCAGCAGGACGTCGGGGGGCACGGGAATCCGGCAGGATCCTGGACGTGTATGGACAGCAGGCGTCGAGGGAGTGAAGAAGAGTGCCACCCGTATACTGCTAGTGCGAGCGCAAGAGACGGGAATCTGGTACTGAAAGGCGCCACTGCCCGTCAGAAAATCCGCGCCAGAAACAAGTCCGCCCAAGATGGCTGCGCCCGGCTGAAGAGGCGGGAAGATGGCGGGTGAGGAGGGAAACCCCGCAAAGCCAGTACCGGCTCGCCAGGTTGAGCAGGGGATTCCCACGACGTGCAAAGGAGGTACGCAGGGGACAGGCTTGGCAGCCGATAGGGCGTCTTCCCAGGTAAGCGGCTCAGCAAAGCGCGTCACGTCCCCCCACGCTGGGCCGGCAGCTAACTCAGCATAGTTGAGAAAAAGGTTGAGGACAGGGGAGCATAGCTCATCCACGAACTGCTTGTAGAAACCTGCAATGAGCCCTTCGGAACCAGAAGCTTTCCCTTGTTTGAGGGATTTAATAGCAACTTCTACTTCGGATTTTGTTATATCCCGATTCAACAGGAGCTGTCTGGAAATCTTAACCTTATTTAAATACAATAGGGTGTCTGTGGTGTTTATATTTTGAATTTTGCAATACAAATGTCTGTAAAAATCCCCCAAAATATGGGATCTCTCTATCGGGTCTTAGTGTAGGAGGCCATTTTTATCTCTCACAGGTGTTATTTAGGTTCAGTTTTGTTTATGTTTTAGGTAGCGGGCTAACACTTTCACAGCAGAGTTGTCAGCACAGAGTTTTATTGAGTTGAATTTAGTCAACCATTGCTCGGCCTTGGTGCTTAAAATCTTATCATATTTGTATTTTTTTATGATTTAGGGTTTCTAAGGGGAAGAAACCTTTCTCTGATTTCCAATTGTTTAATTTCATTTTCAAAAGCTTTCATCTGGGTATTCGCAGATTTATTAATATGGGCTTTAATGCCAATTGTCATTCCTCCAATAGTGGCCTTAAAAGCATCCCACTGTATTTGAGGGTAGCAGTCTTCTGGTCGTTTATCTTTGAATTTGTTTTGTATATGGCTGATTGAATTCCTGTAATGTGTACAGGAATTTGGAGACTCTCTGGATTAAGTCTCCGGAATTTGTCTGTGGAGTTAGAGGTGGTCCAATCTAATGTCACAGAGATAGCCAAATGATCAGAGATCAGCCTGGGTCCAATGCTAGAGTGGGTGACCATTTTTGCTAAGTTATTAGACACTAAAAGGTAATGAATTCTGGAGTATGATTGATATTTTGTAGGAGGCAGAAGGTGTCAATTTCACTCTTGAGCTACGATCTAGAGTGATGTCTAGTGGTAAGTTGAAGTTACTTCCTACTAGCAGTCGAGCATTTTTGGGTAGCTTAGAGTGTAGCTCAGCTCATTAGTGTATTTCAGTGTATTTCCAAAAACTTGCATCATTTACATTGGAAACATAAATGTTCAATACGTAAAAGCCTTTGCCTGCTTTAGACAATTTGTTCAGTATTCGTATTCCTCCCTGATCTACTGTTGTATTTAATAATGTAATCTTTGCTTGCTTAGTAATAAGTGCGTTCAGCCTTTTCTTTTCTTTTCTGCATGTTAGCAAACAGTATCTCAGATCCAGGGTACAGTGAAAGAGGTAGTGTCATTAGCAGCTAATTTAGTCTCCTGTAGGAAAATTATATCACATACATTTGCAAGCATGGTCAAAGATGTTCTGCCTTTTAACAGGATGATTCAACCTCTAAGGCTTGATTACAATGTTGGTCGGAGTTGCCTCCGTCCGACATCTTCGCTGTCTCGGGACCGACTGACCTCCGGTCGGTGGTCCCGACACCGCAATTCTCCCATTTCTCTATGGGAGCTTGTGCTGCGGCTGTAGCACCGCAGCCTCCGTGGAAGAAGGTGAATGATCCTTAGACAGGGTTTCACAGGTCTTTTGTAGTTCCTGTAATATAGTAGAATGTTTATCAACGTCAAACGTTGCGGCAGCCGCCACAACGTCTAGGCCATTAAGGTCTGGCACAAACATTTTAATGCCAAAGAGCATTCCGTATGGGGTCCAGCCACCCAGAGATCTTCTTGGGAGATTATTAAATGCACGTTGAACCCCATACGAATGAGTCAGCCAGTTCCTACCAGTACCTAAGACTCTGGCTGTCAGAGATTACTTTAAGTCACAGTTAATTCGCTGGACTATAGAATTGCTCTCAGGCCTGTATGGAGACGAAATCTGTACCAGCACCCCCAAAGACCTCATTGCGTCCTTGAACGCCTTAGAGGCAAAGCAGGACATTGGTCAGAATGGAAGGTGCCACAGGCAAAAGTCCTGAAAAAGACACGCAAATCTCTTTTGAGCGTCAGCACTGCATTGTGGCCAAACCCAGAGGAATCTAGTGCACAAATTGACTGCAACTAAAATATGTTTATATGCAGTATCAGAAGTCAACAGACCACAGTGATCAAGATAAATAAAGCCAAATGGTCGATTTGAAATGTACAGCTGTGCTTGTGGTGGATGTGAAACCATAGATAGTTTAATCTGCTGATAAATGTCAAACAGAGAGTACATAATTACAGGTTTGTCTATTTAAACCACGCCACCAATACCGTTGTTGTGAGATAGAAACAGTCGCTGAGACTCCGGCATGTGCAGATGCCATGCCTTCATGAGCGGCTATGATCAAAGGAAGTCTCCGGTCCTCGTTGGGAATCAGCTGTTCCCCAACGGACGGTATTGTATCAAAAGGGATTTGCTCTGGTGACAAATGATAAGTATACTTAGAAGGGAATCCTTGTGGGAAAACACTTCCATCCTTCGTAGCAGCTATCGCCGCATGAATATCATTATCAATCGTAGTCATGGACCTAGTGACTGCCGCAAAGAGGATGCAAAGTTTAAGAATTCGGTACACTTGCCTTAGTCACCGCTTCTAAAGCAGGTATAGGCGAGACCATAAGAATGCGTTTTCCCTGTGCCAGAGAGCTTTCCTCTAAAATCTCCATCTGGACAGCCGTCAATATCTTCTCAACATTGGAAAATCGCATTTCAGCTGATGTGTAAAAAGTGCAATTATAAGCAATAGGTACTCTGTCACCTTCATTGAATGGTAAATATGTGAACCCTACTGTCCCTAGCACAACTCTTACGAGCAAGTTTGAAAAATTATCATGTGTTAACAAGAAGTTGGTCGCAAGCAGATCAGACTGCAAAGATTGAAGAATAGATGTATGTTCCGGAAGCCAGGTGGCAGCATAAATAGTTAGTTGTATCAATACATGAAGCAGTTTGATACGCTGAGCATAATCAGGAATGTAAGTTCTCCCGAAATGTTAAAAAAAACAGCAAAGATTGTAATTTCTTCAATGTAAACAGGGGCTTCAATTGTGTACACTTCTCCAGAAAGTGGGGGCCAAGCCTGACCTTGATTATTGAGCTCATAGCCCAAAAAGAGCACTACCAAACAAGCGATGTGTGACTTGGTCAAATTAAATTTGTAGCCCATGTCTGCAAAAGTGAGGATGATGCGATTGACATGCACAAAATGAGGGACCAATTAGTCATCTGTCAAATAAATGTCATCGACGTATGAAAACGCATCAGGGTCAATGTTGTGTAAGAGTGACACAGCACACACCGCAAAAGCCCCTTGACTGTTCTTATAGCCCATAGGCAGACGCGTAAATCTTTTCTGATTGCCGTCCGCGGTAAATGCAGTCAAGACCCGGCTCTCAGGAGCCAGATTGTGTCTATAAAATCCATTGGATATATCCAGTGTTGTTTTATATTTTTTACGAACAATGTTATTAACTAACGCCAAGCCGTGCATGTTATGTACAGCAGATGTACGAACCTGACTATTCAAATTGTGATAATCCAATACAATACGATACAAACCGTCCTGTTTCGATATCGGAATATGAGGATTATTCATGGGTGATATACAGGGTTCAATCACATCCTGATATTCCAGTTTAAACGAAATGTCACAAACTGAAGCTTTAGCCTCATGTCTGATTGGATATTGGAATGAAGTTGTGGCATACACGATAAAGGAATCTCATGTGCCGGCGAATCTCTATCCCAGCCTACCTGATTACGATACACCGCTGGAGCTAGAGCTAATGCCCACTCTGATGCATAAGCCTGTTTAGCTTCCTCAGAGACGTAACTCTAAAAACGTGCCCACAGCAAAACCCGGGAAAAAACTTGGAAGTATCACGTCCTTCCACTCTGGAAGAAGCCAGAACAAACGGTGGAGGCCAATCCGCCCCCGCCAATAAAATGTCCTACAAAGAGGTAAGGTTTTCCCCAAAAAAACACATTAATTGTACGCTGTATATCACCTCCAATTTGGAGGACTATTTCATAAAGCCTAACCGGTGGTGCAACTCATGTATCTGCTGTTTCCACTGCAGTGTCTGTTGCTCTTGCTTCCAGACAATGACAGAGTGCCTCCCGCACTATGGTAACTTAGCCCGCATTGTGAGGAGTGTCACTGCCCATGTCCAATCGAGGAGAAGGGTTCTCACCGTCTGAGGCATACTTTGCAGTTAAAGCTGCAACTTTCTTCTTGAGGCAAAAAGAGGCAGTCCCTCCGGTTTGGTTTTCACGTCAAACTGGTGTGGCGGATCCCGTCTCTGCTGAGCGCTCTCGCTTTGTCTAGGATCTTGGCATTCACCACCACCAATGTGAGAATCCGATGTGTCCTGTAAAGAACGAGGAGAGCACTGATCAGGAACTTGAAACCTCTCAGGTGTATTAATTTTAGTGCGGTCACCCAAATCATATCTACTCTCAGAAGCTTCAGGTGTCTGTGAACCAGCATGCGAGCCTTGCTTCTGTTGTTGCTGCCACTGATTCTTATTCCAGTTCTATTTACGAAAGACTGGATGCCCATCTTTTTTTAGGTTGGGTCATTTGTTGAGTTTGTGTAAAAGCACCCCCCACCCCATCCCCACCCTAGCAACCCCCATAAACACACCCCAACACCCTGCCCCAGCTATCCACCCCTTATCCCACCCTAACCCAGCACACGTGTTCACAGTATAACAAAGACATGAATAAAACAATGTAGGTGTCAGACAGTAACCTAGGACCCAGGGTCCACATCCGGAGGTAGCTCATCATCCATGTCAACTGGGGGATCCAGGGTCAGCCCCCTATAGTCCGCCCACCGCTTCCAGATTTTATAATGTTTCCGGGGGCATCCCCTGGCCTCAAACACAGGCAACTCCAGCCCCATAAGAAAGTCAAGTCCCGCCTTCCAGGCGCTGAGAGGGGGGGCACGGTCACTCTTCCATGCTCTCGCCAGGTCCCGCTTGGCTACAACCAGCCCCAAGAATAGAAGATGTTGTTTGTATACGTTACCCCCCACATTTTCCAGGACATGGAGGAGGCCCAATCTAGGTGTACGGGGGAGGTCCCACCCCAGCACTTCTGATAGGCAGTCCCATACCCCGTTCCAAAAGCGGGTCAGACCCTCACAAGACCACACTGTATGTAGTAGCGTCCCCCTCTCAGCTCCACATCTCAAGCACTCTGGGGCGGCAATAAGGCCCGCCCTCCACAGCCTCTCCCGCGTATAGTATGCCCTGTGGAGATGTTTAAACTGTATAAATCTGAGGCGTACAGCTATGGCAGCCCCACGGGGGATTCAAGGGCCTCCCGCCAATCATCCTCATCCAAGGGACCAACATCAGTCTCCCAGGAGGCCTTCAGTGTCAGGAGGGAAGAGGAGCAATGCATAACCAGGGAGCGGTATATTTGGGAAACCTTCTTGTTGCCCAGGTCCCCCATGAAAAGCTTGGCTTCAATCGGGCTGAAGTCGGGAATCTGGTCCAGACCCACTAGGCTCGGGCCAAGCGCATGGCGGAACTGAAGGTATCTAAAGAATTGGGTCTTGGGCATATGAAGTTCGGAGCTAAGGTCCTGAAAGGATTTAAGAGTAGTCCCCGTAAGGACATGGCCAAGGGAAGAAATCCCGATCGCATCCCAGCCCCCAAAGCCCGACAGGGAGGCCAGCGCTGGAAGCAGTCCATTATTCCAGAGCAGAGTCTCGGCGGTCAGCCTGCCCCACCAACCCATACGGCGCAGCGCTTGTCTCCAGATCGCGAATACCACCTGGGTGACCCGCGGCAGCGTCCTCCTCCGCCTGGCCGAGTACAACAAAGTGTGGAGCGTGGCATCTCCCATCAGAAAGTGTTCCAACGCATATGCCGGGTCAGTGTGATCTCCATACCACCACTCATTGAGCACCAGGAGGTGAGAGGCTTGGTAATAGGACAGAAGGTCAGGGGTAGCCAGGCCTCCACAGTATGTGGAGAGAAAGCAAGTCCGCAATGCTACCCTGGAGGCACCCCCAGCCCACAGAAACCGGCCAAGCACTGAATTAACACGACGGAACCACTGCGGGTCAATCCTATACGGGTGGTTCTGTAGTTGGTAGAGGAGCCGTGGTAGTGCAACCATCTTAAAAATGGCCGATCTGCCATATATATTAAGGGGCATGCGCGACCAGGCCTTAACGTCCATTTGGACCCTGTCCCACACCAGCAGCACGTTACGTTCCCACGCCACTGTAGCAGAGGCCGACAGGAAGACGCCCAGATATTTTAGGCCACCCACTGCCTCCTGCAGGGCCGAGGCCCACGGGTATGTCTCCGGGTTATCTCCCAGCACCCACAGGGTCGACTTGCGTGGGTTGAGGAAGAGCCCCGACACCTCGCCAAACTCCTGCATCATATCCAGAATGCGAGGGCCAGTTCGATGAAGGTCAGTCATAAAGAAAAGGACATCGTCCGCGTACAAGGCAATGCGGTCTGAGAGTTCTGCCCCCCACACAAAGCCCCGATACAGTGCGTCCCGGCGTACTCGTATGGCCAATGGCTCCATGGCCAGTGCAAAGAGATATGGGGAGAGGGGGCACCCCTGACGGGTACCCCTGGCAATCGGAAACTGCTCAGAAATCGCTCCAGAGACACGCACCGTGGCGGTGATATCTGTATAGAGCAGCCTCACGTAGGAGATGAACACCGGCCCCAAGTTGAGAAGCGGCAGAAGGGCAAAGAGATAGGTCCAGCTGACCGAATCAAAAGCCCTGTCGATGTCAGCGAGCAACAGCGCCGCCCGATCCCCAGTCGCCCCCACCGCGTCCACTGCAGCCTGTGCGCGCCTAATGTTGTGTCTCGTCGCCCGGTGTGGCATAAAGCCCGCCTGGTCCGGGTGGACGAGGTCTGCAATATGTGGGAGCAGGCTGTTCGCCAGCGCCTTGGCCAGGAGCTTGGCTTCAAAGTTGATGAAGGATATCGGGCGATAGGACTCATGGCGATCGGGCGGCCTACCCGGTTTCTGGAAGACTACAATCTCGGCCTGACGCCAGTCCAAAGGCAGGCCACCGCGCTCCCGCGCCAGCTCCAACGCCCGCTGATAGTGCGGCCCAAGCTGCAAGTGGAATGTCCTATAAAACTCGCTGGGGAACCCGCTCGGTCCCGGCACCTTGCCGACGTTAAGCTGACCCAGTGCCTCACCCAGTTCCTCCGCTGTCAGGGGGAGGTCCAAAGCCTCCCGCACCTCGTCCGAGACTGCGCGGGGGGGGACATCCGCGAGGAACCCTTCAATCACTGCGGGCGAAAGGCTTTCCCGAGAGGCGTACTGCTGTGCATAGTAGCGTGCGAAGCTCGCCGCAAGAGCCGCTGGGTCTGTAATTACAGTCCCTTCCTCATCTGTGAGACCTGGTAAGGTGACCGGTTGCATAGTTTGCTGACAAAGCCTATGAAGCATGGTGCAGGACTTGTCACCCCATTGGTACACCCTGCTCCGCGTAGCCAGCCACGCTTGGCGGGCCTCGTCCATCAATACTGAGGCGTAGGACTGCTGCGCCTGCAAAAGGAGCCGCAGCGCCCTGTCATCACCCCCACCTCGGCAACGCGTCTCCAGCACCCCCACCCGCTCTGCAGCCGCAACAATGCTTTCCTGTCGTGTACGGCGGGCAGAGGCACACCAAGCAATGTCGACGCTTCTTATGAGGTTGTCCTGCCAATAGCGGGCAATGGCACCACGCATATGTTGGGCGTAGGCCGGTCGCTGCAATGCCACGAGGACATCCGCCAATGAAACGGCTGGCGTGCTTTGCGCAGGTCGATCTGAACCGCTACCGGGGAGTGATCGGAAAGCCCACGAGGCCGGATCGCAGCCCATTTCACCCTGTCAAGGAAGGCCCCTGGTACGAACACACAGTCCAGTCACGAGAAGGAACCATGCACTGCCGACACATACGTATATTCCCGCGCCCTGGCATGTAGATGCCTCCACGCATCCACCCACCCGAGCCCATCAATCATTGCTTTCAGCCACGTAGAAGAGGCCACAGCCGCGCACCCCTTGCACTCTCTGCCTGTCTAGACTCACATCCACTACATCATTCCAATCACCTCCGATCACTGCCAAGGAGTGAGGGATCTCGGTCCATAAGTCAAATAATTTCTCCGCAAGGGACCACTGCAGTGGGGGAGGGGCATACACACTGCCAAACACCACCGGTTCTGCTCCAATCTTCCCCTTCACAAGCACAAACCGACCCTGGGGATCAAGCCAGTGACGCTCATGAGTATATGACAGCCGTCTGTGGACAAGAATTGCCACCCCCCTCGAGCCCCTGGAAAATCCTGCATGGAAAACCTGATGGAAGCCAAATCGCTGTAGACTCAATGCTTTAGTACCCAACATATGCGTTTCCTGAAGGAGCATTACGTCAGCTAATTCCCTCTTGCCCCAGCGTAGCACAGCCCCTCGCTTAATCTTGTCCAACATCCCCCGGACATTCCAGCACAAAACCCGCATAGAGTCACAAGCAGGTACTATTCCTGGGGTGTCAACCATAGTCCCAATGAACAAGTCTCTGCGACCTCCTAAGTCCGGCCCAGTTCTCCGACACCATATAAGGAAACATAGCAAGAATCACGTGCGCCCCTTCCAGAACAACCCCGACCCCCCCAGCCCCCAACAACCAGCCCCAACCCCCAAACACCCCAAACCCCAGGTCCCGCCCCCCACCCCTGTACCTCATAGAACATTGAAGCACCTGTCGCGGCATGGGGAGCTTCAGGCCCAAAACAAAGTGCCTAGAGCCAACCATACCAATGGATCCCAACTATTCCCCCCACCAACAGGGCACACCCCCAGGACCGCCCCCCAACCCCGGGAGGATCAGGCGGCCCACAACCAGTACCCCAAACCCCAACCCCGCAAACATCTGAAGTACATGGAGGGCACAGCCAGCCTGCACCCGCCCGCCGAAGGCCCCCAAGCCCAACCAAGACACAGGATCATACTGCACCAATCGACATCTGCTCCACCACCAAGGTCCAGTCTTCCATAGGGTACATCAAAGGACCAGAGTCAACCGACAAGGGCCAGTGGCATACGATGATCAGGAGTCTTTGCCAGATTGATCCGTGTCTGGTTGGGTGTCCCTAAAAGGGGGTCTCGGGACAAGGACCTCCGTCGTGAGCGAGACTTCCGATGGCGTTTCCCTCTACCAGCGGTGTCGCCTCTCTCCTGGGATGAACTGCGCGAGGCTCCAGAGCTCAGCCCCGGTTGGGCGTTCGGTCGGATCCTGACCGTCTCATCCGTCCACCTGAAGACGTCCTCCGGAGAGTCGAAGAAGTGGGTCTTGGAATTGAAGATAACCCGGAGGCGGGCCGGATAGAGCAGCGAATATTGGATTTTAAAGCCACGCAACTTGGCCTTCGCCTCCAGGAAGGAGCGTCGCTGCTGTTGGACCAGCTTGGTGTAATCCGGGAAAATCATAATTTTGTGGTTATCAAACAGCATGTCTCTTTGAGCCGTGCTTCCCGGAGGATGACATCCCTGTCATGAAAGTTAAGGATTTTGGCAATGACCGGCCGAGGCCGTTCCCCCACCGGTGGTTTCTGCGTCAGGGTTCTATGTGCGCGCTCCACCACGAAGCAGCGCGACAAGGCGTCCGGGGGCAGCCAGCTCTCCAACCACCGTGTCAGGAAGGCATCCATGGTCCCTTGCTCGCAATCCTCCGGAAAACCAACAAAGCGCAGATTATTCCTTCGCGCTCGCCCTTCTGCGTCTTCCACACGCAGCGCCAGGCCCTTCTGGATCCTCTCCATATCCGCCACTTTCTTTTTTAGGGTTCCGACGTCTCCTTCCACCTATGCGACCCTGGTTTCGGTCTCCGTGATGCGGGCGACTGCGTTGCGGAGGTCTTGACGCAGCAGCATTACATCGGCACCGACCGCCCCAATCTTCGCATCCAACATGTCCCGGGACTGCGTGATGGCCGCCATCAGGGCAGCGTTGTCTGGGCCTGCACTCTGGCTACCCCCGGCCGCTCCCGCACCTCCTCCGGGCCCAGTGAACTTATCGATGGGCCCCTGCTTGACGGTGCCAGTGCCACCCCCGCCTCTGGTCATGGTCTCGGCAGTCGTGGCAGGTCAATTCACGTCTGGAAGGGGCACTGCGCTTCACCCACCGGCCACCTCCACGCCAAGCTCCACCAAACAGGCGCACCGAATGGCACACCAGGCTCCAGCAGTAAATGCAGTGGCCAGTTCAGCGCCCTGTCGCCGGTCCACGCCAGCCACTTCCACCATCCACGAGTCTCCGGGTACCCCACCGCCGCCGATGGTCAGGCACAACAGGGCCCAAGGGATGTAGCAGCCACCAGCCCCGGGCCCAGAGTCAAGGGGGCGAGGAGGGCGCCAATGCGTCTCTGTCCAAAGCGCTGGGGCGGCGGGAACCAAGGGCACAGCTAATCTGCTGGACCGGCACTCCTCGGGGCCCCCCCGCAGGGCCCACCGCGGTCCACAAGTTGAGCGGGGCGCTCCCCTCCGTGCGCCGGTAAAGCACCGCCGGCTCCGCCACCAGCCTCCAAGCGGCTGTCCAGGAGGAATCCGAGCCGCCTCCGGGTCCACAAAGTCCCACTCCAGCGAGTGCAACAGTAGGAAAAGTGTTGGATAGTGGAGAGGTATAAATTACTATTCCCACTCCTGCGAGAGCAACAGTAGGGAACGTGTTGGATAGCGGAGGGGTAAAAATTGCTATTCCCACTCCAACTAATGCAACATAGGGAATATGTTGGATAGTGGAGAGTTAAAAATTACTACTACCACTGAAGACAATTCAAATTTAAAAATAAAATAAAAATATCAACTACAATACAAAAGATAATAAAAAACAAAAAATACAACAATTACATACAAAGATGAATGTCAAAAAAATGTAAAATAATTTACAAATAATTAAATATTTTGTAATTGAAATTATTTATAATCAAACAAATTCATTATTAAATAAATGTAATATTTGTTTTTGTACCCTATAACACCACGCAATTTATAACACACATCTAAGTTTAAAAAAAAAGTTTACCTCCATAATTAACCCAATAGTTATCAATAAAACAAATATTATTAATTCAAAAACACATTAAAACAGATCAAAATAATGTAGTAACCAAACATTACCACTATATAACCAAAATACACAAACAAAATAAAAATAAACAATTACCACAAATACTGTTTGAATATCAACGATCAAGTAATTATTAATTAATTTAAACTAAATTACTTTCCACCCTCTACCCCAATAAACACCACAACACTCACCTAAAAATAATTACACAATTTCCATAACTAATTTTACAATAATAAATTAACGACAAATCATTAAATATTTTAAAAACATTTACTTCCCAAGATTTACGACTATAAACCCCCAACTCACACATCAAAGTAATTACACAATAGCAATATTTTAATTTGATAATTAATTAATTAGCATTTATTAACAAATATTTAGCTAATTATAAATAAATTACCTACCACCCTATTCCCTTAAAAACCACACCACACATTTTTAAAAACATGACACAATTAACATAATTAATTAACAATTAATTAATAACAAATAACAATCACATTTTAAATAATTATTAATAAATTATTAACCACAATTTACACTATCAAATAAAATGTATTAAATATTATATAAAAAATAATAATACATTTAATAAAGTTAAATTACTTTCCACCCTACTCCCCTATCAACCCACAACCTGCTCCTAAATAAATGACCCAATTAACATAATTACCAATTAAATATTAAAAATGAACAACCAAATAATAAATAATAAATAATAAATTAATTACCACAATTAACAGTATAAAATATTTAAAAAATAAATATTACTTAATAAAACATTTTTTTATTATAATTAATTTACTCCCCACCCTATTCCCCTATAAACCCACAACCCACTCCTAAATGAAAGAACACAATTCACATATTTATCAATTCATTAATTAATCAACAACAACCTATTATTATTTAATTAATAATAACTCAATTACCACAATTAACACTATAAAATCTAAATTAAATAAATACTAATAAATGAAAGTTATTATCTCATTTATTTTAATTAAATTACTTCCCACCCTTTTCCCCTATACACCCACAACCCCCTCTGGAACTAATATGTAAAATGTAAAAAAAATAAAATTAATAACCACCAAAAATGTAACACATATATTAAAAAACAAGAGCAATACTTAGACAAAAAATAGAGTGCATGCATTTAAAATACATACTAAAAGACATAACACTAAAAAAACGATATTTTTAACAACTATATTTTTGCAAATGATATTAATGACTTTGATATTTTTAAAAACTATATTTCTTACTTAAAACTCGATATTCTTGCTGTTGATATTTCTGTATCTCAATAATTCCAAGTCGATATTAGTACAAGTCAACATTTACAACTCGATATACCGTTTTCCCTCGCGATCCAGTTTAAAGATTACATTTCAACCCACATTTCTGTTAAAAAAGAAACATCGGGAGTGAGTGTGTCCAAATAATCAAAAAGCTCATGTTTATGCTTGATTACCAATCTAGTGTTCAGCAAAACACAGTTTAATTTAGTAGTCGAAATCAGTTGAGACATCGGTGGGGGGGAGCACTTTGTTCTTGGTTAACCTATCTTGCAGCAGCTCCAAAGAGCAGCCATTGTGACAATTTACACAAACATAGTGATTACCAACCAAATTGAAATTAAAATGGTTACATAAGGGAACCTTGACTCCCACATCAAATTAATGAAGCACCTCACTCGTGTATAGTAAAATTTGACCATGATTGGACAAAATATTGATTCAAACAAGGGGTCCAGCAACCCCTAGCACCTGTTAAGCCTCTCCTGAGCCAGGTGTATAATTGTAAATGAAGCTAGAACTAAATAAACAATGTCAAAAGGGATAACATAAAGTTGCAATTATAGTCGGCATACAAGGAAATTGGTCAATTTCAGGGCTGGCATGAAGCGTTGCCACCGTGTGTCCGATGGGAGAGGTGAAGTTAAAACCAAATAAACAATGCGAAAAGGGAGAACTTTAAAATAATCAATCAAAGCCCGCCACACTCTGCACTTCAAGAGCCAGGTGCCTCCTTAAAATCCATGGTGCAAGGATACCTGTGTTAGTGGTAGACTGCACACAGTGCCCAAGTGGATAGATCGACTAAGAATGCTCCATATCTCTGCAGATATTGAGAATGCGTCCTCTCTCCCTTTCATGTAGCACAGCAACTTTGGTTGCTGGGCTGCGTTGCATGAGGGATTAGTGCATATGATCTCCAATGGTAGTCAATTGGCTGTCTGTTTGGTTTCATTACACCCACTATGTGTTAATGAAACATTGTATTGATGCTATATTTGAATATTATCAGATATTTTTCTGAACCACATAGGAATAATTAGATGTACAGTTTGACTTACCAACTTAGTTGCCCATTCCCATGTCTTCCATTCTGGAAATGCTCATTTATGGTGCTGTGTCTAAATATATGGACATCAGGGACATTTCCAGGGAACTTGCCTAGGACATTAGTGAAGGCTTTATTATGGTCCACAGTTGCCTACACAGTTGCCTACACATTGATTGAACAGTTGTGTTTCGGACCGCAGAAAATATGTCCAGGTGATGCAGGTGGCAACAATTGCACAAGGGTGGAATCAATTGCACCAAGAACATAAGGAAATCCCGCAATGTCATAAAATCCTTGCTTTGTGGCTAGTTGTTGACTGGTATTGGGAAACAGCAGTTACTGTGGAGTGAGCTTAATGATGGCATCCAACACAGATGGCAGAAATGGCACCATGAATTATGCCAGCTAGCATTGCAGAGGTCTTCTGGAAAGGGCCAGAGCTCAAGATGTGTAGCAGTGCTTTCAATTTCAGATGTGGTAGGATGGAATTGGTCCCTCTTGTTGTTGGTTGAAGACTTGATGAAATCTTCTCAAGCAACTCCAGGATGATCACCTTCTTGCCAGAGAAATTTGGGTTGGAGATCTTTTCATATTGATGGCCTTGCGTCATTGTGTTCCCCTGCCTGGGCAATGTGTAGCATTCTGACGCATTTCTATTATTGCGTTACACTGCAAGACAATTTGTCACTGTGCTAATGTTCCATTGGATTTTGCGTGGGAACATCTACCTTCCATGGAATTAATTCCTGCATCACATAGGCCAACGCAGTGCAGCACTTGCACCACGAGGAAAAACAATGATATTTTTCTTTGTTGTGCCTCCCTTACGCCTCCCCTGGTGATGGATCAAGCCCTGATCTTTTGACTGGGTATGAGTGTTCTGTTTAACTCAGATGCTCTGTCCATCACCACCCCCTTTTCTGAATCGTTTTGGCCACTATAGTCGTGGCAGGGTATGCTCAGATGTGAGTCCCTTGCTCACTGCACCATTAGGATTCAAGCAAGCCGGGCCGAAGACGGCTGCAATGCCAGAAACCGGTCCCCGGAAGCTTGTTTCCTTTCCAGTAAAGAATTGGCTTGGTAGTTTGGTCTGCCCTGTTCCCATGATGCACTGGGCCAGGGACAGACTCATTTGCATGTAGCCAGGTTCTAAACTGGGATGGTGCAGTGAGCTAAAAAACGGTGATGGATCAAGCCCTGATCTTTTGACTGGGTATGAATGTTCTGTTTAACTCAGATGCTCTGTCCATCACCACCCCCTTTTCTGAATCGTTTCCGCCACTATAGTAGTGGCAGGGTATGCTCAGATGTGAGTCCCTTGCTCACTGCACCATTAGGATTCAAGCAAGCCGGGCCGAAGACGGCTGCAATGCCAGAAACCGGTCCCCGGAAGCTTGTTTCCTTTCCAGTAAAGAATTGGCTTGGTAGTTTGGTCTGCCCTGTTCCCATGATGCACTGGGCCAGGGACAGACTAATTTGCATGTAGCCAGGTTCTGAACTGGGATGGTGCAGTGAGCTAAAAAACGGTGATGGATCAAGCCCTGATCTTTTGACTGGGTATGAGTGTTCTGTTGAACTCAGATGCTCTGTCCATCACCACCCCCTTTTCTGAATCGTTTTGGCCACTATAGTAGTGGCAGGGTATGCTCAGATGTGAGTCCCTTGCTCACTGCACCATTAGGATTCAAGCAAGCCGGGCCGAAGACGGCTGCAATGCCAGAAACCGGTCCCCGGAAGCTTGTTTCCTTTCCAGTAAAGAATTGGCTTGGTAGTTTGGTCTGCCCTGTTCCCATGATGCACTGGGCCAGGGACAGACTAATTTGCATGTAGCCAGGTTCTGAACTGGGATGGTGCAGTGAGCTAAAAAACAGTGATGGATCAAGCCCTGATCTTTTGACTGGGTATGAGTGTTCTGTTTAACTCAGATGCTCTGTCCACCACTGCCCCCTTTTCTGAATCGTTTTGGCCACTATAGTAGTGGCAGGGTATGCTCAGATGTGAGTCCCTTGCTCACTGCACCATTAGGATTCAAGCAAGCCGGGCCGAAGACGGCTGCAATGCCAGAAACCGGTCCCCGGAAGCTTGTTTCCTTTCCAGTAAAGAATTGGCTTGGTAGTTTGGTCTGCCCTGTTCCCATGATGCACTGGGCCAGGGACAGACTAATTTGCATGTAGCCAGGTTCTGAACTGGGATGGTGCAGTGAGCTAAAAAACGGTGATGGATCAAGCCCTGATCTTTTGACTGGGTATGAGTGTTCTGTTTAACTCAGATGCTCTGTCCATCACCACCCCCTTTTCTGAATCGTTTTGGCCACTATAATAGTGGCAGGGTATGCTCAGATGTGAGTCCCTTGCTCACTGCACCATTAGGATTCAAGCAAGCCGGGCCGAAGACGGCTGCAATGCCAGAAACCGGTCCACGGAAGCTTGTTTCCTTTCCAGTAAAGAATTGGCTTGGTAGTTTGGTCTGCCCTGTTCCCATGATGCACTGGGCCAGGGACAGACTAATTTGCATGTAGCCAGGTTCTGAACTGGAATGGTGCAGTGAGCTAAAAAACGGTGATGGATCAAGCCCTGATCTTTTGACTGGGTATGAGTGTTCTGTTTAACTCAGATGCTCTGTCCATCACCACCCCCTTTTCTGAATCGTTTTGGCCACTATAGTAGTGGCAGGGTATGCTCAGATGTGAGTCCCTTGCTCACTGCACCATTAGGATTCAAGCAAGCCGGGCCGAAGACGGCTGCAATGCCAGAAACCGGTCCCCGGAAGCTTGTTTCCTTTCCAGTAAAGAATTGGCTTGGTAGTTTGGTCTGCCCTGTTCCCATGATGCACTGGGCCAGGGACAGACTAATTTGCATGTAGCCAGGTTCTGAACTGGGATGTGCAGTGAGCTAAAAAACGGTGATGGATCAAGCCCTGATCTTTTGACTGGGTATGAGTGTTCTGTTTAACTCAGATGCTCTGTCCGTCACCACCCCCTTTTCTGAATCGTTTTGGCCACTATAGTAGTGGCAGGGTATGCTCAGATGTGAGTCCCTTGCTCACTGCACCATTAGGATTCAAGCAAGCCGGGCCGAAGACGGCTGCAATGCCAGAAACCGGTCCCCGGAAGCATGTTTCCTTTCCAGTAAAGAATTGGCTTGGTAGTTTGGTCTGCCCTGTTCCCATGATGCACTGGGCCAGGGACAGACTAATTTGCATGTAGCCAGGGTCTGAACTGGGATGGTGCAGTGAGCTAAAAAACGGCGATGGATCAAGCCCTGATCTTTTGACTGGGTATGAGTGTTCTGTTTAACTCAGATGCTCTGTCCATCACCACCCCCTTTTCAGAATCCCCTGGGGAGGCGCACATTTTTGGCGCTACCTCAGATTGATGATTTCTCATAAATCTGGGGCTGTGTAAAAAATCATGGATGTTGCTGGGAACGTCCCCAGCATCACCCATTTTATGCCCCTTTAACACAGAAAAGTGAGTTAAAGGGAACGATATTTATGAGGCAGCATTAAGCCCAAAAAAGTGTCTTGGTGCTGCCTCGTAAATATGGAGCAGGCTCGTGCACCACGGAACCACACAAAAAGTGATGTTCCGCCGGTACAAGGTGCCTCATAAATTAATCCCTCTGGGCCTTTCATATGAAGATTTTGCAACACTTTTCGTGACACAGCGACGGCATAACCAATGCGCCACGTTGCACCATATTTACAAGGTAACACATCTAGGCTGTACCTTGTAAAGCCCTGCGCCACATTATACCTGTGTCAGGTATAATGTATGCAAGGTGGGCGTTCCCACATGAAAAAGGGTTGTAGAAGTGTTTGTGAAATCTATGAGATTTCACTGCAACACTTCTAGGACGCTACTGCGTCAAACCCTTAGGCCCCCCTCATGGCAGGCATAAGGGTGACGCAGCGACATTGGCACAGGCCTACCCCATGCATTGCTGGAGTTGCGTCACAACTCCAGCAATGAGTGACTTTTGCTCCAACAGAGATGCCAGGATTCCTGACGTTGCTGTCCATCCTTGTGACATGGAGCACCATACATTAAATATGGAGCATCCTTTCGCAAGGAAGGCACAGTGAAAACTGTTGCATCGCTGTTTTATCGCAGCGATGCAACAGTTTTCATAAGTGAGGCCCTCTGTATTTAACCACATTGCACTTCAGTACCCAGCAACGAGAGTTGTTTAATCAGTAGCAAACCACATACATAAATTAAACAGAACTTAACTGCAAAATGCCAATGGAAGGCACTTGGGGCCTTGGGACCCCAGTAGAGGCCATATTTCTCTTTTATTCATATTGGGCCAGATGCATCAAGCACCCATTTTGCGATTCCTTATTAGCGAAAAATAAGGAATCGCTAATAAGGAATAGCAAAATGGAATGCATCAAGCAATCACTACAAAAATAGCGATTCCTTAGAAATCCTTAATTGCGACTCTTAAATTGCGAGTCGCAATTAATAAATACCTCCCCATTCATTCCTATGGGCCCAGAGGCCCATAGGAATGAATGGGAAGACAATCTCAATTTGCGAATCGCTATTAGAGATTCTCAAATTGAGATTGCGAGTTCAAGGGTGCAGGGGTGTCCAAAGGACACCCTGTTGCACCCCTGATTTTGATCTGTGCACATATGTTGCGCACACACATGCCCTTAGGGCATGTGTGTGCGCAACATGAAACATAGAAATATGCACAAAAGTGCATTTTTCAAAGTTTTTGCAAATTACCATGAAGTTGTACTTCGTGGTAATTTGCGTGCCCTATTAGCGAATTCGCTATTTTTGAAACTTTCATGCATTGCATTTAAGGAATCTCAATTTGAGATTCCTTAAATGCAAACAATCGCAATTTTGCGAATTCTCTATTTGCGATTTTTGCATTTGGGATGATGCATCCCAAATGCAAAAATACCGGTCGCAAAGGGGCAGATTCTGAGAATCTGCCCCTTTCCGACCGGTTTTTAGCTTGATGCATCTGGCCCATTCTCTCTTTGAAAGTCGCAAAAACGTTAGAGACATGTGATTGTTCTTGCATTATCAGACATTCAATGACCGCTTTGGGTATGAAATTAAGCTACAATAGTGCCACCAAATGCAGGCAGCATAGTACATTATTTGCTTTGTGTGTAGCCTCGGTTTCTGCATGAGTAAAAAGTTAGCTCGCTGTTCTACTTGTCGCTCGGGAATATGTCTGCCCAGTTTGTTTGAGCTGAGTGGTTGGTGGACAGAATTTTCTCATATCTCCACTTGCACACTGCCTGGTCAACGTGTATTTTCTCCTGTATAGGACTACATGCAGGGCAATCATTGTGGTGGTCGTGTGCCCAAACACACTGCATGTCTTTGTATCCGTTTTCTTCATTTGTAACTTCTTAGGGTAGTGTAAAATGCGCTAAGTAGTTAGAAGATCTGTCATAAACATTAAAAAAAGAGTAAAACTTTAATAACAATTATTTGCTAAAGGTTGTATAATACAATTAGATCATACCTCCTTATAGCACCATAATGCTAGTTTTTGACACTCTTAAATTCACCAGTACTAGCGAACGCTTTAGAACATTACTCTTATTCTTAGTTCATACCATAAATATAGTCTAGCTACTTAAGTGTACTCGCTAATGTTTAGTATATTTAGCCTGCAATGTTACTCACCAATGTAAGCTGTATTTTCTTTCAGGTTCAATCTGGTCTATTTATACAGATGCAGTTTTGCACTGCTGCCACTGTCTGGTCAGCTTTGTTGAAGCTTGCTAGGATATACAACTCCCTTAAGATATCTGCAGAATTATAGCAACAGGTGCCCAAAACATCTACTGTTGATGTATGTGCATAGACAAAATCTCATGATTTAATTCTGTTTCCTTCCAAAAAATGCCATTTTCCAATTATACCATTGAACAGTAAGCCACTGGTGTTAAATTGATGCCTGACTATTTTTCAACTAATATTTTTTTCTCAGGTACGTAATATAACAAATCAAAAACATTTTAAGATGTCTTACTTAGGGCTTAGGTGATTTATTTTTATTTCATTCATTTACAATTCAAACAAACTTTGCAAAGCCATTTGGTTTCTCCTACGCCAGAGCTATTGGCTTTACCAATGCTTTTTTTCATGTTGTGCAACAGCATGGAGTGGACTAGAGTGGCATGGAGTGGTGTACAGGGGCTTGGAGTGGTGTAGAATAAAGTGACGTAGAGTGGAGTGGAGTGGTATCGAGTGGAGTGATCGGAGTCGTGTAGAGTGGCGTAGAGTGGATTGGAGTGGTGCAGTGTAGAGTGAAGTGGTGTAGAGAGGAGCAGAGTGGAGTAGAGTAGAGTGGTGCAGAGTGGAGTGGTGTACAGTGGCGCACAGTGAAGTGGAGTGGCGTGAGTAGAGTTGAGTGGACTGGCATAGAATAGAGTAGAGTGGTGTAGAGTGCAGTAGCCTAGAGTGAATCGGCATTGTATAGAGTTGAGTAGACTACATTGGCGTGGAGTGGGGTAGGCTAGAGTGGCGTGGGGTAGAATGGAATAAAGTAGTGTAGAGTGGAGCAGAGTAGAGGGCAGTAGAGTGGCTTAAAGTGGAGTAAAGTGTCGCAGAGTAGAGTGGCGTGGAGTAAAGTGGCGCAGAGTAGAGTGGCTTAGAGTGCAGTGGAACAGAGTGCAGTGGTGCCGAGTAGAGTGGCATAGAGTGCAGAGGTGTGAAGTGCAGTGGCGTACAGAAAAAGTGTTGTAGAGTAGAGTGGGGCAGAGTAGAGTGGTGAAGAGTGTAGTGGCGTAGAGTGGTTTAGAGTACAGTAGAGTGGCGTAGAGAGCATTGCCGTAGAGTGCAGGGACCTATAGTAGAGTGGTGTGGCATAAAGTGCAGTGGCATAGAGTGGTTTTGCATAGTGTAGAGTAGAGAAGATTGGCATAGAGTAGGGTAGGCTAGAATGACATGGCATAGTGTAGAGTGGCATGGCATAAGTGTGAAGTAGTGTAGATTGGAGAAGAGCGGAGTAAAGCTGAGTGACGTAGAGTGGAGTGGAGTAGAGTGGCTTTGAATGGTCTGGAGTAGAGTGGCTTGGAATAGAGTGGTGCAGAGTATAATGGGGCAGAGTGCAGTGGCATCTAGAGCAGTGGAAAAGAGTAGAGTGGGGTAGAGTGCACTGGGGTAGAGTGCAATGGTACATAGTAGAGTGGCATAGAGTGCAGTGCCATAGAGTGCAGTGACATAGAGTAGTGTGGTGCAGATGAGATTGGCGTGGAGAGCCGTGGTGTAGAGTAGAGTAGTTTAGAGTACAGTAGAGTGAAGTAGTGTGAATTGGTTATAGAGTCCAGTGGTATAAAGTGCAGTGGAGCGGTGCAGAGTATAGTAGAATATAGTGCAGTGGCATAGAGTGCAATGGCCAAGAGTGGAGTGGTGCAGAGTACAATGCAGTGGCATAGAGTGCATTGGCATAGAATAGAGAGGTGCAGAGTAGAGTGCAGTGGTATAAAGTGCAGTGGTATGAAGTGGTGCAGACTAGAGTGCAGTGGTGCAGAATGCAGGCACAGAGTTCAGTGACATAGAGTAGAGTGGTGCAGAGAAGAGAAGAGCAGTGTAGAGTGCAGTGAAACAGAGTGTAGTGGTGTAGAGTAGAGTGACATAGAGTAGAGTGCAGTGGTGTAGAGTAGAGTGCAGTGGTGTAGAGTACAGGTTAGGGGGAGGATAAAGAACCAACATGAAGGGGGGACGTGGGAGGGAATAGAAGCTACATGGATGGGGATATGGGAGATGAACTGGAAACACAAGCACTCATGGAGTGCTTGAACACAAAGAAAAAAGTAGGTCCACAAAATGGGAGGAGTGGATGGACACAAGTGCTTGGCCCATGCTCCCGGGGAAGGCCAAACACAAGAAAAGGACATGTGCTCACATGCCATGGGGATGAAGGAAATGAAGAGTGACGCTGAAGCTAAAAATGATAAGCCCACTGTATGGAAACATTTCTCACAGAGAGTGCATGCGCTGTCTTGGCAAAACCTAAAAACAAGATACAGCATCCTAAATAAATTAGAAATACACAGAAAATACAGACCGAAAAGGATTACATGTCAAATGAAGAAAAAATAAACTGGTTCAACTTTGGATTTCAGCATAATTCTCAATGCCTCCGAATTTATGAATAGTTTTTGTTTTTTGTTGTAGAAAATATGTTTCTTGATTTGAGACTGAACCCTGATTCCAGTTTTCAATGGGGTCTTCCTATTGAGCTGCCACAATTTTGGCTTTTTGGCACAAACCCATGCTCTGTAAATTCAACAAAGGAGTACAAAAGACATATGTATACAATTTGAATGTAATTCGGAACAGCAATAAGCAAATGTTTTGGAGCATCAATTCCGGTAATCAGGTAAATCTGTTATAAAACGTTTTCCAGATTTCAACAATCTTTGATCAAGTCTAAAACATTTTAGTTAATGTCTCATTGTTTTTTAATCAAGTTTCCAGCGGCAAACTAAAGGCCCAATGCAAGTACAGCCACTTGCAAACCAGGATGAGCAATTTGTATACTGAATGGCTTGTAAATGGGTGTATCATTTTGTAATGCAACCTTTGTACTGCTTGGGTGCATTGCAAATTGTCCATTCTTAGGGATTTGCAAAATGACCTGCTTAATTAACTTTAATTAGGCAGGTTGTTATTTGCCCTCCAACATGATTCACTACTATAAGTGAATAGAGAAACCGATAAGTTATAACCATGAAAAACAGTATTGAGGAGGAGGCTCGAATAACTGTCTTTGTCATGGTCAAAGGGAATTATATAATGTTATGTACATGTGTGAAGTGCATCCGCAAGGGTATCCTGGTGCTGAGCAACTGTGTGTGTCTAGTCCTGCCTAGGGTAGGTTGATTATTTGAAAAGCCAGGCCTTCAGCTTCTTATGAAATTCATGAAGAGAGGAGGAGAGTCTGTTGTGGAGTGAAAGGTTGTTCCATGCTTTAGGAGTGATGTTAGAGAATGCCCATCCTCCTGATCTGGTTCTGTGTATGCGTGGGATGTGTGCGAGTTGGAGCTGAGCGGGGGTGTCTGGGTGGTTGGTGGAAGGAGATGAGACTGCTGAGGTTGGTGGAGACTAAGTTGTGTAGTGCCTTGAATGTGTGTGTGAGGAGTTTGAAATGACCGCGCATGTGCATCTGGAGCCACTCGAGATACCTGGGTTGTGGTGTGAGTTCAGTGTGGGAGATTAAGTATGAGTCTGGCAGCCAAGTTCTTGATGGTTGGAGTCTTCTGGGGAGTTCCTTGATTATCATGTAAATCAACTTGCTGGTGACTAGGGCATGAGTGGCAGTTTTCCTAGTGTTACTTGGGAGCAAATTTAAGATCTTCCACAGCATCTTCAGGGTGTGAAAACATGATGCAGTGACAGTGGTGACTTTTGTGGTCATGTCCAGTCTGCTGTCGATGATGATTCCACGGTTCCTGGCATGTGTGCTCGGTGTGTATGTGCATCTGACTTTTGGATGACCATCAGTTGAAGTCTCATGGTAAAATGTTGCCAAAGATCACTAATTCGGTCTTGTCAGTGTTGAGGTTGAGACAGTTAGCTTTCATCCAGAAAGCGACTTTGGTCATGCAGGCGTTGAACTTATTTTTTGTGTTTGGGTCTTGTTTGGGAGGGAGAGTATGAGTTGCATGTCCCCTGAGTAGAAGAGGATGTTGCTGTCATGTGCACGGATAACGTTGGCCAGAGGGATCATGTATGCATTGAAGAGGATGAGCCTGAGCGATGAACTTGAGGCTCTCAGCAGTTGAGCTTGTGGGCTTCTGAGAAGTAAGATGGCAAGCTTACAGCTTGCCTTCTTGCCAGAAAGAAGGTGCATATCCAATGGAGAGTGGGTCCTTGGATGCCAATTTCATCCAGGTGCCCGATGAGGATGGGGTGTGAGACTGTGTCAAGTGCTGCAAAGAGGTCCAGGAAAATGAGGGTTGCCATTGCTCCTCTGTCAAGGAGGTGTTAATCAATTATTTATAGTCCTATATATTGAGCATTAAAGACTGGTATTTTTTTCTAACAACTTAGTATTAGGTAACACTATATGGATTCTTATTTTTGTTCAAGGGAATTCAAAAGAATCTAATGTATTCCTTTCTCTAGACCAATACAAATATACAACTTGGGTTACCACATTTGTTTAAAGCAAATCAGGATTTAGGCCACTCTTTTACGAACTATACTTATGATAAATATGACCATCAGTATCCTTTTTCACAAACTTAGGTTCCTGTCAGGGAATGTCCAAAGAAGTGACTCTGAAATTCAAGCCAGAAGTGTCCTAGCACTGCAGCGTTCTCAGCAGCGAGTTCCCCTAGGGCCGATAGGCCCAAACAAGTCTTACCCGCTCTAGTAGGAGTGAAGCTTGCAGAGTCCTGAGGTGCACCTCATCGGTGGGCACTAGCAGTGGCTCAGGTCTCAATCAGGTGAGTGAGCTGCACGCGGACTCAGCGTCTGCATTAGGCAGACACAGGCTCCCTCTCTCTCTCGCTATCGAGCTCCTCCTGTGGATTAAACGTATCCACGCTCCAGATGGGGGGCATGATTCTGACACTCCACTCCTCTATCCCGACTTTAGGTGACAATACTCCCATAATTGTATCCATTTTATTTCCATGTTTTATCCAAACAATAAGCAACACGAAGGTCATGCCAAGGACTATTTACAAAGTTATTGGCACAGAGGACAGTTGGATCACGTACAAGTCACTTTTTTCACACAACTATGGGATACTAAATCATGATCTTAAATTTTGTAACTCGTTCATTTTTTTTTTTTTTTAAAACAATTTTTATTGCGGTGAAATGGAGAACAATCAGTGACATTATGCACAATATACAGTCCAATGTTGCAGTATATAGCGAATATCTTCCAATTACGTCGAACACAGCCATTCAGCCCACATCCCGGAGGCTGGTCGGCGCTAGTTTTCTACATTGGGTATTCCTCGGGCCGGGCCCGGCAACACTGTCAGTACTGCAGGAGCACTTCTCCCCGCTTTTTCAACCTTATAACGTGGTGTCCCACACTGCTAGCCTGTGACGCTGTGCGTGGTCAACAGTGGGATCTGCAATCTTATTCCCCCCCCCACCCTTGTTTCCCTGTGTCCAAGTCAGTGCCCAGTGTGATCATGTTTATCTAAAGCGTGGGAACACGGAGTAAATATATCTTAATGCATGTGTGTGTCCAAGGGAGTCGCTGCTGGCATGCTTGCCCCCGTTTGTGGCGTCTCATCTTGTGTTACTTCCTCTTCATCCTCCTCTAACGTGCTGTCCCTCAGTGCCTGCACTAGTGTTTCCCAAAGCATTGCCGCTTCTTGCGCCTTGTCATCCGACCTACGGCGAGCCATCTGGTAGCGGATCGTGCTCTCTGCAGTCGCCCATTTCAGGAATTCATTCAACCATTTTCTATGTGTCGGTGCTGTTTTCGATTTCCACCCCTTAGTCAGCTCTCTCTTCGCTATGATTAAACCCATGTCTATAAATTTGCTTGTCAGCTTGTTCCTTTTCGTGTGGGGAAACCAATGTAAGATGGATACTGCACCATCATAGTGGATGTCCCTGTCAGTAACTGCATTCAAGGTCCCTTCAATTTCCGCCCAATAGTCTTGCAGTCTCGGACAACTCCTTAACATGTGGACCAGGTCAGCTCCCTCTAGGCTACATCTTGGGCATGCTGCGTCCGCTACGCGGAAGTACACTACGATTTTACTCGGGGTGAGGTAAGCACGGTGGAGGATAAAAAAGTGTATCAATTGAAATCGCGCATTTCTAGTGCTCTTCCTGGCTCTCCGCACTAACTGCGACCATACAGTGTCCGAGATGTCTAATTGCAGGTCCGCTTCCCATTTATTCTTAAGTGACGTAAGTGGCTGTAGGGTGTCCGTGTGCATTCTACGATAAAGGCACGTTACGGCCTTAAATGTCCCTGCCGCCATCATGGTATACTGGCAAGCTAACGACGTTGCAGGCTCCGCCAGGCCCCCCTCCCAGTGTTTCTGTATGGCTCTCACCACCGCCGCATGCAGTAAGTAGTCTCCCCTCGGGAGATCATATCGCTCCTGCAAAGTCTGGTACGGGGACAATATCCCATCTTCGTAGAGATCACCTATCATCTGCAACCCCACCTCTTCCCAAAGATGCAGTCCCGACCAGTCGCCGCCATGTGGGAGTGCCGTCACCATACCCAACGGGATCTCCGGAGCGTACGGGTGTCTAGTGCCGGTCCGCCTCTGCAAGCGGTTCCAGCACAGGCGAAGGGTCCGCTCCTCCTGGGAGAGCTCCCGCAGAAGCAGTTTCTGTTGTAGAGTAATGTATGCTAGGACATGGCGGGGCGTGCCGAAGTCCCTCCCCTGCTCCGGTCCGCGGTACACTCTCGCTACTTCTTGTGTGAAGAATTGCAACTGAGCCGCTAAGTAATAGAGCTCTAAGTCCGGGACTGCGAGGCCCCCCTCGTCCTTAGGGCGGATCAGCGTTGTCAGTGCTACTCTGCGCCTACCCGGTCCCCACAGGAAGGACACCAACATTGAGCTCAGTTGTTTGAAGATTGCTCCGGGTATCCACACCGGGAGGGTCCGGAAGAAATACAATAGACGCGGCAGTGCTACCATTTTCAGGAGTGCAACTCGGCCCGCCGTTGATAGCGGCAGGGTGGCCCAAAAGGACATACAACCCCTCAATGAGCGGATGCAGCGGCCGACGTTACCGTCGAGGAGATCCGTCTGGTCGTGGTAGACGTGTACTCCGAGGTAGCTCAGGCAATGGGGCTCCCAGCGTATATTCCGGTGAGGAGGAGGGCATTCCTCCTCCTTCCGCAGCGGGAAGAGACAGGTTTTAGACCAATTCACCCGCAGGCCCGATATATTGCCGAAATGCTCCAATAGGCTCTCGGCACCCTCCACCGCTGCCCCAGCGTTGTCCAAAAAGAGGAGGAGGTCGTCTGCGTATAGGGAGATGTAATGCCGCTCTCCCCTGAGGTGCAGCCCGGTGTAATACTCCCCCTTTCTCGCCTGAGCCGCCAGAGGCTCCACCAGAAGCGCAAACAGTAGGGGGGACAGTGCGCATCCCTGCCTGGTCCCCCTAGCCACTTCGTATTGGTCTGATACCAACGACCCGACTCTTACCCTCGCTCTCGCTGAGGAGTAGAGCACCCTCGTCCATTGTATGTATCCCTCTCCGAGGCCGAATGTATGCATCACTTTGTATAAATAGGGCCATTCTAGGCTGTCAAAGGCCTTTTCGATGTCGACCGCCAGCACTAGGGGGGATCGTGCCCCGGAGGGCAGAGTGTCCATCAACCTAAGTAATCTACGAATGTTGTGCGTGGTGTTTCTCGTGGAAATAAAACCTGATTGGTCTTTATCGACCAAGTCTTGCATATGGGCTATCAATCTAGTGGCCAGCACTGTGCTCAGTATCTTGTAGTCGGTTGTCAGCATAGACAGCGGTCTGTAGGACGCGGGGTCTATACTTTCCCTACGTGGCTTTAACAATGGGATCATGACAGCTTCCCTCATCGATCGGGGGAGTTTGCCTACGTCTTTGGCCTCATTATATATCGTTAGGAGTCTCAGGGCTAGTAGATCTAAGTATTTCCCGTAAAACTCAATGGGCAACCCGTCGATCCCCGGCGTCTTATTACGCGCCATTCGCTTTACTGCCCCCTTAATTTCGGCCAGGGCAATTGGGCTTCCTAGAGCGTCTGCTTGTTCCTGCTCCAGTCGCGGCAGCTGCAGGTCAGACAGAAAAGCGTCCAGTGCCTCAGTGTGGTCAAGCAGCTCCGCTCTATACAGTTTCTCGTAGTACGATCTGAAGCAGTTTAGGATTGCTGATTGCGTGGTATGGATGTGGTCCCCATTGCCCCTTAAAGCTAAAATCGGCTGACTATTCCGATTAGGGTTCGCCAGCCAGGCCAGGAGTGTTCCCGTTTTGTCTCCCTCAGCTAGAGTCTTCGTAAGGTATGCTTTGTAATCAAAACTACGAAGGCGCTCCATCTCCACTGCCACCGCCTCCCGTGCTCCCCTCACTGTTTCCTGTAGGTCAGGACGATTCGGTCGATCCAATTCTACCTCGCGAAGAGTGCGTTCAGCCCTGTCTAGGTCGTCAATTAGCGTCTTGCGTACCCCTGCGTATTTCCCTATACATTGACCCCTCACCACTACTTTGAATGTGTCCCACTCTATGGCCCTAGACGAGGCAGTACCCTCATTATCCTCAAAATACTGGACTATTCGCCCCCCCAGCTCGGCTCGGAAGGGCGGATCATCCAGCGTATCAGGCCGCAGTTGCCATGTCGGGATTTTGGGAGGTTCAGTCATCCAGTCCAGCGCCAGGAGGAGTGGATTATGGTCAGATAATGTACGTGCCAGGTATTCCGTCCGGGCCACCGCAGTAACCACCGAGGGGGAGCATAGGAAGGAGTCTAGACGTACATGCAGGTCGTGTATACTAGAGTAGAATGAGTAATCCCGCTCAGTGGGGTGCTGTGCGCGCCAACAGTCAGTCAGGTTCCATGTGTTCTGCCATTCCGATCGATATTTCGCTAGTCGGTGCACAGGAGAGGTGTGTAGTGGTGGGTGCGATCTGTCTAATGTAACATTCTCTACTGAGTTGTAGTCTCCTCCCATCAGCACCGGGCCTGCAAGATAGCTGGCAAGCCCCCTGGAGAGGCCCGCAAAGTAAGCCGCCTGTTCCGTGTTTGGTGCATATATACTACAGAGCACAATGTGTCGGCCTCTAAGGAGCCCTTCAACTGCCACATACCTCCCGTTCGGGTCGATCGTGTGCCTAGTCACCTGAAAGGGTAGTCCCGCTCTAACCCAGATGAGTACCCCCCTAGCATATGCAGAATATACAGTGTAGTACAAGTGGCCCCTCCACCTACGCTGGAGCGCAACACCCTCCTTTTTGGTCAAATGGGTCTCCTGTAAGAATGCTATATGTACCCCTCTACGTTTCAAGTATGAGTGGATTTTGTGTCTCTTCGCCATTGTATTTAACCCCCTCACATTCCAGGACACACATTTCAACAGTCCAACATTAGCCATTGTCCCATTGGAGAACAAACGAATCACTGGCAATCAACATCTTGGACACTGACTTGATCCCCCCCCCCATCCTCCCCAACCGTCCCCCTATCCCTCCGCCCCACTCCGCCCCTAGAGTCGCCCCAACCTCTCTAGGCCCTCCCTCCCCCAGAACAGGACCTAACTTCAAAAGAGTCGCTCCCATCCAAACAGTCGAGCAACGTGCTCACTAACAGCCTGATTCATGTACGGGCCGTTTTGCGTGGCCCTAATAGCGAATCATAGCGACTCGCTATTGAGGACACGCAAAATGGCATTCATGTAGGAATTGCTAAATCAATAGCGATTCCTACATGTTCTCTATTTGCGAGTAGCAATTTGCTACTCGCAAAAAAAGGAATAACTCCCCATTCATTCCTATGGGCCAAAAGGCCCATAGGAATGAATGGGGAGTATCCCTTATTTGCGAGTAGCAATTTGCTACTCGCAAATCAGATAGCGATTTTAAGGGTGCCAGGGGTGTCCAAAGGACACCCTGTAGCACCCCTAAAATGCACATTTGAACAGGTGTTGCGCACACACATGTCCAAAGGACATGTGTGTGTGCAACATGCAACTTAGAAAAATGCTTTTAAAAGCATTTTTCTATGTTTTTGCTATTTACCGAGAGGTCTGACCTCTCGGTAAATAGCGGCCCAATTTTGCTAAATCGCAATTTTTGCAAGTGTCATGAATAGCATTTAAGGAATCTCTAATAGAGATTCCTTAAATGCTAATCCTCGCATATTTGCTAATTGCCCCAGTATTGGAACTTTCATAGATTCCCATGCTTTGTATCATTCCCCGTCGTCGGACTGGGAGTCTCGGTAATAAAAAATATCATAGTAGTAGGTACAAAAGAGAAAGAAAGGCCTAGGCCTCATTCCCTTTTGTAACATATCAGCCTCTTTTTGTAAAAGAGACCAAACTCTAGGCGTCAGCCAATCAGAAGAGCCTCACCCTTAGAACCTTCCTGAAGGAACCTCAGAGCCTCAGATTTTCTACCGCACGTTGTGCTAGGGAGTCTCCATTGAGCTCTGCTCTATTTCTACTCTTTTAAACCCATTTCTACAGATATTTCTTCAGGATTTTCTTCAGTTTGTCTTCAGGACACTCTTCTTCTTCAAGATGTCTGAGGTTGAGAAGAAAAAAGCCCTTTTCAAGCCCTGTTCCACCTGTGGGAAGAAAAGGCTGTTTGTGGAAGACAAACACAAAGATTGCATCTACTGCCTGTATCCAGATCACAGGGCAGAGGAATGTAAGATTTGTCGCACTCTCTCCACCAAGACCTTGAGAGATCGTGCTGGAAGGCTACTTACATGGTTGCAGAAGCAGAAGGAAAGGAAACATGGAGTTTCCAGTGATGAGGAGGATTCGGTGTCTTGTGCTTCCTCTAAAAGGTCAGTGAAAAGGGGTAGAGGTTCCCCATCTTCCTCTGTGGAGCGCCCCTCTAAGGCTTCAAAGAAGACCCCCAGGGACTCTGATGGCCGGGGTTCAGGAGGTTCCCCCCACCGCAGTGGGTCGGGCAAGGCAGAACTGGTTTCGCCTCCTAAGGGTGAGAAGACAGACCCAGCCTTCAAAAGACCCTCTTCACACTCTTCAGAGAGGAGTTCCAAGTCCTCTACGACGAAGACTTCGTCGACGGTGGCTCCGTCGACGACAAAACTGAAAACCAAGATCCAATTGGTCCCGTCGACGGGCTCGTCGACGGGAACGTCGACGACGAAGGCTTCGTCGTCAGTTAAGAAGACCTCGACGACGGCGGCGTCGACGGGAAGTATGCCGACGACATCGTCGACGACGGCGAAGACATCGTCGACGAAGAAACCATCGTCGTCGACGACAGTGTCGACGAAGGCAGTACCGACGACGACGTCGTCGACGATTTCGACGACGGTCATGTCGTCGACGAGTGCTTCGACGACGACAACAATTTCTACATCGACGACGACATCTACTATTCCTATCTCGTCGACGAGGATTTCACCAGCGTCGACGGCCCAACCAACGATACTGGCTGCAGAGAGGAGGGTAACAATCTCTCTCACAAAGATCACGCCAGAAATGACATCCCCAAGGAGGGTGACTTCATTACCCCCAACGACGTTGCTAGACCAGGACTACTCTGAGGGAGACGGTCAGGATAGCTTTGAGTATGCAAATAGCCCATCTCAGCTTCTCATTAAAAGTCAAGAGACGGACTCAGAGGGGGCATATGAACAAGGTGGAGATTACTACCCACAAACAGACCACTTAATGGACTGTGAATCACAAGGCATGGTTTCAGTACCGACGTCCTTCCTGCATGACCTGCACAAGATGTTGCAAGACTATAAGTCCAAGGCCGAGCGTCCAGCACCGAGGAGGTCTACTCCGTCAACACCAGTGAAGGACAACTCTTCAAGTGTCCCTCAAACACACCCAGTGCAAACTCCTCCTCGACCACAGCGGCCAGTACCCCAGACTGCGTCTGGAACAGCGGAGGATCCGGATGAGGATCATGATAATGATACGGATGCGTCGTCTGGTGATAATCAGGACACGGATCAGGAAGGGGATGAATACAACGACTACATCATCCCGGATCCAGCGTCGCCCCACCAGGACCTCGGTGACTCTCCTCCTGTTGACATTGGCAGTTTTCACCAACTGATGGAACGTGCAGCCGGCCGATTTAAGTTGGTATTGCCTGCGGAAACCACAGACTGTTTCCTGTATGATTTTAAAGACACTCTCCGCAAGACTACGAGGTCCATTCCAATTGTGGAACATCTATGGAAGGAGGGTTTGAAATCCATGAAAAACCCAGCGACGGTGGTCCCTGTACTACCGCGCCTTGATAAAAAGTATAAAGCGCCGGATGATGCACCGGCTGCCCTGACAGGTCATCCCAAACTGGACTCTGTCATCTCCCAAGCGGCGCAAAGGAAGTCACGGAACCCTTCTGCTTCCTTGACAGCACCTCCTGACAAGGATGGACGACGGATGGATAACACAGGCAAGAGATTTTCATCCATTGCTAGCCTTCTGGTTCGCGCCGCCAATGCTTTGGCAATATTGGGACGATATGATCGCCAGTTATGGTGCGATATAGCTCCCTACTTGGATCAGCTTCCACCGGAAAGCGGGCCGGAAGCCAAGAAAACCTTGCAAGAGGGTGAAGCGGTCTCCATGGAGATAATAGATTGTGCCATGGACATTGCCACGACGTTCTTTAGGGCTTTGGCAGGAGCAGCAGTACTAAGACGCCAAGGGTGGCTAAAAGCGACTTGGTTTCGGCCAGAAATCCAAACCAAGGTTCTTGATCTACCTTTTGATGGCGAGGCACTCTTCGGCAAATTGATCGACGAAACGCTGCAAGACATCAAGAAGGACACGGAAACAGCTAGATCGCTGGGAACACTCCAGTACCGCAAAACTCCTTTTAGGGGCACAAGAGGCAGAGGTGGCACCTATAGAGGCGCATACCAACAACAGCGCTATTCTTCCAACAGCTCTGGGTACCAGCCGAATCGCCAGTCATTCCAGCAAAGACAGGGCCAGTCCTCTGGTTATTCACGGCCTTACAACAAGGGCAAGCAAACTGCCCGTGGACGAGACTCGTCCAAACGCCAATAGCGGCCTGGTGGCTCTGCCTACTGCTCCCTCCTCCGTGAGATCATCAGTTGGAGGCAGGGTGTCAAAATTCCTTCTGAACTGGTCCCAAATTACATCGGACCGTTGGGTGCTCAATATCATCAGACGGGGACATACTTTGGAATTTACGGAGGTCCCTCCACCCAGACCCCCATCAGCCATCCCTTCCAAACATCTACATCTCCTGCGGCGAGAAGTACAACAAATGCTCCGCAAAGGAGAGATAGAGCCGGTCCCCTCCAATCAACAGGGCCTCGGTTTCTATTCCAGGTTCTTCCTGGTGAGGAAAACGCAGGAGAAGTGGCGTCCCATCCTGGACCTCAGGGAGCTAAATGCCTATCTCATCTCCTTATCCTTCAGGATGGTATCCCTACAGGACGTTTTGAAAATGGTCAACCCGGGGGATTATATGGCCACGCTCGATCTGGAGGATGCGTACTTCCATATCCCGATTCACCCAGCGCACAGAAGGTTCCTACGCTTCACAGTAGCCAAGAGCCATTTTCAGTTCAG
This sequence comes from Lissotriton helveticus, assembly GCF_964261635.1. NCBI lineage: Eukaryota > Metazoa > Chordata > Amphibia > Caudata > Salamandridae > Lissotriton > Lissotriton helveticus. The sequence continues at coordinate 1,255,274,679 of NC_136063.1, forward strand.
AGTCTTGCCGTTCGGCCTTCGCTCTGCTCCAAGGATTTTTACGAAGGTGCTGGCACCTGTAGCAGCATTTCTGCGCAAACACCACTTCCAGGTCTTCCCTTACCTGGACGATTGGTTACTAAAGGCCCCGACCAGAGCATTAGCGCAGGACGCGGTGCAGGCTTGCACCACTCTGTTCCAAAATCTGGGTCTCACCTTGAAGATGGAGAAATCCACGCTGCAGCCGTCACGGACAGCGCGGTTCTTGGGAGCGCTGTTGGATTCGCGGCTCTCAAAGGCATTTCCTACTCGAGAAAGGGTACAGAAACTGCAAAGATTAGCAGGAAGCCTTCAAAGAAAAAAGTGTCTTTCTGTACGCAATTACAACTCGCTGTTGGGGGTGATGTCATCTTGTATACCCCTGATCCCGCACTGCAGGCTACGGATGCGCCCCCTTCAGGAGCAACTGGACCTCCAGTGGCAACAAGTGCAGGGATCGTTCGACGACAAAGTAACGGTCACTCGAGAAATGAAGGAGGCAGTGCTTTGGTGGTCGAATCCACAGAACTTATGCCAAGGTCTATCCTTCGCAAGCGTTCCATCACCTCACATACTGACGACGGATGCGTCATTGGAGGGATGGGGAGCAGTGATGCAGGACCTGTAAGTCAGCGGCCATTGGTCTCCAAGCGACCAAAAGTTACACATCAACCTGTTGGAGCTGAGAGCGATCAGGCTAGCCCTTCAAGCCTTTCTTCCGCGTCTCCAGGGTTCACAGGTGCTAGTCAGGACGGACAACACCACGGCTATGCATTATGTGAACAAGGAAGGAGGGACAAGGTCACTCCCCTTGTCGCGGGAAGCACAACAGATTCTGGAATGGACTATTCTTCACGGAATTTCTCTAAAGGCAGAGCACTTACCAGGAGTGCTCAACGAGGGCGCAGACAGGCTGAGCAGGCTCGCCTCGGTCAGTCACGAGTGGGAGCTGAAACAACAAGTGATAGATCTGCTCTTTCAAACCTGGGGCACACCGGAGGTGGACCTTTTTGCCACGCCGGCCAACAAAAAGTGCCTAGCCTACGCCAGCAGGTTCCATCACCAAGGCTCTTTGGGCAATGCCCTGTCGATAGCCTGGACGGGGAGATTTCTCTATGCATTTCCACCGATTCCCCTGCTTCCTCGTCTCCTCAGGAAGATGAAGACGGAACCATGCAAGCTCATCCTTATCGCCCCGGCATGGCCAAGACAATTTTGGTACACCGAGCTCCATCTGCTATCGCTAGTACCTCCGATAACGCTGCAGGTCGTTCCGGATCTCCTTACAATGTCCGAAGGACAAGTCTGGCATCCAGACCCGAGATCGTTGCACCTGACTGCATGGCTCCTGACCAGCGAGAATACATGAATGTTCCTCTTTCCAAGGAGGTCAAAGACATCCTCTCTCAGGCAAGGGCTCCGTCCACAAACAAAACATACAGACTAAAGTGGAAAAGGTTCTGTATCTGGTGCAAGAAGGAAAAGATTAATCCTTTCACGTCACAACCTCATCAGATCCTACCTTACCTACTCTCGCTAGCTAAGTCTAATCTGTCCCATTCTACTATCAAGGTTCATTTAGCGGCGATTTCGAGATTCAGAAGGTCTGATTCTGGTCCTTTGTTGTGGTCTGCAAGAATTGTCAAACAATTCCTCAAAGGCCTGTTCAGGGTCTATCCGCCAGTGCGATCTCCTCCTCCAGCATGGCATCTGAACTTAGTCCTGGCTCAACTAATGAAGGGACCTTTTGAGCCAATTCACCGCTCAGACCTAAAATTCTTATCATGGAAGTTAGCTTTACTCTTGGCCCTCACATCAGCGAGGCGAGTGGGGGAGATGCAAGCCTTAACTATCCAGGAACCGTTTTTGCAGTTCAAAAAGAACACTACCATCTTAAGGACGAACCCAAGGTTCATTCCCAAGGTTCCCACTGACTTTCACCTAAATGAGCCGGTCATTCTAAAGACATTTTTTCCAAACCCAGTCACTCCAGCAGAAAAGACATTGCATACTCTGGATTTGCAACGCTGTCTGAAGTTCTACATGGACCGCACCAAAGACTTTAGAAAATCTTCTCAATTGTTCATTGCTTTCGGCGGTCCAAACAAAGGTCTCCCTATGTCTAAACAGGGGATCTCGAGATGGATCTCAAGTGCCATTCTGCATTGCCACAAGTTAGCAGGAAAACCTCTAGTGGGCAAGATCCGTGCTCACTCGACGAGATCAGTGGCTTCTTCTACGGCCCTCTTTGCGGGGGTACATATCAAAGACATCTGCAGAGCTGCTACCTGGAGCAGCGTGCACACGTTCACTAAGCATTATTGCTTAGAGTCATTGCAACAGGATGATGCGGCTGTGGGCCAGGCTGTCCTGAGAAACCTCTTCAAGTGATGGGTGAGCTTTCCTTTCTATCCCACCTTCCATGGGTGACACATTTTGTATTTTTCTGACTAATGTTATGATATACTGCTATACAAAATGTGTTTATGATGCTTACTGCTTGCTATTCTGATACAAAGCATGGGAATCTATGAAAGTTCCAATACTGGGGCAAGAAAACAAGTTACTTACCTGTAACTTTGGTTCCCCAGTATTGGTAACTTTCATAGATTCCCATGCGCCCACCCACCTCCCCGGGGAAAGCTCAGCCTTCAGCAACTATGGTGTCTAGCACACTACGGCTACGAAAATCTGAGGCTCTGAGGTTCCTTCAGGAAGGTTCTAAGGGTGAGGCTCTTCTGATTGGCTGACGCCTAGAGTTTGGTCTCTTTTACTAAAAGAGGCTGATATGTTACAAAAGGGAATGAGGCCTAGGCCTTTCTTTCTCTTTTGTACCTACTACTATGATATTTTTTATTACCGAGACTCCCAGTCCGACGACGGGGAATGATACAAAGCATGGGAATCTATGAAAGTTACCAATACTGGGGAACCAAAGTTACAGGTAAGTAACTTGTTTTCTTCCTCATTAGCGATTTTTGCATTTGGGATTGTGAATCCCAAATGCCAAAATTGCACTCGCAAAAGGCAAGATTCTGAGAATCTTGCCCTTTGCGAGTGCAATTTTGCTTCATGAATCAGGCTGTAAGTTCCTAGTACGTAGTCAAAGCTACGCTGGCCTTATGGGCCTCGGGGTGCGCACACTAGCTACCGGACCCTCTAGGTGCTTTCTCCTACTCCCCCACCCTGTCACACATGGCAGTTCCCATACCAGTCCAGTTGCATAATCTACTGCTCCAAAGTTCCTAGGATTAGCAAAAAGCCCCTTCAGTTCCACTCAGTACCTTGTCAAGGGTTCAACCTTCGACGATCTCCCCCGATGTCTGCGGTGTGACCTTCGGGCCTCTGGCTCCGCCCAGTTCTGATAGTTCAGTGTCCGAGCCCGTTCCATGGTCCTCCGAACCCGATCCCTTCTCCGAATGAAGCAGCGCCGCTCCCGATACTTCCTTCACCGCCTGTAGCGCCGCTCTCCGTTCATCTGTTGTTTGGAAGTTCGTCGGTCTTTTGGAGCTCTGTCCGCGCCCCCTGTGTCGTCTCGAGCGTCTGAGTGATTGTCCCTGGCGCTCTTCCTCCTCTCGAAATCGAGCCCCGTCTGTGCCAGCTTTGTAGGTTTCCCACCAGGCCCAAGCATCCGCCGACGTTGGGAAAAACAGAGAACTCTCGTCCACCACCACGCGAAGTCTGGCCGGGAATAGTAGCGAGTATTGTAGTCCTTCCGCTCTGAGCTCTTTCTTAATAGACAGGAAGGAGGCGCGCTATTTCTGTGTCTCAAACGTATAGTCCGGGAATAGTGTCACTTTGCTGTTATCGACCTGGAATGGGCCCGCCTCCCTTGCTCTCTGCAGTAGCCAGTCTCTGTCCTTGTAGTGTAGCAGCTTTATGACCACCGGGCGCGGAGGGAGACCCGGCTTCGGGGGTCTCGACGGGACTCGATGCGCTCTCTCCAGAGTGAAGAAAGGGGATAGTCCCTCCGGGGCCACTACTGATTGCAGCCATTCCTGCAGGAAGCTCACCATGTCCGCCTCCTCTGTTTTTTCCGGCAGGCCCACGAGGCGCACGTTGTGCCTCCGGCTACGGTTTTCTGCATCCTCGGCTCTTCTCTCCAGCGCCCGAATCCGGTCCAGCGCGTCTATGAGCTTCCCATCGAGCGATTTCTGCGCCGGCACCAAGTCCTTTAGGGTTGCTTCCGTTTCCTTGACTCTGTCCGCAAGTTTTGCGTGGTCAGCCCGCAGGAGCCCCAGCCCCGCCGACACCTGCGCTATGTCATGGTGCAAGGCATCTTCCGTAGCGGCTATGGCCTCTAGGATCCTGTCCTGCATTTGCTGTAGGTCCGTTGCAGGTTGTGTAGGATCCTCAGGCGTGTCTGGGGCAGAGTTTCCGTCACCCTTGGGGCCTTTAGGCTTACCCATGTCTCACCTGCGTCGTCCGGCCGAGGTCCCAGGGGTATGTAGCGGAGGTGATTCCCCTTGTGCCGAGTTGGACTCCGTATGTCAGCCTGGGGTCGTGAAAATCTCTCTCTCAAGCCCTAACCACAGGTGCAGAGTGTCCGTAGGTGACGTAGCCGGGGTCCTCGCGCAAATTCGGCTCTTGGTGGGCCTTAGCTGCGCCCCCCCGAGGCTGGCTCATTCTCCCCTGGGTGGGTGCACCCGACCGGGTAACAGGGTCGTCGGGTCCGCAGGGCCCCCTGCGGAGGTCGCTTTAGGTCCCCTTAGGACGCAGTTCTCTCCAGGCACTATCCAGGCCCTATGACACGTAGTTATTGTCGACGGACTCCCCAGATCAGTAGGAGGTTGTGCCGCTCAGTCTTGGGCAGGTGAGGGGGGGGGAAAGCCCCTCTCAGTGTGTGCGTTTTCTGGTCTCCCCCGCTCCCCACAACAGCCAGGGAGTCCGGTCATAGGCGGTCGATGGGGTCGGCCCCCCCGCAGGGCCGTCGTCCTCCAGGCGCCGCAGTGGAGCACGCGGGTCCCAGTAGGTCCGCTCAGGGGGGCAGCCAGCAACAGGAACGACACCGCCAGCATTCGCCGGGTAGGCCTCCGCACCGGGGCTCCGACTACCTCTCCCGGCAGGGGCGGGGCTCCGCCGTCTCTCCCCAGTCGCTGCGGCCGAGCCGGCGGGATCACCACTGTCCTCCGTGTCCCGCCGCTGCAGACCCCGCCGGGCCCCCTCTCCCGCTCGGATGAGCCGACTTCACTCGGTCCGTAGGCCCCAAAGCCGGGGCGTCGATTTTGGCTCTCCCAGCGGGGGTGAGGCCCTACCAGCCTCTCCGCCGGTCGTCCTCCGCCACAGGTCGCTCCGCAGTCGGGGGCCAACAACCACCCAGGGGGTGCCTATCTCTCCGACGAGGGTCCGCCGGCCGTACTCAACGCTGGCGGCCGCTGGGGAGGGCGCCCTCGAAGTCGCGGAGCGCTCAGCTACTCTGGGGTCGCCATCTTGGCTGTCGGAGAGTCAGCTTCGTGTCCGCTCGCGGCCGCCTTCAGAGGAGCCCCGCAGGTCCGAGCTGCAGAACGGAGCAGTCACAAGGTGAGCTCTCGGGATCCACCCGAGTTGCGCGGGGATCCCGGGCCAAGGGCAGGAGGAAATCAGGATCGCCGGGCGGAGGGTCGGGAGCCTTGTTATGCTGCGACCTTCCTCATCGGCTGCTAGCCACGCCCCGTAACTCGTTCATATATGTATGTGGGAGGGGGAACATTTACAGCACATTGGTTTATTTTGCGATATTTTGAAGTTTTTGGTGTTTTGGATACTATTGGGAATGGGATGTTGATGGGGAGGGGCGATGCAGACACGTGATTGATTTCACAAAGGTGTTACAGGTGGGTGGGTTACGTAACTTTAAATAGAGCGGGTTTTAGGTGGATGGGTGAAACGGATGTCAGACATGGAGGCCGGTGCGTGGCAGGTTTACATAAGGTACGAACCGAAGTTAGATAGGGGTAAACAATGATCCATTAGTGTATGAGGAGCCCGCGGGCTTGTGTATATAGGGTTTCAAGGGAAATAGAGGGGAACATTGGGAGTCAGTAAAGTTACAAGACCGGATAGGCTACAGTTTGGGGGAGGTTTGGATTTACGTTGTCAAGTCAAGGACATTTGTATAGCGCACAAATCACATCCTGAGAGTCTCATGGCGCTTGCAGCAGTCTCTGACAATAGGGGAACGCAGCTAGTTTGCAAAAAGCCAGGTCTTTAGTCCTTTGCGAAAATGGCCGTGATCAGGAGAGTTTCGGAGATGGAAGGGTATGTTGTTCCAAGCGGCCGGGGCCAGGGACGAAAATGCTCGCTCGCCATTTCTAGAGGTACGTGCTCTCAGAGGTATTAATAATATTTCATTTCTGGATCTAAGATCTCTTTGTGGCTGATACCATCTGAGTTTTTTGGACCAGTATTTAGGGCCCTTTTCATACATTTGTCTATGCACCAGACATAGGGGGTCATTAGGATGTCGGGTGGATTGCCTCCGCCAGGGTGGCGGTGGCCACCGCCACCCTGGCGGAGGCAATCCGCCCGACAACCACTCTCGTTTTCCCCTCCGCCACATTAGGATGGCGGAGGGGACAGCGGCGGACGGAAAGACCGTCCGCCGCTTTACCGCCGCGGTCGCCTTGCGACCACGGCGGTAATCAAATAATATGGTGGCGGTGTCCAATGGACATCGCTAGCCATATTACCATGCCCACATCCAGGGGCCTTTCCGCGTCGGTTATGCCGCCACGGAAAGGCAGGTGGAGATTGCTGCGGGGGCCCCCTGCAGGGCCCCCAGGTTGCTGCCACTGTTGGGGGGGCACATGGGGAGTACCTATGGTACCCCCCCCCCCACATTTACATATGCTAAGCGGCAGGCACCGCGCGGTGCCTGCCGCTTTGCATATGCAAATGCGTGCAGAAATGTTTATCATTATGGCGGGCGGTGCTGAGTGCACCACCCGCCACAATGATAAACATGTAGGATGTGCCCGCCACTGTGGCGGGCACATCCTAATTCCCCCTACGGGACCCCCGCCCTTATGGCGGGCGGTCCCATTCTCCGTTAGGGTGGCGTGCGGACAAAGTCTGCCCGCCATCCTAATGTGCACCTTAGTATTTTGAAAAGGATACGCTTTTTTACCGGCAACCAATGTAGGCTTTTTAGACAGGCGGCAGAGGAAGTTTTCCAACCGGGCTGCAGTGTTCTGGAGAACCTGCAGCCTCCTCAGATGATGTTCATTTATGGAGGACAGGAGTGCATTCCCGTAGTCCATTCTGTTTATTATAAGGCCCGTGATTAAGGGTTTACGGGCCTGATTAGGGATCCATTTAAAGATTTTTCTCAAACTCCGCATTAGTCCAAAACAGGTGCCAACTGTGCTGTTTATTTGGCAGTTCATGGATAATTTGTTATCCAACAAAAAGCCCAAGTTATGGGTTGACTCCTTTGGTACTGGGCATGTGCCCAGCTTAATTGGCCACCAATCATCTGTCCAATGTTCTGCCGCCTTGCCAAAGAGCATAATTTCTGACTTGCTGCCATTTAGTTGGAGGTGATTGATGGTCATCCATTCCTCAACTTGTTCCAGGCAGCTTTGGAAACGTTGTTTGGTTTCATTGAGGTCAGAATCTAGTGTGACAAGGATTTGCGTATAATCGGCATACGACAGAACATCAAAGCCATGGTCTCTAATTATATTGGCCAAAGGGGTCATATAGATATTGAAGAGCGTTGGGCTCAGTATAGAGCCCTGAGGGATGCCCATTTTAAAAGGTCTCTCATTAGCGCTGTTTTCTCCGATTTGGACCGTTGTAGTGCGATTGGACAAATAACTCGAAAACCAATTCAAGGCATTTCCTCTGACACCAATCTCTCACAATCGATGAATTAGAATGCGGTGGGAGATGGTGTCAAATGATGCCGACAAATCGAGCAGCACGAGGATGGCTGACTGGCGCTTATCCAGCGCCAGCCTGATGTCATCAACCACCTCGACCAATGCGGTTTCAGTGCCCTAAAACCCGATTGCGAGGAGTCTAAAAGTCCATGGCTTTCAAGGTGATTCACAAGCTGCTTGTTAACGATTGATTCAAGCATTTTCCCGAAATATGGGAGCAGGGATATAGGCCGGTAATTTAACAGGATGTTAGGGTCAGCCGTAGGTTTTTTCAGAATGGGCCTAACTTTAGCGGCTTTCCATATTGTCGGAAAGTCAGCATCCATGAAAGATTTATTAAAAAGGTCAGTGAGATGTTCCACCAGAACCGGTGCAAGCTTAGAAACAAGTTTAGGGGGGATGAGATCTGTGGGTGTCCCTGACTTGATTTTTAATCCGGCTAACATGATCGCCTCACGATCACATTTAATGAATTCCTCCAAAATGTGAGGGGGGTCAGATGGAAGTGTGCCCGGAGCATTTAGCTGCATTTGGTCATGATGATCGGGAAAAGTGAGGTGAATGGCGGTGATTTTATCTTCAAAAAACTGGGATAGTGCATTTGTCCACTCCAAGGTGTTCGGAATTTCTAACGCAGCACTAGGAGTGGTAAATTCCTTCATTATTTGAAAAAGTTCCTTAGAGGAATTATGGGCTCTATCTATTCGCTCCGTAAGGAATGCTCTTTTTCTCAGTTTTATTTTCAGCATATAACTAAAATGCAGGAGTTTAAATATTTTCCGATCTTTCTGATCTTTGCTCCTCCGCCAGTTCTTTTCTGTGGTTCTACATTCTGATTTTATAATTCTTAGTTCCTCTGTGAACCAAGGTGCAGTTCTGATTTTGTGTTTGATTCTGCTCATAGGGGCAATTTTATTCAGCGCTGTCTCTATGGCAAGATCAAATTGCACTGCTACAGTACTGGCACTCAAAGAGGGAGTGTGTGAGATGATCTGAAATTTAGTTTTTGAAACAGGGATAGAGTGATCTTTTTCATTGGTCTCTGTAGTCTTGAGCCATTTACTGGTGCTATTTTTGTTTTGACTATTGGGAAGGAAAAATTTACCAGATAGTGGTCAGTCCAGACCAATGGAAAAGGAGAGGCTACTTTCAGGTCAGAGGAATTTGTAAAAAGGAGATCCAATGTATGGCCAGCCCGGTGTGTAGGGCCTATGATCTTTTGATCAAGTCCCAGAGTGCTCATGCTAGACATTAGCTTATCTGTATCTAAGTCAGATGTTATATCTGCATGATAATTGAAGTCCCCTACTACAAAAATTGTATCTGAGGCAAGGGCATGAGGTGCAATAATTTCAAGCAGAGTATTAGCAAAATCTCCTTTAGTACCAGGGGGACGATATATTAGAGCTCCTTTCCAAATATTGTTTATTTTACCCTCAATCTGGAAAATAATGGCTACTAAGCAGCTAGTTGTAAAGCTTTCCAGACTGAGTACATTCAGGTTATTTTTAGCAGCAATCAGTAGCCCCCCGCCCTCTTGTTTCCTTTCTGTCAAGTCGAATTAATTTATATTCTGAAGGAAAGGCGATATACAAATCGTGGGTGGCATGCTCGTGTAGCCAGGTCTCAGTGATAAAACAAATATCTGGGGCTGCTGAATCAAGCAAAGCCCATATTTCTAAAACGTGTTTGGGGATTGAACGGGCATTAAAATATATGGCGCTAAGTGTATCAGCTGAGTTGTCTGTGCTATGGAGGCAGGGACCAGAGGATAGGGGAGTTTCTGTCTGGTCAGTAGGATAAGTGATCAGAGCAATTTGAGGACAGCTAGCTAGATCAGCGACTAGAGTTCCAGTGGGTTTGAATTGTGTAATATTCAAATCTCTTAGTTGTTTACTAGAATAACCAAGCATGGACATGGTGACCAAAATCTAGTTTGGGAGTAACAATTACAGTACCTGACTGAAGGAGGCCAGGGGATCGAGCGTCTGGCGTCGCTCAGGCGCGGACGGGCGCAGACGGGCTTGCCTTTGGCGCGCCGCTGCGTGCGTCCGCTCCCTGCTCCGCTCTAAATGGGGTTTGAGCGGGGGAAACTAGACCGCTAACCTGCACTTCCGGTGATCCCACTGGAAGTGAACTGAAATGCCTTAAATGACCCTCCGTTCAAGCGGCACACGCCGTGACAGACCGGGGTCGGGTGGCAGTCTGCTGAGAATGACGGCGCAATTAAAATGTTCAGAACAGTACAGTGAGTTTTAAAAAAAGCAGTATTACTGGCACATAGATCTAATTTAAAGCAGATGCTGTCACAGTGGTCATACAGTCATTGCCCCAAAGGAGAGGTTCGTAAATGCAATTATGGCAAAAACAGCATCTACCTCAGTCAGAGGCGCCGCTGCGCGCGTCCGCTCCCTGCTCCGCTCTAAATGGGGTTTGAGCTGGGGAAACTAGACTGCTAACCTGCACTTCCGGTGATCCCACCGGAAGTAAACTGAAATGCCTTAAATGACCCTCCGTTCAAGCGGCACACGCCGTGACGGACCGGGGTCGGGTGGCAGTCTGCTGAGAATGACGGCGCAATTAAAATGATCAGAACATTACAGTGAGTTTTAAGAAAAGCAGTATTACTGGCACATAGATCTAATTTAAAGCAGATGCTGTCACAGTGGTCATACAGTCATTGCCCCAAAGGAGAGGTTTGTAAATGCAATTATGGCAAAAACAGCGTCTACCTCAGTCAGACGCGCCGCTGTTGTAAGTTGTATATTGCAAGTTTATTCTTTAAGTTACATAAAAGATTTGGTTGACGACATGTGATTACAGGGTGGTTTCATTTAGCGGTATTATCTATTTTTGTCATGGTGTTGGGGTAGAATTAGCATGAGCACGGGTTGTGTGGGGGGCTATAGATTAGTTGTCACTCGAATTTGAAGTGGGTATATTCTTTTAAGTACTTGTGAATCACGCTGAACGTTGATTAAAAGTGACTGATACATGTATATTTTCACATCATAGATACCCCTGACGAAGGTTGTTACCGAAATGCATTGGATGTGATAGAATTCTTGCATAATTTGGAGGACTCGAGATTCAAATAATGCTCATGTTTAGGCCTGGATAGGCAATCATGGAGTAATTAAATGCATAAGTTCAAATTAATTTCGTGGCCTTGGCGTGACAATGAGATTTGGATAAAACATGGAAATAAAATGGATACAATTTGGAATAGTTTTAGTGAAAATGAATTGTTTGGAATACTAAGGTTCATACAGCTGTGCAACTCGCGATGACCCACAAGGTGCGGGCCATCACTCTTCATGAACTTAAAGTACTTGTGTGAAACGGAACGGAACACACACCAGTGTATGCAAGCTAAACCGGACCAAAAGTAAAAAGGAATCATGAGCAATAAAAAGAGGGTGTGCTCAAGGACTATGACTGCTGAATACTCCCATAATGTCTTAACTTGCTCAATGGGGTCGGACCAGTCTTCATTGCTCCCAGTGGCCTCCGGGTCACCACCGCTCGTAATCTATGGGCTCCGGCCTGATCAACAAGGCACAAACAAGTATTACCGTCTGCACCTCCTGGCTTATGGGGTTGGGCCTTATAGCACAACAGTCTTTACCACAGGGGCTCAAGGTTGCTGCAACATTACCACATATGTTTCGTCCCTTATCACATGGCAGTCTTTATCACAGGGGGCCCTCCTGGCTTACAGGGATTCTGTAATGTTACCATGCAAGATCCAGTCTTTACCAAACTAGTATTTTCCACAACTTACTTTACAGTGGCTCTCTCCTGGCAAATGGGAGTCACACAGGCAACAACCCGATTGGGGCAGCAGCCGTTTCCTTACACCTCCCGCACAGGGAGCCCACTCAACAGGGCTTGTCACTGGACCTTGCTCCTTCCAACTCTCTCCTCTTCCTCACTGGACATACTGGTCTTGGCACTGTTGCAGACGCTCCTGGCTCTGGGGCAGGTGGTCTTGGATTCCTTGTGTAATGTCCCCTCACCAAGCATGTAGGCTAGCAGGCCCTAACCCCCAGTCCTGGTCCCAGGCAGAAGTCTTGCAGAGCTTCCGCTCCTCGTCCATCCCGTCTGGCAGCTTGGCAAATGACAATTTTGGGGGTTTAACCTCCTCTTCTTATAGTCCATTTCTAGACACCAAATGTGATTTAGATTCTGAAGGGCAGATTTATGAGTTCTGGCGCATCTCTGTAAATCAGCAGGGATGCGCCAGAACTGATGCGTCACGCAATTCCCTCCTTGCGGCACCACAGATGCGCCGCATTTACAATGCGGCGCAACATGGTGCAAGGAAGGGCAGATGCGTGACGCATCTTATGGTGTACGGGCGGCGCATTGCTGGAGTAGCGTCGCAAGTGCGACGCAACTCCCACAATGTACAGAGGCCACCCATACATAACGTGGTGCGTCACTCCTTACGCCTGCTTCAAGCAGGCGTAAGGATTTGACGCAGCAGCATCGTAAAACTGACTCAGTGAAATCTTGTAGATTTCACTGCGTCAGTTTTACGGGGCTTTCCTACGAGGGAACGCCCACCCTGCGACAGAACGCCCACATGAAACCTGACGCAGGTTTCATGTGGCGCAGGGCTTTACAACGTGACGCATCTGCCTAGATGCGTCACGTTGTAAATAGGTCGCAGGGATGCGCCACGTTTCCGCGCCGTTGCGTCACGTAACGGCGGCGTAAATGTGGCACAACCCCTACATAAATCTGCCCCTGAGTCTTTGAAGTTTTATTTTGGTGTTGGGCTTCATTTGAAGTGCCTACTTCTCTGTTCCCTCTTCCTCTTGAAAAGAGGTCAGTCGCAGCAGGAGTGTCTCTGAAGCTCATTGCCCCAAAACACAAGACATGGGAGTGGCTACAGTTTATGCTTGGATGTCGGGCACAATGATATGTGTCTCAAAAGATTAGCCCAGGGCTCCTAGCCCTACTATTTATTATTCTCCTATTTGCCTCATCTTCTTCCTGCGATGTGCCCAGGCCCCTTCCTTGTGACCTCTCACTGAATCAAAGAGCATCCTTTGAAGAGTTATGGGGAGGCCGGGCCCTCCCCTCCACAGTGCGTGTCTATCCCAGCTTACAGGAATGTAGCAATGCAGAATCGGTCGGGTTGAATCTCTCTACATCCTCTCCATGTTTGACCATGCAGGCCTGGATCTCCCAAAATGGAACACTGCGACCTCCAAGTATTGTACCACTTACGGGTACACATACAGCTAGCACATGCACTTATCCTGCATGCACTGCAAAGCACTACATCCTTCAGGTGCTGTACCCCAAATGGGCACATGCACCTCCAGCTCATGCATACACCATGCACACACTACTTAGTACTGAATTATCCCTGTATGGTACACTCCCCAGGCACACATACACTCAGCACTGGTACTACTTATGTGCTGCGCAGCACTTCACACCAACCTGATGTGAGCCAAGGATGAGTTTAGCTAACAGCAGAAGAACCTTTAAAAAGCGATTGAGCCTGTAGGTCTTCCTTCAGTGACACAGGGTGGAAAGGATCTGTTCACTCCTACTGATCACTACCCAGTATACTGCCACCAGTGTGCTGGTGCTGCTTAATTCCTGGCAAATGTAGTAATCTTCCACCACTATGAGGGTATTACTTTGGGCGCCCCTCCCGGTCCAACAAGGCCACAATCCACGAGACAGGCCTATGTTACAACATACACGTTTGATCTGTGCTTGCCTATGACAATAAAAATCAGCATTAGGGATCCAGATATCAGTCCTGTAGGCTGTAGGGCACACAGGGCAGGGGTACACGCCCATGACCGTTAAGAGGACATTTCTGTACCAACATTACCCAACCAGCAATACTTAAAGTATTGCAATTCACCCATTCTGTGAAATAGAGGAAACACTACTCTTTCAGATAGGAATGCTTTTTTAATTCCTCTGCACTGCTTTGAATCTCTGTGAATCTGTAAAAAGGGATACCTTACGTGCCAGTGGCTGAAATGTGCTGTTATCTAGGTCATGTACAGCTTCTTCTTCCTTTATGGGAGGCCATACGTGGTAAGTCTGGTTTTCTAAATAGTCTTCATCATATTGGACACTTTTCAGTCTTGGGAGAAGCACAATGGCAATGATGTGCCCTTCTGACTCCATTATTCGCAGCATGTGGAAAACCTGGCTGACTTAAGGTCCAGCTCAAATCAGCAGGTCTGAAAATGAAAGTAGACAACCAAAACGATCCTTTTAATTCCCTTTTAACTGACAACGTTTTGTTTATTGCTACTGGTCAAAAATTACAATTAAACTGCCTATGCAACAGTCATATATGAGCTTGGAAACTGAACTACGAAGAGGCATATTTACAAAGGGATTGTGCCACCGGAAATGCACTTTAACCAATGTTCTGGTGGCGTAATGCCCTGCACCATATTTACAAAGTGGCTTTGTAAAAATGGTACCCATTCACACAGGTATCTGCATGAAAGGGACCTACATTGGGTGTTGTAGTAGGCGTTCCATCTGTAAATCTAGGGCAGCACCAAAAACGACTGCCATGCAATAGCAGGCATTAGAACTCCTCGTTTTTTGCTTTCTATTTGCGCTGCTTTCTGCAGCACACATAGAAAGAGCAAAACGCCATTAATGATTTTTTATATTGAGGAAGGTGTCCCTTCCTGCACATAACAATCATTAAATAATGACAATTTGCTACTTCTATGTGAGCTGCAGAAATCTCACTCAACGCAGGCACCCTTGCACTATGGCGTTAGTGTGTCTGTGTCGTTGCTAGGCAGCTATTTTTAGTGCCAGTGTTAGGAAAAACACACGGGTGCTCTGTATTGTTGCAAATATGGTGTATCCTTGCATTTTAGAAATGAATGAGCGTGCTGCTATGAAATTTGCCGCAAAGCTGTGCTGCGGCATTTCCTTGTAAATATGCCTCAAAGTCTCTGAAAGTCTTGCAAAAATGAAACCCTCACACTGCTTCTTGTCCTTCACACACCGGCAAACACTCACCTCTTTCTCCAACCTCTTCTGTCAGCAGCTTGTTTCCAACTGTCCCTTTCAAAGTTTTACCTGGATTTGCACTGACTTAACAAATTGGTGGTCGACTTTCCAATCCAAAAAGGAAATGTGTGCCTATAAATAATGTAATTTAAACAAACACTGCACATTTTTTACCTGGATTATGTATTGTTTCAGTGACAGTCAATGGCACTGTTGTCAAAAACAAGTCATAGATTTTCCACACTGGGGGCCCGATTCACAGAACTAACTTAAGACAAAATCCTAAACTTACTACTTTTTGTATTCACAGAATGCACTTACTACTTTTGGTATTCACAGAATGCACTTACTACTTTTGGTATTCACAGAATGGATTTACGACTGCTAACTTTACGTCTGCACTCGGGCCGAAGATTCCGGCCCGGAGGCGGAGATTCCGGCCCATAGGTGGGACTTCCGGCCCGTAGGTGGGACTTCCGGCCCGGCGGTGGAGATTTCGGCCATGGCTAAATCTCCACCACTGGCCGGAATCCCCACCTCTGGGCCGGAAGTCCCACCTACGGCCGGAAGTCCCACCTACGGGCCGGAATCTCCACCTCCGGACCGGAATCTCCGACCAGAGTGCGGACGTAAAGTTAGTTGTCGTAAATCCATTCTGTGAATATCAAAAGTAGGAAGTGCATTCTGTGAATACCAAAGGTAGTAAGTTTAGGATTTTGTCTTAAATTAATTCTGTTAATCGGGCCCCGAACATTTAACTTTGACTCCACAGTGTGACACTTGCATTTATTTATTGAAATCGCGTTCATTACAGCTTTGGATTTTAGTAGCATTACTTCATTTGTGGGTTAGGTTCTGGTAAGGTAACGCAGGTGGTCATGGTACTTGCTGTAGGGATCTGTGTAAAATCAGCTGGTTACAGATCTGCAACATCATAAAATAGCTTGCATCTGTACTTTGTCGACTAGAGGAGGGCACTGTATGCAATCTGCAAATAAGAGGCATGCATTCTTGTTTGATATTTTAGGGGGTCCTTTAAACGTCTGCAGAAAATCGTGTCACCTGCAGGCAAACATTTCAATCATGGTAAAATACCTCAGTGGCGTGTGAACCCACTATAAACATACTCATGTAGCTTGCTTATCAGACGTTAGAATACTTGCAGGTGTAATTCAAGCTTTCATTATTCATTACATTTTGTGTTAAAGAGTCATCACTGCACAAACTCTCTGTAGTAATCCTGCGTTACTCACCGAACCAGAATAAGAGCTTTTCTGGCACCTCGTCCCAGATTCTCAAAACTATAACTACACGCAAGGCAGCCATGACTGCGCTGCGTTGCGTGACAGGGAGAGAGCAGAAGAGCACCATAGTCACAGAGATGTGGCACTCTCCTCTCCCTAGCACTGAGGCTGATTTGTGCTGCCCTGCATCAGGCACACACCTAAGCGCCATAATGCTAGGCTGTATGCCTGAGTCTAGCAGAGGTTTGTAAAGGAAGGGTACACTTCCTGTACAAAATACAAAATATTATGCCTAAACACACTTCAAAGCTTTTCCTACTTTGCAGTGGCATAACGAAAGTTGAGGGGGGGCCCCCCTGCCACGTACACGAAGGGCCCCCCACTTCGGATTTAATCTGGAGCTCTTGGCCCTGAGTGTTGTGCTGAGGGGGCCCCCTGGAGCTCGGGCCCCCGCACAACGAGGGCTGCGGGGGGCCTGTGTAATGCCCCTGCACTTTGTATGTGTGCTGCAGCATGTATGCAAAGTCGGAATAGCAAGGAGTAATGAAAACATTTCACCTCTTAACGCCTGCTTTAGAGTGGCATTAATATTTGGCACTGAATCTTCTCTACTAAGGTTCGTAGATAGGGTATGGGTGGTTGCATGGGAACACACATGAACTATCCATGTAAAGCCTCCTTGTTGCAAAGCATCGTTTTGCGCTGCTTTGCATTACTTTTCTATACAAACCAACACTAATACCAATCAGCGTTAGTTTGTTAATCTTGAAATAGGTTTCACTTCTGGTTAGCGTTACAAAACTAATGCTAACCCGACGCTAAACCTTTGTGAATCTGGGCCCTCGTGCTTCATTATATTTGCGCTCCATGCTTTAATGCCACAAAACCTCCCCACCTTCCCATTTAGGGGTGGGTGAAATTTGCGTAGTCGCGCTACGCAAAGCTCCACAAAATGGTAAAAAATCTCCAAGAGCACGCATTACTTTTGCGAACACGGGGAATTGCTTGTTCCGGCCATTCGCTATGCTTTTTTTCCTGTTGCGTGCTCGGGGGAAATATCTCGCAAACACGCATTTTGAATGCGCGAACAAGCAAAAAAATCTGCGAAGGCGCGGATTACAGAATTTTGGGCTACTCTGCGTTCTCTGCAGAATGCAAAATTACCCACATTTTGCAAATTCCGCGAGCGGAACGGAATTTACTGCCAGGCCTACCCATCATTCGAATCTACGTTCTGATACATGTGATCAGCTACCCTCCTGTAACATACCAGTTGCCCTCCTCAACTCTGGTCTGTGAATAAACGAGGGGGACGTTGGCGTCCCTAGAAATAATAAGCACATTTATTTCAGATGCCATCCACTTCAATGGAGTGATCAACGCAGATTGACCATACAAGTGGAGATGGGGCTTGTTGTCATATTGCAAGCTTTCAGTAGGACAGGCCAGAGAAGTTCAAGTTGGCTGCAGGCCAAAGACACATTTCTCTTTTTTCATTCTGCACATATTTTTAACTAAAATACCGTTGGAAGAAGGATTTATAATCATACTGCATTACAGCAAATTTTCGCTTACAGCTGGATGCTGCATTGTTCTTTCTTTTTAATACCACTTAAGAGAGAGGAGAAAAGAGCTCTGGAGTTTTTGAAATCCATAAAAGCCCAAAATGTACTCCAAACTTAAGAGGAAACCCACCGCAACAACCGTTGTCTGCCCCTTTCACGCTAGGTGTAGCGTGAAAGGGACCTTATTTACAAGGCGGCGTTAAGCGGCTTAACGCAGACTTGTAAACAAGGCAAAGGACGTCTTAAAAAGTGATGTTCTCATGGCGTTAAGTCCTTGTACATATGCCCCGTAGGCTTGTAATTAGAGATGGACAATGAGGGACATCACCAGAAAGTAGCAGCTGTCCTTTCCACTATATTAAGAGTGCATAGATATCAAAGGCACTTTAAATATGGTGGACAGGATATCCATTACTTTTTGATGAATGATCCGTTCCGTAAATACCAAATAAGGCACTTACAGCTAGATTCATGAATGAAAAATCGGCTTGCAAAGGGCCAGATTCTCAGAATCTGGCCCTTTGCGAGCGCAATTTTTGCATTTGGGATTCATCATCCCAAATGCAAAAATCGCTATTTGCGAAATCGCATATTTGTGAGAAATTGCATTTAAGGAATCTCTATTTGTGATTCCTTAAATGCAATTCATGAAACTTTTAAAATATGCGAATTCGCAATTTCCGGCCACTATTTACCACGAAGTCTGACTTCGTGGTAAATAGCGAAAACATAGTAAAATGCACTTTAGTGCATTTTTCTAAGTGGTATGTTACACACACACATGTTCTTTGGACATGTGTGTGTGCAACATCAGGCTACATTTCCATTTCAGGGGTGCTACAGGGTGTCCTTTGGACACCCCTGGCACCCTTGAAATCACATTCTTATTTGCGATTGGCAAATTGCTAATCGCAAATAAAGAATAACTCCCCATTCATTCCTATGGGCCTGTAGGCCCATAGGAATGAATGGGGAGTTATTCCTTATTTGCGATTAGCAATTTGCTAATCGCAAATAAGGATGATGTAGGAATCACCATATTTTTTGATATTCCTACATGAATCCCGTTTTGCAAGTCCTTAATAGCGATTCCTTATTAATCGCTATTAAGGACTCGCAAAACGGGACTATGATGAATCTAGCTGATAGTCATGGGAGCCTATCAACTTGTAAACATTGAATTGACTTGCAAACAGAAAAGGACATTTTGACATTCTCTTCCAAAAGGGTAACTTAAGCTCTGGAAGTAGGGTGAATGGTCAAGTGGGTTGTAAAATAAATGATTATGAATTCGAAGGAAAACGATAATTAAGAAAAACAGTATGACAAGGAGGTGAGAAAAGGTAAAGAGAGCTAGGGCCTTTCCCATACAAAGCATTAACTTGTCTAAAAATCAATTTGAGAACAATTTTCATTTACGAACTGTGCTTCACTAGGAAACAGAGCAGGCTAAATGTTATGTGCCTCATTTACAAGAAAGTGCTGCAGCGCAACACCACAATCCCCTTGGCTGCACCACGCTGCAGCACTTTCAAAGCACACGGATGCATCATATATATAACAATATGACACATCCCTGTGCATTCCCCTGCACTGGTGCACAATCGGCTGCCATGCGCCATGCAGGTACCCTTGCACTATGGTGCAAGGGTGCCTGCGTTGCAGGGGGATTGTTTCTGTGCAGGAAGGGGTACCTTCCTGCCCAAAAATATTAACAATAACAAAAAAATAAAAAGAGGTGTTTTCCTCTTCCTATTTGTGCCCTAGAAAGAGGAAAAAAATGAGGAGAAATGTAAACGTTTCCCATCATTGTCCCTCGCAACTCCACCCCTGGGGTGGCATAGCATTCTGATGCATTTCCAGGTTTAGAAACACTCGAAAATCTGGAAATGAGACAGAATACATGGGTGTTGCGTGTGAACACTCACAGCAACACCTATGTCATGCCCCTTTCATGCAAAGTGTTGTGTTAGAAGGAGCCATATTTACAAGGACAGGAAAAGCCATTCAGGGTGGCTTTACGTGTCCTTGTAAATAATGAGCAGCAGGTTGTACCGGCAGTGCGTCAAAAAAAGTGGGGACTTGTAAATAAGCCCCTTTATTTGGAATTGCACTTCTGATTTAACATAGAAGTGTAAATTCAGGAAGCTCATGGCCATCTCCAAATGTATTCCATGAGAGATAATTGCGAATTTGGGCCCAATGTTTGCTATATTCTGGATCATCTACACTTTGTCTAGAAACAACCAAGGACTCAGCCTTATAAATGACCTCTAACCTCTCCTTTAGTGAGATCCATAGGCTGTTCTAGGACTATGACTTTCATAACAGTACCTCCATACATTAAAATCTCATGGCCTGATTCACAAAGGGCCTCCACACTCGGGGCGGAATCGTCACAATGAGAATTCAATGCCTCCAGTACAACTACTGGTTAGCTGTCATTCTTGGGCTGGGGGCGTCTATATCATTTTCAAATATAACCATGACCCTATAACCGTGAAATCATTTTTTTTTTTAAAGAATTCTTTTATTGCCATTTTGATAGAAACATAGTACAAACATAACATGACCCCACTCACTACATGGACCATACAGTGCAGTTGGTATAAAAAAAATCAACAGTATCATTCCATACAAGTTCCATCTAAGAGAGGTTAATTGATGTGGACCCACCATACGTCCAAGATTTTATGATAATTGCATGGGAGACGGCCTCTGGCAGTGCACACTGATTTGTCTGCCATCGCACATTCGTCCATCCCCAGGACCACACACCAAGCAATGGGTGCTGTTGTGATCCAACACTGGGCAACGGCCCTCTTGGCAACCAGCAGCCCAGTAGTCACTAAACAGCAGCCCATGCTAGCCCCCCTCCTTTTCATCAATGCTAAAGAGTGCCTGCTTTGTGGTGATGAGAGGCAATCACAACTCATGTGAAAGAAACAGGCGTGTGTCGCAAGACACCAAGGGCAGCAATTGTCTCGTGTCCTTCCCATGCCCCACAGTCTGTGATGGTCATAGTATACCTGATGAAAAACATATCATTGGATTAGTACGAGTTTGGCCATTAGAGTTAGGCATCTGGTGTCCATCTTTGCTTCTTGCCCTTCCTTATCGATTAGCGGACTGACATCTTGGTCCCAGGCTTTTCGCAGGGGTACCAAAGGATCTGATGAGTTTAACACCTATGATCTGTATATTTGGGATATCACCTTATGGTTGATGGATTCCAATGTCACCCTGAGTTGAAGAGGGTTGGAGTCTGGGACTCACCAGAGAAGGTGGTCATGTTGGATCAGTGCATGTCTGAGTTGTAAATAGCGGAAGAATTGTGTTTTATTTTATGCAGCTGAAAGTCTACTGCTCTTTGAAGGACTTAATATGTGCTCCCAACCATACAGCCTCTATTTTCCAAATACCAGTCTAATCCCAGGCATGGAACCCTTTTATTCTCGACACATGGGAGATCCAAGTCCCTTTCCTCAGGGGATTCTTATTAGTGATGTAGATTTGCCATTTAGTGAAATTGAGACCATCAAGCCAGCAGATGAAAGGGGCCTGGGTATGCTCTGGCATTACCCTGGGGACTGCTAAGCCATAAAGTGCCACCTCTGAGTCTCAGGTCAGGAGATCTTCTTGTTCTAATTGGTAAGTTGGGTCATTTTGGTCTCCATATATCCAATAATTGATGACTACCAGTTGTGATGCCCAATAATTCATATGCAAGTCCGGGACTAGCAGGGCTGTACACATTAGACCTACCATTGAGACTAGGTGCCAACGTATATATATGGAGCATATCCAACAGTCTAGGAAGATAAAAGGTCATCAGCATTAAAATATATGCAAGCTTCATTCCCAATGTACCAATAGATGCCCTTAAGTTGGGCATTTGAGCAGATGCATTCCTCTAAGTGCTTGACCAGCAGTACATAGAGAAGAAGGGAGAGAAGGAACCCCTGCCTGGTGTTTCTCTCAATTATGAATGGAGAGGACAGAATGCCTTTGACCTCGAGTTGCGCTGAGGCTGGTTATGGAATGTGTGACCAATCCATCAGAATGGAGGTAAGAAGTTCATTCTATATAGGATATGATGCATAAAGGGCAGGTGAACTGATGCATAAAGGGCAGGTGAACTAAATAAAAAGACTTCTCAAACTCTATCAGGGCTATGGCCATCAGTTCTTGCATCTCACTAGTTCTCGCTAAGAAGAGTTGTAGGACATGGATGCGGTGTCCTGTGATTCAGCATGAAACCATTTGATCTGATTCGACCAAGGAAGGGATATCATGGAACAATTGGGTTGCCTGGATTTTTAAATTTTTTAAAATGTATTTTTATTCATGAAACTTCGTGACAGACATGCATACATTATTGACAGATGTTGTTAGCCGGTTACACTCATCATGATACATTTTACAGAGGTTGATAAAGCAAATACTTTAAGAGGTTACATCTCTGTCCACAGTTCTGCGCAGTTCTAACTCCACCGAGGGTGATATACATTTATCCCCCCTATAAACGTTCCATTTCGTCAATTTTTTGTCCCATTTCTTTGGGCACTCCCTGGTTATAAATACCTCTTTCTCTGCAATCATACATCTATCTAGTACTTTCAGCCATACCGATATGGAAGGCGGTGTCATTCCACCCAATCCCCCTGCGAGTTCTCTTTTTACCAGCATGTATCCCAACGTTACCAGCTGCTGTTCAATTTAAGTTAGGTCAGTGTCTACCCATATGTTCAGCAAGCTCAGTCGCGATGTCACTCCTCCCGTCTTTCCCAGTGCAGATTGTATATGATGTTTTGCTCTCTCCCAGATACAGTGTACCAGCGGGCACCCCCATAGTGCTTGATAAAAGATAGCCGGCTGCTTGCAACCCTTTAAACAGAGGTCATCCTGTCTCACACCTATTTTGGCGAGGGTTATCCCCGTCATATATGAGAGGTGTAAAACTCTGAGTTGTATCAGTCTACATCTAAGCGTGATGGCCGCCTCCCTGGGTGTCATAAGGGCCAATCGCCAATCTTCCTCTTCAGTCGGTCCCAGGTCTCTCTCCCATTGCTCCTTGAGCTTGCCAAAATTGTCTGGTAGATTATTACTAAGTTTTTTGTAGGTTAAGGATATGGCTTTAATTGCAGTGGCCCATCGAGCAAGCGGTCTTCCAAAGGCGACGAGTCTGGTATGTACTTGCAGCTCGGGAAAGCCGCCTGTAGGGCATGCCGTATTTGCAGGTATCTAAATACCTCCCCTGGAGCCATCTGGTAGATCCTTTGGAGGTCTTCAAATTTAAGTATCGCACCTTTTTAACTAAGTCCTTCACTACTGAGATTCCTATCATATCCCACCTATCAAACCCTGGTTGATAGCACAGCATGCCTAGCTTCTGAGTGTACCACAATGGTGTTACCTTGGTGAGATCGTTAGCCCATCCCAGCCACGATTTTGCCAGCCACCAAATTTGTATCGTGTGCAGTGTTGGACCAATATATCTCCGTCTCTTAGTGCGGGGATAGAGGGCACCCAAATAGCCTGAGCGATCCATCTGGTATCTATCTAGGGTGCAAGCCGGGTCAGTCGGTGGGACGTACATCCAATGATTCATGGCCACCAGCTGAGAGGCCCAGTAGTACAGCCTGAGGTCTGACAATGCTATCCCCCCGTCGTACCACCCTTTTGTTAGTTTCTTAAATGCCACTCTAGGGGCCCTACCATCCCACAACAGTGTTTGTATCTCCCCCTCAACCGCTACAAGGTACGCATCTGGGATTCGGTGCGGGCAGTTCTGGAGAATATATAAAAATCGCAGGAGCGCCAACATTTTAAAAAGAGCAGCCCAGCCCACCAATGATAGAGGCAGCGACCTCCAGTGTTTTACGTCTGCTCGCAGTCTGGCCAATTTGGCTGCCAAATTATGACTATAAAAGAGAGCCGGGTCTGATGTAACAAAGACTCCTAGATATTTAAATCCTTCCACAGCAACTACTAACGTGCAGTCTTTGGGGAGATGGAGAGTCTGTCCCTGCAACACAAACAGCACAGACTTACCCCAGTTGATTGCATATCCCGAGTATTTCCCAAAGTTTGTAAAAATATTTAGAACAATGTGTATGGACTTATACGGGGAGGCAAGATACAACAATATGTCGTCGGCATATAGGGATATTGTGTCCTCACAATCCATTGTCCATCGCAAACCCCGCACCTCACAACTCGACGGATCCAGGCCGCCAGGGGTTGCAGCATAAGGGAGAACAGCAGCGAGGACAGTGGACACTCCTGTCTGGTGCCCCTTCTTAGTGTGAATGCCCGGGATGTATAATTATTAACCCTCACCTGCCCCTGTATGTCAGTGTACAACAGTTTCACCCATCCTATAAATTTAGGGCCCAGTCTGACCCTAGTGAGAACCTCAAATAAACACGGCCACTCTATGGAATCGAATGCCATTGAGGCATCCAAAGACAATATGACTGCGTCTTCCATAAAAAATTTCCTGCACGCCATCACATTGTGCAGTCGACGTATGTTAAGAGCCGTATTTCTTCTTGGCATAAAGCCAGACTGGTCTGGGTGTACCAAGGAGGAGATCACTGTCCCAAGTAACGTGGCAAGGACTTTCGCCAAGATCTTTGCCTCCACATTAATTAACGAGTTAGGCCTGTATGAGCTACAATCGTCCACAGGTTTCCCAGTCTTGTGGATAACAACAATACTAGCTATACGTTGGGCTGCTGGCAAATGTCCCCTCTCGTAGCTTTCCTCGTACATAGCCCGTAAGTGCCGGACAACCTGAGAGGCCATGACCTTGAGGAACTCAATGGGGGTGCCATTTGGTCCCATCGCTTTCCCAGACTTAATTTGGCCAATGGCTTTCTGGATTTCTTCATTTGTCAAGTCTTCATCTAGCGCTTCTCTATCTAGCTCCGAGAGTGCTGGCACGTCACTATCTACCAGAAGCTGGCGTGAGTCCTCTGCTGTATATGTAGTGGAAGGAGAATATACTCTTTTGAGGTGATCTGCAAATGCCTCTGCTATATCTTTGGGATGATGGAGGACCTCCCCACTAGGCAGTGTCAGTGGAGGCACCCACCTTGTACCCTGCTCCCTTCTTTCCAACCATGCCAGGGTTTTCCCGGCCCTGTCCCCCAGTTCATACCACCTATGTTGGGTGGCACGATGTGTAGCCATCATGTATTTGTGTGTCTTGAGTGTGTATTCATCCTGTTTCAGGGTCAATCTATGATGTGTACTGCTTGAGGGTTTATTTGCGTGCTCTGCCTCTAGCTCCTTTAAAACCACCTTATATGCCTCCCATTTAGTTTGTGCCGAGTCCACTGATCCTAGATTTTCCGTCAAATAATTCCCAGTTTGTACACATAGTTCTTCTTTATTGTCAGGTATTTTCAACAGCCATGGGTTAATAACTATAGTGGTACGCGTCTGCTGCTCCCCGTGAGTGAACTCAATCCCAATGGGGGAATGGGCCGAGATACCTCTGGGTAACGTCTCAGGGCATCTACAACTACCTATCGAGGCCGTGTATGTTAGGAAGTAGTCAATACAGGAAAGACTGCCACGTACACTAGAAGTATGAATATTAGGAATCTGCCATTTGTAGGTCCCGTGGGGTCTTTCCCAGGCTTGTGTATAATCACCATGGTGTGCCTCACAGGCTATGCTGCACACTTCTCCTTCCAACACTCTCCTTAAAGAGGGCTGGAATGTGAGCATTGGGTTAGTGGACTAATGTTTGTAGAATTGCGCCAGGAACAAATTCGGACCCAGGGTTTTGCCAGAGTTTAAGGAAGTGATGACACCCTGCAGTACTTTGAGCATAATGGGGGCCTCTTAGTCTTTTTGTTGTGTCTTGCTGAGGGAGCACATTGGGAGGTTATCCTCTATCGGGACCTCCCTGTCTTAAGGGGGTGGGGAATGAGCAGTGTATAGGGTAGAGTGATAGCCAGAAAATGCCCCAGCAAAGAGGGCAGCCTCGTGAACAAGTTTGCCATTTTTGCGGGATATGCAAGGAATCACTCTAGACTCCAGGTCTTAGCTCACTAGCCTGTACTAGAGGAGGCCAGCTTTATCACCCCATTCTAAAATATGATACTGGAACAATAACCAGTTGTGCTTGGCTGAACACAGTCTAATTTGTCAGACTTTTTCGACTGCGGCTGCTAATTGCCACCAAATGCCCTCTGGGGCACTATGGGAGGAGAAAGTGTATTCCAATTGTGTAATATGAGCTTCTAGTGTTACTGCATCGTGGTCTTCCTAGTACCAGTAATATAAGATTTAATGTGACCATAGGCCACCACCTTGAGCAACTTCCATATGGCAATGGCAGAGTCCACAGAGCCAACATTATTGTCAGAATACTTTGAGACCACTTGTGAATGCAATTGACTAAACGGTCATCTTTGAGCCACCAGGTCTTGAGCCACCAGTCGTTAGGCACAGCCAGCTTGCCCCTCCCCAAGCACAGTTCTACAGTAGAATGGTCATAGAGACTGCATGATAGGATAGTGATCTCCCTCACATTGGGCAAGCAGCGGGCCGGCATGACGTAGTCAATGCATTAGTTAGAAAGAGGAATAGAAGTGCAAGAAAAAGGTGAACTGTTTGGTGTGTGGGTGCTATTACCCCAAAATCTTGCAGCCTGAAGAAGATGGCCTAGCCAGCAAGTGGGGTTTCTCTAATGAGTCGACCTCCTACTGAGTGTGTCCAGCGTTGCTTTCATTACTGTGTTAAAATGTAATCCCCACTGAGTATGATAGTACTGGGGGGAGTGATGCCACATGGCTTGTCCTGCCCACCAGTGAGAAATTGATTAGTGCGGGGTGGATATACATGCTAAGAAAAGACCATGGATATTCCTCTAAAGTGCGTGTGAGAGTAAGGAATCAGCCTAGCGGGTCTGGGATGACTGATGTCATAAGGGAAAGGTGTTGCGTAGAAGTATGGCGATGCCCTGTATACCCTTGGTGTAGCCTGTATGGTATACCCGATTATAGACATATTGGCCCAGGAATTTACAGTGGTTGCCCAGCAGGCGTGTCTCCTGTAGAAGTAAGGAACTAATTTTTTTTATGTAGTGAAGCACTGCTTCCCGTTTGAACTTATCATTAAGCCATTAGTGTTTCAGATAAGGATTCAATAGAGCTACTCGGATGAAGGGGTCATCAGGGTGGTATGTAGAGTCATGTTGTCATGTCCGTGACCAATATAGTAGTGGGCCAATTGGAATATAGGAAAAGCAAGGCGGTTGCAGCCAGCAAACACCCCTGAAACCACCCCATCCTCCTCCCCCAAAACCAAGTGATAGGAGCCCACCCCGCCCTAAACTTCTCCCCAGAAAGTATCTGTCGCCCGAACAGTGGAACAAAAAGAAAGCACCAATATCCCCCAAACCATATAATGTTGTCAATAAGCTGCAGAAGTGTTTAGAGAGGAAAGAAAATGGAGAGAGGAGATGGGGACAGAGGTTATAAAGAGGAAGGTGCTCCAAAGCAGGATGTAAGCCCACTATTGTATGGGGTAAGTAGTTGTAGCAGTCAGTTCATGTCTCAGCAATGTCAGTGTATAAGATATTGGCTTCAGTGGGAGTTAAGGAGAGTTGGGGGCCAAGTGACACAGAATCAGCAGATCTATGACATCGTCTTTTATATCTACTATGACGTGGCAATTGCTTCCATGCATGCCCGGCCTCTGTTGGGCGGAGACAGCCTGGAAAAGCCACCCAAGTGTTCGCTGCTCCTCCACTGAGCTCCAGGCATCCTCAGGTGTATTAAAAAACAGTGTTTTCTCCTTGTATGTAAGCTAAACGCGTGCTGGGAAGATCAACATATATTGGTGTCCCATGGCCCAGAGCTTTTGGTGTGGTTGTTGCACTTTAACTGTGTAGTCTGGGAGATCATGACTGAGGTGGTGCTGCAGTGGAGTCAAACATGCTTGCATAAGGCCCTCAGGTTCACATTGCGGTCAGCATAGTTAAGAATATGCACATATAGTGGCTGTGGTGGGGACCCCAAGGGGCAGCTGCCCCACCAACCATCTGTGGATGCATTTGATGAGGAAGCAGGATCTCAAATACCTCACAGGAACCCATGTTTTAAGCTATTTTGCAACAAACATTGTAGGGTGGGGTCCTTTGGCACCCTCCAGGACCCCCACTATCTGGATGTTGTTTCTTCTAGAACGGCCCTCAGTATCCTCTGCCCTGGCGTCCAAGAAATGGCCTGCCTGCAGCAGGCCCCTATGTACAGTTTGGATAGTCCCAAGGTAGTTCTAGGCTTTCGAAATATGGCGCTCTACCTCTGATAGTTGATCCACTGCGTTCCTAAGACCCTGGTGGAGCAGTGAACATCCATGCTGATCTCTCCTATCTTACTTTCTAGAGAGGCCCTAAAATCATGTATGGCCTCTAAGAACGATGCAATGGATCCCTGAGTTTCATCATAGTCTGCCTCTTGCGGGGTCTCAGGCACTGTGCAAGGAGTGTGTAGGGTTGCAAATGTGTTTATCATTGCCTATTTATCTGGCAAGTAAGGCCAAAAAAAAGTGGGGGGGGCTCTGTATACCAAGTAGGTCCAGAACCCAGCGTGCCAGCACAGCCCAGGATTGTACTTGGGTGAGATACAAAAAAGGGGGGTCAATCAGCAGGACTCCTGGAGGTGCTACAGGAAAGTCTCATGTATAATGCCCATGAGTCATCTTCCAGGCCACTTGGGCGGTGGGGGTATTCTAGGATGAGCCCTGGATGCAGGGAGGTGAAAGAACAAGGCCTCACCTCTCATAATTCACCACCTCGGGTGGGAGGCCAAAAAGCGGAGAAATGTACTTGCACAGCTGGAAGAGGGTGCTAGTTGCTGACCAATTCTGACTGTCCCCTCCGCAGTAGTTCTGCAGTCACATGCAGGATCTCCTCACCTCTGGTATCTCACCGGGCTCAGAGCTCACTGTCAATCCAGCTTGCGGCACAGGTCACCACCGCTAACAGTCTAACAATTCTAATGCCCCCCTGTTCATGGGTATGAGGGAGGCCACCAGCATCTCCGGCAGGTCTCTGTCATACCAGGTGGGGGTCAGCCCTTGTTTTGGGGTGTCCTGGACCCTGTCCACCTCAGAGGCTCCATAGGCAGTAATTGTCTTGGCTCTCTGCTCCCAGGTTAAGGGAATGTCATCATCCTCTCGAGCAGGTCCCCAACACACCAATCAGGGATATCCCCAACCGCTGGATCTCCAAGGCCCGTCGGGCCTCACACAGCAAATCTCCCCAGAAAAAGGGTTGCCATGGGGTTATTATCTCCTCCTCATGCGTGAGTCCTGATGTAAGGAGTTACATTGCATTCCCTGAATAAATCAGGCACAGGGCTGCGAATTACACAACAGCCATCTTCAGCGGTTTGCCACACACCCTGAAAGAAGAGTTTTCAAATATACTCACAAACCATTACGCACCATTTCCTCCTGCCTTGACAACAATGAAAGAAATGGCATTGACATAATTATAATTGATAAACAGTCTTCATGATGCAAGCACACCCTGACCAAATCTTACTACACTTTCCATTGCCTGGTGCTGGAACTCAAACATGACACCTGTCAAGCCACCTTACTTAATGGTATGTACCATCCCTATGTAAGAACACATTTGTCAAGCAGTACATTGTGCTCCGCCAAATTGATTCTGTCTTCCAGCAACATCTTAAGTGACCTTGTAAATTGCAGTCACTGCAGAAGTATGGCCTAATCTCAGTTGACCTTCTTTCACTAAGTAATTCCATAACTCAATGCAGCACCAAGCTTGCTTTTGATATGGGGTCCATCTGGATCTCATGATCTTTACCAAGGGCAGTCTCCTATTTGAGGATCCCATACTAGTGGGCTGGTGCGACTGCTTTTTGTATTCCCTTCTTCATTTACTTTATGAAAACCAAGGTTACTTCAAGACTAAAGCTAAGCTCTAAAAATCACAGAAATTACCTGAGTCACCGGGGACATTGATCTCATCATACTGAGGTCTAGTGTCTCGAGTCTGTTGCTTTGTCCAACACCCAACTTTCCCATCAACAAACTTTCCTATCAAAAACTGCAAAGTGAACATGGTTATAGTCTTTAACAACTTAGACCACTTAAGAAAAAATACAATGAAATGCCCCAAAATACATCAGTAATACTTTTAAAAACTATTGGTCAGACAGAGGAGCATGCAAACACACATCTTTAGTGCAAAGGTATTGTTCCTCAAACCCTAGATAGAGTGATTCAGACAAACATTGTCCCAGAAAACAGAAAACTAGATCACATTGGCAAACTTGCTACAAATCCAACACAATACCCCAGTAGAAAAGCCTTGGGGGCTTATTTAAAAGCCCTGTGTACTTTTTTGTGCCATTCCATGGGTGCACCGGGTTTAGCCATAGCTACAAGGCCATGTAAAGCCATCTTGCTTGACTTTTCATGGCCTTGTATGTCTGGAGTAAGGCTAAGCAGTGCAAGCCGCTGCCTTGGCTTACTCTGCCTTAAAGAGGGGTTCCTTTGGTGTTGTTGTGGGTGTTCCCACGTGAAATACCCATGGACTTTGATACTGCCCAAGATTTACAATGTCTCGTAAACCTGGAGCCTCCCTAGGAAGTGTAGTGGGGAAACATGTTTACATTTCTCCTCATATTTTCCTTTTTCCACATTGAATGAGGAAAACGCCTCTTGTAATTGTTTTTGTGCAGGAAGGTGTCCCTTTCTGCACAAAAACAATCTTGCCAACAACATAGGCAGCCTTGCACCATGGTGCAAGGGTGCCTGCATTGGCGCCCGGCTGCTAATTGTGCGCCAGTGCGGCTGAAAGGACAGGAATGCACTGTATCGTGTAACTAGGGTGCATTCCTGCCCTTTTGAATTGCTGTAGGACATCGCAGCAAAATGACTTGCGGCACTGCCCTCCGCTAATTTCTTGTAAATATGTCCCTAGGTTTTTTTATCAAACAGTGAAAGGAATCAAATTTACACTCTCACGTTCCTACCACTGCACTTCCTGTTACTAGGTCACACCAGAAAATCCTCTGCTAACTGTGTGTTCTTTAATCATATACCACAGGATGATATGAACTGTCAAATTCTTAACATTAAATCTTCCAGTTACTGTACTGACCATATACCAGCAATGCTTAGGAATGACATGAACTAATGCTTCTTAACCTGTGGTCCAGGAATCCCTGCAAGTCCCCAATGCCTACTCAGGGGTCCTTGACTCCTCACTAAATTAAATAATAATAACCATATTAAGAAAGTGTATGTAAATAAAGGAGAAAAATTGAACATTTTAAAAAGTTCTGTAAATCTGAAGAAATTTGAAACTGAAGGCCAAAAATTAAGTATGTATCCTCTGATTTTTTGTGTGGGAGCAATGTAGGTGCATCAAAGAGAATATGGTATGGGGGATGGGCGGCCTCAAATGAATTTTTAAAAGTGCCACCTTCCAATTAATACTACAATTTTGCATTTCTTATATTTGATTGTCAATGAAATTAAATATTACCTCATATGTGTATTTGTTTGATGAATGGTTGTTTCTGTATTTTTGTGTATTGTTTTATGGTTCAAATTCTCAAATTGCTTTGGCCGGGTCCCTTGCTTCCAGTAGTGACTCAGTCAGGGCCGGCTTTAGAGCAGTACGACTAGTGCGGCCGCACTGGGTGTTGGCCTGTGGGGGGGGGGGGGAGCTGGTACCTCAGGGGGGAGCTGTGCTTAGCAATATATTATGATAGGAAAGATGAGGGGCACTTTTGCAGTTGGCAGTGAGAGAATCCAAGGAGGGGCTCATTGGACGTGGGGCGCCAAAAGTTATTGTTGCACCCGGCGCCACCAGCGCTAAAGCCGGCCCAAGACTCAGTGGGAACCCCTCCCCACCCCCCACCCCCGGATTCCAATAATGGCTCAGTGGATGTCCGCAGATTCCAATAATGATTCAGAAGGGTTCCATGGTTTCAAGTTATGATTAATTGGGGATCCACAGAAGTCAAAAGGTTAAGAACCACTGACAAAAGAGATCACACATTGAAGACAAGGGTGCACACTGGGGGGAAAGGACAACTACGTCTATTATTAAGATATATAGGACTATAATTAAGGCTAGAACTGTACGTCTTCTAGGAACAGGAAGGTTTTTAGAAAACTATTTCTGAAAGTTCATTTTAAGCAAAGACGTGTGTTTTGCGTTATGTTTTGCTAAGCAATGTCGGTCGAATTCATTGATACACAAGAAGCAGCAGAAAAAGTAGAGAGAGTCACATTCTGAATGGTTGGTAAAATAATTTACTCAAAAAGCTGCACTCTTGTGGAAGGCAGGACACTGCTACCGGGTCAATCCGATTGGCCAATTCATGGAAATAAATAGAAACACACAGTCCTCTGCACTAGGCACATTGTTTGCACTGAACTGCTTCAGCCATTTGCATCAATCAGACATGTGTCTTTCATTTCCTGACCAACTTTAAAAAACAGTTCATTTTCCCAGACATGGATCTTTGTTTTCCCATACGCACTGAATCTGAACTTCTAAATCATACCTTCTTGTCATTTTACTACATGAGACAGAAAAGTGGAACTATGCAAAAAGAGTATATAATCATCTCAGTGGTGACTGCAAGTTTCCAAAAGCAGCATTTCCTGTTTCCTTCACATGGAAGCAGTGGAAAGAGATGAGTATGGTATGAGAGCATCCGAGTCCCTCGGCTTCTGGTCTGTGCTTACAGTGTAATGATAACTTCTAGAGCCAACAGAAAGCAAATTGGCATGGCTAGGGAGAACAAAATAAACTGTGGTGAAGGCTGAGCTTACTGTATATACATTTCCAAATTGGTAAGAGATGCATTCTAAAGCTATGCTCCATTTTATATCTGTCTAAACTATCATGTAAAGGAAGTATGAGATTTCATTGAAACAAATCACTAACAAGAGGGGGTCACTGCAGGGTGGATGATGTGGCCTGCTGAGGAGTAGCTTTGACTTGCTGGGTATGCAATGTTTAGTTTTGCAGTCATGCAGAGAGCTCAAAGGCAACAGAGGGGCCAAGGAGTCACTGTAAGGAATTTCACCTCCTGCCAAACCAAACAGAGTTATGTGGCATGAATGAGAGGAAAATTAAGTGTCAGCATCTGCATCCATGGGTGTTTTATTAAGTGCAATCAATCCAATATAGTTTTATTTATTATATGTAATATAGCACCTGGTGGCCATGAGTGCCAGCGTCAACCTGTGGGTGTGTGGTGCCTGTCGTTTCCCGCTGGGAGCACCCACGCTTGGTGCGATCTAGCTCTGTGAACAGGAGCAGCTCTTCAATCAGTACCCAGGATCTGAAATAGTATGGGCCTCATTTATGACGCTCTACCGGCACTTTTACGCCCCCGGAGTGTCACTTTTTTGATGTTCCAGTAGCGCACTGTGCCACCGCATATTTAAAAGGCCACTTAAAGCCACTTTACATGACTTTTCATGACCTTATAAATATGTGCTCCTTTTATGCAGAAAACTGTGTGAAATGGGCATTCCATGGGTGTTGCTGTGGGGGTTCCCACACAACACCCATGGAACCTGACACATTCCCAGATTTACGAGGGATGTACGTTGTTACAACGCATGCTTTTACCACGCATGCTTTTACAACGCAGGTTTTTCAACGCAAGGCGTTACAACGACTTGCGTTCGGGGGTGCTGGATAATGAATAGTTTAATTTACTATTCCAACTCCAGTCCCCGTGGATGGATGGATGACGTTACAACGCAGGCTATTACAACGCCTGCCTTTACAACGCGGTTTTTACATCGCAATCCATTACAACGCATAGCGCTTTGGGGTGTTGGATAGTGAAAAGTTTAATTTACTATTCCAACACCAGTCCCCGTGGACACTAGGGAAGGTGTTGGATAGTAAATTAAACGTATTCCCTATCCTATAGCGCCCCCCAGCGCAATGCGTTGTAATGGTTTGCGTTGTAATGACCGCGTTGTAATGGTAGTGCGTTGTAAAAGTTTTGTTGTAATGGTTGTTCACCCCCGTGGATAGTAGGGAAGGTGTTGGATAGTAAATTAAACTATTACCTATCCTAGAGCGCCCCCAGCGCAATTCGTTGTAATGACTTGCGATGAAAAACCTGCGTTGTAAAGGCACTGCGTGGTAAAAGTTGCGTCGTAAAGGATGCTTCCCATTTACGAGGCATAGTAAACCTGGGAATGCGCCAGAACCTAACGCCACCCCAGGGCCCAGTGGTGAAGGGCCCAGGGGTGACTTTAGGGAGGCGCAACAAAGGGAAATTAAAACATTTCTCCTCTTGCTTTGCTTTCTCTAAGTGAAAAAGGATATCGCCTGAATTGATTGATTTTGTGCAGGAAGGTGTCCCTTCCTACACAAAATCAATCAGCCCCGCAACGCAGGCACCCTTGCACCATGGTGCAAAGGGGCCTGCGTTAGTGCACTGCATCCCATTGTGCGCCGGCGCTGGGGAAAAGGAAAGGAATGCGCTGTATCACATATATACAGCGCATTCCTGCCCTTCTCTTTTGCTGTAGGGCACCGCTGCAGGGAAACCTGAGGCTCTCCCCTATGGCAAAAGCCAATAAATGAGGCCCTTAATATGTAGATTGCGCATTATATGTTGCTTCATGTATCTCTTCTTGAGTGAGAAATAGGCATCAATATATAAAGAATAAAGGGCCATATGTATCAACACATTTCCCCATAGACACAGAATGGGCAAAACCCTTTGATACATCTGGCCCAAAGAGTGCTTCCTTTCTGTTTGAAGGAAACAGATCCTATGAACCCAATCAAAAAGCACAGAGTCCATTGTCTGTGTATTGCAGTTGTTTATTTCAGGGCACATCTTACAGGGTGGACGTGATCAGGGTCCATTGGGCGAAAATTACAGAATCTCTTCGGACAGGTGAATCCCAAGAGGGCTCTCCATAAATCACAAAATCAAATCACATGAATGCGCCTATGGACTCCTTTGGAGCCTGTTGCAGGCCTGTGGGAATTCCTCTCTGGTTCAGTCCAACAGTTGAAGATCCCTTGGAAGGGCTGCAGCAGCAGCCAGCCTAAGCACCTCTACTCTGCAGGCTCAGAACTCACGAATCTCAACTCAGTTCATCCTTCTGAACCACTGTATATCAACGCAGACCTCTGCTATTTCCCATCAGTGACTAGCCAATTACATTCACATATCATACATGCTGACATACACAAGACAGTCTGTCCTCTACCCCCTTGTTGCTAAGGGAAAGTTCTTGTAGGACATGTCACCACAGTACCAACTGTGGAGTCAATAGGAGTCCAAAATACAGAGGGCTATCACCATCTTGATTTGGTCTTGCAGCTGTTTCTGGGTTTTCTTTTGCATGCATCCAATTGCTCACCCTATCAGTTGGACAATTACATAGCAGTGGTTTCTGTACGAGGGCGGGGGCGCTTGGAAGAGGTGTGGCGCAGCGGCCAGGGCGACTGATGCTGGATGCTGACGATCACGGTTCGATCCCGGCTCTGGCAGCAGGGGTCTGCCCAGCACCATGTGATTCTGGGCAATAGCTCGCTTAATCTTCCCGACGGCCCCCAGCGCCTTGACACCTTCGGGTAATTGTTCGCGCTTTACAAATACTGGACACACACACCCCCGGCCTGCTGCCATCCGTGCAAGAAAAATAAAAAGGCAATATTTTTCCGACGTGCACACTGCAGCAGGCAGATGACCCAAGCCAAGGACGGAGGACGTGCCGCAGTAAGTATTATTTATTAATTTTAAATGTTATTCTAGTGGGGGTTTTTTACATTTGGAGGGAAGGGTGATTTATTTTGGGCTTTTGGAGGGAGGGGTATTTTATTTTGAGCTTTTCGAGGGGGGGTGGTTTACTTTGGGGTTTTGGAGTGAGGGGGTATTTTATTTCGTTTATTTGTGAAGTGATGGGGTATTACACTCGCTCACCATTTTCAAAGGATAACAGTCGCCGCTGCACTTATATCCTCTCCACACAGAACAGGTCCAGTTTGCTGGACCACATAGTATTAAAAACAACACTTCCCCACATTGGAGCATGTAGCCTCACTCATGGTCGGACTGGGGCAGAAAATAAACCCGGGCACCAAAATAAAAGTGGCTCAATTAGTGAAACAGCTACCTAAAATAAAAATGACCAACATTTCCAAACAGGGTAGTGTTGAAATTGCAAAGACACGTTATTCAGGAGTTTTGCAACGTATGTGAGATTGCATGCATTTGTGCTTGCTACAGGACATTTTTTAAACAAGTTTTTATTTCCATACAGGTGCATGTAAAATGAGCAGAACAAAGCATTACCTACATCGTCACAGTACAAAAGGCAATGCAGATAACCAATCAGCTGTTGACCAGAGTGGGTAGCGAGTAAGCATATATATTTTAGGTATAAAGGAACAGTTTAACAACAAACCCCCCCTCCCTACCCAACTAACCTCAACCCTTCCACCTCCCCAGAGCCATCACATCTCGCATCAATGAATCTGCCATACAGTAAAGAACAGAAAAAGGAACACCTGCCAGTACCCTCACAACAGAGCCCACGGAAAGTCATGCTATTGCTATGTTGATGCCCATCCCAGTGTACATTATTCAATTCAATTCAAGGATTCTTTATTCGATGATTAAAAATCACCATAAAAGCACATACATATATACATGATTAAAAAAAAAAATTCATTAAACCATTATCAGAATCCTAGAAATGATAGTTATTTACATATGACAAAAGAGGAAAGGAATTTGATACTTTAAAAAAGATTAATAACAGTTTCTAGGAATCATTCCTCTCCTCTGGTTGCCCTTAATCGGACCGCCACTTTGATAAAATTCATTATACAACACAATGTTAACAGATCAGATGCTTTCTGTAAATAGATTAAGGCCTCTCTAGCATGTTTCAGTTTAGCTTGTTTTAGGATTTTCACTAAAAATCTACGCCTGGGCATTAAATAAAAAGGGCACAGGAGTACAAAGTGAAGGGAATCCTGCGGAGACCTGTTGTCGCAGCCGCAGGTTCCCTTCTGCTCGGTTGTAGTTAAAAACCCTGCTGGTGATGCCAATAAATACGGAAGTAGATTTAATCTAAAACGGCACATCAGAAATCTGTCCTGAGCATTATGCATGAGGTACAAGTATGACTCCATTCCCTCTATGCTCATAACCAGGTTATGGGCCCTCACAGTCTTTTTGGGCCCTTCAGCCTCAGCTCTCTGTTGTACTTTTTGGTCTAAAAAAGCTTTTTTTACTAACGCTTTATGCTGTGGTACAATTGCTACCGGGTCAGTGAAGAGGTTCCTGTAACCGATAGCCTCTAGGGCACTCTTTACATAGTTGAGCCATGGGATTCTCATACATTTATCTCTTTCTAAGCAATCATTTAGGATTTCCCTGCTCAGAGACGCCTCAGGGTTGACCCAAATTTTTAGCCAGGCCACTATTGGTCTAAGTTTGACCAGATCTTCTAGGTAAGGCCTCCCCAGTTCCCTATGTGCTATGAAGCCAGCGGTGCTTGGGGGTACTCTCAGAATGGTTCTTAAGTATTTATTTTCTTCCCGCTGTAATTTCACAGTATTGACAAAGCCCCATACCTCTGCCCCATAGATCACTTTGGAGCAGCATATGGAGCTATACAGATTCATCACCTGTTCAGGGCTCCATCTTCCTACCCTCCTTCCATAACTTGCAATAGCACCATTAGTAGCAATCATTTTACAGCAGCGCTCCTCCACCAGGGAATTAAATTGTAAAGACCCGTCAAAGGTTAAGCCTAGATAGGAGAATGTTTTGACCTCTTCTATTTTATGGTTTCCTATCATGTACGTAAATTTAGTGCATGGTTTATTGCCAGCCAACAACACATATGATTTGCCCAGATTGACAAAAAGATCTAAAGAGCCCATAAACTTAACAAATCCATCAATCAAAATCTGTAAGCTCCTAGGCGTGCGTGCGAGCAGGACCGCGTCATCTGCATAAAGCAGTACGGGGATATGACGCGATCCCACCCTTGGACAATCTGTTTTTAAATTTAACAGGAACTGCTCCAGGTTATTTATATAGAGTGAGAATAAAAATGGGGCAAGAATACAGGTGTGCCTTTAATAATAATCTTAACTGAGGCAGCAATCAGAACAATGCCAAGGAGCAATCCTATTGTCTCAGGAACAGCAGCAATCAGAACAATGCTAAGGAGCGATCCTATTGTCTCAGGAACGGCAGCAATCAGAACAATGCCAAAGAGCGGTCCTATTGTATCAGGAACTGCAGCAATTAGAACAATGCCAAAGAGCGGTCCTATTGTATCGAAACTGCCTATGGCTGAAGAATAACTATGAAGGGTCTGAATTAGAATTGACATTAATGGACAATAACATGAAACATTGAAAGACAAACTCAAACCTGCAATTCCATAAAAACTCGACTGAATCAATGGTGGATGGTGACATTTGTAAGTGGTGAGGCGTAAACCTTCTGTGAGAGAGCACCGTGGCGAACAAGAGTGTGCAGCGAGTGAGCCGGAACA
Source organism: Lissotriton helveticus (assembly GCF_964261635.1). Lineage (NCBI taxonomy): Eukaryota > Metazoa > Chordata > Amphibia > Caudata > Salamandridae > Lissotriton > Lissotriton helveticus. The sequence continues at coordinate 1,255,312,968 of NC_136063.1, forward strand.
ATTAAAGGAGGGTTTGGGGTGCTTCTCTCCCTGACAACATTTTGAAAAAAGAGTGGGTCAATGGTGCATGTTCAAGCAAATTTGAGAAGCAAGAAGGTTGATAAAGCAATTGTGAAAGTGCAGTTATTACTTTAATAAAGGGATGTCATATAACAACAACATGGTAGCTGCTTATTCAGTATAACCACAGAGCTTCATAACAGACTTCAAAATACAATGCTGAGAACCTCACAGATTTTGTTTATTTAAACTGCAAATAACTAAACAAACAACTAAACAGGTAAAAAACTAGCAGCATTCCAGAAGAAATGTTATGATTAATGTATAGTTCACTTTCTGTAGACAAACTCTTGAGAAGTAGTCACACTGCACTTCAAAAAATGTTAATGTTTATATAGCGGGAACGCGACACAAAAGTATTAGCGCGGCTGGCTTTACGTGTGCACGCCAGTCAGTACACACGGAGGACACAATCGGTATCAGTCAATGTCTTCCCTCCAGTCCTCATACACACATAGTGAAGCACTGACTGGCGCGCTCCCGCGGTATTGTAATCAGGCAGCTCTCTCATCATCGAATCTGAACTTCCCTCTTCAGAGAATGCACTTGCTTTCTTCACATGATCCATGACCTTCCTAACACAACAAACTAAGGCAAAACTGGCTACAGTTGTTCTTTTCTAATGCCTTCTACTCTGAGATTTCAGTAGATAGGCCTATTTTTATATAGTGACCCAGAGTACACATATACCACCCTTTGATGCACAAACAACCTGCAGATGTGATGATATGATAGACCAATTGTTCTTTTTTCAAATCTGCTGATGCACTTTTGAAATCGATTTTTATGCTCACTTCCCCCACATGCATCTCTGTGACACATACTCACGCTTCAAATGCTGTGAACACACTGCCTACAGTAGAATTTCACTATTATTCACCATATATAATAATCCACGTTGAACTTTTCTTCATCCATACACCAACTACAGTGCAGTTGTCCATTTCTGGCATCTAGAGAGAGAAGTACCCTTAAAAGTGCTCTGTAGTGCTGCCTCCCTACTTCTTTAAATGTACACTGCTTGCCAGTATATCACATTAGACATCAAGCTCCCCACCAAGGGAGCAGAAAAAGACAAGTGAAAAATCAGTAAGTTCTCCTCAAAGATACAATGTAAATTTATATTCCTTATATACCCATGCCCATTGCAACAACACCTTCAGCGAAAGTGTGATACACCCATCTGGGCAGTGACAGGAATCTGACACAAGTGCAACAGAGCGGAGTATTTGCAGAGGGAAACTGACAAGGATAGCTTCACTTGATCAGGGGCGAATGATTCAAAATAAGAGGGGGCAGAAGAGACTCACAAAGCAAAAATGACAGGAAGCCCAGGGGACCTTGCCTCATGGAGGAAGAAGAGTACTGGAACTGGAAGACGGTCGGTGCAAAGGCTGACTGCTTAAACAGGCAATCAAGAAAGCAGGGAAAGACCTTGCCAAACAGGAGCAATCTTAGCATTTTGTCTCAATAATACACAAGGCCACTGGAAATTGAAGCTCTTTTCATTAGCACAACCATTAGCATATTGTAATAATGAGAACACATTCTATTATTTTCCACAGTCTGATTTTTACATCATCAGTTCTTTTGTTTCGATCTCTTTATTGTGTTGTAAATCGTTTTTCACCCATCTTGAAGAGGATATAGTTCATGCTCTGCAAAATCTCAAATATGTAAAGACAAATCTCGCACCTCTCCCCTCCTTCCACACTGCACACGGTCTGCACACGAGCTTCATACATATATGCCATAGTGTTTCGGTCTCTTATCCAACTGTCACCTTTCAACAGTCCGCATAGTCTTTCATTATGCCATCTAAAAGCCATGTGGGTACCTTGTTCACTACTTGTTGTCGTGGAATGGGTAGCTGTCCCAAAGCACTCCTCCCAGTTTTCAGTCATTTAATAACTGCCCCTGCCGGCTGGAGGAGCGGCCACATGGTGCATAGGGCGGTTAAGAAATGAACAACCGGGAGCCACGGGAGTGAGGCGCCATATTTATCCGAACACTTTGTGCAAGTTGTAAACTCACTTATAGTATGTCTACTCTGAACAGAATGGTGTCATCAAGTTTGTGTGACGTCTATTCACGCCGCTGCAGCCACTGCAGCCATAACCTATCGCTCAAGACCCCTCCAGATGACCAGTAAACTGCAATGTGTCTATGTATGAGGATGAGGCATAGGGCAAGCACACACTGTGAGGTCATCAGGAAATCATCCACTGGGAGCGTTCTCCACATCTCGCCTACACAAAATACCCCCGGAGCTTGATGTTTACATACAGGGGTCGGGTGATATTACCCAATAAACAGTATTCTGAACTCACATAGTTGAAAGTGCTTTCATATTATATAATGAAGGAAAAGAAGTTTGAGTGAAATAAAGTATTTACCCAAGAAAATTTAAGCGGGGAAGCCACAATTTGCAAATCAGCCACTAAATAGGTGTCTTTACTTCTATTAATACTTTGTTTTTACCTTGTTGTTCGTTTTTCATATAGCAGACACCACCTGAAGGTACTGGAGTGCTTTTCATGAGCACTAATGACATTACACAATGTCACCACTCATTGTTTATAGGTAGATTAAGTTATTTGCCCAAAATCACAGGATGAACCAACTCCAGGACTTGAAACTGGTTTCGCAGTTCTAAGTCTGCAACTAAGGCCCTAACACAACATCATGAGTATAGGGAAAATCAGTATTTTGGCGCTAACAAAAACAGAGTTTTAGACTCTGTTTTTAGGTGCACCAATAATATGTAAAACTGCCAAAAATGTCGATTCCTGTCACATGCTTCTATCTCCCTCTACAAAAATTAAGGCCAAAGCATTAAGGTTTGGTGTCTGAGTTAATTCTTGGAGAGGGAGATTAAAGCGTGTGTGAATGAAGTCGGCCATCAACATTTTAATGTTGATAGCTTTACAAAGTGTTCAAACAAAAACAGAGTTTAAAACAACTTTTTTCTCCCAGGCTATTTCTCAGTTTCACTAAATGTTTATTTTTCTTACCTTTATTTAACCTGTGTCAGGAGCACGCTGTAGCAGGCAGAGGGAACGTGACAATAATATTGTGCACTGGCCTGCAAGAACAGGTTACCGGCAGTGCAGTACTTCAAGCCTCACTCTCAGCCTCAGCCTCAGGAGAGATGCCTGCAGTGCTGAAGCCTGCCCAGAAATACTATTACGCAGGGCGTAGGACTCGGGGGCAGGAAAATACATTGGTTTCCAGAGTCCTGTACCCAGGGCCCGCCCAAGCTCACTTCTAAACCAATAGCTTTTGGGCGGGCTCAGGCTATATTCACAACTACGGGAGGTGGGGAGGAAAACAAAGGCAGGAGAGCTGACTTTATTTTGAGCTTTGACTTGAGTTTATCTCGACTTTAAGTAATTTTAAGCAACCAAAGCAGGTCATCCTGTAATTTGTGCTGCATCATCAGGGATCCATAGGATACTACACACCACACTGAATGTGTTGCAGCAAGAATGAGTGGCCTACATTCCAAATTCTAGACATGACTGGATATTCGCACAACAATCACTCAAATGACAGGATGCCTTGATCACCCTTAACCAACTGGCCTAAAGGAACATAAAAATAGACAACAAACCAGTCAAAATCATTCCACAGCATACCAAGGAAAACCTTGCTTTCTAGGCTACCCAAACGTCATGTCAAACCATAATCACACAAACTTAGTCAAAAATTTTACATCTCAATTGACAAAGACCCCATCAAGTTTTGCGACCACCTAGTCGGGCACTCCCAGTGGCATAATGGCCAGGAGAATGAATCCTCAAGCGTCTATTGCCTAGGCGTTTCCTTGTCATTCGCAAGTTTGCACACATCAAACCGATGAGGGTGATTGTAACTGCACTTCATCAATAAGTCACATGACCAGACTGCAATGTAACCTGATAGCACTGCAGTAAACATACATGCGCATCATATTAATTCATGCATCACTCTAATTTACTAGTGAGCCACTCAACATGAATCTCAGTCGCACTCACTCAGACCATGTATGCAGTCTACATACATACTTTCCAGACACTGCCATATACATAGGGAAATGGGGGCGCACAATGTATTAATTTGCCAAGAGCCAGCTCTTTTGCAGTCGTGACAAAAAGTGGAATCCAGTTACTCTAAAGAGTGGGAGTAAGGGGGGGAGCATTTAAAGAGACTGGAAGCAAGTAGGAAGATGGGATGGGACCGAGAAATACAGAGGTGCCCAGGTTTCAGAGTTTGGTGCCAGGTGGAAAACGGAAAGGAAGCAGGAACCTGGCAGGGAGTTGGGAAGTGTAGTGGAATCAAGATATGTTGTATGAGACGAATATGGGTAGAAGAGCTGGGGCACAGCCCGGGGTCCGTGTCGGAAAGAGGATGGGAGAGGGCAGAGGACAGTGCATGGATGTCAAGTTTTCACTATTTCACGTGTGACGTTTCAATGCCTTATGAGTGACACTTTAAGTGACATTATTTATCTCTCAGCTGGACAGGTTATAAAAATTAGCAAGCTTCAGGAATTACGAAGCTGGTGAACGTTTTATTATTTTTTTCTAAAAAGAGGGACGAAAGAGTCTGTGCATGGTCTTTGTGCTGCTCGAGTTTACAAATTGGGTGTAAAAAAAAATCCAAATGCTTCCATGTTTTTATGAGAGTGTAGGGAAGAGATTTCTGTAACTGGAAAAATGTTTTCGAAGTGAGTAAAAGTAAAGCAGACCCCAACACGTTTTTTTCCAGTGAACCATGCGCCAGTTTAGGTTTTGTTGTAGATTAGAAACATTATTTCAGTACATTTTGGTGCATCCCCCTAACTGCACGAAAATGAAAGCATGCATATAAAATAAAGAGCTTTGAAGTTTTTGATTCCGAAGTTTATATATTTTTTGGGCAATATTATTAACGTGTGTCAAAAGTTGCTTACTTTTAGTAACTTGTTGTCTGTTGGCCTCTTCTTATCTGTCTTCCATTGCCAACTGTTATCCCAGTCTCAGTCTCCGGAGAGATGCCTGCAGTGCTGAAGCCTGCCTAGAATACTATTACGCAGGGCGTAGGACTCGGAGCAGAGGCAGGAAAATACATTTGTTTTCGGAGTCCTGAACCCTAAGCCCGCCCAAGCTCACTTCTAAATCAATAGCTTTTGGGCGGGCTCAGGCTATTTTCACATTAAGGGGTCGATTATGATGGCGGACGGACTTGTGTCCGTCCGCCACCACTGAGTATGAGGGACCGTCCGCATGGGCAGCGGCGGTCCCTCCATGGCAATTAGGATGTGACCGCCACCCTGGCGGTCACATCCTGTAATTTTTACATTGCGGAGGGTGCTGCTTGAAGCGGAAGCCCACTGCCGGCCCGGAGGATGCGGGAAAACCGCTGGGGAGGCACAAAAGACCCACCGCCAAATTAGGATGGCGGTGAGTCTCAAAATCGGTCCGCAGCTTTTCCGCCGCGGTCGCCTTCCGACCGCGGCGGAAAAGCTCTAACATGGCTGGCAGTGTCTATCAGACACCGCCAGCCATATTAGGATGGGGGTGAACAGATGCCTTCCCGCGGCAAATTCTCCGCCGTGGAAAGGCATACGGTGATTTCTTTGGGGGCCCGTTGCGGGCCCCCAGGGTGAGTGGGGGTGTGGGGGGTGCACATGGGGGGTACCTATGGTACCCCCCTGCATTTGCGTGCACGAAGCGGCAGGCACCGCGCATTTTTACATTGCGGCGGGTGCTGCTTCAAGCAGCACCCGCCGCAATGTAAAAAATACAGGATGTGACCGCCCGCGTGCCGGTCACATCCTAATTGCCATGGAGGGACCGCCGCTGCCCATGCGGACGGTCCCTCATACTCAGTGGAGGCGGAGGGACGCAAGTCCGTCCGCCATCATAATCGACCCCTTAATCGGCCCCTAACTACGGGAGTTGGAGAGGAAAACAAAGGCTGGAGAGCTGACGTCATTTTGAGCTTTGACTTGAGTTTAGCTGGACTTTAAGTTATTTTAATAAGCCGAAGCAGGTCGTTCTGTAATTTGTGCTGCATCATATGGAATCAGATTTCTGGATGTTTGACTCGGGAGGCGGGAGACTAGCCTTCGAATCGGTAGTCTCCCGCCTGACATTATCAAGAGGGCTCGCATGTCTGCATATTTAATTACTGAAGAGCATCTGAGGCCCAGCCGGGGCTCAGGCGTGCGACGTGCGTGGGCACCATTTAATTTGTTTGTGCCCCATTTAGTTCATGACAAAGAGGCATGCTGAGTGAGGGGCCCCTGGAGAGTGCCCCCCCCCCCGCAGCGCAGGGGCTGTGGGGGCCTGTGTTACGCCCCTGTTGAGATGCTGACATCGAGGACGGACTGGGGCTGAGTTCGGGAAAATTTGACCAAGTCTTCCCAGCTTAAGATTGTCCTGTTAAGGAGATTAAACTGTATTAATTGGAACCAGGTCCGATGGGACACTCTGAGGGGGTAGGGAAGTATCTGACGCTAATCAGAGTCAAGGAAAACACAGGCGAGGTCTCCCTTCCAGACCCCTCGGAGCGCCGCACAAGTCTGGTCTGGCTATTGCAGGAAGGCTCTGTAGAGCCATGTGATGAGTGTACCCCATGTTCCTGTCCAGTAGAGAGTTTGGAAATCTTCATGTTTGGGTAGCGCCACATCCCATATGTAAAACAACTGACATAAGGATCATTTGACACTCTCATATGTCAAGAATTGCCCAGGGGGGAGGCCACACTCAGGCATTATGGTAGGGAAGGGCATCAGCTCCCCATTCTGGAAGAGGTCACCCACCGTGGAAATGCCCGCCACATGCAAGTCTGCAGTTTACCTAGTCTTAACAAACCCATAGTGGTTGGGAGGCCAACCAAAGGAATAGCCAGAGCTAAAGGGGGTGTGTCCGGCCATCAGTTTACCCACCTTAGACAGGCACACTGTGGCCATCTGGAACAAGACCATAGATTGAACTGAACCGCGCACGGAATGATAGAGAGTTCAATGCAACAGGCCATTTCTGAAGTCATTCATAGATAGCCCCTCCTCATGAGGAGAGCTGGCCGTCATCCACAGGGCCACCCATTGCAACTGACCTGTCAAATATTCAGTGGCAGCTGGCATCTACTGAGGGTGGGGGGCGGGCAAACAAAAGAAAAATATGAAAAACACTTACCGGATGCTGATGACGACTTCTCACTCTGACCTCGTCACCTTTGACTGCAGCTCAGGCTCCAGCAAACTCCCTCAACCAATCATGGCCTGCTGAGTGCTGCTAACCTGCATGCAAGCAGTGCCCTGATTGGTGGGAGTGGCCTCTCTCGGCACTCCCAAGGGTACTGGATGCTTGCACTTGCTCTCAACCTTGCTGTCTTAAGACAGCTGGGTTGAGAGGTTTAAAGTGCGCATGTGTGGCTGGCTGTCTCAAGACGGCTGGCCAAAGATACATGCGCACTTTAAACAAGTGCAAAGGCAGCCCTCTACCCACCACTCCTCCCTGCTCACTTAGCAGGCCCCACCCCATCCTGACGCTTGGTGCAGGAAGGGACGATAAAAATAAAATGGTAATCAATTACTATTTTATATTTGATTTCTGGGGGTTTGGGGGGCATGTAAGTGAGGCGATGCTCCTCAGCTCCAATGGAGGAGCCACCCCTACAACTATTAGCATTTGAAATCAAGGAGAGAAAGCCCCATGCCTCCACCGGCAGCCGCAATGTAGCAAGTGCAACACCCCAAAGCAGAGACACCAGATAAGAATTTAGTTGATAAAAAAAAGAATAAAAATAGTAAGGTTAACATAATAAAATGGGAGCTGAAGGGACCACCATCTTCTCCAAGGCCACCCTCCCAATCACCAACAGAGGCAGAAACTCCCAAAAAGCTTGCTTGCTACAGTCAATGCTTGCGGCTATATTGGGGAAATCATTAGTAAAAACCCTGCTCACCAAACCAAAAACACAGGTACACTAACCTCCAAAAAACAAAGCCACACACTTATCAATTAGATCAGCCCCTTGCACACTGCCTGATGGCCCTATAGTTCAGCCCGACCCTGACCGCACTCCTTCTATGTACTGAAGTCTCCATAGCCTGCATATATTGCTTACTTGCTGATACAGCACCAACCATATTAGCTGCTGATTTAAGACCAGGAATAAATTAGTGATCAGAGGCTGGTGTGTACATTGCACAGTAGCACAATAGCTTGCTGTCTAAAGTACAACCTATTTAACCGCATGCGTGCGGGCGGAATTCCGCTCGTACGCTGAGATTTTTCAAAGCGCATGTTACGTGACGAGCTGGGCTCGTCATCAGCGTAGCAGGAGGCTACCTCATGACGAGCCCAGCTCGTCATCAGCGTCGAAGGGGTTAATAGTGAGAGGAGAATGGACACTATTTTCGGGGGAAAACAAAGAGAAATACCATGGGGCAGATTTACAATAAAGTAACGCAGTGTGATGCAGCAAGTCCTTTTGCTGCGCTGCATTAGTTTCGAAGCACAGGAATGCAACATATTTACAACAATATGTCGCATCTCTGTGCTTCCACCTCCGCTGGTGCACAAACTGCTGCCATGCGCAGACGCAGTCACTCTTGCACCATGGTGCAAGGACGCCTGCGTCATGGGGATGATTGTTTATGTGCAGGAAGAGTTCCCTTCCTGTACATAAACAATCAGAAATGGTGTTTTACAACTCCTATGTGTGCTGCTTGAGCACACATAGAACTTGCAAAACGTCATTGGTTTAATGATTGTTTATGTGCAGGAAGGGACACCTTCTTGTACATAAACAATCACCAGAGGTGATTTCCTCTTTCTATGGGTGCTGCAGAATGCAGCACCGGTAGAAAGAGGAAAATAACGAGGAGAAATAAATACATTTCTCCTTGTTGGGCCTCCCTACGCCTCCCCTGGGGAGACGTAGCATTCAGACGCATTTCCAGATTTACACTTTCTTGTAAATCTAGAAATGTGTCAGGTTCCATGGATGTTGCGTGGGAACATCCATAGCAACACCCATGGAACGCCCCTTTCACACAAAGTGCTGCGTGTAAAGGGACCGTATATACAGGGACAGAAAAGTCACGCAGGGTCGCTTTTCCTGCCCTTGTAAAAATGCTGAAGCAAAATGCGCTGCTGGTGCATCCCAAAAAGAGACGCATCAGTGGCGCAAGGAGCTTGTAAATCTGCCCCCATGTCTTGAGAATGTGAATTGTGTGAAGCCATAGGGTCAGATTTACAATGAAAGTGACTCAGTGCATTCTGCAAGCCATTTGGCTGCGCTTCACGGAGTCACTTTCAAAGCACAGGGATGCGACATATTTACAACAATATGTCGCATCTCTGTGCTTCCCCCTGCGTTGGCGCACAAACTGCAGCCATGCGCTTGCGCAGACACCCTTGCACCATGGTGCAAGGATGCCGGCTTCGACGGGGAGATTGTTTTTGTGCAGGAAGGGCACCTCAATCATATTACTGTGGTACTCTTGTTCTTCTGGAAATTCCTATGTTCAAGAAACGATAAATCAGCTAGTGTTCCTTCGCTGGTGTGCACCCAGAAAATGAAACTCGATTACTCCATGGGCACACGCCAACCCCTTGTTTGATACCTTCATAATAACTTAAAATTCCTACTGATTGATACAGACTTGCTTACTTAATCTCTCTACATTATGTGACTTTTTTACATAGAATCGTTTGTGTTCCCACTACTTGTCCTTAGAGCAATGATGTCTCCTTAACATCCAGCAAACGTCTATGAGTCATTATGTTTGGTCAATTTCCTATGGATATTGTGCAGTGCTCTGACACCCCTGGGCCTTATACGTTCTATATAACAATGCTAACATATACATACATATCTTGAGTGATGCGTTAACCTTGCTGCAGTTATTGCCATGCCTTCCTGCAGAGTAAATTACAAGTATATAATCCTCTAATGGAGTCCCTCGAAGTCTGAAAGGGAAGATTCTCCATTTCAGCACCATTGCTAAGGTGCGCTTTCACCTCTGCAACGAGAAATATTTGAAGCCCCATATCCAAGGGACTCAGAGGGACACACGATTACATCTACCCCATTTAGAAGCTAAAAGTCAGTTGGGTCCTGGTAAGCATTTCTACATAGTTTTATGGTGGGTGAAGCAAAGATGATTTTGTTAAACTACACGGTTGGATTTGGGTAGTTTTCCTTCCCGCCTTCCACAAAGAATTTGGATTCTCAATATTCACAGATCTTAGTCAATAAAGTCTCTTATTGCTTTTTTTGTGAAACACCAAGAAAAGTCCTTTCAATTCTGCAATTTACAGGGAGCAACCTTCAGACAGTGTTCAGATAGGTTGGTATCTGTGGGGAACATCCTTTACAATGCAACTTTTACAACGCACTACCATTACGACGCAACTTTTACAATGCAAGTTATTACAACGCATTGCGCTGGGGGGCGCTCTAGGATAGGGAATAGTTTAATTACTATCCAACACCTTCCCTACTATCCACGGGGACTGGAGTTGGAATAGTAAATTAAACTATTCACTATCCGGCGCCCCCCAACGCAAATCGTTGTAACGACTTGCGTTGTAAAACCTGCGTCGTAATGGCATGCGTTGTAAAAGCATGCGTTGAAACGTCATACATCCGTATCTGTCCAAGGAGAAGAAAGAAGACAGCAATCACACCCTCCATGCAAACCTTGGCTTAACTCCCTTCTCTCAAACCCAGTTACACTTCATGTCAAATGTACAATGCAACAGCAACCGTTTACATTTGACTGGAGAGGAGGGAAGGCAGCAGTCACACACTCCATGGCAACTTTGGCTTCAACTTGCTGACTTTCTCGTCTCTCAGCTCTATGTATGGTTGGTCTTGGCTAGGGCTGAGTAGGGTTTTGCTTTCCTGATGCCCTGATGGGTAATCTCTCTCTGGAACATTTTATGTATTTATTTATTTGAAACATTGTATATAGCAAGAACATGACCCATGCAGGTATCAGAGCGCTTTTCAGATAATAAGGAGCAGATATGTTTAAAACCCATATGGGGATATTTACAAAAAAGTCACGCAAAGTAGCACCCTTCAAGGCTGAGCTGCGTTGCGCGACAGGGAGGGAGCAGGAGAGCGCCATATTTACAGAGATATGGCTCTCTCCTCCTCTTTCCCTTGCACCGGTGCTGATTTCAGCAGCCTTTCGTCATGCACACAACTTAGCACCATAGCTCTAGGGTGTGTGCATGAGTCTAGTTTAGGTTTTGTACAGGAAGGGTACCCTTGTACAAAATGCTATGTCTAGACACGATGAAAAGCTATTCCCACTGTGTATGCATGCTGCACAGTGCAGCACTCATGCAAATTCGGAAAAGCACAGAGAAATGAAAGCATTTCTCTTGTTAGTACCTCCTTGGAGGGGCGTTAACTTTTGGCGCAAAACCATGTCTACAAATCTTTGTAAATATTGTTTTGTATCAAAAGGCATGGGTGGTTGCATAGTAAAGCCCATGTTCCACCCATGTAATGCCCCCTCAGCGCTAAGTAATGCAATGCAGTGCTTTGTGCTAGTTTGCGCTACTTTGAAGGTGCTTTCCAACACAAAACAAGCTTTGGGCTGGAAAGTAAATAGCAAAAAACATTTCACGCTGGTTAGAGTCACTTTTGTGATGCTAACCCAGCTCAAAATGTTTGTAAATCTCGCCCATAGTGTGATAAACAGGAAGATAACAAGGCAACGCCCCAAAAGAAGGTGTGGATCCTTTAATGTCAAAACAGATTGGCCAGAAAGACAATAACATGACAAGTGAGAAATAATAATAATTACAGAAATTGGCACAGTACAGGTTAAGGCAACACCCTAGAAGAGAGTGGTGACTATGTTAATACAGATAGAACAGAAAAGGCAATAACATAACAAGCGAGCAATGATCATAATGTCAGAATCTATATAGGAACAGGATTAGGATACCCCCAGATAAGGGCAGCGTCACCACAATGTAGAGACAGATAGCATAGACCAAATAGCAGAAATCCTGAGTGCAGTTGACAAGTCATAATATGCTAGGAGAGAGAAGGTCTTAGGATCAAGGGAAAAAATATGTTTAAAAATAGTAGTTTAACTTGTCTCTTGAAAGATGTGGCTGAAGGGTAATCTAATATTTACCCAAAAAGATCCTGAAGGTTCCTATTGGTTCATTTCCTGTTCTAAACCGATAATCGTTACATACTTTTATATGGTTACCCCAGGATACTGCTGTTTGACATGTTTGTGGTCTGGTATGTGATTCCAAATTATGGGGGTTCTCTAGGTGGCTCGCAACCTTCCATTTGAGGTCACCTGCGCAACTCGTGGGAGCCAACTGTAAATGCGAAGTCCTCCTCAGTGATGAAAACATGATACTGCAGCTTCTGTGGTTAACCAACAAAGGCTTGTTTGTAGTTATGTGTCGACAAGGTAAACATTCTTTGGCAGGCATAATTAAGTGGTTGCTTCCATATACGTCTGTGTACGATATAGAGTCATGCACCACTAGTCAGAGTTGAACAAAAATAAATGTTTATGAGATATTATCTCTGAAATTCATCTACAAACAAAATCCCTTGTAGGCAAACTTTCACTTATTTCAAACTCATTCAGTATCAGCAGCAACTGGTTATTTCATCGAACTTTGCACATTTATTCCACGCCTTATATTAAGAATCAGCACTATTTTCGTGTTGTTTTAAATCTGCTCTCCCAGAAGCAACCTGAAACAAGCACTGGCAAAGCCAATCAGTTTTACCTATGCAAGGTCTATTGGCGTTGTCAATGTTTTTTAGACATGTTGCACAAGAGCGCAGGCTGCTGTGTAACCTAACTTAAAGTAAAGAAAACAAAATCGTATGATGATGATTGACCACTCAAAGTGCTTTTTTTTCTTTAAGCCATGTTGTACTACAGTCTGAGATATATGTCTAAAGATAGTGAGGGTCAAACAACGCAAGGGAGGGAGGGAGCTGCAACAACGGACAGCGGGGCAAGGGCAGCGGAAAGCAACATAAGGGAGGTGTGGGGCAGGAAGGAGCAGCAGCAATAAACAGCGGGAGAATTGCAGGGGTGTAAGTGACACAGTGGATGGCAGGGGAGGATGGAGGGAGCCGGAGCACAATAGGTATTGGGAGGATGGAACGCGACATGAAGGAGGTGCAGGGAGGAGAGAAGGAGCAGCAATACAATGGACAACAGTAAGAAGGGGCGGAAATTAGAGCAAGGGTAGAGACGTTGCAAGGAGGGAGGGACTGGAGACACATACACTCCTACAGGCTGCATGACAATACGCTTTTTTTTAAAGTATATACAGAAGAATTCAGTCAGTAGAAGTACAAAGGCCATGACAGGAAATTGTACTTGGTCCATGCTCCATGACAGAGACAAAAATTGAAGCCCCAGAAGGAAGCAGGAGGCGAGCAGAAGCACTGACCAATAAGAAGCAAGGAAAAGAGAATGACATCAAAGCCAACTAATGGTAAGCAATGGTAAGTAAGCCAGTTTTCGCTTTTTTTTCCCATATAAATGATTTCACGAACAGAGCATGCGCAGTCTCCGGCAAAACCCTGAAATGGGGGCCTGGCTACTGTACAGCAGCGTGTCCCATCTGGGAGACGTCCCCTAGTCACAGCTCATATGACCCCTATAGGGTGTTCTCAATTGTTGATGAATTCCAATTAATCACAATGTTTGTTTAGTTCGTATTCGTTTACTTTTCTTATTTTCAAGAATTTCTTCGATCTCTTAAATTCATTTTCAATTTCAAACGAATTCAATTGATTAACATCCTTATAACATATCCATAATCCAATGCATTTCGGCTGCTATTGAGCCTTCATCAGGGATATATGTCTATAATCAAAAAGATATAATACATGAGGTGACAGAAACCATAAATTCCACATATAATGAATTTCCAGATTGAGAACTATCTATTAAATACAAAAATAGTGAAAAGGCCAACGCCCCCAGTAATAAACATCAAAATAGTATAAACCTAATGAGCCAGAATTAATTCACCTGTGACATGATAAAGGGACAGTACATACAAATCGAAAATAATCACAAATTCTTATCCATTGGATGATATTAGAATGTCTAATGATATAACCACAACCTGATGGTTATCGAGTTCAATTATAATAATTACGCGCTCATCTCATGTTCAAGCGTTTCAAAGATTAATTACGCGCCATAGGTAATTATCATACAAGATATATGAATGAACATCAAAATAAATTCACCCGTAACATGATAAAGGAACAGAGCATATAAGTCGAAAATAAACGCAAATTCTTATCCTATAAATGATGTTTAGAATGTCAAAGGATATAACAACAACCAGATTGTTATCGAGTTGAAATATAGTAGTTACGCGCTCATCTCATGTTCCAGCGTTTCAAAAGTTCATTATGCGCCATGGCAATCAGCACTCGAGGTGTGTGGCGTTATTTAAACCGAGACCAATACGGTAGAAAAGGGAAACAAACTGTTCCTACGATCCTAATGCCAAGTTCTTAATAATTAACTTACATAAGTAAGAAGCAGTAGCGTATCGAGTGTCCGTAGCTCGAGTGTAAAGTCAGTCGGCATTTGAACCCGCGGTTAGAAGTTAATGCTGCAACATAAAGGAAGGACTAACATTATGGCTGTGAGAATAGGCGCCATATTGGAATGATGTAAACAGCTAAAGAAAGCATGGGTGCCATATTGAAACGATGTTAACAGCCCAAAAAATCATTGATAGTTTTAGAATAAGAAGCATACATTCATGATACAACCATATTACGTGATCAAAATAAATAATGTAAAAAATAAGCGATGTAAAAAATAATAAATAAATTGGGAAAATTGAAAAAAACTGGCAAATGGCGGTCAATCATAGGCATGTCTAGCAAGTGCATAGTCAATAAAGTTAATTGAAAGAACTACAGGTAACAAATAAATTCAACCCTGTCATTCATCCCATTTGGCTTCAAAGTGTCTAATTTGTAAATCCAAAAGTTTTCACGTTTCAAAAGCAATTTGTTATTATCAACTCCTTCATGTTTAGAAACAATCTCCAAGATCAAAAATCTCAATTGGCTGATATTATGTGCAGCTTCCTGAAAATGGATAGCAACTGTGGATTTTGTGGATTTGTTGTGAATATTGGATTTGTGCTCATTCAAGCGAATCTTCATTTTCCGCTCAGTTTTACTCACATATCCTTGTCCACAAGGACATTTCAGTAGATAAATAATGTTAGTACTGTCGCAGGTAGCATTGACTTTCAGTTTGATCTTGTAACCCTTGCTTGGATGTGTCATGACGTTTCCTTTGATTATACAGTTGCAATGACTGCAATTATAACAAGGCAATGTTCCTTTGAAAGTCTGATTTTCACTCAAGTCCTTAGCCTTAGTTAAACTTCTTAAATTTGGAGATCGTTGATAAGCAAATAGTGGTAATTCATTGAATATGTTGTTGAAATCCGGTTCTTGAGATAACAATATCCAATGTTTTTTGACAATTTTTTTGAAAATATTGCTTTTAGTGGTGTATTTCGACACCATTACCATTCTAGTGGTTTCTATACTCTTTTGAGTTTTTTGTAAAAGTTCTGTTCTATTTTTTGCTGCACAACGTGTTCGTGCTTCTTCCAAAATTTTGATGGGATATTCTCTCTCCTTGAATCTCGTTTCCATTTCCTGAATTCTTAATGCAGACTTATCCACGAAAGAAACAATGCGCTTGACTCTAAGCATTTGAGAGTACGGCAAGTGTTTTTTAAGAGAATCCTGGTGAAAACTCTTGTAATGCAGAAGGTTATTGCGATCAGTAGCTTTTCTGTAGATATCAGTTTCAAACCCAGAATTTGTTCTGGATACTTGTACATCTAAAAGTTTGATTTTGTTTCTATTTACCTCCGAGGTAAATTGATTTTGTTCATCTCGGGAATTCAAGGTAAAGATGGCATCCAATAATGACTCTTCCGAGCCAGTCCAAATGATGAACATATCATCAATGTATCATAATATCAGTCTGGCTTGAGATTTCCATGGTTCTTGGTTCAAGATATGTTCCTCCTCAAAGGATTTCATAAAGATATTAGCGTACCCAGGGGCTGCTGAATTTCCCATAGCCGTTCCTGTCTGCTAGAGATAAAATTGATTCTTCCAGCAAAAATAGCTGTGGTACAGGGTGAAATAAAGAAGTTCCATGAGAAACACCTTCAATTGTTCATCAAGTTCGGTTTCCAAGAGGGCCTGTTCAACAGCTTCTATACCTTTTTGGTGAGGTATGGATGTATATAAGGATTTGACATCCATACTACACATCACTATTTGTTCATCCGAAGAGATATTCACTTGCTCAAGAATATTTAAAAAGTGGGTCGTGTCTCTGACATAAGTCCTCATTCCCATCACACAGGGCTGCAGATACCTGTCTAGAAGTTGTCCAATAGGTTGATGAATACTACCCACAGTTGAGACGATAGGTCGGAAAGGAGGTTTTTCTAAAGACTTATGAATTTTTTGGTAACATGTATATTGTAGGGCTCCTTGGATGGCAGGTAATCAAAAACTTTTTCGTTCTTTCATTTATTACACCGTTTTCAAATGCCTTGTTGATCAATGTTTCAAGTTGTTTAGAAAACAATTCAGTAGGGTTATCATCCAACGGTAAATAAATAGTTTTGTCATTTAAGTGAGCTTCAACTTCTTGTTCGTAATGTGAAGTTTTCATTATAACAATAGCACCGCCTTTATCCGCCTTTTGGCAGATTAGCTCCGGATTCCTTGCAATATTTATGAGAGCATCTTTCTGTTTATTGGTTAAATTATGTTTCCTGTCCTTCTTGTTGAAACCCAATTTGGATATTTCTAATTTAACCAAATTTTCAAAAGTGTCCAATGTTTTATGAGAAATTGGAGCAATGTATGTGCTCTGGGGTGATAAACCAAGTAATTGATCTTCTTTATCTTCTTTTTTGTCGGTAACTACATTATCAAAAAAGTGACGTAGGCGAAGTTTTCTCATCAGCTTGTAAAAACTCACTTCCATTTCTAGTTTATCTGCTTCAACAGTTGGAACGAATGATAATCCTTTCTGTAATGCTTCTATAGTGATTTTATCCAAAGGTGTATCTGAGATGTTGATTACTAGATTCGTCTCCATTAAGTTTTCTTTGGCTTGTCCTTCTTCTTGTCGGTTGCACTCCGTGTGGTGGGAGCCTCTTTTTCTTTCTCCTTTCCTTTTACTCCTCCTGGTTCGTCTCTTTTTGAGTGGCCCTTCTCTAAAAAATACTCCCCATTTCTTTGTTGTTGTTGTCGTTCTGTGCTAGAGCTAGATGTTGAAGCTTGTGAATCTGGAGAAACTCGTGTTTGTTCAATGACCGGTTGCTGTCTTGATTTTCCTATGTTTCTCTGCCGAGAATGTTGATCACTATCAGAAGATTTTTTTTTATTGGAGTTCATGGTGCAATAAGGAAATACATAAGTACATAACCATAAGCAAGGTTTAAGAACATCTGATACATATATGACCAATTAAAGAACACATATTTTATATGGGGGTAAAAAATTATATAAAGATCTGTCAATAAATATAGCAATACAGTACATTTCAAATTCTTATTCTGTCGTGTATTCCTATAGGTTCTGAATCGATCCCCCTATTCCTGACCCTATTCTGGTTAAACTAACTATCAAGTTAACTAACAGTCAGCCCATGAGGCAAGAACAGCCCCCATGATGCAGATACCGTTATCTGACGCAGTCCCACTACGGCACAGGAACGTGTTATCTGATTAGGTCATAACGCTTGAGATCTAATTAGACAAGCGACATTCCTCCAGCCCCTGATAAGGCATACGACGTTCTCATAACAAATCAAACCTATGACAACCTGGAAAATCCGTGCGGCCATTGTTTTGATTTCACAGAGAACTTTAGTAAAGAATGTGCTAACGAGCAAGTCGTATGACATCTTTATTGACGTATCTATGTCCATCTTTACGTCAATCTCGGCACCTTTAAGGTATAAATATTGCCGATCTTGCCCTATGCAAACACACGCGTGGTGACAAGACGGAGCAGCCACACTTGCCGAAGCCGAGAGCAGAAGCAGACCCCGCTGGCAGCAGCCCCGCCTTCCTGACGCGCTGAGAGACGCGCTGCTATCTCAAGCCGAGAGACCCAGCACCGGCGTTTCTGGGCAGCCCTCGCAGGCAGCCTGGAATATCGAGAGCAGAGAAAGAGATACCATTCCTCATTCATCCTAACTTCCAGGTACAGAACTGAATAACCCCTCACAGAGAATTCTTTAGTTATTCACTTGGCAAAAACAAACTTAACTTAAACTGTAACTTTCTATTCCCGCCCACGCATTAGACTTAGGTCAGGTACACGGGGTAGGCGTATTTAGAAACACCAGTTGAGTACGTTTAGTCAAATGTATATGTGTATGTAAATATATTTTAATAATTTTAAACATCATATGGCTCAGAAACCATATCAATGTTTTTACAGTATTATTTTATACTATTGCTTTTAATGTATGCACTTTACTTAACCATAAGTATTGCAATAATATCGATCCATTTCTCTTGTACGAGAAAAGAGACTGATCAATAAATAACACCTTTTATTGAACACGCCCGTCTCTTCCTTTTCTCTACATTCTGATGAGACTAAGAATGCACGTACTGACTGAGTAAAATAATTGCCTTGTGCTCACACGACTCTCGAGATTGACTCTTGATTAGGGGAGAGCAAAGTTGTCATGTTCTATGGTTGTCAGAAACTAAATCCCTTCTTGTCTAATCAGGGGAGTTAATTCTTTCCTGAACATTCGAGAAAGTTTCTAGCGAACTCTGAGCTACGCTGGCAAACCCAAAAATTAAGTCTAGTATCGACAGTAGTAGACCTAGTTAACGTCTGGTCTAGGCCTTTACTGCTGTAGGTACTATTCCAATGCGCAGAGCCTATTGGGAAAATAGGAGCTACACTACATGGCGCCCAACGCGTTTGGAAAGGGCGATAAAACTAACGTAAGACATTTAGAGTAACTCAGTCGTGCTTTCTCACTCAGACCCCTTTTCCCAAATACTCCAAAGACGTCTGGAGTGGGTGAAAGGTAATATCCTCCAAAACCTCGCAGGAGGGAACTCCTATGTATGGTTCTTGGTATAGTCAACGTTGAAGGATAAAAACAGTCCCAAAATATTGTGCATCTAATCTCTGTTTCCATAAAGAAACCTGATCTGCAAACAAACATAATACCATCCTGTCTGTAAAATGGCAGAGAGTGATGATGAAAGAGAGGCAGTTAGATTAGCAACTGAACTCGCAGATGCTGATGCTACCATGCAAGCAGCAGACCCGAATATAACACTCATTCCGGTCATTAAAAGGAGATCTATAACCTTAAAACTTATAGAAAATGGACTGACACCTAGAGGTGGCACAGTCATATTCGTAATCGAGGCACACGAATATCGGCAGACTGAGGTATACTATTCATGGATACATTTTCCAGCAGCAAATGCTGTAACAAAGTACTTCCACTATTACAAAGTAGAGGAACCTCCTGAAACGTACACTCCTTTCGAGGAGGTGGAAGTACCACTCAAATTCCAAGAGCATTTGCTCTTATTTGATGGCGCCCTAAAACATAACAATCACATTACAAGGCTCGGTCCTTTAGGTAGACCAGGAGCAACGTGGCCGGTCTTAGCCGGATACACACCACATCCAGACATCGAAAGAATGCCTGCAGCAGAGCTGTTAATACAGCTAAAACAACTACTAAAAATTCATAGACAATTAGTTCAGTATGTAATGCGGACTTCAACAATTCAGCCAGCGATTAAACTTCCACAGCTGACCCCTCACCAGGGGAACACAAATAAAATTACACCACAGAACATCCAATCCTGCCTAGGTAAAGTTCCAGCTAAACGGGAACAGATACCATTCTGGTTGACACAGAAAATCACCCAAATAGAGGCGGTGTTTCCTGACACCACCCCATTAGAAAAACACAGGATTCTGACTATATGTCTCCCAATGGGACTCGCACCACACATTGAGGACTGTGTCACTTGGGGTACAGTCTTTGCTTCCATCTACACAAAAACGCACGGTGTTCCATCCATTTCGGTAATACCAGATGTGCTAAAACAAATTCAAGATGAATACGGTCCAGAACCTGCTTTAACTCTTGGTATGAAATTACTAAAAGACTTCAAGCAGGTCTCGGCTATATTATTAGCCAACATAAAAGGTGAAGCAGCAAACGTGGCGATCCGCCAGAGGTTAAAAGAGACAGATATAGCAGACCAACCAGCTGAAATTGCCAGAATCATAGAAAAATCCTATGAAGAACTAGGCAGAGATAGTCTAGGTGGAATACCAGTAAAACCGCAACTGACTACAAGTCCAGAAAAAATATTTTTTAATAATAATTCACCAAAAAAGAACTGGGATGGAAACAAACAATCCAATCCTAAAGAAAAGAAATTCCAGTCCCGAGGGAGGTCTCCCAGGCGAAGAGAGAAATCTCCAAACCAAAGACAGGGGTCACCACAGAGTGACCCCTCTGGGAATAGATATAACCTTAGAAATAGGGATAATATTAAAAAACCTGATAGATATCAAGACATTGATACACGTCCCTCTCAATCTTTTCAGACTTCCTCGCAGAAATCGGAAAGAAGAGGACGATCAGAAGAGCACGCCAAGTCCAAAGACAAGGAACCTGCTCAACTAAAAAAGAAATTACAATTTCCAAAAAAGAAGGTAGCCAGTATCAAGGTAGTTAACAATGCCGAGAATACTGAGGACACAACTGAAAAACGGAGAGTGGGCTCAGACGATGCTAGACAGCGCAGCAGAGGTGAGCATAGCTCGCAAAGTCCTTATGAATCATCTGGAGACAGTGGACACGAATGAATACCTTCAAGTGGAAACTGCAGACACCAGAGTTAGCAAGCCCCACAAGATATACGAGATAACATTACGTATAGAGGGAGATAAGACTAGGAAAATAAGGGGACTATTTTGGGATAACCTCTCAAAGGGTTATGACATCCTTCTAGCTGAAAAAGACTGGCCACCAGAGTTTGTCAGGGAGTGCCCTCATGGCGAAGAAGTAATTATGCCTGCCTTCTCGAATCAAATCCCGATTCATAAAAAATACACACTTGCTAGAAAGTGGGCAGTGGCCTTAGCACCTGCTTTATATAAAAATCATGTAGGATGGGATGAGGATTCTCCTCCTCACAAAATCCAGTTAAAATCACAACCTACTGCACAAAGGCAGTACCCAATTAAGCAAGAAGCTAAAAAACAGGTAAATGAAATACTAGATCAGCTAGAATACCAGGGGGTGATTGAAACTTGCACCTCACAAATGAACAATCCTTTGTTTCCGGTCTCCAAACCAGACAATTCATATCGTCTAGTTTTGGATTACCGACACCTTAACACATGTTGCAAAACCTTTGCAGTGCAAAACTCACACAGTGCTGCACTAATGAATAACATAGTGCGCAAAAAATACAAAACAACCTTGGACATCTCCAATGGATTCTTTTGTCAAAACATAGCACCAGAGAGCAGATACTTAACTGCATTCTCAGTAAATGGCACTCAAAAACAATTCTGTCGGTTAGCCCAGGGGTACAAGAACATCCCGGGGGTATTCTCAGCGAGAGTAACAGAATTACTACAACTATATGATGATGAAGCATTATCTTATGTCGATGACATTTACTTAACAGATGATGACTTGGATACTCACTTGAAAAGAGTGAACACCATAATACTTGGGTTCGCAGCAGAGGGTTACAAATTCAACTTTAAAAAGTCCAGAATTGTCCATCTGACGGTCCTATTCTTAGGATATGAGTTATCAAGTGAAGGCAAAAGCCTGGCAGACAATTTCCTAGAGAAATGTGCCGTAATCCAAGCGCCTAGAACACTAAAAAACTTACAGTCGATTCTAGGTTTCCTAAATTTCGGAAGAACATACATTGCAAATTACGCAGAAAGGGTCAAACCCCTTTATGATCTAATTAAACCAGACTTTAAAAGATCCAGTTGGACTCAAACACACACAGAAATTTTGAGATCCTTACAAACAGACATGCTAATTAAAACAAAATTAGAAACACGTGATAACACACGCAATCTTGTGATTCGAGTCATCCCAGGGAGATGCGGATTCACATACCTGACTTCTAATGAAGGAGAAAAGGTACCAATTGCATTCAAATCACACTTGTACACAGAAGCTGAACAGAAATTCAGTAATACAGAAAAAATCATTCGTGCAGTTCAAACCGCAATAGCTAGAGAAAAAGACATAGCTGACGGTAGACATATCACAGTCAGAACAGCAGAATCAGCCTTTGAGGCACTAATAACACCTTGTAATTTACCAACAACAACATTGAATCCGGAATGGATACAATGGGTGAATTCAATCACAACGGATAAAGTATACTACTACTTTGATCCAGAACTAGAAGAATTAAAAAATCTAAACTATGAAAAGACGTATCCTCTGCCAATCGACATTCTTCCTCTACGACATTACGCCTGTGTAATCTATACAGACGGACATGCTCAACCCTCCGTTTGGGGCGAACATGCATACAACCCCACATGTGAGATTACAAAAGAAGTGTGGCGCGGAGGTAAACTAAGACCTCTATTAACAAAATCACACTCAGTAGAAACTAATTCAGAACTACAAACTGAAATAATAGCTTTGAAAATGGCGCTAGATAATGCGGATCGCGAATTCCCGACACTTATAGTGTCAGATTCATATTACTGCGTCAAAGCATATAACAAGGATTTGCAGATATGGATTCAGAACGGTTACAAAGATGACACAGATGCACCAATAAAGCAGAAACTGCTCTGGGAACAAGTAGCTCTTTTGAAAAAAGAACTACCAAAGACTCACGTGACACACTCACTGAGTCATCAGCGTGATGGCGTTCATGTTGTGGGGAATTCATTGGCTGAAGCAGCCGCAGCGGCAGCCACTAAACCGGCTCCCGTAGATCGAAAAAAGCGTACATTAAAATACATTGACGGTGAAACAATGCTGGCGGTGAAAACGTCATCAAAAGGCGACTGCTCAGCGTTACCGATCAACTATCCACTCAATTATACATACATAATCGATGCGAACTCCGTCCCTTTTGCTCGAATCCCTGGAGTGGGGGATAGAGTGATTCCAAACATGGACAGGAGAAACTTGTTAATCGCAGACGCACACATGGGCGAGGGTCACAGACACCTTAAATTAAAAGATTCTCTGGAAGAATTACAATCACGGTACTGGTGGCCAGGCATGAGCCTGCACTACACCATGTTTGTAAAAAACTGCCCAAACTGCAACAGAGATCGCAGTGGGGAGAGAAGCAGTTTAATACCTCGTCGTATAAAGGCAGATAATATTACCAGCAAAAAGAATGGCTTGCGATTAACATATACAGGCTAGTTTCCACTTATAATGTAGATCACCAGCACTCGGCTGACGTCCGGACTATTATACAAGATTTGCGAGTCTAAATGGCATATACGCTAAGAGCATGTTACGTTCGACCGTTGTTTTCACTCTGGCACACCAGCCTGGGGGGAAACATGGCCAAATGAGCACAGCCCAGCGGGAATCTTCTCACTTCCTTCCTGAGGGTACTGGATGGTGTAAAGAAAAAACCAAGGCAGAAAGCAATCTATAATGGAAAGGATATTAGGTTCGGGAGCTGGGTGGGTCAAACATCTAATAAGTGTCCAACGTAGTCTAAATAACTTGCCAAGAAATTCTCTGAAGGGATTCAGTCCGTACGAATTATTATTTGGAACTAGGATGGTGATCTCTGACCTTGATAGTCAGACTTCAGTGGTTAAAGAAAAAAGCTTTGATGTCAAAGACCGTTTGGCTATTTTGCAGGACTTAAACAAAACAAGAAAAGACCTGAGCAACATACAGTTGAAACAACAGCCAACGACCACTGAAGAATCACCACCTGTCCCAGCAAGACCTGTCTGGATTCCAAAAGTCGGGGATCTAGTCAGGGAAAAGATCGCGGTAAAGAAGGAATTTGGGCCTTCCTACAGAAAAGCAGTTCCTGTCTTGTCTGTCAACGGGACAAGATCAGTTGTACTACCGCCACTTGCTGGAAAAAAGGAGAACCGAGTTGTATCCATCGACCTGGTAAAACCACAACATGTGGCCGATAACAAACAGTAGGCCAAGTGGACTCCCAATAAGTAGCAGAACACCAAGGTTTGCTACCAGCACAGAGGTCCTAACAAAAAGGCTCATCACATTCGAAACGCCTGCAGAAGAACAAGAAGGACTATGCAACAATGCAATAGAACTCAGACCTCTGAAAACCCAAATAAAGACATTTAGCAGAGACACACCAATCTATACTGAAGTACCAAGTGAAAATGCAAAAAACAGAAATCCTGAACCAATTGGAACAATTGACAGAACTGCATCCGGTTACTTCATCAACTTCGATGATTCCTCTGACGGCTTCAGTGAATCAAAGACACAGCCATCATCAAAATCCTTTAAAGACAAAGCGAAGGAACTTTTGAAACATCTGAAAGAAACATATCTGGTTTCTCCATGGATTGAATTTTGGGTGGGTTTTGGTGCATTTATCCTCATACTTTGGCTCATCATGGTATTTACTTTGGGACGCTTCATTGAGGGAAAATATGCTAAAATGGACACAGCAAGTCAGAACATCAACTTGGTCCTCAAACCACACACATCTTCACACGTCGAGAAAAGAGAAATTTCTTCAGCCAACTTCACAGCCAATCCTATACCTGGTGGGGTAGCCTGGGACAACACTGACTATGAAATTTATGGTCCGGTCGAGATCCTGAAATATCCACACCAAATCAAGATCTCCTTGTGACTTTGCAAAACCAAACTCATTTGCTGATGATTGGGACTTCGAAAGTATTAACAACATGATGTCTGACTTAGTAATGTCTGCTAAATTTACAAAACATGATTATTTGCAAGGTTCTACAAATTATGATAGTATGTATTGCTATAACCATTATGGTAACCATTTTTTACATAAATCTGCACAACCTAGAAATGTTTTAAGTTATAATCAATGGGAACATTGTGCTACACCTCCAAAAGGGAGCTCTAGAACCGTATATGACAAATATTCATATTTTTCAGGTTTTAACATAAGTAATGCTGAAACATTTTATTTTAAATTGTCAAACAAGACAGGGATGAAAACCATGATAACCAACACAAAATTGATATATTCAGATTCATTCTTTGAAAAAATGAATACATTTGGATTTGATTATTGGGACAAAAATGTTGATTTGAAAAGTGTTTGGGGTACAAAAGATTGGCAAGTACAAGGTTTAGAAGCTTTGTTTAGAGCCTGCATGATCCCAGAACAAATGATATTTTTAAATGACACTGTTCAACAAACCACCTGTCTTGGCTTAGCCAAAATCAAAGATTTAAATAAACCGTCTATTCCAAAGCCAACAATGTTTAGCAATAACTCTGATACAGATGAAGAAATAGACGTAAACCATATATTAAACCAAAACAGAACACATCCTGATTGGAAACAATGGTTGATCTGGCCCACAGATACAAATAACTGTCAAGATAGATTCCTGAATAAAACACAGGGTTTCAAAATGACCAGGCCAGACCCTAGATATCCCCAAAGACATCACCCAGGGATAATAACAACCTACAGTGTGGGCAAATTATGCCTTCAGTGGCTACAAACTTCCACACTGCCTGAAATTAAGCAACACCTAACTTTACTTACTGATGGTGCTGACTTGCGTGATTTCATAATGGGACCACGCAAACAGCGTCAAAAGCGTTTCATAGCAGCCTCTGTATATGCAGCATACAATGAGGCCTGGAAGGTTACTCAAATTGAGACAGCAGAAAGAATACGGGAAATTGACCGTATTAATTTGGAAAAATCACTTTCTGTAGTGGACAATGGGTTAATGACTCTGTCCTCCAGAATTTTTTCATTGGACAGCATTGTGTCGTCAGCAATCGATATATTATCGCAAGACTTACTGTTATTACAACATGGTCAGTCACAATTGCGTTCCATTGTACAGCTTGGCTGGACGTTACAAAATCTGCGTTCAGGCTATGGGCCTTGGCATTTAATCAACACAACGTCACTATTCCAAATCTTTAACCTTACTGATAGACAAATCGGTATGGCGCAAAAGGGTGCTGATTATACAATCTTGAGCATTGAAAAACTAGAAAGATTACCAATGACAATGTCAGAACGACCTGTCAGTGAATGGATAATCCACGGAATCATAAATATTACAATCTCAACCTTCAGGTTTCAATACTGCCAAAAATATATACAGGCTGGCATGTACGACAAATTGGGAAAGGGGTACCTTAAAACAACTTGGAACCTGCCCTATTCACATGCATGTGTCAGTAATAAAGGACAGAAAGTGTTTCTTAGTGGCAACAATTGTGATATGTCACTAAGCGGCACGCTTCTGTGTAACGGTATTAGTTTGCACAGAGCCTGTGAAGGGAATTCGTACAACCTTTCATGTCACCAGCAAGGCGCACCTGCAACTGAAATAGAACCATTCTTTCAAAGACTCTATAATGGGAGTTACATTCTTATTGTAGACCGCAGATGTTGTAGTCTTATGCCCGGGACTCCTTATCTGTTCACTACGACGGCGAAGGTCAAGTGCTGTGGACGTTCTTTATTCCCCAGCTCCTTTCCAGACAGGGAGGCAAGGGCATGGCCCAGTTTGAAAATTACTTCTATTCGAATAGATACTTTAAGCAGAATGAAAACAGTGCTTCTTCAGACGCCTACAAGGCTCACGTCATCAAAAGAAACGTATGATCTACAAGTCGCAAGGACGACTGCAGAGATACATACATTATTATCAACTAATTCCCCCGTACATTTCGCAGAAATCCTGAGCGAAATCTTAAATATTTCTGATACCAATGGGATCTCAGGGGTATTTAAGACAGTATTTTCGATGGCATTAACACCATTCAAAGCCATACTGGGTATTTTTCCAGATTTCGTCCATTCGATTTTTGGCGGACTTCCCCTGATCCTGGGACTAATTGCAGGAATCCTATTCTTAGTCCTTATTTTTCGTTATGGCAACCCATGTCACAGATCAAACTCTCGCGACAATGGAAGATACGATCCTAGCCATTGGATACCGGGACCGGATATCAAAAATCCTGGGACTCTCCCGGCTTAGAGACCTAAACATGACCTGGTTTCTATCATTTCGACCAATGTGGCAAAGGTGTGTTTTACCTGTACTAAGGTGTCTGCTATGCGGAGAAGAATGCGTGTTAGACACCTGTCTGACGCTACAATCGGATGCGCCAGTGGATGCAGATACACTGTTGGTTCCTACCAAGGTTCACGCTTTGTGCTGCCCTCAAAGGCTGCCAATCCTGATGACGGCATTCCTGGAATCTTCACCACTGCGATTGAAGAGTAGTGAAGTTCAAGATGAAAGCAGCATCGAACAGGTACGACCTTCTGTCAGCAATGCGAATCAGAATGTCAATGCAGACAATCATGCGCACGAATGCATGGTTACCCCTATTTCCGACTTAGTGGAACTTTCCCATGAAGCTGTTGACAGTTTTTTCGAAAGCCTGAATGATATGATGTTCTCTCCAGAACAGAAATAGAGACTTTTGAGCAAGCTCGCACACGGCGTTCCCTGAATTCGGCCTTCAACTTTAAAAATAAAGTCACATGAACAATTCTTCCCACCAGTTCACGGACAACAATTTTTTAGCAGCCCCAAATTATTTTTCACAAATTTTTCGGGACACTTATCTTCTGCTTAAAGTAAGAAACTATTCCTAGAGAACTAAGATTCCTATTTTTAGATACTCTATAAACTTTAGTTGCCCGCAGGGATGTTCACAAATATTTTATTATGTGATGAGATGGTCTCGAACTTCCTTTCTGTATAGCTATATTAAGAGCCATTTCATGTGTATTTTTCAAATACCAAATAAGCAATAATGCATACAAATGCGTGTTTACTTTTGCATTTAATTCATAGCTTAAGTGCATACAATATATATGACTGCAATTTTTCAGTATATTTGAAAATTTCAAAATGCATTTATGTATTTTGGGGTGGTAAGGTATACACTATTGTCTATAGTATGTTGTACTATGTTATACTATGCATAGATTAGTAAATATGACCATAGTTAGCGTGGAGTGGGTGTCGTGTATTCCTATAGGTTCTGAATCGATCCCCCTATTCCTGACCCTATTCTGGTTAAACTAACTATCAAGTTAACTAACAGTCAGCCCATGAGGCAAGAACAGCCCCCATGATGCAGATACCGTTATCTGACGCAGTCACACTACGGCACAGGAACGTGTTATCTGATTAGGTCATAACGCTTGAGATCTAATTAGACAAGCGACATTCCTCCAGCCCCTGATAAGGCATACGACGTTCTCATAACAAATCAAACCTATGACAACCTGGAAAATCCGTGCGGCCATTGTTTTGATTTCACAGAGAACTTAGGAAAGAATGTGCTAACGAGCAAGTCGTATGACATCTTTATTGACGTATCTATGTCCATCTTTACGTCAATCTCGGCACCTTTAAGGTATAAATATTGCCGATCTTGCCCTATGCAAACACACGCGTGGTGACAAGACGGAGCAGCCACACTTGCCGAAGCCGAGAGCAGAAGCAGACCCCGCTGGCAGCAGCCCCGCCTTCCTGACGCGCTGAGAGACGCGCTGCTATCTCAAGCCGAGAGACCCAGCACCGGCGTTTCTGGGCAGCCCTCGCAGGCAGCCTGGAATATCGAGAGCAGAGAAAGAGATACCATTCCTCATTCATCCTAACTTCCAGGTACAGAACTGAATAACCCCTCACAGAGAATTCTTTAGTTATTCACTTGGCAAAAACAAACTTAACTTAAACTGTAACTTTCTATTCCCGCCCACGCATTAGACTTAGGTCAGGTACACGGGGTAGGCGTATTTAGAAACACCAGTTGAGTACGTTTAGTCAAATGTATATGTGTATGTAAATATATTTTAATCATTTTAAACATCATATGGCTCAGAAACCATATCAATGTTTTTACAGTATTATTTTATACTATTGCTTTTAATGTATGCACTTTACTTAACCATAAGTATTGCAATAATATCGATCCATTTCTCTTGTACGAGAAAAGAGACTGATCAATAAATAACACCTTTTATTGAACACGCCCGTCTCTTCCTTTTCTCTACATTCTGATGAGACTAAGAATGCACGTACTGACTGAGTAAAATAATTGCCTTGTGCTCACACGACTCTCGAGATTGACTCTTGATTAGGGGAGAGCAAAGTTGTCATGTTCTATGGTTGTCAGAAACTAAATCCCTTCTTGTCTAATCAGGGGAGTTAATTCTTTCCTGAACATTCGAGAAAGTTTCTAGCGAACTCTGAGCTACGCTGGCAAACCCAAAAATTAAGTCTAGTATCGACAGTAGTAGACCTAGTTAACGTCTGGTCTAGGCCTTTACTGCTGTAGGTACTATTCCAATGCGCAGAGCCTATTGGGAAAATAGGAGCTACACTACAATTCTATCGTCCATCCATTTCTTAACCGGGGCCCATAATCGTCTTCCCATTTCTCGTTTTTTAACACCTTTAAATTCATAAAGGCCAGACTCAATATTGTAAATGGCCAAGAATCTGGACATCCACATCTGAAAAGACGGGGCTGTTACATCCTTCCAACCGGCCGAAATAATGATTCTAAGCACGGCGACCGACATAAAAACCAAAGCAGCCTAGTCATCTGTTAAAACCAATTTAGAATCTGAGCCAAATAAAATTAGTGTTGGGGATAGATCGATCTTATGACCTAGCAGCCCCTCCCAGAATTTTGTTATTCCATCCAGGGCGGGGGTCAATCGTTCACAAGTAAAGAACATATGTAGTAGGTCAGCTTGTCTCCTATTGCATCTCGGGCAGCAATCATCATTCCTAACACCCGAAGCAAATAATTTAGCCGGTGTATGGTACAGATTAAAGACTGTTTTAAAATGTTGTGCTCGTAAGTTGGACGCCCGAAAAATCTTTTTATTCAAGCTTAATGCTAGGTCCAAATCTACATCCGGGTTTCCCAATTTAGTTGCCCAATCACTTTCTACTTTTCCTACATCGTCCTGTAATCTGGACACCAGCATGTTGTAAATATCTTTTATCTTGCTACACCTTCTTCTCATACCCTCAACCACAGGAAAGTCTACGAGGGGTTTGAGCTTTGGTCTACAAGCCTGTAAGATACTGGAGATTTGCCCATATATAAGCCATTGATTTGAGGGGAGGCCATATCTCCTTTCCACGTCCTTAAACCCGCTTATCCTATCTCCTACCATTAGATCTCCAATAGTCTTAACCCCTAAGTTCCTCCAGACTCGTAGGATCCCGTCATTGCTTAAGTGAGGAAAAACGCTAGAATTAACCAAGAGGAGAGAAGGGTTGACTTTAGGGATATGACATTTTTTTAGAATTGATTTCCATACTTGCCATGCACCTAGCAGGATCTTAAATCGTGCCTTTCCATAGAACCTATATTCCAGTTCCGCCAGCAGTAATCCCGTAGCTTTCTCCCCCATTAGTAGATTGAAGATGGGAGGGGGACCCTGGTTGTCTGTAATAGTCGCATCAGTGTCGCATTGAAACAGGATTGACATCTGGGTTAGGAGACAGGTCCAGTGATACAATCTCAGGTTCGGAAGTGCCATCCCACCCCTTTTCCACAGAAGGGACATAAGGGTCGTTGAACGTCTAACCTTGCTGTATTGCCATATAAACTTGATAAAGACAGACTCTAATTGCTTCAGAATATTCTCCTCAATATATAGGGGAATGGCTCTAAATAGATATAGCACCTTTGGAAACATCGCCATTTTTACAACATTTACTCTCCCGACCAGCGAAAGATGAAGGGCATCCAACCTTTTCAGTTCTAGCTCTATGGATTTAATAAGGGGAAGGTAATTCTCTTCCACTATCTTACCCACTGTAGCATTTATCTTAACCCCTAAATATAAAGCAGAATCAACATGCCTTGGGTCGGGTCTTGGTATGTTTCTAGAGCAGATTATCTGGGTTTTGGATTCATTCAGAAGATATACCGAACCTTGACCAAAAAGTTTAGCCATCTGTACCAGTTCTGGGAGGGCCTGCTGCGGGTCTGTTGTGATAACCGCCAAGTCATCAGCGTAGGCTAAAATCTTCATAACTATTATAAATCACAGGAGATATTCTAGGGCACTCTAAAATCTTCTGAATGAGCGGATCAATGTATAGAGCGAATAGTATGGGGGAGCAGGGACAACCCTGCCGTGTCCCTCTACTTATCCTAAACTTGTCTGATTTCTCTCCCATTACCGTAATTGTCGCTTCTGGGTCTATAGACATAGCTTCAATAGCCCTAATAATATTTGGACCAAAACCCCTCCCTGCCAAAATGCTCCAGAGGAAGCTCCACTCCACCCGATCAAAAGCTTTTTCTGCGTCGAGCAGGATCATGGCCATCCCTCCCCCCACGGCTTCCTGGGCATCAAACAGAGTTATTGCTCTAGATGTGTGATCTGTCGTACCACGCCCAGGAACAAAACCATGTTGCCATGGAGAGACAAGATCGCCTATGATCCTGCCCAACCTCTTCGCCCAGATCCGTGAATATAACTTGGTATCGGCATTTATTAAGGATATAGGTCGATATGACCCCTGTTTCTCTGCTGGTTTGCCTTTCTTATGAAAGACTATAATGTTAGTTTCCTTCCACGAATCGGGGACCACCCCAGAGTACAATATCCCATTAAAAAGATCTAATAAAAGAGGAGCGATCTCTTTTTCAATAGCTTTATAAACCTCCGAGGGGAGACCATCAGGACCAGATGCTTTCCCTGGCGCTAATTCTCGCAGGGCAGATAAGACTTCCTCAGACGTAATATCTTTATCGAGTGCTTTTCTTGTTGTATCATCCAAACACGGTCCTCTGTCAATACACCTATCCTCATGATCATTATTGAAAGGGTCCTTCTCATATAATTCCTGATAGTATTTTTTAAATATCGCTAGGATATCTTTTATGTCTGTGTATGTTATCCCTTCCTCTTCTATACATGGGATCGCATTCTTTGTTTTTTCCTGTCTAATCCGGAGTGCAAGTACTCTACCAGCTTGCTCACCCGTTTCATACCTCTTTGCCCTCGAAGCTTGGTACTCCCCTATTGCTTTCTGTGTAACCTCCTTCTGCAGTGCCGCTTTTACTGCCAACAGAACTCCCTGACTAGCCTCGGTATTACTGCCAGTAGCGATATCCTTTATATGTTGTTCTTCCACCTCAACTAGTTTGACCATTAGTCTCTCTACTTCGCTTCTATCTTCCTTTCTAAGCCTGGCAGCACAGCTGATTGTTTCTCCTCTTAGAGCGGCTTTGAAAGCCTCCCAGACCCCATTTCGGGATGTACTATATCTATTTGCCGCAAAAAAATTGCCAGCCCATTTATTCAAATGATCCACGAATCTGCTATCTGCTAACAGCCTTCTTTCAAAGGTCCAGTTTGTTTTAGACCGTTCTAGCCCTCCCATATCGTAGTTCAGCAGCAAAGGGTTGTGATCTGAAATAACCCTTGGGAGTCTACTTATCTTAACTTTTTCAGATTCCAAAGCAGAGACAAAAAAAGTAGTCCAATCTTGAATATCTCTGGGCTGGATTTGAAAAGTAAGTATAACCTAGATTTGAAGGTTCTTTAGCTCTCCATAGGTCCTGAAGCCCATGAGAAGCTAACATAGATTGAACCGCTTTAAAGACTCTAGGTTTCCTTCCCTGATACGATGTACCCATCCCCCATTCAGATGAGATATTTAAATCTCCCGTAAACACTAGAGGAGAGGGCCAATTTGCAAGCTCTATTTCTAGGAAATCGTAAATTTCGGGATCGTCCTCATTAGAACCATACACCGTACAAATAGTTAGCCCCAACTCCATCTCTATAATCACCCATCTGCCATTACTATCTACTTTCACCTTTTTAGCATTCCCTAAACTTTTTCTTCCTAGAATGGCAACCCCTCTGATTGTTGATGTTTGAGTTGTACAGGCTAATAGTTCAAATCCATTTATACAAAGCAAATTTCTCTTAGACCAAGGGAGGTGGGTCTCTTGTAAGCAGAGAATATCTATTCTGTTATGTTTAACTAGATATGCTAATTTCTGCCTTTTTCTCCAATCGTTTAATCCCCCCACATTCATTGTACATATATTAATGCGTGTCATCGCTGAGAGTGTTACAACCTGTATCAAAAATCCTTTCAAAAATCATTTCCCTTGCTTGCCTCCGTTGACCTTTACCTATTCTGCACCATTCCTTCCATTTTCCATTTTTTTTTCTTCTCACCCACCCTTCACCCTCCCTTCCCTCTCCCACCCTCCCCCCTCCCCTCTCACACCTCCTCCCCCCAACCAGTCCCTGAGGCATCCTGGGACCAAGGTGCCCCAGGTATGGACGATCGAGTGATCCGAGTATCACCGCCTGCTTGATCGCCTGAGAATTTTTATTTTCCCTTGTTTTTTTTTTTTATAGCCTTATAGCGTTTCAGATGGTTATCTTTAGTATTTCCCCTTCTATTTTCTTAGTTCAGAGAGTTCATGCAAATAAGCTTCAGCTAGGATCTCGCTTGTGAAGTTCTTTGTCTTTCCTTTATAGATTACTCTTAGGCGCGCTGGATTCAGCAAAAAAACTGTTGCTCCAATTTTCTCGAATGGGGCAAAAAGTTGTCTCAATCTCCATCGGCGTTCAACCGTTGCGTGTGCAAAATCTGGACGGACAAAGAAGTTATTTCCTTGAAATTCCTTCCTGCTCGTTGGTCTAGCCAGGTCGTAAATTGCTTCTCTTAAAAGAAAGTTTCCGAAACAAACCAGAATGGCTCTTGGGTACTGTTTTTCTTTAATAGGGCTTTTGGGGAGTGTCAGAGGGAAGCGATGAGCACGTTGTACTTCTTGTTCCAATTCCCACTTTGATAGTTCGGGCATGGAGGACCTCAAAAGGTTTACAATATAGCCCTTGACATCCTTTCCTTCTGCCCCTTCTGCGATTCCCAAGAAGCGAAGGTTGTTTCTTCTTCCCCGATTTTCAAGGTCCTCCACCTTTATCATTAAGTCTTCGATAATAGCTGATTGAGATTTTTCTTTAACCTGTTTGATGACATCTGCTTCCAGATTTTCGGTGCGGCTCTCCACCGAGGCCATCCTATCCACTATCTCCATACAGGTATTATCTACCTTCTGGATAGCACCTTGGAGTTGTTAAATCGCGTCATGATTCCTTTGACTATCTGTTTTAACGTCCAAGTGAAAATCCTTTATGGTCTTCAGGACCTCGCTTAATGAAGGTTCCCGGAGAGCCTCCTAATTTGTCGATATCATGGTGTTGTTGCTTTCTCTTACTTTTGCTCGATTCAGCTGCCCCAATTTTGGGATTTTTAAGTTCGGTGTCTCCTGTCAGTATAGGAGTCAGACTTTTTCGGAGGGGTCTATATTTTCTCTTTGCTTGATCCTGGTTGCTCCCCTGGTCCATTTTTTTTAGAGGCTAAGTCTTGACCTGGTTCGTTATTATTGATCTTTAACTCGGTTACTTCCAGATTAGCGGTTGGTGAATTTTCATCTTCGCTAGCCGCACTTGTGGCTTCAATATCACTTTCAGTTTCGCTAGTGAGCGAGACTCCAGTTTCATAGATTTCGGAGTCAGATTCCTCTGACAAATCTTCGCCCACAGCTTCCGTTTCTTTACCCCCAGCTTGAATTTGTCCATTAGCATCCACATAGTCCCGTTCTTGATCGATCAGATCTGTAGCCATTTCCGCCTTCTCTTCACTAGTGCTAGTTGGATTTATTCCATTACTAGAACTCTTATTGATCAATACATCCATTAATTTTCCATTATCATTGAGAGTGCCACAACTGTCATCTCCCTTGCCTCCTTCCTTCCGGGTTTCATTTTCTTTTGAGAGTGGCGTAAATATGTTAGATATCCTTGGTTGAAATTCATCGCGCAACCCTGTTAGTTTTGCTGCAGCCTTCAAATTTTTAATAGTTTGCACTCTTTTAGCCTTTTTAAGCAAAAGATCAATGTTCTCGTCGGCTTGTTCGTCGGATTTCTCTCCTTCGTTGCGTTCAGTTAGTTGCAGTTGTTTCTTCTGGTTCCCCCTTTCACCATCTCTCTCCTTCCCCTTCTTCTTCTCCTTCCCCTTCTCCTTCACGTCGCTTTTCGGGGCATTTTTGCTTTGAGTTTGAGTTTGACTTTTGCTTTTCTCCATGTTTTTATATTTTACCTTGTCAGCGGTCGTGCCCTCTATACCTTCCTCACCACTTTTGGCCTCTTTCACTTCTTGTGCCTGTGCTCTCAATCCTCTGGTTTCTGGTCTTCTAGTGGAGCCAATGTTTTTTAATTGTTGGCTAATCAGTTGTTTTCTGGTGTTTTCGTGTTCCGCTGTCGGCATGTTTTTTGTTGGTTTTACGGTTGTTTTGGTCAACTCTTTTGGCTCGCTAGGTTCGTTTACCTCATCCTCTGAAAGCACCTTGCTTATAGGTTTACTTGAAATTGTTTCAGGCATTTTCTGTGCTGTCTGCACTATTTGTATAGAGTTTTCAGCAATTGGTGCAGTTGCCGCCATAGAAACTCCCACAAGACTCTTGAGTTTAAGGTTAGATTGTAGAGCCCTTTGTAATGCCTTTTGCAGCAGTTTGTACTTGTTTTGATTGTATTGCTTGTTTTGTTTTTGTTTACTCTTAGATACTGTAATGAAAGGTTTCTCCTTGCGCTTATACCCCCACACAGATCTTCTTAGAATATCTATTAGGATGATTTGGATTGTGCATATATAACCAGTCGTGCTTTCTTTCAAAGGAAGAAAAAAGTGCATCTCTCCACTGCGCCCTATGCAATAGAGCTCCACTTCTTTTTTTTTTTTCCCAATAATTTGTTGACGCTCCCTAAGTGCTGAGAGCCGGAGGCGTGACTTTGTCTTTGATAATAATCAGCTGGCAGTGCTCTGATGACGTCTACAGTTTTCCCGTAGAACACACGGAGCAGAGCAAACAACCAGCGATCAGTGACGGCGGACGGTAGGCAGCTCAGCCTCACAGTGCAGAATAAGTTTATTTGGTTTCTTCTTTGAAACTTGTTCAGTCAACCCTAATATGCATATGCCAGCATTTTTGTAGAACCGGAGGGCCATGGCCTGGCTATCGGGACATCAAAGGGGTAAGTGGAGGAGACATCCACACTTCGAAGCCTCGCTGTACGCTGCCACACACTGCCGCTCACTGCACACGCGATCAGTCGGCGTGCTCACCTCTCCATCCCGCAGCATATTGCACCCATCAGCTCCCAGCTCCCAGTCGTCGTGACCCAGTGGACCGACCTCTGCCGCTCGATCCGCCGCTTGATCACCGATCACCGAGCCACCAAATCCTTTGTAGGAGGTTTTTTTTTTTTTTTCCTCCCGAACGCTGAATGCGCAGCTGGCCGTCGTAGTCTTCCTCTTGGGGGATATGAAATGATTCAACAATCAAAGGCACTCAGCCATCTGGGCTATCTCTCAGGTCCTCAGGTCCTCAGGTCCTCAAGAGCAAGATCGATGTGGCTCCTCACTCTGACGCCATCTTGCCTCCTTCACTCATAACGATCACTATCAGAAGAAGATGTATCAGTGCTTTGGGTGTAGGGTTTTTGTTGCCGGCGGCGGGCATACACCTCTGCCCAGGTGTACACCTCCCCGAGTTTATAGTCCATTGTATCCCTACGTAGCTTTCTAATTGCTTCTTCCAAAATTTTAATGGGATATTCTCTCTCCTTGAATCTCGTTTACAAGAGTTTTCACCAGGATTCTCTTAAAAAACACTTGCCGTACTCTCAAATGCTTAGAGTCAAGCGCATTGTTTCTTCCGTGGATAAGTCTGCATTAAGAATTCAGGAAATGGAAACGAGATTCAAGGAGAGAGAATATCCCATCAAAATTTTGGAAGAAGCACGAACACGTTGTGCAGCAAAAAATAGAACAGAACTTTTACAAAAAACTCAAAAGAGTAAAGAAACCACTAGAATGGTAATGGTGTCGAAATACACCACTAAAAGCAATATTTTCAAAAAAATTGTCAAAAAACATTGGATATCGTTATCTCAAGAACCGGATTTCAACAACATATTCAATGAATTACCACTATTTGCTTATCAACGATCTCCAAATTTAAGAAGTTTAACTAAGGCTAAGGACTTGAGTGAAAATCAGACTTTCAAAGGAACATTGCCTTGTTATAATTGCAGTCATTGCAACTGTATAATCAAAGGAAACGTCATGACACATCCAAGCAAGGGTTACAAGATCAAACTGAAAGTCAATGCTGCCTGCGACAGTACTAACATTATTTATCTACTGAAATGTCCTTGTGGACAAGGATATGTGGGTAAAACTGAGCGGAAAATGAAGATTCACTTGAATGAGCACAAATCCAATATTCGCAACAAATCCACAAAATCCACAGTTGCTATCCATTTTCAGGAAGCTGCACATAATATCAGCCAATTGAGATTTTTGATCTTGGAGATTGTTTCTAAACATGAAGGAGTTGATAATAACAAATTGCTTTTGAAACGTGAAAACTTTTGGATTTACAAATTAGACACTTTGAAGCCAAATGGGATGAATGACAGGGTTGAATTTAGTTGTTACCTGTAGTTCTTTCAATTAACTCTATTGACTATGCACTTGCTAGACATGCCTATGATTGACTGCCATTTGCCAGTTTTTTTCAATTCTCCCAATTTATTTATTATTTTTTACATCGCTTATTTTTTACATTATTTATTTTGATCACGTAATATGGTTGTATCATGAATGTATGCTTCTTATTCTAAAACTATCAATGATTTTTTAGGCTGTTAACATTGTTTCAATATGGCACCCATGCTTTCTTTAGCTGTTTACATCGGTCCAATATGGCGCCTATCCTCACAGCCATAATGTTAGTCCTTCCTTTATGTTGCAGCATTAACTTCTAAGCGCGGGTTCAAATGCCGACTGACTTTACACTCGAGCTACGGACACTTGATACGCTACTGCTTCTTACTTATGTAAGTTAATTATTAAGAACTTGGTATTAGGATCGTAGGAACAGTTTGTTGCCCTTTTCTACCGTATTGGTCTCGGTTTAAATGACTCCACACACCTCGAGTACTAATTGCCATGGCGCGTAATGAACTTTTGAAACGCTGGAACATGAGATGAGCGCGTAACTACTATATTTGATCTCGATAACAATCTGGTTGTTGTTATATCCTTTGACATTCTAAACATCATTTATAGGATAAGAATTTGCGTTTATTTTCGACTTATATGCTCTGTTCCTTTATCATGTTACGGGTGAATTTATTTTGATGTTCATTCATATATCTTGTATGATAATTACCTATGGCGCGTAATTAATCTTTGAAACGCTTGAGCATGAGATGAGCGCGTAATTATTATACTTGAACTCGATAACCATCAGGTTGTGGTTATATCATTAGACATTCTTATATCATCCAATGGATAAGAATTTGTGATTATTTTCGATTTGTATATACTGTCCCTTTATCATGTCACGGGTGAATTAATTCTGGCTCATTAGGTTTATACTATTTTGATGTTTATTACTGGGGGCGTTGGCCTTTTCACTATTTTTGTATTTAATAGATAGTTCTCAATCTGGAAATTCATTATATGTGGAATTTATGGTTTCTGTCACCTCATGTATTATATCTTTTTGATTATAGACATATATCCCTGATGAAGGCTCAATAGCAGCCGAAATGCATTGGATTATGGATATGTTATAAGGATGTTAATCAATTGAATTCGTTTGAAATTGAAAATGAATTTAAGAGAATGAAGAAATTCTTGAAAATAAGAAAAATAAACGAATACGAAGTAAACAAACATTGTGATTAATTGGAATTCATCAACAATTGAGAACACCCTATAGGGGTCATATGAGCTGTGACTAGGGGACGTCTCCCAGATGGGACACGCTGCTGTACTTTAATTTTGATGCACTTCAGCACGGAGGGTGCACCCTAGAGCACGCTGGAACTGAATATTTAGTGCAAACAGAGTGTGCTAGTGGGACTATTACTTGGCCTGGCTACTGTGCCAGGCATAACTGGTAGAAGAAAATGAGTCCTCACCTGTCATTTGTAAACAGGTTTTGTTTAAAATAAAGAACATGAATAGTGTGCACCAGGTAGACATTGTTTCAGATGAGGATGTCATGAATATGTTGACAAAGAAGGGATAACTAACATCTAATTAGGCCTTAAAATATGTGTGAGTCCAACTTTTCTTGACTGTAGAATAGGATAAAATCATTGTTTTTGAGAAATTGTTATGAAATCTTTTTGAATTTGTTAATGAATATATTTATATATTTATAGAATGTAGGAACACCCTTGATTAGAGGGAATATCTGTAGACAAAGCTGTAATGAAGGGCTATGCACAATTGGATATGCATTGATGGTTACAGATAGTAAAAATTAATATGTTAAATACAAGGTGAACTGTCAAGATTTATACATATTTGTATTTCCCTTTAAAAACTCATTGAAATGTAATACTGGTCACTGTTTAATAGTACATACAGGCAGTATACTGTGAGAGTCAACACAATGTATATGATGTGGTTGTGGTACAAATTATTTTAAACAAATTATTTTCAACATGTATGAATACTGAGACATTACTTCCGGTATTGATAACGGTGCATAAAGACCCTTATTTGTATGGTTGATCTCTCTGAGGGAGTAAACTAAGCCTATATGTTATTAAGTAAACCATCTCTACTAGGTACAATATGGCAACAAGTATATACTGACCGCCATGTTGAAGTGGAGTCAGTTTTAGACCGCGTTTGGGCTCTATCTATATTATATAGAATAAGAGCATATTAATATCGGCGATTGTCATAGATTTTATTGATAAAGAAATACGAGAGAATATGTTTTTTATCCGATTAAATATTTAAAGTGTTTATAAAGACACTTATTCGTGTTCGCGACGCGCATTTTCGCAAGGGGATCCGACTTTAGTAGAAACGCGTTGTTTATGTGCCGAATGCGGGGTATTTAGGACGCTTTGTAATTATCGAAAAACGTTCTGTTATTGACTGTATATAAAAAAGAAATTGTCCTTAGTCTATTACGAGTACCTATGGACCGGAAGTAATTAGTAAAGGGGTCATGTACGCGAGGTTTCGCGCGAGTTCTTGGGTTTAAAACCAGTCGAAACCGTGATACCCAGGATGCACTTTTTCATTAAGGCACCGGGTCCGTTGTACGCCGTTACGCTTCCAAACTTAGCAGGTACGTGATGTTGGCCTGGGGGGGATTATAGTGAGCCTAGTGGGATGCCGCTGATATCTGACCTCTGTGTTATTCTCTAACTCTTTTCAGACTGCGGGCGGTCTAGCTGTCAACGAGAG
The DNA here is from genome assembly GCF_964261635.1 of Lissotriton helveticus. Classification (NCBI taxonomy): domain Eukaryota; kingdom Metazoa; phylum Chordata; class Amphibia; order Caudata; family Salamandridae; genus Lissotriton; species Lissotriton helveticus. The sequence continues at coordinate 1,255,353,657 of NC_136063.1, forward strand.
CTTGTAGAATTATTTATCCCGTGAACATATCGAGGCGAGAGTCACTACATGCAACGTAATTATACGTGCTACACTATGGACTCTTTTTAGGTAAATACATCACTCTGTTCAGCATAGTTGATCTGTGAAATGTTGAAGAGATTTGTAATTGGGGAAGAGTAGATGGGCTGAGCTGCCTTTGAGTTATATAAATTTACTGCATTGTTAAAGTAAAGATTATACGTTCTTTAAAGCAGAGTATGATTCGTATGTGAAAGAGGCCGTAGATCCGAAATGCGACCATATTCTGAATTAGTATAGTGTCTGAGATGCGGCAGATGCAACCGCGCCCGTAATGAGAAGGGGACTGTTTAGTGCACCATGGCATTAAGGGTGGCCTTAAGTGTATTAGTTAGCACCTAGTAGAAGGGCTCAGTATTTTCAACAATGCACTATTATTCCTGGGTGTATACGCATAAGGGATAGTACTATTTTCACAAGGTAACTCATAATACAGGTAATTGCGATAACATGGGTAAGGCACTTTGAGGATTATAACTGATTAGGACTTCTGGCTTGTAACACATCTAATGGAAAGGGTTACATGAGTTTTTCCCTTGATTTGTTCATAGATTACCAAGTTTTCGTATTTTTATTATCGCCTGTCCACCGTAGGAGGAATCTTAAGAAACAGAAATAGGTGAGACAACTTCCAATATGACAAGGGCCTTATACCATATGGCCAAAAGAATATTACGAAAGTAATGTTGTATCCGTAAATATTTTTCTAGACGGCTTTATATCGTGTAACCTATCTAATAAGAAGGGGTGGACTCAGCATTGGAGTACTGTGAAGGCTCCATTATACCCAGAGTGAGGTAAATATTGATATGCTGTCTAAATATGTGCAATGTCTCCAATATACATACCTCTGTGACTTATCACATATATAAATGAGTAATTGAACAAAACTTTTTTTTTTATAAGGGTGCAATTAACTATTTTTGCTCTCTTAGTCTGTAAATGGACATTTTTCCACAATCAATGTAGACAAGACTATATGCTTGTTGAAATGGTATCAGTCATGAGTTCAAGTATCTGTATGTAGGATGGAAGCCTACATGGTCTGAATGGATGGGGTTATAGTTCTATATAGCTTTCAGGAGTACTGCTATTGATTATGATGTAAATGTTTTTATGAGTTATATAGTGTGTATTTTATATTGTATATTTTTATTTGCAGATATATTGTATAAAGTGGGAATTTATGTTTTAATCCTGAAGAAGGTGTTGGCTTTCAAACAAGTTGCCAAACCGAAACGCGTCGATGCTATTCTGAACTGTGACACGTTAAGTCATTGGACAAAAATAACTTCTCCATTGAAGATATATTTACAACTTGGAGTATGATTTAATTATGTCTGACTATTGTGTCCTTTTCATTTTAATTGGAACTATTTTCTATGTATTTTTCCCACTGTGTTGTGATTTTTGTGCAATTATTTTACTGCATTTCTTCTTTTATTAATGTTATAATAAATTGTATACACTTTTATGTTTGACCATTTGCATCATCTTTGCTCCTGATATACTGTGTAGACTTAATCTTGTATGTTAGAATGTGGGTGTAAGTGTAGTATATGGTTTGAATTCTTCCAAGGGGGAAACTTTTTTTTGACTTACTGTCATGAATATGTTGACAAAGGGATAACTTTACCCGTCCTCAAATCTTCATGTTTGGCGAAGTGAAATCACTATTGTAAAATTACTGTAATTGAAGTGCTCACAAGTTGATTCATATGTAGCCCAGTACCCACTTACAAGATAAAGTCCCAGTAATTGGTCCCACTGGCTCTCATTAGCTGCTCGGAATGTTATGAGCTGAGGTCACGAAACATCCCTTGTTGGGTACGTGAGAACCCCTTTTGTCTTTACCAGATGCAGTGCTGATGCTTGGTGGTGTGTAGATAGAATGGGGAATGGTTGTTGAACTCTTGTGTCTGAGCTGTGTATCCGTCTACAGTTGAGTGTGTCCTGACTGAACTCAAGTGACCTGATTCCTAGGAGTCATTGATTTCATGTGGACTGGTCACTGTCATAACGTAAATGTATACAGTGTGATTTCTTATTTTTTTTTTGTATGTTAAGCTTTGAACTGAGACAACAAATGCCAAATGTACATTTCAGCTGCTTTCTGTGCTCTTTTTTTAAGCTGACTCAAAACGTTTGTGATCAATTATTCATAACACTGAAAATACACGTATTTTCTTCCTTACGTATTTTCCCAAGGGCTATTGAACGTCTGCTCAAATATTCACTTGTGACTTATTTTTTTAATTAAACTTGGTTCCTAAGTGGCTTCATTATATTGACTGTATCGTCTGTCAGGTCTTCATGTGCTTCTTCTCACACACTCCACGTTACTGCATAGCATGCTACCCGTATCTATCATTATTACCTTTAGCCTTTTTGGTATCAACACTATTCCTTTTCTTAAGAGACATCTTGGTTTATTTAGGGCAGGGGGCACGCGCATAGGCTGCATTAATAACCATATAATAAGTTATGATTTCAAATTTTCATTTTTTCATCAACAAAAAACATGTTTTTCACGACAAACACCACTTTTCCGTTCTTAGCTTCTGTTCAATCACGGATGGTCATGATTATGCAGTAATATAGTATGTTTAATTGTTCTTGGTTTGTTTTCACTGTTCCACTCACAGGCATGGCGGCGTTCAGTCTGTGGCTGATCTATTAATAAAGTAGTTTGTTGCAGGATGTTGGACACTTTTAAGATAAACTTCAGGGCATATTTACAAGGATTGTCGATATGCTGTTTTGATGCTGCTTAACGATATTTGTTTTACCGCTGCCATAACCCAATTCCTAACGCCATGCTAGCTCCATATTTACAATATGGCGATATGTGGAGTTAGGAACAGCTAGCGGCCGGATAAGATTACGCAAATGGTAGCGTCAAGTCATAGGAAAAATACACGTTAGCATGAAAAAAGTGCCAGCTGCACAGAAAAATCGCACTAGTTGGCCGAACGTCACATGCAGGTATGTCACTTTTTCCCATATTAAAAGTGACTTACCGGTGGCACAAGGGGCTTGCAAATGAGTCCCTCTATGTGTAGAAATAATGACAATTGAACAGTCATGTGTCTTTAGCACAAATGTTTGCATGGGGCAGCATTGCAAGTCTCACAGTTGAGCTATATTAACGCACATTGTAAAGGCAGCCATGCACATTGTTGTCAAGATACGTCGCTTTCCTGTAGTAACTATGGGGCATATTTACCATAAAATAGTGGAGCATAGTGTTTCTCCTAAATTGGTAATGCCGTGCTATAACAGTTTATAATTGCAGGGATTCTCTGTACGCACAAAAATATGACGCATCCCTGCATGTCCCCTAGTGGTAGTGCTAAAACACTGCCTTGTGCCATCAAAGCCACCCTTGAGCCATGTTTCTAGGGTGCCTACACTGCAGAGGCAAATGTTGATGTGCAGAAAGGGACACCTCCCTGCACATAAACAATCCTTACAGGCGACTTGTTGTTTCTAGGTGTACAGCAGAATGCAGCATATGTAGAAAGAGCAACATAGGATGAGAATTCTTTAATTTTTTTCACATACCACCATCCTAAGAACAGGGCCCTTATTTACAAGCCCTTTGCGCTGCAGGCGTGTTGCTTTTAATATGTGAAAAAGTGACGTACCTGCTGCTCTAGGAGTGTGTACATAAGGCCCCAGGTTTTACCTGACCTTAGTTGTTGGTGCTACGCCAGCCTTGTATATATGGAACAGCTTAAAAAAAGCAATGGCTGTTGTGGTGGAACGCCCACTGCAACACTCATTGCATGGCTCTTTCATGGAAAGGGGCCTCGTTTACAAGGTGGTGTTAACCAAAGTTAAGTGGATTCAAGCTGCATTGCAAATAAGGAGAAGGTGATTTTCCCACCAGAACGTTGCTAAAAGTGATGTTCTGGTTGTGATATATCCTTGTAATTATGTCCCTGGGTTTGGGGATGAATGCAACCTATGTACGTACGTGGGACATGGCCTCTATGTAGAGTCAAAAGTGGCAGGATGCAAATGCATACAGATTAGTTTGTGTCAACATGCATTCTTTCGCAAATGCATGGAAGGGCCATACACAGCGAAGTATTTGTCATCCTTGTGCACACCCCTGCACTGCTGTAAATAGGTCAGCTGTGCAGCAGTGCAGCCATCCATGAACCCTGGCTCAAACTGTCTGTGTTGCTGCTTGCCTGTCTTCATCATTGCCAGTGCAGGGGAAAACACAAGGGAAGGGCACGCTTATTCTGAGTAAAGGGCTGTCTTGTGTATGTGGAAATATGTTTCTTTGCATAGATAAAGTTCCGGCAGTGCCACATCTAATCAAGATCTTCTCAAAAGGACCATCCATCCCAAAAAAAACATCATCTGGGGGTGCCGCATGACACATGCCACCTAGCAACAGCTTGCAATATCAGTCTGTTGGGTATAGCCACCCGCGACGGAAGCATAGTAGGTACAGGATAAGCCACTCAAGATTATGGTCACATCACTGTGTGTCAGTAAGTTGGTTGTCTGGACCTTTGTCTTGAACACGCAGAGGGATCAATGCACACATACAAGTGTGTGGAAGAAATCCACAAGATGTCATACTCCATGTAGATGACCAACTCTGCACATGAAGAAATAGATTGAATGTCAGTGATTCCTATATGACTACTAGGATAGGACTTATCAATTCAATGTTGGCATACAGTGGTAATGCCATAATCCTGAACTCCTGACATGTAACTTTTAAAGGCATAGTGTAAACTGACATCCACAGCTTAGTGTAACAGGTGTTACATGTATCACAGGAGAATGGGCCACATTGGCAGTCAACAAATGCTCAAAGTGAACAGGGCAAAGTCATGGTGAAGATAGTGACGCCCGATGTTCTGAGCCGTGTTGGTGGGCATAGGGCTAAGCAAAAATTGGACATTTGACACAGATGAGTACTACCAAAGACTTTTCCTTTTAAAAGATGTACTGTCCACATCTTTCTCCTCTGATGTGTGTTGTGTCTCCGGTGAGGTAGTATCTGTATTTGTGGCAGACGAGGGAGACACATCAGGAGCAAAAGCTGTGGATGCTATGCCTGCAGCAGCACTTTAGCTTGGGAATAGTCTCTCCTCAGTTTCTTCAGGTTCCTTCTCCTCAGCAGAGGTTTCGTCTTGTAAGTCCAGAAGTGATCTAATTTCATGGGATCAGGGTCCCAATACTTATACCCCAAAATCCTTTGTTCTCTGAGGGGAGAGGGGCCTGTGTCCAGTTCAAGCCAGTTCTGAAGCACTCTGTTTACCAGACTTCTCCTTCCCTTTCACAGCACAGGGCAGGCACATCAGACGCCCCACAGGAGGTGGAGCCAGCATTGTGGAAGGCAAGTACAGTCCTGGAGCACTTTCTTGACAGTCTTCCTCCTCTTCTTTCAGTGTGCAGGGCAGAGACATCAGACACACCACAGGGGGTGGAGCCAGCATTGTAGAGGGAAGGCCCCGCCCTATTCAGGTCCCAGGTGCAACTTGTCCCTCCGATCTAGATGCAGATCTCTCTATTCACCACTGGGCTGACTCACCCTTTCTCTTGGAATTCCCTAGCCCTGTCACTCACAAAACCAGACAAAGGAATACGCAACCTCGCAGAGGCAGGCTTGAAAGGTTAGGCAAGCAAATACCTACTTTCTAAAAGTGGTATTTGAAAACACAGAATATTAAAACCAACTTTACTAAAAGATGTATTTTATTATTCTGAGTTCAGGCATACTAGACTTGAATTTCCACCATGTTCTCGGAGTCAGTTAGGATTATAAGAATGTAATAATCTAACTGCCCATTCTGGCCTATAGATAACAGGTAGCCTTGCAATAGTGAAAAACGAAAGTGGCTGTAATTCACTATTAGGACATGCCACACACATCAGGGCTTGTCCTACCTTATACTTACAATGCACCCTGCCCTTGGGCCTACCATAGGGGTGATTAATATGAAGAAAAGGGAAGGTTCAGGGACTGGCAAGTGGGTGCACTTGCCCAGTCAGCATGACAGTACCAGACTGCACGCAGGCTCTGCAATGTCAGACCTTGGACACATTTTACAAGGCCGCTTCTGTGGGTGGCACAGCCAGTGCTGCAATCCCACTAGCAGCATTTGTATCTACACGCCCTGGGCACACTCAGTGCACTGTACTAGGGTCTGACATGTAAACCAAATAGTCAATCATGAAATACAATTAATACATTAATTTACAGTAGGGAGAGCATATGCACTTTAGCACTGATCAGCAGTGGTAAAGTGCCCAGAGTCATAAAATAGCCAACAACAGGTCAGAAAAAATAGAGGAGGAAGGCAAAAAGTTCAGGGATGACCCTGCAAAAAGGGCCAAGTCCAACAACCGTACAAACACGCTTCCCCCAAACCTGGCAGGCCATACATATGCCAGGCCTGCATGTGCATTGTTAAGCAGACACCCCAGGATTTCGCGACTTTATGTGGCAAATTTCGTGACCAAAAAAAAGCTACATTTGCAGTCCAAAACCTCAAAAGTTGCAGTATTTTTGTGGTGAGCAAAATATGTGCCCGTCACAAAAATAAAATACTACAGACTTGTGCTTGAAATGGCCTGCAGGGTTCGCAGGAGGCACACAAACGTGTGAGGCGGCCTGCAGGGTAATTGCTCAGGAGGAGCGAGGTGCATTTCATAGGCAGGAGACAGAGGAATTGTTTACTTCTGCTGCCTTCCTGTTGCTCACCCTCCCTTTATTGGCTCAGTGGCAGCTCAAAGGCAGTAAAGAGGATGAACAGCAGTTTCTTTTGTATTCTTTTTCCATATTTTGCGGGCACTTTCGTAAAAATCGTGACATTTTTACAAAAGTGTTGATTTCGTGATTTCTTTTGCAAATTGCGAAATCACAAAATCCTGGGGGGTCCGGTTAAGGCTGCAATGTGAAATTTAGTTGATAGCAGATGTAGCATCCTGCCGAGCCCGGGAACAGGTAACAAACCACGCTACACATGGAACTCTGGTTTGAAAAAAAAAAACTCTGGTTTGCACGTCTTTATTCTTCAGCATGCAACCGCCAACTGAACACCCTGCATTACAAACTTTATTAACCACATCCCCCACGTTATACAATACTTGTAAGGAGTATGCTGAGGACCACTAGAGGCTTTGTACGGACAAACACAGGACATAACATCTCCCCTTTGTTAAATAAAAGTATGAACAAATATATACCCATATACACATTATAACTCCTCGATGAGCCGTCGAGGTGCTCGTACCAGTCTCTCAGATCTAGTTGTATGAAGTAGAGGAGTGATGCCTTCATCTGGTATCTCTGGAGAAGATTTGGATGCTTGACTTGGGCACTCAGTTTTAGAGTGCGCAGGTCACCCGACTATGAATGTATCATACTCACCTAGTCCCATAATCAAGAACACATAATTTGAATCAGGTAGCCTTCGCTCTACTACCAGATATTTTACCTATTAGGTCCTATACCATTGACTTCCCAATCCTTGTCACTGGTACCTACAAACCTATTGGATCAGGGTGTTAGCATAATAGAAAAAATAAAATTTGCACTCATATATTAACCACAGATTCGGGAAGGTTTAAACTCTTTATCTAAATTTCTTAAATGGTCATGATCCACAAATTAAACACAATTAGACTCCCAATAATGAAGATTAGAATCAAAATATAACTATGCAAAAGATGTATTAAACTGATTTCGATCATTTAGCAATAGGTTGGGTAGAAAAGGAACATAAAATACGATCAAAATGTTTAGGCATTTAACAAAAGGGAGGGGAAAAAGGGAACATGTCAAACTTTATCAATAGGAAGGGTAAAGAGAAGGAACATAATATGCAAACACTATTACCAAATATGTAACATTTAGGGAGGGGTAGAGAAGGAAACAAATTATTGACGAACCCACACGAATTTATATTTACCTAAGAATGGTGTGAAGAACTAACCCTGGCCACAGGTCAGTTTGAAGGACAGAACCCCGAAAGTTGCAGTCGCCAGTAGGCTTGCAGGTGCAGATTCAGAATCAGGACAGGTAAAACCAGATTTGGATCAGGACAGGACCACCAAAGGTTAAGACCGGCACCCGCAGATCAGTTGCAACGCCTGCGCTACTCCCTCTCTGCAGCTAATAGTCAGAACCCCGATTGGGTTATCGATTTCACCGACAGAGTGCTTCGTCAGCACCTCAGCTTCCCGGACCCCGATTGGGTCAGCGAATCTTCTGACAGAGTGCTTTGCAGCACTTCTGCTCTCGATCACCTATTGAGTGCGTTGGGTCAGTGACAGGTCAGATATTCGGACAAGTCAGACAATTTCTCTAGCTAAGCTTACCCTAGTTATACTATTTTCCAGGTCAGTGTACCACCCCCAAGTGTAAGGATCCCAAATTTTGATTGGACAAAGAGTGAGGAGAGGTCATCACACCAGACCAAAAATGAAACTTTTACCGTCTCATTTTAAAATTTTCGTTCCCGCCTATCAAATTTAGGTTCTCATGACATCTTTAATCCACCCAATAATGAATGTTCTATTAGTAAATACATTGTATTAACATTGTAAAATTTTAGGTTCAGAAGTTCATTTTCTCGGGAGCATCTTCTAGTCAGTCAGCTCCTTGGCTGCAGTCCAAAGGTCACTGTTCCAGAGACTCAAGAATTTCGCGCAGTTGCAGTTTCAACAAAGATGGAGTACAGCGTTACAACTTAGGCCAGTTTTCCGTGTGTAACATGAAATGGAAAAGAAACAGTTTTAGAACACAGAATAAATAAATACACTGTATACCATGTATCTCTACTCTATACCCATTATTTTACATTTAACTATAGCATTAGGATTAGGCAGAACGAACAGCTTGGCAAAAGCAGCAGTGCAAGCTTCTTGCACGTGAAGACATAGAGCAGCCATATTATTACTGGTGCGCAGAAGCGACAGATTCCCTCCAAAGCAAAGAATACGTCATGTCACGTGAGTATGATAGACCCATGTGCAGTAGAAACCCTCGGGTAGCAGCAGCCATCTTAGATGCAAGCATATTATGGTTAGTAAAACACATAAGCAAGCTTCTCTCGGACACCCAATGTTTATGTAAGATGCGATTTTAATAAGACAAACATGTTGATTAGTGTTTTTTAACGTTATTCGAGGTTCATGAATACAAGCAAGTCGCTTCATGTGCGAATCCTTGCTCCATCAATCCCCTCTTTGATGATATTTTATATAATCACCAATTAATGAAACAGATGCCAACTTTTCACAATTCACCCAACTCAATTTCTTCAAACTTTCTATTTTGCTTCTTTTCATTATTATTATGGACATTTTTCACTTTCTTGTATATTTTCCCATTCATTATTCTAATTCAAGTTCATCAATATTTCTTGTTACTCCTCGCCTATTTACGGAGTATTTCTTCTTATGTTTATGACATTTGCAACAGATTATTATTACTAAAACTAGTAAGCCTATTCTCACCATTGGCATCAGTATTCTACCTACAAAACTTTTTCCTACGTTAGAAAGCCAACTACCTATAGAGGAGAGACCATCAGTAAGTCTCTTCCATGCACCTCCAGTGGTTTAAGCTCTTTTTCCAAATTAGTAATATTTCTCACATACTTCTTAATTTCAACACTTTTGTCAGGTATGTAAGTGCAACAATGTTGCGCTTTCAACATTCTACAGACTCCGCCCTCTTTTGCCAATAATGTATCAAGAGCAAGTCGATTTTGTAAAACCATTGATCTGATCGCAACTAATTCGGTATTGACCATCAAGAACCCTCCAGCAGTGTCAGTTGATAACCGATCCACTACCGTTGACAATTTGCAAATTCTGTGTGTATTCAGAGCCACTCCCACTGTAGGTATCAATGCACTAAATATATCACCTACTATTTCACCAAAACTAGCTCTTTTATTACGTAATAATCCATTAGTTTCTTCATTGTTTCCAGTGATTTTATCTACATGATATATTTTAGGGAAGACTATCCAGAAATAACAACTCCCATACCAGTGATCTGGCAATTTGTAATAAGCCTTGTTTCCACATATATAATAAATTCTAGGAAACACAGGTTCAGTTCCATCTTTGAAACCCCAACCCCCAATTACCTTATATTTGTGTTCACATTCACTGGAACCAATGAATATATTGTTATAATAACTAGTTATTTCCCTATGGAGACAGAGTTTCCCTTTCTTTTTAAAAATCCAGCAACATAGCAGCATGAGTCTTGCCATTTGGGGTAGACCCTATATTTTCGGCCCATTTAGGAATTTTATGATTCTTGTAATTTGCTTTTCTTTGGAAACTCTCTCTTCTTTTCTCTACCATATTCAAAAATATTTTCTCTTTTTCTTGTAATGAGCATGTTAAATTATTCTTGTGTGCTTCAGCTATATCCATTGTATCTATTGTTAGAAAATATTCACCCATGTAACGTGTTACATCACTAGTAGTATGTACAGGATTCAGGTTACTACGTATAGGAAGTTCAGAAAATATCACATCTGAATTTGAATAGTAATACTGCATAGGTTCTTTCTTACAGAATAAGCTAGCTAAAACACTACATGAAATTCCATATGTTAGTGGCAAATGGTGATAGGTCACACCTTCAGCTACTGAAGTAGGCAGTTTCATACAAACATAGCAATCTTCTATTTCCATAGCTCCTACATAGTGTACTAACAGGTTTGCAAATACGTTTAAGTGAGTTCTGTTTTTAAAACTAGTATAATGTACTCTTTCCTCATCTGATGCTTCTAAATCTACCTTTTGTCGTCTAATGCTAAGTGCTTTCTCTTGTATATCTATTCTTGTAGGTGTATCTTTTGTTTGTATCTCATCTCTATCTACTAGTGGTTGCTTATTAGTATCATTCTTCACATCTCTACTCATTATGTAAGGGATAGCTATTGTCAGTCCTAATCATACTATGAGTACTATTGCTATACTACATACACATACTTTACAGCATGTTTTTAAACAATTTCTTTTCGGTCTTCCATTAACTGTACGATCAGCCATTTCTGACTAAGGAGATTCAACCCCTCTTTGTAACTTTTACACAGCCTTTTACCCTGTGAGAATTTCAGGCTGGTCTCACTTCTTCGTCAGTTTGATCAGCAATCAATTTTTCATCACTTTCATCACTTATTTCCAAGTTTTAAAAATCTTCCAACACAATGTAGGTCTATTCAGGGCCTTTGTATTTATTATTCAGTCTTTTTAATCGTGGACTTCTTCTTTTTGGTTGTATTACAGGTTGGTCAGCTTGACTTGATATTTCATTCACTTGTTCAGGTACTTCATTAATTGTCTTTAAACGTGGTTTCAGTCTTTTGACAAACCTAGGCCACTTGTCTCCTTTTCTGAGTCTGTTAGCTGGTACTGTGCTTTGGCCCTCTTCCAACGTTCTCTTATTTTCATTCAGTTGTGGTACATCTATTTGGATGTTGTCTTCTGTATCCCTCTCTATCTGACTATGTCCAGGTCTTATTACTGATTCTTCTGCCTGGTTACTGATCTGGCCTTGTTCAGGTATTGGCTGAATTCGACTTTGACTTTGTTTTGATTCACTTTCTTCTTCCTGAACACCCTTTTCTACACCTATCTGGTCCTGCTCAAGCTCTTCGAACCCTTGATTTTGTTCTGCTTGAGCCTCTGCCCTAGTTACTATCTGTCCATTTTTAGACTCTGGAGTTCTTGGTGGAGTGTAAATTACCTGATCTTTCCCTATCTGTTCCTCCTCAGAATCACTTTTAACTTGTATCTCTATGAACTGAGTACCTTCTTCTAAACCTGTCTCATCCTCACCATCACTCTGTCTATCTTGGTAAGTTTGACTTCTGGTTCTTACATATTCTGCAGGTATATCGATTATTGGAATACAATCATCTTGACTGGTGCTCGGGTGTTCCTCTTCAGCTTCTTCAGGATCGATATCTTGAGACCCCTCAGCTGCACAACCTTCAGCTTCAGTTTCATCAGGTTCAGTCACTCTTTTTGTGTGACTGGCATGGATCCAGTGTGGAACTCCTGCACATTTTACAGCTGTGGTGGTAACTAAAATCACTTGTCGTGGTTTTCCCCACCTCGGTGCAAGGCAAGATTTTAGAGTGTGTTTCTTTAGCACTACCCAATCACCTGGGTTCAGGTCATGTGCTGGAGTGGCTTGTCTGGCGACAGCATCTTCCCCAACCTGGTGAGAGATAAAACGCACTTGGTCAGCGAGTTCTTTGCAGTACTCCAGTACTAAATCATCAGATATACTTATCAGCTTATGTCCTGGCACCCATGCTTGCCTCATTGCTGTTCCCAACATTATTTCATGTGGACTCAAGCCTGTGTTCCGGTCTGGAATACTTCTAAGTCCCATCAGAACAAGTGGCAAAGCCTCTGGTCATTCCAATCGGGTAGACTCATACATCTTTCCCAGTCTTGACTTGATTGTGCCATTCAATTGTTCTACCACTCCAAAAGCCTCTGGGCGATATGCACAGTGCAGTTTTTGCTTAATTTTGAATGCTTCACAAATTAAACCAATTACTTCAATATTAAAATGGCAGCCATGGTCTGATTCAATTGGTACTGGAAAACCGAAACGTGGTATAAGCTCTCTAAGTAGAAGTTTGGCTACAGTGATGCTATCATTTCTGTGTGTGGGGTAAGCTTCCACCCATTTTGAATACAGGCAGACAATAACAAGAATGTATTTTAGTCCTCGACAAGGAGGTAACTGAATGAAATCAATCTGCAATCGTATAAAGGGACCCTCTGCGTTCTCAATCTTTCCTGGTAACACTATTGTTTTCTTTCCTGGGTTCATTTGTTGACAAACCAAGCATCTCTGGCAAAGCGCTTCTGCTATATTCCTGAATTTCGTATTGAACCATGACTGTCTGAACAGACGTATCATAACATCTCTTCCCAAATGAGAATCTCCGTGAACCATCCTAGCCATAGGAGCAAGCATACAGTCTGGTAACACTGGCCTTCCATCAAGATATACAATGACACCATCCTCAACTCTTCTCTGACAACCTATTTTCCTCCATTCTTCCTTTTCCTTTGGTTCTGCTCCAATTTGCAAATCTCTCACTTCCTCCCACGTATTCACACCTTCTAGCAACATAAGTTGGCAGCTGTTTCCACCCACCTCAACTTTCTTATTAACAGCCATTTTATATTTCGTACAATGTTGGGCTAACTGGTCAGCATATCGGTTACCGGCTGTCACTTTGTCATTACCAGATTTGTGAGCAGCACACTTGACCTCAACCACTTCTTTTGGCAGTTGGATTGCTTCGAGTAAATCATTTACATAGTGACCATTTTTTATTGGAGTACCTGAAGATGTCAGAAACTCATTTTGTATCCATAGTTGGCCATAGTCATGCACAACCCCGTAACCATACTGGCTGTCAGTGTACATGGTTACCTTCCAACTTTTCCCAAATTTGCAGGCCTTTGCAAATGCAACCAATTTGGCTATTTGTGCAGACTTGACTCCAGGTAAATAGGATGCTTCAATTGGGCCTCCCAATGTACAAACAGCGTAATCAGCACTTAGACCTCCTTCTTCATGCCTCATACATGAGCCATCTACAAATAGCTCATATTCTGAATAAATTAATGGCTCTTCTCTTATGTCTGGACGTGGTTTTGTGCTATATTCAGTCAAGTCAATACAGTCATGTTAAATCTCTCCCTTTACTTCTGCAAAATGTGAATCAGGTAGCAGTGTTGTCGGGTTCAGAATATTACACCTGGCAATGGTTACATTTCCTGCACCTACAAGGATTCTCTCGTACTTAGTCAGCCGACTAGGTGTGAGATACTGGGTCTTAGTCCTGGTTAACAAAATTACAACTGCATGTGGAACATACACGGTCACAGGATGTCCCATAATAATGGACTCACTCTGTTCCAGGCTCATGCAAGTTGCAGCCACTGCTTTCAGACATCCATGCAAGGCAGATGCCACTGGGTCTAATGTGGAAGAAAAATATGCCACTGGACGTCTCATCAGACCATGAATTTGAGTTAAAACTGCACAATTATCTTGTGTGTCACAGAAAAGTGCAAAGTATTTTGAATAGTCAGGCATCCCTAATGCTGGAGCTGTACACAGGCATTCTCGCAATTTTACAAAAGCAGTCATGCTTTCGTCATCCCACTCTACTGGGTCTTTTGCTCTTTTCTTTGTCATTTGTATCAATGGCTTTGCTAGGACTGCAAATTCCACAATTCATTGCCTGCATTAACCTACTACTCCAAGAAACATTCTAATCTCTTTCTGAGTTTGGGGTAAATTTATATTTTTGATTATTCTCATTCTCTCTGAGGTAACCCTTCTGACGCCTCTGTCTATCTGGTGCCCCAGATATTTCACTGACGTTGTGCAGAATTGTAATTTTCTGGTGACACTTTATGTCCTCCTTCACCTAAATGCTTCAGTAAAGCAATGGTATCAACAACACAGTCATTTCGTGTTTTAGACGCCATCAAGAGGTCGTCTATATACTGGACCAGTACTGACTGTCCAAGCAGTACCAAAGATTCAGGCACTTTTTCAAAATCTGATTAAAAATCGAGGGACTCTCTGTGTACCCCTGAGGGACACGATTGCAGACATAGACATGGCTGTCAAATTCAAATGAGAAAAGAAATTTGCTCTCCGGATGTAATGGAATCGATAAAAATGCGTGACATAAGTCAATAACAGTAAACCATCCAGCCTCCCATAGTATCTGATACAGAATCACTGCAGGGTTTAGCACGACTGGACAGCATGGAACAACAATCCTATTCATTTTGCGGAGGTCTTGTACGAACCTGTACTTGCCACTCTGTTTCTTTATACCAATTATGGGTGAATTACAAGGACTGCTCATTATTTCTTGTAAAATGCCTGCTTCAACCAAACGTTTTATTTCTGCTGCAACACCTGCTTTTATTTCTGAGCTACGTTTGTACTGTCGAGTATTTGGGTAAACTGCACCTTCTTTTACTGTCACTTTTATCGGATCAACATTTGCCATTAATCCTACATCTTTTCCAGGAAAATCCCATACATTAGGTTTTACAGTCTGTTGTAGTTCCTCTGGTAAGTCTTCTATTGTCAGTCTTTTAGTCTCTGTCTCCTGTTTTGCTAACATCAGTTTATAAACTCCATCTTCGTCTGGGGTTTGAATTTCAACACCACTTGGGATACAGAAAATGGTGCAATTCATTTTGCACAACAAGTCACGACCTAACAGGTTTACTGGACTTGAATCGCATACAACAAATCTATGCATTTCTTTAAAGTTCCCTATTATAACTTCCATTGGTTCTGTAACTGGTGTACTAATTTGTTTATTAGAAACGCCCACTACTTGGATCGCTTCTCCCGAGAGGGGTAGGTTTGGAACGTCTGCTGTTCTCACAGTAGAACGGGTAGCACCAGTATCCAATAGAAAGGTGACATAATTTCCTTCAACCTTTCCTTCAATGTATGGACCTGACTGGTCTACCGGCAAGGAGGCACCAAGCACGCACTCCTCGTCCTCCCCCCTCAGGCACCGTCAGTAAGGATCTTCACTGAAAAAGGTATCACTCAAAAGAAATTGTGAGGTTGCTGTATCTTTCCTTTCACTTCCCTCCCAGTATGTGGTATCTACACTCTGTTGTGCTTTGCTCCTGTAATTTGGCATAGGTGCAGGGGGTAACTGGTTTTGTATTACCTGCTGCTGTGGCTTCCGTGGCACCTCATTCTGCGTCTGTGGATTCCAATCATTATTTTGCACATTACCATTTTGCACAGCCTTACACTCGTTCTTCCAGTGCGCTAACTTGCCACACCCATGACAAGGGAACTTTCTTCTTGCTTCCTCTCTATTGTATTTTCCCCTTGGCTTTCCTCCATTTCCTTCACCCTGATTCTGGTTACTACTTAGTTGGTTTAACTGAAGTTCTTGTTGCTCTGCTAGTTTTACTTGTGCCCACTTTACCTTTTCTTTGAACTCTTTTCGTTTATTGTCGAGTTCATCTTCGCAATATTTCGCATATTTAAGGATTTCATCTGCAGGTTTTGCCTGCCAACAAATTTTATGATCTTCAATCCATTGTGAAATTCTGGTCTTAATCCTGACACAAACCGATAAATGAAATGCTTCATATCCTTCTTGTCTATGTTATCCAATCCACAGTATTGTTTAAACACTTGCAATAAGCATTCATAATATGCATGCACAGATTCATCTTTATTCTGAGCAGTTCTATCTATTCTAGTCCAATCTGTCTCTTTTGCGGGCACCTTCCCTTTGAGGTAGAGTATTACCTGGTTGTACTTTTTCATAACGTCTTCGGAAAGAGCCCCTGTTTTTGGGTCTCAAGGGTACTCATCACTAGGCCAGTCTACAGCAATTTTACATTCTGTCAAAAAATCTACAGGTACAACAATGTCAAATAATCCATCTAAATCTTTCAAAAGACATTTTGAAACCTTCACAAATCTCTCGACTTGTCTGTACCATTCTACAGGTTTCTCACGAAGTTTTGGGAAATCATTTGTAAACGACAAAATATCCTGTCGGGACCATGGGACATGCACATAACCTCCTTCGGGTACCTCTCTCATAGGACATAATTTTTCCACTTTTTCTGCTTCTTTTAATACATATTCTGAAGCAATTTGTCTTGATCGAATCTCTTCCTTTTTCTTTGCTCATCTAGTTTTCTATTTTTCCAGTTCACCCCATTTTTGCAATAATGTCATCAGTTCCCTGATTTGTACCTTTTTACCAGATACATTCATATTTTCTAGATCTTTGTCAGAAAATTAAACTCGATATGGTTTCTGTAATACTTTAGACTTGCCAATATCGATTTCCATGCTAGCTGCTGTGTCCATTAATTTTTCATGAAACACTCTCGTATTTCTAGTAATGCTTTTACATATAAATAATAATTCATCTTCACCAAATGTATTTAACCTTTCCAATTCCACATTTCCAGCCATCATTTCCTCCAACTTAATTCTTAATTTATATATATATCTAATGGTTTTGGCTGTGATTTCGGTTTCTCTATTTCTCGTGTCCATCTCTCTATTTCTTCTGGGCTTACAACGGTGGCACTTCTTGTACCTGAGGATGTCTCCATTTGTACTTCTCTCAAATTTAATGGAGTGGTTTTTCTAATTGAACTACTCTCTGGTTCTCTTATTGGCAAATACATTAAGGAAATTACTGACTCACATTCACTTGCCTGATCATCTACTATTAAAGATACCTTTCTTGGCTGTACTACAGGTGTAGTTATAACAGGAGGTTTAGGACTAGCTTGTTTATCTCCGTAAGAGGGAACAACTGGACTAATAGTTACCGGAATTGTCAAGGCTTCGGGACTTGTATTTAATTGAGAAATCTTTTGAATTAACTCACTTCTCTGTTCATTTAATGCTTCTCGTTCTCTATCTTGTAATACCTTTTCTATGGAAGTCTCATGTACCACTTGCGGAATAAGAGGTAGTTTCAGAAACAGCGCATTTGGATTTACAGTGCTTGGTTCCTCATTATAAGGTGGTGGATTTTTCATTAACAAATCCTCCATTTAGTCATCATCTGACTCACCACTAGTCATTAAGGGCCAGATGTAGGAGAGCAAATACCGGTCAGTAACGGCCGATTTCGGCCTTTACCGACCGGTATTTGGTGTTTGACATGTAGGGGCCATAATTTTACACAATCGGTAAATTTACCGAATCGGTAAATGTACCGATTCTGTAAAATACCGAATCGGTAATTTTACCGATTCGGTAAATCCACATGTAGGTGACACTCCTAAGAGTGCCACAGGCCTTTAGGAATCTGTATTTTACCTCCCAATCCTATTGGGTGGTAAAATACCGAATTCAGGTGTGCATGCACATCTGTGCATGCACACCTGTGCCATGTGACACACAGACATGCCCTTAGGGCATGTATGTGTGCCACATGTCACACATGACTGTATTTGGGGTGCTAGAGGGTGTCAAAGTGACACCCCCTGCACCCTTGCAGGATTCGGTATTTACCGATTCGGTAATTACCGAATCGGTATTGCCCATTGATTCCTATGGGCTTCAAGGCCAATAGGAATCAATGGGCAATACCGATTCGGTAATTACCGAATCGGTAAATACCGATTCTTACCGATTCAGTAAATGTAAAATGAAATTTACCTACATGTGACTACTTCTAATTTACCGATTCATAAATACCGAATCGGTAAAATTCGGTATTTATGAATCGGTAAATTAGAATTACCTACATCTGGCCCTTAATGTTTTGTTTTCTCAGTCCTTTTACTTCCACTGGTCTCTTCTAAAGTTAATACAGGATATAGCCCTTCTACCATCATGGACTGTCTCCATTGTTTCATTTGTTTGTCTCTAGTTTCCTGTGGAAACTTAGAGAACTTACTCAACCCTTTGTCACTTCTGGGTCTGTCTCGTTCAAAAGCTTCAATCTCCCACTCTTCTAGTGCCTCATACTGCGTTAGTCTAGGTCTGGGATGTAAGTCATTCATTCGTGTCCTTAAATTAAACAAAATTCTGCCATTAAAAGTGCCATCTAAGGGAAATGCCAAAATTCCGTCATCTTTAGTGTATTCCACCCAATTCTCTAACAATACACAAGTGTGGTAGCCTCTGTCAAACATCATGAATGATGCGGGCGTATTTGGTGGTGGAATAATAACTCCTTCTCTAGTTTTAATTGGTTTATCTTTTTTAAAGAAATTCTTAACTCTCTTTACGAATGACATTTTTCTCTCACCTCCATACATTTTGTAATATCTGCCCCTTATCATCTGTTCTCTAGCAAACCCTAAGTATCTTCTATCAGGTCGGGTTTCTGTAATTCCTGGATTTTAATACCACCTATATTTGGAATTTTATTTTAAACTTGTACGATAACACTCAATTCGTTTACAAAAATGCTTCCAATACCAGCGCGTCTTTTATTTTTCTTTAACCAATCAACAATGTGGTTTCAAATATCATCAACCAATGGTTGAGCGGCTTTTCACGTGAGACGAGTTCCCACGCTCCTTTGCTCACCCCTCCTTTACAATTACTATCTCAGCTACACGCCCGCTGTCTCAACCAATACCAGCGCGGCTCTGAGTGACGTCAGCGCAGCTCCGCAACTGACTCCCTCCTTTACAAGGTAATGCAAAAACTCAACTCTTTTATTTTAAAGAGCAATTCTTTTTATTTTCAACAACGTAAAAACATTTGCCACTGTACCCGAGTGACTAGAAAGAAAAGATATATTTCACTGCAAGTAAATCCCTTCCGCTTACTTTTCATATACTACGAGTAGATCCCTTCTGCCTACCCTTCACGCAAGCATTAGAGAACCTGCTACTCCATCGGACTCATCCACCCTGGGATATATACTAAGGCCAAAGTTTCACCAGCGAACCCCTTTGCTATCAATCAAGCTCAGACGAACCTGCCACTCCTTCCGTGCGACCCTTTCTAGGTGATATCACACTAAAAGTTTTGCTAGCGAACTCTTTGCTATCATTTATTCATACAGAAAACCCTAAATAGTGCTTCCGTTTTACCTAATCATGCACTAACTTCCTATGGGTAAGTGACCTCACTGCAGTGTGGCTTCCATTTACCACCCGCTATTCTGCCCCCGGGGATTCCAGACAAAACATAAAACAGGTACGAACAATTTTGGTTAAAGACATAAAATCAATACAGCATCAACAAAATCAATAACATTTCAATAATATTTCAAGTAATATCACATTTGATCGATCAATAATTACCCAACTAACTAGCTACCTATTTTGACTAAACCCTAACCTTACCTCTGCTACGAAAAGAATATACTGATAGAGCGCGCAGGTCACCCGACTATGAATTTATCATACTCACCTGGGCCATAATCAATAACACATAATTTGAATCAGGTAACCTTCGCTCTACTACCAGATATTTTACCTATTAGGTCCTATACCATTGACTTACCAATCCTTGTCACTGGTACCTATAAACCTATTAGATCAGGGTGTTAGCATAATAGAAAAAATAACATTTGCACTCATATAATAACCACAGACTCGGGAAGGTTTAAACTCTTTATCTAAATTTCTTAAATGGTCATGATCCACAAATTAAACACAATTAGACTCTCAATAATGAAGATTAGAATCAAAATATAACTATGCAAAAGATGTATTAAACTGATTTTGATCATTTAGCCATTGGTTGGGTAGAAAAGGAACATAAAATACGATCAAAATGTTTAGGCATTTAACAAAAGGGAGGGAAAAAAGGGAACATGTCAAACTTTATCAATAGGAAGGGTAAAGAGAAGGAACATAATATGCAAACACTATTACCAAATATGTAACATTTAGGGAGGGGTAGAGAAGGAAACAAATTATTGACGAACCCACACGAATTTATATTTACCTAAGAACGGTGTGAAGAACTAACCCTGGCCACAGGTCAGTTTGAACGACAGAACCCCGAAAGTTGCAGTCACCAGTAGGCTTGCAGGTGCAGATTCAGAATCAGGACAGGTAAAACCAGATTTGGATCAGGACAGGACCACCAAAGGTTAAGACCGGCACCCGCAGATGAGTTGCAACGCCTGCGCTACTCCCTCTCTGCAGCTAATAGTCAGAACCCCGATTGGGTTATCGATTTCACCAACAGAGTGCTTCGTCAGCACCTCAGCTTCCCGGACCCCGATTGGGTCCGCGAATCTTCTGACAGAGTGCTTCGCAGCACTTCTGCTCTCGATCACCTATTGAGTGCGTTGGGTCAGTGACAGGTCAGATATTTGGACAAGTCAGACAATTTCTCTAGCTAAGCTTACCCTAGTTATACTATTTTCCAGGTCAGTGTACCACCCCCAAGTGTAAGGATCCCCAATTTTGATTGGACAAAGAGTGAGGAGAGGTCATCACACCAGACCAAAAATGAAACTTTTACCGTCTCATTTTTAAATTTTCGTTCCCGCCTATCAAATTTAGGTTCTCATGACATCTTTAATCCACCCAACAATGAATGTTCTATTAGTAAATACATTGTAAAATTTTAGGTTCAGAAGTTCATTTTCTCAGGAGCATCTTCTATTCAGTCAGCTCCTTGGCTGCAGTCCAAAGGTCACTGTTCCAGAGACTCAAGAATTTCGCGCAGTCGCAGTTTCAACTAAGATGGAGAACAGCGTTACAACTTAGGCCAGTTTTCCGTGTGTAACATGAAATGGAAAAGAAACAGTTTTAGAACACAGAATAAATGAATACACTGTATACCATGTATCTCTACTCTATACCCAGTATACTGTGAACTGCTGTGGGGATAGCCTCTACTGCCCAGAACTTTTTGTGGAGCCTGCTGCTTGATCTCACCTGAGGACCCGTGGGTGTTGTTGTAGCCCCATTCCTTGCTGCACCCGCTTTGCGGGTGCCGCTTCGCGCTGCCAGGAGGTGGTGCAAAGCTTGGGAGGCTGCTGTGCTGTGGGTGAGTCCTTCTGCCACAGGGGAAAGATCAGCGCGCAGCAGGGACTCACTTTCCCAGGAGTCCCTGCACGGCCTCGTCACCTGGCCCGCGCACCTGTGAGCCCCGCCCCCGCGCCGGCAACTGAACATTAAAGCCCCGTCACCAGCGTGTAAAGTTGGGAAACACGCTGTGAACTGCTGTGGGGATAGCCTCTACTGCCCAGAACTTTTTGTGGAGCCTGCTGCTTGATCTCACCTGAGGACCCGTGGGTGTTGTAGCCCCAATCCTTGCCGCACCCGCTTCGCGGGTGCCGCTTCGCGCTGCCAGGAGGTGGTGCAAAGCTTGGGAGGCTGCTGTGCTGTGGGCGAGTCCTTCTGCCACAGGGGAAAGATCAGCGCGCAGCAGGGACTCACTTTCCCAGGAGTCCCTGCACGGCCTCGTCACCTGGCCCGCGCACCTGTGAGCCCCGCCCCCGCGCCGGCAACTGAACATTAAAGCCCCGTCACCAGCGTGTAAAGTTGGGAAACACGCTGTGAACTGCTGTGGGGATAGCCTCTACTGCCCAGAACTTTTTGTGGAGCCTGCTGCTTGATCTCACCTGAGGACCCGTGGGTGTTGTAGCCCCAATCCTTGCCGCACCCGCTTCGCGGGTGCCGCTTCGCGCTGCCAGGAGGTGGTGCAAAGCTCGGGAGGCTGCTGTGCTGTGGGCGAGTCCTTCTGCCACAGGGGAAAGATCAGCGCGCAGAAGGGACTCACTTTCCCAGGAGTCCCTGCACGGCCTCGTCACCTGGCCCGCGCACCTGTGAGCCCCGCCCCCGGGCCGGCAACTCAACATTAAAGCCCCGTCACCAGCGTGTAAAGTTGGGAAACACGCTGTGAACTGCTGTGGGGATAGCCTCTACTGCCCAGAACTTTTTGTGGAGCCTGCTGCTTGATATCACCTGAGGACCCGTGGGTGTTGTTGTAGCCCCAATCCTTGCCGCACCCGCTTCGCGGGTGCCGCTTCGCGCTGCCAGGAGGTGGTGCAAAGCTCGGGAGGCTGCTGTGCTGTGGGTGAGTCCTTCTGCTACAGGGGAAAGATCAGCGCGCAGCAGGGACTCACTTTCCCAGGAGTCCCTGCACGGCCTCGTCACCTGGCCCGCGCACCTGTGAGCCCCGCCCCCGGGCCGGCAACTGAACATTAAAGCCCCGTCACCAGCGTGTAAAGTTGGGAAACACGCTGTGAACTGCTGTGGGGATAGCCTCTACTGCCCAGAACTTTTTGTGGAGCCTGCTGCTTGATCTCACCTGAGGACCCGTGGGTGTTGTTGTAGCCCCAATCTTTGCCGCACCCGCTTCGCGGGTGCCGCTTCGCACTGCCAGGAGGTGGTGCAAAGCTCGGGAGGCTGCTGTGCTGTGGGCGAGTCCTTCTGCCACAGGGGAAAGATCAGCGCGCAGCAGGGACTCACTTTCCCAGGAGTCCCTGCACGGCCTGGTCACCTGGCCCGCGCACCTGTGAGCCCCGCCCACGGTCCGCCCTTTCCCTCTATTTGTTGGCGGAACGTGACGCTCCGCGGGACGCGAGCGGGACTCGACGGGCTAAGCCCGGGCCAAGGGCGGGCCCGTCCTATCCCGTCATAGACCGGAATAGACTGGGCTGGGCCCCCCCTCTAACATCTAGTCCCAGCCACAGACACGGGACGGACAGATAGCTGGTCTGTATATAGACATTTAAGGTGCAACCTACTCCGAACGTGTAACTATAATTCCATCTGTGTCCGTAATCACTATCATGTCACCTAGAGGTAGTCGTAGTAAAACAAAGCAACGTATGGCAGAGTTTACAGGTCCTATCGACCAGTTTATTATTAAAGCTAACGAAGCCATAGATCAAGGGATAATACTGCTGGACAGAAGAGTCTCACAGGACTTAGCACAGGCAAGACGATCTTCACTTGGGCCTCTGGCATTGGCTCAGACTCCTGCCAACCAATGAGAGAAGGCTGTTATGTCGGAGGTACACGCCGATGTCCATGGTATCCCCAGTTTAGTTGATCTCTCTGCTACATTGTCAATGTCGGACTCACAAACCGCTGAGGCCCTTGAAAAAACCCCTGACATCTCTGCGACACCAGTGCAAACTGACCAGGCTCAAGTTGTACAAAGGGGAATTAAAGAGGGCGCTATTCCAAAGCAGAATTAGCCATCCAATAAGAGAAAGAAAACAACAGACTTAAACCCAAGAAATACCCGACATAAACCACGACCCAACATCCAGGGGAAGGGCAATGTTACATCAGGATCAACGATCCACAATCTTAACCCGCCTAATTCAGGCAACGACAGTGTAAATCTCCATCCCGTGGCTGTGGATCTTAGCATTATAGACAGCACTATAGATGATTATGTTAACACCGACATATCGGGTAATCAAACGGGGGGTGGCAATCATACACGTGGTGCTGATCAACATTTGCTAGCCCAAATTAGAGAACTAATAAAAACTCAATTACAGCCGTTCCAAGTGAGTCTAGCAATTATTGAGAAACAGCTAGCAGTCTTAGCGTTATCTCTGAAGACATCTACCCATCAGAAGAACCTGGGGGTGACTAATGTAGGAGGACTGAAAATCAAGGACACCAATCTTAAACAACCGGAAGGCACAAAGAAAATTATCTCAGGACCTGCTACCCCAAAAACTAACGCCCGAAAAGAAACCACCAAAAAGGTGCCTTTACCACAGAAAAAGATACCCCCTGTAACTGCCACCCCTGTAATTCCAACTCCTGCTCCTATTCTTTCTAAACCAGATCAGATAAATACTGTTCAATGTGACCTTCCACCAAGACATAATCACCCGGGAGAAAGGTCAAAGGGAGGAGGGTGCCAATCGGCAAATCTCCCCCCTGAAGCAAGTCCCAACGTAGTCGTTATGACAGGGGTCCCTGAATTGACTCACAACATTGAGGAACCAAACTGGTCCTTAAAAAATAAAGTCCAGTATTGGTTAAACAATAACAGACCACTCCCACAAAATTGCGTCAGTAGGATTATTGCAGTACGTAGAGTCCCCTGGATAGGCGATCAAATAAAAAAAAATCCAGGTGACTGCATTATAGTCAACTTTGATGACCCTCATACAGCGGATCACATCTGCTCATGGGGCTCGACAAGTAAACCTGATGGGATATCAACTAAACGACTGTCCTTTTTTTACCCACCAGTACCCCGCTATAACGAAGGGCCATATTGGCCCTGGCATGAACCAGTAAATCGCCAATGGGGTTGGGGCCCAGATCACACTAGGCAGGGGAGGAACGATTGGGCAGTATGGACAGGTAGGGACAGGAGAAATCCACCATATATGGATACCTGGAGAGGTATACCAACATTTAATAGATATAGTGGCCTGGAGATGGTCGATTGACCACTATTAGATAATAAATATGGTAGCACAGTCCCTATGCACTTAATCAAGCTAACAGCACACGCAGTGAAGGTAACCACAGGCCTTATTGAAAATTATTATACCATAGATGCCCCAGAGAACTGCTCCACTGATGTTGTAACTTCAAAAGATAGTCCTACTATCATAGACTGTACCCTGAAATTAACTAATGAGACACGGAAGGTAAACTCTCCTATGACACTGACTAGCGAGGTGCTGCAGACGCAACCTAGAGTACCCACATCGGTAACCTCTATTAAACAAGTTACCTTTCTCTTCTGGAACATAGCAGGTTTAGCTTCTAAGCACACGGAAACCAGCTACCTGCAGATTGCCAACTCAAATAATATCATCTGCCTACAAGAAACGTGGCTTAATGAACCGATACATCTTCTAGGTTACAAGACCTATTTCTCTCCTGCTAAAAGGTCCACTGCTGGCAGGAGTAATGGAGGGCTAACTACTTACGCCTCAAACCTTTCGCCCTGCTACGATATCATCCCTGTGAAATTAGAGCTTAACTACCAACTACTCATCCTCCAAAGATCTACCCAGGAAGTGTATTTCTTAATTAACTTTTATAATAATCTGAACTCACCCGACCTCATACTATTGGTAGCCGAGATCTCTGATCTGCTTCAGGCCCTGCGTTCAAAATACGCAAGTAAGACATACACTTTAGTCTGGGGAGGGGATTTCAATTTGCACTTGTGCACAAAAAGTAATACGGCTAACTGTGGGGTCATTGACGAACAAGAGAATGGGCTTACACATTTCACACACACGCACGAGGGAACAAAAATGTACGAGACAATGGTGGAACTAGAGATGGGTTTTGCTAACGAATTAAAAACTCCAGCAGTCGTGTTCGCCCCAACATTCAATGGAAGAGGTGCACAAACCCTGATCGATTACATCCTAGTTTCCACCAACAACGCCCCTCACATTAAGACCTTTCAAACTATTAACAATGCACTTAGCGATCACCTTCCTTTAAACATGACTCTCCAGATTGGTAATAGTCAAACCAATGAAGGCTCACTCCAGTTAAATTTGCTGGATCAGCAAGAATTGGTTTTGGACCGCTTGAACGGTTACACTTTAAAATGGGGCAAACTAGATCAGATGGCCGTAGTGGCAAAAATATTTGCTGCAAGCAATTCCCACATAATGAAGTGTCTTGACCCTTTGGCTACCCCGGTCCAAATTTTGGCTAGTTATGCCGCGATTGTCGAAGCTACAAGGAAAGAAGTAACCAAAGTCTGTAAACATAAGAAGAAGGCTAGAAAGGGCTGGTTCAGTCCCGCATGCACCAGAGCATATACATTACTAAGAAAGGCTTTAGCCAAGCAAACGAGAGATAGAGATGAGATTATTAGATTAAGGAAGGCTTACTCTCTAGTTATAAAAAATTGAAAAAAGGAGATTAAAGCTGACCTGTGGGACCAACTACAGAAAAGCAGCGCTCTAAAGGATGGTTCAGCCTTTTGGCAAGTAGTTAGGTCTCCTTTTCTACTTGCCCAGGCAGACGTGCCAACTTTGGACGTTGCCATCGATGCTAGAGAATGGGTTGAGTATTTCTCGAAGGTTTTCCGCAGGGCGAATTCCCATGAGATGGCCCCAGTTGAACCTCTCCCCCATGTCAAATATCCATTAACTCTCTGTTTTAATCACAAAGAGGTATTAAACGCAATAAAATCATCTAAAGGGGGGAAGGCACCAGGCCCAGACGCGGTCCCTGCAGATCTGTTCAAACAAAACCCAGACCTGTGGACCCCGATCCTCACAAATGTACTAAACGCTGCCAAGGAGGTTGGCCTGGTAAAATCTTGGTCAACCTCGATACTGGTCCCTATTTACAAAAAGGGCGATAGGAACAGTCCATCCTGTTACAGACCCATTTCACTCCTGGACTCGCTCGGGAAGATGGCTGGACGCATTCTTCTCGAGCGACTCCAGGAGTGGACAAACCAACAAAATGTGATCTCGGACCTGCAATATGGGTTCAGGGAGGGACTGGGTACTGTGGACCAGGCACTGAATTTGACGCTCCTGGCTGAGAAATATGTTCACGCTAAGGGTGCCTCTTTCCATATGGTGTATGTTGACCTGTCCGCAGCCTTTGACTGTGTTGTGCACTCAAGGCTGTGGACAATCATACTTCAGATGGGCATTGATCCACCGATTGTTGACTTCTTGCGAGAGCTGTATACGGGGGCCACAGGGAGAGTGAGATACGGAACCAATGGGCAGTTAACGGATAGCTTTCGGGTAGAGAAGGGGGTCAGACAAGGGTGTCTTCTGGCCCCCTTCATTTTCACCCTGTACACTAATGGGCTAGAGGCTGCTCTACTCGAGGGCACGGATGACCTTCCAGCTATTGGTCGTCGGCAGATTCCAGCTTTATTATACGCCGACAACGCGGTTCTTCTTGCCCGAACCCCAGTACAGCTTCAACGGGTCTTGGACAAGTACTGTTCATTCATGGCTAGCTTGAACCTAAAAATAAATATAAAAAAAACTTATGTGATGCATGCTGGCCCAAAATACAGAAACCCCGAAGACAATCTGTGTCAATAAAGCGCCCCTTGATCAAACACTAACATATCCTTACCTAGGAATTTTAATTGATAATAAGTTCAAATGGAGGGAAGCCATTAAATCTCGTAAGTTAGTGTTCCTTAGGGCTGTCACAGCGCTGAGATCCTTTGCGCAAAAGCTAGGGAAAAGACCTCCGGCAGAAATGATTAAAATATATAAGGCAAAGTGTCTCAGCGCAGCAACCTATGGGGCAGGGGTCTTGGGAGGAGTTAACACAGACCAGCTCCAATCAATTGAGAACTCCTTTCTAAAGTACCTGCTGTCGATGCCGAAAAGCGCGACTACATACGGATACCATAACGAACTGGGATTGGACTACCTCTCGGATATAATAAAAATTCAACCAGTCATGTTGTGGCGGCGAATTTGGGTTACGGAGCAGTGCCACCTGACAAGGGCAATTGTGCAGGATTGCCTGAAGCTTGACAATATGAGGAGGATCAAATGGTTGGCTTACGTTAAGACATTCCTTACGGACCTAGGCCTTGAGAAATACTTTGACGATCCCCCGCAATAGTGGACATATCAAAAACTGAATTAAGAAAAGCTTGCCTCTCGCACTTGAGCGAACTGCGCTTATCGAACGAGGCTGGGAAAACATCAGTCCAACACTGTCTGTTAATTCAAACTGTACCTACAATCCAGCCGTACATAAACTACAGTATAAATCAATAAGGGAAATTTTTGTTGACCCGCTTTAGATTCAATTTGCTTCATCGTTTGCTCTCCTTCCCTCTTCAAAATGATTGGTCCCCAAACCTATGCCCTTGTCCTTGTGATACCACCTCCCCACAATCTACCATCCACGTGGCCTTTTTTTGTAAGTTCTATATGGCTCCGCGTAGGAGGTGGGTTGTCCCTATTCTGAGGGTAATGGGGCTGCAGCAGTGCCGCCCAGCATTTCTGGCTCTCCAGCATTTGGAAAATGAATTGATGGCTAAATCGCTAGTTTACTTTCCTAAACTCTGTGTTAGACATCGCCGTAACCTATGATGCTTGTTTGCCCATAGTCCTTTGAGATGACACTAATACGTGTTGACTGCTTCGCGATAATTTTTAGTGTAGGATGATGAAGTTTTTATATAATGCATAACATCTTAAATTTTCATTTGCATATCTGTGTATAACTAGTTTTTAAAAGCTGGGTAAATTCAAATTGCCTTTTATCATGTTTAACTATTTATGCAAATGTTGCAATGTATTTTATGTACCTTTATGGAATTTCAATAACTACGGAAATCCGAATAAAGACAATTTGATTTGATTTGATTGATTTGAATACACTGTATACCATGTATCTCTACTCTATACCCATTATTTTATATTTAACTATAGCATTAGGATTAGGCAGAACGAACAGCTTGGCAAAAGCAGCAGTGCAAGCTTCTTGCACGTGAAGACATAGAGCAGCCATATTATTACTGGTGCGCAGAAGCGACAGATTCGCTCCAAAGCAAAGAATACGTCATGTCACGTGAGTATGATAGACCCATGTGCAGTAGAAACCCTCGGGTAGCAGCAGCCATCTTAGATGCAAGCATATTATGGTTAGTAAAACACATAAGCAAGCTTCTCTCGGACACCCAATGTTTATGTAAGATGCGATTTTAATAAGACAAACATGTTGATTAGTGTTTTTTAATGTTGTTCGAGGTTCATGAATACAAGCAAGTCGCTTCATGTGCGAATCCTTGCTCCATCAATCCCCTCTTTGATGATATTTTATATCATAACCAATTAATGAACCAGATGCCAACTTTTCACAATTCACCCAACTCAATCTCTTCAAACTTTCTATTTTGCTTCTTTTCATTATTATTATGGACATTTTTCACTTTCTTGTATATTTTCCCATTCATTCTTCTAATTCAAGTTCATCAATATTTCTTGTTACTCCTCGCCTATTTACGGAGTATTTCTTCTTATGTTTATGACATTTGCAACAGATTATTATTACTAAAACTAGTAAGCCTATTCTCACCATTGGCATCAGTATTCTACCTACAAAACTTTTTCCTACGTTAGAAAGCCAACTACCTATAGAGGAGAGACCATCAGTAAGTCTCTTCCATGCACTATCAACCTCCAGTGGTTTAAGCTCTTTTTCCAAATTAGTAATATTTCTCACATACTTCTTAATTTCAACACTTTTGTCAGGTATGTAAGTGCAACAATGTTGCGCTTTCAACATTCTACAGACTCCGCCCTCTTTTGCCAATAATATATCAAGAGCAAGTCGATTTTGTAAAACCATTTATCTGATCGCAACTAATTTGGTATTGACCATCAAGAACCCTCCAGCAGTGTCAGTTGATAACCGATCCACTACTGTTGCCAATTTGCAAATTCTGTGTGTATTCAGAGCCACTCCCACTGTAGGTATCAATGCACTAAATATATCACCTACTATTTCACCAAAACTAGCTCTTTTATTACGTACTAATCCATTAGTTTCTTCATTGTTTCCAGTGATTTTATCTACATGATATATTTTTGGGAAGACTATCCAGAAATAACAACTCCCATACCAGTGATATGGCAATTTGTAATAAGCCTTGATTCCACATATATAATAAATTCTAGGAAACACAGGTTCAGTTCCATCTTTGAAACCCCAACCCCCAATTACCTTATATTTGTGTTCACATTCACTGAAACCAATGAATATATTGTTATAATAACTAGTTATTTCCCTATGGAGATAGAGTTTCCCTTTCTTTTCAAAATCCAGCAACATAGCAGCATGAGTCTTGCCATTTGGGGTAGACCCTATATTTTCGGCCCATTTAGGAATTTTATGATTCTTTTAATTTGCTTTTTTTTGGAAACTCTCTCTTCTTTTCTCTACCATATTCAAAAATATTTTCTCTTTTTCTTGTAATGAGCATGTTACATTATTCTTGTGTGCTTCAGCTATATCCATTGTATCTATTGTTAGAAAATATTCACCCATGTAACGTGTTACATCACTAGTAGTATGTACAGGATTCAGGTTACTACGTTTAGGAAGTTCAGAAAATATCACATCTGAATTAGAATAGTAATACTGCAAAGGTTCTTTCTTACAGAATAAGCTAGCTAAAACACTACATGATATTCCATATGTTAGTGGCAAATGGTGATAGGTCACACCTTCAGCTACTGAAGTAGGCAGTTTCATACAAACATAGCAATCGTCTATTTCCATAGCTTCTACATAGTGTACTAACAGGTTTGCAAATACGTTTAAGTGAGTTCTGTTTTTAAAACTAGTATAATGTACTCTTTTCTTATCTGATGCTTCTAAATCTACCTTTTGTCGTCTAATGCTAAGTGCTTTCTCTTGTATATCTATTCTTGTAGGTGTATCTTTTGTTTGTATCTCATCTTTATCTACTAGTGGTTGCTTATTAGTATCATTCTTCACATCTCTACTCATTATGTAAGGGATAGCTATTGTCAGTCCTAACCATACTATGAGTACTATTGCTATACTACATACACATACTTTACAGCATGTTTTTAAACAATTTCTTTTCGGTCTTCCATTAACTGTACGATCAGCCATTTCTGACTAAGGAGATTCAACCCCTCTTTGTAACTTTTACACAGCCTTTTACCCTGTGAGAATTTCAGGCTGGTCTCACTTCTTCGTCAGTTTGATCAGCAATCAATTTTTCATCACTTTCATCACTTATTTCCAAGTTTTCAAAATCTTCCAACACAATGTAGGTCTATTCAGGGCCTTTGTATTTATTATTCAGTCTTTTTAATCGTGGACTTCTTCTTTTTGGTTGTATTACAGGTTGGTCAGCTTGACTTGATATTTCATTCACTTGTTCAGGTACTTCATTAATTGTCTTTAAACGTGGTTTCAGTCTTTTGACAAACCTAGGCCACTTGTCTCCTTTTCTGAGTCTATTAGCTGGTACTGTGCTTTGGCCCTCTTCCAACATTCTCTTATTTTCATTCAGTTGTGACACATCTATTTCGATGTTGTCTTCTGTATCCCTCTCTATCTGACTATGTCCAAGTCTTATTACTGATTCTTCTGCCTGGTTACTGATCTGGCCTTGTTCAGGTAGTGGCTGAATTTGACTTTGACTTTGTTTTGATTCACCTTCTTCTTCCTGAACACCCTTTTCTACACCTATCTGGTCCTGCTCAAGCTCTTCGAACCCTTGATTTTGTTCTGCTTGAGCCTCTGCCCTAGTTACTATCTGTTCCTTTTTAGACTCTGGAGTTCTTGGTGGAGTGTAAATTACCTGATCTTTCCCTATCTGTTCCTCCTCAGAATCACTTTTAACTTGTATCTCTATGAACTGAGTACCTTCTTCTAAACCTGTCTCATCCTCACCATCACTCTGTATATCTTGGTAAGTTTGACTTCTGGTTCTTACATATTCTGCAGGTATATCGATTATTGGAATCCAATCATCTTGACTGGTGCTCGGGTGTTCCTCTTCAGCTACTTCAGGATCGATATCTTGAGACCCCTCAGCTGCACAACCTTCAGCTTCAGTTTCATCAGGTTCAGTCACTCTTTTTGTGTGACTGGCATGGATCCAGTGTGGAACTCCTGCACATTTTACAGCTGTGGTGGTAACTAAAATCACTTGTCGTGGTTTTCCCCACCTCGGTGCAAGGCAAGATTTTAGAGTGTGTTTCTTTAGCACTACCCAATCACCTGGGTTCAGGTCATGTGCTGGAGTGGCTTGTCTGGCGACAGCGTGTTCCCCAACCTGGTGAGAGATAAAACGCACTTGGTCAGCCAGTTCTTTGCAGTACTCCAGTACTAAATCATCAGATATACTTATCAGCTTATGTCCTGGCACCCGTGCTTGCCTCATTGCTCTTCCCATCAGTATTTCATGTGGACTCAAGCCTGTGTTCCGGTCTGGAATACTTCTAAGTCCCATCAGAACAAGTGGCAAAGCATCTGGCCACTCCAATCGGGTAGACTCATACATCTTTCCCAGTCTTGACTTGATTGTGCCATTGAATTGTTCTACCACTCCAAAAGCCTCTGGGCGATATGCACAGTGCAGTTTTTGCTTAATTTTGAATGCTTCACAAATTAAACCAATTACTTCATTATTAAAATGGCAGCCTCGGTCTGATTCAATTGGTACTGGAAAACCGAAACGTGGTATAAGCTCTCTAAGTAGAAGTTTGGCTACAGTGATGCTATCATTTCTGTGTGTGGGGTAAGCTTCCACCCATTTTGAAAACAGGCAGACAATAACAAGAATGTATTTTAGTCCTCGACAAGGAGGTAACTGAATGAAATCCATCTGCAATCGTATAAAGGGACCCTCTGCCTTCTCAATCTTTCCTGGTAACACTATTGTTTTCTTTCCTGGGTTCATTTGTTGACAAACCAAGCATCTCTGGCAAAGCGCTTCTGCTATATTCCTGAATTTCGTATTGAACCATGACTGTCTGAACAGACGTATCATAGCATCTCTTCCCAAATGAGAATCTCCGTGAACCATCCTAGCCATAGGAGCAAGCATACAGTCTGGTAACACTGGCCTTCCATCAAGATATACAATGACACCATCCTCAACTCTTCTCTGACAACCTATTTTCCTCCATTCTTCCTTTTCCTTTGGTTCTGCTCCAATTTGCAAATCTCTCACTTCTTCCCACGTATTCACACCTTCTAGCAACATAAGTTGGCAGCTGTTTCCGCCCACCTCAACTTTCTTATTAACAGCCATTTTATATTTCGTACAATGTTGGGCTAACTGGTCAGCATATCGGTTACCGGCTGTCACTTTGTCATTACCAGATTTGTGAGCAGCACACTTGACCTCAACCACTTCTTTTGGCAGTTGGATTGCTTCGAGTAAATCTTTTACATAGTGACCATTTTTTATTGGAGTACCTGAAGATGTCAGAAACTCTCTTTGTATCCATAGTTGGCCATAGTCATGCACAACCCCGTAACCATACTGGCTGTCAGTGTACATGGTTACCTTCCAACTTTTCCCAAATTTGCAGGCCTTTGCAAATGCAACCAATTTGGCTATTTGTGCAGACTTGACTACAGGTAAATAGGATGCTTCAATTGGGCCTCCCAATGTACAAACAGCGTAATCAGCACTTAGACCTCCTTCTTCATGCCTCATACATGAGCCATCTACAAATAGCTCATATTCTGAATAAATGAATGGCTCTTCTCTTATGTCTGGACGTGGTTTTGTGCTATATTCAGTCAAGTCAATACAGTCATGTTAAATCTCTCCCTTTACTTCTGCAAAATGTGAATCAGGTAGCAGTGTTGTCGGGTTCAGAATATTACACCGGGCAATGGTTACATTTCCTGCACCTACAAGGATTCTCTCGAACTTAGTCAGCCGACTAGGTGTGAGATACTGGGTCTTAGTCCTGGTTAACAAAATTACAACTGCATGTGGAACATACACGGTCACAGGATGTCCCATAATAATGGACTCACTCTGTTCCAGGCTCATGCAAGTTGCAGCCACTGCTTTCAGACATCCATGCAAGGCAGATGCCACTGGGTTTAATGTGGAAGAAAAATATGCCACTGGACGTCTCATCAGACCATGAATTTGAGTTAAAACTGCACAATTATCTCGTGTGTCACAGAAAAGTGCAAAGTATTTTGAATAGTCAGGCATCCCTAATGCTGGAGCTGTACATAGGCATTCTCGCAATTTTACAAAAGCAGTCATGCTTTCGTCATCCCACTCTACTGGGTCTTTTGCTCTTTTCTTTGTCATTTGTATCAATGGCTTTGCTAGGACGGCAAATTCCACAATTCATTGCCTGCATTAACCTCCTACTCCAAGAAACATTCTAATCTCTTTCTGAGTTTGGGGTAAATTCATATTTCTGATTATTCTCATTCTCTCTGAGGTAACCCTTCTGACGCCTCTTTCTATCTGGTGCCCCAGATATTTCACTGACGTGCAGAATTGTAATTTTTCTGGTGACACTTTATGTCCTCCTTCACCTAAATGATTCAGTAAAGCAATGGTATCAACAACACAGTCATTTCGTGTTTTAGACGCCACCAAGAGGTCGTCTATATACTGGACCAGTACTGACTGTCCAAGCAGTACCAAAGATTCAAGGCACTTTTTCAAAATCTGATTAAAAATCGAGGGACTCTCTTACCCCTGAGGAACACGATTGCAGACATAGACATGGCTGTCAAATTCAAATGAGAAAAGAAATTTGCTCTCCGGATGTAATGGAATCGAGAAAAATGCGTGACATAAGTCAATGACAGTAAACCATCCAGCCTTACATGGTATCTGATACAAAATCACTGCAGGGTTTGGCACGACTGGACAGCATGGAACAACAATCTTATTAATTTTGCGGAGGTCTTGTACGAACCTGTACTTGCCACTCTGTTTCTTTATACCAATTATGGGTGAATTACAAGGACTGCTCATTATTTCTTGTAAAATGCCTGCTTCAACCAAACGTTTTATTTCTGCTGCAACACCTGCTTTTATTTCTGAGCTAATTTTGTACTGTCGAGTATTTGGGTAAACTGCACCTTCTTTTACTGTCACTTTTATCGGATCAACATTTGCCATTAATCCTACATCTTTTCCAGGAAAATCCTATACATTAGGTTTTACAGTCTGTTGTAGTTCCTCTGGTAAGTCTTCTATTGTCAGTCTTTTAGTCTCTGTCTCCTGTTTTGCTAACATCAGTTTATAAACTCCATCTTCGTCTGGGGTTTGAATTTCAACACCACTTGGGATACAGAAAATGGTGCAATTCATTTTGCACAACAAGTCACGACCTAACAGGTTTACTGGACTTGAATCGCATACAACAAATCTATGCATTTCTTTAAAGTTCCCTATTATAACTTCCATTGGTTCTGTAACTGGTGTACTAATTTGTTTATTAGAAACGCCCACTATTTGGATCGCTTCTCCCGAGAGGGGTAGGTTTGGAACGTCTGCTGTTCTCACAGTAGAACGGGTAGCACTAGTATCCAATAGAAAGGTGACATAATTTCCTTCAACCTTTCCTTCAATGTATGGACCTGACTGGTCTACCGGCAAGGAGGCACCAAGCACGCACTCCTCGTCCTCCCCTCTCAGGCACCGTCAGTAAGGATCTTCACTGAAAAAGGTATCACTCAAAAGAAATTTTGAGGTTGCTGTATCTTTCCTTTCACTTCCCTCCCAGTTTGTGGTATCTACACTCTGTTGTGCTTTGCTCCTGTAATTTGGCATAGGTGCAGGGGGTTTTGTATTACCTGCTGCTGTGGCTTCCGTGGCACCTCATTCTGCGTCTGTGGATTCCAATCATTATTTTGCACATTTCCATTTTGCACAGCTTTACACTCGTTCTTCCAGTGCGCTAACTTGCCACACCCACGACAAGGGAACTTTCTTCTTGCTTCCTCTCTATTGTATTTTCCCCTTGGCTTTCCTCCATTTCCATCACCCTGATTCTGGTTACTACTTAGTTGGTTTAACTGAAGTTCTTGTTGCTCTGCTAGTTTTACTTGTGCCCACTTTACCTTTTCTTTTAACTCTTTTCGTTTATTGTCGAGTTCATCATCACAATATTTCTCATATTTAAGGATTTCATCTGCAGGTTTTGCCTGCCAACAAATTTTATGATCTTTAATCCAATGTGAAATTCTGGTCTTAATCCTGACACAAACCGATAAATGAAATGCTTCATATCCTTCTTGTCTATGTTATCCAATCCACAGTATTGTTTAAACACTTGCAATAAGCATTCATAATATGCATGCACAGATTCATCTTTATTCTGAGCAGTTCTATCTATTCTAGTCCAATCTGTCTCTTTTGCGGGCACCTTCCCTTTGAGGTAGAGTATTACCTGGTTGTACTTTTTCATAACGTCTTCGGAAGGAGCCCCTGTCTTTGGGTCTCAAGGGTACTCATCACTAGGCCAGTCTACAGCAATTTTACATTCTGTCCACAAATCTACAGGTACAACAATGTCAAATAATCCATCTAAATCTTTCAAAAGACATTTTGAAACCTTCACAAATCTCTCGACTTGTCTGTACCATTCTACAGGTTTCTCACGAAGTTTTGGGAAATCATTTGTAAACGACAAAATATCCTGTCGGGACCATGGGACATGCACATAACCTCCTTCGGGTACCTCTCTCATAGGACATAATTTTTCCACTTTTTCTGCTTCTTTTAATACATATTCTGAAGCAATTTGTCTTGATCGAATCTCTTCCTTTTTCTTTGCTCATCTAGTTTTCTATTTTTCCAGTTCACCCCATTTTTGCAATAATGTCATCAGTTCCCTGATTTGTACCTTTTTACCTAATACATTCAGTTTTTCTAGATCTTTGTCAGAAAATTCAACTCGATATGGTTTCTGTAATACTTTAGACTTGCCAATATCGATTTCCATGCTAGCTGCTGTGTCCATTAATTTTTCATGAAACACTCTCGTATTTCTAGTAATGCTTTTACATATAAATAATAATTCAGCTTCACCAAATGTATTTAACCTTTCCAATTCCACATTTCCAGCCATCATTTCCTCCAATTTAATTCTTAATTTATATATATATCTAATGGTTTTGGCTGTGATTTCGGTTTCTCTATTTCTCGTGTCCATCTGGACATGTGGAGAAGCGTGGCTCAGTGGTTAGAGGCGGTAGACCCGGAAGCTGAGATCAGCCGTGGACCAGGGACCAGGGTTCGATTCCCCGCCTCAGCGGGTCTCGGGCTCAAAAAATTCCACGGACTCGATAATTCTCGTTCCGGTGCCTACTCAACTCACGGGGTCACACTCTGTGACTCTGGGCAATAGCTTGCTTAATCTCCACTATGGCCCCTCGCGGCGGGATGCCTGGCTTTCACCTTGTGGACACCCTGCCGGGGTATCTCACAGGGGAATACCAGGACGGGTTCCCTAAGCAAGCGCCGAGATGCCTACGGGTAGTCGTGCGCTATACAAGAGCGTAATCATTTCATTTCATCATTTCATTTCATCATTTCATTTCATTTCATTTCATCTCTCTATTTCTTCTGGGGTTACAACGGTGGCACTTCTTGTACCTGAGGATGTCTCCATTTGTACTTCTCTCGAATTTAATGGAGTGGTTTTTCTAAATGAACTACTCTCTGGTTCTCTTATTGGCAAATCCATTAAGGAAATTACTGACTCACATTCACTTGCCTGATCATCTACTATTAAAGATCCCTTTCTTGGCTGTACTACAGGTGTAGTTATAACAGGAGGTTTAGGACTAGCTTGTTTATCTCCGTACAAGGGAACAACTGGACCAATAGTTACCGGAATTGTCAAGGCTTCGGGACGTGTATTTAATTGAGAAATCTTTTGAATTAACTCACTTCTCTGTTCATTTAATGCTTCTCGTTCTCTATCTTGTAATACCTTTTCTATGGAAGTCTCATGTACCACTTGCGGAATAAGAGGTAGTTTCAGAAACGGCGCATTTGGATTTACAGTGCTTGGTTCCTCATTATAAGGTGGTGGATTTTTCATTAACAAATCCTCCATGTAGTCATCATCTGACTCACCACTAGTCATTAGGGCCAGATGTAGGAGAGCAAATACTGGTCGGTAATGGCCGATTTCGGCTGTTACCGACCGGTATTTGGTGTTTGACATGTAGGGGACATCATTTTACAGAATCGGTAAATTTACCGAATCGGTAAATGTACCGATTCTGTAAAATACCGAATCGGTAATTTTACCGATTCGGTAAATCCACATGTAGGTGACACTCCTAAGAGTGCCACAGGCCCTTAGGAATCGGTATTTTACCACCCAATCCTATTGGGTGGTAAAATACCGAATTCAGGTGTGCATGCACATCTGTGCATGCACACCTGTGCCATGTGACACACAGACATGCCCTTAGGGCATGTATGTGTGCCAAATGTCACACATGCCTGTATTTGGGGTGCTAGAGGGTGTCAAAGTGACACCCCCTGCACCCTTGCAGGGTTCGGTATTTACCGATTCGGTAATTACCGAATCGGTAAATACCGATTCTTACCGATTCAGTAAATGTAAAATGAAATTTACCTACATGTGACTACTTCTAATTTACCGATTCATAAATACCGAATCGGTAAAATTCGGTATTTATGAATCGGTAAATTAGAATTACCTACATCTGGCCCTTAATGTTTTGTTTTCTCAGTCCTTTTACTTCCAGTGGGCTCTTCTAAAGTTAATACAGGATATAGCCCTTCTACCATCATGGACTGTCTCCATTGTTTCATTTGTTTGTCTCTAGTTTCCTGTGGAAACTTAGAGAACTTACTCAACCCTTTGTCACTTCTGGGTCTGTCTCGTTCAAAAGCTTCAATCTCCCACTCTTCTAGTGCCTCATACTGCGTTAGTCTAGGTCTGGGATGTAAGTCATTCATTCGTGTCCTTAAATTAAACAAAATTCTGCCATTAAAAGTGCCATCTAAGGGAAATGCCAAAATTCCGTCATCTTTAGTGTATTCCACCCAATTCTCTAACAATACACAAGTGTGGTAGCCTCTGTCAAACATCATGAATGATGCGGGCGTATTTGGTGGTGGAATAATAACTCCTTCTCTAGTTTTAATTGGTTTATCTTTTTTAAAGAAATTCTTAACTCTCTTTACGAATGACATTTTTCTCTCACCTCCATACATTTTGTAATATCTGCCCCTTATCATCTGTTCTCTAGCAAACCCTAAGTATCTTCTATCAGGTCGGGTTTCTGTAATTCCTGGATTTTAATACCACCTATGTTTGGAATTTTATTTTAAACTTGTACGATAACACTCAATTCGTTTACAAAAATGCTTCCAATACCAGCGCGTCTTTTATTTTTCTTTAACCAATCAACAATGTGGTTTCAAATATCATCAACCAATGGTTGAGCGGCTTTTCACGTGAGACGAGTTCCCACGCTCCTTTGCTCACCCCTCCTTTACAATTACTATCTCAGCTACACGCCCGCTGTCTCAACCAATACCAGCGTGGCTCTGAGTGACGTCAGCGCAGCTCCGCAACTGACTCCCTCCTTTACAAGGTAATGCAAAACTCAACTCTTTTATTTTAAAGTGCAATTCTTTTTATTATTCAACAACGTAAAAACATTTGCCACTGTACCCGAGTGACTAGAAAGAAAAGATATATTTCACTGCAAGTAAATCCCTTCCGCTTACTTTTAATATACTACGAGTAGATCCCTTCTGCCTACCCTTCACGCAAGCATTAGAGAACCTGCTACTCCTTCGGACTCATCCACCCTGGGATATATACTAAGGCCAAAGTTTCACCAGCGAACCCCTTTGCTATCAATCAAGCTCAGACGAACCTGCCACTCCTTC
This sequence comes from Lissotriton helveticus, assembly GCF_964261635.1. Taxonomy (NCBI): domain Eukaryota; kingdom Metazoa; phylum Chordata; class Amphibia; order Caudata; family Salamandridae; genus Lissotriton; species Lissotriton helveticus. Next base: position 1,255,393,591 of record NC_136063.1, read on the forward strand.
CGTGTGACCCTTTCTAGGTGATATCACACTAAAAGTTTTGCTAGCGAACTGTTTGCTATCATTTATTCATACAGAAAACCCTAAATAGTGCTTCAGTTTTACCTAATCATGCACTAACTTCCTATGGGTAAGTGACCTCACTGCAGTGTGGCTTCCATTTGCCACCCGCTATTCTGCCCGCGGGGATTCCAGACAAAACTTAAAACAGGTACGAACAATTTTGGTTAAAGGCATAAAATCAATACAGTATCAACAAAATCAATAACATTTCAATAATATTTCAAGTAATATCACATTTGATCGATCAATAATTGCCCAACTAACTAGCTACCTATTTTGACTACACCCTAACCTTACCTCTGCTACCAAAAGAATATACTGATAGAGCGCGCAGGTCACCCGACTATGAATTTATCATACTCACCTGGGCCATAATCAATAACACTTAATTTGAATCAGGTAACCTTCGCTCTACTACCAGATATTTTACCTATTAGGTCCTATACCATTGACTTACCAATCCTTGTCACTGGTACCTATAAACCTATTAGATCAGGGTGTTAGCATAATAGAAAAAATAACATTTGCACTCATATAATAACCACAGACTCGGGAAGGTTTAAACTCTTTATCTAAATTTCTTAAATGGTCATGATCCACAAATTAAACACACTTAGACTCTCAATAATGAAGATTAGAATCAAAATATAACTATGCAAAAGATGTATTAAACTGATTTTGATCATTTAGCCATAGGTTGGGTAGAAAAGGAACATAAAATACGATCAAAATGTTTAGGCATTTAACAAAAGGGAGGGGAAAAGGGGAACATGTCAAACTTTATCAATAGGAAGGGTAAAGAGAAGGAACATAATATGCAAACACTATTACCAAATATGTAACATTTAGGGAGGGGTAGAGAAGGAAACAAATTATTGACGAACCCACACAAATTTATATTTACCTAAGAATGGTGTGAAGAACTAACCCTGGCCACAGGTCAGTTTGAACGACAGAACCACGAAAGTTGCAGTCACCTGTAGGCTTGCAGGTGCAGATTCAGAATCAGGACAGGTAAAACCAGATTTGGATCAGGACAGGACCACCAAAGGTTAAGACCGGCACCCGCAGATCAGTTGCAACGCCTGCGCTACTCCCCCTCTGCAGCTAATAGTCAGAACCCCGATTGGGTTATCGATTTCACCGACAAAGTGCTTCATCAGCACCTCAGCTTCCCGGACCCCGATTGGGTCAGCGAATCTTCTGACAGAGTGCTTCGCAGCACTTCTGCTCTCGATCACCTATTGAGTGCGTTAGGTCAGTGACAGGTCAGCTATTCGGACAAGTCGGACAACTTCTCTAGCTAAGCTTACCCTAGTTATACTATTTTCCAGGTCAGTGTACCACCCCCAATGTTGCAAGTGTAAGGATCCCCAATTTTGATTGGACAAAGCGTGAGGAGAGGTCATCACACCAGACCAAAAATGAAACTTTTACCGTCTCATATTTAAATTTTTGTTCCCGCCCATCAAATGTAGGTTCTCATGACATCTTTATTCCACCCAACAATGAATGTTCTATTAGTAAATACATTGCATTAACATTGTAAAATTTTAGGTTCAGAAGTTTATTTTCTCAGGAGCATCTTCTAGTCAGTCAGCTCCTTGGCTGCAGTCCAAAGGTCAATGTTCCAGAGACTCTGGACTTTCGCGCAGTCGCAGTTTCAACAAAGATGGAATACAGCGTTACAACTTAGGCCAGTTTTCCGTGTGTAACATGAAATGGAAAAGAAACAGTTTTAGAACACAGAATAAATGAATACACTGTATACCATGTATCACTACTCTATACCCATTATTTTATATTTAACTATAGCATTAGGATTAGGCAGAACGAATAGCTTGGCAAAAGCAGCAGTGCAAGCTTCTTGCATGTGAAGACATAGAGCAGCCATATTATTACTAGTGCGCAGAAGCGCCAGATTCCCTCCAAAGCAAAGAATACGTCATGTCATGTGAGTATGACAGACGCATGTGCAGTAGAAATCCTCGCGTAGCAGCAGCCATCTTAGATGCAAGCTTATTATTGTTAGTAAAACACATAAGCAAGCTTCTTTCGGACACCCAATGTTTATGTAAAATGCAATTTTAATAAGACAAACATGTTGATTAGTGTTTTTTAACATTATTCGAGGTTCATGAATAAAGCAAGTCACTTCATGTGCGAATCCTTGCTCCATCATCAGGTGGACTTGCCTCAGACATGAGGCATGGAGCCGACGAACATCCAGGCAAATGCTTAATGTGTGACTAGTCTCGTCAGGGTCTATTGACCGACTTGTGGTCCATTGTGGCATATTCATTCCAAGCACTCTCCTGAACAGCAAGATGACAGGACTTTCTCGTGTCGCAGATTGAGGAGTGGAACTGTAGGCATGGAGGGCTGGACATAAAGCTGACCTGAGGTCAATCTCTTTCAGCACAGTACGCTAAAACACCCTATTCAAAGTACTCATAATTAGTTCAACAATACCATGTGCCTGTGGCCAGAGGGGTGTACTTTTTGAGTGTTTGCTACTCAAACGATTAAGAAAGTCTTTGAACTCTCTGCTATTTAAGGGTGGACCTTTGTCCGATTTGAGAATGGAAAGAACACCCCATGCTGCGAAAATGTCATCTAGCCTCTCAATGGATTTGTCATGTGTGGTTGATGATAAGTCTTCTACTAGAGGAAAACATGAGTACTCATCGACAACTACCATGAGCTGATGTCCATTATTCAGAGGTTGGAAGAAGTCAACTGCATCCTCTCCCATGCCTGCTTATGGTGATCAGACATATTCAGCAGGTGCTGAGTCGTTTTGGGAGACTAACAGTTGCACAGATGACAAGCTTTCAGTTCCCTTTCAATTTATTCAGCAAGGCGAGGGAACTACACTCGATCCTTGAGGGCTCTTTTAGTGGTGGCAATGCCACAATGACCTTCTTGTGCCAGTTCAATAACTAGTTGCGTCAGGCTTTCAGGGATAGCTATTCTTGCCCCTCTTAGTTTGACACCATCATGTGTAACAGGAAGTTCTTCCTGTACATTCTTGAACTTCTGGTGCTCAACATCGTCTATAAGAGGTTGAGTATGTTTCCTCCATGATTGAGTTGTAATGATTTCTTTGAGCTTAAGTATGTCTTTTTCAGTATTAGTAGCTGCTAGAATCTGTTCTATGTACATGTACATGTATTTATATAGCGCAAATCACCGACACGGTGTCTAAGCGCTTGCTTAGGGAACCCGTCCTGGTATTCCCCTTTGAGATACCCCGGCAGGGTATCCACAAGGTGAAAGCCAGGCATCCCGCCGCGAGGGGCCGTAGTGGAGATTAAGCAAGCTATTGCCCAGAGTCGCAGAGTGTGACCCCGTGAGTCGAGTAGGCACCGGAGCGAGAATTGTCGAGTCCATGGAATTTTTGAACCCGAGACCCGCCGAGGCGGGGAATCGAACCCTGGTCCACGGCCGATCTCAGCTTCCAGGTCTGCCGCCTCTAACCACTGAGCCACGCTTCTCCACCTGTTCAATGGAAAGAACTGGAGGTACACATGAGTTTACTATGAAATTGTTTCAGGCCTCAGCCGCTTTGGACATTGTACTACGAAGCTGTAGCAGCACTCGTGAAAAATAGTCTGTAGGTGGTTGGTACTTACCCAGTTTTTGCACAATATTGTAGTCATACTCTTGCAGACACAACCCCAACCTCTCGCTGTGAGGGGACATCTTGGTTTTTGGACTTCTGAAAATGGTGAGCAACGCCTGATGATCTGTGAAAGGGTGAAATGCTTTCCGTATAGAAACACAAAGAAGTGTTCATATGCCCATACTACAGCTAAGCTTTCTTTCTCAGGTTGAGAATAAGCACATTCGGTCTGCGATAGACTCCGGCTAGCATAGGTCACAATGTTTCTCTGAGATTCGGGTTGTCCATTGTGCTGGGGAAGGATCATGCCTAACCCCACCTGGCTTTCATCTACCACAATCGCTGTATGCAATTTCGGATCCAAGTGAGCCATTTCAGCTGCATTTTCATTTGTCTGTTTTAGTTTCTTTAAACTTTGCTCACATTCAGATGACCATTCAAAGGGAATATCTTACTTTGTTAGTTCTCTTAGAGAGGCACTCAAAGTGGCAAAATCATGAATGCACCTGGAGCAGTAGCTGGCCATGTCTAAGAAGGATTGTAGCATTGCATGGTCACATCTTCTGTAAGGCAAGTGGGCCTCAATAATTATACCATTTCAGGCCAGGAATCTTTCCCTCTTCAGAGAGCAATTGCCCCAAAAAAGTGTCTGTGTTTGTGAAACACTCTGCATTTAGTGTGAGACCTTCATCAGGAAGCAGATGGCATACTTGTGTGAGTGGATTATCATGTTCCTTTCGTAAAGCCCTAAACACCAGTATATCATTGCTGTAGTTACATGTTACATGTGACAGGCTGAATTATTCAACGAGTGACATCTTGAAAGATTTCTGCAGCTGACCACACACCAAAACTGATGGGCATATTATCAAGGGGGTTTATCTCCGCTTTTTTGGCTTTAAAACCCAAGAAAGCGGAGATAAAATGATCTCCCTATTACCTAGCTGTCGCTAACACCAGTTAGCGACAGCTAGTAGGAGATAGCGACCATCTTGGGCCCCACTTTGCATGTCAGAGAAATTTATCACTAATGACATGCAAAGTGGGCGTGCCAAGATGTTAGCGACTGGAAACAGTCGCTAACATCGCTATCTCCTATTACCAACTTTTGGAGATATTCGCGCTAAGCGCGAATATCTCCAAAAGCTAACACCTGCCCTGAGCAGTTCTTAGCCATGTTATCCAATGGGAGGTGGATAACATGGCTAAGAGCATTAGCTCGGTAATGCATGAATATCGCTGACTTTTCAGCGATATTCATGCATTGCGGCCGATTTTTATCGCATTTGCGATAAACCTTGGTAATACCAAGGTTTATCTGCGATAAAAATCACCGCAGGTAGTCGATACATTTTTGTCTCTAACCAAGCAATAGCGATAATTATCGCTATTGCTTGGTAATATGCCCCTCAGTCTTTTGTATCTGAACAAACCAACATGAGTTGAAAAAGTAGTAATGTACCTACAGTTTTCTTCCAGGTCAAGTTGATGGTTGTCTTTGTTCAAATCAAGGTGGTAGAAAACGTTGGCGCCATTCAACTGCATAATTATGTCCGCAATGTGTTGACTTTGATGTCTTTCTCTTTTGATTGCTGTGAGAAGCTGGCCTGGTATATGGTGTCCACTAATGTAAGTGGGCAACTTGCACCAGTCCAGACAACCCTTTTGGTGATTTAAGAGGTCTCAGACAAACTTAGAAAGCTATCCAAGTGGTAGCTGTGGAGAGCATCCTTCAAGCTTAGTCTTGAAGGAGTGTAAAGCAGCTTGTTTTACCAGAATGCAATCTTATAGTATAGATTAAATGAAAAAGAACCACACAAAATACGTATAAAAATATGTATTTATTATAGAACACTGTCTAGTACTTTACAGTATCTCCTACATGGAGATAGACACAAATCACACAATACTTAAGCAAAGAAATCACAGTAAATAGCACTAATACACAGTGAGTATGGGGGGACCAAACCATATACTAAGAAAGTGGTATAAGAAACACAACTCAAGTCAGGACAATGTCAAGAGGACGTAGAATTGCTGGGGAACCACAGACCACCCAAGCTGAGAAGATAGAGACCCTGCGAGGAGCGTTTGCAGTGTGTGTACACGACAGCGTGCCCCCCGTAAAAGTTGCAGTTGGATTTTTAAAGATTAGGGACCCTTCCCAGTAGAGCCAGAAGAAACCCTTTGGAAGACAGAAGGTTGGAGAGCCACCCCACCCGTGGATACCGTGGTACCCAAGTTACCTATCCCAAGGGTACCTGGTGCACAGGTGTGAAGTGGCATCAGATACCGCCGTCAAACCCAATGGAGGGCTTCAGGAAAGCGCCACTACTGGAAGAGGAGAAACTGTTCGGAGGAATCCAAATGTGGACTCAGGAAGAGGAGTACCTGAAAACAGAGTGGACAGAGTCTATGTCACTCTGGGGTGACCAGGAGACTTGAAAGAGAAATGCCCTCCAATGTTGGGTGCTTCAGGAAGGATGCGGTGACCTTGACTCTGCAGCTGCGAGGACCAGGCGATGCTGAGGATGACCAGGACCAGAAATACGAGCTGTCCCACAAATGATGTTGAGTGCTGAGGGGTCGGTGTCTGGCGGGAGCACCATCAAGCCTTGGCAAATGCAATCCGCACAGGAAGTCAAGAAGGTGCACAGTTGGGACCAGCAAGGCCCAGGAAACTCACCACAAGCAGCTGAGTCAAGGCAGGCCCGAGCACTCAGGGGAGCTCAAAGAAAACACAGATGATCCTCAATTGGGCCCACAGGCCGGAGGCACAGGGATTGCGAGAGGACCTCGAGCAGTTCACCAAAAGTAGCAGGCCACAGTGCCTATGAGGTGATGAGGCTCAAGATCTTAGTGGAAAGAGTTTCGAGAGGTTGGGGCTACTTGGAGCCCAATGCACTTGTTGCAGAATTTCCAACAAGCATATGCACTTGCAAAAGTATGCAGTGCCCAGGGGTTTGGTTAATTGAGCCCCCATGAGGGATTCTGACCTCAGATTTGGTGAGCGGGCAGCTCGGACCTCAGGAGACATAGATAATTACCACCTGTGTTGTTGAACCCTTCGAAGTCCGCAGGAGCTCGGGATCAGCAGACCGATCAGCAGTGGCGAGGTGCCTGTGAATGCAGGGAAGTGACTCCTTCACTTCAAGGGAGATTATCTTCAAGTGTCCTGGATGCTCCACAGTTACTGCATGGATCCTGTATGGTGCACGGGCACACAGAATGTAGCAGACTGAAAGGGAGATGAAGTTAGGCCCAAACGAAGTCCAGTAACGTCCAGAATGCCCACATGGTAGAAGTGCAGTGGTTTCAGTTCTGAATCATGTCCACAACAAATCTAGGGACCTACACCCAGGTAAGCCCTTAAGTACCCTAAGTAAATGGTTTGGAAGATTCAGGGGACCCTCCCAGGGGAGGGTCTGGACAGGGGGGAGGTTACTCCCATGTCCTTTGTCCAGTTTTGCCCCAGAGCAGTAGTCAACGGCTCCCAGGACTGGTTTGAACTGGACTATGCACAGTGACACCAAATGTGCCCCTCATGCATACTTTCAGGCCCTGGCAAGCGCACCCAGCCAACCCTAATACACTAAATCCTGTCTGGGACGTGGTCACATCTCCCTGTGACAGGATGCCTACTGTTCTGCCTTCCCCTGCTCGAGTTGGCTCAGCATCAGCAGGAGGGCAGAAATGTGTCTCTGTCGGCAGGAACCATTTTGTGTTGTCCAGGGCTAAAAGGCTGGTACTGGTTACCCTGAGAGCCTAACGGAGGGCTATCCCGGTGCTTGGAATCATATCTTCCACAACCGTTTACGGTGTGGGGGTATGATTCCAACATGTTTCATACCAAACATGACATGATTAGTTGCAGCCATTTTCGAGATGGTCATCGTGTGGTCACGCGATGCCCCTCTAAATAGTATATGGCTGCATCACTGACAACCCGAGAGAATGGACTCTGGAGGCTGCAGAGGTGTCCTGCTCATGCAGGGGCACCCTCTCTCTTAGAACCAAGCACCCCGCTCTCAGGATTGTAAAGACCTGCTAGAGAGGTGACATAGGTTTTAAGTGCAGTGACCCTTAGATATAGTAAACCTACATCTTTAGTAAGTGGCGCATGCACCAACTTACACAGGCTGCAATGGCAGGCCTGTGGTTCCATTTTGAATGGTCTCTCATGAGTGACATAATGCATGCTTCAGCCCATGGGAGACCTCTGGGGTCAGCAGTAGCGGCGAGCAGTAGCGGCACCCCCCCCCCCCCCCAGCGCCTTGAGACCCTACGGGTATGTAGCGCGCTCTATAAGTGCCACTGATTGATTGATTGATGGGGTACCTATGCCCTGGGTACATGGGTACAATATACTATTGTGGTACTGAAAATTCTGGACCCGTGTTATGAACATCATCGTAGCATGACGAATTTGATATCAGAAGACCGAGAATGGCTAGTACACTATGCACAAGCATTTTCGTCATGTTCGAGTGACGATTTCACTCTGAGATCGTAGTTTTCGTCCTGAACCCTCGGCTTCCATTTTGTGTACGGCAGCCATTTTGTGAGTTGCCCTCACATAGGCAGATGACTAAAGGCCAAAACACTAATCTGAAGGACACGTACACCTCTTCTGACTTCCCTGTGACCTGGGCAAGCTGACTCCACTGCCCAAGGCCAAACCTGTTCGGTCAGTTCCTCTCCCAGTGGCCGAACGAGATAGCATCAAGGCACAACATGTCATAAACCTTTCATCACACACAAACCACGCCAGATCTTGCACACACCTGTCCCTGTTTCCTACTTTCTGACTTGCTTTACGATGAGGAGGTGCCCGATTTTATTGGGGGTCTGCCGATATCTGATGAAAAAACTGGGCCTTGCCGGATAATTTATTGTGGGCTGAACAAACTGAAATATGGGCTTGTCATCATGACTCTGCTTTTTCTTTGTAGTGAAAACATGTGAATGGTCAACTGAAATTTAAAGAATGTTTGCCTAAAGCGTAATATTTTGTATAAAAAGAGAAGGCTGGCTTTGTAAGATTGAGCAGTCTCCTGAGAATACACACCGTGTTGTACTTCTAGGATACCTGTTACTTGGTTGCAGCCAATAGATTTGATCTTTGACTTCACCTAGAAGACTCTGAGTTTCTGTAGTCTGAAACAGGAAGTACCCGAAGTCTTTGGGTGTTGTCCCTGGCACCGCTGGGTTACCGGTTCGGTACTGGTTCTGAAAAACCCAGTACTTCACTATGGACTGAAAAGGGTACCCCAGTATCCAATCTGGGATGCACCTAGGTACTGAACACAGCAGTTTAGGGAGAAAGCAGATAGATTGGGGTCCTGATTAGCAGGATCCCAGTCAGACTAGTCAAAATCAGCATCACATCAAGCAAAAAGTGGGGGTAACCTTAAGAAGCAGATCCTACTTACCTACAATTGCTTTGTTGGCCTGTCACAAATCAACAAAAATGCGCACTGAACCTCTACTGTTCATTTTTGGCACTGCCACGATCTTTGAAACCCACACATTGGACCAATGGAGCGCTCGATAATGTCATGCTCTTTTAATGTTTCTAGTTCTTTCTCAATGATTTTCTGTAAGTGAAAGCAATTTGACAGCGTCGCTGTGCAACGGGACGAATGTCTTAATTAATGTGAAGCTGCACTTGCATTGTCTTAAGTTTCCCAAGCCCAAGAAACAATGTCGGGAATTGACTCACTATTTCAGAATGGACATTCAAGTTGTAGTTAATAGAGATCAGTCTCATGTCAGTGTAGTGTAGCTCCTATTTTCCCAATAGGCTCTGCGCATTGGAATAGTACCTACAGCAGTAAAGGCCTAGGCCAGACGTTAACTAGGTCTACTACTGTCGATACTAGACTTAATTTTTGGGTTTGCCAGCTAAGCTCAGAGTTCGCTAGAAACTTTCTCGAATGTTCAAGGAAGGATTAACTTCCCTGATTAGACAAGAAGGGATTTAGTTTCTGACAACCATAGAACATGACAACTTTGCTCTCCCCTAATCAAGAGTCAATCTCGAGAGTCGTGTGAGCACAAGGCAATTATTTTACTCAGTCAGTACGTGCATTCTTAGTCTCATCAGAATGTAGAGAAAAGGAAGAGACGGGCGTGTTCAATAAAAAGGTGTTATTTATTGATCAGTCTCTTTTCTCGTACAAGAGAAATGGATCGATATTATTGCAATACTTATAGTTAAGTAAAGTGCATACATTAAAAGCAATAGTATAAAATAATACTGTAAAAACATTGATATGGTTTCTGAGCCATATGATGTTTAAAATGATTAAAATATATTTACATACACATATACATTTGACTAAACGTACTCAACTGGTGTTTCTAAATACGCCTACCCCGTGTACCTGACCTAAGTCTAATGCGTGGGCGGGAATAGAAAGTTACAGTTTAAGTTAAGTTTGTTTTTGCCAAGTGAATAACTAAAGAATTCTCTGTGAGGGGTTATTCAGTTCTGTACCTGGAAGTTAGGATGAATGAGGAATGGTATCTCTTTCTCTGCTCTCGATATTCCAGGCTGCCTGCGAGGGCTGCCCAGAAGCGCCGGTGCTGGGTCTCTTGGCTTGAGATAGCAGCGCGTCTCTCAGCGCGTCAGGAAGGCGGGGCTGCTGCCAGCGGGGTCTGCTTCTGCTCTCGGCTTCGGCAAGTATGGCTGCTCCGTCTTGTCACCACGCGTGTGTTTGCATAGGGCAAGGTCGGCAATATTTATACCTTAAAGGTGCCGAGATTGACGTAAGGATGGACATAGATACGTCAATAAAGATGTCATACGACTTGCTCGTTAGCACATTCTTTACTAAAGTTCTCTGTGAAATCAAAACAATGGCCGCACGGATTTTCCAGGTTGTCATAGGTTTGATTTGTTATGAGAACGTCGTATGCCTTATCAGGGGCTGGAGGAATGTCGCTTGTCTAATTAGATCTCAAGCGTTATGACCTAATCAGATAACACGTTCCTGTGCCGGAGTGTGACTGCGTCAGATAACGGTATCTGCATCATGGGGGTTTTCTTGCCTCATGGGCTGACTGTTAGTTAACTTGATAGTTAGTTTAACCAGAATAGGGTCAGGAATAGGGGGACTGATTCAGAACCTATAGAAATACACGACACCCACTCCACGCTAACTATGGTCATATCTACTAATCTATGCATAGTATAACATAGTACAACATACTATAGAGTATAGTGTATACCTTACCACCCCAAAATACATAAATGCATTTCGAAATTTTCAAATATACTGAAAAATTGCAGTCATATATATTGTATGCACTTAAGCTATGAATTAAATGCAAAAGTAAACACGCATTTTTATGCATTATTGCTTATCGGTATATGAGAAATACACATGAAATGGCTCTTAATATGGCTATACAGAAAGGAAGTCCGAGACCATTTCATCACATAATAAAATATTTGTGAACCTACCAGCGGGCAGCTAAAGTCTATAAAGTATCTAAAAATAGAAATTTTAGTTCTCTAGGAATAGTTTCTTACTTTAAGCAGAAGATCAGTGTCCCGGGAAAAAATATGTAGAAAAATATTTTAAGGGGCATGCTGAAAAAATTGCTGTCCGTGAACTGGAGTGAAATTGTTCATGTGACTTTATTTTTAAAGTTGAAGGCCGAATTTAGGGAACGCCGTGTGCGAGTTTACTCAAAAGTCTCTATTTCTGTTCTGGAGAGAACATCATATCATTCAGGCTTTCGAAAAAACTGTCAACAGCTTCATGGGAAAGTTCCACTAAGTCGGAAATAGGTGTAACCATGCATTCGTGCGCATGATTGTCTCCATTGACATTCTGATTCGCATTGCTGACAGAAGGTCGTACCTGTTCGATGCTGCTTTCATCTTGAACTTCACTACTCTTCAATCGCAGTGGTGAAGATTCCAGGAATGCCGTCATCAGGATTGGCAGCCTTTGAGGGCAGCACAAAGCGTGAACCTTGGTAGGAACCAACAGTGTATCTGCATCCACTGGCGCATCCGATTGTAGCGTCAGACAGGTGTCTAACACGCATTCTTCTCCGCATAGCAGACACCTTAGTACAGGTAAAACACACCTTTGCCACATTGGTCGAAATGATAGAAACCAAGTCATGTTCAGGTCTCTAAGCCGGGAGAGTCCCAGGATTTTTGATATCCGGTCCCGGTATCCAATGGCTAGGATCGTATCTTCCATTGTCGCGAGAGTTTGATCTGTGACATGGGTTGCCATAACGAAAAATAAGGACTAGGAATAGGATTCCTGCAATTAGTCCCAGGATCAGGGGAAGTCCGCCAAAAATCGAATGGACGAAATCTGGAAAAATACCCAGTATGGCTTTGAATGGTGTTAATGCCATCGAAAATACTGTCTTAAATACCTTTGAGACCCCAGTGGTATCAGAAATATTTAAGATTTCGCTTAGGATTTCCGCGAAATGTACGGGGGAATTAGTTGATAATAATGTATGTATCTCTGCAGTCGTCCTTGCGACTTGTAGATCATACGTTTCTTTTGATGACGTGAGCCTTGTAGGCGTCTGAAGAAGCACTGTTTTCATTCTGCTTAAAGTGTCTATTCGAATAGAAGTAATTTTCAAACTGGGCCATGCCCTTGCCTCCCTGTCTGGAAAGGAGCTGGGGAATAAAGAGCGTCCACAGCACTTGACCTTCGCCGTTGTAGTTACTAGATAAGGAGTCCCGGGCATAAGACTGCAACATCTGCGGTCTACAATAAGAATGTAACTCCCATTATAGAGTCTTTGAAAGAATGGTTCTATTTCAGTTGCAGGTGCGCCTTGCTGGTGACATGAAAGGTTGTATGAATTCCCTTCACAGGCTCCATGCAAACTAATTCCGTTACACAGAAGCGTGCCGCTTAGTGACATAGCACAATTGTTGCCACTAAGAAACACTTTCTGTCCTTTATTACTGACACATGCATGTGAATAGGGCAGGTTCCAAGTTGTTTTAAGGTACCCCTTTCCCAATTTCTCGTACATGCCAGCCTGTATATATTTTTGGCAGTATTGAAACCTGAAGGTTGAGATTGGAATATTTATGATTCCGTGTATTATCCATTCACTGACAGGTCGTTCTGACATTGTCATTGGTAATCTTTCTAGTTTTTCAATGCTCAAGATTGTATAATCAGCACCCTTTTGCGCCATACCGATTTGTCTATCAGTAAGGTTAAAGATTTGGAATAGTGACGTTGTGTTGATTAAACGCCAAGGCACGTAGCCTGAACGCAGATTTTGTAACGTCCAGCCAAGCTGTACAATGGAACGCAATTGTGACTGACCATGTTGTAATAACAGTAAGTCTTGCGATAATATATCGATTGCTGAAGACACAATGCTGTCCAATGAAAAAATTCTGGAGGACAGAGTCATTAACCCATTGTCCACTACAGAAAGTGATTTTTCCAAATTAATACGGTCAATTTCCCGTATTCTTTCTGCTGTCTCAATTTGAGTAACCTTCCAGGCCTCATTGTATGCTGCATATACAGAGGCTGCTATGAAACGCTTTTGACGCTGTTTGCGTGGTCCCATTATGAAATCACGCAAGTCAGCACCATCAGTAAGTAAAGTTAGGTGTTGCTTAATTTCAGGCAGTGTGGAAGTCTGTATCCATTGAAGGCATAATTTGCCCACACTGTAGGTTGTTATTATCCCTGGGTGATGTCTTTGGGGATATCTAGGGTCTGGCCTGGTCATTTTAAAACCCTGTGTTTTATTCAGGAATCTATCTTGACAGTTATTTGTATCTGTGGGCCAGATCAACCATTGTTTCCAATCAGGATGTGTTCTGTTTTTGTTTAATATATGGTTTACGTCTATCTCTTCATCTGTATCAGAGTTATTGCTAAACTTTGTTGGCTTTGGAATAGACGGATTATTTAAATCTTTGATTTTGGCTAAGCCAAGACAGGTGGTTTGTTGAACAGTGTCATTTAAAAATATCATTTGTTCTGGGATCATGCAGGCTCTAAACAAAGCTTCTAAACCCTGTACTTGCCATTCTTTTGTACCCCAAACACTTTTCAAATCAACATTTTTGTCCCAATAATCAAATCCAAATGTATTCATTTTTTCAAAGAATGAATCTGAATATATCAATTTTGTGTTGGTTATCATGGTTTTCATCCCTGTCTTGTTTGACAATTTAAAATAAAATGTTTCAGCATTTCTTATGTTAAAACCTGAAAAATATGAATATTTGTCATACACGGTTCTAGAGCTCCCTTTTGGAGGTGTAGCGCAATGTTCCCATTGATTATAATTTAAAACATTTCTAGGTTGTGCAGATTTATGCAAAAAATGGTTACCATAATGGTTATAGCAATACATACTATCATAATTTGTAGAACCTTGCAAATAATCATGTTTTGTAAATTTAGCAGACATTACTAAGTCAGACATCATGTTGTTAATACTCTCGAAGTCCCAATCATCAGCAAATGAGTTAGGTTTTGCAAAGTCACTCAAAGAGATCTTGATTTGGTGTGGATATTTCAGGATCTCGACCGGACCATAAATTTCATAGTCAGTGTTGTCCCAGGCTACCCCACCAGGTATCGGATTGGCTGTGAAGTTGGCTGAAGAAAGTTCTGAAGAAAGTTCTCTTTTCTCGACGTGTGAAGATGTGTGTGGTTTGAGGACCAAGTTGATGTTCTGACTTGCTGTGTCCATTTTAGCATATTTTCCCTCAATGAAGCGTCCCAAAGTAAATACCATGATGAGCCAAAGTATGAGGATAAATGCACCAAAACCCACCCAAAATTCAATCCATGGAGAAACCAGATATGTTTCTTTCAGATGTTTCAAAAGTTCCTTAGCTTTGTCTTTAAAGGATTTTGATGATGGCTGTGTCTTTGATTCACTGAAGCCGTCAGAGGAATCATCGAAGTTGATGAAGTACCCGGATGCAGTTCTGTCAATTGTTCCAATTGCTTCAGGATTTTTGTTCCTTGCATTTTTACTTGGTACTTCAGTATAGATTGGTGTGTCTCTGCTAAATGTCTTTATTTGGGTTTTCAGAGGTCTTAGTTCTATTGCATTGTTGCATAGTCCTTCTTGTTCTTCTGCAGGCGTTTCGAATGTGATGAGCCTTTTTGATAGGACCTCTGTGCTGGTAGCAAACCTTGGTGTTCTGCTACTTATTGGGAGTCCACTTGGCCTACTGTTTGTTATCGGCCACATGTTGTGGTTTTACCAGGTCGATGGATACAACTCAGTTCTCCTTTTTTCCAGCAAGTGGCGGCAGTACAACTGATCTTGTCCCGTTGACAGACAAGACAGGAACTGCTTTTCTGTAAGAAGGCCCAAATTCCTTCTTTACCGCGATCTTCTCCCTGACTAGATCCCCGACTTTTGGAATCCAGACAGGTCTTGCTGGGACAGGTGGTGATTCTTCAGTGGTTGTTGGCTGTTGTTTCAACTGTATGTTGCTCAGGTCTTTTCTTGTTTTGTTTAAGTCCTGCAAAATAGCCAAACGGTCTTTGACATCAAAGCTTTTTTCTATTACCACTGAAGTCTGACTATCAAGGTCAGAGATCAACATCCTAGTTCCGAATAATAATTCGTACGGACTGAATCCCTTCAGAGAATTTCTTGGCAAGTTATTTAGACTACGTTGGACACTTATTAGATGTTTGACCCACCCAGCTCCCGAACCTAATACCTTTGCCGTTATAGATTGCTTTATGTCACGGTTTTTTCTTTACACCATCCCGTACCCTCAGGAAGGAAGTGAGAAGATTCCCGCTGGGCTGTGCTCATTTGGCCATGTTTCCCCCCAAGGCTGGATTGCCTGAGTGAAAACAATGGTCGAACGTAGCATGCATTTAGCGTATATGCCATTTAGACTCGCAAATCTTGTATAATAGTCCGGACGTCAGCCGAGTGCTGGTGATCTACATTATAAGTGGAAACTAGCCTGTATATGTTAATCGCAAGCCATTCTTTTTGCTGGTAATATTATCTGCCTTGATACGACGAGGTATTAAACTGCTTCTCTCCCCACTGCGATCTCTGTTGCAGTTTGGGCAGTTTTTTACAAACATGGTGTAGTGCAGGCTCATGCCTGGCCACCAGTACCGTGATTGTAATTCTTCCAGAGAATCTTTTAATTTAAGGTGTCTGTGACCCTCGCCCATGTGTGCGTCTGCGATTAACAAGTTTCTCCTGTCCATGTTTGGAATCACTCTATCCCCCACTCCAGGGATTCGAGCAAAAGGGACGGAGTTTGCATCGATTATGTATGTATAATTGAGTGGATAGTTGATCGGTAACGCTGAACAGTCACCTTTTGATGACGTTTTCACCGCCAGCATTGTTTCACCGTCAATGTATTTTAATGTACGCTTTTTTCGATCTACGTGAGCCGATTTAGTGGCTGCCGCTGCGGCTGTTTCAGCCAATGAATTCCCTACAACGTGAACGCCATCACGTTGATGACTCAGTGAGTGAGTCACGTGAGTCTTTGGTAGTTCTTTTTTCAAAAGAGCTACTTGTTCCCAGAGCAGTCTCTGCTTTATTGGTGCATCTGTGTCATCTTTGTAACCGTTCTGAATCCATGTCTGCAAATCCTTGTTATATGCTTTGACGCAGTAATATGAATCTGACACTATAAGCGTCGGGAATTCGCGATCCGCATTATCTAGCGCCATTTTCAAAGCTATTATTTCAGTTTGTAGTTCTGAATTAGTTTCTACTGAGTGTGATTTTGTTAATAGAGGTCTTAGTTTACCTCCGCGCCACACTTATTTTGTAATCTCACATGTGGGGTTGTATGCATGTTCTCCCCAAACGGAGGGTTGAGCATGTCCGTCTGTATAGATTACACAGGCGTAATGTCGTAGAGGCAGAATGTCGATTGGCAGAGGATACGTCTTTTCATATTTTAGATTTTTTAATTCTTCTAGTTCTTAAAAAATTGTCAACCAGGCTATACTTGATAATTCATATCCTTCGTATAGAATTTTTAGATGGGCAATTCTGGATTTTTTGAAGTTGAATTTGTAACCCTCTGCAGCGAACCCAAGTATTATGGTGTTCACTCTTTTCAAGTGAGTCTCCAAGTCATCATCTGTTAGGTAAATGTCATCAACATAAGATAATGCTTCATCATCATATAGTTGTAGTAATTCTGTTACTCTCGCTGAGAATACCCCCGGGCTGTTCTTGTACCCCTGGGCTAACCGACAGAATTGTTTTTGAGTGCCATTTACTGAGAATGCAGTTAAATATCTGCTCTCCGGTGCTATGTTTTGACAAAAGAATCCATTGGAGATGTCCAAGGTTGTTTTGTATTTTTTGCGCACTATGTTATTCATTAGTGCAGCACTGTGTGAGTTTTGCACTGCAAAGGTTTTGCAACATGTGTTAAGGTGTCGGTAATCCAAAACTAGACGATATGAATTGTCTGGTTTGGAGACCGGAAACAAAGGATTGTTCATTTGTGAGGTGCAAGTTTCAATCACCCCCTGGTATTCTAGCTGATCTAGTATTTCATTTACTTGTTTTTTAGC
This sequence comes from Lissotriton helveticus, assembly GCF_964261635.1. Classification (NCBI taxonomy): domain Eukaryota; kingdom Metazoa; phylum Chordata; class Amphibia; order Caudata; family Salamandridae; genus Lissotriton; species Lissotriton helveticus. The sequence continues at coordinate 1,255,410,838 of NC_136063.1, forward strand.
TTCTTGCTTAATTGGGTACTGCCTTTGTGCAGTTGGTTGTGATTTTAACTGGATTTTGTGAGGAGGAGAATCCTCATCCCATCCTACATGATTTTTATATAAAGCAGGTGCTAAGGCCACTGCCCACTTTCTAGCAAGTGTGTATTTTTTATAAATCGGGATTTGATTCGAGAAGGCAGGCATAATTACTTCTTCGCCATGAGGGCACTCCCTGACAAACTCTGGTGGCCAGTCTTTTTCAGCTAGAAGGATGTCATAGCCTTTGGAGAGGTGATCCCAAAATAGTCCCCTTATTTTCCTAGTCTTATCTCCCTCTATACGTAATGTTATCTCGTATATCTTGTGGGGCTTGCTAACTCTGGTGTCTGCAGTTTCCACTTGAAGGTATTCATTCGTGTCCACTGTCTCCAGATGATTCATAAGGACTTTGCGAGCTATGCTCACCTCTGCTGCGCTGTCTAGCATTGTCTGAGCCCACTCTCCGTTTTTCAGTTGTGTCCTCAGTATTCTCGGCATTGTTAACTACCTTGATACTGGCTACCTTCTTTTTTGGAAATTGTAATTTCTTTTTTAGCTGAGCATGTTCCTTGTTTTTGGAGTTGGCGTGCTCTTCAGATCGTCCTCTTCTTTCCGATTTCTGCGAGGAATTCTGAAAAGATTGAGAGGGACGTGTATCAATGTCTTGATATCTATCAGGTTTTTTAATATTATCCCTATTTCTAAGGTTATATCTATTCCCAGAGGGGTCACTCTGCGGTGACCTCTGTCTTTGGTTTGGAGATTTCTCTCTTCGCCTCGGAGACCTTCCTCTGGACTGGAATTTCTTTTCTTTAGGATTGGATTGTTTGTTTCCATCCCAGTTCTTTTTTGGTGAATTATTATTAAAAATTATTTTTTCTGGACTTGTAGTCAGTTGCGGTTTTACTGGTATTCCACCTAGACTATCTCTGCCTAGTTCTTCATAGGATTTTTCTATGATTCTGGCAATTTCAGCTGGTTGGTCTGCTATATCTGTCTCTTTTAACCTCTGGCGGATCGCCACGTTTGCTGCTTCACCTTTTATGTTGGCTAATAATATAGCCGAGACCTGCTTGAAGTCTTTCAGCAATTTCATACCAAGAGTTAAAGCAGGTTCTGGACCGTATTCATCTTGAATTTGTTTTAGCACATCTGGTATTACCGAAATGGATGGAACACCGTGCGTTTTTGTGTAGATGGAAGCAAAGACTGTACCCCAAGTGTCACAGTCCTCAATGTGTGGTGCGATTCCCATTGGGAGACATATAGTCAGAATCCTGTGTTTTTCCAGCGGGGTGGTGTCAGGAAACACCGCCTCTATTTGGGTGATTTTCTGTGCCAACCAGAATGGTATTTGTTCCCGTTTAGCTGGAACTTTACCTAGGCAGGATTGGATGTTCTGTGGTGTAATTTTATTTGTGTTCCCCTGGTGAGGGGTCAGCTGTGGAAGTTTAATCGCTGGCTGAATTGTTGAAGTCCGCATTACATACTGAACTAATTGTCTATGAATTTTTAGTAGTTGTTTTAGCTGTATTAATAGCTCTGCTGCAGGCATTCTTTCGATGTCTGGATGTGGTGTGTATCCGGCTAAGACCGGCCACGTTGCTCCTGGTCTTCCTAAAGGACCGAGCCTTGTAATGTGATTATTGTGTTTTAGGGCGCCATCAAATAAGAGCAAATGCTCTTGGAATTTGAGTGGTACTTCCACCTCCTCGAAAGGAGTGTACGTTTCAGGAGGTTCCTCTACTTTGTAATAGTGGAAGTACTTTGTTACAGCATTTGCTGCCGGAAAATGTATCCATGAATAGTATACCTCTGTCTGCCGATATTCGTGTGCCTCGATTACGAATATGACTGTGCCACCTCTAGGTGTCAGTCCATTTTCTATAAGTTTTAAGGTTATAGATCTCCTTTTAATGACCGGAATGAGTGTTATATTCGGGTCTGCTGCTTGCATGGTAGCATCAGCATCTGCGAGTTCAGTTGCTAATCTAACTGCCTCTCTTTCATCATCACTCTCTGCCATTTTACCGACAGGAAGCTTATGTCTTTTGTTTGCAGATCAGGTTTCTTATGGAACAAAGATTAGATGCACAATATTTTGGAACTGTTTATCCTTCAACGTTGACTATACCAAGAACCATACATAGGAGTTCCCTCCTGCGAGGTTTTGGAGGATATAACCTTTCACCCACTCCAGACGTCTTTGGAGTATTTGGGAAAAGGGGTCTGAGTGAGAAAGCACGACTGAGTTACTCTAAATGTCTTACGTTAGTTTTATCGCCCTTTCCAAACGCGTTGGGCGCCATGTAGTGTAGCTCCTATTTTCCCAATAGGCTCTGCGCATTGGAATAGTACCTACAGCAGTAAAGGCCTAGGCCAGACGTTAACTAGGTCTACTACTGTCGATACTAGACTTAATTTTTGGGTTTGCCAGCTAAGCTCAGAGTTCGCTAGAAACTTTCTCGAATGTTCAAGGAAGGATTAACTTCCCTGATTAGACAAGAAGGGATTTAGTTTCTGACAACCATAGAACATGACAACTTTGCTCTCCCCTAATCAAGAGTCAATCTCGAGAGTCGTGTGAGCACAAGGCAATTATTTTACTCAGTCAGTACGTGCATTCTTAGTCTCATCAGAATGTAGAGAAAAGGAAGAGACGGGCGTGTTCAATAAAAAGGTGTTATTTATTGATCAGTCTCTTTTCTCGTACAAGAGAAATGGATCGATATTATTGCAATACTTATAGTTAAGTAAAGTGCATACATTAAAAGCAATAGTATAAAATAATACTGTAAAAACATTGATATGGTTTCTGAGCCATATGATGTTTAAAATGATTAAAATATATTTACATACACATATACATTTGACTAAACGTACTCAACTGGTGTTTCTAAATACGGCTAACCCGTGTACCTGACCTAAGTCTAATGCGTGGGCGGGAATAGAAAGTTACAGTTTAAGTTAAGTTTGTTTTTGCCAAGTGAATAACTAAAGAATTCTCTGTGAGGGGTTATTCAGTTCTGTACCTGGAAGTTAGGATGAATGAGGAATGGTATCTCTTTCTCTGCTCTCGATATTCCAGGCTGCCTGCGAGGGCTGCCCAGAAGCGCCGGTGCTGGGTCTCTCGGCTTGAGATAGCAGCGCGTCTCTCAGCGCGTCAGGAAGGCGGGGCTGCTGCCAGCGGGGTCTGCTTCTGCTCTCGGCTTCGGCAAGTATGGCTGCTCCGTCTTGTCACCACGCGTGTGTTTGCATAGGGCAAGGTCGGCAATATTTATACCTTAAAGGTGCCGAGATTGACGTAAGGATGGACATAGATACGTCAATAAAGATGTCATACGACTTGCTCGTTAGCACATTCTTTACTAAAGTTCTCTGTGAAATCAAAACAATGGCCGCACGGATTTTCCAGGTTGTCATAGGTTTGATTTGTTATGAGAACGTCGTATGCCTTATCAGGGGCTGGAGGAATGTCGCTTGTCTAATTAGATCTCAAGCGTTATGACCTAATCAGATAACACGTTCCTGTGCCGGAGTGTGACTGCGTCAGATAACGGTATCTGCATCATGGGGGTTTTCTTGCCTCATGGGCTGACTGTTAGTTAACTTGATAGTTAGTTTAACCAGAATAGGGTCAGGAATAGGGGGACTGATTCAGAACCTATAGAAATACACGACATCAGCAGCAGTACTGAAACTAAATAAGCATGCACTCGACAACGTACCCTGGAGGACATGAATTGGTGCTTGCACTGTCATTTTCTTGTGCTTATTGTCGCTGCAAAGGATCCTTGACTCTTTCAGGGTGTAGAAGCTGCCGAGGTGTACACCTTTGTTCTCGACGGTGTGAGACGTGGTATCAGAGACGGTTCTTTGTACTTTTCTGCCTGTATGATGTTTATCGATGCACCACTTTCGATAAAAAAAGTAGTAGGGGAACCATTCACATTGAACGTAATCTTAGGACAATGTCCAAATTAACGTTCTTGCTTCGTGTGGTGTTTCAAGTTTCAAGTTTTTATTTGGTTTGGTACTCCACTGAGGACCACAAATAATATATATAAAAAGCAATTCTTACAGCTTTTAAAAGTTCTCATGTTAATACAAAGATAAAAAAGGTTTTAAAAATTTATAAAGTGTATAACAAACTAGTTCATTAGGGGGAGTTTTGCAAGCGATAATCAGTTCCTTGACGGTGGTGATACGGCATCTAAGATATATAGGAGACAGATGTTTTGCTCTCGCCGCTACTACTTTTAGATTGGGGCATATGAACAGTAGGTGCTCTAAGTCCTGCTCCCCGCCGTTACATAGGCTACATATTGGTGACTCGTTTTGATGCCATTTTGATGTTAAAGTTTGGGTGGGTAGAATGCCCAACCGGAGCAGGATAATTAATCTCCTAGCGCCGTTAGTGAGATTAAAATCTATATAGTTCTGGGTTTTCTTAAATACCATTGATTCAGCAAAGTTTTTATATAAAATTAGTTTGGTGCAATGCGACGAGTCAAGGTCAAAGCTTAGTCTTGGGGTATAGCATTTTAAGAAGAATTTCAATTGAGGCGGTGTCCAAGTCAGCAACAGATCAGTACTAATGTTCGCCAGTTTGAAGGCGAAAGACATGTTTTTATAAAATACGTGCTTCGTAGAATCATTATCAAAAGTCTCTGTTTTAAGCAGGGAGCGAAGTGTACCATCCTTTGCATGAAGCAGGTTGTATGCCCACCTAATGATGTTTGCGATACCTCGAGAGTAAGAGCTCGTGAGCGATAGTTCAAGGCGGAGTGCTTGTACTGGGATAGACTGCGCTACTTTTAGCATTTTCCTCAATATTTTTCCTTCTTTTAGGTCCAGGAATGTCCACTGCTTTATAGGTATGTATTCCAAGGCATACAATAAAACTGCAGGGATCTTCACACTATAGACTTTAAGCAGGGAGGAGAAATGTCTATTTACCGAGGCAGCATATAACCTTAGCAGTGCTCCTGCGTGCACCTCTGATTTTCTCGACAAGTTTAAGAACTGGCGGTTGTTTTTTAGTGACTTAGTGAAGATCCTACCCAGATAGGTATACTCCTCAACTTCTTCGATTTTTTCGTCACCAAGTCTCCAACAATATTTACTGCTTTTTTTCTTGCCTGAGAAAGAAACAATTTTTGTTTTGGCTAAATTAGGTATTAGAAAGTTTTCCTTAGTATACTTATACAGGGCATCCAGATTGTTTTGTAGACCAAAGGGGGTTTGGTCCATCACTATAATATCGTCCGCGTAAAGTAGGGTGTGAACTTTTTGGGCAGCTACCTTTGGTGGAAAGTTTAGTTCTTGCTGTAGATGCTGAGGCAAATCACTGAGATATAAGGAGAACAACAACGGGGCAAGGAGGCACCCTTGCTTAAGTCCGTTGGGGGTTGGGATCGGGTTAGTGAGGCCCTTTTCCCTCCCCATTTGTACTTGGCATCAGGTGTCTGTATGCAGTGCAATTATAATTCGTAACAACTGCTCAGGGATTCCTAATTTCTTCAGTTTTTTCCATAGGGTCACTCTATCCACTGGTCGAACGCTGTGGTAAAGTCGATGAATGCTGCATACACAGGCTGGGATTTAACTACCACATATTTATCAAGAATAGTTTGTAACATCGCGATATTGTCTAAGACTGAGTGCTTTGGCCTAAAGCCTGCTTGGTAGAGCGGAATCAGTCCCTGTGTGAAAGCCCATTTTTTTAGTTGATCAAGTACCTCTGCAGCAAAGATCTTTCCCGTAGCATCCAGTAGTGCTATCTGACGGTAGTTGCCAGGCTGTTGTCTCGGTCCCTTTTTATGTATCGGTATGACGATACTACCCTTCCAGGATTTCGGCAATTTCCCTGTGTTTAGGATGAAATTGAAGAGGGGAGATAGTATCGTGCTCCACCCCTTAGGGTCAGTCTGAAGGACCTTAATAGGTATTTGGTCTGGGCCGGTGGCTCCTGTTGTTCTTGCCTTCCTTATATGCATTTCTGCAGAGAAGGGGGACACAGTTCCAATGGATAAGGTAATTCCTTCGCAGTTGTTTGTGGGAGTTATAGGCCTTTCATGGGTAATGTTTAATTTATACAAATTGGTCAAATACTTCTCCCATTCTTTAGAGGGGACTGGGGTGGCTTGCAAGGCCTTTTTTGTGCCTGTTTGTTTGGCGATTAGTGACCAGTAGGTACGTTGATTGTACTGTTTTGCTGCTATTCGCAGGTCGACCCAATTTTTATCTTGTGTTATATTTTTTTGCCGTTGTTTCTTCCTCTGCGTTGGTTCTTTAATTTATTAATTTCTGCTTGTCTAGATATAGAGGGCTCCAGGAACTGCGATCTTATTAATTTATTTAACCTTTTTGCGCTTGTAGATGGCCTACTAGTTTTATTTTTTAATCTAGCTGGTACAGCTTGTTGCACTTTGTGTTGGAGCATTTGTTTTAATGTCTCGATTATCGTCTCAAAGTTTGTTATTGGGTTGGAGGAATAGTTTGCTTGAATGAGCAGCTTTGTATTTATTAGAGTGGCGACTTTATTGAGTGTAGCAGAATTCCAATATATCTGCCTTTGGTTTGTCTTTACCGTAACTGTACTGGATTTAAACATGATGTGGCTGGTTGTGCATGTGGTAGTTGTCCATTGGGTGTGTAGGGTCTGGATGGCTTGGTCGCTTCCTTGGACAAAGTAAATCTGAAGCTGTGTAACAGACCCGTACATATCCAAGCTGCAGATCATATAATCCAAAATTGATATGGAATTTGTTCCCTGTCTCGTATAAGACGCGGGGATGTCACCTTCCACATTTCCATTTAGGATAGTTCCATTTAGTAAAGGTAGTGATTGTAATAATATTTTCCCCCTTTTGTCAGCCTTGCTTCTGGTCGGGAACAATGGCACTGAAATTTCAAGAGCTTCCTCCTTATACCAGCTAGCCCATTTCGATATTTCTGTGTTAGATAGTTTTCCGTTGAGGTCACCCATGATTATAAAAGGGAGATAAGCTTGAGTTTCTGTTATTAGCTGGATACCCTCCAAGATTTCAACAAATAGCCCGTCGTTTTTTTGTCCAGGGGGGATGTATATGTTGAAAAGCAATACGTTTTTTTGCAGCTCTGAAGTGTCTAACCCCAACCTGATCTTAATACATTGAAAGTGGTTAGATTTTGTAGAGATAATTTCTTGGGCCCAGTTGTACTCTTCGCTTAAAAGGATTGCTATACCTCCCTTCGCATGCCCTCGGCCAACCTCCTGCGCTGGGATATCATAGGTGAAATACCCCTCCTGGTAAAAACTTTTTGTTGACCAAGTTTCTTGTATTGCCATTATAGCTGGTTGGTTTTTCGTCAGTTCCATCATCTTTTCTGGTGTTTTCCCTGCTATGTTCCAAGATGATATCAGTAGACCACTGCTAAACTGAGTGATTCTTGTTCCGTGCTTGTTTTTTATTGTTTAAAGTCTCTGCAATCCATAACCAAGACTGATCTATATTTACTGTATCCTTATCTTTGGAACTTTGGCTCCAGATTTCTCTCTCCCCGTCTTTTACTGAGATAATTAGATGATCTGCAGAGTCGCCTATATAATTAGTTTTTTTATTTTGCTGGTTAAAGGATTTTTGTGAAGATCTCTTAAGCAGATTTCTCAGTTTTCCGTCTGCAGATTTCTGTATTGAGGTCAAGTCGTAACTACATTTATGGAGCGTCTCTTTTTCTTTCAGAATAATTCCCGGGAGCACTGGTGACCAAAATTCTACCACGGCGGTTTTCATTTTTTCTTTATCCGGGAAGGATACTAAGTCGATGTCTTTTCGTGTTAAAGTTTGTAGGGGCAAAATACATTGAAGGAGGTTAATAATACGGCCTCGGTTGAGAGGGGCTTCATCTGTTGGAAACAGCTCTGTTATTTGCAGCTGCGTCGATATTAATTCTTCTTGTGGTGGGTCTTTTTTCCGGTAGTCTTTGGGTCCTTTAAAGTGAACTCTTAGTGCAGGGCTTACTGGGTCATAAGGGAAGTCTTTTGCCCTTGGGTTTAACGGGTTTTGTTGGAGAATTTTATTATTAGATTTTTTCATCAGGTTTTGATTTATTCTCTTTAGAGATATGGACGATTTTATACTTTCTTTGTGAACAAAGTGGGCGTCGGGAGGGGTGGTGGTCTTCTGAAATTTGAGTTTATGCGCTTTTTTCTTTTTGAATCTTCTTAGCGGCTTTCCCCTTTTTTTCTTTCTTTCCACTTGCTTCTTTTTTATATTTTGTAAATCCTGCGCATCCTCGCCATTTAGGCCAATGCTATCCTTTTTTTCTTGGTCCATGATGGAACTGGCCATAATAAGTTTGTCTTTGGGTTTCCTAAATATAGGATATTGATTAGACTTGCTATTAATGTCTTCTTTAAAGAGTTTCTTTAGGGAATATACCGTAGTTTTACATTGGTTACTTATTGGTCCCTTACATGGTTTATTGCCGGTTTGTGTTCCCATTTCTCTTTTCGCCGTCGCTAAGTGGCCGGTGCTTTTGTTGTCACTTGTTACCTCTTGACAGTTGTCAGATATTCCCTTTACTTTGGTTAGCTCGGTTTGTTCTTTTTTCCTTTTTTCTTCCACTAGGAATTTTAAAATTCCTATTTGCACATCAAGTGTTTGATCCGAGTTCTCCAGGATATTACCTAAATGGGCGAGGACCGAATCCAAGATTTTTTGCAGTGTGAAAAGAGAGTTCGATACTGGAGTATTGTTGTTCGTTAAGCTGGTGGACTTGAACAAAAACAAGTCCGGGGAATATTCCAGGAGACTCTCTCGGTCAGAGGGTTTTTGTAATGTGCTATTGTGTATAACATCGGGCTCTTCTTGAGGTCCCAGATCTGATTCTCCTTTCTTACCGGTTGGTTTAGGACACATCGAGATATGATCGGGCTATGTTGAATATCAGATAAGTCCAATGTTATTTGGCCGGTTGACTCTATTTCTGGGGATGAGTCCTCAAAATCTGTTGAGGGGGTTATTTGGACAGCCTCAGATGTAATTAAGGTGTGTTCTTTGGGGGGGGGGCATGTGCACTTCCCTCTTTGTCTTTTCCATCCTCCATTATGTCAGCTGTTATAGCTGGGTTTGACTGATTTATTGCTACTAGCCCCTCCGTGGTTAATGATGTAAAATACTTTCGTATTCCGGGGGTTCCTGTTATCCTTCCACTTTTCACCGCTTTGTTAGTGGTCTTCCTAATTGCCTCTTCTGTCCCCATTCTTTTCATAAAAATAGTTCGTGATCTCAGTTTTTTAAAGGACATTTCCCTGCACCAGGGCTATTGATAGTATTTTTCCGATTGTAGGTTATCAATTTGGTTGAGACTGTGGAATATTAATTTAGTTTTACACTGGACAGGGGATTTTGGTGGCTTCCTTCCTTCCTCTGGCCTTTATACTCTGGGTTTTGGCTGGTGCTTACTACTCTGTGGGAGCACCAGCTCTTTCAGATTGAGATGATTTTCAGCTGGGCCGTTTATGGTTGGCGTTCCAACGGTGTTATTCTTATAGCGCCAAACTTGGCGGGCACTCCTGCTCTCCGCTTAGTTCTATTGCACTCCTGTTTTATGTTACTGGTCCTTGCCTGTCACTCTCAGACAGACCCTCCTCGAGGTTTCAGCCTCAGGGGCCCGCGCCGCCTCGACGACTCCGCCACCTCACTTTCCCAGGCCCGTCTACCCCTCACGAGGGGGCAGCTGTCGTCAGGGAGAGAGCGAGGATAGCCTCGGGGTTTCGAGGCCACGGGTGTTGCCGAAGTTGATAAGGACTGCAGTATTGGTGTGTCTCTCTTCTTTGATATAGGAATGCTTTAGTCCATCAGGTTTTGTTCTTCTCTTTTGTTGTTATTTGAGGGATATCGCAATAGGGCTTGCTCCTCCTTTGTGCTCTTGTCGTCCCTACCACCCAGATCGACCCTCAGCCACTAGGACGGGGGATCTGTGCTCAGCACTCTACACTCTGTTACTCGTAGCTTATCGCTCAGCCCTATCGAGTGTGGTAAGGGCTGAATTTTTCCATCACCCTCGCCGTCACTACGATTTAGAATCGGTAGCGGAGGTGCTGCACTAGGTGGGGCCACAGGAGGTAGTTCAGGGGGAGTTCAGGGGGAGTGGCGATATTGCTGGCTGTTATTCGCTGCTGCCCCCTTCCCCGTAACCCCCAGTGCCGCTCTCACCGTTGTACTGCTGCTGGACGTCCAAGCTTCGGTACACGCTTCTTGCCTCTGGGTTTCTTTGATTCCTCTGGTTCCTTAGGCACCTCGGGCAGTTGCTTGTGGGTACGGCTTAATTGTTAGCCTGCCAGGATAGTGCCTCGCTGTGTGCGCCTTGCTACGCCTTGCTGCGTGAGATTCTTTTAAATATCCTTTATTGGCTTGTGCCTTACTCCATGCTGGTGGTGGTGGTGGTGCTTCAATTTTTTTTCTGTTTTTTTCTTTTGGTGGGAAGCAGGATGTAGACTGTGGGCTGCGGTCTGCCGCCGAGCCACCCTGTTCCTCCTCCTAGTCTGCTCCCGCTCCGCTCCGCTCAGTGCGCTGTGCAGCTCCCGCACACGGCAAGCGGGATCCGCGCTGCCGCCAAGCCTCCCGGTGCCCGCTCCTGCTCCGCTCCTGCTTCGCTCCACACTGTACTGTGTGCGGGTCCCGCTCACTGCGGGCTCTCGGTAGGCGGGCTGCGGGCTCACGGTAGGCGGCAGACGGGCTGCTGTAGGCGTGCTGCTGGCTGCAGGGCTGCGGGCTGCGGGCTGCCGGATCGGTGTCCAGAGTAGGCGGCGGCCCGGTGGTCAGGATAGCTTCGGCTTTTAGCTTCGGCTTCTGCTCCGGTCAATCCTCCTAGCCGCCAAGCTGCCAAGCCGCCAGGCCTCCCTGCTCCACTCCCCTCCGCTCCGTACGGCTCACACACACTCTCTGTAGCTGCTCTCTACTCACTGGTGCCCTCTGCTGATTCTTTTTAGATTTGTGCTTTTCTTTGCAAGCGGCCAATCCTACATGTGAACGTCGGTCTGCGACTGGCACCATCATTGCACATTCACATGATGATGACGTTAACCAACCTTTAGAGGATTAATATGATAAAAATGTACTTCATTTCCACATGCCTAATTTAATGTTACAATTTGGCCATGTGGGAGTGGTTAGAGTGCTTCTGGAAGTTGTCTTAAGCCCATCTTCTCATCTCTCTGTGGCACACTTAGTTTCTCTTTTGCTTTGCAAACCAATATGAAATGGTTTTCTTTCCCGCCTCCTTTGTATATCTGTCCGATGGCCGGAAATTCATCTTCATTTGGAAAGGAGACTACATAGCGGTAAAACAATTTCTTTTTCTTCTGAGGCATCACTGTGGGCCTCTGCCTTGTGTTTCTGTTTACTTTTCATACTCAATGCTGATTCATTGTGATGTGTTCCTGCTTCCATATCAGTAGCCAGTCAGTCAGCACGTTCCTTCACTCTTGCAGTCATGAGCACTTACTTTAAACCGAGCGTTTCTCTAAGCATGCATTTTCGTAATGAATTGAAGAGGCAACCATCAATAACTCTAACATGCAAGGCCTCTTCATCTTAAAATATACCTACCTTGCAGTGCTTTATGAGCGCATCAAGTCTCTCAAAACACTCATCCATCATCTCACCTGGTTGCTATCTTGCTTGGTTGAAGATGTACCTTTCACAGTTGACATTTGGCATTGGATTGAACCTGGCTTCTAACGTCTTGATTTGACAGTATGATACTTCATCAGCTTGTGAAATCTTCTTTATCACTTCTTTTACTCTATCATCTGCAAGGTTATTTAAGTATTTGATTTTCTTTTTGTCATCTTCTTTTTCTATAGCCTCTATGAAGACAGTCCATCTGGCGCCAATATTCTGCTTATTGGTGGTATCGATTGGAGGTGGTGGTTTCAGGAATGCGGTGGCGCCATATTTGGCGCTCTTTTCAACAGCCATTGGACAGCTTCAAAGGTTGACCGTTTGAGTTGTGCTGGGTGCCACCAGCCACCTCAGTGGTTGCTTCTGCAGAGACCAACTTCTTCGTAAGCAGAACCCCATGCTTATGCTTGAATTGTTGCGGATGCCATGTTCTACTTTGAGGTTGCCGGCCCCCGGCTAAGTCTCGATTGGATGTTGGGTTCACTCCAGTGAGTACAGTTGTACTTTTTGTACCTAGATTTCTCTGCCTCTAGTGGTTTCTTGCACATGGCTGTCGCTGCCTTTAGCGTTTCTCTGTGCCTGGTCATCTTTGCCTTTAGCACTTTTCTGCACCTGGCTGTCACTTCCTTTAGCACTTCTACATACCTGGTTGCCACTCTCTTTAGTGTTTCTGCTTTGTATTGGTGCTGGCTCTGGGATATGCTGTGGTACAGTATTTCTTTTTCGGCCTTGCCAGTAGACTTCTGGAGGGCTTGCTGGTGGGAATCCTCCACAGAGCCTTCATCTTCTTCGAAGGCCTCCCAAAAGCTGGAGGTGTGCTTTGACCCCACTTACGCCAACTGTAGACTGCTTCTGGTGAGCATGTGGCATGCACAAGCAGTTGGCTGGACCAAGGAAAACTCTCAGGGAGAGCAGTCTTGTATCCTTGGGGGCAAGAATGTCCTATCTCGTCACCAGTTGTAGCATCCTCCCCAGCCCACAAGCTGGTAACAGACCATGCCACATACAGAACTCTTGTTTGCACATCTTTCTAGAGGAGTCTGCTGAGGACCACTAGAGAGGCCTCGTACGCACAAACACAGGACACAACAGCAGAGACACCTGATGATCCATGAGATTACACTGTCTTCCAGCTCGCATTCAATGTCATTGCTGTCACTAGAGTTATCTGTCTCTGCAGCTCCCCGGCATAGTGGAGCCATGTCAGAGAAGGCACTAGTGTCAGCTGGAGTGATTGTTGAGAGATGGCGTAAGAGGCAGAGTATTAAAGTAAGAGTTGAGCAAAGCTCTTTATTTGGTAAGATCTAATTTCTAATGCCACTGGTTTCATATGCCTCCATGCTAAACTGCACATGGGATAAACACACAGCAGCATATACCTCTTTGCAGTAGCGTTTTTCTAGAAAGGCATGACCTGCTACATGGCAGGTATTAGCTCAAGTGGTCTCACCAGTGGAGAGTACCAAGTGCTGTGAACGTCAATGGAAACTTGTGTGTAGGGACACAGCTGTGTGCCTGACCTTGTCGCCTGCACCTACATAGCAGTTTCATGAAAGGTGGATGTGCACGTTATCTCCATGTGACAAGAGAGCATGTCTGTGGTGCTGTAGGTTACTGCTGTTTTAGAACAGGGTTCTCCAAAGTCTGCCCTACAGGGTCAGATCCATGCCAGATTGATAAGATAACTGCATTTATCTAAATGGGAATCTGCTAAAAACTGGCATGGATCAGACTTTGGAGAACCTTGTCTTAGAGAGAGAATCCTTCACCAATCACTGCCCTAAACATCTGCAGAATGGCCTGGGAGGATCAAAAATATGAAGATATATCAAACAAACGAACAATGGCTCAAGGGACTCACCCAAAGTAGCGAAGGTTCTGAAGGGACTTACCAAAAGTCTACTCTCTCTGCTCAGTTTTGTGTTGATAAAACAAGCTCAGCCACACAGCTAAAGCTGCCTGTAGCCACAGCTATAAAGGAGAAAAGGAAGCTGATAATGGCTGAATATAATTATAAGAAACAAACTTGATATTTTAGAAATTATTATCATATGTTTACATGTACATGTAACCACAGAAGCATACTCGGCAACACAGTGGTGGGCAAAGAAAGATGTAGTTCTCGCATCACTGTTTATATACCCAACCTTGGCTTCACGCACCAGAGTACAGGCCCACATCAGGGAAAAAGAAACATATGCCCAAATGGTAAACTCATGGTAAACTCATATTATATAATTACAGACATTTACAGTTTTATACCTCGTCATGGAAGTCCCAGGTGAGCACCAAGTACATCTACGTTCTTTGTAGAATACCGCATGAAAGCTGTTTCCCCTAATCTTAATCCTTTACATAGGATAGGATAGGATTTCGATTTATAGAGCGCTCGAATGCCGTGGCGTTTTGGCTTTGACGTAAGAAAGAAGAGATCTAACAGTCCCGCTACTGATCAATTATGCTTCAGGGAACAGCCATGTTTTTATTTGCTTTCTGAACACTGTCCTGTTAGGTTGGAGTCTGAGTGTAATAGGCAGTTGGTTCCACAACCTGACTGCACAGTGCGATATGCGGACTTTAGTGGCACAGATGAGGCCATAATTAGCAGATCTAAGACTTCTAATAGGAATATACCAATGAAAGGTTTTTCGAAGAGCGGCAGCAACTCCGCCATATAATGTTCTATGTACCAGACATAAGGCCTTAAATTCCATACGTTGCTGTATTGGAAGCCAGTGTAACGACTTAATGGCAGCAGAAGTGGGGTGACCTTTTGGGATATTCAATAATATTCGTGCTGCCGCATTTTGTATGGACTGTGTAAAGTCTGGATGGGCCCTAGGCCCTCATGCTGGCAATCAGTCACACGCAGACACAGGACACACTGGAGGTATGGTGCAACTGGCCCAGAGCACGTGGGCTCGGCCTCTTTTATTCTAGCTGTGTCACCTGACCAGTGACATCAGTGGTGGGTGGGTGTTCAGTGTAGATACAGAGTTAGCACTAGAATGCTAACTGATTCTAGGGCACTACAGACTGCATCAGCGGTGTAGAGTCGTAGGTGACTCAATGACCACGCGGACAACTGGTATAGTAGGGAGCTTCTTTATTCGTGTCTCACAGGCATGGTGGTCAGCAGTGAACTGCCCTTTCGTCCCCCAGCTCCTCCCTTTCCTCCCGCCCTCGTCCTTCCCTCGGGCTGGTCCTAGTGCCTGACCAGTGTGGGCACTGTGCACTGTCCATTGGCTACATTACATCTCCCCCCCCGGTGGATGACGACACAGTGACATGTCCCTGGTCAGGTCACGAGTTAGTTTCTTTAAGGTTCTTCAATCAGACGCGACGGTTGCTTGATCACACGTCTGGGGCGTGCTTGATGGTCAGAGTTGTCACTCGCATTCTCGTCAGCGATCCCCATGGGTAATGAGCTGTTGGTTGTCAGTGTCTCGAGGTCTTCTGGCTCCAGTTTGGGATCGGCCAGTCGTTCGGTGACAGTGGGTCCGCACTTTTTGAAGTATGTCACATTTCTGGTGAGTCTCTTCCCTTCGGTCTCCGCTGTGATCATTGTTCCTTTTTGTTGGATCACTTTGAGAGGAACCTCGTTGTATCGACAGTCCGTTTTCCGATGCTGCTCTTGTCTTGCCAGCACCCAGTCTCCTTCTTTTATCTGCGGGGGGGGCGCATGACGTCGCTCATCAGCAATGTCTTTCATCTTTTCCTTCTTTTCTTTGTCTCTTGCCGCGATCTCTTCGTGATCAGAGTCAGTATCCAGTTCTGTCGCGGTCAGGTTCATCATTGGTAGTCTGGTGCGCACTGGGCGTCCTAGCATGATGTTAGTGGGACATTTGTCCGTGGTGGAGTGAGGCGTGTTTCGATAGGCCCGCAGCATCTCATCAAGTGCTGTCTGCAGGCACTTTCCAGTGAGTTCTGCTTGTTGGAGGGTCCTCTTGATCGTGGCCATGAAGCGTTCAATCATTCCGTTGGCCTGTGGCCATAATGGTGTGATCTTGCGGTGTGTGAAGTTGAGGTGTTGGGCGAACTCAGCAAAGTCGTGGCTATTGAAAGGTGGTCCATTGTCCGACTTCACCACTAGGGGAATTCCCCATGCTGCAAAGACCTCTTCTAGGATGGGTATGGCACTTGATGCTTTCGTGGAGGCGCACAGCTGGGCGATGGGGAATCTGGAGTATTCGTCCATGATGACCAGGACATATTGGCCCGATTTGATTGGTCCGAAGAAATCGATGGCAATGTGTTGCCAGACGCCCTCCGGTAGTGGGGACATTTGTAGCGGTGCAGGGGGGTCTGGACGACTTACAAGTTGACATTGCAGACAGTCCTTCAATGTCGCCTCCACCATCTGATCTAGGGTGGGGAACCAGACCCTTTCACGGAGTGCTCTTTTTGTAGCTACCACACCCCGATGTCCCTCATGCGCTAAGTCAATGACCCCTTGTCTGAGTTGTCGTGGTATTACTATTCTTGTGTTTCGTAAAATGAGTCCATTGGCGGCTATCGACAGTTCTTCATGGACATGTTTGAATGCCGCCATGTCAGTGTCATTTTGTCCATCGTTTGACTTATGTCTCCAGCCGTTGGTTTGGATCCTGTTTTTCACTTCTTGCAGGGTGGCATCCGTTTGTGTTGCTTCACAGATGGCATCCAGTGGTACAGCCGGAGGCCTCGCTTGATTCACTACGAAGCGAATGTATTCGTCCGCTATTGATGGTTCTGATTTGTTGTCTTTGATGGGGTGTCGTGACATGTAGTCTGCCGGGTTGGCGTCCTTGCCTGGCTTGTGGATGATGGTGTATGTGTATTCTTGCAGCCTTAGGCCCCACCGCTCTATTCTTGGTGGCATTTTTGCTTTCGGGTTTCCAAAGATTGTGATTAGGGCCTGGTGGTCAGTTATGAGTGTGAAGTGTTTTCCAAAGATGAAGATGTGGAAGTGTTCACACGCCCAGACAACCATCAGACTTTCTTTTTCTGGTTGCGAATAGGCCCTCCCTGTGTCCGTCAGGCTTCTGCTAGCATACGCTACTATGTGCCTTTGGTCTCCTTCCCTGTCATACTGTGCTAGGATGGCTCCTAATCCTACCGGACTGGCGTCCACCGTTATCTCCGTCTTCATGGTTGGGTTGAAGTATGCTAGGTTCTTTGCTGATTCAACAGTTCCCTAAATGCTCCTTCACACTGGGTGGACCACTGGAAAGGTTGCCCTTGTTTGGTGAGCTTCCTTAACGGGTAGCTTAATGTAGCATAGTCGGGAATATATCTGGAGCAGTAGCTGGCCATGCCTAGGAACGAACGTACATCGCCCACGTCCTTCGGGCTTGGCGTGTCATTTAACGCTGCTACCTTTTCTGGGTCTGGTTTCATTCCATTTCCAGAGAATAGGTGTCCGAAGAACTTTAGTGTTGGTTTGTGCAGTTCACATTTAGCTTCGTTAAGTGTGAGGTTCGCGTCCATCAGTGCTTGACAGACCTGATTCAGCGCTTTGTTGTGTTCAGCTGCCGTTGCTCCGTATACGAGGATGTCATCACTGTAGTTCAGAACCTGTGGGATGTGGTGTATTGTTCTCCTGATGGCCTCTTGGAATATCTCTGCCGCTGATGATACTCGGAAACTTAGTCTCTTATATCTGAATAGTCCAAGATGTATCGAGAATGTTGTGATGTATCTTGACCTTTCATGCAACTCTAGCTGATGGTATCCTTTGTTGAGGTCCAGTTTTGAAAATATCTTTGCTCCGTTGAGGGACGTGATCATGTCACTGATGTGTGGGCCAGGATGTCTCTCTCTTTCAATGGCCGTATTGGGTGCTCTCATGTCCACACACAGACGAACTCGGCCCGTTTTTCCTTTCTTTGGGACCACCACGACCGGGGAGACCCACGGGGTCGGCCCTTCCGTTCTCTCAATGATGTCTGCTTCTAGCAGGTCTCCGAGTTCCTTCTCCACGGCTTCTTGCAGGTGAAATGGAATTTTTCGGTGATGTTGTGCCACCGGCGTGACTTGTTCATCTATATGTAGTTTTATTTGGCAGTTCTTCAATTTTCCTAGACCTTGGAATAGCTTTGGGAATTTTCGGATGAGTGCTGGTTTGCCAGTGACTCTGAATAGGATATTTACCAGTTTCAGCCATTCGGCAGTTGCCAGGCTCAGGAGGCAGTCGGCTTCGGGCCCTTCAATAACATGGATGTACGCTGGTATTGTCTGATCTTCGTATGAAAGGTCGGTTTCAAACTTTCCGAGGCACGTTAGTGGCTCTTCAGCCATCCACATGTACACTTGCACATGGGCCTCCATTAGTTTGGGCGGTGGATTCATCCGGTGATATTCAGCGACTGGTAGATAGTTTAGCGTTGCCCCACTATCGAGCACAAACTGTGTGGGGTGAGAGCCGATGTTGATGTCCAGGCGCGGGTATTCCTTTAGTTGGTCAAGGTCTGCCACCCGATAGAGGTATTCTTTTCGGGGAACGGGTGATGGAGATTGAGAGCTTCTTGAGGATGATCGCCGAGTCTGATATGTCCTGCAGGAGCGTCCGCTTGATTGTGACGACCCAGAGGATGAGTCGCATTTGTCTTCGACAGCCCTGATATGATGGCGACTGTCTGGGTATCGTCGGTGGCTACCCTTGTGATCGCTTTTCAACACTGCCCCGCACATACTTTCAAAATGGTTGTCCCTCCCACATTTCTGGCATTGCTCACCCAGTGCTGGGCATGCATCTGCATGTGGATAGTCGTAGACGCATCGGGAACATTTGGTGTGCTTGTCCGAGCGTCCTTTCGTGTATCTCGTGTCTTTGTGCCTTCTGTGGGACTGGTGGTGATGTTTCTTAGATCTGGACGAGCGATCACGTGGCGGGGACCGCCGATGTTCGTGCCGAGACTGCATCCTGAAGGCTTGTTCCGGTCTCTCGCTTTTTCCGCTTTCTATGCTCTTTGCGTAATCGTCAGCTTGCTCCTCTACTCTCGTCATGTCCACGATTTCTGCTAGTGTGTAGCTTTTCTTCAGTAACTTACGTCTCAATGGTTCGGAGAGGCATCCTTCTATGACTCTTAGTCGCAGAGCGTCTTCTTTTGAAAACTTGTCAAACTCGCAGTGCTTTGCTAGGCGGTTCAGACGAGTCACGAACGCCTCCATTCGTTCACCTTTCTCTTGCACAGCTCTGTTTAGGGTGTACCGCTCATAGTCAACGTTCTTTTTGTGCAGGAATTTACCGTCCAGGACTTCCCGTGCTTTTATGTAGGACACCAAGGATTCTTCTGGCAGTTCTTTCAGGACTCGGCCCCGTCCCTGCCAATCAGGTTCCTGAGGAAGAGTAGTTGTCCTTCCTCGTCAGTTATCTTGGATGCTTTTATGAAGTCGTCAAAGTCTTCTATCCATTCTTGCCACCGCAGGCTCATGCTCCTGCCAGATTCGATAATGAGGGGTTTGGGGCACCGCAGGAGAGATGCTCTCGACGTACTCTCAGGGGCAGGGTCGCCCATTGTTTGCTCGTAGTGCCTGACGTCTATTTCAATCCGTGTTCACTCTCTTGGCCGGTCTCGTTGCACTCACCAGTGCTTGTTTGTTGTTTGCGTTGCACTCGCCAATGCTTGTTCGTACAATTTGTTGCACTCGCCAGAGCTTGTTTATTATCTTCGTTGCACTCGCCAGTGCTTGTTTATTATCTGCGTTGCACTCGCCAGTGCTTGTTTGTAGTCTGCGTTGCACTCGCCAGTGCTTGTTTTTTAGACTTCACTGCACTCGCCAGTGCTTGTTTGTTACTTTAGGACCTTTGCCTGACTTTAAAATGGCCGCCGGGAATCCCTCGCAGGGGATTGGTCGAGACTGCCTGACTTCAAGATGGCCGCCGGGAATCTCGTTTTTGGCGGGATTTCGGCCGATTTCATTCAATTTTCTACCGGGAGTCTGGCTGGGTCGGCGTCTTCACTCACCGAAGCCGGGGATCCGCCGCTGGAGACACCAAAGGTAAGGAGGCAGTCTTCTTCCTTTTCCACCGCCGAGGTGGGCACTCGGTGGGTGGTGGTCTTGCCACGCTTCCGCCGCCGAGGTGGGCACTCGGTGGGTGCTCTTCTGGTCCGCTTCCGCCGCCGAGGTGGGCACTCGGTGGGCGCTCGTCTGGCCCGCTTTCGCCGCCGAGGTGGGCACTCGGTGGGCGCTCTTCTGGTCCGCTTTCGCCGCCGAGGTGGGCACTCGGTGGGCGCTCTTCTGGTCCGCTTTCGCCGCTGAGGTGGGCACTCGGTGGGCGCTCTTCTGGTCCGCTTTCGCCGCCGAGGTGGGCACTCGGTGGGCACTCGGTGGGCGTTTCAAGTCGGCTTTCTCCAGATCCGCTTTCGCCGCCGAGGTGGGCACTCGGTGGGCGTTTTCTTCTCTTGGCACGCAGCGCGCTCGAGCCTCCGGACGTGGGGCGAGCTCCGGTCCAGTCGGTCGCCGGTCGCTGCAGTGGCTATTCACACGCGCAGGGTGTCTTTACCTTCGTCGCCAGTTGTAGAGTCGTAGGTGACTCAATGACCACGCGGACAACTGGTATAGTAGGGAGCTTCTTTATTAGTGTCTCACAGGCATGGTGGTCAGCAGTGAACTGCCCTTTCGTCCCCCAGCTCCTCCCTTTCCTCCCGCCCTCGTCCTTCCCTCGGGCTGGTCCTAGTGCCTGACCAGTGTGGTCACTGGGCACTGTCCATTGGCTACATTACAAGCGGGCCATACCCGTGTCACTTACATAGGAAACCCCATTTTTTCTAGCCTGTGCAGCAAATGCAGCATTCACGCTGAAATGTCAGCAGATACTGAGTTTGTGGACCAAAACTGAGAGTAAAAATTCTAATTTTGCGAGTTACAGTCATGGCTGGACAGACCTTTTATTTCATCTGTCAGCTAGAGCCCCTGCGACCGGTTTTGAGAGCTCGGGGTCCCTCCTGGTGCCTTTGTCACTCTCACCTCAGCTCCCCGAAGTTGAGTTCAGCAGGCACAGAAAGACTTCAAGAGAGAGAGAGAAGGAGGGAAGTGAAAGGTAAAGAGAAAGCGATCATAGAGGGAGCAGAGAGAGAGAGAGAGAAGGAGAGAGAGCATTGATAGAAAGAGAGAGATTGCTCGAGAAGATAAAGGGAGGGAGGCTGGTTGAGCATTTTTGCTAGGTCTACTTTTGGTTTCCCGGTCATGGTTAAAGTTACCTGTAAATTAAAAAATAAAAATTATGAATCGGTCCTTGATCAGTTCACCTCTAAATTTGACGTAGACCTAGCAGGGCATAATATGTAGTGGATTTCGGGTTCCTGCCAGCCTAATAAGCCACCAGTGACGTAACACTAGCCCCACAGACCCGCGGTGTGGGGGGAGGGGTCCCTAGGAGCCCCCCTCTCTCATTTGTGCACAGGCAGCGGGCTCCTGACCTGAGAGACCTAGACTGGGTCGTGCCCTCTCTTTACTGGGGGGGGGGGGGGAGAGGCGAGGGGGCTCCTCAAGTTTAGTTAAGCCACATGCCAAGCAACTCTTACGCTGTTAGCTTCTTGTGGCCGCACCCACGCTGCTAAATATTGCTGGCAGTAAAATGTTCATTACTTGCAGATAATTGACTATTGTGCGCTAATAGCATTTGGGGTGGAATATTTTAAGAAAAAAAAATAGGAGTAATCTCACTTCTTAAGCTGCCTCCTGTGCAAACTCAGCGCATTACGTGCTTCTGATGAAGGCTAATCCAACAGGTCTAGCAAGGTAATTACATTTTCACAAACATCATGCAAGTGATCCGACAGACATATGACTAACGTGGGCAGGGTATTTGTGGTGTCATACTAATGCACCAGTGAAACAGGCTTTGGCAAACCATAAATGTCTGATATTGGCAACGCTAGTACAATTGTTATTTATTATATTTTTTTATTGCAAGCATATACCAAAAAAAAAAAAAAAAAAGAAAAGAGAAAACATCGAACCGCCTAAACATGGTAGCCTTATGCTGGCAATAACAAGATGTAATTAAAAAAAAGAAAGTATATATTTGTAGTAAAACAGTACAGGTGCTTCCTAGCACGCAGGTGTACTTAATACAGGTATAGAAAACTTTTACTTTTACCGCACATGACAGGAAAATATGATTCTTATTGTTGCAAATGAAATGTACTGTTGGCTTTGAATTACTGCAATTAAAAATATATTTGAAACACGTAAGCATAACTAAAAAAAAACGAAATGATAAACAATACAGTGAAAAAAGCATTGGCAAAGTATTTGCTTACCAGCCCTGACATGGAAGTGCGTATTTTTAGTTGCGTGTGCACATATGAGGAGGCATAGTGCCATCTCTCACACTGCAAGTAGGAAATGGATGAAGAAGGTTAACTCATTTCCCTATGTTGTATGCTGTGGTGAGGGGTAGCAAAATGTGAATGTAGTTGTCCATGCTTATATATTAAGAGGGCTAACCTAAAACCCCCCACAGTATGCGTATTTGTATTTAATTTTTTTGTCATCACTGTTTTTGATTACATGAAGCTGGTGAGACAGCTAAAGCAGTCTCAGGGCCACAGAGCTAAAGCTGTCTTCAGTGCAGACATAAAAAGGACTGTCACAGAGTGATAGCTATTATCAACCTTGACTTTATTAGGCTTATTTACAAGAAAATGCTGCATCTGTATAGATGAGTCAGTTTCCATGCGCCTGCGTGCGAAACTCTTTCGCCACCATGGATGCATCGTATTTACAATACGGTGCACCATGGCGCAAAGACTGACCGATGCATCAGAAATTATGACGTATCTATTGGCGCAAGAGTCAGGCATTGCTGTAGTTGTGTCGCAAGCACGATGCAACTCCAACAATGCATGGGGAGGCCTATTCCTAATACACTGCGTCACTATGCAGGCGTAGGGTTTTGAAGCAATGGCGTCCTAGAAGTGGCGCAGTGAAATCTTGTAGATTTCACTGCTTCACTTCTACGAGGCTTTCCTGCGTGACAACTCCCACCCTGCATACATTATACCTGACGCAGGTATAATGTGGCGCAGGGCTTTACAAGGTGACGCATCTCCCTTGATGCGTCACGTTGTAAATGTGCTGCAACATGGCGCATTGTTTATGCTATCGCTGTGTCACAAAAATGACTCAACAACGACGCAAAAGTGTCACAAGTGGCTTGTAAATCTGCCCCTATGCACTGCCAAAGTGCTAGGTACATTCCACCAAAAAAAAGTCTTTGTATTGCAATGTTTGCTTTGCAGTGAAGCTTATGCCCAATGCAGCAGGGCTGAGCTGGGTATGCTGGCAAGCCAATGACCAAGGCTTTTTTTAATGAATCCTTTTATTAAGTTTTGAAAACACATACATAACAAGCAGTGTATCTTAGATGTGTGCCCCCAAGTGGCCATCTAGCCATTGGATCATCCTATAACTTGTGCTAAACCATATCATGTATATAGATACATCTTTGAGATCGTATTCCTTCGCCTAACATCTAGGGTTCTGACCCCCCCACCCCTGGGTTTTAGGATTCTCTAGGGTATCTTCCCTGATACGATCTTCAAGCAACCCAGATCTTTTCTCACTTTCGTGGGCATCCCTGGACTTGGTGGATCGTTTTTTCACATATCATGCACCAGTCCATGTCATTTTCCCATCCCACCAACAGTGGGGTGTCCCGTAAGCCCCACATCCATGCTATATTTCTTTTAGCCACTGAAAGATCCCTGGATTACCATAATTCGTTAAAGCCGGGTGGTGAATGATCTCCCCAAATTTATAGTTGACATATCTTGGCTGAGTCTGGCACTACAACTCCCAATACTTCTCCAGCAAGTTTCTGGATTGCCAACCAGTAGGACCGAACTGTGGGGCACGTCCATATGGTGCGAAAAATGTCCCCTCTCTTCACGTCCCCGGAGACACAGATCCGAGACACCACACCCCATAGCATGGATGGTGAGGTGGGTATAGTATGATCGAAGTAGTATTCACAGCTGGATGAGGCGAAGTCAAAATGTAATGGTCACCTCCCTAGGTGCTCCAATGGCTTCCTCCAACTCACCTTCCTCAAAGAACCCCACATCCGTCTCCCATTTCACACCTAGGTTGGAAAGGGTGTCTGAGAAGTTATAAATATGTTTTTTGTATATGAGTGATTTCGCCTTTTTGGGTAGTGGTTCTGTGAGGACCCGGTCCTCCACTGGGGAGGATACACAATCAAAGTGTGTTGGGGAATATGTGTCTGTAACGCATGTCGAAGATAGAGATAATTGAAAGTTTCTGCTGTTGTCAGTTCAAATTGAGCCTGCATTTCAGAGAGGCTGAGCATATAGTTCCCCTTCCACACGTCTCCCAAAGTGGAAATGCCAATAAGATTCCATTTTGCGACTCCCCAGAGCTTCTCGACCTCTCACAGGATGTCACTGTTCCACCATGGGGTCATTGCTGTCAGCTTTCCCCTCCATCCCAGGGCATTTGTGGCTGCCCTCCAGATCTGCACTACAGTTTGGGTTTGGGGTAGAGAGCGCTCTGGGGTGCTCAATCTATACAGTATTTCAAGATAGCCACCGTCTCCCCACGAGAACCTTTCCAGTGTGTACGCCGGGTCATTCCAAACGGAAAAGGTCTAGTTGTTGGCAGCTGCCAATTGTGTGCCCCTATAGTTGTTCCTGGTATCTGACAGGCCAATTCCCCCATCGTATACCCTGTGTCAGCTTTTGAAGGGCTATACAAGGAGGGCTTGTACCCCACAAGAGTACGCAGAGCAAGTATTCCGTCCTTCAAATAAAATCATGAGGCACAAGGTATAGAGTGTTCTGCAGGGCATACAGCATTTGGGACAGTCATCATCTTGAAGTTTGCTGCTCTCCCCATTAGCGAAAGTGGCAATCCTTTCCAGTGTTGGGCTTCCGCTGAAAAGCAGGTCAGCATGGGTACTAAGTTCTTTTGATAAAAAAGGTGGGGATCTGTTGTGACATGTATCCATAAGTATTTGAAACTACCAAAAGACAGTCATAATTGTCTTTCATGGTTAAGCAATTAAAAAAAAAGTTAAGGAATTAAAAAAAAAAAAAGAAAACTACCTACAGAGGTGGTTATAGACCCACTGTAGTTATGGTTAGGTCAAAGTTGCCATTCAAAAGAAATTTTTGTTTTCTTAATAACTTTGTTGCTGTTTGACAAGTCTGTCCAAACCTTTCCAATAAAAAGTACTTCCACTTTGGGTTCTTCATGGCAAGTTTTGTGGTGATCCGTTAAGTGGAGGGCCCTAAAAATAGGGTGGGTCACGAAGGTGAATTGTCCCATTTTAACTCCCAAAAGATTATTTGCTCCTCAACACAGAACAAACCGTTAAACAAAACTGCACCAAACCTGGCATGTA
The DNA here is from genome assembly GCF_964261635.1 of Lissotriton helveticus. Lineage (NCBI taxonomy): Eukaryota > Metazoa > Chordata > Amphibia > Caudata > Salamandridae > Lissotriton > Lissotriton helveticus. Next base: position 1,255,435,885 of record NC_136063.1, read on the forward strand.
AATAGAACTTTACTCAAGAAAGTGTCCATCCTATGCTCTGTGTAAATCCATTGAGAAGTTATTGAGAAATGAGCGTTTAAAACGTGTTCAGGCCTGGGCATGAAGAGGTTACATTTTAGAGATATGTGGACTGTTAATTCAAAGACCATAACGCAGATTTGGTGCAGCGAGGTATGGAATGTGGTCCTAACCATGACGTGTTAATTTCAGTGGCTTTTCAGTTTTTACTTCATAACCATGGCATTACTTTTAAATGCGATTTTTAAGTAAATGCATTTATATACAAACTGTTTGTGCTCCATGATGCATCATGATGCAATGTACACAGTCTACGTTGTCACTAACCACAGCTGGAAACATACTCTCAAAATTATTGCAGCCTTCATCAATCTGCCTTACGCGTATGGGAGGACTGTTATTTTGATCGAATCAAATCCCAAGTTCTCTCTTTTGATACCAATCTAGAATTTCATCCCCATTTATTCTTGGCTACATAGACCTTTCCAATAATTATTCTGCTCCCTATCACAGGTGTGGTGTCAAAACATTCACATAACCTGATGGGTAGTCCACCATAACTTTTAGTTTGTAATTTTAACTTTTTACTAAACAACCCATCAGAGACTTTACGTGAGATGATTGTCAATTTAGAGCATAAATCGAACATCATACAGAATTTCTTTTCTCCCTTGATCACTAATTCTTCAAGGATTTTGTAACGAAATGCCTCTTTTTGCATTATCACCCCTAAAGTGTTGGACTTATGCTGCTGGTTTTTGCTAACCAGACCTCAGTGCCAGTGTTCTAACCCTTTACAAAGTATATGTTGACTTGGCTGCCACAACTGGCATAAGCTAACTGACTTCTAAGCCCCTAGTATATAGTACCTGAGGTTCCAGGGAAGGTGAGTTAAAGTATCCACCCAATGCGTTAGCACTAAATGTGCTGCCCTGAGAGTGACAAAGCACAACATGCACAACATGGATCCCAGCCTGCCGTTGCAGACTGGAAGAGCAGTTTTAAAACTGCTAGTTCGACTTTGCTGTTCAAACCCCTGGCAAAGCCCAACCAGCTATAAATATTGGGTATGCAAGTAGAATGACAGACTTCTGCCATTTGAGAGCCAGGCTGGATAAATTGGCGGAAGAGGTTTTGACACTTGGCCTCTGGGAGCCAGATCATGACCCACTAAAGAATAATATCTGCATTCCACGGCCCCATGGCAGACAGGACTGAAATGTGGGGGAGACATCTGTGGTTCAAAGGGAAACCCCAACTTCAAACGCACACTCCATTATAACTAATGGTGTCTTAATTTAGCAGGGGAGAGATACACTTGTGGGGACATGAGACCGGAGATCCTGGAACGGCATGGTACACACTGCCAGAGGAATCTGTTGTGCACAAGGAGGATTACTGCCATTGGAAGGGACTGTGCACCTTTCCTGAATAGTGGCTGGCCTGGCTCACTACCTGCTGCTGTGTTTCACCCTGAAGTGTGCTCTTCAAGGGCTTGTTGGCTTGCCCCCTGATCTCTTGTGGAGGTCTCGGGCCAGAAAAGACGTCCTGCAAGGGACCCACACCATCTACCTGTGCCACTTGGAGAGCGGGCCCTCTTAAGTGCCCACATCCTCTGCTGGATTCCCACTGGTAGTGTGGGGTGAGTGCGGAACTAAGTATTGTACCTGAAAACCGGATTGCCTGGTGCGGACCCCTAATGGAACTGTCCGAATCTCAGGAGAGAGGCCCCAGCATCATGAGGCCTTGATACGCATAAGCGTCTTGGTGGTGAGCGGATTCACAGGTTGCGGGACCCTGAATGGCCCACTTTGTCGATCATGCCACATCTCTCTCATGCGACACGCAGACTGCATGCTCATTGCATGCGGTGTCCGATTCATAGGTTGCGAACCTCAGAAGTAGGGGTACTCCCATAACAATGCCTCATTCCGCCCCATGTGGCATCGCTGAACTTGTGCCTGTGTGTTTGACTGGAATTGTCTGATGTGGCTTAACTCAATGCGCCTCAGATGTTGTGCTTCATTTCCAGGGAGGTATGGAATTGGTAACTCTTTGTTGTATGTGACCGGAATTGTCTGCTGCGACTTAACTCAAAATGCACCAGACTTTGTGCCTCATTTTCCGTGGGAGGTCCGGAATTGGTACCTCTTGATTGTGTGTGACCGGAATTGTCTGGTGCGACTCAGCTTAATGTGTACCAGATGTTGTGCCTCATTTCTAGGGAGGTACAGAATTGGTAACGCTCCATTGTGTGTGACGGGAATTGTCTGGTACAACTCGTACCAAAGCGCACCAGACGTGCCTCATTTCCGGGGAGGTGCTGAATTTGTGACTCTGCATTGTGTTTGGTCGGAACTGTCTGGGCGACATGTACCAATGCACACCAGAAATTGTGTCTCATTTCCAAGGAGGTGCGGAGGAGCGGATTTGTGTTCCGGAGTGCCCTGATTGCCTAGGCTCTACTTTGATCGACGTGCGTCCTAAGATGTGCCTCCTTCTTCCAAGAGGCTCCCCTGCTTCATACCCATGGTGTGTGGAGTGGAGAAGCGCGGCTCAATGGTTAGAGCGGCAGACCCTGATGCAGAGGTCTGGCCCGGGACCAGGGTTCATATTCCCGCCTCGGCGGCTCTTGGACTCAATTTCCCCGGACCTGATAATTCTCGCCTCGGTGCCTAGTCTAATCATGGGTCCCACTCTGTGACTCTGGGCAATAGCTTGCTTAATCTCCACAACGGCTCCAGCAGCGCTTGGATGCCTGGCTTCACGTTGGGGGTGCCCAGGAGTGGACATTTCACAGGAAAGCCAGGATGGGTTCCACAGCGGTATGAATACAGCGCTACGAGGCCTCCGGGTAGAAGTGCGCTATATAAATACAATACATTTACATTCATCTATTTGTCCTTTTTGTGCCCTCATTGCAGCAGACCAACAGCCCTCTCCTCACCTGGCCCCGATAACTCTGTGTTGTTTGTTAGTATTGCCTGGATCAGGCCTGGGTGGTGAGAGTAATTGACTGGGCTAAAGAATGCTCCTGAGAGTGAGCGGAAACGAGTCCTGAGATGGTGTGACTACCCCTGTGATTCGTAGAACTGGGCTAGTGCCTGAAGGTGCAGTGTGGAGTTCTTTGATTGAACTTTCTGAGTAGTGGCCAAACATTCTTTTGTAGACTGCCGCCTGATCGGCCATGTTACCTACCCCCCACCTTTTTTTACCAGGACCCTGACGAAGTATGACCCCGGCTGCGATTGGCCTAGTATCAGGGGAAATATTTCCTTTATCTCCCATCCGTGTTTTTAGGGTAATCGGGGTTAGCTGAAGGGCGGAGGAGGGCTTGAGCCATGGGGTTTGCGAGTGCAGTATCAAATGGCCTGCAGATATCAGTGCATTACATTAGGGTGCTGTGTGCGTGTGTGTGGGAGAACACGCCATATGAACCTGTCTGATATCCGTAGCACCACATGTCGGTGCTGAGTAAGAGTGTGGGAGCTACTGCCTGTGATTAATTACGCCGCATGATGGTGTTGCCTTACATGTTGATTCCTTTCCCAAAAAATATTATGTTTGACATTTGTTTTTACCTGTGCTCCTTGGCCTATTTAAAAATTTTGTAATTATCTTTGTGTACATATATCTGATGTCGTTGTGAACTTGGGTGCCACTTTTTGCACGGCATAAGGGTGCTGGCAGGCTAAGGTAGGATTTTTCCCAAGTTTAGATATTACTGATGTCATTTTTAACATGATTGGGTCTAGTATTGCTAGTGATATTTCCGAATGTGCATTATGCCCAGAAATACATGATGTTCATGGTGTGTTAGTTAATGTGTGTGTTGAATACAAACTTTATTTACATACAACACGTCGCGTGTGAAGTCTCTTTTGTGATGCTCAGTGTATTTATTGTGTGAGAGTGCTGTGCCATTGTTTTACATATTGCCTCTGTGATAAGCCTGACTGCTCAGTGCCAAGCTACCCAAGGGTGAGCGCAGATTATACAGTGAGTGTACTCGCCCGCCCCTGACAGTAGTGGTAGGTTCTACCTGGCTACAGCCTTGCCTCAGCCAACCAGAACATGCCAGTTCTAACAATGGGGACTTGTCCTGCAACAATAGTGCCTCTTGTACTTATTCTGGGGTACAATTTAAAAGAAATTGACCTCTTATCCTTTCCTCAGTGAGTTAGCTAAACTTACAAGTAAAGGCCAAATTATGTATTGCTGTAATGTATTCTTCCACCAGCTAGCTCTTGTTCTGCTTGCTTCTGTCTGCCAAAATAATATCCCTCTGGTATAGTGGAAATCAAGGTCATTATTGTTGATCTAATTTCTATATATGTATCTCATATTCATACTAACCTCTTGCTGCATCCCTTTTGAGATCAGGAATATTGCCAACAACCTCTTGGCCGTTTGCCCTCAGGCTGTTCAACAGTAATGCTAATTTTCTGCTTACCCACAACATTTTGTCCACACACTTTTGTGTAATTTCAAAATCCTTCTTCCATTTAGTCTAGTGAATAGTATGTTCTCCTGGGCTGTTGCAAAAGAACTGGGGAGGTGTGATGTTCTGTATATGAGATGCCACTCTTGGTTCTAATCCAGGAATATTTATAATGCAATGAGCATCCAAATCTTCCTGACTCGAACGATTAAACGTACTCTTAGAAATTCTGAAATACTAAATATTGTTTACACCAGAAAAACATCAAAACTCACCACTGATCACTACACTCCAAATTACATTAGGACAGAGTCAGCCACGTGAATGTCACAAGGTGTTAAGATCTACCTGTCACACAGTCTCATAAACAAATCAATCCTAGATAAAAGATGTGCCTGTCACTGACAGACACTTGTTAAATTGTTCCCACAAGTTTGTTTTTTTATCCATGCTTTACATTCTGCCATGCAGAGCAAGGCAACATCTGTGAGTGAAGACAACCACCATAGCTAATAAAGTTTCTTTACAAGTAACTAATAAAATACAATCAATGAATATTAGTTCTGATTTATTATATGCATTTATATATATATATATGCGTCCACAATTATTTACCATCCAGTGAAATCACTCTGTCTATGAAATACACTGAACACACTCATTAGTGGATTCAAAAGCAATAGCTATGTGTTAGACCTGGCTTTTCCAGCGGGTTTATCCCTAATCTTTTTGCTTTTTGCTCTCCTATTTTTAACCCTGTTTTTCTTGGTTTTATGACTCTGGTCACTTAATGACTGCTGATCAGTGCTAAAGTATATATGCTCTCCCTGTAAATTGTGTTTATGGATTGGTGATTCCATGATTGGCATATTTGATTTACCAGTAAGTCCCTAGTACAGTGCACTGTATGTGCCCAGGGCCTGTAAATCAAATGCTGCTAGTGGACCTGCAGCACTGATTGTGCCACCCACGTGAGCAACCTGTGCATGTAACTCAAACCTGCCACCGCAGTGTCTGTGTGCAGTCTAGTACTGCCATGTCGAACTGGTAAGTGCACGGACTTGCCAGGCCCTAACCTTTCCTTTTCTTACATTTGAGTCACCCCTAAGGGGAGTGTATATGAAAAGTAGGACATGCCCTGATGTGTGTGGCATGTCCTGATAGTGAAATACTGCCAAATTAGTTTTTCACTATTGAAAGGCTATTTGTCCCATGGGATAGAATGGGAGTTTATTTATAACATCTTATAAATACAACTTCCAATTGGACAAGATCGAAACATGGAGTTTAGTTTGCCTGAACGTTTAGTAAAGATGATTTTTATACTGTGTGCTTGAAAATACCACTTTTAGAAAGTGGGTACTTTATTGCTCAGCCGTCCTGTGAGCCTCTGCTAAGTTCGTTTGTTGACTATGTGGTTTTGGAGTGACAGGGGTTGGGGATGTACATTCTGTTCGGACAGCCGCTTGGGGGGTGGTGGGGGGGGTTGAGGTGTGTCCTGCCTTTCCAGGGTGAGTCATGGCTGGGCTGAATAGACCTGGCCTACATTCAGAGTAGGGGGAGGAGATTTCTTTTACACCTGATGGGCCTGCTCTGCCTTGGACAATGATGTATCCACCTCCTGCCAGGAAGCTGCACCAGAAAGGATCAAACTGGTTTTGGTTGGGCAAAGAGCTTCCCTACCACCAGAGTCTGCCACCTGAGAACAAATACAATTGCGCTATAAAAAGTGGGGCCCAGACCCCAGACTTTTAGATTACTTCTGGAATTCAAGAGGAACCTTTGCCAAGGAGAAGTGCTGGAGAAACTGAAGGAGAAGTACTGCCCCTTTCTGTGTGCTGTCTGGGGTTGGCCTTCAGTGGCTTTTTCTTCCAAGGAAAGGACAAGGGCTTCGCTGTGTGCTGTGTCCCCTGCTTGTGGAAGATCTCCAAGGGCTTGAAGTAGAGCTTACCTCCTGTTTTTGTTTAACTTTGTTTTATTGTTTTGTGTCAGTGGAGCAGATGCATTACAATTTTCGAAAACACTCGTATCAATACATAAGAAAATAGGCCCTGATTCAAACCCAACTCCGTTCAGGGAGTGCAGTGCAGCAAAGGTCCTTCGGATAGCCCAGTGTCTGTGTATGCTGTCAAGGCCGGATGGCCCGTCCCATGAACACCACCCATCCCCACAATGCCCAATAAAGAACCAAAAATAACCCCTACCCCGAACTCCCCCTCCCCCTTTCCCCAACCGGTGTGCCAAATAGTGCTTTCGCAGGTCTTAAAGGGTAGGAACCAGGTGACATCTAAGTTTCCGATGCCACTGTTGGGATGATACATCAGTTAGGCGCAAAAGGCTAGATACTTTGGACAGGTAATTTAGTTGAATTCCGTGGATAAAAGCGATATAATAGGTTGCCAGACAGTGTTGAAGGATGTCTTGGATTGTGTGAGAGTAGCTTGAATGCGTTCCATCCCCAGTGTGTACCAAAGTTTATGTAGCCAGCCTGTGTGGGTGGGTCGGGTTTGTGTGCCCCAGAGTGATAAGATGTGTTGAACTGCTGCGCTCACTGCCAAGACCATTTGCCTCCCTCTGATTGATTTCAATGGAAATGTCATTGCATTGGGCAATCCTAAAAGTGTGTAGGCTGGGAAGCGGGGGATTTTGGTGTCATAATGCTTGTCAATATCGTTAAGAATTGTTGTCCAGTACTCAGTCACCTCTCTACATTCCCATAATAAGTGAGTCAGCATGCCCTGTGCATTGCATCCCCTTCAGCATGTTGGACTTCGATTAGGGTTGCCCTTGTTTAACCTAACCGGTGTCAGGTACCAGTACGTCACGACTTTTACCGCTGATTACCTGCCGGCGGTGTTTCTGGCTGTGTGGTTGGCCCTATAGTATATAGCCTTCCACTCTTTGTCCGTGAGGGACCTCCCCAGCTCACCCACCCACTGCTTCTGACCGGCAGATCGGCGGGAATCGTAGGGCGGAGCAATCATCTTATATAACTCTGTGATAAGCTTTCGGTCTGATTCTTTGGTAAGTAGCCACTTTTTAAAAGTTGTCCTTTTCCTACCGACCAGGGGGCCTATCTCCAGCTGTGTCAGCCAGTGTCAGAGTTGAAAATATTGGTATTGCTGCGGGGCCTTAATGTTGTAGAACTGTGCTATATCGGATAGCTGGAGAAACCCGTCGAGGTCGAACAGGTGACCCGCGGACCCGCAGTCCGAGCTCCGCCACTGTAGGAATACACCCTGCTGTAGCCCTGGAGCGAATTCAGGGTTATTGAACAAAGGTGTGAGCAGCGAGGGGAAAATGGTAAGACCCCGCTTAGTAGCCAGTGCATCCCACACACGCAACACCATGCAAGTAAGAGGAGATTTCTGGAGGTATGCTGACCTGTCTGTGCGCTTCAGGAAGGGTATTTTCCAGAGCGACGTTTGTGCAATCGCCCTGTCTTGAAAGAGCCATCTTTTCTCCGACTCAGGTCGGCTCCATTCCACCAAATATCTTAGTTGTGTGTTGTGTGAAAGTATTGCTGCAGGTTAGGGGTTGATGAGAGAGGTCTCTACGCATTCTAGGTTGTTTCCCAGCCCATATAAAGTGGTACACCACCTTCTAGAGTCTTTTAATGGCGTTTCGAGGTGGGAAAATTGGGATAGTTTGAAAAATGTAAAGAATTTTGGGAAAGACAGACATCTTTACCGCCGCAACACGCCAGAGTAGGGAGAGAGGCTGTTTCTGCCATTTCCTTAAGTCCCCTTGTATCTGGAAGGTGATGTTCGAGTAGTTGAGGGCAACTGTCCACTCTGTGGCAGATGTGAGAACGATACCCAAATTCGGGATAGAGTCTCGTACCTGCAGGCCCCCATAGACCAGCTGTGCATCGTGGGTTGCTGGAGCGTTGTGGCCCAGAGGAAGGAGCATTGATTCCCCTTGCTTATTTTGAATCCGGACATCCTCCCAAAAGCTGCCTGTTCTGTTAAGAAGGCAGGCACTGATTGTTCGGGTTTGTCTAGAGCCGCCAGAATGCCGTCTGCGTATAAGCTGATTGGGTGAGGTTCCCCCCCGAAGGAGATGCCGACTATATTAGTGTTATCGCAAATTCTCTGCACCAGGGGTTCTATATACAGCGCGAAGAGGAGGGGTGAAAGGGGGAATCCCTGTCTCGTGCCGCTCCGGATGTCAAACAGCCGTGAACCTATGCCGTTGACTCGGATTGTTGCTCTTGGTTTGTCATAGCAACTGGAGACCCATGCCCTAAAACAATCTCCGATGCCAGAGTGTGCCAGTGTCTGATCTAAGAAGCCCCAGTCCACTCTGTTGAAAGCCTTCTCCGAGTCTACTGATAAGAGCATGGCGTCCGACTCTCTGAAACGGGATTTGTCTATTAAGTTCAGGAGACGTTTAGTATTATCACTTCATTGTTTTCCGGGGATGAAACCTGATTGGTCAGGCTCAATGATGCCAGGAAGCCTTGGCCCGAGTCTGGAGGTGAGGACCCTTGTGAAGAGCTTAAAATCTGGGTTGAGTAGAGAGATGGGCCTATAAGCGGCGCAGTGGGTGACGTCTTTACCTGGCTTTGGTAGCACAATGATATCGGCCTCTAGCATATCTTACCTCCTGTTTTGAAGTCTCAGGGATACAAAGACTTCACTACAAGCTCCCTTGAACTTCCTCGCTGGGAGTTCTGACCTGCCAAGAGATGCCTGTTGCTGTTCTGGGCCTCTGGAGGTTGTTCCTGCTACTGGGAGCTGGAAAAGCAACGCAACTAAGAAAAGCACGATGCATCCGCACCTGTTTCCTATGCATCGCCAAAGCCACGCAGTGCCTGCCTGAGGCTGGAGACATTCCTGCATACTGCATCGAGTGCACTGATCTCCGAAGTCCGAGTTCACTGCACCGATTCTGATGCAGGCTTTTCTGTGCGGCTGCAAGAACCAACGCATTTTGGGACCGTGGCTAAAGAAATCAGTGCAGCGCTGTTGCTGTAGCCGCATCGAGAACCAACGCATCGCCAATGCTCACGCATCACACCAGGGTGCCAAGTCTACATCAACACTGGGGCAGCAGTAAGAAACCGATGCATCACCTCCCCTTCAATAAGGAACCAACACATCACCTCCCCTGCGTGGCAGTAAGGAACCGACGCATCACCTCCCCTGGAGTAAGGAACTGACGTATCACCTTCCCTGCGTGTAAGGAACCAATGCATCCCCTTCGCTGCAGCTGTTTTTGTTTATGATTTTGATGCATCCAAGGTACTTTGTGTTGAAAGTGTTGCATCTAGAGTTTGCTATGGACAGAACTATTGATACCTTTTAAAAGTCATATTTTGATAACTGCATTGTGGATTTTTGTCATTTCGGTCTTGTTTGGTTTAGATAAAGATCACTTATTTTTCTAAACTGGTGAGGTGTCCACTTGTAGTGTTTTCACTGTATTACTGTATGTGTGCACAAATGCTTTACACACTGCCTCTGACATAAGTATGACTGCTCATGCTAAGCTACCAAGGGGGTTAGCAGGTGTTATTTTAGAAGTGTATTCCCCTTTAACCGGACTAGGAGGAAGGGTCCCTACTTGGACAAAGGTGCAAACCATTGTCAACTAGAGACCCCTATTTCTAACACTGTGCGTAGTTCAAACCTTGGGCCTGATTCACAAAAGTAAACATACACTTTTTTGTAAATTTACTATTGTTTTGCTATTCATAAACTATGACTTAATAGTAAGTTTATGACAACTGACAGTCCGTAGTCGGGGCAGAGAAGTCCACACCTAAAAAGATAGTACAGGCCTAGTTCATCGTCACCAGATAAAAATAAAACCTCATAAGGAATGTACACGTTTTACATGGATTTCTTTAGGCCATTTAAAATAAATAGAATAGCAATAAAGAGCAACTATGCTAAAGGCATAATCAAAACGAAACAACTTTACCACACTTCTTTTGGTGGTAAAAACAAATTGAGTGATTTTAAGGAAATTTAATTATTTGGTCCATGTTAGAAATTGGGTCTCTAGTTAGCAGAGGTAGGTACCTTTGACCAAATAGGGACCCTTGTTTCTAGTCAAGGTAAGGGGGAAACACCCTCTAGATAACCCCTGCTCACCCCTTTGGTAGCTTGGCAAGAGCAGGCAGGCTTATCCCGAAGGCAATGTGTAAAGGATTTGCACCAACACCCACAGTAACACAGTGAAACACCACAAATGAGCACCACACTGGTTGTTTATAAAAATAAAGCTATCTTTATCTTCAATTAGGCAAGACCAAAATGACAAAAATTCCAGCATACACAATTAATCTGTTCCCCTAAATGTTCTCTTGTAGGTTGTGTACTTTTTTAGGCAAATATTGTGGGATTTAACAGTTCAGTCTCAGGGTTAAAAAGGAAAACGTGTGCAGAGACTATATCTCTCTTAATCATCAAATAAAGTATCACTAGCGCTGATCTTTTTAAGCGCCGGCACCGTCCGGTTGTCAGCCACGGACTTCCCCTTTGTTGGTTGTGGGCTCTGGGAGTAGTGGTTGCCACAAAATGTGACCCCCAAATGCTTTTAAACCACACAAGCTCTGATGAGCAGGCCCGGTACCGCAGCTTGTCTACAGTGCCGATACGGGCTGTGTATCTGTGTCCAAAAAGGGAGTTCTCACCACTTTGGCAAAACACTTGTGCAGTCCCTGGCAGCCGAGCCGGCTCTCAACCCTCTTCTGGCAACACAACACAGCACATAATAGAGTGGCTGGGAGCGTATTACCACATAATAGAGTGGCTGGTCTTGCGCTGAGGCCCACACTGGGAGATTCTTCAACGGGAGCCCATCTCCTTCGACGGTGCTTCCTTGGCGAGGACAGGACTTCCTTCCCGCACTTGAGCATATATAATGGATCGGGCCGACATCCTGCTGGGCAGCCCCCTTCTCTGTTATGTTATGTTATGTTATTTATTCTTTTGTATAGCGCAACGGCTACTCAGAAAGAGTGTCCCGGCGCTTTAGGTAAAGGAGAGCTGCATCACAATAACACAACACAAATAAAAAGAGAAAACAAGACAGATAGGGTAAGGAGGGCTGCTGAGAGGCCTACTGGGTAAAGAGCCAGAATTTAAGGCCTTTCCTAAAAACAAGAAGACTGGTGGCCCCCCGGAGTGAGAGCGGAAGAGAATTCCACATCTGTGGAGCCAGCAGACCGAAGGAGCGGCCGCCCAGGTGCGCTCTCTTCACTCGCGGAACCGCCGCCAGGAATAAAGATTCTGACCTCAGCGACCGGGCCGGATGGTAAAAGGCCAGTCTCTTCTGGAGGTACTTTGCTCCCACCGCATGAAGAGCCTTGTAGGCCAGAGTCATTGCCTTAAAGGCGATCCGTTTGCGGATGGGTAGCCAATGCAGTGTCCGCAGTAGACCCGCAGCGCTGGCTCGTCTATTTAGACCAAAAATGGCCCGGGCCGCCGCGTTCTGCGCGACTTGAAGCCGCTGCAGCAAGTACTCTGGTAGGCCCAGGTAAAGAACGTTGGCATAATCCAACCTGGATCCGACCAGAGCCTGCACGGTCAGCTTCCTGTGTTCCTCAGACAGCAGAGGTAGAAACTTCCGCAGCATTTTTAACAGGCCGAAGCAAGTGCCGGTCACCCCAAGGATCTGGGCTTTCATCGTTAGCCCCTTGTCCATCTTGACCCCCAAGTTCTTAGCCATTAGGGAAGAACAAGACGGGGGGAACATATCGATGGGCCACCAGGCCTGCCAGATTGGCTCCGTGTCACACCCAAAGAAGAGTACCTCGGACTTATCGGAATTGCACTTGAGGCTGTTCAGTTGGAACCATTTAGAAACAGCCCCAAGGCAATTCCGGATACTCTCCCCGTCAAAGTCTCCACCTCTCTCGCAGGAGAAGAGGAGCTGGGTGTCGTCGGCATAGGATACGATCCGGGCACCAAACGACTCCGCCAACGCCGCCAAAGGGGTCATGAAGATGTTAAAGAGGGTCGGGCTCAATATAGAGCCCTGAGGGACCCCAACTCCCAGAGGCGGCATCACGGCGGTGTCCGGGGATGCCCAGACCGTTTGCCGGCGGCCGGCTAGAAAGGAGGAAAACCAGCTGAGCACCGTCCCCCGAAGGCCAATCTCATAGAGTCTTGCGAGAAGGCCATCATGGGGGACGGTGTCAAAGGCCGCCGACAAGTCCAACAACACCAGCATGACTTTGCCCCCGGTGTCCAACACCCCTTTGATGGTTTCCGAAACCTCGAGGAGCGCGGTCTCGGTGCTAAGGTTAGAGCGGAAGCCGGACTGGGTGGCATGCAAGATCTCGTGAGTCTCCAGAAAGTTGGAGAGCACCGTCTGAACGTGCTTCTCCAAGATCTTTGCAAGAGCCGGCAACAAAGAAATTGGCCGATAGTTAACTGGGGCCTTCGGGTCGAGCCCAGGCTTTTTTAGCAGCGGGATAACCATTGCCTGCTTCCAGGCCGACGGGACCACTCCCTGGCTCAATGAGCGATTCAGAAGAGGGTTCGCCAATGGGTTGATCACTTCCGCACACTTACCCAGAAATTTAGCTGGGCAAGGGTCCAATGGCGACCCCGATTTCAGGTTGCCCATAAGCACTAGGGAGGCAGAGGCTGCCAAAGATGGAAACACAGCCAACGTAGCGCCTTGCGGGGGCAGAGGAAACAAAACAGCCTCAGGTTTAAATGGCCCCACAGGTGCACCAGGTGGAAAAGAGTCCTGTATGAGTTTTATCTTGTTTGTAAAAAAGCGGCGGTGACGTCTCTGAAGGAGTCCTGGTTGCTAGGCAAAGCCTCGCAGACGGGGATTGTAGCACAGCCTTTTCTTTTCCTCGGGCCAGCAGAGAAACACGTCGCTCTTTGGTGATTATGCTGTTGATCCCACGCAGGTCATGATGTTCCTCAGTGCAAGCAGGACCGGGTACAACACAGTGGCGAGGCTGGGGAAACTCATGATCTCCCAACAGCATGGCAGGCTTAACAGGGATCACCAACTTCAGGCAGGCACACGCTTAGGTTTTTTAAAAAACGATCTTGGGAACTTTGATATGCCTGAGTTCCCACAACAGGAGGCCAGCTCTCCTCAGGCCCTTGGAGACTTTTCACTTCAGGACACAGCACACAGCAAAGTCCTTGTTGCAAGCAGGGTGGAGAAACAGCATGCAGCAAAGTCCCTTGTCCTCTCCTTAGTTAAAACAGCAAACTGCAGATCAGCCCCAAACACACAGCAAGGGCAGTTCTTCTCCTCAGGTTCTTCAGCTGATCTTCTTTGGCAGAGGTTCCTCTTGATCACAAAGTAGTCTAATTTTCAGGGGTTACATTTATACCCCAAAGGTCTTTGTTCCCTCTGTTTAAGGGGGTCCTGGACTCAGTCCAAACCAGTCTGGGTGCACTCTGCCAGCGCACAACTTCTTCCTTAGTGAATGTGGGCCAGGGTCTTCAGCACACAGCAGGAGGTGGAGTCAGTATTTTGGAAGGTAGACACAGCCCTATTCAGGCCCAGGTGCTACTCCTCCCACCACTCCAAATGCAGATCGGTCTATTCAGCCTAGTGCTGACTCACCGACTCCTGGAGCCACCCCAGCCCTTGTCACTCTCAAGCCAGACAGTCAATCCACAAACAGGCAGTGGCCCACAGAAAGGTTGAACAAGAAAATAGCCACTTTCTAAAAGTGCTATTTTCAAACACAGAATTTAAAAAACATCTTTATTAAACAATGTGTTATTAAATTCTGAGTTCAGGGATACAAGACTCCACCATCTCACTCTTGTGGGAAGATATGCAGGTAAACATGTTACACAGCATTCCCCATTCTGTCCTAGGGGCAAGATAGCCTTTCAATAGTGAAAAACGAAATTGGCAGTATTTCACTATCAGGACATGGTACACACATCAGTACTTGTCCTAACTTTCACAGGGTACCCCCCTGCCAGGGGGTACCTTGGGCCTGCTACAGTGGTGTCCTATGTGCATAGAAAGGGAAGGGTAAAGTCTGGCAAGTGGGTGTACTAGTGAGGTCAAAATGGCAGTTAGTAACTGTGCGCAGGCACTGTGGTGGCAGGCCTGAGCCATCTCTTTGGGGCTACTCATGTGGGTGGCACAATCAGTGCTGCAGGCCCGCTAGTAGCATCTGACTTACCAGCCCTGGCACACTTAGTGCACTTTACTAGGGACCAACTGGTAAGACAAATATGCTAATCGTGGATAACCAATCACCGTAACAATGTATACAGGGAGCACTTGCACTTTGACACTGATCAGCAGTGGCAAAGTGCCCAAAGCATCTAAACCAGCAAAAACGAAATCCAGCATAGCATCAAAAACACAGGAGGTAGAGGCAAAAAGTTAGGGAAAACCACACCAAGGATGCCAGGCCTAACTGTACAGGTTTAGAAGATCTGGATTGAACAAGGAAGTCATGACAATGCACAATAATAATTGACAGAATATGATATGAATGGTAAATAATAGTGCCAATTTGGCATCAGTATTTTTCCTCTCTTGGCTATGACTTGCCGCCCGCCAGGAAGCCGCACTTGTTTAATATTGTTTTTTTCATGTCAAATTGTTATTTGGCGAAATAGGGGCTCAGGCAGATGTGAAGGTCTCAGATGTCACAGGCTTCGATGACACCACCCTATCTGCCCTAGAGAACACTCATGTGGATGCTGTTGATTTTTTCAGTCCCCACGCTCTGCCTTTGTGAAAGCCTTCAGTGAAGGCATGATTGAGCCTGATTAGTGCTTATTTTATTTCTGTTATCCACAATCTGGCAGTGATCAGATAACAACCCATGATGCTGGGAAGGCAGCGATGAAGACATTGGTTCACGTAGGGCAACAACTGCTGACATTCTGTGCTGGTGGTCTGAGCCTGAAATGTAAGTAGCAAGGTGAGCAAAAGCATTAAAAAACTCCAAGATGTTGGAGAGTTACAGAGAGAAGTAAATGCTTTTTTCGCGATGTTGGGGCCGTTGCCTGGAATTACATTGGCCATGAGAAAACAGTGAAAAAAACATTTAAAATGTGACTTTGTACATGTATAAATAGGGAAAGCTCTTTACTTTGCATATGACATCTGTTAGACCTGGCATCCTTGGTGTGGTTTCACCTGCCTTCTGACTGCCTGTTTTTTTATGTTTTTGCTGACTTCGATTTGTCTGGCTTTAGGAATCTGGGCACTTTACCACTGCTAACTAGTGCTAAACTGCATGTGCTCTTTTCTTAAAACATGGTAATATTGGTTTATCCACAATCAGAATATTTAATTTACTTGTAAATCCCTAGTAAAGTGCACTACATGTACCCAGCACCTGTAAATTAAATGCTACTAGTGGGCTTGCACCCAAGTAGCCCTTTGAACGTGTCTCAGGCCTGCCACTGCAGAGCCTGTGTGTGCAGTTTTAAACTGCCATGTTGACCTGGCAAATTAAACTACTTGCCAGGCCCAAACCTTCCTTTTTATTACATATAGGTCACACCTAAGGTAGTCCCTTGACAGCCCAGGTAGGGTGCAGTGTATTTAAAGAATGGGGCATATACTTTTAAGTTTTACATGTTCTGGTAGTGAAATACTTTAAAACTCATTTTTCACTACTACAAGGCCTATTTCTCCCATAGGATAACATTGGTATTGCTTTATTATATTTCACAAGTGTAACTTCCAATTAGGAAAAAATGGGAATTCCAAATTTGGTGTCTCTGGAATCACAATTTAAAAACACAACTTATGATGAAGTTGATTTTTAAACTGCAATGTTGAAAATGCCACTTTTAGAAAGGTGCGGTTTCTTACTGTAACCATTTTGGTGCCTTCTGCCTGTCTCTGGAAAACACATCTGGGGTGGGTGACAGCTGGCTTCCTGCATTCTCTCTAGACAGCCGCACACACAAAGGCGGGGTAGGTGTGACTGGGTTGTCATCTGCAAGCTCATGGGTCCTAATCAGGAAGAGAGGGAGGAGCTGACCCTTACACCTGAAAGGGCTGTCTTGTCCCCATACAATGGGTTTCACACCTCCTGTGGTGTGTCTGGAGCCAGGGCAGGAAAGAAAGGGACTCTGTGCACTTCAAAGCATCTCTCTGAATTCTCCCTCATGTCAAAGTCCCAGCTGGGTATAAGTACTGGTCCTTTGACCCTTCCAAATCATAACACTTTTAGAACTGAAGGCATTCTACCAGGAAGAAGACCTTCTGTGCTGTTGGAGGGGCTGTCACTTTGCTGAACTACTTTGTTACGTTGGCCTGCTGCCCTCTTGCCTTGGAGTGAGAAGGACCTGCATCTCTACATCCGAGACATTAAGTACCTCCAAGGGCTTGTTGTCTAGCCTCCTGTTTTCTGAAGACTCACCGATATCAAAGACGTTTCTCTCTAACCTGTAAAGAGCAACTGGACTCTTTGCTGCAAGTCCTGCTCTGGCAAGTGGTGCCAATCCAGTCATGCTCCCTTAGAAGTGAGCTTAAATGCTGCATCTGCCAGAACCCATTTATCAACACCTTTGTGCTGATTAGAACCAACACATCACTGCCATTGTGGGAACCAGATCAACGCATCGCCTCTGGAACCGCTATTTTGCAACTGATGCATCGCGGTCAATGCTTGGAGAAGTTCGACACATCGCCTCTACTCTGTGGTGAAACTAACTTGCCACATCACATCCGGAACCGCCGCACCCCAGAACTGGTGCATCGCTCACTGAAGCAAAGCATCACCGCCGTTGCGTGGAGAAATCCGGCACATCACCACAAGTGCATGGGGA
The DNA here is from genome assembly GCF_964261635.1 of Lissotriton helveticus. Taxonomy (NCBI): domain Eukaryota; kingdom Metazoa; phylum Chordata; class Amphibia; order Caudata; family Salamandridae; genus Lissotriton; species Lissotriton helveticus. The sequence continues at coordinate 1,255,453,090 of NC_136063.1, forward strand.
TCACTGATGCATTTTGCGACCAGGATCAAGGTACTTTTGTTGGTACTTTCAGTTGGTCCTGCGTGGGTCCTGTATCCAGCCTACACTCCATCGCTGTCAAACTGAACTTTTGTCTTTGTACCGGTCCAGTTCAAACAAATAACTCTCTAAGTGCTGACTGCTTCTAAGCACTATTTTTGCATTTATTCTTAAAAACTTAATATCTTGACTTCTATTGATTGGATTTTAGTAATTTTGTTCTTGTTTTATTTATTGTTCTAAACTGGTGTGGAGTCTTAATGCAGAGTTTTCACTGTGTTACTGTTTGATGTGTTGCACAAATACTACTACTAGAAGGTGAGCACAGGTTAATTTTAAGTGTGTATCTTACTTACCTTGACAAGGATTGTGGTTACTTGTGACGGGGTCTGAAGGAACACGCAGAACGCTACATCTAGGTAAAGACGGTTTTCTTTTTAAGTAGTCACGTCTTTTACGGGTTGCCAGCTTTGCACCACAGTCAGACAACAAATTGAGGCAAAAAAGGGTATGAGAAACAAAACAAGGAAAACAACGAGAAGTCCTCCTCTTCCTCCGGGTATAGCTGTCCTCTCCTTATTGTCAGGCTGAGGCAGGGAGTAGGCTCCGGGGTCCCCAAAAGAAATCAAAACAAGAACACTGGTCAGTCTCACGTATCACGTATCACGCCCCGAGGACACGTGCACACGAGGAAGGGGGTGAGAGGAAGCACACTTGTGCACAGGTGATCAAGCAACGAGAGCACGAGGCTGTGAGGAGTGATAGTGAAGGGATGGGTTATTTACAACATTTACACTAGGAGGCGGTGAGCGGAAACATTGTTAACCCTACGGCTTCTCCCGGCTCCCGACCCAGCCAGAGAATCTTGCCCGTACCTGGGTCAGCCACGCTCCTCCAGGGGCGCTGCACGGCGATGCATGATTCCGGTGGCCTCCTGGCTTTAGCTCCCAGTCTCCTCGGTAGTCCTCTTTCTCCAGGCGGGATGGCTGCTCCGGTCGTCTGGGGTTCTCCTCCGCGTCTCTGCTCCACGATTCTTCCTCTTCCGTGTTCTCCAGTCTCGCTCTAGTGTCCGTGCACACCTCGTTCAGCTTTCCGGGACTCCTTATTGGGCGCCAGCCCGTGACGTCACTTGAGGGGGCGTGTCTTCCCAGTTAAAGGGACCTTCCTCAATATGAGACAGTCCCGTGTATGATGACGGCCACGTATCCTCCTGGCGAGAAGAAAGCATAATCGGTGAAAGTTCCCGGGCTTACCACCAGTCACCCCATTGTACTGTTGATTCCCTGTTGACCATGTCACACTCCTCCACCCGTTGATTCTCCTGATTGGGGAGAGGAAATGTTCTGGAAAGATAATCCGCACTAGCGTTATCTACCCGTTTCCGGTGTTTGACTGGAGAGAGAGGAACCAGCGCAGTACCCGTGGATTATAAGTGATGTTGCGGCTCATCCACTGTAGGGGGGCGTGGTCAGTGTACAAGGTGAAATGATGACCCTCAAGATAATATCTTAGTTTAGCTATAGCCCACCTGACTGCAAGACACTCACGTTCTATAGTGGGGTACCTCATCTCTCTGGGAAACAGTTTCCTACTGATGTAGACAATCGGGTGCTCTATACCCTCTGGGGATTTTTGTGAGAGTGCTGCGCCTACCCCATGATTGGGGGCATCGGTGTGCAAGATGAAGGGACGCAAAAAATCAGGGGAGGGCAACACAGGACTGGAGGTGATGACTTGTTTCAATGTCTGGAATGCGTCTAGCATCTGTTTTGTGGGGCGTAAGAGGACCTGGGGTTTCACGTCTTTTTGAAGAGTGTTGGTTAAGGGGGTGGCCACCTCCAAAAACCTGGGTATGAATCGACAATAATAGCCGATCAGGCCCAAAAAAGCCCTCATCTCTCTTTTGGTGGAAGGAAAGGGTGTGTCTGTGATGGCCCTGACTTTTTCCTCCTAGGGAGATATGAGACCGTGACCTAGAGCGTATCCTAGATACTTCACCTTTTGGAAGGCAACTCGTGATTTCTGAATAGACTGAAGATGTTGTATGTGCGTTTTCCAGTCGGGACTAAAGACCATAATATCATCTAGATACGCTGATGAAAATACATGGTGGTCTCTTAAGACTGTGTTCATGAGTCGCTGGAATGTCGCAGGAGCTCCGTGCAGCCCAAACGGTAGCACTGTAAACTCGAAGAGCCCATCGGGTGTTGAAAACGCAGTCTTTTTCCGATCCTCCTCCCTCAAGGGTACTTGCCAGTATCCTTTCGTTAAATCCAATGTGGAGATCTAAGTGGCCTTCCCTAGCTTCTCAATCAGTTCGTCTATACGGGGAATTGGATAGGCATCAATTTATGATATGTCGCTCAGCGCTCGAAAGTCCATACAAAAACGGATGCTCTCATCTGACTTCGGCACCATCACAATGGGTGATGACCACTCGCTTCTTGACGACCTTATAACTCCTAGGTTGAGCATGTCCTGTACTTCTTGTTGGACGGCTTTTCTTCTGGCTGCGGGTATCATGTAGGGTCTTAGTTTGATCACTTTTCCTGGTAAGGTCTCTATCCTGTGTTCAGCTAGGTGGCTTTTCCCAGGTAGGTCGGAGAACATCGATGAATAAGGAGTTAAGGCGTCCATCAACTCCTCAGTTTCTTTTGGAGGAAGTTCGGGGCTGATGACTAGGTTCTTCAAGGTGTTGGTGTCACTCGCCAGGGTCGGTACTGTGAAGGTTGCAGCTTTCGGAGGCGGACCTATTCACTTTTTCAACATATTAATGTGGAATACTTGGGTGCGTTTCGGTGTCATCTGCAGCTTGTATGTGGTGTTCCCTATGGTGGAGACCACCCTATAGGGTCCCTTCCACTCACTCTTAAACTTGTGAGCAGATGAGGGTAGCAGCACCAGAGCCCACTCGTTCACCTTTAGCGTTCTCCATCTTTTCCCTCTGTTGTAATACCGACTCTGTTTTTCTTGTTTCTTGGCAAGGTTTGTGTAAGCCAGGTACGCAGTTTTCCGATCTTGGCCTTTAACCCTTGGGTATATTCCAGCATCCCTCTAGTCTCAAGTGTCTCCTTGTTCTCCCAGGCTCCCTTCGTCATCTCCAGGAGACTCCATGGCTGTCGACCGTACAGCATTTCAAATGCCGAACAGCCTATGCTGCGTTGACCTGGCTCCTTATTAAGAATAGGGCCAATGGTAGGAGCTGGTCCCATTCTTTGCGGTTTACCTCCAAAATCTTCTTCAGGGTGGTTTTCAACATTTTGTTATACCGCTCCACTAGTCAGTCCGTTTGGGGGTGGTATACGGAAGTCCTGATGTGATGCAGGTTCAGAGTTTGGCACACTTCTTTCATTAGCCGAGACACAAAGGGTTTGCCTTGATCCATCAGAACTTCTTTAGGGAAGCCTACCCTTGAGAACAGCTCCAAGAATCTGTCTGCTATGTTGCGAGTGGTTGGTGTACGTAGGCGGTATGCCTTGGGAAATCGAGTGGCATAGTCCACAATCATTAGTGCATATACATTTCCTTTCTTGGTTCGGGGTAAAGGCCCTATCAGGTTTGTTCCGACCCGTTCAAATGGGCGCCTATCATTGGCAGGGGTTGTAGTGGGACTGCTGGGGGCCTATGTGTGTTTCTTTTCTGACAGATAGCACAGGTTTGACAGTGTACCTTGATATCTTTGTAAACCCCCGGCCAATAAAAATGCTCAACACGTTCTGAGTGGTTTTCTCTGCCCCTGTGTGTCCAGCTGTGAGGTGAGAATGCGAGAAAAACATGACTTGGTCCCTAAAGGACACAGGTACTAATAGCTGCTGGGGTACAGAAGGGTCGGCCTTTCGACACAACAATGTATCCTTGATGATGAATCTAGGATATGTGGGGGTGAGGCTGTCCTGAGTACTATGGGCCTGCTCCCACGCATTATATAGGGAGGCATCGTTGGCCTGTGCAAATTTAAAGCTATGGTCAAGAAGCCATGGCTCTGAGGTGATCAGGGCTGGGGCGTCAGGGGGGTGGCTATTGTCTGGTTGTGAGGTCCTCCCTTCGGTGGTTTTAAGCACGTGTCTAAACAGACTAAGAAAGTCGGGGTTGTCTGTCCCTATAATGAGATCCTCTGGGAGGCCTGTCTAGGACCCCCACTTTTATGTGATTCTTCATACCTGCGATGTGGATGAGAGATATAACAGCTAGGGGATAGGGTTTCACATCACCATGTACACATCGAATGTGAACATTGGATTCAGGTAACAGCTGCCCCCGGGTAACCCATGCACCCTGAATTACTGACTGTTTGCAGCCTGAGTCTAGGAGGGCTTGGATTGTCTTACCATTCACCTGTGCACTTACATGAAACGCGGTCCCCATCTCAGCGGTGTATAAGATTGACTTGGGGATGTATCCCACTTCCATTGGTTCCTCCACCGGTCTCCTCCGAGGACAGGCACGGGTGATATGGCCCCACTCCCCACACTCAAAACACTGGGGCCCCTTTACGTTGGGAAGTTCGTATTTTGGTTGTCTGGGTTTTGCCTGTTCCATAGTCTTGGATTTCTTGTCCCCCCGATTGTTTTGAAGACATTGTTTCTCTACCTCCCATCCACCCACCTTTGGCTGTGCACACGAAAAAGTGGTCGCCATGGGTATTGTATGGCAGGGCATCTAGATACTGCTCCAAATATATATTTTCCATTATCTTATCTTTGGAGTTAATGCTAGGGGTTAGCCATTTATCGGCTGCCATTTTGAGTCTGAAAAACAGTGTTTTCGGATTTTCGCCGGGTGCTACTCTCTCCTTCCTGAAGCGTACCCGGTAGGCATCTGCATCCAGGCCCAGGTGGTCTAGGATGATCGATTTTATATCGCTATAGGGGATGTCTCCAGTGGCATTAGACACCTGGTACGCAGCTTGTGCATCTCCCGTCAAGAGAGGGGCCAAGAAGAAAGGCCACTTATCTAGGGGCCAGCTGCACGCCCTTGCTACCCTCTCGAAGTTAGTGAGGAAGGCGTCCGGAACCTCCCCAGGTATATATTTCTGCAGGGAGACACCAGCAGGGGTGGGGTGAATGGGACCTCGAACTTCTCGAAAGGGTTGACAGGTGGTTCTGTTATTGCTTTCTGAAAGCCCTCAAGCTGCGCCGCAATAGTGTCCTTGAACACGTCTCTGTCTGCTTTAGCACAGGCCATCTGTAGCTTGACCGCCCATTCGAGGTTTCCTGCCCTTTAATCAAGTGGTGGATTAAAGCATCCATCTTGGTATCACAGATGGGGTGTTCTATGCCCGCATTCTCCACCAGTGTGGCGGGGTCTGAAGGAACACGCAAAACGCTACGTCTAGGTAAAGAAGGTTTTATTTTTAAGTAGTCACGTCTTTTACGGGTTGCCAGCTTTGCACCACAGTCAGACATGAATTGAGGCAAAAAGGGTATGAGAAACAAAACAAGGAAAACAACGAGAAGTCCTCCTCTTCCTCCGGGCGTAGCTGTCCTCTCCTTATCGTCAGGCCGAGGCAGGGAATATTCTCCGGGGTCCCCAAAAGAAACCAAAACAAGAATACTTGTCAGTATCACGTCCCGAGGACACGTGCACACAAGGAAGGGGGTGAGAGGAAGCACACTGGTGCACAGGTGATCAAGCAACAAGAGCACGAGGCTGTGAGGAGTGATAGTGAGGGGATGGGTTATTTACAACATTTACATTAAGAGGCGGTGAGCAGTAACGTTGTTAACCCTCCGGCTTCTCCCGCCTCCCGACCCAGCCAGAGAATCTTGCCCGTAGCTGGGTCAGCCACGCTCCTCCAGGGGTGCTGCTCAGCGATGCGTGATCCCGGTGGCCTCCTGGCTTTAGCTCCCAGTCTCCTTGGTAGTCCTCTTTCTCCGGGCGGGATGGCTGCTCCGGTCGTCTGGGGTTCTCCTCCACGTCTCTGCTCCACGATTCTTCCTCTTCCGTGTTCTCCAGTCTCGCTCTGGTGTCCGTGCACACCTCGTTCAGCTTTCCAGGACTCCTTATTGGGCGCCAGCCCGTGACGTCACTTGAGGGGGCGGTGTCTTCCCAGTTAAAGGGATCTTCCTCAATATCGGACAGTCCCGTGTATGATGACGGCCACATATCCTCCTGGCGAGAAGAAAGCATAGGAGGTGAAAGTTCCCGGGCTTCCCACCAGTCACCCCATTGTCCTGTTGATTCCCTGCTGACCTTGTCACACTACTGTTTGGACAGAGTGCATATTTCTGCCAACCAAAAACCCAATTTTTAACAACATCTAATTCGAATGAGAGCCTAAAAAATCGATTCTTCCAGTCAATATGGAGCAAGATAGTAGACAGGAAGTGATGCTCTTGGAGAATGGAGGCCACAAAAAGGTAATGAATGGATTTGGGGCTCACATATAGAATTTTCTAATTTGAAATTTCTATGAACAATTGAGGGCATTTTTAGATTTTTAGATTTACCTCAAAATAGGAAACACTTCTATGCCTCTCTATACAGCGTAGATAAGACATCACCGACGGCCATTGACGCCTATTTACAATCTGCTAACATCACGCCGCTATGCCCGGCAAGCACGGAAGCCCTGGATGCCCCCATCTGCGCCGACGAGATTCTCGCTGCCATCGCGCGCCTCCGCCCGCTTAAATCTCCGGGCCCTGACGGCTTCTCGTCGGGCTTTTATAAGTCCTTTGGCTACATTTTGGCACCTATCCTTGCCAGATTGTTTAACTCCTTTGAAGGCCCTAGTTCCATACCGCCCGATATGCTTGCAGCCGACATAGTGGTCCTACCTAAGCCGGGCAAACCCCCGACGCATTGCTCCGCGTTCCGCCCCATCTCCTTACTCAACCTGGACCTGAAGCTGTTTACGGGGGTACTCGCGGCCCGTCTGGGTCCCTGCCTCCCGGGAGTCCTCGAGCCGGATCAATCGGGCTTTGTTCTGAACCGCCAATGCAGCGACAATACCAAGAGGCTATTACACCTCGTGGACAAAGCTCACTTTCAGGTCTCAGACTCTGCTCTCTTGGCCATCGACGCGGAGAAAGCTTTCGACCGTGTCGACTGGACCTATCTACGGGCTGTACTGCGGCGTTACCACCTGGGCGACCGGTTTCAGGCCTGGATTGCGAGCTGCTACCACCGCCCCTTGGCTCGTGTCCAGCTGGGCGGCCTCAAGTCAGACCCCTTCGAGATACAGAGAGGTACCCGCCAGGGATGCCCTCTCTCACCCCTTCTATTTGCTCTCTATGTAGAACCCCTAGCACAGAAAATCCGCGATAACCCTCATATCACGGGAATGTCTTTCGGCCATGAACCCCACGTAGTGGGACTGTACGCAGATGACATAATCGCCGCTCTGGACCGCCAATCCAGCTCCATACCGGCGTTCCTGGTGGAGCTAGAGAATTTTGGCGCGATGTCGGGTTTCAAGGTCAACCAGGGGAAATCCCTGATACTACCCCTGGGCAGTCATGCTCTCCCTAACGCTCCATCGCCTACCTTCGGATGCAACCTGCACTCCACCGCCCGGCTTCCGTACTTGGGGATCACTCTGACCTCCTCCACGACCTCGACGGTCAACCACAATTACTCTGCCCTGTCTTCCCAGATCCGGGCCGACCTCGCGCGTTGGTCGAAGCAACCCCTCTCCCTGCTTGGCAGGATAGCGGCAGTAAAGATGTCGGTTTTACCCAAAATATTGTACATCTTCCAGACTCTCCCGGTCTCACCGCCGCTGGGAGTAATAGCTGACCTCCAACACGACATTCACCAATTTGTGTGGGAGAGGAAACGCGCTAGATTACACAAACGAGTGGCATACAGAACTGTTGACGAAGGTGGCCTCGGGATCCCGAACCTGTTACAGTACTTCCAGGCCTCGCAAATCCGCTATCTGGTGGAGTGGTACCGACCCGAATCTGAGAAGAGATGGCTCTTCCAGGACAGGGCGATGGCTCAGACCTCCTTGTGGAAGATACCGTTTCTTGCCCGCCGGCACAGACCGCGATACCTCCTCCGCTCTCCTATCACCCGAACCACTATGGCAGCTTGGGACATGGTGGCGGTCAAGAGGGGCCTCACGACCTTCCCCTCCCCACTTACCCCTCTCTTTGACAACCCTGCGTTCCCGCCCGGCACGGACGCTAGCGCTTTCCTGCAATGGCATGATACACCTTGCCGATCGGCCGGTCACCTCTTTGACTTGGAGGGGTTTCTCTCGCTCGCTGACATCTCGCGAGACTACGGAGTAACTAAGCCTCACATATTTCAATATTTCCAAATTCGCCATTGGCTCTTGCAGCCGGACGTCGCCCCTTTGGTCAGCCGGCAGATGACGCCGTTTGAACGCTGGCTTGTGTCTAAGGAATCGGACAAGCACCTTATCTCAGACCTATATCAGATGCTTTCCCCCGCTGCCGACCCGGCTAAAACTGCTGGTCAACGACGGTGGGAAGCCGAGCTCGGGAGGACTCTCTCCTCAGTGGAATGGAACCACATACACTACAGGGCTGCTCACACTACACGCAACACCAAGGCTAGGGAATCGGCGATAAAGCTAGCTATCTATTGGCACCTCACCCCGGCGAGACTCAATCGGGGCAACCCGACTCGTAGCGCGGTGTGCTGGAGGGGATGTGGCGCCCGGGGCACCCTGACTCATCTTCTGTGGGAATGTCCCGCCTTGCAGGAGTATTGGAAGGCTGTCTTGGACGACATAGATTTCACATTTGACACCGAGATCCAGCGCTTCCCAGCTTATACACTCCTAGGGCTCCCCAATGTACTTACATTCCCCTTGAGATCATCTCGCGGCAAACAGATGGGCATCGCTATGCAGGCAGCGTCACAACACGTCCTATCACTATGGGGACCTACTACCTCACCCACCCACACAGGCTGGCTACACAAACTATGGTTCACGCTAGGCATGGAAAGGATCCAGGCCACGCTCACACATACCTCTGACTCATTCCGGACTACCTGGCAACCGCTCTTGACGCTGCTATCCAGGGAATTCCATGAAATAACCTGCCCGAAATACCTCCGCATCTTGCGCCTCACAGACAGTACGGGGGACCAAGCACGACCCGATGCACCCTGACACACTCTGGCTAGCTATGGCTTACACGACTAATTTGGCAATCTGGCGTACTGGTAGGGGTGGAGGGAGGGGGTTAGAGTTGGGAGTTGGGGGGTGGGGCGGGCTTTCAGAGTTGTCTTATTTACTTGCTGCTCCGACTAGGAGCCTTTTTCGATCTCCAGGCACCGCCTTTCCATTTAGGCATGTTTACCCTGCTTATCTAATGTTTACTAGAGAAGACATGCATGTCTGTCTCACCTGCCAATTTTGCCTGCTGATTGTCTATTGCTCCACCTTGCCTGTTTCTTCTGTTTTGAAACTCAATAAAAAATACTTTGAAATTAAAAATAGGAAACACACCCATAAGGGAAATCCTGGCCCTGTATAGAAGCAAATCTATCACAACTGCATGTTATGGGGCAGCTATATGGGGAAGGGCCAACAATATCTCTTTACAAACCCAAGAGAATACATTTTTAAAAAGTTTGCGGGCAGTCCCATCCTCCACAGCTAATTATATAGCCCATAAAGAATTGTCCTCTCCTTATATTAGTGACCTTATAGGTATAGCAGGACTTACCCTATGGCAGAGGTCTTCAAACTTTTTGATGCCGAGACCCCCTTGTAAAACCTTTTTAGGCGTAAGGACCCCCTTCCGACAAAAGTTTCTAGAAACTGGTACTCCTCATCATCAACTTTTGACAACCATAAATGCACCTGTTAGACCTCATCACATCCATCCATCATTCATCCACCCACACTTTCACACATCCATACATCCACCCTTTCATCCTTCCATCCATACATCCATCCTTTACCCATCCACCCTTCCGTCCATCCACCTATCATTCATCCACCCTCCTTTTCACACATCCATCCATCATTCATCCATGTAACCTATGGCATGGGATGTGAAGAAGCGACAAAGTTTACCAAGGACCTAATTATGGATTGTCTGGCCCTTGATAACAGTAGAAAATTACCCTGGCTCGGTATATCTATACCCTTTTAAAAGGTTGTAAGATATCTCTAGACCGAAACGAGCCTTCATCTATACAGAGTTACAGCAAAAAAAGAGCTGAAAACACAGTTTATTACTTCTATGGAAATGGTACAAGAGGCCGAAGCAAGCCTAAAACAAAGTATCATCTTTTACTGTGATCGCTCTTTCTCTATGACCATTCAAACATATCCGATTACAGTAAGAAATAGCAAGAAAAGGTTTTACTTATGAGTTTTAGACTTGGCACCCTACATCATTTAACTGCATTCCCCAGATTGGGCAAGTGTTGTCAAAATCTCCCGAATCCACGCTGCATTTTATATTATTCTGCAACTTTTATAGGGACATTCGTAAACTTGCATCAAAACCAATCTTTTTAGCTAATAATTTTTCTCACTATAAACAAGCTTTTAACTTCATCTGTTGCCTGGAAAGTGGGAAGATAATGAATGCAGTTTTAAACAAATGTCTATTAGGAAAAGACAGGATTACTCCTACTTAGACCTTCTAATTTATGAACAACCTGACGACTGAACTTGGAGTTGAAATGTACATTTACCTTGATTTACATTATCATCTTGTACTCAATGCATATTAGGAGAATCCCTTCCAGCAAATGATAATTGTGTTTAAAAGGTTGAATGTCTTGCTCCTACTATATACATAAGGTACTATCTTGCACTCTATGCACTTTATGGAAATGCCCCCCCCCCCCTATGAACATGGAATTTGTTGTTTTTAAAGTATATGGTTTTATAAACGGTTTTAAAAAGATTTCTTTCATCCCAAACTATGATTGACTAATTATCTGGAACTATTAATTTCCAATGCATGAATGTAAAACATATTTGACTTAGCACAATATGTAATGCTTTTAGAAATGTAAATTGTTTTTTTTTTTTGCGATTAGAATGCTTTTCTGGTTGTAAAAAATGTACAGAATAAAGCTTTTTTGACTTGACTTGAATGGATTTCTGGGTGAAAAAAGAGAATGGAGAAGTCTTTTTCTCTCCTGACTGCATCAAAAATGTGCTAACCATTTCATCTTATGATCTCTAATGAAGTAGCTTGTTATGGCTTAAACTAGGGCTGAGTAAGCAGGGGCGGCCGGCAGGGATCTGGGTTGGCAGGATAGGGGACAAGGGGGTAAGAGGGGGTAAAAAAGAAAAGACATCCACCTCCTCCTTGCTCTGTCACACATCGTCTCTCCTCCATGTCCGCCGAACAGGAAGCAGCCAGGCTCCCCTGAGCCAAGCACAATGCTGCAATGCAACGTTTTGATTGGATGCCGTAAGCCAATCACAATTCTTGCAATGCAGCATTGTGATCGGTCTGAGATCCGTAGTTCAGTGCTCAGATTGGGAGTGGGGCAATGCAGCCTGGGTGGAGAACATGCTAAATGAGCATGACTGGCCGGCCCGAGATGCCTGGCCAAAGCATTATGCGCACTTCAGTGTGCTCACCACTCATGCCCTGCCTTGCGAGCAGAGCAGCCAGCCCCAGTGCTGCAGCAGCAGGATAAAAAAAAATGATAATAACATCAAGTTAACATCATTAAATGTTTCCTTTTTTTCACTGCTGCAAAGCAATGAGTGGGGCGACGCTTCTCCGTATTAGCGGAGGAGCCGCCACTGCGAGTAAGTTAAGACGAGGGCAATTTTAGCATATCATAGTTAGCTGGTCATTAGCTTGAAGATGTCTTTCACTGGCTAATGAATCCTTCTGATAAGTTACATGTTTCAGTGCTCTCAAATAATAAAAAAAAAATAAAACGCTCAACTGATTATGCTGTTGCGTAATATAAATCCTCAATATTCCGGTATTAGAAATCAAGAATTTGGAAATTATGGAAAAATGGCCTAATGAGTCAAATGTAGGCTGCTAAGATCTGGTACGGTCTGTAGAGGATGAGATGGCATATCAGCAGTTTCAATGCAGCCTTTCATAAGACATTTAACATGACCAGAGAATCTGGATTTCATTGAAGACACGGAGGCTAACATTATGCATAAATCCTTCAATACAGCTCACAAACAGCCGCTCACATCACAAAGACTAGAACAAAATGACATCATAGTATCCATAAAAAGCATGTGTCAGAGAAGATCAGCCTCTTTTATTTTTTTTATTTTTAAAAAAAAATATTTTTATTGAATAAGTTTTTCCCATTTTTACATACAGGGCACGGCAATATATTACATATAACAAAGACATATCAGACATTTAGAGATAGGGGTAACAAAAAAAAAAGAAAAAAAAAAAAGTGCAATAATTTAAAGTCCAGGCAGAATTGCAAAGTATCCCACCAACTAAGCAAGGCATCAAAGAACATAAACATAAATTAAACAGTCCGATACACATTAGACATATATATTGTTCAAGCCTTTCAATCCACACTCTCTTCTTTCCAACGAGTAATAGGATCCCAAATCTGTTTACCAATTTTCCTTCCCTTTTTCCCCTTCCTTGCATAAATCTCAATCTCCAAATTATATATCGTTAATAATTTAGCCAACCATTGATGAAATTACGGTGGCAAAGGGTCCAGCCATACAGATGCAATGCAAAGTCTCATGACTGACATAGCTAAAAAATAAAAAGATTCCCCTCCGTCAAGCTGTTGTCCCTCCTCCTCCTTTACACCCAAAAGAATTATTGAGGGTGTTAGGGGAATATCTGTTCCTAATACTCGATTTAAGAAACCCTCGATGTCTTTTATGAGCAACTGCAGGTGAGGACATGTTGCAAACACATGCATTAAGTCTGCCTCTGAATTTCCACATCTAAAACAGGTGGTTCCTGCTGTGCCACCCCATTGAGCTATCTTTGCAGGCGTGTGGTAAAGATGATATATCGTTTTGTAATGTTGTGCCTGAAGAGGCGCTGAGCACAGCAGTGTATACCCCTTTTCTAAAGACATATAGAAACTTTCCTCACTAACATCCAGACTACATTTCCATTTATTTGCCCATTTTTCGATATCATCCTCCTTTGAAATCAATAATTCAGCATAGAATCTCTTTATGGTACAATCCTCCCCTGCTTGAATCACTTCCATAATTGAATTTTTGGTAAATCCTGACGGGCCACCTTTTTTGTTATATAGAAAACTTATTATTTGTAAATATCTTGTTGCTAATACTTTAGAGAAGACTTTAGTGTCCGTATTCATCAACGTGATGGGCCTATAGGACCCAGGTTCTTCCGAAGGCTTCCCTTTTTTTAAAAATTATCACTATTTCAGCCCCCCCCCCATGACCCAGGTATTGATTTACCTATTTGCGCCTGTTGCATTGTCCTGATTATATCGGCTTTTAAGATATCCCAGAATATTTTGTAAAACTCTATTGGAATCTGATCCGGGCCTGCAGCTTTTCCAGAGGGGAGGTTCGAGATAGCGTTTTTTATTTCTTCCCCCTGAAAAGCCTCTTCCAAGCTATCTGCCTCCTCATCCGTGAATCTGACCACCGGGATTTCCTGTAAATAATCTCTAATTTTACTGACATCTCCCCTTATCGGTTCCTCATATAATTTCTCATAAAAGTTTCTGAAGACTTCCCTTATTTCCTCTGATTCTGTATAAATCCTACCAGAGGTATCCCTAATCTCCCTCACGGTACCTAACGCTTCTTGCTGCCTTGTCCGAACAGCCAAGGTTCTACCCACTGTTTCACTAAATTCGTGGCATTTTTCTCTTTTTATTGTATATAATTTTGCAGCCTTTCTGGCAATGTCTCCCTCAGCGTCCCCTTTCACTTTTAGGAGTTCCAACATTACATTATCTAATGGGGCTCCGCTCATACTGCACTCCTCTAGTTTCTCTTCAGCCTTGAGTACTGCCTTTGCAAGTTCTATATTTCTCATCTGCTCCTGTTTCCGCTTATAAGAATTAAAGCTCAGGGTCTCCCCCTGGACCCCCGCTTTAAAGGCGTCCCATACTACCCCTGCAGTAGAACTATCTCTATTATTCTCCAAAAATTCTTTAATCCATACTTTCATTTGATCCACATATTTATCTTCCTGCAATAACACTCTTTCAAAAGTCCACAGTCTTTGCTGTCTCGTGTTTGCTGGCTTCGTTATTGTAAGGCTTAGGGGATTATGATCGCTTAAGATCCGTGGGAGTCTTTCTATCCTTGATTCCGATAAAAGTGTATTAGAAACAAAAAAATAGTCCAATCTTACACAGATTTTATGTGGGGCAGAATAATATGTAAAACCCTTATTTCCTACCCTTCTTTTCCCCCAAACATCAGATAAAGCGTTATTTACAACTAATCCCTGTAGAGCATGACATACGCGTCTCTTTCTACCAGAGTATTTACCAAATGAACCTAAGCCTAGACCGTCAGCACCATTGATATTCAGATCCCCTGCCATAATAATTCTGGGAGCCCAGGTAGCTAATTCCACATCTAAAAATTGGAAGATCTCCGGATCATCCTCGGTTGACCCATATACAGTTATCAGCGTAGTCCACTCCCCATCTATCATACACTCAACCATTGCCCATCTCCCCCATTGATCTTGTGCCTTTTTCCTCAGAAGCAAATTTCTATTCCTGGATAGTATAGCTACTCCCCTTTTTTTAACGCTCTGCTGTGAGCTTGCTAGTACCTGAAAGCCCAATTGTTTCAAATAAAATTCTTGCGAAATCATAACATGTGTTTCCTGTAACAGAATAAAATCCACGTTCATTTGTCTTAGTAACACTGAAACCTTTAACCTTTTCTGAGCATCATTTAACCCGCACACATTCCATGTTACATATCTAGTCCCCATAAGTTGTTCATCATTTTGCTGCCATATATACTCATATACTTACACAATTTATTTCTTTTTTCAATATTTCCCGTTTTCTCACATCTGTGCCCCTCACCAAATAAACCTTTCCTTCCTTTCAGCCCCAAATCTCTTATCTTGTCTCCTCTTTCCCCCACCTCTACCACTGCTTCTGTGAATGATTCTGCCTTTTGCTGCCGTACCGTGCCCTGTACCCCCCTCCCCCCCTGACCCCTGCCCTCCGTCCCACCCCTACTGGCAAATAGGTCAATATTGACCTATGTCTGACAGCCGAGACCCCCCAGGAAGCCTCTCCCCTCCCACTCTCCCAAAATCTCAATATCCTTTTATAAATCCTGCATCGCCGGGATTATCTATGCCGCTCCCTCCCTCACTTACTCTGGCTTCTTTCATTTCATTTTTACTTTTTTTGTGTCACATAAGCGGTTTGCCTTATAGCTGCAGCCCTGTCATTTTGCGCTTTTCCATCTCTTTGTGCCTTCCCCTCTTTTAGGTAAGACAAGTATTCCTGTGCCACTATTTCCGAAAAAAAGACCCTAAATTGGCCATTAAAGCCAACTTTGAGTCGACAGGGGAACATCAGGTATACCTCGCATCCCACATTTTGGAAGGGTGTTATTAGCTGCCTCATGCGCCACCTTCTCTCCACAGTAGTGTGGCAAAAATCTGGGCGAGCAAAAAATGTTATGTCCTTATATGAGCGCTTGGCCACTGGCTTTGCCTTTCTGATTACTTCCTCTCTTAGCAAAAAATTTCCCACGTATACTAGAATGGCCCTTGATTTAGAGCTTGTGGTTTTTTTTTTTGCGTCAAAGGAAACCTGTGTGTGCGCTGCACCTCCTTGTCCCAATCCCACTTATCCATCTCTGGGAAAGCTCCTTTCAACAATTCTACAGTAAAGGTACGTACATCCGCCTCCTCCTTCCCTTCCTCAATACCAAGCAGTCTTATGTTGTTGCGCCTCTGTCTATTCTCGAAATCTTCGAGCTTCCACAAGACATCTGATGATATTTTTTCTTGCTCGTCTCTGTACTCCTGTAGTTTTACAACTTCATCCTCTACTTTGCCTGTCCTCTCCTCCACTTCTACCAGTCTGCCAGACATTTCCGCATACATTTTATCAACCTTGCGTAGAGTCCCTTGTATTTTCTTATTTGCGTGCTTGGCTCTTTGACTCTCCCGCCGAGCCTCCCCCTGGATCTGTTTTAGGGTTGAAAACAAGAGATCAAAGCTTGCTGCGTAGTCTTTCTCCTTTGTCTGAGTTTGGGCCTGGGCCTGCAATTTATTTGGTTGTACAGAGCCACCAGCTGCGCCCTCCTGGTACAGCTGTGAGGTGGCTGCATAATCCCAATCCAGCTTTTTAGCCACACCTGACTGTATTACTCTCCCCCGTTTCTTTGCTCTTCTACGGGTCCTTCCCTTGGTTCTACATGGCTTACTCACTAAATTTCGTTTTAATACAGTATTGTGTTCTGACTCAGATTCAGTATCTAGCTCTGAAGTATCTATCTGTGATACCTCCGAGCCACTTTCCGTGGGTAATGATGTATCATCTAAGTTAGTAGATAAATTATGGCTTGAATCTGTCTCTTCAGTCTCAGCCTCTTCCTCATTATCCTCCTTGTCGTCATCATTCCCAGTAAAAAAACAGTCATCGCTAGGTGAGCCAGTAGCTGCGGGCAGATAATCGTTTCTATTGTTCGCACCCTCCTTATCTGCACCCTCGGACCTTGCTTGAGAGCCATCTGGAACTCCCTCAAAGATATTATTGTTGACGCCATTTTTAACCTTACTCATTTTTACTGCTAAGTTATCTGTGAGGTTATCTCCTGAGTTAGTTACGGTGGACATGCCTATTATCTCCTTATTACCAGAAGATTGCTGTGTTATTTCATCTATCGAAATGCTCTCGGCCGCCCCTCATGTTCCTTACCCGCTTGAGCTTGAATCTCAGGTGTTGTTACTGTAAGCTGAGGTTCGGCCTCTGAGAAGGCTTCTCTTACGGTTACATTGACATGTGGATCCGTTTCACCCATTTCCTCTCTTGCACCTCCAAGCACTATGTTTGTCTTTGTTAATACAGCCATATGCTCCAGATCTGTCACCGCCTTTGTAAGCTCCTTTCTACTGCAATCTTCTCCACGCTCTAGAGTGACTGCACCATTCTCGAGTTCCAGGGCTGGTTCCTTGCCTGCCATCGATCCTCTCCGTGAACTGCTGCTGATTCCCGCCGTGTCATGCCATTCTCCCCTCTGACTCACCGCAGCTGCAGCTCCGGATTGCTCCACACTCCTCGTTTCGTCGACGTCATCCTCCGGACCCATCTCAGCCTCTAGACGCTCAGCCTCGGTTACATCTTTCAATCCGGACAGTTGCTCTGTAACGCCAGCTGACCCATCACAGCCACTCAATCCGGCGGCATTCACGGATGCATTCTCAGCTCTTAACACTGGGAATGACTCAAACAGTGTTGGTTGCCGCAGGGTAGCTTCCCTCGAAGATTCAGAACCGGCATCCGTACTCTTTGTAAGCCCTTTTCCAGTTATTTCTCTCTTTTTCCTCTTTTCTGTGTCTTTGCCCTGCTTTCTCTTTTCAGTAGCAGAAAGTTTCTCTTCTTCGCGGATCCTGGCAGCCTCCCTCCGCAGTTGGGCTCTGTGTCGCGCCTTCGCCCTAGCATTTACTGATGGAATCTCAGCGTCCCTTGTTTGCAAATCCTCGTCCTCTCTTCCAGCCATATCCTTGACTGCCCTTATTACTTTCGGAGCCATGAGTCGCTTCCTAATGCGCCAAGTACTCTGGAATCGCTGTAGCGCCTCTTCAATCGCTGCTCCGACTGTCTGCCAAAAGGTATATGGCTCTCTCTCGAAGCTAGCAAACGTCCTTGTTATAGTCCAGTCCGTAATTTCAAACCAATTGATCAAATCCTTAAGCATCCCGCTGTGTAGCACCTCAGCACTCTTTTAGCCGCTACTTAATTTTGTCGCAAAAAATGCAGCATATCACTCTACTCTCCTCATCCCAGCCACGTTCCCAGCCTTTCGCCACGGGAGAGTGATCAGGAGCTGCTGCCTCCTACGGTCTGTCGGCGGCCATCTTGCCTCGCTGGCTACACTTTTCGAAGATCAGCCTCTTTTAAATGCCTCGAAGAATAAATCTTAATCTTGAACGAAATATTGGTGAACGTTGGAAAATCCATGTAGATTCATCAATTCGAAAAGTCTGAAAAGAAAATATAGCAAATAAAGAAAGGCACACAGTAACCTTCAGAAGAAGCACAATAAGAAAAGGATAACATAAGGTTAAAAAGACATGAAACATTGTAAACCAAGTTAATCCTCATTTTCCCTCCAGGGAGGGACGGGAGGGATAATGTTAGCCTCCGTGTCTTTAATGAAATTCAGATTCTCTGTTCATGTTAATAGGAGAATCGCAATTTCATTACAAGACAAGGAGGCTACATTATGCATGTTGGTAGCCTTAAATAACAACGCCAGAAACATGTTCAATTGGTTTACAATAATGATGGGCAAAGGTAGAAGCATTAGACCAATCAGCAGACTTAAGGATAGCATCCAACTTACCACCAGACCAGTATGACTTGCTGGCCATTGCGCTTCTCAGAGAATGAGCCTGGAATTTAGACAGGTCAATACCAGCAAAGTTCATAGCTAATTTAACCCACCTAGCGATAGAGCAAGAAGAGATGGGTTTAAAGGGTTTAACATAGGAAACTAGAAGATGGTTTGCATCAGGAGGACGAAGATTAGACATCCTGGAATGGTATTCCTTCATGCAATCAACCACACAGAGTTTTTTGCAAGAATCAAAACGTGGGTAAAAGATAAAGTCAGACATGGTTTTAGTTCTCCTAAAGATTTCAAATTTTACACCAAACATGTCATAACATCTATTAGAGATGTCCAGAGCTTTGACATCTGAAACTCTGGGACAAGAAACTAGGCACAGAAAAGAGGCAAGCTTGATTGAGAGACATTTCCTGTTAAGAAGAGAATTGTCAGGCCAAGAACAAAAAAGGTCAAGCAGAAGTTTAACATCCCAAACAGATTGGTATTTAGGGCGAGGAGGCCTCTTAAGCCTAATACTTTTAAGAACTCTACAAATGATAACATTCTTACCTACCGTCTTACCATTGACGAGAGAATGTCCCGCTGAAATTGCAGATCTAAAACAATTAATTGATTTATAGGAGAGACCGTTGTCAAAAAGTTCCACCCAAAAATTAACTATATTAACGGTAGGAGCCTCCACGGGATCCAAGTTCCTGTCCAAGCACCAACCAGACCATTTTTTCCAGATGTTATTGTATCTGTAATGGGTTTCTGGTGCCCATGACTCTCCGAGGAGAGTGAGAGCAGACGACGAAAGTCCAGACAATTGATTAGATTGCCTGACACTTTCCAGGCAAGAAGGTTCAAACTCCCTGAAAGAACCAGGTGATGATCTTCTCCGTCTGCATTTATGAGGAGGCCCTGAGTTGCGGGAATCAGGAAGGGGACGTCGCAAGAAAGTTCCAGAGCTGTTCGAAACCAGGCTTGAGATGGCCAGAATGGAGTTATCAGGACAAGAGAGCACTGTTCCTGTCTCACTTTCTGCAGAACCCTTTGGATCATTGCAAATGGGTGAAATGCGTAAGGGCGAAGAGGAGCCCAAGGCTGGAGAAAAGCGTTCACAGCCAGAGCACCCGGGTCTGGCATCCAACTGAAATACTGAGGGAGTTGGAAGGTCAACCGCCTGGCGAAAAGGTCCACGTCGAAAGGACCCCAGAAATTGTTCAGGGAATTGAAAATTGTCACATCGAGTTTCCAATTGCTGAAATCTTGAAGGAATCTCGAGTTCCAATCTGCTGAGATATTGGATTTCCCTGGAAGATAATCCGCCCTCAAAGAAATCCTGTGTTCCAGACAGAACATCCAGAGTTTCTTGGCCAGATCTGATAGGTTCGCAGACCTCGTACCACCGAGTCGGTTGATATAAGAGACTGCAGACACGTTGTCCATTTTCAGAAGAACGGATCTGCCTTGAAGTGAGTGTCTGAAACTCATTAAGGCATAGAGACCAGCGGTCATTTCTAAAAAATGTATATGATGGGAAGACTCTGAATGAGTCCATACTCCACCGGTGTCTTGCTCGAGGAGACGTGCTCCCCAACCGTGAAGGCTGGCATCTGACTCCAAAACAAAGTCCGGTGTTGAGCTGAAGATAGCCCTTCCATTCCATGCGTCCAAATTGTCCAGCCACCAAGAGAGTTCCAGTTTCGCTTGTTGGTCTAGAGAAACATGGTCGCCATACCAAAGACCGGACCAGAGTGCATTGGCTTTTACCCTTTGAAGAGCACAGTAATTCAGTGGACCTGGGAAGATAGCTTGGATCGAAGAAGAAAGAAGACCCAAGAGTCTGGCTAATTCTCGGAGAGAGAGAGATTGTTGTCTCAGGACAAATCTGATTTCTTTGCGAATTTTTGAAATTTTCTTTTTGGGAAGTAGAAGAAGACAACTTGAGGTGTCCACAGTGATACCTAGGAACTCTAGGGATTTTGAGGGCGTCAGAATGGATTTTTCCCTGTTTATAATGAAGCCGAGGTCCTCTATCAGGTCCATGGAGACCTTGAGGTCTTTCAAAATTTGTGCATGAGTTTGAGACATGATGAGGATGTCGTCTAAGTAGATAATTAGTCGAATACCTCTTGCTCTCAGAATGGAAACAATCGTTCTCATGACCTTGGTGAAACACCAAGGGGCGGATGAGAGACCGAAAGGGAAAGCCTGAAATTGAAAGAGGTGCCCGTCCCAAATAAACTGGAGAAAAGATTGATGTTCCTTGGCCATAGGGATGGTAAAATAGGCGTCTTTCAAGTCCAATTTGACCAGCCAATCTCCTTGAAGGAGAAGGTCCCTGAGAAGATGGATCCCTTTCATCTTGAAGTGTTGATATACGAGATATTTGTTTACCTCCCGTAGGTTTATCACGGGTCTCCAACCTTTGTCCTTCTTCTCGACTAGGAAGAGGGTACTTACAAATTTCCTTTGCAACCAAGGTACCTCGATAATGGCTGCTTTCTTGAGCATAGAGGAAACCTCCTCCTTGACGATAGCTAGATGTTCCAAAGGGAGGTCTAAAGGTCTGGGTGTAGTGGTCTGGTGAGGAGTGTCTACAAAGTCTATCCTGAATCCCCGAACTGTCTCTAGAACCTCTCTTCCAAACATGAAAAAAGAGTTTGAGTCTTCCCCCGACCCTGGAAGGGGAAAGAGAAGAAAGGGCACTTACTTTGGGAGTTGTTGTTAGATGCTCCACGGGAGGAGAAGCCTCTGCCACGGAAACCTCGTCCTCGTTGAGGGTAAAATTGCTTTTTGGAGGGGTAGAAGCCTCTACCAGCGGCACCTCTTCCTCTGCCGGATGAGAAGGGCCGAAAATTTGCACAGCCGGAAGAGCGGCCCCTTCTTCCGGCCTGCCCAAAAATACTTGTTGGAAAGACTCTTCTCATGTTGTTTTGGGCCTTATCTAGAGCCGTGAAGGTGGCGACGTATTTACCGATAGTTTTGATCATGTCTTCTCCAAAGAGGAGACCTTTAGGCTTATTGGAGGGCTCTTTCTCTGCGAGGTCCCCAAGTTTGGGGTTGATCCTGTTGAGGATAGTTTTCCTTCTCTCCATGTTTAGCCCAGAATTAGCGTTGCCTAGGAGCACGATCGCCCTCTGGCTCCAACCTCTTATTAGCCCAGTATCAAGGGGAGTATTTGAAATATGAGATTCCTCTGCAAGGTCGAGGATCCTGGTAAGTGGGCCGAGGATATCCAGGAGGCGGTCTTGACAAGCCTTAAGGGCTCTTTCAAGACCTTTCCTGGGATCCTTTCCCAGTTTAAATAAAAACTTTATCAGGTCTGGGTCTAAGTTAGGGGTCTGGCAGACCCTATCGTCAATCCATGGTCTCGGGCACTCGGACCGCATGGTATTTCGTTTATCTCTCGAGAGAGAGTGTTTCTTAGCCATTTGGTTACAAACTTAGCGACATGGTCGTGAGGCAACCATTTAGAGCTGTTAGGGCGGGAGATATTGTTAGGAGAGAACATCTCACCCCCTAGATGGTCGGGAATTGCGTCTTTTGAAGAAGGAGAAGAGTCCGCCTCAGAAAGTGCATTTAGGTCCATGTCGTCTAAGTCGTTATCATTGAGATCAAATACGAACTCGTCGTAAGGTTCATCATAGATCTCTTCTACATCAGAGTAGGAGTCTGAGTCAGCACAAGCACTATCACCAGTTGCGCCGCTGTGGGCACCTTCCAAAATTGTGCCGCTAGGGACACCCAACCTTATTATGCCGCGAGGGGCACCAACAGCTTTTGAGGCGCTTAGGCCCCCCATACTCCGTGAGGTACTAGGACCTCCTATGTCAGGGGGGTTAACAATACCACCAGTAGTGCTTATATTGTGCTTGACTTTTTTAAGGGCTTTGTATAAAGGAGGTTCATGAGGGGTTTCATCTTCATTAGTTAGTGCTCTTTTGTGTGACATGACTTCTTTGAGGGTATCAATCATACATGACCTCATCTCTTTTTTAAGAAAATTCTTAAAAGAGTCACTAGTGTGGGTAGGGGAGCTGGCGACTGCGTCGTCGGACTCCATGTCAGACATAATATAAATATATGTCCTAAAAATATAGAGAATTAAATAATAATAAATAATATATGGGTGGTAATGGTACAACTGATTGTTGTAATAGTGTCTCAATAGTTGATAAATATACTTCAATTGCTATTCATAAATATACTATCCAATGTTAGTAAGATAGTGTCTCAATAGTTATTAAATATATCATAAGGAAATCTTGCCTTGCTTTCCCCTTTTTTTTTTTATGCCAAAACGATCTCAGGACCTAAATACTACCCAATAGTGCTCCGTTTGTACTGCAGTGTTATTTATCCCAAAAATACACAGGGCAACGAAGGAAAACAGCTGACTGTTGGGTCGGAAGAGCTCTTGAGAGCAACCGACGCGCTCGAGGAGGCAAACCTGGAAGGAAAGAGGAATGACCCTTAGGAGGCAGGGCGCGCTGCGTCCCCGCTGCCGAGGGTCATTCCTCTAATGCGGGGTGATCTATGCGCTCCTCACATTGGAGCGAGAGTCACGAGCGCGAGCCACAGAAGATAAATCAATTTAATGCTGAAAAAGGCATTTAAAACGGATCGCGCATCAGCATGGATCGCGGAAAAAGGACATTAAAACGGATCGCGGGGGTGAAGACTAAAATGCTTTACAAGCGGAGATGGGTGGAAGAAAGGTAAGGGGAAGACGACCATAAATTGGAAGTCTTGAGGGAGGGGGGTTACGGCGAGGGTAACCGACGGACATAAAGACAAGGGTTGAATCAAAACCAAGAATAATTAAACATAGCAAATAGAAACTAGAGAATAATCAGTTGTATCAAGCTATAAGGCATTCAAGAGATAACAAATATAATGTAAATCACACAAGCTTAAAAGATATAGAGTGGCTTATCAGCATATTCTATAAACAGTATCAAAGAAACAGGTTTAGGAAAGACAACTTATCTGTTTGAGAGCCGCATTTAAAAGAGGCTGATCTTCTCTGGCACATGCCTTTTATGGATACTATGATGTCATTTTGTTCTAGTCTTTGTGACGTGAGCGGCTGTTTGTGAGCTGCATTAAAGGATTTATTCATAATGTAGCCTCCTTGTCTTGTAATGAAATACCTGTTAAAGTGCCTAGAAACAGCACAAACTGCAGTATGAGTAGCTACATAAAAATCAAGTTATTATTACATTCAAGAACATTGTGAGCCAGCTATAACAAGGCCAAAGGCTGGTCAATAGCTTGAGTTTCACTCCTAAACTTCTACTTCAGGGTCAGATCTTGATTTGGCTTTGTCTCTCCTGAAGGACTATTCCGCAGTTTCGTTGTTGAGTAGACAGCCCATGTTGCTCCTGTGATTCTTGGTCAGTGCAGCTTGACCCAAATCAATATCCAAGCTTGTGTGGAGGAAGTGGACTCTGGAGCACCTGTCCTGTGAAAGCCAGATGGACAAAAGTATATGATGCATCAAAGATCCTTCAAGTTACTTTCCAAACTCGATGTCTACCTATGGAAATATTGTGCTCCACAAGGTAAAATAATGGGAGCATCAGAGTCTGGGTCCATGAAATCACTGATTCTTCTTATGAGCATCTAAATGTCTGGTTTGAGTTCGTCAGCGGGCACAGTGCCAAGGGAGGCCGCCTCACACTGAAACCCAAGAAAGATGGTGACCACTAGTACTATACTCGACAAGGGTGTAAAAGGCTTTAAAGAAACAAAATGAAGGATCAAAGCCATTGATGCCAGGGAACACACTCTGACTATACATGCATTCAGTCTCCTAAAGTGAAAAGGAAGTTCCTCAAGAAGTCTTACTATTACGAAAGCAGGGTGAAGCATCTGGGCTGCATTTTCTTGCACATCTGGTTGTGCATTCAGGTGCTCTGTGAAGTTTGTGCCTCGAGCCCACAGGTGACAGCCCTAGGATGGGGAATGAAGGAGCTAAAGCTGAGGGGCAATTGGGGCTCCAAATCCTGACAGTTCCGACAGACCACAAGGAACTGAGGGGAAAAAGCTTGACATTGATAATTGTGCCTGAGTTGCCCTTGTTAAATGAATGCTTCCATCCCCTCTCAGATCCATCCTCCTCAACGCACAGAAGACATTCACCAATTTTCGAGATTAGACACACAGCGAGAAGCCACCAAAAACTTTTTCACAGCCCTTGCTAAATGGCTTTGGTAGCACCTACACACTTCCTTTCATCTTTTAACTAATATTTGCACAATCGCGTTACCAACTTTGGGGAGAGGATGTGGCCTAACGGCTAGAGCGGTCGACCTCGAACCAGAGAAACGGGGTTGGAGTCTCGGCAATGACGCTCAACATCCTGTGATTCTGGGCAAATCACTCAATCTCCCGTGCCTAAAAAAATGAATGTGTCCGTCTGTAAAGCAGCTAGTGCTCATGTAAAGCGCTCTGATACCTGTGGGTCAAGTTCACGCTATTTGGAACTACCCCCGCCACACACACACACACACAAAACGCGTTGAAAATCCTGTCCTGTGATGAGGTACTTTTCATGCTGTACGGTTTGAACCGGGACATCTAATTCTGCTTCATCAAATCCCAAAGTGGCTGAAATGTGTTAGTTTTTGAAACCCAAATGTAAGACTCCCGTACAAGTAAGGAAGGATATTCTACAGATGAATGTCCTCTCCACGGAGTCAGAACAGATAAAAAAAATTATTGGCAGCATACTCAAAGAAGAACTGGAAAACCGTGTACACAATTAAACAATTCCAGTGCCAAAGGTACAATAGCCACCATGAGCGATTGTTCATACATAAAGATTTTTGTAAGTGCCGAAAGCAGCTTGCAAAACCATTACAGGGAGTAATTCTCTGTTGTTTCTAATGGCCTATGTGAAGAAACTAAACAAAGAGAAGAAAGCACCGGGAAGGAGGGATTGGATTTAGACGAGGCTGATTGGAAACACACATCTGGGATACGATACACTAAAGCCCTCATCCAACTGGAAAAGAAAATACAATTTCTGCAGATCAAGTGAAGTGTGCTATTCCATTTTATTTAAATTGCACACAGACTGGAAGGAGTTGGAAGGAAAAACACAACGTTTTACATCTAATAATTTGGGGCAAGGATGTGAGAGGAAATGAAGAAGAGGCCTCAGATGTCCCAGTTAGGTATGTTTATTTTGCTTCTTCTGCTGTGACCACAATCCCACATTTTCGCCTTTCTTTGGTGTAGCTGAATGTATAATTATCGGTCCCAGCGCTGTATATGTTGTGACTGTGGGGCGGGTTAAAGGGGCCTTCTCCAGGACGGAATACCCTATCATCTGTTTTGCATTTATCTCTCTGTTCCCCTAGGAGTTGGGAGCTGCAGAGTTGTATTTCAGTGAAATCGAGGGATTATATTTCGAAAATATACTCAACTCAAACATCATCAAGATTGAAGAAAGGTTAAATAGTAACTGCATCCATGACCAATACGAACCGTCATGTTTGGGATCTTTGTGAGGGGAGGAAGTGCATATAAAGCCCATGTGGGTCAAAAACTTGCAATTTCTGAAAATAAGTATTTGTTTCCTTCAGGGGTGAGATTTTCAAGTACGTGCCACTAAATCTTGCATTCTGTATGTTTTACCTATTAAGAGAAAAATACTGCTTATCATGATAAACAAGGAGGCTTGTTACATTTTATTCTGATAAAAAATTACTGGGTGCCTCATATCATGCAAGACTAATGGCAGATTGGCTTAATAAAATCTCTTTTTCTGTGTCAAGAGAGCTAAGAAGGCTGTACCTGTAATGTGGGTTAACAATCAGCATTAGTTATATTTTAAATTAGTAATGTTTAAGGGGAAAAAAGGGATGGCAGTTACAAAGAAAAATGGCACAAAATCAACATTTTCATCCATGTACATATTTATTTCAGACAAAGTTGTTTTTATAGAATAGAATAGAATAGATGTAAACTTGTAAAGCGAGGTTTGCTGCCCGGAGGCGTCCAAGCGCTAAAGTAGCCAGAACCTACCAGAGAACAGCGGAGGAGGGAACTAGGGTTAAAGGGGGAAATTAAAAAGGAAGGTCTTTAATTGTTTACGAAACACAGAAAGGTTGGGATTGGCTCTGAGATGTAGTGGGAGGATGTTCCAAGTTCTGGACGCATTGTGGGCAAACGTCCTGCCGCCTGATCTGGATCTTTTTATTCTCGGAGCCACTGCTAGAAAGGTCTGGCTGGAGCGAAGGCATCTGTTGGGAATGTACTGAGTAACTAGGTCGCGGGTCATGCTGGGGCCTGTGTCCCAGAAAGCTTGGTGGGCAATGCACATTGCCTTAAAAAGGACTCTCTGCCGAACCGGTAGCCAGTGAAGGCTAACCAGTCCGGCCCTCACTGATTATCTACGAGGGATCTTGAGCAGTAAACGAGCTGCGCAGTTCTGCACTATCTGCAGTCTACGCAGGGTGTACTCTGGGGCACCAAGATAGAGCACATTGTTAAAATCAAGGCGTGAGTGTATAAGACCTTGTATAGCCACCTGTTTGGCTTCCATGGGAAGGAGGGGAAAGATTTTATTTAACATCCTCATGATGCCAAAACAGGTGGCAGATAGTTTTGTGGCTTGGACGTTGAAGGACAGAGATCTGTCCAGCCACACTCCAAGGCTCTTAATATTGTTTTTGGGGGGTGGAGGGGGGCCCAGGTATGGAGGCCACAGGGAAGGGGGGAGGCCAAGATCTGAGGGGCCTAGGAGCATCAGCTCCGTTTTGTCCCCATTCAACTTGAGGGATGATGAGGACATCCAAGTCTTCACCTCCTCTAGGCATTCTCTAAGCCCACCTGCCGCAGGCCGGCTTGCCTCCTGCGCCAGTGAGACCACCAGCTGCGTGTCGTCCGCATAAGAGATGATCTTAACCCCGAATGGGCGGACGACCTCAGCCAGTGGCCTCATATACAGGTTGAAGAGTGCGGGGCTCAGGGAGGAGCCCTGCGGAACTCCACACTTTAAAGGTCTGCTAGAGGACACGGACTCACCCTCAAAGACTCTAAAGGATCTGTCCTCCAGAAAGGACTTAAACCATGACCAGGCTTTGTCCTTAATCCCGGCGCAGGACAGACGGTCCAATAGGGTGTCATGACTGACCGTGTCAAATGCCGCGCTTAGATCAAGGAGGATCACTGCCACTGATCCTCCTTGATCCAGGATTGTTCTGGCTTCCTCGGTGACCATGAGGAGAGCGGTCTCAGTCCCGTGTTTCGGTCTGAAGCCCGTCTGGGTGGGGTCTAGTAAGTGATGATTTTCCAGGAAGTTCACTAGCTGTTGATTGATATGTTTTTCTAAGACCTTGCTCACCCATGGGAGCAGGGAGATGGGACGGTAGTTACCCAAGTCAGACGGGTCTAAATTGGGTTTCTTGAGTAATGACATGACCATGGCCTGTTTCCAGACG
Organism: Lissotriton helveticus; assembly: GCF_964261635.1. NCBI lineage: Eukaryota > Metazoa > Chordata > Amphibia > Caudata > Salamandridae > Lissotriton > Lissotriton helveticus. The sequence goes on from NC_136063.1 coordinate 1,255,481,011, forward strand.
GTCGGAACAGTGCTGGAGGTAATGGAAGCATTTAGTACCTTCCTAATGATAGGCAAGGTGGTCTGGGAGGCAGCCATTATTATGTCAGGTGGAGCAGGATCGTCCGGTGAGCCGGATTTGACACTGTGCGCTAGTGATTCAAGGGTAGTGGGATCTAGTAGGGGAAAGTGGGTCAGGGTGGGTTGAGGAAGATAGGAGGGGGGAGCCGGGGGGTTGTTCGGTTGGATTGAGGAGTTGATCTTTTTAGGGGGAAAGGCCGAGTAAATAGTGTTTACTTTCTGATAGAATTCATTATGTTGAATTCATTCCATAATTAGGAGCACCGAAGTACTGTCAACTGATATACTGTTAGCTTTGCTGAGGCTGAAATGCTATAGCATATGGCCTCGATAGAGCAAGCTAATTAGGCCCTTGTTACCGTTGGTCACACTCAGTCCCAATACCTCTGTTCGTTCCTAAAAACCCAATGAAGAGGTAGACATACACTGGGCCCCAGGACATCCCTTGGGGTAATTGACATCTTCATAAATCTGCAGTCAACCAATGAATCAAACATAGTAGGATTTTATGAGAAGTTAAATTATTCTCCTCACTATGAATGTGTCTACATTATGCACGGCCATTAAATGTTAAAAAAGTTTTGAGGTTACACAATATTTTATGAGTAATTGATCATCAACGCTCCATTTTCTTTGAGAATTTCTTTAGAGTAAGTGATGTTCATTTTGAAGCCATACTATTTTATTTTTTCGTGATCTGTTTTACTTGTAAAATACCATCATGTTGATACTGCAATCTACTGATAGTATTTCAGGAAATGATAAGAATATCAATAATTAACCTCTAGCAGTCTGGATCTGTGAAAGACAAACTGCTGGGTTGAAAACCTACCTGGCAGCCCTAAAGTTAAAAAAAGGACTTTGCGATTCATTTACAAACAAGTTAACCACCTACATGGCCGAAGTCGCTAACTGGATGAAAGTCAACTGTTTCAAGCTCAACACCGACAAGACAGAAGTAGTGACCTTCAGCAAGAACACATCACCATGAGATTTCAACAAGTAGCTGGCCAAACTTGGTCCCGCCCCCACACCCAGAGCCTACGCCAGCAAACTGGATATGACAGCAAACTGGACATGATGGCACAACTTGGTGCCGCAATTGCCTCCTGCTTCCAGTTCCTAAAAATGCTGAGCAAGTTCTTCAAGTGACTTCCAAAGCAGTGCTAGACAATCTGTCACTCACACCCCAGTCACCAGCAATTTGGACTATGGGAACATCTTCTATACCGGAGTCACCAACCAGCTCACTAGAAGACTACAAACCATCCAGAATTCACCAGCCAGCCTGATCCTCAAACTCCTACATAGAACTCACATCACACCACATCTCAGGAAACTACACTGGCACCTGATACACAAATGTATTGAAGTAAAATTTCTCCCACACACATTCAAGACACTACACAACTCAGGCCCCACCTACCTGAACAGCTGCATTTTCTTCCCCCAACCAAACAGAAACCTCAGATCCACAGAACTCCTACTTGCACACATTCCATGCACACACACAACCAGATCAGGAAGATGAGCGTTCTCTTACATTGCTCCTAAAGTGTGGAACGACCTCAGAGCCCACATCAGACCACATCAGTGCCTCCTGCTCTCATTTTGAATTCTACAAGATTCTGAAGTCTTGCCTTTTAATGAACCAATCTACCATACGCAGGGCTAGGCACACACACCTTCTCAGCACCAGTATACACTTATGGGTGATATTACGCTTTACAAATAGGCATAATATAATATATGATTATAGCAGAACATTTAGATCTAATGTTGCTTCTCTTTGACCATAGATTGGAAACCACTATTGACAGGCAAAAGACTGTTATAAATTTCATGTTTCGTGCAAAAGTTTCTCATTCTGAAAATACCATTATGAGGGTTCTGTTAGGGGAGCCCCAGAGAGCCATGAGTAACTGCTGGAAATATATGGATTTCACTTAGAGGGTCATTGAAAAATAATACCCCAAATCGTTTGCAACAAGCTCAAAAATAAAGGAGATCAGAAATGAAGCTGAGCCCACGGAAACACTTAAGTACTACATTTTATGATCAATATGAACGAAAGATATTACAGAAACATTGCTCACTGTTTGACGCTATCCTATATGCAACTATCATTACTACAGTTGAAGAGAAATAGCTCATCGTTAACCTTAACAACATGGTTTATTTAATCTGTGATATATGTCATAGGGGAAAGCATGGTGTAAACAAAGCAAAAACCTAGCTGTGTTAATGGACTGCAAGATATCAGCCTTTCAGCCTTTTTTCTAGGAGGCATTTTTCTCGTTCCATGTGTGCTGCAGAATGCAGCACACATGGAAGGAGGAAGAAACTTGGAGAAAAGTAAACTTTTCTCCTTTTTACGCCTGCTTTGGGAAGGCGTTAGTTTATAGTCCTGCTGTACCAAATTTACGCTTTGTTGTAAACTTGGGGCTGTTTCAAAAACACTAACCCAAGGTGTAGTGGGCGTAGCCCGGCTACGCGGAGGTCCACGGAGTTGCGAACAAACTCCGTGGAACTCCGCTACGCCACCCGCCTCCACCCCCTATGAAGAAGTAAGTTAGCATTAATTAAAAATAAACTTAAAACCACTTACCTCTGTACTGTGGGTGCACACACATGCCCAGTTTTCTCAAGGATTACCGGTACGGCGAGGAAGAGGAGGAGGGCAGCCTGGGGACGCCTCAGTACAGAGGTAAGTGGTTTTAAGTTTATTTTGAATTAATGTTGACTTACTTCTTAATAGGGGGGTGGAGGCGGGGGCTGGCCAACTCCGCTCCGCTGTGGAGTGTTCAGATATTTGCCTTCTCTGCAGAAGGCAAATCTCTGCACACGCCTTGGGCGGAGTGGAGTGCTCCGCCTGGGGTTAAAAAACACCCACAGCTGCACCCATGGAATGTCCCTTCCATGCAGAGTAAGGCATTGTCTTACTCCATATTTACAAGGCCATGAAGAGCCATGCAGGGTGGCTTTGTGTGGCCTTGTAAAATGGTTCGGCACAGTGCGCTTCTGGAGTGTCACAAAAGTGATGCTCCGGCGGCATAAATGTGCCACAGGGGCATTGTAAATAGGCCCCTGAGACTGAAATGTTTACACATAACAAGTAACAAATACATATTGAGTCTGGCACCACAGAAAGTCTCCCCTAACGTAAATGCTGTCATAACAAATCACTCTACATATGCAATGTGATTCTATGGAAAGACAAGTTTGCCCAGTTCTTCGCTGCTTTTATTTTTTGAGGCTGCATCCCATCAAATAACACTAAGGAGCGGTGATAGGAACCTGAAAAGTAAAGCTGATCATCTGTCTACATCAAAAGGAACAATCTGGTTTTAACCAGGTGATGGGAAGCATCACATTCTATAAATATATACATTGATAATACAATAATGGTTTACCTTTTCAATATATTTCAGGTTAAATGTACTCAGTAGTATCTCTTGATATTTACTTGTTGACCATTTGAACATATGTGAAGACATGATTCACTACTGACAAACTACGCTCTACTTCCCAACCTTAACTGTAAAAAAATGTGTTATTTCCGACAATCCACTGGAATAATGGAATTGCCAAATTTTAATTCGGATCATTTGAAGTTTAGTCTGTACCTTACTTAAGTACGTGTAGTAAAAAGAATTGTTGGTTTGCTGAAACCGCCGTGTGACTGAATAATTTTCTTTTCACTATTCACTTGCAAAAGTTTAAAATGAACAAGCTGTAAATATAAAAAATTATTCAAAATGTTTGTTTTTTGTCTCATATTTACAAACAGTTAACACTGAAATTAGTTGCACGTTGATCAATAAAATGTTGATACACATATACTTTATTAGACGTATGTATCTTTTTTTAGCTACAGCAAAATGCCTACAAATTAATTGCATTAATGATTTGACTTGAGAAAATAACGAGCAATGCTGATTAAAGTGCTGGATGGAAAGAGTTTCCTCTTTTACCTACCTCGTCCCTAGATAACGTTGAGGAAAACTGTGTGAAAAATGTTGCGTGCTCCATGCTGTCAGTTAGACAGTGGGCGTGAGTGTAGGACCCTGTCATTGCCAGTGGCGGCCCCTCCATTAAGGCGGAGGAGCTCCACCCCACCTGCCATCCCCCTCAAATAAAATGATAATAAAACAGGTTTTAAAAACGTTTTATTATCGTTTTATTTTAATTCCCTGAACCTGCCGCCAGGACTTTGATGAGTCTTGGCGGTGGGTCCAGGGGATGACACTGCTGGTGGGGGAGTGGTAGTGCACTCTTTCACTGGGCATGAGCGTTTGGCCGGTTTCTCAGGCCGGCCAAACCCTCATGCGTAGTGAAGCTCTCTCCAGCCTCAGCTGCGTTGCTGGGACTGGAAAGAGCAGGCCCAGGCTACCAGTCTGCCTCGGGGTGCAAGTTGCCAGTGTTCTAGCCAATCCTGACTCTGCTTTCATGCAGTGTCAGAACTGGCTGCAGTCTGGGAGCCTATTCCCACAAGCAGGAAGTGTGCCATGTGGCGGGAGATGGCGGCGTTGAGGTAAGTTTAAAAAAAATTATTTTTGTATCCCCGAAGCCCCTCCCCAACTCCCTCCCTCCTCCGGCCTACCTCCCCACTTTTGCAGGGAATGGACCGCTACTGGTCATTGCCTCTATGATCTGTAGGCATGGGGTTCTGTCAGTGCTGTGCTTGGCAGCTAGGGGCTGTGGTTTCAGCTCTCTGTTAGAACCCTAGAGCACCCGCCCCCCAAAAGACAGACACTCCCAAGTTAAGATCATAAACTGCTGTCTAAGAAGGATAATTCATTTTGATTACCTATTCCTAAACAGCTTGATAACTGCGATCATGTCTCACCCCTGGATCTCTTTGTTAATTAGATGCTAATTGTTCTTACTATTACCCAGCTCAAAAAAGGAGCTGCAATTACACACTTCATGGAATACAGCAAAGTCCAATAAAATAAGCAATCAATTTGCATTTGCACTTTATTTGGTAAATTGTTCAAAATCGATTAAAACGTTGGCATCAGGTGGGGCTGAAACGTTAATGATCTTCAAGTACATTTCGTGAGGAATTCTAAATCCTTTTTGAACTGCATACATTTTATGACAGATTCAAACATAAGGAATTTTGACAACTGCAGAAGACATGCTAAACCTATGTTTTTACTCAAATAACAATAACTGTGCATTCCTTTTGTGTTTATGTTGATGAACGATCATTTATTATAAGTAGAAATAGTAATATTTACATTTATAATCCATATCGCCCATCTCACAGAAGATTTCACAAAAGGCTCTTTGGCACATAAATAGAATCCTCCAAATTTAAATGTTTCAGTATGTTTAGGATCTGAAATTCTTCCACTTCTTTTATTTTGTTTATTTTTCCTCTATTTTTTTCCATATCGTGAGTTATGCTCCTACACTTGCTTAAGTACTATTTCTAGGTAATGTATTACACATGGCCTTTTTAAGTCAGGTACTTGGGTCGGAAAAGAAATTAAACTGTGACCACAGCCTGTACAATCATAAAATCAACACCTAAAATAATTGGAGCCAATCTCAGATTTACAGTGTGTTTAGTGAATTTTCAGCTCAACTATTCCTATTGTGCCAAATAGCAAATATTTCATTCAGAACACTGTAATGGTGCAAGGGAAGTATTAACGTTCCTTCGCTATTGCATGCTCATTTGCAAACTGACTTGGGAATAGTGCGAGGAAAAGAGGGTGGGCCAGCAGAAAAGCCCTGTGGTACCCATAGCTCAAAGGGGATTTAAAAGAAAGTGTGCTTAAGAGAAGGCAGTGGTCCGCTGGAGCATTGCCTCCTCTTAAACATACTGTGAAAAGAAAAAAGTTACTTTTTAAACGCACTCCTCTTTCATTTAAGGAAAATGGGCTGCATTTAAAAAAAGTTTGCTTTATTAAAAAGTCATCACAGACATGGTGGTCTCCTGACCCCAGTAGGCCACCATCCCTGTGATAGTCTCCAACTGCAGTGAGTTGGCATCTGCGACCTACCTCATTAATATGCATGCGGTAGGTTGGATTCCGACCCACTGCAGTTCCAAATTTTAAAAACTGACCTATTAATGCCTAGGTCGGTTCTTAAACTTCTTTACTGGTCGCAAAAATACTGGCAGCAAATGATGTGCCCTGGAGAGGCTCAACACGGGTTCCCCTTATAAGGAGCATTGGGCTGTCGTCCATGCCCTGGGGACATGTTAAGCAGTAGTGGCAGCAAACTGTGGGGCATATTACCAAGCAATAGCGATAATTATCGCTATTGCTTGGTTAGAGACAAAATTTTACCGCTGAGCTGCGGCGATTTTTATCGCAGATAAACCTTGGTTATCGCAAATGCGATAAAAAACGGCCGCAATGCATGAATATCGCTGAAAAGTCAGCGATATTCATGCATTACCGAGCTAATGCTCTTAGCCATGTTATCCACCTCCCATTGGATAACATGGCTAAGAACTGCTCAGGGCAGGTGTTAGCTTTTGGAGATATTCGCGCTTAGCGCGAATATCTCCAAAAGTTGGTAATAGGAGATAGCGATGTTAGCGACTGTTTCCAGTCGCTAACATCTTGGCACGCCCACTTTGCATGTCATTAGTGATAAATATCATTGACATGCAAAGTGGGGCCCAAGATGGTCGCTATCTCCTACTAGCTGTCGCTAACTGGTGTTAGCGACAGCTAGGTAATAGGGAGATAATTTTATCTCCGCTTTCTTGGCTTTTAAAGCCAAAAGAGCGGAGATAAACCCCCTTGATAATATGCCCCTGTGTTCTTTGAAGCTATGGTGGTACCAGACCTTTATTTCTGTGTTGGAGGAGAGGTGAATGTACTGGCTTAACTCCTGCAAATTTCAACTGTTGTGTGAAGCCCAGAACCTTGTGCTGGCATCTTGTGTGCATGTTGATGGAATACATTTGCATAGCATATGTATGGTAGTAGAGCTCTGTGTATTGTGTGAGTCTGGGTACTGGGGCCAGTGGGGTCCATTTTCGAATCCCCGGGTTTAATGTGGAACAAGATGGAGTAGGAGGACAGCTTTCCCCAGACAGTGAAAGTGTATTGCCTGCATTTCTTTGACAGAAGGGTGAAAACCCAGACACTAAAGTGAGGAAGAATGGAGATGGGGCTGTTTCTTGAAATTCAATGAGGACTTTGTTTGAAAATGCCTGCTGATTAGTTTTGTAAGAGCACTACCATTTGATAGATGATATGGGTGCGGGGTGGGGCTGCAGTTTCACTTGTTTAAGGGGAAGAAGCCTCTAAGAAAGGCCTATCCTGTTGTATTTTCTTGGTTAATGCTTCAGTGTGGCTGATGATAGTTAGGTGCTGAGATCTCACATTTCATTATGCCCTCGTTTAAGCAACTCCTGTTTGGAGCCAAGTGAATTGCTGGCTGTTGTGAAAGCCTTCTCTTTGTACTGAGGCTGTATCTAAGAAGCATCCAGAAAGTGACATTTGAAAGAGAACTGGTACGAAACCCTTACACAGTTGATCCACATCCCTTGTCCGGAACATGAGCACATAAATGGAATCCAAGCCACCCCACTTTGTTCTGGTTCCTAGATCTTCCTGACCAATGAAGGAAGTGCTCAGAATACTCAAAGAGCTGCTGTGTATCCAGGGAGGGTACCTGACTGACAACAAGTCCCCCAGAGGTGCGGAGACGTCACCTGAAGTCTAAAATTATGCTGGACGAGCTGAGGGTCTGCATGAAGTATCTAGATGCCTGCCTGCCTGCCTATCTGTCTGTTCAGTGATGGAGGGAGTGTGGCTGGTCCTGCAGGAGGATTACATTTACAGGAGGAGAAGCCCAGTGTGTTCTCAGCATGAGAAGCACTCAGAGTGGTCTATGCTGTGAGGAGGTCTTCCTGGTCTCTCTGAGTGGTTCCTATGAGAGATGCTTTAAGAATTTATGAAGACCAAGGACTTCTCTGTCCCCCGGCAACAGCTGTGGGATTGAGAGCCTCATGCTGCCATTGCTGAAGTCTGGAAGTGAAGCCGCGTCACAGCCAAAGTGAGAATGGCTGATCAGCCTTGAGACCTGCTAAAGACACGCCACTACGAATGATGTTGGTCCAGAGGCAGCAGCTGCTGAATCTGAATCTGAGCAACTGTCTGCACCTGCAGAAAAGGCTACAGCTAACAAATATGAGTGCTGCCTTGCATGCCTGCCCAGCCCACTTCCTTCCATGATCCCTTTTTAAATGCAAGACTGTCACAGTTGCCACCAAAGAGGAGGAGCTCTCATCGCAAGGTTGTCAGCACAAATTGCACTTCTAGGACTGCAGCGATCAACAGCTCGTCAATGCAAAGCTTAGCCTATACTCTGGGACAAAAGACTAACAGAGATGAGTCTGCCATGTAGACTTGAGAGTTTTGCAAAGTAAATGCAAGGGGTGAAAGGCTATCAACTCAGTTGCACGATTGTCCATTGAGAGGACTTGCCACCATCTGAAGCTAGGCTTAATTGATGCCTATGTTCATAGCGTGTTAGGGCGTTATTCATGGAGTCTTAGTGCTGTGGGACTACCGGAAAGATGACAGGGTGTAGCACCTCAATGATAAATGAAACTTAGGTTACACCTTGTATTTCATTCCTATTGAACTGTGTAGTATTTAGGGGCATATTTACAAGAAAATGGCACTGCACTGTAAGCCATCTTGCAGCGCCAAGCTGCGTCATTAGGAAAGTGCAGGGATGCATCGTATTTACAACAGTACAACATATCCCTGTGCTTTTCTCTACACTGGCACACAATTGGCAGCCTAGCTCCAATGCAGGCACCCTTGCACCATGGTTCAAGATGTCATGTTCCTCTTTTTATGTGTGCTGCAGAGGTGTTCTGCTTTCTGACCAATTTTTTCACGAGGGCCTGTCATTATTCTCATGTGTGAGAAGATTGGCCAGGATGACTTTCAAAATCTTTTTAAATCCTGAATAAATCCAGTATATCTTTACGCAGTCATTGTTTGCATGGCACTTTAGAAGTGAGAAGTGCAGCCAGGGTGGCTTTAAAATCTTTTAAAGTTCAGTGGTATAGTATCTGTTCACAAAGTCATTGTTTGCATGGTCAGAGTTGGTCCAATGAACATTTAAAGTTTTTTGTTGTGAACAACTCCAACTTGTTGCATTATTGTTGTTTTTGTTTAGAGAAGCCAATGAAGATGGGAGTGAATCCAGAACTACATTGGGCACATTGCTTTTTGAACTGAACACAACAGTAGAATCTATTGTTATAATTTGAAATGTATTTAACAAAGGTGATTAGAAGTGAATATCTTGGCTAAAAATCACAGGAAAAGATAACCAAGAACAAGATTAAAGCCAACGTAAAAGTATGAAAAATAAGTTTGTGAAATTGTATTATGTTAAATGATAAATTCACATAGCAGTGCTCACTGGGTCCGAGACATTAGTAGTTCTTGGCTACACTAGTAATTATGAAATACGTAAGATAAACAGCATACGTCACAGAGAAGCACGCAAAATTGATCAATATGAATATACAGTGAAATAATAAGAGAAGAAAGTGCACAATACAACATGTTTTTATTAAAATAAACCATTTTCCAGGGTCAAACATGATTTTTTTACTGCATACATGTCACAACCTAGGGTGGGCACTAAACAGTCCACGGGGCAGAGTGCATTGCATTTAAAAAGTTCAGCGTGTACTTTTAAGTTTTGCATGTCCTGGTAGTGAAACACTCCTAAATTAGTTTTTCACTTCTGCAAGGCCTACCTCTCCCATAGTATAACATGGGATTACCTTATTACATTTAATAAGTGGTAACGTTTGATTGGGAACAGGTAGGAATGTCATGTTGGTGTCTGCGGAATTGTAAACCCTTTTTAATTGCAAAGTGAAATAAATGTTAAGTCACACTTTTGAAAATGCATCTTTTAGAAAGTTGGCATTTTCTTGTCCTAACCATTTGGTACCTGCAGCCTGTTCCTGGGTCACATGACTAGGTGTAGTTAGCAGATGGCCTTTATGTATTCCTCTGAGACAGTTATACGATAGAGAGTTGGGTGTTGGCAAGATGGGCCATCTCTGGCAGGATGGGAGGGAGCTGTCACCTACAACACTTGCAATTCGATGAGGCTACGTAAGCACACATACAAAGGACTTCACATTAGCCTAATGTGCCCCCAAACAGATTGGGACCGGGGCAGTGAGACAGGAAATTACAGACACCCCTCTAAGGAGAAATTCCAGAATCTTATCCCACTCCAAAGCTGACAACAGATATGAATATTAGAACCTCAGACCCAACTCTTCAGTACACTTCTGGACCTCTGGAGGACTCAGAAGGAAGACTGTTGCCTTACTCTGCTGCAAGAACTGCCCTGCTGCCCCACTTCTCTGCTGCCTGCTGTTTGAGTGAGAAGGACTGAACCTTCATATTGAATGCATCTTTAATGCAGGACCACCAGAGTGACTCCAACTGCTTATGACTGGCCTATGGATTAGAGCCTCAGCGACAAAAAAGGTTCCAACGATATTGACCCCTGCATCTAGACTCTGCCCGCTATGAGCACGCTGTAGTGCCCGCGTGGATGCGCGGGACCGGACTGGGGACTGCCCTTCTTCTCCCGCCAATGCGACAGTGATGCAGCCAAGAATCCAGGCCCGCGCTGGCCTAGGGAGCAGCAGTGAGGAGCAACCCGCCACCTCCTACTTGGGGTCAGCCGGCGAGAGGCTCCGTGCCTCCAACCTGAATCCCGGCAACACTAGTCCTTTGAGATGCCTGGTTCCAAAATGCACCCGTCTGACTTAGCGGCTGACTCTGGGAGAGAGGAGAGTTGCATCCCAACACCGGAGCACTCTGTCCACTGTGTAGAGGTAGGCTGCCGTGTCCCCATGATGACCGCTGACCCTGGTGGGAGGGGCATCGCACCCCTTCATGTGCCAAGTTGGTACATTATCTCTGGAACATACCTGGCTGTAAAAAGGCGGCTGCACGCCCGTGCTGGAACTGCCCACCTGAAGCCTCCCCCTCCCAGATGCAATTGGCGCAGTTATTATCTAAAACAGCAGGGATAGGAGGTGGGAGAGCATCTGCCGCCCCCTTGTTAACCTTTACGGACTCTGCCTACTAGGTCCAGCCCAGCACAACCTGTATCCAGCATGCTACTTCCCTCACCAAAAATCCTGAGAACATCTATTTGTATATATATGTATATAGAGATAACTCCAACTACTAGTATATGTAGTAGACCCCTGTACTCACTACCATCCCTAAGTGATTCTTAGAGTTTATCCATTTGTATCTCTTCCTTGTGTGACTTTATAGCTTGTACATTTGCATTTTTTTCTGTTTGAATCTTTTATGTAACTCATGTAATCCTAAGTCCTTATGTATCGCAACTGGTTCTTTTGTAAAGCGCTCTGACACCTTCGGGTAATGTTCGCGCTATATAAAATCACATTAAATAAATAAATAAACGGTGCCCCCTCCAATGCTGGACCCTTGGAAGAGAGGCTAAAGGTGCTCTCCCAGCACAGCTTTGGTCTCTAGCAGGACCGAAGCAGCACAACACAAACCTGACGCAGACCTCACAGCTCATCGGAACCGCCACTGTGCGAAGCATCCTCCACGCAGACCTTGCATTGCTTAACAACCAGGATTTAAGGTACATTTTTTAGCAGGACTAACTTGGTCCCTGTATCCGGCCCACACACCATCTTGGTTGCCTTGAACTTGTGACTTTATCCTGTTTGGCAAGACTAGATAACCACAGTTGGCGCTTTGTCCTTTTAAGCAGTATTTTTACCTAACCCTTTAGAATTGCATTACTCCAGTTTTACAGATTGGGATTTTGCTGTTTTGGAGTCAAATAATGTATTACATTTTAATGAATTTTTCTAAATTGGTGTGGGATTTTTCACTTTATTGCTGTTTGCGTGCGACTTAAATACTTTACACATTGCCTCTTAGTTAAGCCTGACTGCTTTTGTGACAAGCTACCAGATTGTTAAGCACAAGTTAATTTGGGGTTTGCTTGTGTTTCACCCTGACAAGAATTGTTTTCTTCTGCTTGAGTGGGGTTTCACTCCCATCAACAAGTAACCCAATTGCCTACATTTATTTATAAAGTAAGTAGGCACTTACAAAGATGAAACACTAAGAACGATTTACACAGGTCACAGAGTGAAGCTTAAGTAATACATTGTTACAAATTTTTGTTATAAACATTTTCTATTCAGGGATTTAAAAAAACGTTTAAATTAAAAAAGAAACACTGTGGTCATAACGAGGATGGGTCATGCATCAGAGAATGCAGGTTGATGAATGTGAGTAGATTTCTCACAACATGAAAATGTGGCTCGAATGACAGGTTGTAATGAAAATGGTTATAGTGTTAAGGATTGAATGGGCAACAGATTGGCAAGGCAAGGATCTAGGATGGAAAAAGTAAAAAGCCTTTCACATTAATTCCTATGAAGCACATGACCTCAAAACCTCAACCCACCATTCGGAGGCAAGTTAACAATATGATCATCAAAGGTCCTACTGCAAAATACTGAGTTTCACTAATCAAAATGAAAGTAAATATACTATTGTTTTAAGACTGAGCATAATGCTGCTGAGGTGCCCCTTCATGCATGTTGTTCAGTCCCCTTCCTCGTGACTCACATGCTCCTGTGATGTATTGGCATTAAGCCATCACACTGTTTTAAACCTTGTAAGAAAGCAAGCATTACATAAAACTGAAAATTACCTCTGACTAGCTTCCAGTTTTAGGTAGAGAACAGTCTTCTATACTTTGGGATACTAGAACATCTGCCTAACATTTTTCTTTGGGCCTCTGACCATGAAGCAATGGGGTTTAAAGAGTGAGCATGTAAGTAGAGTTTTTTTTAAACTTATGGATAGGGAACCTTCTGGGAGCACTTAGTCTTGGCCTCATATAACAGATGGGAGTGTGGTTGTGTGGGTAAATACAGGCAATGAAAACAGCTCATTGGTAAGCCAACATTAATCAATAATCCTCTGGACCCCTGGGGATAGTAGAGAATTGGAACCTGGTGGCAGAAAGGACCTGGGATAAGACAAGACACATATTTTTGAGGGGAAGGTGGTGATGGAGCAAGGATTCGCACGTACAACGACTTGCTCGAACTCATGAACCTCGAATAACCCTAAATGTATTAATCAGCTTGTTTGTCTTACTAAATTATCCCCTTATTCTGACATTTGAGGTGTCCCAGAGAAGCTTGCCTATGTGTTTACTAATCGTAATACGCTTGCTATTAAGATGGCTGCTACTACGCGGGAATTTCTTCTGCGCATGCGTCGGTCACACCCATGTGACGTGACGTACTCGCAGTTCTGGTGGGAAATCTTTTGCACTTGCGCAGTAGATATAAAGTGGCTGCTTTGTGTTCTCACATGTCTGAAGCTTGCAGCAATGCTTTTGCTACACTGTCGTTTTGCATTAACCGCTTATGCTATAGTTATATTAAAGTAATGGGAATAGAGTAGGGATTCATGGTATACAGTGCATTCATTTTTTCTGTGTTTTAAAACTGTTTCTATTTACTTTTCATGTATCATAAATCCTTGGGCATGAGGGACGGGAATACGCCATGTTGACAAACCCTTCTGCGCATGACAGTCTTCCACCAGAGGATGAACTCTGTGACATTGAACCTGCGCCAACCCAGAGGTCTCAGCCAAGATGTGCCTGGGAAGATGCACCTTCGCCTAGTAGAAGAAGCTGAAATGTACTAAATGTATCACAATGTATTATTTAATAGATTCACCATTGTTACGTGTAAAAGACATGTCATGGGAACCCAAAATTCAATGGGTGGGTATGAAAGATTCAAATGAGGGGCTTGGGAAAGTCAAATCCTAGGAGGTGTGACGACCTGTCCTTTCTTTTGTCCAATCGAAATTGGGGATCCTTACACTTGCAACATTTGGGGGGTGGTACACTGACCCGAAAACAGTATTAGCTGGAGAAATTGTCTGACTTGTCCGAATAGCTGACCTGTCACTGACCCAACGCACTCAATAGCTGATCGAGAAACAGAGGTGCTGCGGAGCACTCTGTCAGACAGACTCACAGACCCATTCGGGGTTTTGAGAACCTTAAGTGCTGGCGAAGCACTTTGCTGGGGAATTCGATAACCCAATCGGGGTTCTGACTGATAGCTGCAGAGAGGGTGTAGCGCAGGCGTTGCAAATGAACTGCGGGTGCTGGTCTTACCTTGGTGGTCCTGTCCTGATTCTAATCTGGTTTTCCTGTCCTGGGTTTCCATTCTGCACTTGCTGGCCTACTGGCGACTGTCTTTCCTTGGGTTCCTACTGGCGACTGTCTTTCCTTGGGTTCCTACTGTCCTTAACTGACCCGTGGCCAGGGTTGTTCTCCACACTGTTCTAGGTAAATATAAATCTGTGCGGGAAATACACTTACGTTCTTTTCCTTTGCTCTCTGAAACTGCTAAAGTCTTATTTGCGCATTTGTTCCTTTTCTTACCCTCCCTGTGGTGACCAATAATAAAGTTTTATACTTTTGCTGTTTTATTAGCATGTTCCATTTTCTTCCCATCCTTTATTTCAATTGTGAAATACTGCTCATGAAATATAGATGTTCCCTTTCTTTACCCGTCCTTTTAGCCGAATGAGAGTGATTGCTCTGAATCATTAGCTTGTTCCATTTTTACCTTCCCTATAGCTACATGGTATCTTCAAATTTCTGTAGTACAAATTAAAATTCTTTTGCTTAACCCACCTTCGAGGGGTACTCAAACTGTGACATTCTAGCATGTTCCTTATCTTTCCCGTCCTTTAGAGACACCATACCAAGTCTGATTTCGGAAATATTTACTAGCATGTTCCGTGTTCTTACCTTCCCTTTATTGTTCTAAATGGTTGGCCTTATTCTATTTTTACACGGATATACACTTTTTATGATCTTGGTTATTGACAGCTTACTCACTGTTAACTTCTTGCTTGCTGATATTGAAGAAGACTAGATAAAGGTTTTCAACTTGTGGTTATTATAAGGAGTGCAAATATAATAAATGTTATTGTATTCCTGTGACTGCTTATCTTTTACAGCTAGCTCCCTGATCCATTGTGATCATAGGTACCCGTGACAAGGATTGGTAAGTCGGGTACACTGGATATAAATAGGAATGAACTGGGTTACTGGAAGTAGAGTGTAGGTTACCCGATTATATTTAGTTTGGTGTATTAAAATTTTTGGGCCCAAGTGTGCATATGGTAAAATTATTAGTCGGGTGACCTGCGCGCTCTCTATCAGTAATTTTCTGGTAGCAGAGGTGATGGTTAGGGACTAGTTAAAAGTAGGTAGGACTAGTTAAGATAGGTAGATAGGTAGAATTGCTGCTAAACTGTGAACATTTTATTGTTGCAAAAAGTATTGATCGATCAAATGTAAAATCAATCAAATGTAAAATTGTTTTTTTTAATTGCTTTGAAATGTTATGAAATGTTTAAAAAAAATTCTATGATATGCTGCTATAAATGTTCTAACAAAACTCAAACTTGTTAGTGATTGTTATATGTTTGTCTGGAATCTCCGGAGGCAGACTAGCGGGTGGTGAGGAGAATCCACCTCGCAGTGAGGTCAGTTGCTCGAGGAAAATTGATGCAGGTTAGGCTGAACTGGAAGCACTAATTAGGGTTTTTCTGTATAAATGTATGAATAAATGATAGCATAGAGTTCGCTGGCAAAACTTCTATTGTGATATCACCTAGTAAGGGTCACACGGAAGGAGTAGCAGGTTCGTCTGAGCTTGATAGTATAAGGGGATCACTGGTGAAACTTTTGGCTTAGTATATATCCCAGAGTGGATGAGTCGAAGGAGTAGCTGGTTCTCTAAGGCTTGTGTGAAGAATAGGTAGAAGGGATCTACTCGCAGTATATGAAAAGTAAATGGAAGAAGTTTACTTGCAGTAAAACAAATCTTTTCTTTCTAGACACTCGAGTACAGTGGCGAATGTGTTTGCGTTGTGAATTAAACAGAGCACTTGCACTTTAAAGAATAGAAATCGAAGCTTTCCTTACCTTGTGAAGGAGGGAGTCAGTTGCGGAGCTGCGCTGACGTCACTCAGTGCAGCGCTGGTATTGGTCGAGACAGCGGGCGTGTAGCTGAGATAGAATTGTAAAGGAGGGGTGAGCACAGGAACGTGAGAACCCGTTTCACGAGAAACGCCGCGCACCCACTGGTTGAAATTGTTTGAAATCGCGCATTTGATTGGTTGTAGAAAAATAAAAGACGCATTTGTATTGGAAGTGGGTTTGTAAACAAAGTAAATTGTGGAAAGTATATGTGGCATCAAACTCATCCAGAGATTCAACCTGATCCAAGATATCAAGGTTTTGGGAGGGAACAGTGGAGAACAGCTAGCAATAACATTATGTATGGAAGCAAGAGAAAATTGACTCTTGTAGACAAAGTAAAGAATTATTTTAAGAAAGACAAGCCCATCAAAACTAGAGAAGGAGTTATTATTCCACCACCTAATACTCCTGCATCATTTATGATGTTTGACAGAGGCTACCATGCTTGCGTGTGGTTAGGAAACTGGGTAGAATATACTAAAGATGACGGAATTTTGGCATTTCCATTAGAAGGTACATTTAATGGCAGGATTCTGTTTAATTTGAGAACGCGAATGAATGATTTGCATCCCAGACCTAGACTAACGCAATATGAAGCATTAGAAGAATGGGAAATAGAGGCTTTTGAGCGAGACAGACCCAGAATGGACAAAGGGTTAGCAAAATTTTATCCGAAAGTACAGAAAGAAACCCGAGAAAGAAGAATGAAAGAATGGAGACGGAACATGATGGTAGAAGGACTGTACCCTGTAATAACAGTAGAAGAGCCCATGGGAGGGAAAAGGACAGAAAAGACAAAGCATTTAATGACCAGTGGGGATTCAGATGATGATTATCTGGAGGAGTTGTTAATGAAGAATCCACCACCCTATAATGAAGAATCAAGATCCTTAAGTGCGAGAGACACATGTCTAAGGCCCCCTTATCAAGAGGAGTCCAGATCCTTAAGTACGGGAAATCCATTCCTAAAACCTAATTATGGTGATGGACCAAGTATGACACATCCAACTGCCCCGAGTTTTAGCCCTCCATTAGTTCCACAAATAGTACATGAAACAACCATGGACAAAGTACTTCAGGATAGAGAACGAGAAGCTCTAGTCAAACAAAGAACAGAATTAATTCAGAAAATCTCCCAACTGAATACAAGTCCTGAAGCTTTGACGATCCCAGTAACTATTGGACCTGTTGTTCCTCTGTACGGGGATAAGCAAAGTAGTCCCAAAACTCAAATTATAACCACATCTGTAGTACAGCCAAGAAAAGAGCAATTAATAGTAGATGATCAAGCAAGTGAATGTGAATCTGTGATTTCCTTGATGGATTTACCGATAAGGGAACCATAGGGGAGTTCACAGAGAAAGAACACTCCTCTCACTACAAGAGAAGTTCAAATTGAGTCATCTTCAGGTACTAGAAGTGCTACGGTAGTGACTCCTGAAGAAATCCAAAGATGGACCCGGGAATTAGAGAAACCAAATCCTCAGCCAAAACCTTTAGATATATACAAACTGAGAATAGAATTGGAGGAACTGATGGCTGGGAATGTGGTTTTGGACAGACTAAACACCCTTAGCGAAGAGGAATTGTTATTCATTTGTAAAAGCCTTACCAGAAATACCAGAGTGTACCATGAGAAATTAATGGACACCGCAGCTAGTATGGGAATAGACATTAGCAGATCTAAAGTGTTGCAAAAACCCTACAGAGCAGAACTCTCAGACATAGACCTAGAGAACATGAATGTGTCAGGGAAAAAGGTACAGATCAGAGAATTGTTAAACCTGTTACAAAAATGGGGAGATTTAGAAAAATGGAAAGCCAGGTGGGCCAAGAAGAAAGAAGACAGTAGATCCAAGCAAATGACCTCTGAATATGTTTTAAAAGAAGCAGAAAAAGGGGAAAAATTATATCCTATGCGAGAAGTGCCAGGTGGATGATATGTACATGTTCCATGGTCCCGACAGGATATTGTGTCCTTTACGAATGACTTCCCAAAATTACGAGAAAAACCTGTAGACTGGTACAGACAGGTCGAGAGATTTGTGAAAGTGCAGAAATGTCTCCTGAAAGATCTAGACGGTTTCTTTGACATTGTAGTTCCTGTAGATTTGTGGACAGAATGTAAAATTGCTGTTGATTGGCCTAGTGAGGAATTTCCGAGGGACCCGAAGACAGGGGCCCCTTCAGGGGATGTCATGAAGAAGTACAACCAGGTAATCTTGTATCTGAAAGGAAAGGTACCTGCAAAAGAAACTGATTGGACCCGAATAGACAGAACTACTCGAGATGAAACTGTGCATTCTTACTATGAACGACTGTTACAGGTGTTCAAGACATACAGTGGTCTGGATAACATTGAGATGAAAGACATGACCCACTTTATTTATCGATTTGTGCTAGGGTTAAGGCCTGAGATTTCACAGTGGATCAAAGACAATAAATTCTGCTGGGAGTCAAAACCAATTGATGAAGTCCTGAAGTATGCTAAGTATTGCGAAGATGAGCTGGCAGATAAAAGGAAAGAGCTAAAGGAAAAGGTCATGTGGGCACAGGTAAAACTAGCAGAGCACCAGGAACAGCAGTTAAGTAAATTGACTAATAATCAGAATCAAGGCCCCGGGGGTGGGGGAAAGCCCAGAGTAAAAATGAGCCGAGAGGAGGCAAAGAAGAAATTCCCCTGTCACAGGTGCGGAAAGATAGGTCACTGGAGAGACGAGTGTAAGGCTGTGCAGAATGGTAATGTCCAAATTAATGATTTAAATCCACAGACGCAGAATGAAACTCCACGGAAGACCATGCAGCAGGTAAAACAGAATCAGTTGCCTCGTGCACCTAGGCCAAATTACATAAGCAAAGCACATCAGAGTGAAGACACTGATGGTTGGGAAGGAAGGGAGGATAGAAATGCAGCAACGTCACAATTTCTGTTGAATGACACATTTCTCTGTGATGACACCTACTGACGGTGCCTGAGGGGGGAGGACGAGGAGTGCGTGCTTGGCGCCTCCTTGCCGGTGGACCAGTCAGGGCCATACATTGAAGGAAAGGTTGAGGGAAATTACGTCACCTTCCTGTTGGACACTGGTGCTACCCGTTCTACTGTGAGAACAGCCGACGTTCCAAACCTACCCCTCTCGGGAGAAGCGATCCAAGTAGTGGGCGTTTCTAATCAGCTAATTAGTACCCCAGTTACCGAACCTATGGAGATTTAAATTGGGAATTTTAAAGAAATACATAGATTTGTTGTGTGTGATTCCAGTCCGGTAAATCTGCTAGGACGAGATTTGCTGTGCAAAATGAACTGTACTATCTTTTGCACTACAAATGGCGTCGAAATTCAGACCCCAGATGAAGATGGAATTTACAAATTATGTTAGCAAGACCTGACTCAGAAATTAAAAGACTGACAGTGCAGGACTTACCTGAAGAACTTCAAGAGACAGTGAAACCAGAGGTATGGGATTTTACTGGAAAGGATGTAGGATTAATGGCAAATGTTGACCCAATTAAAATAGCCATAAAAGAAGATGCAGTCTACCCAAATACTAAACAGTATAAAATGAGTGCAGAAGTCAAAGCAGGAGTTGCCATTGAAATCAAACGATTACTAGAAGCAGGCATATTGCAAGAGGTGTTGAGCAGTCCTGGTAACTCACCAATAATTGGCATGAAGAAACCTAGTGGGAAGTACAGGGTCATACAGGACCTGCGCAAGGTTAACAAAATTGTGGTTCCTTGTTGTCCTGTTGTGCCAAACCCTTTAGGAATGCCTGACTATTCAAAAGATTTTGCACTATTCTGTGACACACAAGATAATTGTGCACTTTCAGTCCTGACCCAAATTCATGGTTTGACTCGACGTCCAGTGGCATCTTTTTCTTCCACATTGGACCCAGTAGCAGCTGGATTACCTGGATGTTTGAAAGCTGTAGCTGCAACATGCACGAGTCTTGAACAGAGTGAGTCCATTGTGATGGGACATCCGGTAACTGTGTATGTTCCACATTCTATTGTAATTTTACTGACAAGAACCAAAACCCAGTATCTCACACCTAGTCGGCTGACTAAGTATGAGAGAATCCTTGTAGGTGAAGGAAACGTAACCATTGCTAGATGTAATATTTTGAATCCAGCTACCTTACTGCCTAGCTCATTCGCAGCAGAAGTGAGGGAGGAAATTGAACATGATTGCATTGATTTGACCGAGTTTAGTACAAAACCATGCCCAGACATAAAAGAAAACCCTTTAATTAATGAAGATTATGAGCTTTTTGTAGACGGATCATGCATGAGGCATGAGGAAGGTGGCCTAAGTGCTGCCTACTCAGTGCGCACTCTAGGAGGTCCAGTGGAAGCATCCTATTTACATTGAGTCAAGTCTGCACAAATAGCTGAATTGGTTGCATTGACAAAAACCTGCAAATTTGGGAGAAACTCGAAGATAACCATATATACTGATAGCCAATATGGTTATGGGGTTGTGCATGACTTTGGCCTGCTATGGATGCAAAGGGAGTTCCTGACTTCTTCAGGCACCCCTATCAGAAATGGAAAATATGTGCAAGATTTACTGGAAGCAATCCAGTTACCAAAAGAATTGGCTGTGGTCAAGTGTGCTGCTCACAAATCTGGCGATGACAAAGTGACAGCAGGTAATCGATATGCTGACCAGTTAGCCCAGCATTGTGCAAGATACCGAATAGCAATCAATAAAAAGGTTGGGGGAAACGGGAACAGCTGCCAACTTTTGATGCTAGAGGGAGTGAATACATGGGAGGAAGTGAGAGACTTACAGGAAGCAGCAGAGCCACAGGAAAAACAAAGATGGAGAAACTTTGGCTGTCGAAGGAGAAATGAAGATGGTGTCATTGTTTACCTTGATGATATGCCTGTGTTACCAGACTGTATGCTTGGTCCTATGGCTAGTCTGATACATGGAGACACACATTTAGGCAGGGACGCCATGATTCACATGTTTCGCCAGACCTGGTTCAATTCGAAATTCAGAAACATAGCAGAAGCACTCTGCCAGAGGTGCCTGGTTTGTCAGCAATTTAACCCAGGAAAGAAAACTATAGTGTTACCAGGAAAGATTGGAAAGGCAGAAGGCCCTTTTATTAGACTCCAACTTGACTTTATTCAGTTGCCCACTTGTCGAGGAATGAAATACTTACTTGTCATTGTCTGCCTGTTTTCAAAATGGGTGGAAGCTTACCCTGCACATAGAAATGATAGCATCACAGTAGCTAAACTATTACTTAGGGAACTTATACCTCGGTACGGTTTCCCAGTCACGATTGAATCTGACAGAGGAAGTCATTTCCAAAATGAAATAACTAAACAGATTTGTGAAGCATTCAAAATTACGCAAAAACTGCACTGTGCATATCGCCCAGAGGCTTCTGGAGTGGTGGAACAACTGAATGGCACAATTAAAGCAAGATTGGGAATAATGTGTGAATACACTCAATTGGAATGGCCTGATGCGTTGCCACTTGAGTTGATGGGACTCAGAAGTATTCCAGATCAGAACACGGGCTTGAGCCCCCATGAAATACTAATGGGAAGAGCAATGCGGCAAGCATGGGTGCCAGGACACAAACTGATAAGCATATCTGATGATTTGGTACTAGAATACTGTAAAGAGCTGGCTGACCAAATGCGTTCTATCTCTCACCAGGTTGGGGGAGACGCCGTCGCCAGGCCAATGACTCCAGCACATGACCTGAATCCAGGTGGCTGGGTCGTAATAAAGAAACATACCCGGAGAGGTTGCCTTGAACCAAGGTGGGGAAAGCCACAACAGGTGATCCTGGTAACCACCACAGCTGTGAAGTTGCACGAGTACCTCGCTGGATCCATGCCAGCCATACAAAGAAAGTGACTGAACCTGAAGAAACTGAGGCTGAAGGTTGTGCAGCTGAGGCGTCCCAAGATATCGGTCCTGAAGTAGCTGCAGAGGAACAACCGAGCTCCAGTCAAGATGATTGGATCCCAATAATCGACCTGACTACCGACCCAATACGAACCAGAAGGCAAATCCATTTAGATAGACAGTGGGATAGTGAGGACGAGACAGGTGAAGAAGTAGGTACTCAGATCATCGAAATCCAAATCAAATCTGATTCCGAGGAGGACCAGATAGGGAAAGAACAGGTAATTGACACTCCACCAAGAACACCTGAACCAGAAGAGGGACAGATAGAAACTAGGGCGGAAGTTCAGGCGGAAGAAAATCAAGAGTTCGAAGAGCTTGAACAGTAACAGATAGGACTAGACAATTGTGTTCAGGAAGAAGAAATCGAAACAGATCAAAGCCGAACTCAGCATATACCTGAACAAGGCCAGTTTAGAGACCAGGCAGAAGAAACCGATGAAAGACCTGGACCTAGTCAGTTAGGGAGCAATACTGAAGACGAACTTGATCCCAATGTGCAACAACTGAACGAAAACAAAAGACTGTTTGAGGAGAGCCACGACACAGTGCCAGTTAAGAGACTCAGAAAAGGTGACTCAGTGCCTAGATTTGTGAAAAGATTGAGATTGCGACTAAAGAAAATAAACGAAGAGCCTGAACAGATAAATGAGGTCTCAAGTCAAACTGACCCAGCTGTGACAAGACCAAAGAGAAGAAGTGCTCGTATAAAGAAACTGAATAACAAGTACCCGAATCCTGAGTAGACTTACTTTGTACTGGAAGAATTTGAAAATTTGGAATTAAGTGACGAAAGTGATGAAGAATTGATTACTGACCAGGCCGAAGAAGAAGCAAAACCAACCTGAAAAGTTGCTCGAGTAAGCAAACTGTGCAGAGTTACAAAGAGGGGTTGAAGCTTCTTTTAAGCCAACATTTCCTATTTCAACACTAGAATGGCTGCTAAACTAGCTCTTCCCAAAACATATGTTGTAGATGCCTAAAGGCGTGGAGATACTCCTCCGGGAGTCAAAGCCAGCGCGATACAAACCTGCAAATAAATAAATAAATAAAATAAAAATGTCTGATTCCTCTGTGAATGGGAGACCGAGACGAAGTTGTTTAAAAACATGCTGCCAAGTAGGTTTATGTAGTGTAGCAATAGTACTGATACTTTGGATAGGACTAACAATAGTTATTCCTTCTATGATGTGTAAAGATCCGAATCTGACCCAAATAATCACCTGCCTGAAGACACTGTAGAATCACACACTAGAAATACACCACAAAGAGTAGATACACTAGACAAGCCACTTAGCCTTAAGCAAACAGGACTAAATTTAGAAGCACCAGATGAGGAAGGATTACATTTCAATAAGATCAAGAACAAAACTCATTTAAATGTTTTCGCAAACCTGTTGGTACATTATGTAGAAGCTATGGAAATAGAGGACTGTTATGTCTGCATGAAGCTACCCACTTCAGAAGCTGAAGGTGTGACATATCACCACTTGCCCTTAACCTATGGAATTTCCTGTAGTATACTGACTAGTTTATTTTATAAAAGAGGACCTTTACAGTATTATTATTCAAATGTTGATGTGACATTTTCTGAACTGCGTGTCCGAAGAAACCTGAACCCTGTACATACAACTAGAGATGTAGCAAAATACATGAGTGATTATTTTCTAACTGTAGGTAAAATAAATATAGATGACGCACATAAAGATAACTTAACCTGTTCATTACACGAAAAAGAGAAAATGTTTCTGAATATGGTAGAGAAAAGAAGAGAAAGTTTCCAAAAGAAAGCAAAGGACAAAAATCAGAAAATTCCTAAATGGGCTGAAAGCATAGAGTGCACCTCAAATGGTAGGGCTAATGCTGCAATGTTGCTGGATTTCGAAAAGAAAGGGAAACTTTGTCTTCACTGAGAAAGAACTAGTTATTATAACAATATATTCATTGGTTTCAGTGAATGCGAACACAATTACAAGGTAATTGGGGGTTGGGGTTTCAAAAATGGGTCAGAGCCTGTGTTTCCTGGAATTTATTATATATGTGGGAACAAGGCTTACTTCAAATTGCCCGACCATTGGTACGGAAGCTGTTATTTTGGTATTGTCTTCCCAAAGATATACCATGTGGGGAAAATCACTGGAAGCACTGAAAAGACTAATGAATTAGTACGCACCAAAAGAGAAAGTGTTGGTGAAAGAGTAGGTGATATTTTTAGTGCAATGATACTTACAGTGGGAGTGGCTCTGAACACACACAGAATTTGCAAATTATCAACAGTAGTGGATCGGTTATCTACTGGCACTGCTGGAGGTTTCCTGATGGTCAATACCGAAATGGTTGCGATCAGATCAATGGTTTTACAAAACAGACTTGCTCTTGATACATTATTGGCAAAAGAGGGCGGAGTCTGCAGAATGTTGAAAGCGCAACATTGTTGCACTTGCATACCTGAGAAAAGTGTGGAAATCAAAGGGTATGTGAGGAACATTACAAATTTGGAAAAAGAGCTCAAACCACTTGAGGTTGACAGTTCATGGAAGAGACTGACTGATGGTCTCTCTGCTGTAGGTCATTGGTTTTCTAACCTAGGTAAAAGTCTTTTGAGTAAAGTACTGATGCCAATTGCGGGAATAGGACTAGTAGAATTAATCATAATAATTTGTTGCAAATGCCGAAAACACCAAAAGAAATACACTGTGAACAAAAGAGGAGTGAAAAGAAATGTTGATGAGCTTGACTTAGAGGAACTAAATAATCAGATTTATAAATGGGTGAAAAATTCTCACCCTAATAAAGAGACTGAGAAAAAGCTGAATAGAATGTTTGAAGAGATTGAACTGGGGAAAATGTGAAAAAGTTGGCATCTGGTTCCATTAATTTGTGATGATATAAAATATCATCAAAGAGGGGATTGATGGAGCAAGGATTCGCATGTACAGCGACTTGCTCGAACTCATGAACCTCGAATAACCCTAATAGTATTAATCAGCTTGTTTGTCTTACTAGGTTTCAGGTTTCAGGTTTTATAGTCTTTATTTCGATTTAAAAAAAATCATAAAAGACACATTGTAACATATTTTAAAAAATTCCAAAATTTTCAGATAGACTTAACAGTATACATTTGAAATAATTATAATTTAAAAATACCCCAACATCAACTTAATACAATAACTAGACGGAGTAAGAAGGGCTAATCAAAACAAAACAAAACAAAATAAGACCACATTTAAAAAAATAAAAAAAATAAAAAACTTTTTTCTCTTTTTTTTTTTTCTTCCTTCTTTTTCCCCTTCCTTTCTCTAAAATATTATTTTACTACATAGAATACAAAGACACCCTGTCCAAAGCGTCATAAATTTATAAAATGCAAGGCATTTAAGAAATTCAATTAAACAAAACCATTCCTAATACAGGATACATAGTACATTGTTATTCTATGTTGAAGAGGGAGGAAAACAGTTGATCTTAAAGTGGGGGCAGCGGAGGCTCTAACAGAAAATGTGTCTACTTTTTTGACCTGATAATCCAAGCCCACCCTAGGAATTTGGCTAGGCTCACCACAATCACCTCAGAGGTGTTGGTTCTTAAAACCCAAATAGCCTCTGCAGACTTTCTAAAAGGGAGGCGCTGAAACAGAGGTTTTAGCCATTTAGTTCGCGGTGCTTTGTAGTTGGGGCAGGCAAACAAAAAATGGCCCTCGGTTTCCTTGTGACATGGACACCATCTACAAAATTCAGTAGCACCATTAGTCCACTTATTTGTGAAGGTGTTTAGTGGCAAAGCTCCTACCCGAAACTGATGGTAGAGTTTCTTATCCAGCGATTTGGTAATAACATCCCAATATGACTCACGGGAGGGATCCAACTTGAAGGTCAGAAACCTTCCCGTGAGACTAGTGGAGCTGGAGACTGAAACACGTATTTGGCGTAGCGAAGCCCAATACAATGCCTTAAATTCCGGTTTAGAGGGAAAAGCGCTAGTGCTAGGAGATATCCACAACTGTTCGAGCCCCATATCTACTAGAATGTTTTTTACCATTAGAAGCCAAGGGATTCTCCCAGAGCCCCCGATTGACCTGACCTCAGCCAGTTCCTTAGCGAAAAGGGTGAGATCGGGGGAGGTCCATATGCATCTCCAGAAAGCCCCATATGCGTCTCCAGACTAAATTATCCCCTTATTCTGACATTTGGGGTGTTCCAGAGAAGCTTGCCTATGTGTTTACTAATCGTAATACGCTTGCTATTAAGATGGCTGCTGCTACGCGGGAATTTCTTCTGCGCATGCGTTGGTCACACCCATGTGACGTGACGTACTCGCAGTTCTGGTGGGAAAACTTTTGCACTTGCGCAGTAGATATAAAATGGCTGCTTTGTGTTCTCACATGTCTGAAGCTTGCAGCGATGCTTTTGCTACACTGTCGTTTTGCATTAACCGCTTATGCTATAGTTATATTAAAGTAATGGGAATAGAGTAGGGATTCATGGTATACAGTGCATTCATTTTTTCTGTGTTTTAAAACTGTTTCTATTTACTTTTCATGTATCGTAAATCCTTGGGCATGAGGGACGGGAATGCGCCATGTTGACAAACCCTTCTGCGCATGACAGTCTTCCGCCAGAGGATGAACTCTGTGACATTGAACCTGCGCCAACCCAGAGGTCTCAGCCAAGATGCGCCTGGGAAGATGCACCTTCGCCTAGAAGAAGAAGCTGAAATGTACTAAATGTATCACAATGTATTATTTAATAGATTCACCATTGTTACGTGTAAAAGACATGTCATGGGAACCCAAAATTCAATGGGCGGGTATGAAAGATTCAAATGAGGGGCTTGAGAAAGTCAAATCCTTGGAGGTGTGACGACCTGTCCTTTCTTTTGTCCAATCGAAATTGGGGATCCTTACACTTGCAACATTTGTGGCGTGGTACACTGACCCAAAAACAGTATAACTGGCCTAGCTTAGCTGGAGAAATTGTCCGACTTGTCCGAATAGCTGACCTGTCACTGACCCAACGCACTCAATAGCTGATCGAGAAACAGAGGTGCTGCGAAGCACTCTGTCAGACAGACTCACAGACCCATTCGGGGTTTTGAGAACCTTAAGTGCTGACGAAGCACTTTGCTGGGGAATTCGATAACCCAATCGGGGTTCTGACTGATAGCTGCAGAGAGGGTGTAGCGCAGGCGTTGCAACTGAACTGCGGGTGCTGGTCTTACCTTGCTGGTCCTGTCCTGATCCTAATCTGGTTTTCCTGTCCTGGGTTTCCATTTTGCACCTGCTGGCCTACTGGCGACTGTCTTTCCTTGGGTTCCTACTGTCCTTAACTGACCCGTGGCCAGGGTTGGTCTCCACACTGTTCTAGGTAAATATAAATCTGTGTGGGAAATACACTTACGTTCTTTTCCTTTGCTCTCTGAAACTGCTAAAGTCTTATTTGCGCATTTGTTCCTTTTCTTACCCTCCCTGTGCTGACCAATAATAAAGTTTTACACTTTTGCTGTTTTATTAGAATGTTCCATTTTCTTCCCATCCTTTATTTCAATTGTGAAATACTGCTTATGAAATATAGATGTTCCCTTTCTTTACCCGTCCTTTTAGCCGAATTAGAGTGATTGCTCTGAATCATTAGCTTGTTCCATTTTTACCTTCCCTATAGCTACATGGTATCTTCAAATTTCTGTAGTACAAATTAAAATTCTTTTTCTTAACCCACCTTCGAGGGGTACTCAAACTGTGACATTCTAGCATGTTCCTTATCTTTCCCGTCCATTAGAGACACCATACCAAGTCTGATTTCTGAAATATTTACTAGCATGTTCCTTGTTCTTACCTTCCCTTTATTGTTCTAAATGGTTGGCCTTATTGTATTTTTACACAGATATACACTTTTTATGATCTTGGTTATTGACAGCTTACTCACTGTTAACTTCTTGCTTGCTGATATTGAAGAAGACTAGATAAAGGTTTTCAAAACTTCCTGAGTCTGTGGTTATTATAAGGAGTGCAAATATAAAAATGTTATTGTATTCCTGTGACTGCTTATCTTTTACAGCTAGCTCCCTGATCCATTGTGATCATAGGTACCCGTGACAAGGATTGGTGAGTCGGGTACACTGAAAATAAATAGGAATGAACTGGGTTACTGGTAGTAGAGTGTAGGTTACCCGATTATATTTAGTTTGGTGTATTAAAATTATTGGGCCCAAGTGTGCATATGGTAAAAGTATTAGTCGGGTGACCTGCGCGCTCTATCAGTGGTAATCTTAAAAATTTATCCAAATGACTATGAGAGTTTGACCTGGTAAATGCTAGGAGGTTGCTCAATTCTGAGTAAATAGGTTATTACTTAGCATCTCATGGATCCTGTGTACAGATTCATAAGGTCTTTTTAGACTACACTCTGAAGCACTCATTAGTGGATGTTGATCACTAAGTTATTACACTCTACAATGATGGCCCAGGGATGCCTCCTCTTCAGTGGGAGGGAACAAGTACCCACAGAAACATGTTCCAGGAGGCTGAATGACCCTTTCGCTAAACCAGGTTCTGAAAGTGGTGATGGTGAAGCAAATTAAGGAATTCCTCCACTATAAAATACAGGAGCTATCAACCTGAGTTTGTCATGGGGAACCAATAGGGCAGTGGTAAGAGAGGACTTTATAGCCAATTGGACATGCTTGCTGAACATTTGGGAGGAGGTGAGGTTGAAACTTCAGCAAGAGTTGGGCATATCCAAAATCCCTCTCACAATGGCATGGGAACAGGGTGTTGGTCATTTGAGGTCCAAGTGGAATTTTAGACCTCTATAAGTTGGAGTATGCCCCCACTAAGATCTATCAAACTTTTTATGAGGGTGCAATAACACTGGTAGACTTTTAGTCTCCAGGCTAAAGGCACAACAGGTGAAGTCATAATTTGCTCTATCAAAGATAGCGGGGGCTAAGCTGACTAGATCATTTGTATGATGAAGAGCAGGTTAACCCAAACTTGGTTGAGGCATATATTGGCAGGGCCAACATGGAAATGCTGTCCCCTTCACAAATCGAAAACCTTGCACAGCCATTGTGAAGGAAGAAGACCTTCAGGCCTCATGTGGTTACTTTTATGAGTAGACTTTTTAATTCCTGCACCACTTTGGAGAGAGTCCTCTAAGGGAGGATATCAGAGCTGCCTGAGCCGGAAAAAGACTGAGGGCCAGATTCCGATCTTGTAAGGAAAGCATCCCGACCGATTCGGATCTGGAATGCTTTCCATACGATTCGGAGAGCTGGAGTCCGACCAAGCGAGTTTGATGCATCCGTACACGTATGGACTCGGTTCGCTCAGACTCCCATTGAACTCTATAGGAGCCTGTATACTAGACGCGTACACAGGCTCCCACAGCAAAAAGGGATGGTTGAGGAAAACCGTACACCCTGTGGCGGGCACCCCATGGTGCCTGCCACACTGTGCATGCTTGGATCTGGGGGACCCATGGGCACCCTCACGGGTGCGATTAGGAGGGCTCCAGGTGAAGGGGGGCCTGCTAAGGGCCCCCAAAGAACAATTCCGTAAGCCTTTTTGATCCGGACATACCGTATTGTGAAGGCTGTCCGAATCGTTAATCGAAGTTGCTCGCTCCTAAACACAGTCCATAGAGCTGTACGAATCGTCTTCGCACAAATCGTACAGACTGGATCAGGTTCGTAAACAATTCGGTCAACGCGGATGCGATATTCACATTGTACTTGGTTTTTCGGAATAGGGGACAATTTGGTCGGGAAAAAGGGCTCTGTAGCGGTTTAGGCAATTCCGTACACGATTTGTACTCCTTCCTTACAAGATCGTAATCGGGGCCTCAGAAGGGTGAGGGTTGTACAGACCCATTTCCCTGTTAAACACAGCCCTTAAGATATTTTCCATGTTTCTGGGTCTGAGACTTGATGGTGTGTTTCTGCAGTAGATCCAATAACATAAGTCAGTCTTTGTCAGGAGGCGTTGTGTTGGGCAAAGAAGGGCTTGCATATGACAGAGGTGGCTCCAAACTCAAGTGGTAGATGACGCTACACTCCCTTGACCTGAAAAAGCATTTGATATCATGGAGTGGACTTTCTTAAGAGTGGTGATGGAGGAAAGGGTTTGAGGCAGCCCCTTGTGAAAATGGTTTTGGCCAAGTATGTGGCACTAGTGGAGATGATAAGAATCAACAGTTTGAATTCCCGGGGGGAGGATCAGGTAGGAGATAAAGGGCTGTTCCTTATTGCGTCCATTATTTGCTCCAGATGGAGCCACTGGATCAAGGATTCACAACTATGAGATGATCATGAGGCTTCGGTTAGTGGTGTATGAGTTTAAGATGACAATGTTGCAAGATGGTATTTTGTTACCTGTCTAACCTAGAGGCTTATCTTGTAGCTTTGCTACATGAGTTGGACCAGTTTCAGAGGAGGTCATAGAATAAGATAAATCTGCAAAAGACAGAACCTTTGAGTTTCACTATCTCCTGAGTATGCTTTGCCATTTCCAACAAGCTTTAAACGTTCCCCATTAGATGGTTTGCAACCCTATATGGGTATTACTCTCATCCCAATAATTTAGGGTTTTTTGCTGCGAATTTTTGAGTCTGAATTGTGAAATCTGTGTATAGAGTCAGCTAAGGTGACAATATGACCCTAGGTGCTCTTTCTTTTCTAGGCCCCACCAGTCAATGTGTCCTGTAGAGTTTTGGAAGGGATACAGTGCTTTCTGCCAACTTCATAGGGATAGGAAGGCTATGAGAATTGGTCTTGTGCATGTCTTCCGATCTCCTAAGACTGGAGGGCTGGACAGCACAGATTTTGCATTCTATTATAGAATGGTCAGCTGAGATTTCTGAAGGTCTGTCAAGTAAAGAAACAGGGAGCATTGATGCTATGTGGGCTATACACTGGCCGGATGAACATTGAGGTAACTCCTGTGAAGTTATATACAGCAAACAGTTTTAAAATCTGATGCTTTAAACTAAATTCTGAGAGTCTGGGATGTTGTCAGCATCAAGAGAAGCATGACGAGTTATGCATTCCTTTTTATGTCCCTTTTTGGGAACTTGGATTTTCAGGTGAGAATTGATAGAGAAGCATTCTGACAGTGGCTAGTGATTAACTACATGAAACTCGGTGATCAATTTGGCAAAGAGACATTTAGATCCTCTAAACACATCAAATAAGTCATTGACTTAGGAGAAAGTGAGAGATATCACTACACAACAGAATGCAGCACACATAGAGAGAGGAAAAAACAAGGAGAAATAAAGTTATGTCTCCTTGTTATACCTCACCTTGGGAGGTGTCAGATTTTGGTGCATCCCCAGGTTTGTAAGATCTTGTCAATCTGGGGAAGCGTCAAAATCCATGGGTGTTGCGTGGGAACACCCACCGCAACACCCATGGAACGCCTCCCAAGCGCAGAGTAAAGCAATGTAGGGATTTGCTCTGCCTTGCCTTATCTATGAGGCCATTCACCGTCATGCAAAGTGGCTTTGCATGACCTCATAGATACGATTTCAAGGTCTGCGCTGCCAAGCGTCCCAAAAAGTGACGCTCCAGTGGCGCAAGGGGCTCATAAATATGCCCTCAGATAGCAGATCGATTCTTGGCGTACAAGGCAGATAGAGAATCAACTCTAACAATGTGTCAATAATTCAACTTGTAGGGGAAGAGTTAATGCAAGGTCATGCTCTCAGCATAAATTTGGTGTTCTAACTTCTTCCTGCTTAACTATCGCCACAAAATTCCTTAATGTTTAACTGCAGAGTGGAAATCTTGCGTACCCATCGATCGGGGGAGTCCCCACAGGCACAACACGATACCAATGGGTTTCTTAATGTTTTTTAATTTTTCAAAATAAATTTCAATCATCGAGTTCATCTGTACAACATTTCTTCATGTTTATTATTTCTTCCAAATAATTTTTCATCTTCTTAATTTCATCATGCGTCTACATGCGCATACATGTTTATATACACTCCTTGTTCCGATGCATTTTGTGTACCAGACAAAAAACTATTTGTCACTACCTGAGGGGACCTATCATGTATCTAATAAGTATTCATCCTCCATCTACAGGATCCATTTGTTTAATTTTAAAGTAGTCATAAAACACTTGACACATTTGAAAACCTAGTCAAAAATGATCTATCCAAATTAAACTTTTCCAAAGGATCACGCAAAAGCAACCTCACAAAACAGAAATAGGAATATTGAAGAACTTACGAATAATCCGAAGATCACATGCCAGAAGGCAGATAAAGGAGGCGCTATAGTGGTACTAAACACTATGCATTATGAAAATGAAGTGGATAAATACCTGTCCGACCAAACGATATACATGAAATTGCCAATGAATCCAACTGACAACTTCACTGAGCTACTAAACACCATTGTCACCAAGCGTTATGAAAATGGCGTTATTAATGAGAAAACTAAAAAACTCCTGCTACAAGACAATCCTAAGAGTCCTAGAATATATATGGTTTCTAAAATTCACAAGAGCCTCCAAAATCATCCCTTCCGTCTGATAGTCTCGACATCGGTCAATTCTTGGACAAGTACTTACAACCAAGTGTAATGAAGATGCAAACATATGTGAAAGATACAATAGAGTTTCTAAATAAATTACAACAAGTAAAATTGAATACTAATGAAGAAATACTGTTATGCACCATGGACGTACAATCCTTATAACATCAATACCCCACCAACTGGGCATAGAACCAATAGAACCGACGGGTACGCAAGATTTGCATATTATCCAGTGTATGAGCTTGGAATACACACCCACAGTGCACACTAAACTGTAAAAACTATCAGCAAACTTAAGGCTGTGCGTGAACCACTAATATTATTGTTATTTTGATTATTTTAATTTTATTTTAACTGCAGAGTGGCACAGGATTCCATCCTGCTTAATTGTTTTCTCACCAGAGAATGCCTGGCAATTCTTTTCTGCAATAAAACGTCAGCACAGCAGGTATCTTCTATCTCATGCAACGTATTCTTAGACAGAAGGCATACCAGGCCCAATAACTCCTGCTCTAAGCCCAGTGAGTTTGAAGATAAAGATGCCTTGTTGTTTGCATAATACAATATATGATATTTCTCTTTTTTTATATTTTTTATATAAACAACGCCAATAGAGTAAAAAATAATCAGTTATAAACGGAGAAACAGTTACAAACAGGGAATAAGAAAATTAATGCAAAAAAGAAACAACAAAACAAACGGGTAGTAAAATATTACCTATACACTAAGAAGAAAGGAAAACAGAAACAAGAAAATAAAAATCTGCAGAAGAATATACGTTTAAGGGATATGAGAAACAAGACATATGGACGAATAGTTAGAATCATATACTATCAGTAATAAACAACGCAAATAAAATTTTGAACATTCAATTCGTGATTACTGCTGCGCTCCACGCTGTGATTGGGGACCAAATCTTTTCACCTCGTCTTTTAGACTTCAGACCCCTGGTGGCATATATTGCTGTCTCATGATTATATACGCTCAGAAAGCGGGCTAGCCACATTTGAAAGCTGGGAGGATCGCCATCTTTCCATCGTGCGGCCAGTATGATTCTGTATACCGCGGTTCCAATAAAAAGAATAGCTCCCTCATTTGGATTTAGATTTAGCGTGCTATCGTACCCCAGCATGTAGATAGTGGGGGACTCGGGTAATTCCCGCCCAAAGACCTCCACCCAAAATTTCCATATCATTTTCTTAAATAGTGTCAACTTGTCGCAGTCATAGAACAAATGCAGTAGCGTGGCAGGGCCACAATTACACCTAGGGCATTGGTCGTTAGCTCTTTTCCCCCATGGATGCAATTTAGCTGGATAAAGTAAAGGTTGTATATTGTTTTGTAGAGTTGTGCTTTTAAATTGGAGGAGAGTAGTAATTGTGAAGTCAAAGCTAACATTTTGTCAATGTCGACGTCTGGATTATCAAGTTTTATTTGCCCATAAAATTTCGGTATGTTCTATGTCATCAGGTGATTTTTCATGGAGGAAGGTGTATATTGTACCAATTCTGGTGGAGGGCCTGATAATACTTTCGATAAGAGGTACTCTATCCCAGCTGATACCGGACATCTTGGAGTTAACAATAGTATTGATTTGATAGAATTTAAGATAGTCCGTCACAGGTATATTAAATTGATTTTGAAGGCTAGTAAAACTTGCCTTCCTTTCTGTGCCTAGGAAATCGAAAAGGGAGATGATTCCCCGTCCTTCCCAGCTAGCAGAAATCATAGCGTTTACATTTTGCAGAAGCAGAGATGAATGCCAGAGTGGAGTATAGCGACATAATTTAGGGATTTGCATAAGTTTTGTGATTTTAGACCAGATTTTCCCATGCACTAATGATAACTTTAAATGTAACTTTTTTTTAAATAACTAGGTTCCAATTGTCTTAAGAGTAGTCCTCTAGCTTTATCACCAAGGGCTAGTTCATATATTGATGGTGTGCCAAATTCTCCTACATTACGTGCTGGGTTTATAAGTGGTGCGAATTATTGCAGAAAGGCTGCCCAGAAATATAGGAGTAGCTGTGGGATTGTGAGCCTCCCTATATCCTGTGGTAGGGATAGGAATTTAAGCGATCTTCTAATCTTGCCGTATTGCCAAACACATTGGGAAATCTGGGAGTCAAGGACTTTGATGAAGTTGTCTTCGACTAAACAAAGGAATTGCTCGAAATAGATACAGTACCTTAGGGAAAATATTCATTTTAACATAATTCCCCCTCCCTATAATAGACAGATGAAGACTATTTACTCTGGTTAAGTCTTGTTTGAATGAGTTGATAAGAGGTTCATAGTTTATTTTTGTTATATTTTGAACCTCAGCGGTTATGCAAACCCCTAGATATGTGGCTTTTTTTGTTCTTCTGGTGTCCATAAAGAGTGTGTTTTCCGTACATAATATAACGGTTTTACCTCTATTGAGGGAGTATCCGGAATGGCACCCGAACAAATGCGTGATTGCCTCGATCTCAATTATAGCTACATCGGGGTCGGGTGTTAGAATTGCGAGTCATCGGCGTAAGCTAAAACTTTGGTTTCGAATACTCCTGTCATCACTGGTTTAATTCTGCTGTTATCTAGGAGATTTAGTATCAAAGGATTGATGTAAAGGGCAAACAAGATTGGGGAGCACGGGCAGCCCTGCCTGGTTCTTCTTGATATATTAATACTTCCCGATTTGCACCCCATAATTAGGAGTTTAGCCTTTGGGTCAATATACATAGCTTTAACAGATTTAATAAAACTACGCCCAAAGTTAATATGTTCTAAAATAGCCCACATGAATTCCCACGATACTCGATCGAATGCCTTCTCCGCATCGAGAAGATCATTGACATCTGGCCGCCCGTCACCGACATAATATTGAATAGTGAAATTACTCTGCGGATATGATCAGTAGTACCCTTCCCCGGGATAAAAACGTGTTGCCACGGGCTGACCAGAAGTGCAATGACCCCCCTGAGCCGGTTGGCCAAAATTTTTGCGTAAAGTTTAGAATCGGAGTTTATCAGTGAGATTGGACGGTATGATGAAGGGGAGTCGGAGGGTTTACCCTTTTTGGGGAAAATAATGATGTTAGTGTCTTTCCACGATTCGGGTGTAATGCCATTCCACTGTATCCCTTGAAATAAATCTAGTAACCGTGGTAGTATACATTTACCTAGAATTTTGTATAGTTCCAGCGGGATCTTGTCGGGGCCTGCCGCTTTAACTGAAGCTAGTTCTGCAAGTGCGAGTTTAATCTCTGCTAGTGAAATCTCTTTATCAAGATCGTTCTTAGTGGTATTATCAAGGCTATTATCTGTGCATGTTAAAAAATCGTTTAGAAATTTCTTCGTCTCTTCACTGTTGGGAGCAATATCGTTCTGATATAGGTTCTGATAATAGTGTTGAAAAACATCCACTATATCCTTTATTTGTGTGTATTCTTGATCATTTACCTTTATTAAAGAGATTGTATTTTAGGAGGCC
Source organism: Lissotriton helveticus (assembly GCF_964261635.1). Lineage (NCBI taxonomy): Eukaryota > Metazoa > Chordata > Amphibia > Caudata > Salamandridae > Lissotriton > Lissotriton helveticus. The sequence goes on from NC_136063.1 coordinate 1,255,517,146, forward strand.
TTCTGTCTCGTTCGTAGTGCTAATTATTTGCCGACCCTTTCTCCATTTTCCTAGAAGTTTCTATGGTGTGCTCTAAGAGTTTCGGCAGATTTCTGAGTAAGTCCCTTGTTTAGATTAGTTTTGAGAATTAAAATCTGGCGAAGTAAGTTTGTCCCATCTGCCCTATGTGCAATTAGTGTTGTGTGTGCCGCTTCTAATCTAGCTAGCTCCCCTACTTTTTTGTTAAACTCCGAAGTATGTTGCTTCTTAATTCTGGCTACATAGCTAAGGGTTTCTCCCCTAAGAGCAGCTTTAAAACAGTGCCAAACAACATTTCTGGGTGCGCTATATCAGTTCGTATCAAAGTAATCTTGAGACCATTTCTTAATAAGGTTAATATAGTCATTATTTACCAACAATTTCCTATCAAATGTCCAGGTAGATGGTTTCCTAGTAGTGCAGTTTAGGTTGATAGTGAGAGCCAGTGCGTTATGGTCAGAGATTAGCTTGGGGTGTTTGATAATAGTTGCTAAGCCCGAGATATCTCGGTTGTAAAAATAGAGTAGATTCTGGTGTATTTATTGTGGGGGTGTGAAAAAAATGTGCAGCCTGGATCCCCCTTATGTTTAAGGGACCAGATATCAACTAGGTTATGGCTGGTTGTAAGTGAGCTGATTGCCTTGAATACTCTAGGTTTTCGAACGATATAATTATGTTTGGTTATATCATTGCAGGTGGAGTCAAGTGCAATATTAAAATCTCCGGCAAATATGAGTGGTCCTGACCATCCAGCCAATTCCAATTCTAGAATCTCAAATATCAAGGGATCGTCTAGGTTTGAGCCATATACTGAGCACAGGCTTAGTCCAAGAGTGAGCTCTACTATGACCCATCTACCTTGTTGGTCTACAGCTTGGCGGATAGGCTTCCCTAAGTGGTTTTCACCTAGTATGGCTACCCCACGGGTATTTGTTGTTTGGGTTGTGGTTGCCAGAACATTGTACCCCTGAATTTTAATTAAGTTTCTCTTTTCCCAAGGTAGATGGGTTTCTTGAAGACAAATAATGTCAGACGAATTCCGCTTAATTATCTCAATCAACCGCTCCTGCTTATCTCTATCATGTAGCCCTGCTACATTCCAGCTACAAATAGTTATCCTCCCCATAAGGCTAAGTAGTTTGCACACTTCAATCTGTCAGTGTGTGTGAAAATTTCATTCAATAGAATACCTGCGCCCAAAACTCTTGAGCTCGTGTTTGCGTTACAAAGTGTATTATTGTGGTTTTTCAGATTAGATATTCTCAGTACTCTAATTTTTTGGTATGGAGTTGTTTGCGTTTTCAGTGTTGTGTTCCCCTTCCCACTCCCCCCCTTGCTCTGCCCACCGATTCCCTCCCCCCCTGCTCCCAAATTAAGGCAAAAAGACTCCATCGGAGTCTAAAGGTGATGGGGGTGCAACACGAAATCAGGTCCTAACCATTATGCAAGAAATATAAGAAATATAAAAAAGAAAGAGAAAGATGAGAGAGAGCACACTCGTGGAGTTAATACCATAAGCAGTAGTAAGTAGTAGGTAATACCAACACCTCGTGTAATGCCATAGGTTAAGTGCCCTTCCACCCCCACACTCCCACACAATATTAATGCCAGCGGACAGCGTCAATAAAGTTCAACAATTACAAGGCCGTTAGGCTGAAGTTACATCAGTTCGTGACTCTTTCTAGTTTTGGAAAAGTATTTTCATTTTTTTTCCTCACTGAATGTTTTTAGACGTTTTGTTCTTTTTTTTCCACCCTTCCCCCCACCCCTTTTTTCCTTTTTCCTCCATTCTCATTAGAGTCCTTCTGGATTATTTTGGGTATGGGCCTTACGTTAGTGATTAGAGCGATCATCTCGCCATTTCCCGAGTTGTTGGATTATTTTAGGCCATCAAGGTATTCTTTGGCTACAATCTCAGAAACAAAAAATTTGGTCTGCCTCCCATAGATAACCTTGAGCCTCGCTGGGTTGTTGAGATAGACAGTCGCTTTTTTGTCCTGGAAAGGTTTTATAAGCTGGCGCAGCCTTCATCTTCTTTCCACGGTGGTATGGCAGAAATCAGGACGTGAAAGTATGTAATACCTTTGGAGGTGCGTTTTGCTTCGAGCCTGGCCTTCTCGAAAACAGCTTGCCTAAGCCAAAAATTTCCAAAGTATACTAGAATAGCCCTCGGGTATGCTCCAGGTTTCGCGTTTTTTTTTATAGAGAAAATGGCATACGGATTTCAATGTCCCAATTCCAGGTGGAGAGCTCAGGCAGGGAGTCACGGAAGAGTTTTATCATGAAGGTACGGGTGTCCTCACCCTCGATATTTTCAGGAACCCCCAAAATGCGCAAGTTGTTTTTGCGCTGGCGGTTTTCGAAATCTTCAAATTTCCATCTGATGTCTCCTAGCTGTGCTTCATTTGACTCGACCCGCTCCTGGTTTGCAACAATTTCAGCCTCATAGCAAGAGTTCTGGCCTCAACCTCAGTCAGTCGATCCCCAAAAGAGCTGCACGTTTTTACCAGCTTGCGCACTACTCCTTGTACTTTACGAAGTGCTGCTTGTGCCCTACGCCCATCTTGCGAGGTCTCTTCGCGATGTGCAGCTATCGCCTGTAAAACTGCGTCTATGTAAGCAGGTGCCGGAGTTACTGGAATTACTGGACTTGCTGGGATTGCTTCAATTAGCTGTTCAGTATGGGTATGGTCCCAATCCAGGCCTGCTCCATGAGACTTCTTGCCCTGCTTAATAGCAGTTTTTTGTTTTGATTTGACGGTAAGGGGTTCCACTAACCCGTCGGTCAAACTGTCAGATTCATCAGTTAAGTATGAAGCCGAAGAGTCACCCCACTCCTCCTCCAGCTCTGCCTCATCGGAAAAGGAAAAAAGTCACTGGCTTCTTTCTCAGAGTCAATATGTATAGTATTGGTGTTGTCGGGATTAACCGGATTACCCGGAGTATTAGTCGATGTGCCGCCCCCTGTATTGATCAAATTCTCGTCATTGATTAAGTCCTGACTGGGGTTAGTGATTGTCGGCTCAGGCTGATTGGAAATGTCTTGTTCACTAAGTCTGAGTCTAGGAACACCCTGATGGGTTGTCTGACCTTTAGGGAAACCACTCCTTTCAACTACATTAGTGATCACATTCAAGCCAGGATCTCCCTCTATTGTAAGCGGCATCGCAATGTCATATATTTCAACAATATTGCTATCTGTACTAAGATTTGTGGCAGTGCTCACCTCGGAGATTGGTGTACCAGAATATGATGTAATTGAGGAGCCAGCAGGAATATCGGTGTCTCCGGAGCCCTCTACGCAGCCTTCGGTGGTTTTGTTCCCCTCTGTCATTATTTGCGTGTCTGGGGCAGCTGAGAGACTGGTTGCTAGGCTGTTCGAGCTGTTCAGGCTGTCAGCGAGTAGGGGGTGATGCTTCCTCTACCTGCCCTGAAAGCATATTGGAGCCTCTCCGCATGAGATCCACTACGACCGGTCCCGAGGCTTCCTTCCGCATATCATTCTTGCGGGTCACGGGCCCCGGCTTGGGAGAATCAAGTGCTGCAGATGCCGCGTCGGTCCGCTTGGGTCGTGTAGGTTTTTCCGCTTTCTCCGCCTTCTCCTTTGAGGCCGCCAGTCTCTCTGCCCCACGGCATCCTCCTGCCTCACGGCCCTCGCACGAGCGGCTGCCGATAGGGGAGGTGGAGCAGTGATCTTGGAAGCCATCTCGGTGGAGTCTAGCGTTCCTGTCTCGCTGGTCTCTGTGAACACTGTGCGGTGAGTACGGCAGGAGCTGCAAACCGGTTTGAATGATACAGACGGCAAGTTTAGCAAAATGAGTTTTAGAACTGCCCAGCCGATATCATAGGTTGCTTGGTGTGTAGAGGGGTGAAGATCCATTCGTCCGGGCTAGGCTTATAGTGTTTGTCCTGTGTACCTTTTCATGGCTGTTCGGATATTTGATCACTCGATCGCTCTATCCTCCGGTCCCCCGATCGTCTTCCTGGAGAGCGTGTTTCTGGTATTGGTTAAGCAGGCAACTTGGTGATTAGTAATCCTCTGATCCTCCGGTCTTCCGATCTTTCCTGATCATTGCGATACTCTGCATGACAGGTCAGGAGCTTTCTCTCTGCATGACTGGTCAGGAGCCCTGATGCGTGAGCACTGCGATCCGTGTCAGATCGCCATCTTGCCTCCAGTACCTTCCTGTAATATATGATATTTCTCAACAAGGCATGCCTCACATTTCAGTTGTTGGCATGGGCTTTGTGCTGACACCCCTTGGTTGAGTAGTGTTTCATAGGATGAAAAATAAATAAATATTGAAGACGGGTATCATACAGAAAACAGGAGAATGTTTCCCAAATACTGATGGTGATCTGAACAAATTTTCGGTCCCTATAGAGACACTAAAGTATTGATTACACAGGATATCAGCTCCACAGTGTTAGGTGCCTGCCGCCTACACATCCGTTACTCAAGTGGTGTTTACAATTGAAATGCTTAGAGGACCACATTTGGAAGCACCAGTAGGTCATGTAAAACTCTGTAACAAACGGTAAACATCGTTTACCACGAAGTTTTTACAACGCGGTACCTTTAGCACGCATCCCTTACAACGCAAGTCGTTACCACGACTTGCGCTGGAGGGCGCTAAAGGATTAAAAATAGTAAATTTACTATCCCAACACCTTCCCTAGGGTCCACGGGGACTGGTGTTAGAATAGTAAATTATACTATTCGAAATCCGCACCCCCAACGCAAGTCGTGGTAACGACTTGCGTTGTAAGGGATGCGTGCTAAAGGGATGCGTTGTGACGGTACGCGTTGTACCGTCATACATCCGTAACAAACAGATATCCCTTCCGCTGCACGTCAGGTTTTGACAGAGTATTCCTTCAGCCTAACTCTGACTGAGGCTCCAAATTTCTATCAAAGTATCTCAAGTCTGTTTTCTTCAGGCTTTCGATTCATTTAATCAAAACAGAGCATGATCTTTACTAAGGGTGGGCGTCCGAATCGGCTACGCCCACGGAGTAGGCGTAGTGTTGCCTTCTAGGCATTTTCCGTAGACAGCGTAGCCGGAAACACTACGCCCACTCCGTGAGCGTAGCCGAGTCGGCCGCCACCCGCCTCCCTCCCGCCCTCCACTAGATACTTTATTTAAACATTTACACGGGTTAAAACAAGTTAAAAGCACTTACCTTGTCCGGGGCTCGTCCGGGTCTTCATCTTTGAATAGCGTCCTTTGCCTGGATACCAATGCGCATGCGCGGGCGGCCGCGCATGCGCATTTCTCCCGAGCAGAGCATAAAACCAACCCGCTCAGGCCAATCCCCATGCTGATCTCATAGTATGTGAGCAGAGTCTGGATGGGATTGGGAGGATGCTGTCCCAGGGACTGCTGAGATCAGCAGAATGGAGGACCACCGAAACGTGAGATGACCGCAGGAACAGATACATTTTCAAATTTTTTTACATTTCAAACCCCGCCCGCACCCCCCCCTCCGTTGCCCTTCCACCCCGCCACTCCATAGTGGCAGTAGCCACTGCTGTCTCTTGGGTGGGTACACATGGGAGAGAAGGAGAGAACTGTAAACCACCTGCAGTCCCATGGACTGCTTAGCTGAAAAGAAAAACTGATTCCTAAAATTGAGCAGTGGAAGGATAGAAAGAAGCCAGTCAATCAACTGTAAAGTGGCTATGCTCAAGAGAAGAGACAAAAACACAAGATAGACTACCTGAGACAAGGAAAGCCATTGAATAAGAAGCAAGTACATGAGAGTGACCATATAGCCAACAAATGGTAAGCAATGGGCATGCTGGAAGCCTTTGCACATCCTTGGTAAACCCACAATAGGTCCTGTGCAACCAGACAGCTTGCACTGCCTTGTAGGCTTGCTCGAAAAAACTATAATCCAATGCTACAAACAAAGGCTATCCAGTGCAGGGATAGATGCAACTTGATATATAAGGAACAACATCCTATGTCCCAAAGGAGCCCAGCTAGTTAAAGCTTCGGACATTTAAGTGCCTGCCGAGCTTCACTTCATCCGAAATGTACAAAGAACAAGCCAAATTAAGTTTAGCAATTAAAGCTCTTAGAAATTATATGGGACAGCTGAAAGAGATACTTTGGGTAAAATTAACAGTTGATAAGGGTGACACACCTGAGTAATGATAAAGACAGATTCTCCCAGTGCTTAATTTTAACTGGTAGTTGCAGGGGGGACCCACCAGAACTCATTTTGGGAAAAAGCACTTTTTTCCTCCTCAGACATTGACCTAGAGCAAGAGAGAGATCAACACAAAAGAAGGAAAGAAGGCGGAAGAAAAAGACAGGAAAAACTGGCAAAGAAAAAAGGTAATAAAAATAATCTGAAAGGGTTGGAAAAAAGGGGCAGGGAGTGTCTGGTGGTGGATGGGACAGAGGCATAAGGTAGAATCAAGACTTGGTATTCAGCAACTCAATTTAATAGCACCACCTGCGGCTTTCGGAGCAAAACTTTGGGCCCTGACTTATTCTTTTACAAGTTAAGCACTGGATGCTCCTAGCTATTCATGGTCTTTATAAATTCCTGCAACATGGATTGCTAACTGAACTGAAGCTGTTTTCCATTCTGATTGCTGACTGTGATGCACAAGAATCCAGTATATATAACAAGCCGCATATCTTCTAGAATATCACATGCAAAATCTGTTTTTGTCTGTATTAAATTGATCCTCCAAACATGGAGACAAGCCATTTTTTTCATCGAAAGCTACAATTGGAGTGGTAGTATAAATCAATACTTCTTCCATTTGTGGCCTGTTGGTGGCTTGTAGATGGGCTGACGGTGCTGGAATCACTTTGCATCCTTTCCACATCCCATTTCCCCATCACAGTCATTACATCACATGTCATGGTACTTCTGTCCCTGGGACTAGGAGTAATGTGGATTACCAGTAGGTAACCCAGGAATTTCTAGTTTTGGGGAAATCCGAGCTGGCATAAGCAGCCCAGCAACAAGGAATCCACCGCAGTTACTCATTTGTCATAGGAATCCACATGGGTAGAGACTAGCGGGGGAGGAGGCTGAAGGTAGTGGGGAGCAGGTAGGAGAAGAGTGTCAGGGTGGAGATTGACTCAGAAGAAAGTGATTGAAGAGGAAAGTGAGGAGGTAGTGTGTGGGTGTGGTGGCAAGTGGTGGAAGAGGATAGTGGAGAATGATGTGGAGGAGAGTGTAGGTATCTGAAAGCAGAATGATAGAGAGTGATGATGATGGATAGCAGAGAAGGCATTGAGTGGTGAAGCCTGCAACTGTTGGTGTAGAAGAGTGATGTGGTGGGCAGTGGCGAAGGTGGGGAGTGAAAGAGGCAGACTGGGGTGGAGGAGGAAAGTGGATGGGTGAAGAATGATGGAGAGTAGTAGTAGTGGAGAGTGATGGAGGTGAGGGGGGAACATCCTTTACAACGCGGATGTTACCCCGCAGTGCAGTTACAACGCGTCTTTTACAACGCAAGTTGTTACTACGACTTGCGCTGGATGGCGCTGTGGGATAAGGAATCTTGTAATTTTATATTCCAACACCTTCCCTACTGTTACGGGGACTGGTGTTGGAATATAAAATTATAAGATTCCGAAATCCGTACCCTCCAACGCAAGGGTACGGAAAACAACCGCGCTGTACTGACATACATTCGGTGAGGGGTGCTGGTGATGAACATTAGTGGATCTGAAGAGTGATGTCCGAAAGTGATACTGGGGAATTGCATTTCAAATACTTTTTACAATAACAGTCTGCTGCTATTTGAAAGTAACTAGTCCATGAACAATTAAAATTCATGTTTATCATGTCAGTAGACGTCTTCATGCAGATGTCTACTGAAGTGATCAAAAGCACACCTTTGCCATGTATAAAACAAAACAATTCACTAAATAAATATATAAATAAATAGAATTCTAGACAGGGAGAAAGCACATTTTGATTTTTGGTACCCACAGTGAGGTATTGTTTTGGATGCCCAATAAATTTCACGCATGCATGATTAAAGGTCTTAGGGCCATATTTACAATATTGATGGATCAGGGCACTGCAGCAAGTCAACTTGCTTCGCTGTCCTGGGTCACAGTAAAAGAGCAGGAAGGTACTGTATTTACCCAATAAGGCACATTCCTGTCCTTTCTCCTTGCTTTGGCGCCGTTTTGGCAGCTTAGCGCCAACGCAGGCTCCCTTGCACCATGGTGCAAGAGTGTCTGTATTTTAGGCAGGATTGTTTTTGTGCAGGAAGGGGCACTTTCCTATATAAAAACAATCAAGAGAGGCGTATTCCTCTTTCTATGTGTCTGCAGAATGCAGCACACATAGTAAGAGGGAAAAAAACACTGAGAAATAAAAATATTTCTCCTCATCATGCCTCTCCTAGGGAGGTGTAATATTTTGGCAAATTCCCAGGTTCACAAATCCTTGTAAATCTTGGACCGTGTCAAACACCATGGGAGTTGCTTGGGAACATCCACCGCAACACTCATTGAAAGCCTCAATTGTTCAAAGCAAGGCAACGCAGCGATTTGCGCTGTGTTGCCATACTCCAGATTTTTTTATCTATTCAAAGCCACGCAAAGTGGTTTTGCGTGCCTTCAGAAATCTAACTTAGAGTTTTGCGTCACGCATGTACCAAGTTGCGTTGTGCAAGCATGACACAAAGCTTTCATAAACACCCCCCTAATTTTTGTCAGTGATATTTTAGTTTGACAAGTAACTGAATCCTCTCCGGAAATATTTCGTAAAAAGTACCAGCCACGGTCGGTAGTGGGAGTACCTGCCGGGCGGTGATGTGGGGAGGGGGAGGGGCAGGGTGGGAGGTAGTAAATTATGGATTACGGAGGTTTACAGGTAAGTAAACATATAAATAAATAAAACAAATTTCGTTGCACGCACTGCATCACATTTGGGGATGCAGTGCATGCAACAAAATTCGTTTTATTTATTTATATGTTTACTTACCTGTAAACCTTCGTAACCCATAGTTTACTACCCCCCACCCTGCCCCTCCCCCTCCCCACATCACAGCCCGGCAGGTACTCCCACTACCGACCGCGGCTGACTCTTGGTACTTTACCACTGCTAACCAGTGCTAAAGTGCAAGTGCTTTCTGGGCAAATTGTATTGGTGATTGGTTTATCCATGATTGGCATATTTGATTTACTAGTAAATCCCTAGTAAAGTGCACCAGGTGTGACCAGGGCCTGTAAATCAAATGCTACCAGTGGGCCTGCTGCACTGATTCTGCCACCCACCTGAGCAGCCCTGCAAACATGTCTCAGACCTGCCACTATAGTGTCTGTTTGCGCAGTTCTGAACTGCATTTCAACCTGGCAATTGCACCCACTTGCCAGGAAAAAAACCTTCCTATTTACTACATTTGAGAAACCCATAAGATAGGCCTAAGGCTCCTGTCTTGACAGAGTGCAGGGTTTTTAAAGAGTATCACACGTACTGGTGTGTTTTACATGTCCTAATAGTGAAATACTGCTAATTTATTTTTTCATTATTGCAAGGATCACGTCTGCCATAAGGTAACATGGGGATTGCCTTGAAATATCTTTTAAGTGTAAATTCCCATTAAGAGCAGATAGAGATTTGAAGTCTCTGAACTTAGAATTTAAAACATACATCTTTTGGTGAAGTTGATTTTTTAATTTTAAGTTTGAAAATGCCACTTTTTGAAAGTGGACATTTTCCTAATTAACCATTCTGTCTGTAGAATACACACATGGATTGGCTGATAGTTATGCTCTTGTGCATTCACTCTAGACAGTCACACCAAGGGAGCCTAGGTGTGCCTTGCATAGCCTCATGGTCCATCACCAGGCTGATGGGCCTTCCTGAGCTAGAGTGGTGGGAGGAGTTGTCACTGACACCTGAATCGGGCTGTGCCTGTCCTCACACAATGCTGTTTCCACCCCCTTGAAGTGTGTCTGGAGCCGCCAGGGCAGGGAAAGGTAGGGTCTTGTGCACTACATATACTTTCCTTAGAAGTTTGCCTACTTTAAAGTCAGAAAGCGGTCTACTTACTGGACCTTTGATACCCCAAAATCAGAACACTTCTGGACTGAGGACAGTCTGCCAGGAAGGAGAGCTGAATGTAGTAAGAGGGACTGCCACTCTGCCTGTTGCTTTATTGTGCTGGTCTGCTGCTTGCTGCTTCTGTCTGGAGAGTGAAAGGACTGGACTTTGCTTTCTGTATCCTGCTTCCAAGGTTCTCCAAGGAAATGTGTGTGCTTGCCACCTATTAAGAAGTCTCAGGGCCATCAAAGATTTCACTTACCAGGGTCTGGGAACTTCTGCTGAGAGTCCTGACTTGCCAAATGGTGCCCAATCCAGGTCCTGGGTCCTTGGAAGTAGAATCTGGTGAACTGAAGATGAAAATCCACGCATCGACTGAGAGAGTCTAGTTTTATCGACGCATCGCTACCAGTAACGGTCGGTGGTGGGAGTGCTGCCGGGCGGTGATGAGGGTCTCTAGAAGTTATTGATTATTTTTCAATTTACACTATTGGTCCTGCCTCTGTGCTTTTTAATTATTTGATCAGGTGTAGAGGTATGGGTATTTCTTTTTCCTACATTCATACTTGATGCACAGTTTATTTCTCTATTTTTTTTTCTCTTTTGATTACATTTCTGTTATACATGGAGTTCACCTGTATGCATGTACTTCATTGCCTTATGTCTTATTTTATGTGTTTTTTTCATACAGACATCTATCTGGCTCTTCCTGAGGAAGGTGAGTTACACGCCGAAACGCACGTAGAGAAAATAATCAACATTTACAAAGTTTAGCCACTTGTGATTCACACCACACAAATATAAATGTTGTCTTAGATCATGTTCAGTCATCTGTTTTATGATAATACATAAACTGATTATTTTCAGTGTATGTGTTGTTATATTGTTTGTGATGTCAATTATGTTCCATCATGGCTGCTTATGTCAGAATTTTAAAATGTGTATGAATAAAATGAAATGTTTTTAACTGAATTGTGGTAGTAGACTGAGCCCGTGTTGACATCATTCATTATGTATAGGACTTGATGTTTGTATGGTCTCAAGTTGCTTAGGAATGTTATTTCAATAAGAATTGTTTCCCTGTCCTAGGAAGTTCTAGTATCTTCAGGGGGCCCTTGATTTTTTCAGTTAGCATTCTCAACATAAAGCATTAAAGCACTTGGGCATTTTAATTGCATCAGTTAATGTTAATAAACAACATTTTGAGAGGAACTCTTATTAGTGCAATTTATTTTAAAGTATTAGTATTGCATTGTAGGTATCTTGTCTCGTTTCCATGTGCCACTGTGTTTAACATGTGCAAAGTGTACATTCAGCTCTTAATGTGTTTAATTAGTAAATTGGTTGTGTTGTGTGATTTTTTAAATTATGCTACATCACCACGCATGGCCTGATTTAGAGTGCATTCTTTGGCTTTGTATAGAGATATAAAGCAAGGCAGCAGCTTGCTCTGTTGCGTTATATTTCAACTTAGGTGGAGCATTGCATTCACATGCACCCACCCATGAATTTCACCATGTCTACAGATTTGCAAAGACTTGTAAACCTGGCAATGCATCAAAATGCTAGGCCCTCTCAAGTGAGGGATAATAGGGAAAAATATATTTATTTCTCCTCATTATTTTCTTTATCCACGTATGCTGCATTCTGCAGCACATATAGAAAGAGAAAGGTGTTCCTTCCTGCACAAAAACAATCCTGCCTGGCACTAGGAAGCACATTGTGCCCCAGCACAAGGAGAGAGCAGAAATGCTTAATTTCTTTGTAAATATTGAACATTTCTGCTCTTTCCCTTTCCCGCAACATAGTACAGCAACTTTGCTTGCTGACCTGCTTTGCATAAAAGTTTAGTAAATGTGCCCCTAAACCTTTACTAGATATTCCGTCATTGGTGCTTAATTTGAGCAGGTGTTTTTTTGTCTCTCAAGTGCCCCTAACTCTGTCCAGTGTATCTTACTGTCAGTTGTCCCCTTTTGCTCTACTTTTGCTGACTATCCTCCCTTGTTTTGGTTTCCTCACTGACTGCCTCCTTCTTTCCTTGGTTTCCCTTGCTCACTGTCTTCCTTACTGCATTTGGTTCCCTTTGATGCCTGCCACCTCCATCCACCACCACCCTAACAGTGACCCCCTTGCTGGCTGCTACTTCCCTCTGTGTCCGTTGCTGATTGCTCTCTCTCCTTCCTGTGTTCCTTGCTGATTTCTCTTTCCCTTTCTTTGCTGTTGGGGCCCTTTGTTTGGACCCACGCTTCCTGCTGAGCTCTGAGAAAGCCCTGACAATGAAGGATAGGCCTCCTCCGACTACCGCCCCATTCAATGAAAAAAGTAAGAACAAAATCCTTACTTGTGATGGCTGGCCGCCGGCTCTCCACTATCCTCTTCTTCCTGGCTGTGGTCCCGCAGCAGGATGCAGGAAGCAGCAGGAAGCACACAGGCTCCCAGGCTTCCATGAGACAATCACAACGCTGCAATGTAGCTCTGTGATTGGTCTGAGTGCCGTGGTTCACGCTTAGTCAGGGAATGGGAGCCTGGGCATGTTCTCCACGCAAGCTGTAATGCGGCCTGCTTGGAGAAGATGCAAAGTGTGTATGAATGTTTGGCCAGCCCGAGAGGGCCAGAGAAACAATCATGTCCACTGAGGAGTGGGCAACAGCAGAAGGAAAAATAAAATGAAAGTAAAGTGAGTTATTATCATTTTATGTTTCCTTTACTTCATTGGTGAGTAGCAGTGGGGTGACACTACTGCGTCTTAGCGGAAGAGCCGCCACCGTATTTAGGGAATCGCAAAATGGGATTTCTATTGGTTAGAGTCGCATTTTGCGATTCCCTAAAGACCGTTGTACATAGAAAAAGGCTGTTAAGCATTTCTTAATGGGCCGAAATTTGCGATTCGGCTCAGTAAGAAATGCAAAAGGCCTTTGTACACCTGGCCCTAAGTCAACTACTGGACATGTCCACCTCCTGTTTATTTAATTAGTTTTGTCCATTTTTGCACAATGTACTCTGCTGCCCATGATCTCTTTGCTCATAGTGATATTTTGACTGCTCGATCATTAAACCATTATTATTTGCCAACACATTCTACATGAAAAGATTTCTCTCCATTTATTAGCATCAGTGTGTACTGCCGAGCGTTCTGGTTTTTCAGGACAGGGGGAGTGGAAATATCATGATTTATTCCCACGCCTGTAAATGTTGCCCTGTTATGTTTTATTTCTCTTGCAATTAAACCATAAATCAGTCTTTGGCAATTGTGTATATGTTTGGCCTGCACTGTAATTATGTATGTGTCTTGGGTGAATCAGAGCACCAATATAGGCTGTAAAAAATCTGCTCCATTGGATCAATTACTTGCAGAGGTTTCCAGGGGTGAAGCAATCAGTGGGTCATGATATCACTTATAAGCAAATTATCTGACTTTACAGAACGCACAACCATTCAAAGGACCCCCACTTCCTGGTATTAGGGATGCAGTGCAGTACAGTACTGTTGTTGGATCAATGATTACTTTTAAGACATTGTTTGTCGACATATCTGACTCACGGATGTTCGAATAAGCCTCCGGGGCCTGCAAGCACCTGGATACCCTATCGGTGATTAGCCACACTTTATAAATCCTGATTGATTGATGGAGGGTGCGTGACTGAAGCAAACCCGCATAAATGATGATGTTAGGCAATGCTCAGATGTAGGATAGCAGGGACAGGCACCCTGGGAGCATGTTGCAGTGTGTTTCCCAATCTTATACAGGACATGCCTGTCTTTACTTGACAAGGGCAAGCAAAGGTTCAGATAAGGCATGGGCAAGACTAGCTTAATTTCAACTTGAAAATCAGATGAAAAAGGCGAATTAGTAAATGTTGACATCCTTGGCTTTACAATGGTATTAAATGAGGTGTTGGATGTTATCCTGAAAGGATTGTCAGAGTGCAGATAAGTCAAAAACATTAGGTTCTGCCTTATAGATTCAAGTTCAGGCCTGTGTGCAGAGAGGTTTCTTGCTCCCTGAAAAACGTAAACCTTATGTTGAACCTTGCTTTTGTGGTTTCTCATTCAGAATTTCTGAGCCCACCACAAGCAAACATACACAAAGACACACTCTCTGTCTATTTCTCTCTCTGGTGTGCTGACATAAAAAAAATCCATTGAAATAGCACTATAGGGGTGCATTACATTGAATAAGTATTTGTACATCAGGCAAAAATTTGCAAAATGTTGTAAGAAAGATGAAAAATTAAAATAATATAGAGTTTTCGTGATAACAATATTCAAATGTGCATTAAAATGAAAGCCTTTATGTGTGGTGGTACCAGAGAAATGCAGAAAAAGCTTTTTACAAAAAGAACTGACAGAATTATTATGGGCTTCTGTAACGCATATGAAAATAATACATGCACTCAAAAGTGTCACGTTGAAAATTATGCTTGCATGGTAATGTACTAATAATGACTAGAAAAAAAAATTGTAGTGCTTAAAATTGGCAAGTATTTTATTGAGACAGGCATAACTGAATTAATCAAGAATATTAAATGCATTTGCAAATGTGTGATCTTCAACAATGTTAACACAACAGTGATTCAACTATTTTTCCATGTAGGCCTCAAAACTTTCATTTCCTTACGATGTAAAATCATGTGAGGCAGTCATCTAAGCCCTATAGGAATTTTCCTGTAAAGTTTCACTTCTGTTCTAGCTAACAATGGACTCACTGCTCACTAGAAGCATATTCAATAGAACTGTAGCAAATATTGTTGCAAACCCAGGGAAAGGCGCCTGGGAAGGGACTTCCTACTTTCGTGGAAGTGACGAAATGCTAACTAAATGGCGAATAATGATTATTAAGGAAACTTGCAAAAAGGATTACTAAATTCAACCAGATTTGTATGAGTGATTGATCACCTCATAACAGCCCACCGTGAGTGACCAATGAAACCCATGGACTGATGGAATTGGTACTTTACTTAAACCTGGAACATATGGAGTATAATTGCTCCATCTGAGGAGGAGATGGGACTGGCTGTCATTTCATTTTTCGTGCCTGGCATGCTGTTGGATAAACTCTTGATTCCAATTATCTTTTCTATATCCTTTTTCCACTGGCATTTAGTGGAATAGACTTTTTCTTGAACTGAACTTTATTCGAAACTGCAACTCCATATCCTGTGCTTTGCCTGTGCTTTGAGGAAAGAACTTGAAGTGATCTGCTTTGATTTGTATGATTAATAACTGAACCTGGATTTTTCCCATGCTCTCAATAGGCTGAATCTGGTTGTTGAAGATGTTCTGAGCTAAACGGTGTGGTTAATTGCATTAACAAATTGTCATTAAATCTGATCTTGAAATACATTTCCTGGCTTGTCTATACAATATGAGGCATTAGATAAATGTTTTTCCTGAATTATCTTTATCGATTCTGTCTCATTCTTTTGGTCATATCTTTTATCTCAAGGAGTCTATATTTGTGTCTGAAGAAGGTTTTACTTTAGGTCAGAGAAGATTATTTTCATGTTAACAATTATCTATTCCAGGTCCTCATAAGATAATTGTTTACATCTTCCGAGTATTCTAGTCCCTATGAGCTCAACAAAATGATCCGTCAGAGGACCTAAGTTATAGTAATGGAGGGTAAGAATGGAAGTTATTATAAGATTAGGATGTGTTAGAAAATAGCCCTAGTGATATTGTTTTATTGTGAGTGGTAAGGAAAAATTTGGTAAGCTTTCCGCTGCATCAATGCCAAGATGTTAATGAAAACAAACCATTAGTAACCTTTGCATCTATGCTAGACTGAGATACCCATGTAGCTACATTGATGGAATCGACATTGCTACTGACATCATGATGATTTAACCTGAAACAAGGTACAATACCAAAATAAAATAGTCTGGTAACTGTCCTGCTTTTTAAAATGGCTCTTAAAATAACAGGGTCCAGATATTAGTTGTGGACAATGCTGTTTTGATGGCAGAAACGGAAAACGCAACTTTTAACTTGCTAAAGCGCTTTGTAGATTATTGTGAAAAGGAATCTATTACTATTAACAGAGCTAAAACCAAGAGTATGGTACTGAGATCTTCCTCTAATGTTAAGTGGAAGCTCATGATAGAAGATATACCTATCAAGACTGTCAAGCAATATATCTACTTGGGGATTTGGTTTGTCGAGTAATTGCAATGGAATAGCCTTATTTATAAAGCATCTACAGTCTTGAGACACATAGCTGAGTCAATCATAAAATTCAGACATAAAGCAAGTGCCTGACTTGCCAGTGTTATAGAATTACAAACAAGAGGCAGCAGTAGCAGTTCTCAATGGGGCAGAGCTCTGGGGGCATGCAAACCTACACTTACTACAAGTGGCTGAGAATAACTTTTTGAGGGCTCTGCTAAGGTTGGGGCTGGGGTCCCCTCTTTTAGCCCTTTATGCTGAACTTAGTTTCACCACAATTACAGAGATACCAGCCCTGAGACTAGTGTTGTATTGTACCGGGACAGTGAGATATCCAAGGGTGGGAGTGTATCTAAGATCTTTGAAAGGTGCAGCATCGGAAGGTGGTTCTGGTAGGAATACTTGGTCATCCCATGTAAAGAAAATCATCAATGAGCTGTGGTTTCTATGGTCAGACCCTAGTACACTAAGGTGGGACACTGCAGATTTGATTACAATGTGCTATCTTGAGTCCGTGAAGATGGAGCAGTACAAAGTGCTGAAGCCTGGGTTTCTATCAGGCAATTGTTTCAGCAGCGACCATGGCCCTCCCTCTATGTCCACAGGGAAGGAAAAACGTAGCCACCACTTTTCTTTTTTAAATGTGCTCCCCTAGCAACAAACATTGTGGGATGGGCGTGGCCAACCAGCCAAGATGGCAGACGCACTCTAAAGAGGCTCTGTCCTGTGACCCGATAATCCTTCAATTATCCTGTGCTAGTAGTTGCCATCGGACAGCCTGGACTACCCTGCTGGACAGATCAAACAAGGTAAGGGAACCTGCCCTGTACAATCTAATAAAAGGCCTCAACGAGGTCCACTATATTCTAAATCGTACCCAGAACCCATGAAGGAGACTTCAGAAATCCATAAGATCTAATTTATCAGCGTAGTTTTTTATTTTAGAATTCATTTTTCTTATAGATGAGCTGAGACAATTCAATAATAAATACGACTGGTTTCTCGTTCCCGTTTGTGAGGCTGCCGCCGCCGACCGGACATACTTCCTATGCCGTCTCCCCAGCTGGACTCTTGAGTCATCACTTATACCGTTAAGAAACCCTGTCCTGAACTATTCGTGCGTTCTATCCTCACAAGGATACAAGACATTTAAAGGGAAAGCCTGTCGCATTTTGATAACTGCTGCCTTGAAGTACCCCTCCTGGCCGTATTCACTGTGACCCGGCTGGCGCTGCGCGTTTTCTTACGCCCATACAAATCCTTACAAGAAACGGAACCCCACCTACGGAACCGTTCCTTGTTACACAAGGGAACTTTTTATCTTATTTCACCGTCATCTGCAGCAGATCCAGCTCTGTCCTCAATTACCAGTATTGATTGTCCCTTAATATACACGCCTTGATATATCCGGACCTAACAAAAACTAACCATCGCTGACTAGAAAATTTGTCCACCTGAAGCTAGTTTAGCCCTGTTATTCCAGAGTATTTACCTACCTTGTGGTTCTCCCCGCTCCACCACACTCTGCCCTGATGAAGGTGTAACCCCGGATGGGGCCACACACTGAAACGCGCGTTGGCGTTTGTTCCTATCTTGGAACCCTTCGAACCAATCCGGATTCCTAACCATCGGTTTCCACCCCATCAAGAACCATCTCTGCATAGTGCTGTGTGATGTATGAATGTCGTAGTATGGTTGTAGTTGTTATGTTTGTGTGGAGTTAGAACCACTATTAACTTTGTTCTGTTGCTCTCTTCTTTATATTTGTGTATATATTTATTATTGAATTGTCTCAGCTCATCTATAAGAAAAATGAACTCTAAAATAAAAAACTACGCTGATAAATTAGATCTTATGGATTTCTGAAGTGTCCTTCATGGGTTCTGGGTACGATTTAGAATATAGTGGACCTCGTTGAGGCCTTTTATTAGATTGTACAGGGCAGGTTCCCTTACCTAGGTCTACCTGCCTTATATTGATGTGGGGTCCCCCTCTGGTTTGAAGTACCCTGCTGGACAGCTCATGCTGGTGGGGATCAGCGGGGTGAGTTTGGAGGCGCAGGATGGTTGACCAGCCGGAAGGCAGCCGTCCACACCGCAGTGACAGAGCAAAAGAAGGCCGGGCCGAGCTGTGACTCAGGGGCGGATGGCCGAAGCGGTCCCCTGCGGCCGCAATCGCACTGTCTTGGTCATAGCAGAAGTGCAGAGACCCATCGTAACTGAGGCCGTGCAGTGTTGCTAAGCCAGGTGAGCCGCGGAGTGAGCCGGAGATGAGAGACGGAAAAACCCGGGTCGCAAACTAGACCCACCCTGACCGCACAAAACTGTGTGCAGAGATCCGGGAGGATCAGCATGCGACCCGAGGGCAACCGAAGGCGAAGGTGACCGGAGGAGAGCTGCCGCCGCCTGCAGGGTCCGGATACGGACCGGGGAGCTGCGGCGCGGCCCGCCAACTGTTGGTTGTGTGGAGGACCGGGCTGTGGGGCGGAGGCCTGGCGGGCATTCTGCACCATGACGAAGCTCGCAAGCGTTCTTAGAGGCATGTCGGCTTGGGTCCTGCGACCAGCTGTGATGGAGGGTGCTGGTGGATCCGGCCCGTACGGGGATGCAGCGAAGGGCCTGTCGTACACGACTATCACGCTTGAGGAGCCACTGTCATCACCAATGCCAGAGCATGTGATGCAGGGAAAATAGTGAACCGCGGTGCCTGTGCTGTGACGCAGCCGCGAATTGAATGCGGCCTGGAACTGCAGGTTGTGGCAAACCCTGTCTGGCGAGATCTGTGGTGACCCCCACAACACACCAACCACTTGCCGCCAGGATAGAGCATGCAGCAGATTGGGTAGATCCGGCCATTTGCAAGATACAGCCTGTGCCAGCAAGCTGCACTGAGAACAGGCCCACAGGACTAAAGAGGCGACATGTGAGTACACCACAAAAGGACATTATTCGGTGGTGGCACGGGGGCAAAGCAGCACAGGCCTGAGCAGCAGCCACCTACTGGAATCTATTGACCCCGAGCAGCAACGTATAATGCTGTACGCACACATCTGGTGTGCAAAGCACAGGGAGTCCCCCCAAGCCCCGAGGACAGAAAGACATTGCCAACTACCCAGCCATCTAGTAAAACAGAAAACAAATCGCACGTGATGGGTAGGCACCGGACAGGTGCAGGCACCGCGCATATGCAGCCGACACCGGACCCCACACAGCCAGACCAAGCAACTGAAGAGCCTGGAGCCTCCAGATCTTCTACGGTGGAGTGAAAAATAGATTTGGTGCTCCAAGCAGTGGTGAACGTTGGTGAAACCCTGACACAGACCAGAGCGTCTTTAGTCACATCAGACTTTACGCTCCCCATGTGGACCACAAGAAGCAGGCTGGGAAGGTCAGTGATCTGACTGTGGAGCCTGAGGAGGCCTCTCCAGTCAGTAAGGTGCTGACCGCTGAAGTAAGAGAGCTCACTGCACAGCTACGCTCGCTGAAACACAGAGTGGACGATGCTGAGGGCCGTTCACGTAGGAATAACGTCTGCGTGGTGGGGCTACCGGAGGGCGTGGAGGGCAGGGACAGGCCCTCATACACCAAAGCCTGGAAGAAGTCCCTGATGCCAGCAGATTTACTCTCCTCTCATTCTTATTTAGCAGTGGAACCAGTATACAGGGTGCCATCGGGCCGACCACTGCCGGGCGCTAGGCCTCGTCTCTTCCTATTTCAGCTCTTAAATTTCAAAGATAGAGATGCGACACTCTGCAAAACCAGAAAAAAAGAGTTGATTAAAGTGGACAATTTTCAGGTCCTCTTCTTTCCGGACTATGACGTGGGTGTGCAGAAAGAGCGAAGCCCATTCCTCCCAGTCTTGAGGTGTATGCATGACCTTAACATAAAATACTCCCTCAAATTCCCGGCCCGCTTACGGGTGGTTGCGGATGGGGCCACTCACTTCTTTAATGAGACGGATGACACATTGGCTGGCGGAAATCTGTGGTCCACCATACCTCACCAAGCCAGAGGGTTAATGGCATGAAGCCAAACAAGAGAGGCTGCGGAGGCCACCAAAGAAGATATAGGCTGTGAGCGGAAGGAGCACCAAGTCAACAAAATACTGCTCCTAACCCACAGCAAGTATTACAAGAGAGGCAGGGTGTCCTGAGAGCAGTGGTGAACATGAGAAGACAGTAGCTCAGCAGAGACACTAATGCTTCATCGGAACATTCGTCGAGCGAGGGCAGCTCTCTGGCAGTGTGGCCAACTAGCGAGGGCTTGCAGACGCATAGGGCCCGATTCACAGAACTAACTTAAGACAAAATCCTAAACTTACTACTTTTGGTATTCGCAGAAGTTAGGATTTTGTCTTAAGACAGACTTAAGTTAGGATTTTGTCTTAAGTCTGTCTTAAGTCTGTCTTAAGACAAATTTAAGACAAAATCCTAACTTCTGTGAATACCAAAAGTAGTAAGTTTAGGATTTTGTCTTAAGTTAGTTCTGTGAATCGGGCCCTTCCTGTGGTGACACCATAGACTGCAGATGATTTAATGTAGTGGTTCACAACAATCAGTGGACACACAAGTATACATTTATACCAGACTATACAGTTGCCCTCCAAGGCTATACACACATTCCACATGGTACCCTGGCAGTTCATAGGTGGGGCGCGCTGGGCTGGGCCAGCTCCCTTATATGCACACTGACCGCCAGGCGACCAGTGCACTATACAAGTTTCGGCACAGCGCATGAGTGCACAATGGCATCACGGGTCCACAACTTCAATACACCTATCACAAGCTATACCTCATCCGTTTTCTCCCCCCTGACATGATCAAATCGGCGCACACAGCCGTAGGTTGCCACATGGCATTGTTTCTTGTTTGGGCAGATACCTATTGTCCCTCTGCTCCACCCCAGTTAAGTCTCACATGGCTCCCTTTTGCAGTAACTCTTTGTAATGGCACACAAAAACACACCAAGCTTTAAAAACCTATAGTTGCAACTCACACTGATTGGCCGCATATAATATACACGCCTAACCACAGGCAAACTAAGTTGTGTGCATGCAGCACTGTCTTACCCCCTACATGCCACCCACAAATGTAGTTACCTGGAATGTCAGGGGGCTGCACACGCCAGCCCGCAAATATGAAATCTACGCATACCTCAAGCGACACAAGACCCATGTAAGTGCTCTTATAATAGAAGCACATAGCACAACCAGAGATCCGCAAACTCCAGCAAAGGTGGAAAGGTCAGGTACTTGCTGCAGGCTACTCATCATTTGCCAGGGGGGCCTGATTTGGATCAGGCCAGGGACACTGTTCACACAAGAAGAGACTGAAGTAGATGCATATGGAAGATATGTCCTATCAAAGGAGTGACTCAACGGGAAGCTCATGGTGTTGGGTTCCATATATGCCCCGAACATGAATCAAAACAGGTTTTGGCACAAGCTGACCAACCTGCTCTCGCGCTGGTGAAACGTTCCCTGGTTATTAGGAGGGAACTTCACTTCAGTCCTCGACACTGTTCTGGATAGGTCCTTCCCTCCACTGTTGCAAACAACTGCAAGATCTAATGCTTGGGGCTGGGGAGTGGCTAAGCCGCTGGGATCTGTCAGTCATGAGGAAAGCCCTCAACCCGGAGGCACGCTTGTACTCTCATTACTCCCATCCACTTGGCCTGCACGTTCACATCGAAGGCTTTGCCGCAAGCCAGTCGGTGCTAATGCAGTGTAACAGCATGGATTACCTTGGTAATACATACTCAGACTACAACACCCACGTATTGCAGTCGCAGAAATGCATCTGTAGTGGGTCGTGCATCAGGGAGTGGCCCTGTCCAAGATGTACCCCTCGACGATCAATGGGGGCCTCTCGCTACTCAATATGGAGCAATACTATCTTGCAGCTCAGCTTCAGTGGGTGGCGGGATGGCTGAGCGCGCACCACCTGGAAGACTCACCGACTCAGGTGCACGGACTAACCCACCCCCAGGTAGTGGAGATATTCCATCCCAACAGAAAGGGCAGACCAGTTGCTGATAGAGGTGGCCCACTACTACTTCCACTGCAGCCTGCGTATCACCCACCGATCGAACCCATATGCACTGTCTCTCCCTATTCTAGGCACGCCCAGGAGACACCAGGCTATCACTAGTGCAGAGCTATCTCAGTGGGAAGAAGTAGGCATACAGACACTAGGGGACCGGTACAATGACGGGCAGCTTCTGCCGTTTGATGTGCTTGCTAAAAACTCTGGCCTACCACAGGGCCAGTTCTTACTACATGCTGCGGTAACTCACACATTGCAGGCAGCTTGGGGTAGCATAGTGCAGGAGCAGGCCACACATCTGACTGTACAATATTTGCATGAGTTGGGTGCGGGCCGCCATCTCGTCAGATGGTTTGATGACTCACTGAGGACGCACACAGCACCGCAGCTGCATTCCCTACGTGCCTGCTGGGATGTGGATCGGCAGCGACCCAGCACTGAGCCTGAATGGGAAGACATCTTAAGAGCCCTACTTGCATCCCCCAAAATGCCAGATTCTAACTCATCCAGTAGTATATAGTGCATAGGCCTCACCTGACACCAGCCAAAATAAATAAATACTTTGATCGCACCAACACCAGTTGCCCAAGATGTGATGAGATACGGGTGACTTACTTCATATGCTGTGGTCCTGCACAGCCATACAGTCATACTGGGAATTTGTTACCAGAAGCCTAGCACAAAGTACAGAGCGCACAGTAAACTGGTCGTGGGAGGTGTGCATATTGGGATTGTACCAGCGGTCTAGTAAATATAAAGTGACGTCTCGTTACATAGATCTAGGGCTCATAGTAGCCAAGCGTCATCTCACGCTGCGTTGGAAATCCCCTGAGCCCCCGGGGCGAAGGCCTGGTTCCAG
Organism: Lissotriton helveticus; assembly: GCF_964261635.1. Taxonomy (NCBI): domain Eukaryota; kingdom Metazoa; phylum Chordata; class Amphibia; order Caudata; family Salamandridae; genus Lissotriton; species Lissotriton helveticus. The sequence continues at coordinate 1,255,540,260 of NC_136063.1, forward strand.
TCGCTGCTTTACTGGGCGTAGGAGAAGAGTGTAGCGCTGCGTCGGGAGGATGCGATGGGGTTCGGAAGCAGCTGCTGACGGTGGATGGGATGCGATCTTGACAGATTTTCGCACAGCCTGGCAGAGTCATCCTGGGGACTTGGATAACACACCTGAGCGAGAGGCGGGCCAGAATCTACCAGGTTTTACAAAGTAGAAGGGACGAGTCAGTACATGCGTTACATGTCCAGCAACATGTGTAAGGCGACGGGTGCGACGCTCCCCACTGACGCTTACCCAGGCCAAACAGCGCAGCAAACAAAATGTACCATTTAAGGAGTGGGGGCCTCGATGGAGGCATATATTCAGGTTAACACACAACGAACTGCTGCATGCAAGAAAATATACAAGGGGGGGCCAATAGGCCCCCACGCAAGCATGGCAGGGCCCGGCCCCTCCCACACCCCGTCCCTTTCGGGGCCGCTTGCCCCGCGCCCTCGCCCCGGAAGTACTGGTGTGCTTCCGGGGCGAGGGGGCGGGGTCGCGGCGGCGAAAGGGTTAAAAGCCTGGGGAGCGCGGGAAGCGGCCTCTTTGTGCCCGCGCTCCCAGGCTCGCTCCTCGCCCCCACCGTGGGGCCGTTTAATTTTCCTCTCTCAGCCCAGTCTTCCCGTGGCTCAAGAGCTGGTGGGCCCCCAGCGGCCCGTAATTTCTTTTCTTCTTTGTTCCCTCTGCAGGTCTGCGGTCTCGTACCTGGGGAGCAAGCAGAGTCGAGGAGGAGCGTGGTCTCGGGAAGGAGCGGACAATGGCGAAACAGAGGAGGATTCCATCCGGAGGCCTCGAGGCATGGTGGGCAGCCTTGCAGCAACGCTGGAGCAGCGTTCGTCGCGACCACCCATCGTTTTGCCCAACGGAAGGCTGCAGTGCACAGGGGCGCTGGATATAGGTAAATTTCCCTAGGTAGTGCTTCGCCCGTTTGAGCGATTTGCATCTAGATTAGAGTGTGGTGCTCATAACCCCATGGTTGTGGGTGTTTTATCCCGATGTGGAGCACAATTTTTAACTTGCCCTATGTTATGAATTTGCGCTATGTTATGGTGGCGGTCGAGGGGCGAGTAATAGATGCTCCCGCGGTGTTGCTCGCTTTCATGTCCGCTCTGTGTAATATCCTGTGGGGTGATTCGTGTAATGAAGGTACTTGGTCAAAACCATCGATAACCTTAGTAACATGTTTTTTCGATGTCGGGCCGTTCTCGCCTAGCTTCTAAATGAGCAATGTACTTCAGACATTTATCCGCGTTATGCATTTTTCCCTACCTCCTTCGCACTTTGCTCTTAATCCCTAACTTAATTGACTCGCACATCCGCTCCTGCCTAAGGAATGCTAAGAATGTATGGTAGTGGTAAATGGCGCCCACCCAGTTTCTTGGGACGCTAGGCTAACCAGCTTAGAAGGTGCATATTTTGACCCGCGCAAATCCCAAACAGCTTTAAATCATCCCGCATTCACACACGGGGGCGGGGGCTTCAGTCTTGCCTTGCATTCCTTACTTGCTGTAGCTGTGCTGTTTTGGGAATAGACACCACGGACTCGTTTTTTGGTGAGCAGTGCAGTTTTACGAAATAGTATGGGGGCCGAAGTATAAAGGCTCCCGCATGCATAGACACCGTATAACTGGGTAAGCACACATGGTGTTATGGATTGTGGACACGTCATTTCTTGTGTGCTGCGCTGCTTGGGGATAGACTTAGTGGAACGAAGGATACATGCTCCCGTATAGCCATAGCAATCCATTCACCTGAACCATCGGTTTCGTTGCTGGAGGTGGGCACGATCCAGTAGAATGTAGGCAATAAATACCGCAGGTTAAGAACGCTCTACCTGTAGCACATTTTCACAGAGAGATTGGGGAGCATGGCTAATAATCATCCGCACCTCGGCGTACCGATAGTACAATTTTTGATTTTGTTAAGGGATCCTTAGCTGTCTAATGGGAAAAACAGTTGACGGGGTAACCGGGCAACAGGGTTCGAGTACCGGCAACGGCCCAAGCATCTTGGGTTTCAGAAAAATCACCTGTGTTGTATTTTGGCTGCATACGCGGCAAACGATAAATAAGGGAAGTTTTTAGTTAATCTCTACATGCTTTCTGGCGACCATTTGATAAAAGATTAAAGGGGATCCGTGCACAGATACGTGCCATGGTTATTATCCGTTGGAAAAGACAGTCCGGCCCTCGTGGCCGATTACTATTTGTTCTATTGTTAAGCTGAAGGAATCTGCACTGACAGAACTGGTTAAGGAGTGGAAGATTGTTGTGAAGAAGCGAGTCCACACATTGTTCACCATAGCTGGGTAATGTTTTGCACACTAGTTCAGCTGGTACACCCCCCCTTGTTTTGGGATGCGAGTACGCCGTTGTGTTGGTAGAACTGAAACTGTGCCACTTTACACAGGACCGTACATTTTATAAAGAAATGGATGATAAGGGGTCTAAGGGCTGTCCACTAGATGGCAGCGGAGGCAAGGTTTATAAACGAAACATTGCTCGGTTTGTGGCTCTGTAATCCCACAGGCACGGTAGCAATGGGGTTGTGTGAGTCAAGTCTAAGAAAAAGTAAACCGAAGTGAACGTGCACAAGATATAGAAATACATTGCTTCTGGGGGCATGGGGAGTAGAGTTCTGGAATGACAAATCGAGCACATCTTCCTGTGCGTATGTATGTTTCAAGGTGTGATATTAGTTGAAGCAAGGGCATCTCAGACTGCCTTCAAATATATACGTATATTTTATTTATTTCAATTTTCTCGACGAATCACTTTACTTACCAGGCAGGGTAGAGGTTCTAATGCTGTCAGGGGATGCCGGCCGAGAATAAGTAAGGGAAACAAACCGTGTTTGCAGGTGTCAGTACTATCCCACATCGTATCACACTTGTTTACAAGCACGTTGGTCCAGGAAATTGGTGACCAGGGTGACCACCTGCTACTGGGAATAGCAATAAGGCAGTGGGACTGTTAAGTAGAATAGTTTGGGTAGGTAAAGTACAAGCAAGTTGGTTCAGTAAATAGTTGGCCAGGGTGACCACCTGCTACTGGGGTAGCAATAAGGCAGTGGGGGGTTTTTAGCTCACAAGTTAATTAAAAGAATGGCAGGGCCGCAAATAATTGCCTGATGAAATTGGAAGATCTTTATCTCTTTCTTTAAATCAAGAATGTCCAATGTAGGCCCAGGAGGGCTGTATCCATGACAGATTTGCAGGATAATCAACACGCTTTAAAAATGTGTATATTTTGGATGCATTGTATCTAAATGCATTTAATATGTTAATTCTAATCTCGGAGATGCTGCCCATTGTATACCTACATTTGGGCATGAACACTTTAAACGATCATTTGTAAGTGTAGCCGTTGGAGGGAGTCATCCGGTAGCCCAAGGTTAACCAGCTTGCATACACTTAATGCTCGAGGAGTGGGATGCATAAAGCACTGCCTACAGACCTGAGGAGGAATGCACAGTGCAATGTTAATGTCCTCTTCTATCAGTATCCTTATCTTGCCGGGAGTCTGACCATTTAATTATTAAGATCGTGTAGCATTTGAGTATCTAATATCAGCGTGATCATATCAAATTGCGTCAGGGAGACTATTTAAATGTTAAGTTCCCCGCCTTCCTCATGCGGGTGTAAGGGATTGGGCAGATATATGCTCTGGGGTCGATCTATGGGTTAGGGACGGTCACTTATGCCACTCCGAAACCTGAGTGAGAATATCTGGTGTTATCACCCTGCTTACGTTTGGTGTGTTGGTTCAGGGCCACAAAATATTTGCCTGCTGAAATTGGAAGATCTTTATATCTTTCTTCAAATTGAGAATGTCCAAGGTAGGCCCAGGAGGGCGGTATCCATGACAGATTTGCATGGGAATCAACACCCCAAATTGTTTATAATATTCAGATGCACTGGGTCTAAATACATTTAATATGTTAATGCTACTCTCAGAGAGGCTGCCCATTGAATACCTACATTTGGGCTAGAACACGTTAAACGATCATTTGTCAGATTGGTTGAGTGCGAGGAGCATGAAAAGCTGCACACATGGGGCTAAATGCTGTGACATTAGGATGACAATTACTGTTCCCCTTGTTTTTACTTTCTGAATCAGCGACAAGACAGTCGTGGTGCTATTTATTTGGTGAATAGACAATGTAACCATAATTGGGGGGCGGGCACTGTAATTCTGATCCCTGTTAACACCCTCCTTGTACTGACCCCGCCACCCCACAATATTTCTTTCTGGGTGCGGGAAGTTATTATTGCATCAGAACGTCCACACTCTTCATAAAATAATAGATCCTGTCTGGTGCAACAGGAGGGATCTCAGTGCTCCCACAGACCAAGCTAAGGCTACTTATAATGATAACATGGCAGTGGGGTCTACGTAATCAATATATCTATCAGTATTATTGACAATACTAGTTCAGGGTCACTTGTGGGCTGGCTGATTCAAGTACACTTACGTGCGTACTTGCCTAGGTGGTAGGCCTCGAGTTGGTCGTAACAATGCCTAAGTCCCATCTCTGATACTGCTGGTGCTCTTCAATGGGCAGAAGGGTCGGACAGATTTGCATATGAACATGGCTGAACTGGGGGAGGCAGAATGGGTTGATGAACGGTAACACATCAAACCCTGATCTGTGGAAACTAATGTTGCATCATGATTTACAATAGGTGGCGGTATACTATGAATTGATTGGACAATCATGTGTGGCAGCGGGAGGGCCACCTGCTGCTTGCAACTTGTTAAGGCAATGATGCTCAGTCTGGGATCATGAGAATAATATATATGGGTTATGGTTGCCCCTTAGTTATATTACGCGTTTACCACTGTCAGCCACGATCCAAGTCAACAGTCAGGCGCAAGGGGTTCGATACTTAGAACACGTATATCTCATCAAGTTGTGATTGGGTGGGTGCCAATGCAAACGGACTGTTCATTTTTAACTGATATCCTAATCATCCTTAAGGAGTCATGAGGGCGTTATGGTATGCACTGGGGACTCCATGCTTTGTGTCAATACACTACACACTGGGTAGTATTTGTTAATGAAGGCCATTTTTACAGGGTACTCTTCATAACACTAATACAGTCACGCTACAGGGGACACAAACTGAGGCTATGCTCCACACTTAGTCGGAAGTGTTTAGGAGTAGGCATCTGACGCTAATCGTATCTCAAACGTGGCAAGGGATGGCAATGTAAGACTAGCACATGTACTGCAGTTATCGCCAGAAACACTAATGGTTTGTGTTTATCTTTTCCATTTATGTATGGCCGGGTCCACGGTGGATATCTGGAGTGCTCCGCATCACAAAGCTGCTACAGGGGGACAGCCCAAGGGATGCTGACGTCAGGTAGAGGATGGCAAACAACAACGCAAGTGTGATGGTCGAGCGATCAAAAAACGCAGGAGGTGCCAGCACAGAGTTGACTGTTTCGGTGTGTAAGCCCTTGTATTGGGCTGGTGGCAGTTATGTAGCAGGATGTGGTTTCACAAAATGGCAGGATTTGCCGTGAGAGGAAATGTATACCTACAGTAACGGCGCCTGTGCACGCAGGGCCACCAGTGTCAGCATGATATGCATAGATCATCAAATGGTAAGTGACAACGGTAGAGATGGGACAGTACACAAGGGTGTGCATTCCTAGCTTCGGCAACACCAGGAATGATAGGCCTATCAAACGCCTCATTTCCCCGGTTCAGGAAGTGGGGACTTCCATGGTGAAAGTAGTACCATACACTTAACACTTTCCAGAGCGTAGTGGCTAGGTGGGGATGGTTAGCAGACTGTACAGTAGGCCAGTGGGAAAAGTAGAATGGGAGTACCAGGATACCCCAGGTCACAGCATCTGCAGGGACCCTCGAGAGGCGTGCCCCCACACCCTCGTCATTTTAGCACATGGGGTAACAATGATAGGACCCAAATTGCACCATGGGGGGCTGCATTTTCCCCCGGCTGCACGTAAAAGGGGGGGGGGGGAATTAGGCGAGTGCACGGAGTCACTCGGTGAAGAATCACTCGATAAAGAGGATCTACATTTGGTTGGAGAAACTATTTCATACACATTAATGACGGAATATCCCTCAAGGGGTCATCTTAGGACCATGTAGTTTAACAGTCGGCTGTTAATGAGGAGTGTACGTTTATTAGAGGCTCTACTCACAGGGTGGGGGGTCCAGTGGACACAGTCAGGGATGCCATAGGGGTAGGGAACAAAATAGCAGGGGTAGAGGGTTTTGGTTTAGGAAGTTATGACCTTTCAGTGTAGGCGGTTGGGGGGGGGCCAGATAGTCGGTTAACTACCTGGCCTGTGGCGGTAAGGTCATTAATCGGTGAGCAGCATTTTAAGGTCCTTACGGGGGGGCGGACCCATTCACGAAAGGGGCCGCCCGCGGGAGGGGCCATTGGTCTCTCTCAGAACTTCAGGGGCAGGATATGATATCCCGTTTTAAAGGGTGCGGGGGAGGGAGTCTACGCTTTCCTCAGGCTGGTAGCCACCCCTCACAACACTATGACGTCACTAAGGTGCGCGAGTGTCTGGGCCCTCCTGTTATGGTTAAATGGAGTTCGGGGAGCGCACGTGGGTGTAACGTGCCCTGGGTTGCGCATGCGCATCTTCAACGTGAGAGCGCAGCTGTAAAAGGATCTGACACCGGTTGGCGACCTTGCCGTAGGACTTTATTAAAGTTATTAAAAGTATTAAAATATTAGAATGCAGTTTAATTTTCAGGATGATTAGATTACGTTAGGAGACACGCTGTATTAGCTATTTGTTAAGGTTAGCCCATCATACCATGTCGAAACGGATGTCAATCTAATATTCTGAAAAGTGTGCATTTTAATAATTGTCAGAAATGTTTATTTGATTAAAATTTTTGATTTGTTTTTATATTTTAATAAATACGGCCAGGGGGGGGGGCCCGTACCCCCCCTTGACTTCCAAAGACCCCCATGTGTCGACTGGTTGAATTGGGTAATTCAGTCAGTGTTTTAAGGGGGGAGGTGGCCGGCAGTCCAAGACCATGATACAAGGGGGGGCCAATAGGCCCCCACGCAAGCATGGCAGGGCCCGGCCCCTCCCACACCCCGTCCCTTTCGGGGCCGCTTGCCCCGCGCCCTCGCCCCGGAAGTACTGGTGTGCTTCCGGGGCGAGGGGGCGGGGTCGCGGCGGCGAAAGGGTTAAACGCCTGGGGAGCGCGGGAAGCGGCCTCTTTGTGCCCGCGCTCCCAGGCTCGCTCCTCGCCCCCACCGTGGGGCCGTTTAATTTTCCCCACCCTCCATCCCTTATTAGCAGACCTTGGGGCTTGGCAAATGGTAAGTATCAGGTTTGTCAATGTGCCGGAACATAGGTGTAAGGGGGGCTTATTCCAGTAGGCCTTGAATGTCCTGTTTACTGGAAGGTAGAACAGAATTTAAACTTTTGGTGCAGTGCCGTGATATTTAACTAATTCTTTCCTTAGGCCCTTTTTTCCCGCTTACAGGAGTAACTGTATATGTTGATGTTTGTGCTTTGCTGTGTGTTAACAATTTTATCCTTAGGCCTTTTTTCCTTTTAGAATAGCAATGTCGTATTTATTATGTGTGTCTGGCGGTAAGGTCATTAATCGGTGAGCAGCATTTTAAGGTCCTTACGGGGGGGCGGACCCATTCACGAAAGGGGCCGCCCGCGGGAGGGGCCATTGGTCTCTCTCAGAACTTCAGGGGCAGGATATGATATCCCGTTTTAAAGGCTGCGGGGGAGGGAGTCTACGCTTTCCTCAGGCTGGTAGCCACCCCTCACAACACTATGACGTCACTAAGGTGCGCGAGTGTCTGGGCCCTCCTGTTATGGTTAAATGGAGTTCGGGGAGCGCACGTGGGTGTAACGTGCCCTGGGTTGCGCATGCGCATCTTCAACGTGAGAGCGCAGCTGTAAAAGGATCTGACACCGGTTGGGGACCTTGCCGTAGGACTTTATTAAAGTTATTAAAAGTATTAAAATATTAGAATGCAGTTTAATTTTCAGGATGATTAGATTACGTTAGGAGACACGCTGTATTAGCTATTTGTTAAGGTTAGCCCATCATACCATGTCGAAACGGATGTCAATCTAATATTCTGAAAAGTGTGCATTTTAATAATTGTCAGAAATGTTTATTTGATTAAAATTTTTGATTTGTTTTTATATTTTAATAAATACGGCCAGGGGGGGGGCCCCGTACCCCCCCTTGACTTCCAAAGACCCCCATGTGTCGACTGGTTGAATTGGGTAATTCAGTCAGTGTTTTAAGGGGGGAGGTGGCCGGCAGTCCAAGACCATGAGATAGGCAACATGGAAATGTGATATATGATGTCTATTACGATGCATTGTTTTAATGTCTCAGCTCTGAGAGTAAGAGTAAATGTGTTATTTTCCTTGTTATATCAATGTTATGTTGTAAATTGTTTAAAGATATATTCACTAGGACATCGCAGCTACTATTACAATGCTGAGTGAGAATCTGATATTTTTAATTGAAGCAAACTATGTTGTAAATTGATCAGGAACATTAATGAGTAAAAATGTAATTGTGATGTAGATGCATGACCTGATATACACTGCAAATATGAAAAATCAATAACACAAATGTAAAATAAAAAACAAACATTGTGGGGTGGGCTTCTACCCCACCCCCCATAGGGTTCTACTCCACCCCCACATCCCCCATGGATGGGTCAACCCCCCAGGTGTCAATATATTATATCTTCATGTTTTCTGAGATGGCACAATCAGTTCTCAAAGGGAAGGGACAAAATGTCAGCCCTTTATTTTGTTTTTATGTATATGTCTATTAGAGCTGGTATTGCCCTAGGGATTTTTGGGTGCCTCCTCCCCCAGGCAGAAGTGTCGAGCAAGTTTAGCCACTGGTTTGCTATTATGCCATTCACATTTTATTTCCACCCATTACAGCATATATCAAGGGTCAAAGGATGAGACAACTTATGCTACAGTTATTCAGTCGTTCACATTTTGCAATGGACACACATTTAGGACAATGTGGTGGGTGGGCTGACATATTACACTGTAGTAGTAGTAATAGTTGCAGCAATACATCTGAAGGGCATATTTACAAGGGCTTTATCTCCGCTTTATTTGCTTTTAAAGCCAAAAAAGCGGAGATAAAACTAATGCCCTATTAACAAGAGGGTGCTAACATACATTAGCACATGTTAGCACCCTTTTACCCGACGCCTCCCTTTGCATCTCTAATGAGATGCAAAGTGGGCGTCATTGGGCAGTACAACCTTGTAAATATCGCTGATGTGCACATTGCGATATTTACAAGGCTGCCAACGCATTTTAGCAGAAGTTAGATTTGGGCAAAAACTGCTGTTTTCCTAAAAAACTAACGTCTGCTAAAATGCAGACTTAGGCATACCTAATATGGGGGTGGATTATGCTGATGCAACCCTGTGGGTCGTATCAGCAAGGTTTTCGCCGTTTTGCAGGGAACATCGCTGGAAAACCATGGTTTTGTATGAGTGAACTGAACCTCACTATAATGTCCCTGCAACCTTTAGGGGTTTATTATTGAAAACTGTTGCATCGCTGTGTGAAAACAGCGATGCAACAATTTTCACTATGCCCTCTTTGCGACATGATAGATGCATCATATTTACTGTACGACACATCATGTCGCAAGGAATGACAGATACGTCAACATTACTGACATATCTGTCGGCACAAAACTGACACATTGCTGGAGTTGTGTCGGAAGCATGACAACTCCAGTAATGCAGCGGGAGGGCTATGAATATAGGCTTTGAATATAGCTCTGCGTCAGTCCTACGCCTGCTGTGAGGCAGGCGTAAGGTATTGACGCAATGGCATCCTAGAAGTGGCGCACTGAAATCTCGTAGGTTTCAATGTGCCTCTTCTGAAAGGCTTTTTTGTGGGGGAACGCCCACCCTGCACACATTATACCTGCCCCAGGTATAATGTGGCTCAGGGATTTACAATGTGTCGCATCTGCCTAGAAGCGTCGCTTTGTAAATAGGGCGCACCATGGCGCATTTGTTATGACGCATGTGCTTCACAAAAAGTGACGCATCAGTGGCGCAAAAGTGGCGCAAGGCCTCATTAATAAGGCCCTTTGTTTTTTTTCTGAAAACTAGATATATATGTATTATATATGTGTATTATATATATGTATGTGTATTATGTGGTGTATATTTTTATGAAGGTACATGTAAGATTAGTTAGATTAATAAGTGTATACTTACACAATCTAATCTTCATGATAACCTTCATGATAAGTATTATGATATTGTCCAATGCCTTCCCCACGATGTTTTGAAAATTTCTATATTCTGATCCACTTTCTATTTTTGCTCATTGATGCGGAATGCTGAACCAGGGATATCCTTGGAAAAAACTGCTACAAATCCTTTCCTGATTCTCTTTAGAGTTTCAACAATTCTTGTTTGTGTTTTTCAAAATCAGAGGTTTATGTTTTACACAAATGAAATGTTGTTTTTCCTTAGTCAACACGATTTTAAGCCGACTCATTTCAGTAAAAGATTCTCGGTCAGGGTCTTTGAATGATTTGAAAAGATGTGCTTCTAAGTTTGGCTAGGTGACATGAGCCAATGAACTGTGCTCAAGGGCTTCTAACAACATCAGCATTGAAGGCAATCCATCATCCTACAATGCCTACTAGGCATTACTGTCTGTGCTGCTAGAAATAATGTGCCCTGGAAATGAAGCGGCAGAGCTGATAATGGAAAGCATGTTTTTTTTTTTTACAGATGGAGTAGTCAGCTGTTTTTTTATGGGAGTGCAGCTTGTTTACATGTCAGAACAATTTAAGTCACTGCAGGAGTAGTCACGTTTTTTTTCATCACAGGTTGACTTCACGTCGCAGAACAAATTAACCATATAATAACTCAGTTCTGTGGTTTCACCTTCACGGTTCCCTTGTAACCGAACAGTGATTGGACCACACGTTTTGATGAGAAAGGGGAGTAGCCGAGTTTACACATTGAAAGCGATGCTCTTACAAAGAGAGGCCGCTTGGAATCTTGAAAATCTATTTTATTTAGCGAAGCGGTACAATGTGTCTAACAGCCTGATTCATCAAGCTAAACTGCACTCGCAAAGGGCAAGATTCTCAGAATCTTGCCTTTTGCAAGTGCAATTTTTGCATTTGGGATTCATCATCCCAAATGCAAAATCCGCTATTAAAGAATTCGCACATTTGCGAAGAATTGCATTTAAGGAATCTCTATTTGAGATTCCTTAAATGCAATTCATGAATCATTTTAAAATTGCGAAATTGCAATTTTGGGCCGCTATTTACCGAGAGGTCAGATCTCGTGGTAAATAGCAAAAACTTAGAAAAATGCATTTAAATGCATTTTTCTAAGTTGCATGTTACACACACACATGTCCTTTGGACATGTGTGTGCGCAACACCAATGTAGATTACATTTCAGGGGTGCTACAGGGTGTCCTTTGGACACCCCTGCACCCTTGAAATCGCATCCTTATTTGCGATTAGCTAATTGCTAATCGCAAATAAGGAATAACTCCCCATGCATTCCTATGGGCCTGTAGGCCCATAGGAATGCATGGGGAGTTATTCCTTATTTGCGATTAGCAATTTGCTAATCGCAAATAAGGAACATGTAGGAATCGCAATATTTTTTGCAATTCCTACATGAATCCCGTTTTGCAAGTCCTTAATAGCGATTCCTTATGAATCGCTATTAGGGGCTCTCAAAACAGGAGAATGATGAATCAGGCTGTAAGTCAATATTAAGTTCAGAAACAAAAATGCCGCCCTGAAATGTACCTTTTCACAAACGCTGTTTATTTCTAGCCGATCACAAACATAAAAGTCAAGTAGAAAACGCGGCAGCATTTTAAATGTTTAGTTTCAGAGCTCCGTGACTATGCAAACGTCTACAATTTCACAGTGTCTTTTTGAAGTGGTAGGGCAGCACTCGAATAATTCACAGCTGTTTCAACGAATGTCAGCCAAGTGCATTCTGATACATGTAATTATCAAATCTGCATTTTCATCTTTTCATGAAAGATATTGGCCCTCATTATAAAAAACAGGGGTACCGGTGACTTCGGAGGTGGGGACCCCGAGGGTCCCCTTAGAAAGGAGGAATTTCAGGGGGAACTGCGTTCCCTGGTAATTTCTCATTTTTTGACGGAATTTCACCTTGAGATTTCACCTGCTTTTAGCGGCCGACATTTTCAGGTGTAAGTTAAAAGATCCGCAGTGTTCCTTCAGATATCGTGGTAATTGCTGATGCCTGCCCACCTAAACCAAGAGGCCACAAGTATTGGGAAAGATGCATGAGTAATCTATCAAATATCACAAGCTGCATAGTCTGTGTTGATCATTAGCTGTATTTAACTTTTTTGCAAGACAAGCCACCAAGAGGAATATCACAAATAAACAAGCCCTACTGAAAGCTCAATTATATATTGTGGGGTTCATTACAAGCCCCTTGCAACTGTGATACGTCACTTTTTATGATGCACCGGTGTCGTAGTGTGCTACCCTATATTCACAAGGACACGTAAAGCCACCCTGCGTGACTTTCCGTGTCCTTGTAAATATGACCCCTTTTCATGCAGGATTTTGTGTGAAACAGGCGTTCCATGAGTGTTGCTGTGCGAGATCCCACGCAACATCCTTGGAGCCAGACACATTCCCAGATTTCCCAGAAATCGTAAACCCAGGGGAGGCGTAGGGAGGCGCAACGAGGAGAAATGCTTTTCAGTTCTCGTTTCTTCCCCTTTCTATGTGTGCTGCGTTATGCAGCAAACATAGAAAGAGGAAAACGGCTCTCATAATTGTTTTTATGCAGGAAAACAATCTCCCCCCAACGCAGAGGGGAGCACAGGGATCCGTCATATCGTAGTAGATATGACACATCCACTTTGCTTTGAAAGGGAGTCAGTGCGGCGGAGAAAAATGGCTTGCGGCACAGCGCTGAGTCACTTTCTCGTAAATAAGGCCCGTATTTTTTAAGTGATGAGCTGCACTCTCATTTCAACTGGAAATAGTGGAACAACTCTCAGTTGTTGATACTAATATGTCCCTTTTCCATTTCGGTACATGTAGCTTTCCAAATTAGCAGTTTCTTGGTTTTATTCACAGTTTCTGGGAGGTTCTCTCCTGGGATTTGATCATTACCATTGTATCCATGGGTTCTCTCTATGCAAAGCTTTGAGTGATTTGACAAAATGCTGATAGTTTGCTGTCCACCAGCAGACCATGTGGCTTGGATGAAGGGGAACTTTTGGAGTTCACCATTCGTGCAATCAGGTGACCAGACATGGACCAAAAGATTGGGTAGGAAGAGTGTTAACCAGGGTTTCTCAAAGGGGAGTACTCTAAGGATTTCTAGACGATTTGCATTTTTTTGAGATGACGAAACTTTTATGTTCTCCTCTGCTACCTCCTCTTTCTGCACTACCAATCAGAGTTTGTTTAGGTGTCTGGGCTGCAACTGACATTATAGAGATAAATGGCACAGGGTATCCATGACTTACTGGAGTAGAGTTTCCAGTCCAGCAATTCAGGAGACTTGAAAGAATGTCACATATGCCATTCTTCCTGGTCCCAAAAGTATGGAGATTTAAAGGTTGGGATTGACTTACAAGACCTGATCAGATTATATGTAAGAAATACAAACCGAATTAATGATGGATAAACAAATGGTCCAATGATTCAAATTTCTTTTTGCTCAAGCTGCAGTGGGCTTTCTACTTTGTGTAAAGTGATGGTTCATTGTGGTTACGGCTCTCATAAGTGCATAATTTTCTGGGAGCTTAAACCCAATATCGTATGGCAGCCCAATATTTTAGATCACCCAAAAATGTATCGCAGAGGTTCTGTTCCAGCACCTTTCATTTTGTGATAAGAGTAACCACCAGACTCTGGGGTATATTTAAAAGCTCCTATCACCACAGGAACGTCACTTTTATTGGCCTTCCTGTGTGGATAGGGGCTTCGTGTTATTTACAAGGCAGAGTTAAGTCACTTACAGCCTGATTCATGTACATGCCGTTTTGCGTGTCCCTAATAGCGAATCATAGCGATTCGCTATTGAGGACACGCAAAACGGCATTCATGTAGGAATTGCTACTTAAATAGCGATTCCTACATGTTCTTTATTTGCGAGTAGCAATTTGCTACTCGCAAATACTCCCCATTCATTCCTATGGGCCAAGAGGCCCATAGGAATGAATGGGGATTTGCGAGTAGCAATTTGCTACTCGCAACTAAGATAGCGATTTTAAGGGTGCCAGGGGTGTCCAAAGGACGCCCTGTAGCACCCCTAAAATGCACTTTTGGACAGGTGTTGCGCACACACATGTCCAAAGGACATGTGTGTGTGTGCTACATGCAACTTTGAAAAATGCTTTTAAAAGCATTTTTCTGAGTTTTTGCTATTTACCGACAGGTCTGACCTGTCGGTAAATAGCGGCCCCAAAAGTTCAAAATCGCTATTTCTTGATGTTTCATGAATAGCATTTGAGGAATCTCTATTAGAGATTCCTTAAATGCTATTCCTCGCATATTTGCGACTTCTTAAATAGCGATTTTTGCATTTGGTATCATGAATACCAAATGCAAAAATCGCACTCGCAAAGGGCCAGATTCTCAGAATCTGGCCCTTTGCGAGTGCAATTTACCTACATGAATCAGGCTGTTAGTGTGGCTTAATGGTGCCTTGTAAATAAGTCACCCTTTCACACTATACTTAGTATGAAAGGGGTGGACAGTGGGTGTTGCGGTGGGCGTTCGACGCAACACCCATTGATGTTGATGCAGCCCCATATTTACAAGCGTGGCATAAATATGGGCAGGGCCAAAATTAAGGTCAGGGAAAACCTGGCCTAAAACAGCCGACATGAGGAGAAATGCTTTATTTATTATATCTGCATGGTGTACAGCAAAACACCATGTAAGATTGTTTATGTGCAGGAAAGTGTCCCTTCCTGCACATAAACAATCATTTCCCACAACACAGACACCATTGCACTGTGGTGCAAGGGTGTCTGTGTTGGCGCTAGGCAGCTAAATTTAGCACTGGGAGAAACTCAGGGTTGCACCGTATTGTTGTAAATACAGTGCAGCCCTGCTTTTCTAAAATGACAGAGCACGGCGTTAGCCTTCTTGGTTTAACGCCGCACTCTGCCACTAAAGTCAAAATCAGCTGCTCCCTAAAGAATTTTGGTATTCTGCTGAGCTTTTTACATGCTTGGAACTCTTTTATCTCTTTCTTCCCCTGTTTAAGACTGTTTTGTTGAATGATTACCATTTAGCACAGCTACTTGTTTTAATTTACGTTCTGTCTGTGTGTACAATAAATTATTTTAATTTCCTACCGTGTTGGGCGCCGCTTTCTCTCCCCGGTCCACCGCAGCTTGTGCTGTTTGTGTGGAGGGAGGTTCAAAGTGCGACCTACTGTGAGTGAATAATACTCACTTCCTGTGGCACACTAGAGGAGGCCATTTTTGGCTAAGGCGACGGTCTAGTCTTCTCACTAGGACCGATCTCTGCCTCCTATTTGAAGCACAGATGGCGCCGACGCGCAGCGAAATCAGCTGCACCTTAAAGAATTCTGGTATTCTGCTGAGCTTTTTACACGCTTAGAAATCTTGTATCTCTTTTTCCCCCTGTTTAAGACTGTTTGCTGAATGATTACGATTCAGCACAGCTACTTGTTTTAATTCACGTTATGTCTGTGTGCACAATAACTTATTTTAATTTCCTACTGTGTTGGGCGCCGCTTTCTCTCCCCAGTCCACCGCAGCTTGTGCTGTTTGTGTGGAGGGAGGTTCCGAGCGTGACCCACTGTGAGTGAAAATACTCACTTCCTGTGGCACACTAGAGTAGGCCACTTTGGCTAAGGTGACGGTCTAGTCTTCTCACTAGGACCGATCTCTGCCTCCTATTAGAAGCACAGATGGCGCCGACGCGCAGCGGACGCACGCAGCGGATGCGCCGCTGGCGCGCCATCCATGCCACGACCGGGCCTAGGGCCAGATATGCTGCCTCTCCATGCCCGAAACAGTCTCTTTCTAGGGATCTTATACTATCTTTAAATAATGATCCAAACAAATGCCATCAGGCCCTAAATGTGGCCACATGGGAGGGGCCGATCAGCTGTAACCACTGTAAAAAGGCCTTCAACTTTACTCAAGCACGTACACCACTGGACAAGGGTCCTTTCAGAGGTCTATGTGGGGGGCTAATAAATGCAAGATCAATATGCAAACATGCACTGCATATCTTTGATCTTATAGTTGATGGCGAACTAGAATGTCTCTGTATAATCGAGACATTGCTAAAAACCTGGTGCAACTCAGACATCGTGAACACCCTCCCCCCCGGTTATCTAATTCAAAGGGCAGACAGATTAGAACAACGTGGAGGTGGCCTCGCAATAATCTATCGTGACACCCTGAAATGCACAATAGATCAGCTTCCCGATCTAAAAGGAGCTGAAAGCATCAGTTTTCGCATTCAGGTTCATGATTCCTTCACCTTTGCAGGGGCATTAGTTTACTGACCTCCAGGACAGCACAATGAGTTCCTAGAAAGCATTGGAGAGGTGGTCAGTACCCTGGCTCTTAGGTTCTCCAATTTCACGCTACTAGGCGATGTAAATCTTCACCTTGATTCCCTCAAAGATCCGGGGGCTTCCTGCTTCAAGGAGATAATGAATGTTCTTAGCTTACAATAACTCACCCTAGATGCCACACACAGCGCAGGCCACATTTTGGACTGCATATGCTCCAATCTGGAAAATCTCAAAGTAAAGTCCCCAGTCACACAAACATGGTCTGACCATAAACTTATCCCCTTTAAACTCCTGATTAAGGACGGCTCCACAAGCAAAGATAAAACTACAATTTCTCAGCAGGATAAACCCAGCTGGAAATCAATCATAGGGCTCCCTGATCCTATTTCTAAAGCCCTCGAAGGTCGACCCAATATGACGGGAGACCCTATAACTGACAACCAGCTATTTGGGCACTGGATGCTCGGATTAAGAGATCAGTTGGCTCCTGTAGTTTCAACCCATAGGCCACTAAAAAAGAAACTGTCTGCACCGTGGTTTTCACATTCCCTAAAAGAAAAGCAAGGTGAAGAAAGGGCACTAGAACGTAGATGGTGCCGAAACTACGAAAGTAACGACCTTAACATCTACAAATCCACATGCAGAAAATATCAAGCCCTGATCAAGACCGCTAAAATAAACTACTACACGGAGGCCATAAAACCACCAATAACAAACAGAAAGAGATTTTCAAAATAGTACATCTATTTACGAACCCTAAAAGTCTTCTACAAGAGATCCCTCCCTCCCATAGTCTTTACAACAACATAGCAGACTATTTTGAAGAAAAAGTCCTGACACTCACTAAAGATTTTCCCCCTCCGACGACATCTATCTCAGATGAGGGGTTCACTGCAGGCTCAAATACAGCCTATATGAAAACTTTCCTGCCCATAACCTTGGAGAAAACCCGTCTGGCCATCCTGTCTTTTAAATCAGATTCTCCTTTTGACCCCGGCCCCCCCATTCTATTACTGATCCTCATTGACATCGTCAACCCCACCATCAACAATGTAATAACTTCCTCACTTTGTACAGCAATGATTCCTATAGAATGGAAACTTGCGGCGGTAAAACCACTTCAGAATGCGGAGACATGTATTCCTCACTTCAAGGTAGCAGGTGGTTGGCGGTCCAGTTCCAGGTGACCGGAAACCGCCGGGGCGTCTCACAGCGCTTCCATGGGAAATCGCTTAACAAAGAAATTCCTGCCAACACAGAGCTTCGGATTGATGCCTGTCCTTTGCCTGCTTCTACGCAAGTAAGAACAGTGTTTTCTGAGGCCGTGTGTTCGCGACTTTTACTGAGGTTCTTTGACACCGCGCAGGAGCGCTATTCTGTGTTTGTTTTGACACCACGCTGGAGCGCTATTCTGGATTTGTTTCGACACCGCACTGGAGCGCTTTACTTGGGGTTTGGTAGTTTGTTTGGGCACGCGCTGGGGCGCTATCCTAAGTTTGTTTTGGCATCGCGCTGGAGCGCTTTACTTGTGGTTTGTTTTGGCACCGAACTGGAGCGCTTTACTTTCAGTTCGTGACAACGCGCTGGGGCGCTTATGTGAATACCTTGGCCACCGCCCTGGAGCGCTTTGATCACGTGCTGGGGCGCTTATCTTTTTTCGTTTCTACACAGGAGCGCAGCTTTCTAACTAACCACTATAGACGACTTCTACTCACTGGGTGTTCCTAAGCTCTATGTAAACGCTGTTAACCGCATGTGCACAAGAAGTAAACATAGAGAGGGCTGTATCTGTGCCCATTGTAATCAGGTCTCCCTTACTTCCCCTACCAGCCCGAAAGGAACGGAAGAAAGACAGACAACAAAATGTCGAAACTGTTGGGGAAACGGAAAATAGATTCAGAGTGCAGAGTTTTTAAACAGCAGTGGGCAGATGACTATTTTTTTGTCCAGTGCAAGGAAAAGGCAGTTTGTTTAATCTGCAAAGAGACAGTGGCGGTGTTTAAAGAATTTAATATCCGCCGACACTATGAAACTCGCCATGGAGGGCAGTATGCTAGCTTGCTGGGCCAAGTGAGGAGAGACAAGGTGGCTAAGCTACAAAATGGATTTGCCGCCCAGCAGAGTACAATGCTACGCCAAACACAGGTGAACCTGTCATCCGTTCGGGCCAGCTTCAAGGTAGCTAAACTGATTGCAAGCTGAGGAAAGTCGTTCAGTGATGGGGAGTTTGTCAAGAAGTGTTTGTACGCTGTCGCGGAGGAGGTGTGTCCAGACAAGAAAGATGCCCTGAAGCAGTGAGTCTGTCCGTATCTACAGTTACCAGGCAAATTGAAGAAATTGGGCACAATGTACATGTCCAGCTGAAAGAGAAAACTAAAGATTTTGAGTGTTTTGCATTGGCAATGGATGAGAGCAATGATGTGCAGGACACAGCACAACTGCTGGTTTTTATTCGGGGAGTTAATTCAACTTTTGAAGTGTCCGAGGAGCTGGCAGCTCTACAAAGTCTTACGTATACTATGACAGGAGAGGATATATTTTTTTCAAGTATGCCAAACGATGGAAGAGTTGGATTTAGACTGGGTTAAGCTGGCTAGCATCACAACGACAGTGGGGCGCATAAAAAGAGAAATGGAGGAACGAGGTCTCACCCCCCCCACTACAAGTCCACTGCCTGATTCACCAGCAAGCACTGTGCTGCAAAGTTCTGAAGTGGGAATCTGTCATGAAGGTGGTTGTGTCTTGCATAAACTTTATCAGAGCAAACGGACTAAAACACAGGCAGTTCAAGCTTTTCTATCCGAGCTGGAGTCTGCCCATGGAGACGTGCTTTACCATACAGAAGTAAGATGGTTAAGCGGAGGTAGAGTTTTGAAGCGCTTCTACGAGCTGCTACCCGAAATCAACGCCTTTCTCCTGACGAGGGAAAACTGTCCCAGAGCTGATCGACACAGAATGGATATGGGACCTTGCCTTTTTAACAGATGTGACAGAAATGTTAAACGGCCTCAATTTGCAGCTCCAAGGCAAGGAAAAATGAATCAGTGACATGTATTCCCATGTCAAAGCATTTGAGGTTAAAATGGCGTTGCTTGTTGGACAAGTGCAAAAACAAAACTTCACCCATCTCCCTGCAACTCGGAGCCTTTCAGCTGAGGAGCCAGCGGTCCTTTTTCCAACCAAGAAGTGCAAGGACGCACTGGAAACGCTGAGAGCGGAGTTCAGTATGCAGTTCCGTGAGCTTCATGCCCACGTTAAAGAAATTTGCATATTCCAGAACCCTTTTGCTGCCGACATTAATGACACCCTGCCTTCTCTTCAATTTGAACTGGCTGAGTTGCAGACCTGTGATGTGCTGAAAGATGCATTCAAGCCCAACTGTCTCATAGAGTACTATGCTTCCCTCCCAAACGAGACCTACCCCAACATCAGAAAGCACGCTATGAAGATGCCCACAGTTTTTGGGAGCACATATATCTATGAGCAAACTTTTTCACGCATGAAGCTGATAAAAAATCGGACAAGATCAAGACTCTCAGATCAACACCTGCATCAGTCTCTGAGATGCTGTAACTGGAATGGAACCTGACTTCAATCTCCTCACCAGTCAGAAGCAAGCCCACAGCTCACACTGATATGGTAAGCCTGCTGATTTCTTTTTTTATTGACAGCACGAAAATGGGAGGAAAAAAAAAAGAAAAAAAAACCAAAATGGAACAACAAATAAGACAAAAAGCGTTAGAAAGGATACAATTTAACAGTGAAAAGTGAAGCAGAATGAATAAATTAACAATTACTACATAGACCAGAAAAAAAAAAGAAAAAAAAGCATACAGAATTAACATTTTACATTTTACATTTCAGATAAATTTGAAATAACTTTTAAATAAACTTGCCCCAGATTTGTTCAAGTTTGCGTAGAGACCGAACGCCTCTGAGCCTAGCCAAGGCCGCCTCCATACCGTAAATTTCATTAACTAAAGACCACCATTCCATAATATGTGGTGGCTGTGGAGAAATCCAGGCACTAGCAATGGTTAATGTAGCACAAGATAATAAAATAGTGGTTAAGGCCCGTTGAGGAAGGATAGCATCATGTATATCTAAGAGTACAGTTAAAGCTGAAAGAAAAAGAGGCCTTGCCAATTTCATTTTCATAACCTTATCCAAGGCAGACCAAAACTCCTTTAGCATCGGGCAAGAAAATAACACATGTTCTAGATTAGCACCTACAGGATCACATTTAGGGCATTTGGTACGGTCACTGAATGAAGCATTTGCAGACCACTTAAGAATTACTTCAGGAGTGTAGTATAACATACACGTAGTTTTAAATTGTTGCAGTCTTAAGCTCGATGATTGCACCAGATTATTGAGATTCGAAAGAGAATGGGCAATCTGGTTCGAATTTATCGTCAGTCTCAGCTTAGAGCTCCATTTCTCGGCTAATTTAGAACAATCGCTTGTCTTATAAGAGATAAGACATCTGTACCCTTTACTGATTAAAGATTTCGTCTTAGATGAATAAAAACAATTCCAAATGTCGGAATCTTAAATTTCAGAAACTTTCATCTTACGAATCAAAAAATCGTGGATTTGACTGTACTTAAACCTCATTTCCTCAGTCAAATTATATACATTTTTGAGTGTGGTAAAGTCTAAAAAGCCATTAGAACCATAAAGGCCCCCCAATGTAACAATTCCATGGGCAGACCACATATTTGCCCGTCCGTCGTTGAAAATCGCGGGAAGACCCGGATTTCTCCAGAGACGTAATTTAGAATGAAAAAAAGACGTTTTACAAAAAGACAAAATATTGAACCAAATCTTCGCTGTATCTCTGGCGGTCTTGAATTTAACCCTTTTGTAATAATTTGGGTCATTCAATCTTAACAAAAACATTCTAGAGTCTGATTTTAGCATAGTGGAATGAAAAACAAATTGCATATCTGAATTAAGCAAGGAACGGAGACGACCAATAAAAGTAGCCTAGAAGTATAGTTTAAAATCTGGGAAATTAAGTCCCCCCATATCTAAGGAGCCCTTAAGTAATGACAAGGATCTGCGCACCTTCCTGTATCCCCAAATGAAACTACTGAAGTTTCCATCAAGTTTTTTGAAAAAAGAATTATTGAGTGCCAGTGGTATAGAACGAAATAGATAGAGGAATTTCGGAAGAATTTTCATTTTAATCAGATTGATTCTGCTAATAATGTTTAAAGGAAGTTTATGCCTTTTTTTAATAACAAGACTGTTGATTTTAATAGCGCATCATAATTCATTATAGTTATATCACTGATTTTAGATGAGATTAACCCCTAAGTAATTGGCGACCCTGCAGTTTCCAGAAACAATAGCCGATGGTTTGTAATTAACCACTATTTGTGTTTTATTTATATTTAGCTTGTAACCTGAGACGGCTCCGAATCTATTAGCCTCAGCCATTATACCCTCTAATGCCTCTACAATATTGGTAGAATATATCGCAATATCATCCGCATATGCGGTAATTTTCAGACAATGCCAAACCAGATCGAAATGGAGCTATTCGGGACTGCGACTGAAGAGCAGAAAGAAATGGGTCCATTGACAGGGCAAACAGCAGGGGTGACAACAGGCACCCCTGCCGAGTGCCCCGAGAGATAATAAAGGTGGATAACCACAAACCGGCAAAACTGATACTCGCTGTGGGCCTTTCATATAAGGCCTGTATCCAACTGACAATTTGGCCCCTGAATCCTATAAAGGACATCCCAGACCAGAGATAGTCCCACCCCACTCGGTCAAAGGCTTTCTCAGCATCTAATAAGATCATACCGAGTGGGGTGGACTCTATCTCAGCCATGTCAAAGGCAGTGATAGCAGTGTTAATGTGGGTTGTTGTGTCTCTACCCAATACAAATCCATGTTGTTGCGAGTTTGCGATCTTAGGGATAAACGGAGCCAATCTGCTTGCTATAATTTTAGCAAAAACCTTAGCGTCGGTGTTGATCAGTGAGATGGGTCTGTAGGACCAGCACTCGACTGCCGGTTTGCCTTTTTAAAAAAAAAAAAACATTTTCGCTATGTTCCAAGAGTTTGGGGCCTTCCCAGTTTCCCCTATAGACTGAATTACCAAGGAAAAGAGCGGAATTAAATCCTCAATACAAATTTTGTAAAGTTCAACCGGGATAGTATCTTCCCCCGCTGCTTTTCCCACTGGTAACGATAAAATCGCTTGTCTGATCTCTAACAAAGTGATCTCCTCCGATAATTGCTCTAACCCAGGTGTGTTGTATTTTTCCTTAATGTTATTATCCAAATATTCTAAAATATCCGATGCACAAGATTGATTCTCAGGGGTATATAAAATGTTATAAAACTCAACAAATTGAGCCAATATCTGTGCTGGTTGATTGAATGTAACATTATTAGGGCCTCTAATACTTTTTATAAGAGTCTGTGCTCTGTTGTCCGCCACTTTATAGGCCAATATTTTACCAATTTTGTCTCCCCCTTCATAGTGAGAGATTTTTGATTTGTGTAGCTTGGCACTGCTCTTTTCAATAAAGATTGTCTTTAAATTGGACTTAAGAGATCCAAGTATTAATCCCAATTCTACCACATTGGGGGAGCCAGTTCGTAAAGCATTGGCCAAAAGTACTTGAACCAAAATGCTAGATATCAGCTTTGCATTAATATTCCGGCGCTCTGAGTTCTGCTTAAAAACATATTGTTGCGTAAACCCCCTGATACTGGCCTTGCAAGTATCCCAGACGGTTATGTGTGATGCGGAATGAAGATTAATTTTAATAAATTCACAAAGGTGTAATTTAAGCTGAGAGATATAGCCTGCATCAGAGAGTAAATAGCGAGGATAGGAGAACATTCTTGGGGCCGCTTGAGCTTGTGAATTATTAAATACCAGTAAAATTGGATTATGGTCCAAAGAGACCCGTGGAAAAATTTCCATGGAACTGGTTTGTATTATCTTATCAGTTGCCCAAGCCATATCGATACGGGAGCATAATTTATGGGGCGCCGAATAGAACGTCTAGCCAGGTATATTAGGGTGAAGGGAGCGCCATATATCTTTAACATTATGTATCTGACTGATGTCTAAAATTGCAGCACGGACTTTACGCATGCGCTGAAAGGCGCCCTGTCTAGTGGTATCCTGCTGGTAGACAATGATACAATTAAAGTCCCCCATAATAATAAGTTCCCCTTCCCACCCCAAAAGCTCCATATTCAGTTGGTCAAAAACAAAATCATCATCAGTATTTGATCCATAAATCACACAAAGTACATATTTACAGTTACCTATGGATATTTGCGCTATAACCCACCGACCGTTTTTATCTGACGCAGTTTTGATCGTTTCTATTCTAAATCGTTTATCTTTAAGGATAGCAACTCCTCTAAGTGATACCTGTTGTGAAGAGCAGATTATAACATCATAAGCCAAATGACTAAATAGCTTCTTATCTTTATAAGCAACATGCGTCTCGGATAGAAAAACTAACTGTGGGTCATGAAGTCTGAGTTCTTCAGAGACTAGTCGTCTTTTATTCCTGCTATTAAGACCTGAAACATTCCATGCTAAACATTTTAATTTGTACATTTCAAAACATAGATTACACCCATTCTGCCATTCTGCTCACTGAAAAACCAGAAAGAGTTCTTCCCATCATATTGAAATTTTTTCCACATCGTGCTGTTATTTTAAAAAATTTTACCCCACCACACCAACCCACCCTCGGAGAACCTGGGCCCACGCCCCCCACCCCCCTCTCCCTCGCCCCAGGACAAGAGGGAGTCCCCTCTGTGACCGACTGCCGCTGGAGAGGCAGCTCAAAGAGAAGCAACCCAAGGACTGCCAAACCACCCCACTTATTTTCTTAAAAAACAGAAAAGAGAAAGAGGGAAGAACAAAAGAAAGGAGAAAAAAAATGGAAAGAGAAAGACCCCAAAACAAACAAAACTAGTTGAGGAAAAATTCCTGACCAAGATCCCCAAAGATTGATACCTGACCCTTAGCCGAACTTAGAGAGCACACTCTCAGCTTCCTTCTCATCAGTAAAGTAATAAGTATGACCTCCCTTGATAACTTTAAGGCGGGCAGGTTCCTGCAAGAACACTTGCCCTCCAATAGATTTAAAAGGATCAATGAGTTTCCTTAACTTCCATCTCCTATCCATAGTTGCTTTACTCAAATCGGATCGTGCAAATAAAGACATATTCTCAATTGTAATAGGAGAGTTGGGACGTGCTTTCAAAGACACTGCCTGCCTTAAAAGAAAATTACCAAAGTAAATAAGGAGGGGCCTAGGAAATTTGCTCTCCTTATTCCTCTGAAATAGAGGGAGACGATGAGCTCTTTGAACCTGAGAGTCCCAGTCCCAGCCAGCTAGGTCTGGGAAAGTCTTATGTAGTAGCTTTACCAGATAAGCCCTTGCGTCTGACCCCTCGGCACCCTCGGGGATGCCGAAAAGTCTGGGATTCAGTCGCCGTTGGCGATTCTCTAAGTCCTCCACCTTCAGCTGTAGGGCTGTAATCTGGGCAACATGTTGATTCAAAGAGGATTCCGTGCGGACAGACCCCTCTTCTATATTAACCACTCTTTGTTGGAACTCCTCAATTTCCTGAGAGATCCCCCCCAAGTTAGAAGTCATCTCAGATAATGAAGTCTGTAATTTGGTATTATCTTCTCGTAATTGCAAAAAGTGCTCCTGTGCTTCCGCACGATGGTTAGTTAGAGTTTGCAAAATGATGTCAAAGGGAGATAGAGTAGGTTCCTGTTCTACGGAACTGCCTGGCAGAGAGGTATATGTTGATATTGTTGTATCAAAAGTCACAGATATGGGTGATCCAGATAAATGACCGGATGAGTCCGGAGGAGTAGAATAAACTGTGGACACTTTTGGATTAGATTCTACAAGTGCAACTGGGGACCTAAGGGGAGCCAGATTAAGACCAGTAGATGGACGCACAGATTCTGTTCCCAGGACTGATGGAGGCAAGTGAGATACAGGGCAGCCTTTCAAAGGCTCAGCAACTGGTGGGCTTGTACCTGACAGTCGTAGAGTCATATTCTTAACAAGCCCTTTAGCCTGAATCCATTTCCTAAGGGGGCTTTTATCCGTGAGGTGTTTTTTCTTTAGGAGCAGGAGCAATAATAATCGCTGGTAAGCCCTCCGTTGAAGCTGTTCTCCCTTTCTTGCTCTTTATCTTTGTTTTTGATTTAGCTTTACCCCTTCGGCCTGCCAGAAACTTAGCGGTATCTGAGGAAGTACCGATCGCAGGGTTAACATATGTCTCTTTCCTCTACTTCCTCTACCTCCTCGTATTCTTCGTTGGAGCACTCCCCATCCCCATCTAATTCCTCGACCCCCACACTGGGGTTGGAGGGAGGCAGTCAAGTCATCACCCACCAGAATATTCTCCGAACAAGTAAGCTCTGGAGCCTATGCCTCTTCTGGTGTTGGTCCATTGTCGACCATGTTAGCATTAACCTCGTTCGGGAGCTCTAGCAGCAGACCCTCACCCAAACCAGAGAAAGCGGGATCACAATTACTGTCATTCTCAATTTTCTCGATTGTAGTAGCAACATTATCGCTAGTTTCAATAAGGATTACATTGTTTCCATCGTGAACTGCGCCCGGCAGTTTCATTCTGTTTCCAGTGTTTCCCGAGCCGCATAAGTGAGGCCCTTTTTTGTAGGCACTGTTGGAGACGTTTGAAAGAGCAGTCACAGTTTCATCTGATATAATAAGTACGGGAGGGCGCAGTACCTGTTTGCTGGAGTCAGGAGCCCCCGCGGGTGATTTCGCTGGGATCATAGTAGAGACATTAGACGGAGCCCCTCCGACAGGAAAAACCGGTGGTGCCGTCATGAGTGGCGCTGCGGGCACAACAGAAGCCGGGGAAGCCGCCGTTAATTCCGCAGCCACTGCCTTGTTGGCGCGTGTTGATCTAGGCATGTTTTTCGGAGCCATTACCTCCCGTGATCTGGGCTCAGACCTCCTGGTACCTGGAGCCGGAGTCAAAGTCGGCTGTCCACGCCCTAGCCACAGTCCCGACCAGCCGCGTACCGACCCATGAGCCAAACGTGGGATCGATTGCCGCACCAGCTGCAGAGGGCATCGGGCCAGCCACAGCCACAGCATTCGATGTCCCCCTCAGTCCGCCAAACCACCCAAAGTGCAATCCCGGGAGCAGTTACAGCGTCCAAGCAAAAGGGCCGCGGGGCTGCTCGTCCGGGATTGAAGCCCAAACCGGCCACTCCAAACAGCCCGGTAAGTACTTTCAAATGGCTAATTATTTTTTCCGTTTTCACACTTCAGAGACAGGGTCAGGGGAGTCCCGCGGTCATTTCTCAATCATTTCTCAGTGTTCTTCCCCCAGAAAATCGCCAAGTGGGGTGGGTCGGCAGGAGCCTTAGTGGGCTGCTACTCTACGGCATCCTCACTCCGCCATCTTGGACGCCGACCAGCTGGAAATCAGGTAAGCCTGCTGATTTCAGTAACTATGAATATGAAAAAATGTCAGTATAGTAATGCTCTTTTTGTAGGCAACATGTTTCTTGAACAGTGATGCCATATACAAAATGACACTGTAGCATGTCATCTGCTGATGGGCTGCTTGTGTTTTTTTTATCTGCAATTCCTGAAGGGCCTGCATGCTTCCAGGACCACCCTAAAGTCAGCCTGTTTATTACAATTATTCTGTATTAATGTTATTTCACTGTGTGGCAAAAAAACTATCATCAGCTTGTGTTTTTATTTTCGAATCTAATCTATATTTATAAAATAAAAGGAGTATCTGTGGTACTTCAAATAAACATGAGAAGACTTTCTATTACTTTTTTTGCAAACCAACAGGTGGCGCCAAGGCCCAGCGAAGGGCAGCTGCAGGAAGAATTTCATTATAATCTCCACAATAATACTGGTTGTCACTTTGGCCCATATCATTTCCTGTTATAAGACTGACCCTGGCCCCCATCACAGAAAAGAAAGTTGATGTGGCCCCGCCGAAAAAGTTTGGGGACCACTGTTCTACAGGATCCGATCTTCTGTTCACCGCAGAAACCCTACGTAGAGCCATGGATCAGGGAAAGAAGGCAGTTCTGGTACTATTAGACCTATCCGCGGCCTTTGACACGGTCTCTCATGCCATTCTTATCGGCCGCCTAGTAGCATCTGGCATAGCTGGGAATGTCCTGGAGTGGATCAAGAACTTTCTGCAAAACAGACGCCAAGTGATCAATCTAGGGCAGTTCAGCTCAGAAGAAAAAGCGCTCACCTCAGGGGTCCCTCAGGGATCTAGCCTGAGCCCGACCCTCTTTAATGTATATATGGCCCCCTTGATTAAGCTTAAATCATCCTTCAAGATTAATACAATCTCTTATGCGGATGATATACAGCTTATTCTGGTCCTGGACAACGATACGACGGATGCAGAAGAAAATCTCAAAAATTGCCTCTCAGCCACCTTCGAATGGATGAATAACAACCATTTGAGGTGTAATTCGGAAAAAAATGAAATTCTGCCTTTTGGCCAACAAAATCTCTTCATCCCTAAACGGTGGTGGCCTGAAGATGCCACCCCTCCCCCCAAAACAATAAATGCTGCCAGGAATTTAGGAATCAAATTTGATACCACTCGCTCTTTTAAACAACAGTCCTTAGCTGTGGCGGGCACCTGCTTCCACATCATTAAAAGCCTAAGGAAATTTTTCGACCTGCTACCACACTCAGCCAGACAAACGGTTGCGGTTGCCCTCATAACATCTAGGCTGGACTACTGTAACAGGCTCTACGCGGGAACCAACAAAGCAGTCATGCATAAGCTGCAGATGGTCCAGCATGCAGCTGCCCGGCTGGTTTTAAGGTGGCCTAGAAAATCCTCTGCCACAGCCGCATTGGATGTCCTTCACTGGCTGCCAATTCATAAACGTGTACTGTTTAAGGTCCTAATCATTACTTTTAGGGTCTTTCACTCATGAGGTCCTAAATATCTCCCAACAGATTTCAAACGTTATTTCCAATCTTGTAATCTAAGATCATCCAATGCAAATTTGCTGACCATTCCAACCTTTAGACTGATCTCAAAGGGAGGGAAATCTCTGGCTGTCATAGGATCTAAGGCTTGGAATCAACTCCAACCCCTTCTCCGCCAAATTGCATCCGAATCGGTCTTTAGGAAGGCACTTAAGCCCTGGATTTACAGTGCACCTGACACACAGTGTAAAGCTTTGATCTGACTGCCTGCACCTCTTATAGGAGTAGTAAACCGTGTCCTTCACCATCCCTGGTGTTCCGTTTCTAGCGCCAAGATGATCCTTGGAGTGATAGCTGCGCTATATATAAATTCCTATTTACATTACATTACATTTACATTACATAAATATGCCCCTCTGTCTGGTCGCTGTCGGGGTATGGAGGGCCTCATTTATGAAGTGTCACATTGCTGCAATAAAACAGCGATGCAACACTTTTTACTGCTCCCTCCTTGCGACACCATGTATACGCCATATTTACTGTAGGGCTCTCCATGTCACAAGGATTAACAGATGCGTCAGGAATCCTGACATATCTGTCTGTGTAAAACCCATGCATTGCTGAGTTGTGTCGTAAGCATGACACAACTCCAGCAATGCATGGGGAGGCCTTTACGTATTGCACTGCGTCACCCTTACGCCTGCTATGAGGCAGGCGTAAGGTTTTGACGCAGTGGCATTCTAGAGGTGGCGTAGTGAAATCTGATAGATTTCACTGCGCCACTTCTACAAGGCTTTCTGGCCGGGAAATGCCCCCCTGCATACATTATAGCTAAAGCAGGTATAATGTGGCATAGGGGGCTTATAAAGTGACGCATCTGCCTTGATGCGTCACTTTGCAAATATGGCGCAACGTTGCACATTATTTACCCCGCCGCTGAGTCATGAAAAGTGACGCAACAGGCGGTGCAAAAGAGTTGCAAGGGGCTCATAAATAAGTCCTGTAGTCTTTAGAGCCGGAGTAAGTTCCATCATCAACAGACTTCCAGCCCACCCACCTCTAAATCAGACAGGGCAGACTGTGAGTTTTGTGGACAGGATAATCTGTCACCTTGCAATGGAGTACCCTCTCTGCCAAATTCTAAATACGCCCCTTAATGTTTATTTGTGCTCTTTCTTTCTGAATTTAGGGAGCTGATTATGCCAGTCGAGCATAATTATAAATGTTATGGAATCTTTTCATCCAGGATTGATGTATGAAGAACTGGGGACCTATTCACTAACAGCATGTTGTAGTATGTGAAGTAGTACTACAGCAGTACTACTTGTATACTACAAAATGGTATTCAGTAACCTATGTGCAGAGACCACTACCTTCACCACTCCTATATTTTCTGTGCGATGATCTACCCCAGGTGTGCAGAGATGTCTGCACATGGAGATGTACATGTTAGTAGTAAATGTGGGAGGGACAAGGTGAATGGCTGGAAAATTGAGAATATGTACAACTAACTGAGATGGGTTTTGGGAGAGGTAAGGAGGGCTTAGGCTTGGGACATACAAATACAAACACCCACCCAAAAAAGGGGAAGCCAGTTGCTATTCACAAACTACATTTCTAAAGTTACTATAACCAAAAGCTCCCAGAACTACTGTAGTAAATGTTCTCCAGCTCAGCCTTGGAATAAGTGCATTGCTATAAGTGGCCACTGTCATCTACTGCAACACTCTCCCAGACAAAAAGAATGGTGGCATGGTGTTAAAATACTGCCCCATTGGAAATCTTAACTAAAGAACATTATGTTAACTTTGTAAACATATACATTTATTTAGCATAGTGTTAAAAAACGTATGTATATTTAGTAAACAATTATTATATTAATATAACATTTAGTAATACATTTATTTTAAATTTACAAATAAATGAAACTTTTGTTAAAAACTAAATATCATTTAAATAAATTCTGCATGGTTCTTTAAAAAAATTGTAATATTATTAAATAAAAATACATTTTTTATGATAGATGCTATTTTTCTAATTATTCTTTCAGAAATAATAGTTAAACATTCCATAAACATATGTTAATTAATTTATTAATGCACATTTATGGTATTGTGCTGTGAGCTTTTATTTTCTTAATTTTAGGTTTAAAATAAATATATGCACATATTTCACATTGGTATTGTATATTAAAATACCTTAAGCATGTTTTAAAAAAAGAATAAACTTTCATATTTATCCTTATACTTTCCCATAGGAAGTTCTCTGCCATTGTGGTAGAAGTCACCACTTACATTTGAAAGTTGGGAGTAGTACCTTTACATTCATAAATCCTGTAGTAGGAGGCTCTACAAGGGGCAGAGACAAGTTTGCAATTAAGAGCTAAAATACTATTAGATGCAGTAATAGATTACATTTGAGTAAATGTACATGTGTAAATTCACCTTTGTGCATTGCCCCCTTAATGTTATTACTATTGATGCAATGAGAGGAGATTCCAAGCCTATTGAAAACAGCCCTGCTGTGGCAGCTGATAATCCCTGAGGGTTTTATTTTAATTCCTCACTGTTCTGCTGGAAGTCTTGAACAATGGGCAAGGGCCTTTAGTGGAGAGCTGCTGAAGTGTTGCTTCAGACAAAAGACTTCTTTGAAAAACCATCAGACGTTTACTGCGCTTACCCTGTCACCTTATTCTACACAGACAATTGGATGATTGATGATCGTCAACCAGAAGGCGTCAGAGAAAAGGTAACTGTATGCTTTGGCACAAGCTAACATGAAAACACAGACAGATAAGAACTCTGGGTTTACCATCTCAACAACTGAAGCCATTAGGAAGCTGTCAACACTTCATCAAAAGTGTGCCTGCCGCTGTGAAACAGTTTAAGATGCTAAAAATGAACCCTTTCAGAGGCAGACAAGGCATCTTATCACGAGAAACAATCAGAATTCATATTTGACCATTACAACATTGATTTCGATTGCAATGGCTCACATGTAAATTCACGCAGAGCAGTAACTAAGTGTTGTTCAAAGTAGAAAGTATTCAGCTTTCAGTTCGTATATAGTTTATCATCACATGCTTTTCTAAAGATGCACTGAGGTCATTTATCGCCAAAGACGTAGTTAGTTAATGTGCATAATTAAACATATATTTTTAGAACTAATTTCATGAAAAGCTCACATTCTAAATTAAATATGTCCTAACTCATTTGTCTAGGAAAACAGTAACAACCTAATGAGTATACACAGAGAGAACGTATTTATGCACTTTATGAAAATGTCATTGTTTATCCCCATTACACAGACAAGGTGGAGTCACTAAAGAGATTTGTCAATTACTGTGTGGCTTACAAGATACATGGCATTCAAATAGTATCTGCCTGTACAGCACTCTGTTCTAGTACTGCTCTGTACTAGTACTCTGTTCTCCAGAGAATGTTGATGTGGACTGACCTACTGGAATAAAGTATTCCTCCTTTTTACCTGATTACCACAATCTTCATTCACGAGGTTTGGTGCTCCTTCTTCATGTTCATTGAGGTGATTTATTGAGAAAATACAGCGGACGCTCTTACATTTGAAGCCTCTGTCCTGAAGATGACCCTTAAAGTACCCGTGGGTCGAAACGCCGTCGACGCTTATAAAGTGGCCTAAATAAGAGAGGACACAATTGTTGTATTGTGTATTTTTGTACTTGTTTTGTTGTGTTTTTCTCTGCCATTGTTTGTTCAGTTTACACTTTTCATTGTCCACAATTGTAACATTGTTTATGTAACTGTATGAGCGCCTTTATCACTAGTTTTATTTTTTGTTGAATTTACATTAAATATACATTTTCGATATCATTTTGGTACATGGTTAATGTGAAATTTAGTTAGCACTGGGTTTTCCTTCTTTTTTATTATCTTTTGTATATATTTAACTTTATTTGTTATTCTGGTTCATGAACCACTGTTTGGAATAGAGCATATATTACCCCAGGTTCTTGTTCTAGGGTTGCCCTTGTTGTTTATAAATCTTCTCTGGACCATGACACATCTCCCTGTGGGATCACGCTCTGGTCTCTCTTGAGTAACTGAGGGCCATATTATCAAGAAAGGGCGATACATTATCGCAGATTTTATCGGCAGGAAACTGACGCTAAAGCGGCGATAATGGGCTTGATAATATGCCCTTGTGAATTCCCATAGAAGCCCTGGTTCTGGTGTTAACCTGGGCTTCTATGGGAATTAACAAGGGCATATTATCAAGCCCATTATCGCCGCTTTAGCTGCAGTTTCCTGCCGATAAAAGCGGCGATAATGTATCGCCCTTTCTTGATAATATGGCCCTGAGTAACTGTCAGTAAGGAAATGGGCACCTTATACCTGGGAAAAGTCAGCTTCACAAAAAACAGGTGAGAAAGACATTTACAAACAGCATCAGAAACTTGTTACAGGAGAATGACAATGTGAAGATAGATGTGGGCACCATAGGGGACTCACTTAAAGCAGTGATCCTTGGTTGACTGAATGCCACCTCGTCAGCAACTAACAATGCCAGGGCAGCTGTACGTGCCACTTTAGAGTCCCAACTGACAGAATTAGAAAGCATACAAAAGTGAAGGGGCACAAAGGAGGTCTGGTGGAAACTGAACACAGGCAAAAGACAGAATAAAGCCCTTGACTTCAACAAAGCAGAGAATTATTTACACTGAGGAAAAACAGAAATTCTACGGTGGGAGCACAGCAAATGCTAAATATATTGCAACAATTCCCCCCTCCCGAAAAGGTAGAAGACTCTGGTTTGTACTTAGCCAGAACCGTCAGGGCTTACTATGAAGAGATATATGAGGCCACTGGAACTTATAGGAATATATGAAGGTAATTAAGGTCTGTATTGTGCTGAAAAAGCAGGTAGGCAATCTAAAATAACCCATCAAACTCAAGGAGGTGACTATTTGTATAACCAACCTACAGGTGGGCAAATCCCCAGACCCTAATGGGTTCACCATGTTAGTTTATAAAATATTTGGTGGAGCCTTGTTCTTATTCTGACTAATTGTTCATCTGATCAAGGACTAATCACAAGGTTGATGTTGGAGGGAATTGTGACAGTTATCCCTCAACAAAGGAATGATCATAGCTGCTGTAGCTCATATCTTCCCATCTCACTACTTAATGTGAATGCAAAACTTTCCTTTTTTTTAAACTGCTATCCCAACCACAATCGTTAGAGGGTTGATAGATCCTGATCAATCTGGCTCAAAGCAGGATGAAACTGCAGAATAACATGAAAAAAATAATTCCATATTATAGATACAGCTACAAGACCTGGAAACGTGTGATGTTGCTCTCATTAGATGCAGAGAAAGCGTTCAACTGAGTTAAATGCCAATCCCTAAATCACATGCTCAAGAAATTCAGCTTTGGTCCCAAGTTTAGATATTGGGCCTTTATGGATATCAAATCCATATGCATGAGTATGGAGGAATAAAATAATTTCTCCACCATTCGTAATGAGGAGTGGTACACAATAGACTGCCCCAATTCCTTTTGGCATTCACAGATGAGATGCTGGCCAAGAAGATATATGAAGCAACCAAGAGGTACAAGGGGTATGAATAGAAAAAGGATATGTATAAACTGGTAATGCACACAGACGATGCCTCATAGCACTCACTAACCCACCCAATTGTATTACTCCCTTGAACATGAATTAAACCAATGTAGGGAAATTTCAGGGTTCAATTTGAACCTATGGAAACCTCTGGTATTGAACATTTCTATCCCACAAGATTCATTGAGGAGCCTATGGTCCAGATTCTATTTTAAGTTGGTATCACAACACAGTGAATACCATGGTATCCATGTAACACGGTCTCTAGAATTTTTAGTAGCAACCCAGCTAGATCCCATTCCTGAATTTATCTGTACAGATCAGCAATCATGACACATGACCGGGTTGTCCTGGTTCGGTCACCTGTTGATGGTCAAAATTCCCACACTGCCCAAAGTTCTGTTAATTATGCAAACTGCACCACTCCCACTGCCTCTCTGATGGTATGCTGACAAAATATAGAAATTTAAATATCGATATACACTAATATCGATGTTTAAATATCGAAGGGACATAATATAGAAGGTAAGTAATATCGATAGATTTTAATATAGGTATTAGTAATATCGATGTTTTAAATATCGATGTTAGTAATATCGCGGTTAATAATTTCGATGTTACTAATATCGATTTTTATATTTTTTTGTATATTATTATGTGTTTATTATGTTTTTAATTTATTTTTATGTAATATAATTAATTTTTGTATTTTAGTACTGTAGCCGGTTGTGGGTTTATAGGGGAATAGGGTGGGAAGTAATTTAATTATACTAAATTAATTATTAATTAGTAGTAATTATAAATTGATTTTAATTAATTGGTAATTCATTTTAATTAATTGATTAATTGATAATTATGTTCTGTAGCGGGTTGTGGGTTGATAGGGGAATAGGGTGGGAAGTAATTTAATTATACTAAATTAATTATTAATTAGTAGGAATTATAAATGTATTTTAATTAATTGGTATATAATTTTAATTAAATGGTAATTAATTTATATTAATTGATTAATTGATAATTATGTTTTGTAGCTGGTTGTGGGTTTATAGGGGAATAGGGTGGGAAGTAATTTAATTATACTAAATTAATTATTAATAATTAGGAAATATAAATTAATTTTAATTAATTGGTAATTAATTTTAATTAATTGGTAATTAATGTGTATTAATTGATTAATTGATAAATATGTTCTGTAGTGGGTTGTGGGTTTATAGGAGAATTGGGTGGGAAGTAATTTAAATGTAATGGAGTAATAATGTTTTTTAATTAAATATTTTGTTAATTATATAATTGTTAAATAATTATTAATTGGTAATTAAATATTATTAAATGGAAATTTTTATTAATATTTTTAGTTAATTATTTATTGCTAATCATGTTTTTAATAATTATGTATTGGTATTTGTAAATGGTTTATATTTATTTAATTGTTACGTTTTTTATTATAAATTTTTTTTTTATTTATAAGTATGTTATTTTTACCTCTACGCTATCCAACACTTTCCCTACTGTTGCACTCTGTGGAATGGGAATAGTAATTTTTACCCCTACGCTATCCAACACTTTCCCTACTGTTGCACTCTGTGGAGTGGGAATAGTAATTTTTACCTCTACGCTACCCAACACTTTCCCTACTGTTGCACTCTCTGGAGTTGGAATAGTAATTTTTACCTCTACGCTATCCAACACTTTCCCTACTGTTGCACTCTCTGGAGTTGGAATAGTAATTGTTACCCCTACGCTATCCAACACTTTCCCTACTGTTGCACTCTGTGGAGTTGGAATAGTAATTTTTACCCCTACGCTATCCAACACTTTCCCTACTGTTGCACTCTCTGGAGTTGGAATAGTAATTTTTACCCCTACGCTATCCAACACTTTCCCTCCTGTTGCACTCTCTGGAGTGGGAATAGTAATTGTTACCCCTACGCTATCCAACACTTTCCCTACTGTTGCATTCTCTGGAGTTGGAATAGTAATTGTTACCCCTACGCTATCCAACACTTTCCCTACTGTTGCACTCTCTGGAGTTGGAATAGTAATTGTTACCCCTACGCTATCCAACACTTTCCCTCCTGTTGCACTCTCTGGAGTGGGAATAGTAATTGTTACCCCTACGCTATCCAACACTTTCCCTCCTGTTGCATTCTCTGGAGTTGGAATAGTAATTGTTACCCCTACGCTATCCAACACTTTCCCTACTGTTGCACTCTCTGGAGTTGGAATAGTAATTGTTACCCCTACGCTATCCAACACTTTCCCTACTGTTGCACTCTCTGGAGTTGGAATAGTAATTGTTACCCCTACGCTATCCAACACTTTCCCTACTGTTGCACTCTCTGGAGTTGGAATAGTAATTGTTACCCCTACGCTATCCAACACTTTCCCTACTGTTGCACTCTCTGGAGTGGGAATAGTAATTGTTACCCCTACGCTATCCAACACTTTCCCTACTGTTGCACTCTCTGGAGTTGGAATAGTAATTTTTACCCCCACGCTATCCAACACTTTCCCTACTGTTGCACTCTCTGGAGTGGGAATAGTAATTGTTACCCCTACGCTATCCAACACTTTCCCTACTGTTGCACTCTCTGGAGTGGGAATAGTAATTTTTACCCCTTCGCTATCCAACACTTTCCCTACTGTTGCACTCTCTGGAGTGGGAATAGTAATTGTTACCCCTAAGCTATTCAACACTTTACCTACTGTTGCAGTCTCTGGAGTGGTAATAGTAATTGTTACCCCTACGCCATCCAACACTTTCCCTACTGTTGCACTCTCTGGAGTTGGAAGGGTAATTTTTACCCCTATGCTATCCAACACTTTCCCTACTATTGCAGTCTTTGGAGTGGGAATAGTAATTTTCACCCCTACGCTATCCAACATTTACTCACTTTTTTAAATTTGTTTTACATTTTTATTAATTCTTATTTATATTATTATTTTATGTATATAAATTTATTTGTAATTTATTATATTTTCATTTATTTATAAGTTATTACATTTTTTTAGAGTTATTATTAATGAAGAATATACTATGTATTATATCTTTATTATTAGTTGTTTTTATTATATAATTTATTATTTTAAATATTATAATATATTTTTAACTGTTTATTACATTTATAAGTATTATTTTATTATTATTACATTTTTATTTAATTAAAAAAACAATATTTTTTTAAACGATATTTTTGACATCTATATATTTTTTCCGATATTTTTGTGCTTACCTTGTTAGAGATAGGATGTCGATATTGTTGTAATCGATATTTTTGTTGCAATATTTTTGTATGTAGATATTTTTGTATTCGATATTTTATCATAGATTCCTCTCTGATAAAATAGATACAAAAGACTCTGGACAACTTCATCTGGTCTGGGGGTTCAGCAGACGCAGATTGGCTTTAACCCCAAGAAAAGGATGGCTAGGCCTCACTGGCATTTTCAAATAGTATCAGGCCACAAAGCTGCACTTCTTAGTAGAATGGCAGTGGACCAAATCAGAGAAACAGTGGTGCTTTATTGACCAAGTGATGGTGGAGACCCCCAAAGATGAATTAAAGAGCATGGGGCCTTCACTCATTACTGTGAACCAGGATTCCATTGACAATATAGAAGAGTGTAGCAAAATGTGGATGATTGATAACATTCCTGTACATGTTTATCGCCTTGATCAAATAGCCAAATTGTGCCCTGGTAACAAACCCACATTCCTTTAGGGTGGATGCTGCAGAATAGGGGATCTCTTTAACAAACAGGGTATCAAACTGTTCAACACACGAAAGATAGAATACAATATCCCAAAGGTCAAAAGATTACATTTTTGGCATTATTGCCAGATCTGCCATGGGTCCTCCGGCCGACAATCAAACCACATGTATTTCGTTATGTGACTAAATTTGAAACACAGCTATTACTGAAGGAGGTAGACGGTTGCCTGGTCTTGGACAGTTACAAAATACTTGTAGAAACAAAGCAGATGGGGTAATTCCCATGACAGATGCAGAGAGTCCTTTCTGAGAATTGATGGGAGCAAATACACATGAGAACATATCACAGCATTAAACTCAGTGGCTAGAGAAACATTAGTTAAAACTACCACCTACTGGTATCTCACCTCTGCTGAGCTACTCAAATAGGACACCAATAATACAGACAAATGCTGACAGGGATATGGTGACAATGGCATCTTAACTCGCATATTTACAAGCTCCTACCACCACAGGAACATCACTTTTTATGACTTTCCTGTGGAGATAAACCCTTTGCATTATTTACAAGGCGCCGTTAAGCCATTTAATGCGGATTAACGCCGCCTTGTAGATAAGGCCCCCTTTCATGCTACATTTACATGAAAGGGATGGGCAGTGGGTGTTACGGTGGGCGTTCCAGCACAACACCCATTGATTTTTACACTGCCCCCTATTTACAAGGGCGGTGTAAATAGGAGGCAGCTCCAAAATGAAGACCAAGGAAAACCTGGTCTTAACAGAGCGAAACAAGGAGAAATGCTTAATTTCTTCTTGTTTTTGCTGTTTATATGTGTTCTGCATTATGCAGCACACTTAGAAACAGCAAATTGCCATGAATGATTGTGTATGTGAAAATAAACAATCATTAAACAAATGATGATTTGCAACTTTTATGTGTGCCGTACAACGCAGGACACATAGGGGTTTCAAATCGGCATTCTAGATTGTTTATATGCAGGAAGGGACACCTTCCTGCACATAAACAATCATTCCCCCCGAAGCAGGCACCCTTGCACTATGGTGCAAGAGTGCCTGCGTTGGGGCTAGACAGCTAGATTTAGCGCGCCAGCACTAGGGGAAATGCAGGGGTGCGCCGCATTCTTATGAATATGGCACATCCCTGCGTTTTCAGAATGGCAAAACGTTGCGTTAACAATTTTTACTTAACGCCACACGTCGATATTCTTTTGTAAATATGCCCCATAGTGAAGCAATGTCCTAAATTGCAGCAATACTAGCAGGGGTTTATGTTTGACGATAATATTGCAAGGCTGCCAATCTACTCTCCACGAGTTCTGCTAAAAGACTAAAGTTTCCAGTGATCTCTGCTATGCAGAAAGATGTCACTGCCCATGTGAACCTCTAGACAATCCATTATAGTGCTCTGGGTTAAAACAAGAGCCCCATACTTTCTCGATCGGTAGCATGGTTTGTGGGAGATACTCAGAATGGAGATGGTTGTCTTAGCGATCTTGCATTATGTGAAAACATTTGAAAAACTATGGGCCTGAGTTTTAGACATCTTCACCTCAGAATTAAGGGGATTAATTTATCCTGGTACCCCAGGGATGCAGTGAATAGTTCCTTCAAGTTGCATGCAGTTGCCCACATATTGAAGCAGACCAACGGTGGGAACATTGGGGCATATTACCAACCAATAGAGATAATTTTTGTCTCTAA
The DNA here is from genome assembly GCF_964261635.1 of Lissotriton helveticus. Classification (NCBI taxonomy): domain Eukaryota; kingdom Metazoa; phylum Chordata; class Amphibia; order Caudata; family Salamandridae; genus Lissotriton; species Lissotriton helveticus. The sequence goes on from NC_136063.1 coordinate 1,255,579,892, forward strand.
CTTATTTAGGGGCATATTACCAACAACTAGCGATAATTTTTGTCTCTAACTTGTTTAGAGACAAAAATTATCGCCGCACATCGGCGATTTTTATCGCAGATAAACCTTGCTATTAGCAAGGTTTATCGCAAATGCGATAAAAAACGGCCGCAATGCATGAATATCGCTGAAAAGTCAGCGATATTCATGCATTATCGAGCAAATGCTCTTAGCCATGTTATCCACCTCCCATTGGATAACATGGTGAAGAACTGCTCAGGGCAGGTGTTAGCTTTTGGAGATATTCGCGCTTAGCGCGAATATCTCCAAAAGTTGGTAATAGGAGATAGCGATGTTAGCGACTGTTTCCAGTCGCTAACATCTTGGCACGCCCACTTTGCATGTCATTAGTGATAAATATCACTGACATGCAAAGCGGGGCCCAAGATGGTCGCTATCTCCTATTAGCTGTCACTAACTGGTGTTAGCGACAGCTTGGTAATAGGGAGATAATTTTATCTCCGCTTTCTTGGATTTTAAAGCCAAAAAAGCGGAGATAAACCCCCTTGATAATATGCCCCTTAGAGACAAAAATTATCGCCGCAAATCGGCGATTTTTATCGCAGATAAACCTTGCTATTAGCAAGGTTTATCGCAAATGCGATAAAAAACGGCCGCAATGCATGAATATCGCTGAAAAGTCCACGATATTCATGCATTATCGAGCAAATGCTCTTAGCCATGTTATCCACCTCCCATTGGCTAACATGGCTAAGAACTGCTCCTGGGCAAGTGTTAGCTTTTGGAGATATTCGCGCTTAGCGCGAATATCTCCAAAATTTGGTAATAGGAGATAGCGATGTTAGCGACTGTTTTCAGTCGCTAACATCTTGGCACGCCCACTTTGCATGTCATTAGTGATAAATATCACTGACATGCAAAGCGGGGCCCAAGATGGTCACTATCTCCTATTAGCTGTCGCTAACTGGTGTTAGCGACAGCTTGGTAATAGGGAGATAATTTTATCTCCGCTTTCTTGGCTTTTAAAGCCAAAAAAGCGGAGATAAAGCCCCTTGATAATATGCCCCAAGGTTGTGCAAATGAAGACAGATTGAACGCTTTCAATTGTGTCATAATCAAAAAAATACTGACTCCCTTCTTGTCTATTAGTTGGGTGCTGGGGGATAAACAAAGAAAACATAGCATATTTAATTGCAAACTTGTCACAGAGTTGTAGGCGTTGTTGTTGTTCATTCAAAATGTATAAAGAGATTTCATCTAGGAAACATTTCCCCACTTAATGCGCACATTTTCAGGCTATCACCTACAACTGCTTCTGGGAAAAAATAAAAACAGTAGATGTTTCCTCTCTGTAAAAGAACTCTATCCCAAGCTACACCATCCCACAAAAACAATCTACTTTGCTTGCTTTTTATTCAATGACTTCCGTTCCTCATTTTGTATTTTGCCATTCCTTGGAACTTAGTTTCTTTACCATCCTTTTGATGGGATGACATGTATCCTTCCTTGAAACACAGAAAAGTTGATGGGAGGAATGCTTGTAACTTGTCTAACCACTAGCAATCGCTCAGGGTAGCATTCCAACCCATCATTCTTAATCTCACATGCCACCTCAGCTTGGCCCCAGCCATATGCAAACCAATCTTGACCCTGCTCCTTATGGGAACACTTCAGCTCAAATTGCCAGGCAAGGTCCTCCCTGAACTGGAACACAAGCAGCCCAGGCCTGGTTTCACCCTAGTTATGGGCTCATTAGCCCGGTGCAGCTTGGTTCCAGTGACACACTGAGCACAGGACCCAAGTCTATGCATACTCATGCAACTTAAGGCGGTGCATGAAACACACAAAAGTTGATGGGCGGGAATGCTTGCAATTTGTCTAACCACTGGTAATCGCTCGGGGTAGCATCCCAACTCATTGTTCGTTTGTTTACCATGCCACCTGAGTTTGGACCCAGCCATATGCATATCCGTCTTGACTCTGCTCCTTGCGGGAACAGTCAAGTTTGCACTGCCAGACCAAGGTTCTCCCTGAAAAGGAATACAAGCAACACAGGACTAGTTTCACCCTAGTTACGACTCATCAGCTTGGTACAGATTGGATCCAGTGACACAGTGAGCATGGGACCCACCTCTGGGCATACCCATGCCACTTCAGGTGGTACATGAAACACACAAAAGGTGATTGCCAGTGGCTAGACAAATAGCAAGCATTCCTACCATCACCATTTGTGTCTTTCATGACATGTATCCACCCGCTGCTCACATTCAGGGAACAATTTTGACTTTTTCTTGCAACACTCCATGGGAGACCCTTTGCTTAATTGATCTCTCCCTTTGTCCTGCTATCCCCCACCCACCCCACTCTACTGCACTCTACATGGTGCCTCCCCAAGTTCTTCTGTTTCTTCACCTGCCCACACTGTCCCTCTTTGATGTTTACTGTTTTTCTAATCTCTCTTCCACCAGTTTCTCTGTTGCTCCTCACCCTTCCTGTGTTGTTTTCCTTGGTACCTTACACCAAGTTGATCACTTCATTCCCCCTGTTCTTACGAGGCTCCCTCCAAATCATTTTTTTCTTTTTTGGATGCCCTATTAACTGCAATTTACTCCCACATCTCTCCTTTCTCTTTAATGTGCTAAAACGGGCCTTTGTGGCAGCACACTTTTTACTTTTTCGCTATGGGATAGGCGGCTACCATTTTGAAATGGTAAATTTAAAGTTACAAAAAAGGGCTATTGCAATATCATGACACGTACATGTGCATACATGGTGATGCATACACTTGCATACATCCTCACACACAACCATTTTGAATTTTTTTGCTTTTCCCAATGCTAGTTAACAGGGGCAACAATCATTTCTTTTTTATTGATGATGCTGTTCAGCATCAATAACAAATATTGGCAAAGCCAAAAGTTTAGCGAACCCTTTCAAATTAGTTCACTGGTAATTTTTTTCATTGCTTTGATTTTCAGATTAGCCTCTGCGTAAGGCATCTCCCTGAATGTGTCACTGTTAGAAATGGGACTTCTGGTTGGCTAAGATTTACACAAAAGCCAGGCAGGGACCACCACTCTAGTCAGGATAAGGGAGTTACACGCCTAAAATAACCCCTGCTCACCCCCTTGGAAGCTTGGCACAAGCAGTCAGGCTTATCTCAGAGGCAGTGTGTAAACCATTTGCACATAACCAACAGTAATACAGTGTAAGCACTACAAACGGACACCACACCAGTTTAGAAAAATATCCAATATTTTTATATACTTAAACAAGACCAAATACGATAACAATCCACAGTACAGTACTTTTAAGATAGATGCGTTGCAAGATGTCTTTAACTTGCCAAGATACGTTGCAAACACAGTTCCTTGATGTCGATAGCTCCATCCAGGCTATTACGGCGTTGTGAATGAACAACTCCAAATAGTTCTGGCTGGCCGTGGCGTCGTGGGTCAGCTGCGGTGTCAGGAAGACCATCCAACAGTACCTTTCAGAGATGCAGGTCTTCGATGACCTCTCGCTATCACGCCCTTTGCAGGTCGATCACCTCGCTGATGGAATCAGGAGCGCTGGCGTCGGCAGGCGTTGGGTGCTGCGGTGCAAAATGCAGCGGTGCGGCGTGCGGTGCCCTCAGGTCACGGTGCGAGCAGCGGCTCGGTGGCGGTGTCAGATGGCGTCGTCGGTGAGACCAGGGTTGCAGTGTGAGATGAAGGCTGTGCTCGTCACGGTGCTGGCAGGTCACGGTGCAGCAGCGGCATCGCTGTCGCTGAAACGCTGTCGTGGACTGACAACTGGAGTCGATGGCACCGGGGTTGGTAGGTCAAGGCTGCGGTGCGGAATGAGGGCAGTGCGTCGTGTAACTTTACAAGCGGTGCCCCCGAACCACGGTGCAAGCAGTGGCGTCGAGTCCGGCATGGAGCATCATCGTTGGGGATACCAAGGCGTTGTCGTGAAGCGAGGCGGTGTAGAGTGCAGAGCCCACAGGTCGTGGTGCGAGCAGCGGCTCACTGGCGGCGTCAGCAGGCGGTGAGACCAGGGTTGTGGTGCGACGTTGCGGCGGTGTGCTTTGTGGTGCCCTCAGAATACGGTGTCGCCAGTGGCATCGTAGACGGTGTTGGGCTTGGAATCTTTGCTGTTTCTGAGACTTCTTGAACAGGGGGCAAGCTCTATCTCAAGCCCTTGGAGATACTCAGCACAAGTAGAGAAAGTTCAGTCCAGTTCTTTCACTGCCCAAGGCAGAAGCAGCAGCTGCAGACCAACCCAACAAAGCAACAAAACAGCAAAGGGGTAGTACTCCTCCTGGCAGCTCTTCCAGATCTTCTTCTCGGCAGGTTCCTTGATTCAAGCGAGTTCTAACGTTTTGGGGTCTGGGCCCCACTATTTATACCAGCAATTCCTTTGTCCTCTGAAGACAGAGGGGCCTGGACCTAGTTCAAACCAGTTTGGGGTGCATTCTGCCAGGGTGCACCTTCTTCCTTTGTCAGTGTGGGCCAAGGTCCTCAGACGCACCACAGGAGGTGGAGCCAGCATTGTGGAAGGCGAGCCCAGCCCTATTCAGACCCAGGTGCTACTCCTCCCACCCATCTATGTGCAGATGTGCCTATTCAGCCTGGCTGACTCACCCTGTCTGCTGGAGTCTCCCCTAGCTCCTGTCACTCACAAACCAGACAGCTAATACAGAGGCAGGCTGGATGGTTAGGTCAGAAAATACCTACTTTCTCAAAGTGGCATTTTCAATCACAGAATGTTAAAATCAACTTCACTAAAAGATGTATTTTATCATTCTGAGTTCAGGCACGTTAAACTCGAATTTCTACCATGTTCCCTGAGTCAGTTAGGATCATACGATGTAGTGATCAAACTACCCATTCTGGCCTATAGAGAACAGGTAGCCTTGTAATAGTGAAAAACGAAGTAGGCTAACATTCACTATCAGGACATGCCACGCACACCACGGCATGTCCTACCTTTTACATACAATGCACCCTGCCCATTGGGGTACCTTGGGCCTACCTGAGGGGCAAATCACATGTAGAAAAGGAAAGTTTAGGGACTTGCAAGTGTGTGCACTTGTAAAGTCGACATGGCAGCCCCAGGCTGCGCACAGGTTCTGCAATGGCAGGCCAGAGTTACACTTTACGGGCTGTTTGCGTGGGTGGCACAATCCAGTGCTGTAGCTCACCAACAGCATTTTATTTATAGGTCCTGGCACATGCATTGCACTTTACTAGGGACTGACACATAAGTCAAATATACCAATCATGGAAACACCAATCCATAACACATTTTATACAGGAGCACTTGCACTTTCCCACTGGACAGCAGTGAGAAAAGTGTGCAGAATCATTACACCAGCAAAAACAGAGTCAAAACTGGGGGGTCAGAAAACAAAAAGTCAGGGGAAACACACCAAAAGATGCCAAGCCTAACAGTCACATTTATAGGCTTCTTTGTTGTGGTGGTAGATTTGCCACATTGTCCAAGTCAGTGGAGACCACCAGAGAGATATAACCCCTAGAACAATTAATGCTGTCAGCTGAGGTGATGGAAGGGGCCAGTCCCCTCTATGAAGACTGATGGCCTTTCCTTATTTTGGATCTGAATAGACAGCACAATCAAGTGCATGCTAAGGGATGTTCTCCTGTTTTTAAAATGGGATATGACTACTGACTAATAACCCCAAAATATTATTTGACCATAAAAATGTGTTCAAAATATTGTGCCTACAATAATAGTTCAGGTATGATATAGAAGGAAGGTATACTGGCCCACATGCATCAAGCATTTTTGTAGTAGCAAACGGTGCGATTCCTTAAAATCGGCCGTTTGCGAATGCAAAAGTGCTTTTTGGGATGCATGAAGCAATTTTAGAATTCGTAACATTTTTGCGAGTTCTAAAATTGCGGGTGCTTGTAAGAAGTCGCAGATGTGCGATTTCTTAAAAGCAATGCATCATTACTTTTAGAAGTGCAAATTCGCAATTAGGGTGCCAAATTTACCGAGTGGTTGAACCACTCGGTAAATTTGGAAAAAGTGTTTAAAATGTTGAAAATGTTTTTTTTTCAACATTCATGTTTCACACACACATGTCCTTAGGACATGTGTGTGTGAAACATGATGCGAAAAATACATTTCAGGGGTGCATGGAGGGGTCCTTTGGACCCCCCCCTGCACCCATGAAATTTTCAAAGTGCCACTCGCAATTTGCTGATGCCTTCCCATTCACTCCTATGGGCCTTTTGGCCCATAGGAATCAATGGGAATTGCGAAAATTAACTTAAGAATTCGGTATTCATTTGGGATTCGGTAAAAATTGCGATTTTTACCGAATCACAAATGAATACCGAAAATAATGATGCATAGCATTTTGCACTTCTTAATTTGCGATTCCTTATTTTTTGCAAATTAGGAAGTGCAAAATGTAACAATGATGCATGTGGGCCATTGTGTTTTTCATGTTGCCAATAATATTGATGTTACAAATGTAGTTTCGTAAAATAGTATTGCATATGATGTAGTTTATATGTATAGTGTGGTGTTAGATGTATGTTATTTTGAGTATAAATAAGTTTTATTTAGGTATTTATATTATTTTATAATTTTTTTGGGTGTTGTGGTTGTGTTTGGGGGCATTTAGCACTAGTATTTTACAAAGATTTTTTTTATAATAATGTTTGGTAGTAGTACATTGTATAGTATGTATGTGAAATTTATGATGCCCTACCTGCACTTTTGTGCCACTAGAACATCACTTTTTTGCCGTTGTGGTGGCGCAATGTGCCACGGCATATTTATATGGCCACGTAAAGCCACTTTACGTGGCTTTTCATGGCCTTTTAAATATGTGCCCCTTTAACGCAGAAAATTGTGTGAAAGGGACTTTCCATGGGTATTCCTGTGGGTGTCCCAACCAACATCCATGAAACCGGACACATTCTCAGATTTATGAGAAATCATAAACCTGGGAATGCGTCAGAACCTAGTTAGGGGGGCACAATGAGCAGAAATGTTTTAATTTTGCCTTGTGCTTTCCTTTTTTAAGTGTGCTGTATTCTGCAGCACAAATAGGAATACAAAATCTCCTGAACTGATTGATTTTGTGCAGGAAGGTGTCCCTTCCTGCAAAAATCAATCAGCCCCACAATGCAGGGACCCTTACACCATGGTGCAAGGGTGCCTGCATTGGCTGAGAGCAACCCATTGTGAACCGGCGCTGGGGAAAAGGACAGGAATGCGCTGTATGACATAGTTACGGAACGTTCCTGCCCTTTTGTTTTGAAATAGGGCAGCACAGCAAGATTCCTTGCGGCGCTGCCCTATAATGTGGCCCTGTATTTAGATTTAAAAAAAATATTGTACTGTTTGTTTTTTTAGGTGGGTTGTAGGGTTTATGGCAGAACTGCTTTATTGTAAAGTTATTTAAAATGATTATCTATTTCAATTAATATTTCTTTTGAAAGATCCATAGAGACTTCTCTATATAGGGCCTTGTGCACAAGACACAGGGACTTAAATTCAGTGCGTTGCTGAACAGGGAGCCAATGTAGCGCCCTGATGGCAGCCCAGATGGACAATAATGTATTTGAAAACTAGAACTTGCCTGGAGTGGTATGACCTAGATACCCCTTGTGTTAGCCAATTAGAATCTTTAGTTAGGTGGGATGGATAGAGTAGGGGTTGGACTTGTGTGAATTTGGGGTACAATTATACCTAGGGAAGTAGGAGAAGTTGGCGGCGTCTTCTTAACTTTACGAGAGGAGGGAGATGTGACGCTATTCCTTATTCTTATGGGCTGGCTGATGATCTGCTGTTCCTGACTCATAATATTTGCATTTCAAATTCTTCTTTGAAGTGCCTTGCTTACACTCATTGCCAGAGGGTAGCATTTCCTAAATACTAGACTCTTGAATGAATAGGTAACTATTACCAAACTGATTTGCATAATTGTTTGCAAAAGATTTCTTTCTTTTGTCTCTCTACCTATCCACTCACTCTCATTGCACTGTTCATGGATGTATTTGATGTAACTATTTCCAATGCTTCTTTGTGTGAATAACTCAGATTTTGGACTATATCATACTTATTGAGCATTACATTATTCTAGATAAAGATTATTTCTAATGAATTGGTGTCTGTTGTTACTATGGTATAATATGAGTAAATTAATATTATTTACCAATCCCTGCCTTCTTACAAAGATCCATTGTTTAGGTAATACCAGAGGTGATGAACAAGTTGGTAAGTTTGGTCTAAACTCATGCAGTGTGGAAGGAACAGACAGGTAATAAATTGGGTCCAGGTTATAGATTAGTCTGACCGCATTCCCAAAACGCTGGATCCCTTTTTGGTAGCAGACATGATGGTTTAAAGAGTTAAATTGTTAAGATAATACGTTTGAATTAATGATTTTGGTGATTGCATGTTATAGCATAAGTTGTATGTAGTGGTCCGTCATTGACCTTAAACTCAGGCACGGAATGGCCTAAGATGCCGGGATATTATTAGCCTAATGAGCAGAGGAATAAGTGTGGCATACACTACAGAAGTCTTTTGTCTTCTGGTGTGATATTAGGCAACGAAGGAGGTTGTTAATATTGCATAGGGAACTCTGAAGTTAGTATGGTGAAGATTTATTTGGGTACCTTTAGAAAGCACAGCTGAAGAAGTCCCGAGAATCTTTCACTTGAGAGAGGGCGGAATAACGCTGATCGATATTCTGCTAGTAGCAAAATAATTCTTTGTGTGTTTGTATCTGTCTTTCGTTTAGTGCGGCAGACAAAGCAGGATTGTTTTATGTTGTTTCTAATAATTGTTTAGTTTAAAAAAGAGTTTGAAAAACATTGCCGTAAAATTTGTAAAGGGAGGGTCAGTTGTAGGAGTTTTTCTGACATCACTGTGTGCCGCGCTGGCATTGGTCAGCTAGTATGAAGCGTCATTGAGAGCCGCGTCGCATTGGTCAGCTGGAGTGAAACGTCACAGTGAGTGCTGCGCTGCTATTGGTTGGTTGGCGTGATATGCGCTAGTATTGGTTGAGGTGTAAGAACAATATTTGAAGAATTACGAAAGGGTTTTTGTGTTTCTTTAGTTTAAATTAGCGCAGTGAATTAAATGAAATGAAATTGTTGAAAATTATGAGAACATTATTTAGAAAGAATGAACCAATTGAAATTAGTGAAGGAGTTCTGGTGCCAAAACATGGTACGCCAGCTGCTTTCATGACTTTGGAACATGGTTATCACACGTGCGCATGGTTAGAGACCTGGATGAAATATACAGAAGAAGATGGTGAATTAGCTTTCCATGGGAATGGTACTTTTAATGTGAGGATTTTAGAGAATTTGAGGTATCAAATGTATAGGTTGAGACCTAATCCTAGGCCAATGCAGTATGAAGCACTTGAGGCAAGGGAACATGAAGCATATCAGAGGGAGAGAAAAAGGACGGATAATAGATATAGAAATACAGTGAATAGATAACCAGAGGCAAAATGGGTTGCCCAAATGAAGAGATGGAGGAGAGCTGTGAGAGAAATTTAAGGTTTACATCCATTAATGGTAGCGGAAGATAAGACAGCAAAAAAATATAAAGAGAAAAAGAAGAATGTAGAAATGCAGAACCAAATCCAAATGAAATTGATGATGATCTATTAGATGAATTATTACTAAATAGCCCACCACCATATGAAGAAGAACAAGGAAAAGTTATTCTGAGCGCTCCATTGATTGAAGCTGAGGATTTGCAATCCTCTAACATAAGAAATGTTAATAACTCAAGACAAGTAAAAGATCATTTGGCCCAAAAGATTACTAAGTTAAATTTGAATGCAGAAGCTTTATCAGTACCAGTAACAATTGGTCCAATAGTTCCTTTGTATAGTGAGGATCAGAATATATAACAAGTGCATGCTTTGACAGTACCAGTAAATGATGACAGAGTTTGTAGAGGTGCTGGAGCAAGTGTAGTGTAACCATTTCAGAGAGACCTATAGAAACTCCAAAATGTGCTACGCAGATAGAACCAACATCGGGGGGTTCAATAGGACCATCTCCAGAAGAATTGGGTGATTGGATTAGAGGAATGGTATCAAATAAAGTAAATGTTAACATGGATGTAGGTAGATTAAAATCCAGAGAGATTAAATCCAGAGAGATTGAGTAAATATCAGAGTTGTTGTTTTTGTGTACGAATATCACAATGAGAGCTAAGGCTCTTCATGGGAAGTTTGTTGAAGTAGCACAAACATATGGAGTGGATAGTGAGTAGGCAAAAGCTTTACAAAAGACATATCGATTGGATTTTAGTGACAATGATTTAGAGAGTTTGAATGCTTCTAGGAAGCGATTGCAAAGCAAAGAATTAATTGATACGTTGGAGTGAGTTAGACCGATGTAAAGGAATATGGGCTAAAAAGAAAGAAGAGGTGGTTATAAATGCAGGAGCATCATCGTCAATGTATCCAGTGAGGGAAACAGATAAAGAGACAGTGGCGACTGAAATGATATATGAAATGAGAGAGATACTAGGTAATGGATCTGTTCATGTACCAAAATGGAGGGAGAAACCAGTTGAATGGTACAGACAAGTATAAAAGTTTGTGAAAGTGTCAAAGATTTGGTTGAAAGATTTGGAAAGCTTGTTGATATTGGGGTACCAGCAGTTTTGTGGGTTGAGTGTAAAATTGCAACATATTGGCCTAAGGAAGAATACCCTAGAGATCCAAAAACAGGAGCACCATCAGATGGAGTAATGAAAAAATATAATCAAGTCATTACCTATTTAAAGGGTAAGATTTCACTAAAAGAGACAGATTCGGTTAAAATAGACAGGACGACTCAAGAATTAAAAGAAACGGTGCATTCATATTTTGAAAGACTTTTACAGGTGTTTAAACAGTATAGTGGTATGGAAAATATCACTGACAAAGAAATGGAACATTTTGTGTATAGGTTTGTGTTTGGATTGAGACCAGAAATAAGTAAAATGATTCGGCAGAATTTGATTTGTTGGTAGAGTAAAACTATAGATGGGAAACTTCTTTATGCAAAATATTTTAGTGACGACATTGACTCAAGCATAAGAAATTAAAGGAGAAATTGATGTGGGCACAAATGAAAGTGGTGCCACAATTCTGAAGAAAGAGGGACAAGGAGCTGATTGGAAATAGGGCAATCATCATTGGGCACTGCTCCTCGTGGGGGTGGCGCTGCAGTCCCTCACGGGACCTACAGGAGGGCACTCTTTTAGGAGTTGCCGCAGTTGTGCATATGTGTGTGTTTAGAAAAAGTGTTTAGAGTATTTGGTAATGCTAAAAGAGTCAGTACTGGTGTAATATATAGATGATCTACTTGTTGCATCTAAAACGAGGGGAGCTTGTGTAACAGATACTATTGCTCTACTGAACCATTTGGCAGTAGGTAGGCATAAAGTGTCACCAGCTAAGTTACAATTTTGCCAAAAAGAAGTGTTGTATTTGGGACACAAAATTGAAAAAGGAGACAGGAAAGTATCACAAGATCAAATAAATGTGAGCTTGCAAATGAATCTTCCCAGAACACAGAAAGAAATTCAAATGTTTCTGGGTATGGTTAGATACTGCAGACAATGGATCAGAGGTTTATCACTGATTGCCAAGCCCTTACAGAGATTGAAATACAAAGATGTGATCAATCCAATTGAATTGGACGAAGAATGCATGAAGGCGTTAATGGAGTTGCAAAATGGACTATGTCGAGTACCTGCATTAGGAATGCCTGATTACAGTAAGAAGCTTGCATAATTCTGCTGTGAAAGAGATGGTTGCGCACTCTCAGTTTTGACACAAACACATGGAACAATACGACATCCTGGGGCATATTTTTCTGCTACACTGGATGCTGTGGCAGCTGCATTGCCAGGTTGTTTGAAAGTGGTGGCTGCTACATGTGTAAGTTTGGAACAGAGTGAGTCCATTGTTATGGGCAATCCTTTAAGAGTGTATGGGCCTCATTCTGTGGAGATTCTTTTGATGAGAACTCGAACACAGCATCTCAGTAGTTTTCTGACTCAGTATGAAAGGGTGCGAAAAACGTAACAGTAACAAGATGTACCAATCTAAATCCAACCACACTGTTACCAAGTCCAAGTTGTGAGGAAGTGGTGGATGAAGCAGAACATGATTGCTTGGATGTTTCTGATTTGTGTACGAAACAAAGGCCAGATATTAAGAATGTTCCTTTGTCTCAATTAGACTGTGTGATGTTTGTGGATCGATCATGCATAAGGGATGAAAATGGTTCCTTGAGTGCTTCATATGCAGTTTGTACTGTGGCGAGGGTTCTTGAAGCTTCATGCTTAAAAAGAACAGTTTCAGCGCACATTTCGGCGCCTATTGCTCTAACGAGAGCATGTATAATTGGGAAAAACTTGAGAGTAACCATATTCACTGATAGTCAATATGGTTTTGGGGTGGTCCATGACTTTGGACCACTGTGGGTGCAACGTGAATGTTTGACTTCATCAGGATCACCAATTCAGAATAGTAACTTTGTAAAGGATCTACAGGTTGCATTACAGTTGCCCAGAGAAATTGAAGTGGTGAAATGCTCTGCACATAAATCTGGAAACAATTACATTACGGTTCAAAATAAATATGCTGACCAGGTTGCACCATTCTGTGCACAAAATTTGGTTTCAATGAACAAAAGTACCCAGAAATCTTATATAAATTGTCATCTAATATTTTCTTCTGTTGAAAGTTGGGATGAAATTAGACAATTGCAGGAAGAGCCTAGTGAAGAAGAAAATGAATTATAAATCAAGTCAGGTTGCACACGTAGGGAGGAAGACAAAGTGTGGGTTTGCAGTGATGGGAGATCAATCATGCCAGATAGCTTGCTGTCACAGATGGCAAGATTATATCATGGCGTAACACACATAGGTAAGGATGCCATGATCAGGGTTTTCAAACAGACATGGCATAATCCCAAGTTCAGGATAATTTCAGAAAGTCTTTGCCAGAGATGTGTGACATGTCAACAACAAAATGCAGGAAGAAAGACAGTTGTCAGTTGGGGACGAAGTGGAACAGCAGCAGGCCCATTTACACGATTGCAAGCAGATTTTATTGAAATGGACTGAAATATGTGTTGGTAGTAGTTTGCCTATTCTCTCGTTGGGTGGAGGCTTGCCCGATAAGATGAAATAATAGTTTAACAGTGGCTAAATTACTCTTGAGAGAGATCATTTCTAGATTTGGATTTCCAGTCTCTTTAGAAACAGATAGAGGAACTCATTTTAATGATGAAATAATTTGGATTATTTGTGCAACTTTGCAAATTGAACAAAAACTACATTGTGCCTATCGACCTGAAGCCTCAGGTGTGGTTGAACAGATAATGGCACTATCAAATCAAGATTGGCAAAGGTATGTGCATCAACAGCAGTCAAATGGCCAGATGCCTTGCCCCTAGTTCTGATCAGTCTGAGAAGCATTCTTGATAAAAAGACTGGATTATCTCCTCATGAAGTGCTTATGTGGAGAGCAATGAGACAGTCAATAGTTCCAGCGTATCAATTCATGACAATAACGGATGATCTAGTGCTCGATTATAGCAAAGGACTGGCTGATGTGGTACGTTCTGTGTTTCATCAGGTTGGAGAAGTTGCAACCACAACACAGCAAGAACAAGCACATGACCCAAGCACAAAAGAAAGAATCAAACAAAAGAAGTTTTGACAGTTGTCTTGAATCTGGTGATTCTGTGCAAGTGAAAAAGGCAATCAAAGGAGATATATGGTCAAAAGGAGTAAAAATACTGACATACACTCTGAATAGCAAAGTTCCAAACACAATAATAGAAGTATCAAGCCAAACAAAACAGAGTGATTCAGAAGATGGGACAGTTTGGAGAACAAAGAGAGCAAGAGTTCCGAACAAAAAGTACACAGCACCTGAATGGATTATTTGGTGACTGAAAAGGTCGAGCAAAAGGATCAAAGCCAAGAAGAGACTGTTGCAGAATCAAGTCAAAAGCATTGTTATGAGCCACCCTAAATGAACTGTCAAATAAATTAAGGGTGCAGAAGATTGAAAAGAACACTCAAAAAGGGTGTAAAAATATTGAACTGGAACTAAGGTCAAGATCTGTGATAATATGTTTAAAAAAAGGGGGACTGACGTAACAAGAAGTAGGTATAAGGCTTGAGTAGTGCTTGGATACACTATATTTTCCAGACTTTCAATTTTTTGTTGTTGAATTTTTCCATCAAGAAAAGGCAGGAATAAAGCAATATGAGAATGGATATCAAAATAAGGGTTGTAAAAGTAGATGTGGTAAGGCTTGTTTCATAAGTATCTTACTACTAATGTTTGTCTATAGTGCCTTATTTCATGTATCCTACTAAAAGTGACATTACTAATAATGGAGTGGATGAAAAAGTAAATGTGGGAAATCTTAGAGAAGAACCACAAACTAGCATAGAGAAACTAACGAATGATGGTATGTATCTTCATGATAAATCAATTAATGACTTCACGTTAAATGTCTTTACTAAATTACTGAATGAATATGTGGACACTATGGATGCGAGAGATTATTATGTGTGCATGCAATTACCTTTGTCTGTGTCTGAGCGAGTGACGTACCATCACTTACCTCTAACATATGGTGTCTCATGTAGTGTATTACAAGTATCTTTTACAAGAGGGGTAGTTTGCAATACTATTATTCAAACTATGATTTAGTATTTTCTGAAGTGCCTACTAGAAAGAATATGAATAAGGTAACTAGCGCGAGGGATGCAGAATATTTTGTGGATTTATTTCATACAACTAAAACAATTGACACGGTATATGCACATAGAAATAACCTCACATGCGTCATGAAGAGATTGAATTCATAGACTTGGTAGAAGATAGAAGCCAGGATTTTGAAGAAAAGGCTGCAGAACAAAAGTTTTATTTAAGTCAATGGGCTTTTAGGGAAGAAAATTATAAAAAGGCGAAACATATGCTGCAATGACTCTGGATGGCATAATGAGGGAAAGCTTTGTTTATTTAGGCAGAAATTGGATTATAATAATTATTTCATTGGGTCTACTGAATGTGATTGTGTTTTCCTAATTACAGGTAGATGGGGATTAAAGGGTGGTACTGATCCAGTTTTCCAGGAATTTATTATGTGTGCGGTAAAATTCCTATTACAAGTTTCCAGCACATTGGTATGGGTGTTGTAATATGGGAATAGTCTTTCTAAAGGTGTGCCACTTAGATAAGAATCATGGAATCAATTAAATAAAGCTTGGTCTAACACAGGATAAAAAGGGAGCTAGTTTTGCGGAAATTGTGGGTGATATATTTGGAACACTGATACCTTCAGTTGGTGTTATTTTAAATTCACATAAAATTAGAAACCTATCCACAGTGGTTGATCATTTATCAACGGATACTGCTGGGGGATTCTTAATTATTGATACTGAAATGGTTGCTATAAGGTACAAGGTTTTACAAAATAGACTTGCCCTTGATGTAATATTGGCAAAAGAGAGTGGAGTCTGTACAATGCTGAAGATTCAACAGTGTTGTACTTATATCCCAGACAAAAGTAAAAGTTTAGAGGGATATATTACGAATATTACTCATTTGCATGAGGATTTGGCGGAACTGACGTTTGACAGTGCTTGGGAGAAACTTGGTAAGGGTTTCTCTGTTGTAGGGAATTGGTTTACTAACTTTAGTTGTAGTTTGTTGTGGAAAATACTAACACCAATAATTGTAGTGGCTACAGGAATGCTAATATTGAAAATGATATATAAGTGTTGTAGATGCAAGAAAGGAACACTGGACATTGAACGTAGAGATAAGAAAAGGAAAAGAGAAGATTTAGAGCTAGAAGACAGAAGGAGAAATTACTATGAAATAGTAAAGGACATAGATGAAATTAGGATGAAACAAAAGAAAACTACTGCTTTTTAGAAAAAATTATGACAATCAGGTTTTTTTGTTAGTTGGTAAGCTTTTTTTTGATGGCTCAAGTCACCATCAAAGGGGGGTTTGATGGAGCAGGGTTTTCGTGACATAAAACCTACTCGGATTAAACATTTCATTGTGCAGAATAATCATTAAAAAGCTAACTATGTGATTCTAACTGCGTTTGAATAAACTGCACATGTGTGAAAAAGAACGAGTGTGAGACATTTGGGCTAGGCCGCAAAGCCTGCACATGACTTATGCATAAACTAATGACTAAAAGGTTGCAAGTTTAATAATCATATTAATGCTTTTGGATTGTGAGCAAACCGTTAATATTGCCAATCAAAAACACTTTTTAGAAATAAACTTGTGCAAAGTTATGATTTTTCACGTTGTATTTGTCTTTCCTAGGAGATAGCTTTTTATTGTGATCGAGAGAAAAGCCTCAGAGAAATAGCTAATTTGAAGTATTAACAATGGTGCGAGAAAAGGAGAGAGCTTAATCAGTTTTCCGTGTGTCACTGGTGATGGCCAAGGTTACGTAGAGGAAAACAATGAACCTCAGAAAAACAAGTTCTTTTGGAAGAGGACAAGTGGACAGAAAAGTTACATTAAACGTGAACGAATTGTGAACAGAAATATACCGAGGCCTGAGAATGACATATTGGGTTTGGACAATAGTGTATTTGAAAACTAGAACGTGCCTGGTGTGGTGTGACCGAGACACCCCTTGTTTTAGCCAATTAGAATCTTTAGTTACGTGGCATGAATAGAATAGGGGTTGGACTTGTGTGAATTTGGGGTATATTTATACTTAGGGAAGTAGGAGGAGTTGGCGGCATCTTCTTAACTTTGCGAGAGCAGAGAGCTGTCATGCTGATCCTTATTCTTAAGTGCTGGCTGATGATCTGCTGTACCTGACTTATAATCTTCGCATTTCATATTTTTCTTTGAAGTGCCTTGTTTACTCTCATGGCCAGAGGGTAGCATTTCCTAAATCTTAGACTCTTGAATAACTAGGTAACTATTACCAAACTGAATTGCATAATTGTTTGCAAAAGATTTCTTTCGTTTGTCTCTCTACCTATCCACTCACTCTCATTGCACTGTTCATGGATGCATTTGATGTAACTATTTCCAATGCTTCTTTGTATGAATAACTCAGATTTTGGACTGTATCGTACTTATTGAGCATTACATTATTCTAGATAAAGATAATTACTAATGAATTGGTGTCTGTTGTTATTATGGTATAATATGAGTAAATGAATATTATTTACCAATCCCTGCCTTCTTACAAAGATCCATTGTATAGGTAATACCAGAGGTGATGAACAAGTTGGCAAGTTTGGTCTAACCTCATGCAGTGTTGAGGGAACTTACAGGTAATAAATTGTGTTCCCAAAACGCTGAATCAGTGCATAGCTAAGCCCGTGAGCCATTTTGTTTTATTTGCTTTTAGCAGGTTTTTTTCTGCAGGCATAATAAAGCTCTTTCTCCATTCTCAGTGGCTGAATACCAGATGCCTTCTTGTTGTTTTTGTGGTTTTCAGTGATTTCAATGGTTGCAGTTTCTTGAAGTCCTCTTTTGCAGTGGTGAGCTCGGATTCTAGGTTCTTGCAAAATAGTTTTTATATCTGCTGTTGTGTAGCCGATACTGAAGTGCACCTGCCTCTTGAAAGCATACCAGAGGGTACTCACAGGTATCTCCCTATTATCATTCTCTCAGAAGTAGTTTGATAGAGTTTCCCTGAGAAATTGAGCAGCCAACCCATCCCTAAGGAGAGTTTTGTGGAACCTCAAGAGTTTCATTCTGCGAGGGGCCATCAATCCTATCTACCTCCCATAGCACTATGGAGTGGTCCAACATCTCTATCAGTCCATGTGTTCTGCTACAGGTATTTTCTGTCCATTTATTTGTGACATATACAAGGTCTATGCGTGAACATGATCCATGCACGCAGAGAAGTACGTGTATTTTTTTGGTCTGGGGTTCTTATTTCTTCATAAATCTATTAAACCAGCTTCATTGAGTTCCCCCCTAAAGATTGGGAAATGGCTCCTTGGTAGTATCATTCCTGCATGAGTCTATCAGACTGCGCATTAAGTACTATGTTAAAGTCTTCTACCCAAGAAACTCACATGGGCTCCAGTCCCTAATCGTATCCAGCATTTGGGCAAGAAAGGTATTTTAGGCTGTATTCAGGGCATATAAATTGAGAATATTTCAAACACCATGTCCCTCCAAATATCGAATAATCCCTCTTCACATCTTTGACTAGCTTCATCTTAACTAATAGGCAGGGGAGTAGCTTGGTCAATAAGACTGGGGAGGGGGGTGAGCTTCAGATTTTCTGACAATCACGTTGGGATATCATGTTAATTATTATAAGAGAACCAGCACTTGAAGGGGGCATTTTTTTATTTAAATATCCTTTATTGAATTCACAGGAGAAACGAAAACATGAATGTTACATCATACATATTACCACATCTCAGAGATGTCTGTCATGTTCGCGGGCGCGTCACACAATACAGTAGTTCTCCGCTTCATACATCATGACAATGGTTCATCACAAATGTTCCAACCGTGTTGGCGCAACAAAGGAGATGACATTACAAGATAAACAATGAAGGGAAAAAAAAAGGGAAAAGGAAAGGGGGGTTATGGTCATCTGATTTGGAAATGTGGTGTGCGTGTTGAGTTGAGGGTGCATCGATGCAGTGGGGGCCCGTGGGTGCTATTGAATAGTGACTATGGGCGTGAGTTCAGCGTTGGGGAGGACAATGGGTCGGCTGTGGTAGGTATTTGGCGTGTGGAGAGTGTTGGGTGGGGCATCACCATGGCGGTCAGTGTGGGATGCCGGCAATAGGCGTATCGATGGCATTGTCCGGGTGGTCGTGTATTTCCCTGTCGGTGTTGCCAGGGTTTTGGCTTATATATTCTCTGCTCCGCCCAGTACCTCCTGGTCTCTCCCAGAGGGGGAATCATTTGAGGGGTTCCGTACTAGTTGGCATTCCCTATGAAAGGAGCTTAGCATCTCATCCCATAATGCCGCAATTGGGAACTGTCTCAGCCCTGCCGTTTCCTCATTATGGAGGGTGGTGCTTTCTGCTCTCGCCCAGTTGTCTAGGGAGGTGCGCCAGTGTTCCGTCAGGGGTGGGGTAGCTCGCTTCCAGTGTTTTGTGATCAGTCTTTTGGCCGTGAGGAGGCCAAGGTCCCAGAAACGAGAGGGGACTCTATTAAATTTGGTCCGCTTGTATAAGCCTAGTAGGCATGCCTCCCATGTGTGTGGTATCGGCATGGCTGTGCATCGTTCTAGTATCGGTATCACAGTTCGCCAGTATGTCTGAATCTGTGGGCAGTGCCACAGCATATGTAGCAAGTCTCCTCCCTCCAGTGCACATCTCGGGCAGCTAGCTGCGGCGCCCGGGAAGTACTGGTTAATTTTGTCAGGTGAGAGGTACGCCCTATGCAGTATGTAGAACTGGATCAGTTTGAAGCGTGCGTTGCGGGGAATGTTCCTGGGGCCCATTAGCACCATCGTCCACTCCTTATCCGTCCAGTCCCTTCCCCTGTCAATTGCCCATTTGTCACGTAGCGGCTGTAAAGTGTGTTGCATGTGTGACAATAGTGCTTGAGTCAGCCAATGCACCACATGTGTACTGTTCCCCATGACATGTAGGCTCTGTATCAATTGATGTGTAGGTAGTTCCTCAGTGATGTTACCCCACCGTTGTGTGTATGCCATAACTATGGAGGCGTGTTGTAAGAACTGTCCCGCTGGGAGACCCGTGTCAGTAGCCAGTGTCACAAAAGGTATCAGGGTACCATCGGCGTACAAGTCCGCCATGGTGTCCACTCCTGTGCGTGTACAGTGTTCCAGTGCCGTTTCTGTGACAACTGAGGTGGTCTTGGGGGTGCCTAGGAGCGGGAGTGCTGGGGCATATGGTTTGGTGTGGTTCGTGAGTCGTAAGCTCCTGGCGTAGCATCGTACCGCCACATCTACATGTGGTTGTGACGTTCTCCTCGGGTGTGCCAGGGGGTGGAATAAGGTATGTATCTGTGTGGAGGACAGCACATCTGTTGCCGGGGCCGTGTCCTCCAGGTGGTTTCCAGCAAGCCAGGCAGTTACCCACTGTAGTTGTGCAGCAAGATAGTAAAGTTCTAGGTTCGGTACTGCGAGGCCACCCTCACTGACTGGCGTATACAGTTTTTGCAGGGCCACTCTGGGTCTACCAGTGTTCCATATCAGGTCTCTGATCATGGTTGCTAAGTCTTTGAAGGTGCGGACCTGTACGTATACCGGGATGTTGGCGAAGTAGTATAGGAGTCTGGGAAGAACAATCATTTTCGTCAACGTCACTCTGCTCGGGACATTGAGCGGTAGAGTCTTCCAAAAGGCAATTTGGGACCTTATGGACGTTATGGCGCGTGTTAGGTTGCCGTCCAGGATGTCCGGGGGTGTTCTGTAAATATATATTCCCAGATACCTGAACGTGGTATGGTGCCACGGCAAGTGTTCACCATTAATCCGAATTTCAGGGTCTGGGATGTCGGGATTGAACGAATACGCCCCTGATTTGGCCCAGTTTACCTTGAGGCCTGACATGGTCTCGAAGGACCGGAAGATCTCCGAGAGTTCCGGTGGTAATTGGGTGAGGTCCCTGACATACAAGAGTAGGTCGTCCGCATATAGCGAGACTATGTGTACGCCGTCTGCCAGTGGGATGCCCCAATGCGTGCCCTTGCTGCGCAATACCTCAGCGACGGGTTCTATTGCCAGTGAAAAGAGTAGTGGGGACAGTGGGCAGCCTTGTCTGGTGCCACGTCGCACCCTAATGGTGTCGGACATTAGCCTACCCGTGCGGACTCGCACCACGGGGTGTCTGTACAGCAATCTGACCAGTTAAATATAGTCATCCCCTAGCTCGAACTTGCGCAACACTGTCAGCAGGTAGGGCCACTCGACCGAATCGAATGCCTTCTCTAGGTCCAGAACTAGGCAACCTGATCTTGGCCAATCCTGTACTGCGTATGTTTGCACTCGGAACAGCCTCCGTATGTTGTGGGAGGTGCATCTAGTGGGCACAAAGCCGTTCTGGTCACTGTGCATCAAGGCGGGCACCAGGCTTGCCAGGCGTCGGGCTAGGGTCGACGCCAGTATCTTATAATCTGTGTTCAGCAGCGCTAGAGGTCTATACTTGAACAAACGAAGGCAGGCCTGTGTTTGAAAACCACTTAACAATGGCGACCAATATGGTGGTCACATGACCAAACACTTTGGCGCCACCCGACGGGTATTTAAAAAGAAATGCGAGTGATAGTTTCTCCGGTCCACGCGTTGTGATGAGGATACACCTTCGGAATCGGGAATTTGAGCACTGGCAAGTCAATCCTGAATGCGGGTCGGCAAAGCAAGGTTAGAGAGCGCTATGCTCTGGCTCCAAGTTTAACGGGGACACCACAGGACTCTTTTAACTTAGAACTAAATGGGAAGTTTTATGGCCCAATCTATACGAGCTGAGTGTAGGGAGACGCTCTGTCTCTACGTCTATCCGGGTGTAAGAGGACCGTTTAATATTGAATTTGAATGGGAGGCTGCTAGCCCAACACGCTTTTTTTCCAAATAAAGAGATAGATTGCACCTTAGTAGTTACTAAATCCCATATGGGGTTAGTACATGACTGATGGCCTTTTGTTGATTTCAGCGATCTAAAATCAAGACAGACGTGGTCAACCTAAAAGAAATAACACTGCAAATAATAGATACAAGAGAAGGTGAAGAGGAGATATCTACGGATTTGGGAAGTACAACAACGCGCAAAAAAAGCTAGTAAGCCAGTCCTATATCTTATTTCACCAAAATCGAGGTAGAGAGAGTGACGCCGTTCTTTCCAGTTTTACGGGGGGTACTAGTACTCGCTTATATTAAATTATGCTGATATACATGGGAAGTTATAGGCTAACAAATTCTTGAGCCGAATTTAAGAAATAGACTGCAGCCTAGGACATAATCAATTAAACGGTTGGTATTCTGTAAATTACAGATACAATACATCCAAAATAGACGTGACCAAAACCAAAAAATTATCGGAACACAATAGTTACAAAAGGAGGCCCCTAATTTTGTGGACACGAGAGCGATAAAAAGGTTAGTATTATGGTCTTTCTCTCTAATGAATAATCTTCAGTTCAGTGTACATATTCCTGAGAAAACTGTTGGTTCTTTACAGAATAATTTGGCTTTTGAAAAAAGGAAGAACCCAAGACAAAACCCGAGGTCTACATAGGATTAAGGAATAGGCGTTTTTAATGCGTGGTAAGCTGGGTTTAGTGTATATCAGCATTTTGATTTGTCACTATCTTTCACTAATATGCATTGATAAAGAACAATTTCTAACCTAATGCAGGATCGCCTAAAGAATTTTGTGTGTTTATGTTGAGACTAGCTGACCGAAGCAGGTTTCCACTCTAAAAAAATTGCGGGTAAGAAAAGATGATCACTTCTGTAGACCTAATTTTTTAATTTAGCGTAGAATCGGAGTCTCATAATTCTAGTATATAAATGACATTTAAGTTTCTAAAATGATAGGTGTGCAGCTAGACAGGAAGTCTAAGAGATCTTTCCTCCTTTTTCTCTTCTTTTTCTATGACTCTCTTTAAGGTTGTTTTACATCTCGACAAACTATAATCGAATGAAGCTAAAGATGGGTGTTGTTACACTGGATATGCACCAATTATGCCTGTAATAAAGTATTGAATCCTTTTTTTAAAAATGAAATGTTGGTCTGATATGACTACACAGGGCAACTGGAAGTGTGGTTCTTAGATAAATTTATTTGTATAAATCTGTAAAAACGCATGTTACAAATATATATATTTTTTCTTATTGTTACAGATATCATACCGTGCAGTGATTATTTTTGTGCAAAGAGTATCTGTCTTTTCTGCCAGAAGGTCCTGAGGAAGGTGGTTTTATACCACCGAAACGCGTCGACCTTGCGTAAAAAATCGCGTATCTATCTGCGATCCCTCAGACGCAGAGAAAGGAGCGAATGTAGTATGAATGAATGAGTTTGTGTGTGAAGTTTATTGGTGTATTCAAGTATGTTTTTTCCTGCACGGTAGACAAAAATGTTTTTATTGTCTTAAATGAATTATTGTGTATTTGATCAAATGATTTTCAGGAAACATATATGTTATAAATGATAAATTGATAAATGTGACTTTTGTACTTATAAAAATTTATAAAAAATATCAGAATAAAAAATACAAATGAAAAAAAGTTGATGTTGCCGTATACTGTGTGAAATAATAAGAGTAAAAGTATAGAAGTGGTATCACTTTCACTATATAGGTCGTGAGGGAACATTGTTCATTGTTTATTGCTTTTGTTGCTCCCCTCGTTCCCTGACCTGCAAAGTAAATATAGAGGGGGTCCCATATACATGTTAATACATTCACGGTTGTTCAACTGTGGGATTTGTTTGTTGGATCATATGACGAGGATATAATCCACTCTGGCATTTTGGAGCATACCTTTGGTGCAGTGCCTTTTCTTTTCTTTCCACTTGTAAATAGAATCACTTCTCTTTTGGACTCTCCCTTTTTCCTCTCTCTTCTCTACTTGCAATAGTATAAGATAGGGAGATATAAAAGTACCTTCCCCTGTAGGAACAACATATCATGGACAAATTAGAAACCTTTGGGTTTACGGACGCAGATTTTAGCTCTCTGCTGGGTCATGTAGTGGATACCAACAGCACCACAAGTAACACATTAGGTGATAACAGCGAGTGGCAAAACCTATTAAACCTTAGGAAGAGAGCGAGACGAATTGAATCACATGCTCATTACATGAGAGAATACCTAATAGCAGGGGTTATACCATCAGGCCTTAGAGTCAGGAATGCCCCAGCCTTATTTGTTGAAATACGCAAATTTCTTGAGCGCTGGTCCCTAATATCCAATCGCTGTTCCAGAGATTGGATGTTATTAATCATCGAGACCGCCAGGGACATTCTGATCACACTAAATGATGAAATTCAGAAACTTGAAGACAAACTTAATTCCTCAGATGCAGTGGAAGATGCCAAAGCCAAATTAGATAAGATACAGACAGAGATGAAGGATTTCGACATCTACTTAACTAATAAAAAGACAGAAAAACTAAAAAATGATGTGAGGTGGTTCTCTAAGGAGAAAATCTATCCTTATCTGAACCCAAGTTATTTCCAAGCAAATAACCCTAATGAATATCCACCAAATGCCACTTATAAGAAAAACTATACGAACTTCTCTGATACTGGTTCATCGGGGACTGACAATGACAACTTCTCTCACCCTGGTCCGAGTAGAGGGGGATATAATCCTGGGCCTTTTAGAGGAAGACAGGGACAACGAAACTACTATAACAGGGGTTTTTTATCAAGGGGCCCGTACAGGGGGAAGCAGGTCCATTGGCAACCGCACAATGGGGGCCCACACACCTCGAGTCCACAACCGCAACAACGGTATGTGAAGACCAGGAATCAACAGTACTGGTGGTAGAGGGAACAGGAGAACAGAATAGGGCCACAGATATTCTTCCAATTTACAATTTATCTTCAAACATGTTGAAAGAAGAAGAATCCTCAGTTCTAAGTAAAGGCCTCTCTTTTGTCCCTTTTTCAACTCTAGACAAATTCAAATTACATGTTGACCTTCATGCCTTTTTTAGAAAGGTTAGATTAAAAAAATTCTTTGAAGGTAGAGATTCGATTGAAGATGAAGAGAATCTATCCAGATGTAAACCTCCATCTATATTCTCTCCCACCTTAGATATGGTTGGCCCTGAGGTACAGATTTTTGAAAAACAAGTTCTGACAGACATTAGTAGACTCTTAGCAAGACCTGAGAAGTATAAATACAACCTTACTAGACAGGAGAATCTAGCCTTAAAGAACCTTGCCAATAATAGCGAAATAGTAATAAAACCTTGTGATAAAGGTGGGGGTATATTGGTGTTTGATAAATCTGACTACAATACCAGAATGAGAGTAATGCTAGCAAATATAGATCATTACAGACCGGCCAATGTTAGAGAGATGCACAGACTGAGTGGTCAAATTAAAGAAATGACCCAAGAAGCCTTTTCCAATGGCTATATATGTGACAAAGAACTTCAATTTCTTAACAAAACCTGCCCTGTTACTCCGGCAATGTACGGTCTCCCAAAGACACACAAGAGCGAAACTGATCCCCCGTTACGCCCAATCATCTCAACAATTGGCTCAAATACTGAGCCACTATCTAAATATGTAGATACATTTATCTGCCCCTTGACTCAGAGATACGACTCTTTCGTAAAGGACACAGGTGATATGATCAACAAAATAGAAGGCTTGGCCTTTAACCCTGTGACAGACATCCTAGTAACGCTTGATGTTGAGGCACTATATACCAACATTCCTCAACATCAAGCGTTACAGGCAGTCACAGCGTTGTTACAAAGATATCCCAATAACAGACCAGATGAATTCATCATTCAGTGTCTGGAAATTGTACTTTTGAATAATTTTTTTGAGTTTGAGGGTACCCTTTTTAAACAGATAAAGGGTACAAGTATGGGTGCTTCTTGTGCCCCATCTGTGGCAAATACATATATGGGCGAATGGGAAATAAAGAATATCTACAATATAGATGCCCCCTTCTATGAGAACGTCTCGCAATGGAGACGTTTCATAGATGATATATTCTTTATATGGCATGGTAATGAAACTCAACTGGAAGAATATATCAAATGGTTAAATGCCAGTGACAAAAATCTTAAATTCACTTCGAATCATAGTGACACAAGAGTTGAATATTTGGATATTGTAATTGAAGGATTTGATGGTCAGTTGAAAGTAAGTCTCTATCGGAAACCTACTGCGAAAAACACCATTTTAAAGTTTGAGAGTTTTCACCCTCACTGCCAGAAGGACTCTATCCCCTTCGGGGAATTCCTTCGCACCCGACGCAATTGTACTTCCCTTGCTGATTATGATTACCACAGTATATCTTTACGAGAGCGTCTAACCGAAAGGGGATACCCACACCGACTAGTCCGCCAAGCGTTTAAAAGGGCGAGATTTTATGACAGAGATGCCCTACTCAAAAACAAGAGAGACAAAACTCAGGATAAGATCGTTTGTGTCATAAATCACTCTACTCTCAACTATAAAATAAAGAATATAATTAACAAAAACTGGCGTATTCTTGAAGTAGATAACGAAACCACCTTAGAAAAACCATTGGTGACATATAGGCGCAACCAGAATCTTAGAGACCGGCTGGTCCACACGAGACCCAGGAATAACTTAGTTGAGAAGCAAACTACCCTGACAAGTGGTGACATCATTCGAGGGAATCATAGATGTGGCAATTGCCACGCATGTGATTCCGCGATTGTTGGGAATAACCTTCAACACAACAATATAACTATCTCATTAAAATCATTCACGAACTGTCGAAGTAAGAACATCGTCTATTATATTGTCTGCCCCTGTGGCCTTCCATACATAGGCGAGACAGGACGAGAATTTAGACAACGATTCAGTGAACATAAATCGTCAGTGAGAACCAGTAAAATAACAGCCCCCTTAACCCAACATTGTTTGGACTTAAATCACAAGGAAATAGAACTCAAATGGTGTATCTTAGAAAAAATTCAATGCAGGAAAGGGGAATCACTTGAGAGAACAAGGGAAAAAAAGAGAGTGTTATTGGATTTTTTTCTTTGATAGTGTCAAGAAAGGCCTCAATGAAAATATATCGTGGTATGTGACAGAATAGGCCCCCTTTTTGTCCAACTTGGCTAATATAAGCCCCCCCTCTATTTGTCCAATATGATTAGTATAAAAAGATAGTGATGCATCACAACAAAATGGGCAAAATAGTTTGCGTGGGCAGGACAATGCATAACGCAGGGAGCAGCCATGATAGGTCTATAATGAATTGGATTTGTGATTCCCTGTAAAAACGGTAATGAGTACACAATGATATTGTTTCATCCCTTAAAGGAGAACCATAATACACGTTTACATCGTATATAGCGAGTAAACTATTTTAAGTAAAATCTTGCAAAATACCTTTTATGGTATTGTCCATGATTGCAATCCATGGTTCCTGTATATATTGGCTTGCAGAGATACACGCGCTAATCCCGTTACAAATACGGGAATTATTGGAGGTATTCACGCTTTGTGGTATACTTTAGCCTGGCTCTTTGTCGAGGTACCTACATCACTTAGTAATGGCGCGGAAGAAATCTGTCTCGCCCCAGAAGTGGTATGCTAGACCTTCTGGACCTACGGACAAACAATAAAGAGTTAACAGTCCTACAATCTTACAATATGATAAGCGTTAGGATGACTGATAAATCTGCAGGCGATGTGTAAATAGGAGTGAGATTGCAGCATAAAATTACTGTAGAAAAGCTGCCACTTAATAATGGCGGCCAGGTCTGCGATCACGTGACCTATATCATATACATATCGTAACTGTTCTCAATAGTACGATACTTTCAAAAAATTCTCTCCATTCTGTGGTTAATTAAATATGAAACGAGGACCCAAAGAAGAACAGTTTATTCACCAATAATAAAAATAAAAATACTTGAACAAACGAAGGCAGGCCTGTGTTTGAAAACCACTTAACAATGGCGACCAATATGGTGGTCACATGACCAAACACTTTGGCGCCACCCGACGGGTATTTAAAAAGAAATGCGAGTGATAGTTTCTCCGGTCCACGCGTTGTGATGAGGATACACCTTCGGAATCGGGAATTTGAGCACTGGCAAGTCAATCCTGAATGCGGGTCGGCAAAGCAAGGTTAGAGAGCGCTATGCTCTGGCTCCAAGTTTAACGGGGACACCACAGGACTCTTTTAACTTAGAACTAAATGGGAAGTTTTATGGCCCAATCTATACGAGCTGAGTGTAGGGAGACGCTCTGTCTCTACGTCTATCCGGGTGTAAGAGGACCGTTTAATATTGAATTTGAATGGGAGGCTGCTAGCCCAACACGCTTGTTTTCCAAATAAAGAGATAGATTGCACCTTAGTAGTTACTAAATCCCATATGGGGTTAGTACATGACTGATGGCCTTTTGTTGATTTCAGCGATCTAAAATCAAGACAGACGTGGTCAACCTAAAAGAAATAACACTGCAAATAATAGATACAAGAGAAGGTGAAGAGGAGATATCTACGGATTTGGGAAGTACAACAACGCGCAAAAAAAGCTAGTAAGCCAGTCCTATATCTTATTTCACCAAAATCGAGGTAGAGAGAGTGACGCCGTTCTTTCCAGTTTTACGGGGGGTACTAGTACTCGCTTATATTAAATTATGCTGATATACATGGGAAGTTATAGGCTAACAAATTCTTGAGCCGAATTTAAGAAATAGACTGCAGCCTAGGACATAATCAATTAAACGGTTGGTATTCTGTAAATTACAGATACAATACATCCAAAATAGACGTGACCAAAACCAAAAAATTATCGGAACACAATAGTTACAAAAGGAGGCCCCTAATTTTGTGGACACGAGAGCGATAAAAAGGTTAGTATTATGGTCTTTCTCTCTAATGAATAATCTTCAGTTCAGTGTACATATTCCTGAGAAAACTGTTGGTTCTTTACAGAATAATTTGGCTTTTGAAAAAAGGAAGAACCCAAGACAAAACCCGAGGTCTACATAGGATTAAGGAATAGGCGTTTTTAATGCGTGGTAAGCTGGGTTTAGTGTATATCAGCATTTTGATTTGTCACTATCTTTCACTAATATGCATTGATAAAGAACAATTTCTAACCTAATGCAGGATCGCCTAAAGAATTTTGTGTGTTTATGTTGAGACTAGCTGACCGAAGCAGGTTTCCACTCTAAAAAAATTGCGTGTAAGAAAAGATGATCACTTCTGTAGACCTAATTTTTGAATTTAGCGTAGAATCGGAGTCTCATAATTCTAGTATATAAATGACATTTAAGTTTCTAAAATGATAGGTGTGCAGCTAGACAGGAAGTCTAAGAGATTTTTCCTCCTTTTTCTCTTCTTTTTCTATGACTCTCTTTAAGGTTGTTTTACATCTCGACAAACTATAATCGAATGAAGCTAAAGATGGGTGTTGTTACACTGGATATGCACCAATTATGCCTGTAATAAAGTATTGAATCCTTTTTTTAAAAATGAAATGTTGGTCTGATATGACTACACAGGGCAACTGGAAGTGTGGTTCTTAGATAAATTTATTTGTATAAATCTGTAAAAACGCATGTTACAAATATATCTATTTTTTCTTATTGTTACAGATATCATACCGTGCAGTGATTATTTTTGTGCAAAGAGTATCTGTCTTTTCTGCCAGAAGGTCCTGAGGAAGGTGGTTTTATACCACCGAAACGCGTCGACCTTGCGTAAAAAATCGCGTATCTATCTGCGATCCCTCAGACGCAGAGAAAGGAGCGAATGTAGTATGAATGAGTGAGTTTGTGTGTGAAGTTTATTGGTGTATTCAAGTATGTTTTTTCCTGCACGGTAGACAAAAATGTTTTTATTGTCTTAAATGAATTATTGTGTATTTGATCAAATGATTTTCAGGAAACATATATGTTATAAATGATAAATTGATAAATGTGACTTTTGTACTTATAAAAATTTATAAAAAATATCAGAATAAAAAATACAAATGAAAAAAAGTTGATGTTGCCGTATACTGTGTGAAATAATAAGAGTAAAAGTATAGAAGTGGTATCACTTTCACTATATAGGTCGTGAGGGAACATTGTTCATTGTTTATGTTTGCACTCGGAACAGCCTCCGTATGTTGTGGGAGGTGCATCTAGTGGGCACAAAGCCGTTCTGGTCACTGTGTATCAAGGCGGGCACCAGGCTTGCCAGGCGTCGGGCTAGGGTCGACGCCAGTATCTTATAATCTGTGTTCAGCAGCGCTAGAGGTCTATACGAGCCGAGGAGTGTGCCATCTCGACACGGTTTAAGAAGGCACACCAGTGTCGCCTCATTCATCGACTGGGGTAAAGTCGAGTCTTCCAGTGCCGCTGCGTACACCTTGAGGAGCTCCGGGATCAGGATATCGGAGCAGGCTTTATAATATTCCGCCGGCAGCCCATCTGGGCCGGGGGCTTTGCCATTCGAGAGGGCAAAGATGGCCTCACGTAGCTTATCTGCTACCAACGGCGACCCCAGGTCGTCCCGTTGGTCATCCGTTAGGGCAGGCAGCGCGACGTCGTCTAGATACGCATTTATGGTGGGTTGCGTGGTTAGAAGACGGGACACGAATAGCGCGCTGTAGTGCGCCACAAATGCCTCGTGTATTTTCGCCTGGGTGTACACCTTCGGGCCAGCAACTGGTTGTATCGCCGTCACTGGTGTTGTGCGCTCCTCGCGTTGTGTCAGCCAAACCAACAGCTTACCAGGCTTGTCCCCAGTGTGATGTGTGCGGGCTGAGTGGGCCTTGTAATTAACATGTTTCAACCTGTCAATCAGCCTGTCATTTTCCGCCCGCGCCTCTAATAAGTCAGTGTTCGCGCCCGTAGCTGCTGCCTGTTCCGCTTGCAGCAAGTCCGATTCTAAGCGTCTGAGATCTGCTTCTAATTGTCGTCGGGAATGGGCCTGGGTGCCTAGACATTATCCCCTGAGGACCACTTTAAAAGCGTCCCATTCAATCTGCGGTGTCGATGCCGTGCCAGAGTTGTCCTCGAAATATTGTGTTGTTTGTGTACATATGGATCCTCGAAATGGGCCGTCCAGTAGTAGTTCAGGCTGTAACCTCCATGTGGGTATCGGGGGCCGTGGTTGCTCCCATGACAGATCCAATAGATGTGGGTTGTGATCTGAGTGTGTGCGGCCCATGTAGCAGGTGTTTGTGACATGTGGTAGGATCTCACTGGTTACCATGTACCTATCAAGGCATACATGTAGGGCGTGTGCTCCCGAATAATATGAGTAGACTCTGGAGTGTGGGTTACGAGTGCGCCACGCATCATGTAGATCCCATTGTGTGGACCATGCCTGGAGTGTGTTCGCAGTATTTCGTGCCTGTTAGTTGGGTGGTGAAGGGTGGGAGCGGTCCAGGGCTAGATCTAATGAGCTGTTGTAGTCCCCGCCAAGCACCCAGGGGACACCATGCCAGGGGGCCAACGTGTGCGACAATTGGGCAAGGAAATCCGCCAGCCCTGCGTTGGGCGCATACACTGAGGCCAGTACCAGTGGGTTCCCATCCAGCCTACCGTGGACCACTACTTACCTCCCCCCGGGATCTATGTGTACGTCCAATGTGGTCCATGGAGTGCCCGGCCTGACCCACACCAGTGTCCCCTTTGCATAAGATGAGAGACCCGTAGCATATAATTGTCCACGCCACCTGCGACGTAGTGTGGGAGTTTGCGTGGTGCTAAGGTGTGTTTCTTGTAGGAGGGCGATTTGTATGTGGTGGCGTTTGAGGTACGAGTAGATTTGGTAACGCCAGGACGGTGTATGTATACCCCTCACATTCCACGTACATATCTTAATGGCTGACATTACATCTTTTTAACGTTGTCCCTTTCCCAGACCTCCCACCACCTCCCCCGCATCCCGTGCCCGCCATCGAGCAAGCGGTCCATGCAATCAAGTAAACACTTAAGTTGGCACACCACTTCACTGAGACCAGAGGAGGGGAAGGAAACATGGCTAACGGAACAATAAGCCAATGAACATTATGAACATTCAAAATACCAAAAGGTTGGATGCGAAACGTGCTCCCGTCCATACTCTCTAGGAGAGCAACAACATTAAAATCTAAGGGGGTGGTTGTGCTATGCGCACGTGATCAGTGGTTTCGAGTCAATATAGTTGTTGCATGAAGGCCCACTGCCTTCCCGGGAGGAATGTGCCAGTCTAAACCGCCCTTGCATACAGTGAACCCCTTTTGTACATGCATGAAACTCTATACTTTACGTGTCCCAATCGATCTGCTGCCAGGCGAAGCGAAGCGTCTCTGTAGCTGCACCTCGGCCAAGTACGGGCACCCAGTGTTGATTCTTGGTCTCTTGCCCACTGAGGAGGCTCCTGGTGTGTGTATGCCTCATGCTTGACTTTCAGGGTCGAGGGTGCAGTTCGCTGCTGTGTGTGCTCCTTGCCGCTGCTGCGTCGCAGCTTTGTTGGCATGTTTCGTCAGATCCGCTGCGGTGGTTTTTGGCGAATGTCTCTACAGATTGCTGTACTCGTTGTGCAGTTGGCTGATGTAGTCCGCCGTTTGGGGAGTGACGTCCGGTCGTTCTTCCGATGCTGGGGAGTCCGGTACACCATAAATGGCTTCGTCGTCGCTGGGGAGTTCCCGCGCGCTGCCGCCCGCCACCTCGCTCTGTGCAGGGGATCTGCTGAGTTCCATCACTAGGCGGAGGGTGTCTTGTTTCTCCTGCCTCGCGGCGTCCGCTGTGGGGAACATCTTGTCGCTGTTTGTGCCCCAGTCTGTGACCTCTGGCGGGGTCTACGCCTTCTTCTGTTGCCTCCGGATTGTCGCCGGGGCGTAGGACCTGCAGTCGTTCTGGGGTCCGTATCTACACCGCTGTCCAGCCATGATTCCACATCTGTGGGGTCCGTGAAGAAATGAGTTCGCTCCTCGGCCACAACTCTCAATTTCGCAGGAAACAGCAGAGAGTATTGCAGGCCCAACTGCCTCAGGCGTTTTTTCACCACGATGAAGGAATGCCTTTGCCGCTGTACCTCCACGGTGTAGTCCGGAAAGAACATTACTGACGCGTTTTCAATCCGGATCTCTTGGAGTTTGCGTGTTTCTCGCAGTATGGAGTCTCTGTCCCGGTAGTTCATTATGCGGAGCAGCATGGGCCTCGGGTTGGAGCCTGTTGTCAGAGGTTTGGTGGGGACTCTGTGAGCACGTTCTATTACGAAGTGCGGGGAGAGCAATCCCTCGGGTAGTATGCCCTTCAGCCACTGTTCCATGTGCTCCTCTGGGGTCCTCCCTTCCCATTTCTCCGGGACCCCGACCAAGCACACGTTGTTCCTGCGGGTCCTACCTTCCGCATCCTCGGCTCTGTCCTCCAGGAATTCCACCCTGTTCAATAAATCCTGTATTTGCTTGTGTGACTGGTCGGCTTGAGGCTGAAGCGTCTGCATAGTACCCTCCAGAGTCGTGGTGCGTTCCGCCAGTTTCTTATGGTCCGCCCTCAGGTGTGTCAGGTCTATGACCACGCTATCAATTTTGGTGGCCAGGGAGGTGCGGGTCAGTTGTATGGATTCCTCTAGTCTCTCCATTGCTGCCAGCATGGTGTCTAGCTTCACCGCCGTTTGGTCTGGATCGTTGCTCTTCCCGGACTTGTCCATCTTGCCATTCGAGTTCGTGCGGCCGGTCCCAGTTCGTGTGCTAGGTCCGTTAGACATCTGTACCACGGCGCTGCTCCCGCTCTAGCAGCGTGTTCCACCCCCAGAGGGCCAGCCTGTGCGTGCGGTTGGCGTGTGGCGGGGTAATGGATTATCCCCCAGTGCTCGCGGCCCGCAGGTGGGCAGGTGCCTGCGTCCGTGTCCTCGTGTCGGCGGCCTGCGGCGTCCGGCGTCAGCTAGGCCGTCGTGTCCTCGCTTGCATGTAGCGCGGGGTCGGCGCGCGCCTCCCTGTGGTGAGTCAGGTACGGTGGTGGGCCGTGCAGGCCACTGCGCCGCTCACGTGGTGCAGGTAGTGCTGTAGGCGCCGTGTTTCCCCAGCCGCGGGCGCCTGTGCGTTCCCACCGCTCCTTGCCGATATGTGGGTGGCCCGCCTCCCGTCGGATGCACCTCAGAGCGCTCAGCAGTTGCGTCGTCAGTCCGGCCGTGTCCGCTGTCCAGTCTCGCACCACTCACCACTCGTGGCCGCGCAGCACCTTTACTGTAAATCGCCTGGTGGAGGGGCAAGGCCTTGGGCCCACCCGGCGGGCAGTGGTAGGCCTCCGCAACCGGTGGATCAGCTCCTCCCCTCCTACCTCCGGCTCGTGGCGGTCAGGTCGGCCCCATCCAGCTACACGCAGCCGTCCATCCGGTCAGGTGTCGAGGCAGTCAGCACTCGGTGTGCGGGTCCCCCGGTCAGGTCAGGCCGGGTCCCGGGCTCTGCCCCCGCACCACAGCTCTGTGTGTCCGCTTTGTGTGCAGGCCGCAATTTCGGGCCTTCCGCGCCCGCCGAAGCCTCGGTCTGTCCTGAGCACCCTCCGAGGGCGGGGGCGACGTGTGCGGTCTCAGCGCCGGGGAATCCTCAGTGCGTCTTGGGTGCACCGATCTCCCTCAAAGTTGGCAGGGTGCTCAGGGGCAGTGTCTCTCAGCAGCGCCGGCGGTTTTCAGCCGGCTGCAAGCAGTGCTTCTCCGGAGAAATGCGCCGGGAAGGGGAGCTCAGAGCGAAGCTCTACCCCGAGGCGGCCATTCCCGTTGCGCGCTTAGCCACGCCCCTTGAAGGGGGCATAAGGGCCTATGGAAAGGGAAAGAAGTGCAGATTGTGAGAGGAACTTAAAAACTGGATTTTGTAAAAATACATGTTTTAAGACCTTCAAAACTAGAGTGTATGTGTATTTTTGTCTGAGAGAGTATTTAAAATATGGGGGGAGGAGTTGGTCTAACGGCTAGGGTGGTCGTCCTTGAATCTGGGGAACTGGGTTCGAGTCTCGGCAATGACGCTGAACATCCTGTGATTCTGGGCAAATCACATAATCTCCCCATGCCTAACAAAAAATGAATGAGTCCTCATGTAGCGCAACTGGTGCTATGTAAGGTGCACTGAGACCCGATTTGGGTCAAGTTGGCGATATATCTATACTACTATTATAAAGGAAGAACTTTGAGGCTTTGAGGCGGGTAAACTCGGGAACCACAGCGCCAATCCACACACCTGATACATCTTTGTAATTCTCAGGGTGTGCAGATGGACATAGACTATATAAAGTAAAAAAATACATTATATTTAAAAAAATGTACATTAAAAAAAAAGTAGTCCCTGAGAAGTAGCGCCGGCCACGACCTGCGTGCTCACGTCAGGAGCGCGAGGAGGAGCGGTGGACATGGCGCGGGGGAGGAGCGGTGACGAGCGGCCGGTGAGGAGCAACGGACCGGGCGGACATGGCGCGGGGGAGGAGCGGTGACGAGCGGCCGGTGAGGAGCAGTGGACCGGCGGGAACAGAGGTGAGCGGCGGAGCGGTGAACTGAGGAGCGCCGAAGAACAGAGGTGAGCGGCGGAGCGGTGAACTGAGGAGCGGCGGCTGAGGTAAGGCTCCGGGGGACAATGTCGGGGCAGGCGGGGGACTCAGAGCGCCTCAACACGGACAATGTCGGGGCAGGCGGGGGTCGGGTCAGGCGGGGGACGGGGACTTACGCACATTCTGTTGACAGACCGTGGTAGAGGCCTTTGCATAGTGGTAAGTCTGTCACCCAAGCTGGGCTGCGTTGATAGGTTCACCGGATTTCGAAAATCAAACACCGGAACATTGCATAAACAAGGAAGTAAGACTGCAATTTATCATCGATCAGTGGGCACAGAATGACTTAACCAAAAGTGATCAGCATCATAGAAAACACTAACAGTGAGTCACTAAAAGGAATTAAATGTCCTCTGTTTTATACTGCCATAATTGTGTACTTTTCAGCATTTCACAAAGTAAGGCTCCGGGGGACAATGTCGGGGCAAGTGGGGGTCGGGGCAGGCGGGGGACAGGGCGGGCGGGGGCCCAAAATGCTGGACAATGTCGGGGCAGGCGGGGGTCGGGGAAGCCTGATTGCTCCCGGACAACGTCGGGACGGGCTGCTAGTAAATAAGTAAAATAAAAATCCAAAGTTAAATTCGACAGATGCCCTACCATATCCGACGGAAAGCTCTTGTTCCCAACTCTTTACTAAATAATACATTGAACACCCCCCCCCCCTCCAAGCTATGCCCCTGTTAATAGTATAACCCTGTGTAGACCAATCATGGCACTTTCTTTTCTTGTTGGTAGATACAAAAATTGTGTAGGTTAAAGTGTATGTCTCATAAACTGATTATCTGAGGAGCAGAGAAGCGTCTCTTTAGGGCAGACAACTTCCGGGAGAATTTCCTCTACCATCTTATATATCGTATGTCATTTAACTGGAGAATTCAGCTTGTGCACGTTCCATAACATAATTATTACCATTCTTGTACCCGGTGGTCGATCTATCTGCAAAGGATCTGGGTTCTAAGTGATCGTGTGGTATCCATGCATGTATAATCACACAAACCAGCGCTTGTTTGTCCTGTACCTGCTGGTATACAACAAGACCCCAATACCTACTCTCCCCAACACCCCCTATCTCTGGTGGCTCCCACTCTATGGGCTCTGACAATTGGGATATTGATGCCTGGGTCTTCTTTTAGACTAAAACGAAATAGTTGTTGGCAGTAGTTAGTAACGTTTGCTTTGTCTTCGTTTTCCCTCACATTTTGAATACAGTTAGTGTTGCAATGTGAGCGATTTTTAAGATCTGTGCATTTATCTCATTAGGCTTTAATGTACTCATCCATCTTAGTTTGATAGTTTGGGTCTTTTCCAGTTCCTGACCCATTGCCACTGTGACTGCCTCATTTGCTGATTCTCAAGCCCTTTGTCAGGTCTAAGAGAGCCGTGGCCGTATCAGACTTCGGTGCTTGCATTTGTGTAGTAACCATATTTTGAGATTTAATCATGCAGGTTGCAGAGACAGCTCTGTAGATCCCCCTTAGTCAGTGGTGTTGGAAACGCACCCTATCTCTACGCCATTTTTACAGTTGCAGTACCTGATACAACTTCCCCAGGTGCGGATTCTTTCTGTGCGTCTGTGGGTTGCCAATAGGTTGCTATATCTTTCTGTGGCCTCAGTCTCTTCAGCACCATTAATAATGAAAGGCCCCAAGCCACCTCAAAATAAGCTATAGGATGCTAATGTTCCATAGGACATCAATTTGCCTGGCACTGGTTTGGCCTCAACTGCTCTATATCCAGTTGAAGCAGTAATCTGTAGACCCTGCTTGAGGTGCTAGGCAGCAAATGTGTATGGTAAAGATTATTTTCCATTGGCCCAGTCTGAAGTGCCTTAAATGTTCAGCGTTTACATCCAGGCTAGGAACTATGATCCCTCTTTCATATTTCCCATCAATAGTATCACTGGGCACCCCTTGTTTTTAGTGCCATTCAGCTATACATAGCTTGAGGTGAGCCTTGTGTTACATGTGAGGGACATGTCTGGAGTAGCTATGCTGGTAAAAATGGTCTAATGAGCCGTACTTAGAAGATCCTGGAATCTTAAGTCATACAGTGCATTATTCCAGGATGACTCACTTGCACACGGTTGGCTTCTCGTGTTTACTGTATGGATAGGTTCCAGGAAGGCAGGGTCTTCCAAAGTACGCCCTCCACGCCATCTGATGCGCGTGCTTACTGTGCTGGACACCAGGGTGGTTGTAAAATTAAGGTAGACCTTGTTCTTCTGCTTGCAGAGGTGCCGAAGGCTCCAGGATAGCCTCCGCAACATGGACAGCTCCAAACATCAGCGGCTCACGCCTCGTTAGTCTGTTCCCTCTGTTTGGTCACCGGCTGAACAGGCGCCCCAAGTCATCTGCCACATTTCCCAATGCTAGGTGCCCTTCTGAGGTCTACTCAGGTTTTATGTGGGCTTTGGAAAGGAGAGCAGGTCGCGGAGTTCACCCAAGAGATACAATGCATGTTCCCTCGCAGCTCACACCATAAATATTGTTGAATTTTTAAAAATATTATTAGAAAATTAAAATTGATATTCATAGTCAAAATGAATGTGTAAATTAATAAAACAAATAATTCAATAAAAAAAATGTGTATTGTAGTTCAGATTTTATTAATTGTGTGTATGTGTTTTAAGATGAGATTTTCAGTCTATTTAATTGAAATTCAAATATTAACCAGAGTAATAATTTAAGTTGTGATTTTCAGTTTATTGAATTTAAATTTAAATATTGACCACAATAATAATTTTTAAAAATAAAAAAGTTCACATAAAAAAATGAAATAAAATACATACTATTTATATTTTTTAATGGAATAATTTTATTATATAAAATGTAAAACATTATTTTTGTATTGGAACCAGAATATTTCATACATACACTGTCACCAATGTTTTGGGATTGGAGAACAGTGAAAACAATCACCCCCAATAAATGAATGATTCCCAATGTGTTTAGAATTGGAGTTAGAATAGTAAATATGACCCCCTACATACACTTTCCCTGTAATTTGTAGGATTGGACTTATGATATCAAATCAGATCAAATATTTTTCCAGTGCATGTGAGATTGGATTTGCAATAGCAAATCGTACATTGACCTGACATATGCACTTTCAATGCCACCGTGAATAATAAGCTAGGTCTGTCATGATCCCCAGACTCTCACCATATCTACAATAATATCAATATCAAAAAATTACTTGCTGTACTTTTATTTTTTCATAGGCGGTGTGGCATGTGTTCATTGCTGGGGTGCCACTACACTCTTTAATTCTAAGGCCATCATTCCTTTTCCCACATTGAGTTCCTCATTTTATTCCTATCAATGACCCACATGGATGCATCCGGCAGGATTCCTCACCTCATATTACCTGGCTTTTCGCCTGTTAAAATGACACTTGCGTAGGGAATCAGAGGTGGACACCACAATAGAAATTTAAATCTGACCGAAGTAGTGTTTCAGTCAACACAGCTAGAGTACATTCAATAGTAGTTAAACAATAATCCCTTTCTTGATGCTTCAGTTGTCAACCCCCTGGAAAGCATGTAAAGAATATTGAAGTAAATTGTCTTCCCGCTAGAAGTTGGGTTTATCATCACACTCCACAAAGCCTGGGACCCAAACCAAAGCATAGTCACTAGACTTAGTGTGTCTCACTTAGAAAAACCAAAATATGAAGCGTGGATTGGCTAAATTAATCTCAGCTACTGGTATTTACTCAGACCATATTTAATTCCAGTGTGTTTTGCCTCTTGAGCCAAGCCAGAAACAAAGCAACCACAAGTAAACCAGTCTTTCTTCTGCTCCAAGAGGCACACTCCGTTCTTTTCTGCTGGACTCAACTACGCCAAAACCAGTAAGGGGTTGTTTGTATTTCTCTCTTTAGGATGCCTGCGTGGATGATTAAGCGGAATTGTTTCTCATGGAGAAGAATCAAATCTGATTTGCTGATGGCTGGTCTCTATCTAGAGAGGCATTTTAGGGAAAAAATAATGGACTGAAATATAGGTCCAATAATTACCAGTAGCGGAGATTAAGCCATGCATTCCACCCAAAACTCTTTTTGGCCGTGTAGTCACTCATGGCCCAAGCACTAAGGGATATGGGCAAAAGTACCAAATTAACCTAACTATCGATGCTTGTCTGAGTAGGATCAGGTCTCCTCATTGCTTATGTTCTGGGAGAAGAAATTGATTGAGGATGTAATGTTCTCTATTATCTGACTGCCTCGCATGTGCAAAAGTAACAGATTTTATTAGAAAATAGTGTTTAAAATAGGTTTGGTTCGGGGGCGTGGCCAAGGCAGCCAGCATGGCGGACGCAGCCTAGACCAGCTCCGTCCCGCCGGCCGAATATCCGTTAAATTATCCTTTCCCTCCCTACCCCCGAGGCACCCTGGTGCGATATTTTGGTGGCGGACGACGATACCTGGCCCCCTGTGAACTCCCGACGGACGGGGTGCCCTGGGGACTTCATGACGAGATCCGACGCGGTGAGGCCTGTGCCGCGCTGTGACGCCGGGGTCCTCGAGTTTCGCGGACCTGGCGGAGGTGGTGACGAGGGAGCAGATTGTGGCGGCGGCCGCAGCCGGGCCTGCAGCGCTGAACGCGGAGCCCTGGTGGCAAGAATCGGCACGCACAGTGCAGTGCAGCGGAGAGAGCCGAAAATAGTTGCTGACGAAATCACACCCCCAGGGCGAGACTCAAACTCCTCACATGATGAGGCACAGGCGAGGTCCTCTCGCGATGCACGACGCAAAGACAATTGGAGATCCAGGTCACAGCAGCGGTCTGTTTCGGGCACGGCCCGTGAGAAAGGGATGGGGGCGGCCGAGAAGCAGAAGAAGGGCACGTGAATGAGTTCAGAGACATATTGTTGATGTAGGATTACGGCCCTTGAGATTTCGGGTTCCCACCCTGGGGCGCAGTTGGGCCCTTTATTGGCGGGGAGTGGAGAGTGACTGCTATGGATGCTGGTTCTAGGGAGCAATTGGAGGTGACTGGGGGATGGGGGGGGTTTGTATGGGTGGGAAGGGGTCCCCCTTGTTGTGGGTTGGTGGGCGTAAGTGTAGGGGGAGTTGAATAAGGTTATGGGGATCCATTGGTGGGGAGGGTCGTCGGCCTTGAGTTGGGGGTGGAGGCCCTACTACACCGCGACAGGTACTTCATCGTTTCTTGAGGTATGGGGTGGGGGGTGGGGGTTCAGGGGGGTGTTGGGTGTTGAATTGGGGGGGGAATGCACGGTCCTGACAATGTTGCTGTGGTGGTTGAGGGTGCACACGAATGGCGAGCATGTTGCTCACTGGCTATGGAGGATCCTTGATGTCGAGCCCGGATGATGGGGCCGATGGGCCCGGGGGCTCACTTCGAGTTCTTAGTTGGAATGTAAGAGGAATACTGGACAAGATCAAGCGGGGGCGGTTCTGAAACAGGCCAAAGAGTGGGGGCGGATATCGTAATGCTGCAAGAGACACACCTACTGGGGACTAAAACACTATGCCTTCAGCGATATGGTTACACTCAGGTTTTCCATGCGAGCTTTGCCTGGGGCTCCAGAGGGGTGGCCATTCTGGTGCATCGTAGGGTCCCATATGTACACTCCACCCACTGGTTAGATACGCAGGGCCGATACATCTTCGTTCGGGGCACACTGGGAGAGGAATCGGTTGTGTTTGGCTGCGTGTATGCCCCGCCCCCGCTGCAATGGTCTCTAGTGGAAAAGGTGTTGACGGTATGGGCTGATATTCCAAATGCACTGGCAGTTATCGGTGGGGACTGGAATGATGTTGTGGATCAAGCACAAGATAGTTATAGGCCTGGGGGGGACGAGGGTAGCTGGTCATACTAAATTATGGGACATGATTAGGACTTTGGGATGGGTGGATACTTGGAGGCACATACATGGCGCGCGGCAAGCGTACACCTTTCTCTCAGCTGTCCATAAATCCTTCTCCAGACTGGATTATATATTTGTTCCCCTTGCGGCTCAACATAGAGTGGAGGCTGCGGACATATTGCCGCGTGGGTTATCAAACCACTTCCCTGTGACGGTTACGATTAGTTTGGATCGGCGGCGACAACCATTTCGCTGGCGCCTCTCGGTCTGGCACTTGCAATTAGGGGACTACCAAGCACATATGAGGACGGCCATAGCACGATATTTCGCCGATAATACCGGCACAGTGGCGACTAAGGCGATGCTCTGGGAGGCTATGAAGCCCATGCTACGGGGCATAGATATTGCATGGTGCGCGGCGGCTAAGAGGAGGAGTAGGGAGACTATGGATCGGGCCGAGGCGGAAATACGGGAGTTGGAGCACTGCAGTGGCCAGGAGGGGAGGGCCGGACTGTAGAGCAGTTGCTGCTGGCACAGCAGTCTTATGTTTCTTTGTTACTAGATGAGGCGCGGCAGATGTGGCTGGCGACCCGTAGCAGGGTATATCAATGGGGGGATAAATCTGGGACGATGCTTTCATAGATTGTGTCAGGGTCAGTTTCAAGCTCAGACCCCCCGAGGATTGTAGATGATTCCGGTTCCCTGATGACTGATCCCAAAGTGATTGCGGAGGGCTTTGCGGCTTATTATGCTGACTTATACTCCCCCCACGAGTGCATCGACGCGGCCCTGGTCTCTAAATTTATTACTGACTTGCCGCCACGTGCGGTTACAGATGAAGCCTGCGATAGCCTAGATAAGCCACTGACCGAGTACGAGCTGGGTGTAGCTTTGGGGGAATTGAACACTGGGAAGGCTCCGGGTCCTAACGGCTTCCCCAGCGAATTCTTTAAGAAATTCCACCTCCAGCTGTGAGCCCATAATAGAGCAGTGGTGGTAGAGGCGAGAGAGCAGGGTTGTCTGCCCCCGTACTGGAGACATGCGGAGGTAGTGGTGTTTCACAAACCTGGTCGGCCCCCTGAGCAGTACGCTTCGTACCGTCCGATTTCCTTGCTAAACGTAGAGGCCAAAGTCTTGGCCAAAGCTCTGGCCAATAGGTTATTACCATATATCACTGAACTTATACATCCGGACCAGGACGGTTTTATGCCCCAGCGGACGACACAGCATAATATCAGGCGAGCTCAAGTCGCAGGTGCGGCGATTCGGTCATCTGGGGAGCAGGCGGCGCTATTCTTAGCTGACATGGACAGGGCGTTTGATTCGCTTAGCTGGACGTATCTGTTCTCGCTCCTGCCACAACTGAATC
Source organism: Lissotriton helveticus (assembly GCF_964261635.1). Classification (NCBI taxonomy): domain Eukaryota; kingdom Metazoa; phylum Chordata; class Amphibia; order Caudata; family Salamandridae; genus Lissotriton; species Lissotriton helveticus. Next base: position 1,255,622,300 of record NC_136063.1, read on the forward strand.
TAGGGCCGGTGTTTTTGTCCTACGTGAAGTTGCTGTATACTGATCTAACGGCCTCTGTCAGGGTGGCAGGGGCGGAGTCCTCGAGGTTTGCTATCCAGAGGGGCACCAGACAGGGATGTCCCCTATCGCCCTACCTGTTCGCCTTGGCTATGGAGCCCCTGGCGGCCTGCGTCCGAATCGATGCACAGCTGCAGGGATTCGAGTGGATGCGAGACTTGTCGGACCGAATTGCATTATATGCGGACGACGTCCTGTTTTTCCTAACTGATCTCAATAGGTCGGGCCCCGTCTTTTGCGCATCCTGCAGATCTTTGGTGACACCTCGGGCCTCTACATGAACCCCCGCAAATCTACATTATGGGTGCTGGGGAGTGGTCCGGCGATCGGAGATTGGGCATCGGAGCTCCAGAAGGCGATCGGGGGCATCAAGTACCTCGGGGTGTTCGTGACCGAGATCCCTGAAGTCGCATGGGAGCGAAACGTGGTGCCGGTCTGGGAACGGACCCAGGCTGATATTAAAATCTGGTCCCGCATGCCATTGACCATTTATGGTCGATCAGCCATATTTAAAATGGTGGCCCTGCCCCGCCTGTTGTATCAATTGCAAAACTATCAGTATCCCGTCCAGCCCTCCTGGTTCAAGCAGGTGGACTCGGTCCTGGGGCAGTTTCTTTGGGTGGGCGGCCCCTTTAGGGTGGCGTTGCGCACATGCTTTCGTTCGACGTACTGTGGGGGGTTGGCGACTTCAGATGTTCTGTCTTATTATCAAGCGTCGCATCTCCTAGTGTTAAACGAATGGTGGTATGGGGACAGGAGGGACCCGGCCTATGCACTTGAGAGGCTATTGATGGAGCCTCATACGTTACACACGCTGCTATATGCGGCGAGGGGGCGCAAGGCCTTGCCGCCGCCGACGCAGGTGGTCTTTGAAGTATGGAGGCGAGCGTTGCGGAGGATGGGATGGTGGCGGACCCTGACCGAAGAAACCCCCCTTTGGCGTAATGGCCGCTTACCAGGCTTGGCGACCCTCCCGGGATTTGCGGGAAGGGACGCCATCGGTATTTCTAGATTGGGGGATGTTATGACGGGTACGCCACTCAAGTCGTTCCAAACATTGAGCGCGGAATATAGCATGCCTCGCATGCAATTCTTCCACTACCTTCAACTACGTCATGCCCTGGAGTTGGAGGGTTTGACGTCACTTCCCGAGTTTAGCCCCTTGGAGGCCCGAGTCTTTATGGGGTAAATAGATTCCAAAAAGATTTCACGCATTTACCAATCCCTGGTCATACATTGCTCCTCAGACTTAAACACACTTAAGGGGACCTGGGAGGCTGATGTTGGGCCGCTGGAGGAAGAGGACTGGAATGAGGCGCTGGCGGGTCCCAGAGGAGCGGCCATTTCGGTCCGCCTTTGGTTGATTCAATTCAAATACCTCCATATGGTGTATTTCACGCGGCGGAGGCTGTGGAGGGCGGGCCCTATTGCGTCCCCAGAGTGTACCAGGTGTGGGTGTGAGGAGGGCACCTTCTTCCATACAGTGTGGAGCTGCGGACGACTGGATAGATTCTGGAGTGGAGTATGGAATGGGATGGATGAGGCGCTGGGCTGGGTGCTCCCGCGCACACCGAGATTGGGTTTGTTGCATGTGCTGGAGGGCGTGGGAGGCAACCTCTACAAGAGACATCGGTTACTGTTAGGACTCACGGTGGCCAAGCGAGATATTGCAAGGGCGTGGAAGGACCCACAGGCCCCGTCACTCATGGCGTGGAAAAGGGGCCTTGATTTCTGTATGGGGATGGAGAAGCCCATTTTTCTTGCCCGGGGTTGCCCCAGTAAACACTATAAGATTTGGAAGAGATGGGCCGATTACTGGGGTCTCTGGCTGGAGCCGCCGGCAGAACAAGACCCGGAACTGGAGGTTTGAGCGCGCTCTGCCGTAAGAAGTGTGTACATGAATAGTCAGATTGGTCAGTCACCGTGCAGGGGGGGAGGGATCCGGGTGGGAAGGAGTTGGGGACTGTTGGGGGGGGAAGGGGAGTGGGTCAATTCCATGCATTGGCCTTACTGTAATACCTGTAAAAGTCATGATGATTCCATTGTTCTATGTGTATGCTGATGTCTGGCAGATACCTCTGGGGTACAGAGATCTGCGACTGTTTATGTGATCTATCAATAAAATCTGTTTAAAAAAAAAAATAGGTTTGTTTCAGTTAGCTTAACTAGACCACCTTAACAAGTGTTTATCACATTGGAGAAAAATGCATGTTTATTTGTTGTGCCCAAGCTGACATGTCCTTTTGTTTAGTTTGTTTTGAGAAAATGATCTAAATTCAGCTGCAAAACATATTTTCTGTCCCAGTGTAACAATCTCTGGCTTCCTTGGGAAGGGATCTACATTTATTGCAACACTGCAAGGCTATTAACTCATCCTCTATTTTATTAATGTGTAGAAGCTGTTCTTTGTTTTCCCGTGTTTTTGCATTAATAAAAAGTGAGATTTCTTCTGTAGAACAAATAAAATAATTTGCAGCCAAATAAAATAATATGCAACTCCACGTTTCTTTAAAATATAGTGGATGATTTGTTTGCTGCACAAGTCAACATTGTTGTGTTGCTCTTTTACGTAAAATCATGCTATATATTTGTGTATTTTCTTCCTCCAGAAAAATTTGCTTTATGGGGAAGAGCCAGCCTTTCCTGCTTTTTGCTTAGTAATGGCTATATGCTTGTGGTACTTTCTGTAATAGGTCTATTTACTATTGATTTCATTATTTACCAAATGTGGTGCGGTGTAATAATGTGAGCAGTCTAGTAGTTCGGTGTGGGTGGAGCTACAGGGCTGGAGGAGGAGGAGGAGCAAGGGCAGGATATAGTTAGTTAGAATAGGGACAGGGACGAGCAAGGAGTGCTTCAATAAAGCTCCATAAATAATAAGTAAGTGTCTGTCTTCATTTCCTGCAAGACACTACAGCTGGTGACGAGGGTGGGATGAAGTAACGAGGGTGGGATGAAGTAACCGGCCATCCCTGATTGAATAAAATGAAACGTCCTGTCCCGGGCAGCACGAGAAAGTGGTCGCCGTCGCGACACGTGTGCCCCAGAGAAATCGCCGCCTGAAGCCAAAGGCCAGCTGTAAGAGCCTCAGCTCCGCGATTCATTGATCGCGTGGAGCCCTGCCAGACCAGGGTGATCGAGCGCTGGGAAGAACCGGAGCCGAGCGCTGTTTCGCGCCAAAATCGGGAGCTCGCCCCAGATGCGTGTGACTTGGAACGGTTGCGGAAACGGCCTGAGACGGAAGAGGTGAAGTCGGGAGCCCACCCCGATCCTACCTGGATGATCCAGCAATTTGGGGGTGTATGGAGCATTGACACCGTGCTGCTGCCTGCAGGACCGGCTATCGGTGAGTCCCGGTGACTGAATCAGCCTGAAGGGAATGAATGAAGCTGAAATCTCGTGGGAACCGAGATTTCCTTAGCGGCGGCCATCTTGGATCAGGCAGCCATTAGGACATCCCCTATGTGTAGATTGCAAGCGGCCATTTTGAGGTCAGGCAGTACAAGACATTGCAAAACAAGCCTTGGTAAATACAAAACAAGCATTGACGAAGACAAGAGGCAAACAAACAAGCATTGGTAAATGCAAAACAAGCATTGTCGAAGACAAGAGGCAAACAAACAAGCATTGGTACATGCAAAACAAGCATTGGCAAAATCAAGGAGCATGCAAATAAGCATTGGTAAATGCAAAACAAGCATTGGCAAGAACCAAACAAGCACTGGCAAAGGCAAGAAATAAGCAAATAAGCAGTGGCAAAGAGCGACAAGCACAAGTAAGTGGAAAAGCGTCACTGGAACACCCGTACAATAATGTGAAATTCACCACACCGAAATGGTAACGGTGCAGCAGCAACCGCACCAGTTGCAACTGGAGTGTCCCATCTGCGTCCCCCGGAACCACTGATTCTGGTAGCTGGCGGAAGCATGGGTCCCAGATGGCAAGAATGGTTCGAGGACTTTGAGGACTATATTGAAGGATCAAAGGTCACGGGAGACAGAGAGAAACTAATTGCACTGCGCAATCTGGTGGGAAAGGAAGTCTGCAAATTAATTAAAGAGTTGCCGACAGATGATGCAGGGACTTATGTCAAAGTGCGAGATGCATTAAACAAAAAGTTCTTACACAAAAGAAACGTAGATTATGAGAGATACATCTTCCACCAGGCTCATCAAGAAAAGGAGGAAATGATGAGCACATTCATATCTAGGCTACGCCAACTGTCTCTGTATTGCAACTTTGATGCGTTTTCAACGGAGGATGCCATCCGACTGCGAGTCATTGATGGTTGTCAATCAGAGACACTTCGAAGGCGGTTGCTACGGAAAAGTCATAATCTCGATGAGATTGAGGAAATGACCAGGGTGCATGATCAAGCGGAGGAACATGCCAAAAGAATGGAGACGGGCCGTAGTGAGAGAAGAGAACAAGCATATCGGATGCAAGCCAACAGCACTCGCAGAAGATCAAACAAGCGACAGAGTAGGTCCCGACCGGCATCCCGTCATCAATACAAAGGACGCCGACGCTATGAGTCTGGCCGGAGAGACAAGAAACCAGACCGCTCAAGAAAACCAGACCGCTCAAGAAAATGTTATCGATGTGGGTATGACTTCCCACACATAGATGTGTGTCCAGCGATGGGTCAACAATGCCGAAAATGCGGACGGAAAAATCACTTTGAGGTGATGTGTGGAGTATATAGCAAAGAAAGAATGAGTGAAGCTACAAGGTCGTCTCGCCCAGATACAAAGCGACATCATGCGAAAGCCGTACAGGATAGAGCGATGTCATCCTCTGGCTCTTCCCACTCCAGCAGGGAGTCTCGCAAATCCCAATGGATGAGAAGGTCGCCAAGAAGGTCGCCGTCGAGAGAATCTAGATCGACATCTCTGGAATCAGAATACACGGATGAATATGTCTGCATGGTATCGGACCCGGATCAACTAAAGAAATATCCCCCATTAGATATAAGAGTGGGGACACATGCGACCATGTTTGTATTAGACAGCGGGGGCGTCACTAAATTAAATGCCCGTGACCGAATACAACAAAATGAAGCCACCACCCCTCCTGAGGCACATGTCAGAGTGTTCACCTGGATGGCGAAAAAACCTCCTCCATGCCTGGGCAAATTTGCAACGACACTCAAACACGAATCCACCTCTGTGCCGGCATATATTCATGTCATTGAAGGTCCGGAGGCTGATTGTCTCCTCAGTCTGCCTACTGCGGAGCGCCTCCGGTTGGTTGAGATCTTATACCGAGTCAGTGGTGATCCGGACATTATCCGTAAGTTCCCCAAGTTATTCACTGGGCTTGGAAAAATGAACAAATGTCTGATTCGACTACACATTAACGAACAAGTACGTCCTGTGGCCCAACACCCCAGGTGAGTATCTTTTCATCTCCAGCAAGCGGTGGAAGATGAAATTCAGGAGTTGTTAAAAGCAGACATTATTGAAAGAACTGACGGTCCCACACCCTGGGTGTCACCGGTCGTCATTGTCCCAAAGAGAGGCACTCCCGAAAAGGTGCGTCTATGTGTGGACATGAGGCTTCCCAACACGGCCATAGAAAGAGAGCGTCACCCAGGGCCTCATTTGAGTGACATGATATCAGCATTGAATGGAGCAAGAGTTTTCTCCAAACTTGATTTAAACAAGGGGTACCACCAGTTGGAACTACATGAGAAGTTGCGATACATAACAACATTCGCCACTCATCTGGGTTTGTTTCGATACAAACGGCTGAGTTTTGGTATCTCCTCTGCGGCGAAAATATTTCAAGAAGTCATTCGTCAGACCATCAGACACATACCAAATTCGCTGAACTACAGTGACGACATCTTGGTGTATGGGTCGAACACACAGGAACATGACAAAGCATTAGATCAGGTATGCCATGCTCTCCTGGAAAATAACCTTACCCTCAATAAGGACAAGTGTGAGTTCCATCAATCCACTCTTAAATTCTTCGGACATGTGTTCTCGGGAGCCGGGATGAAGCCGAACACTGAGAAAGTGACAGAACTCAATGCCACCAAGAGCCCTCAAGATGTGAGTGACATCCGATCTTTTCTGGGCATGGCGAGCTATTGTGCCAGATACATAAAAGATTACGCCACCATCAGTCACCCCCTACGAGCCCTCACCAAGCAAAGGCAACCGTTCGTTTGGAACCCCCAGTGTGAGTGGGCCTTTCAAGAAATTAAACAGGCTGTTGAATCAGCTGACAATTTGGCATATTTTAACCCCAAGAGGAAGATGGAGATAACGGTGGATGCTAGCCCAGTGGGACTGGGTGCAATCCTGGCTCAGTATGACAATGACACTGATCAACGACACATTGTGGCCTACGCCAGCCGCAGCCTATCAGACACTGAGAAGGCCTATTCCCAACCCGAGAAGAGAGTCTTGCAGTCGTATGGGCCTGCGAGCATTTTCATGTATTCATCTATGGCAAACATTTCACCATGGTGACTGACCACCAGGCGCTCGTCACCATCTTTGGAAACCCCAGAGCCAAGATGCCACCTAAAATTGAATGGTGGGGTTTGCGCCTACAGGAATACACCTACACAATAATACACAAACCGGGAAAGGCAGCGAATCCCGCGGATTATATGTCCCGACACCCTCAAGCATCCCAGGTCTCACCTCCCTCAATAGCTGAAGAATACATACACTTTGTAGTGGGCCTAGCCCGGCCACCGGCGGTTCCTCTGAAAGCAATACAGGAAGCCACTGCACAAGATAACATCCTTCAGGAAGTGGTGCTCCGACTGCGAACACACCGCTGGAGACACGACTGTGAGGAAGGAAAGAATGATCCTCAAGTCCGCCAAGAGATGCAAGCTTTCAGGCATATCAGTGAAGAGTTATCTGCCACCTCAGAGGGGCTCCTACTGAGAGACCATCGAATTGTCATCCCGAGGCAGTTACGCCAAGGTTTTATTAACCTAGCCCACGAGGGCCACCGTGGAGTGGTCGCGACGAAAAGAGCTCTCCGAGAGCGAGTATGGTTTCCACTGCTTGATAAAATGGTGGAGCTCACCTTAAAGGACTGTCCCCAGTGTCAATTGGTGAGTCACGGAGATCCCTCAGCTCCTCTTCAAATGACCAAGCTATCCAGTGGGGTATGGCAAGAACTTGCCATGGACTTTTATGGACCCCTCCAGTCAGGCAAATACGTCCTGGCAATTATGGATGAATACTCGAGGTTTCCAATAGCACAGTTTGTATCCTCCACCAATGCCTCCAGCACGATTGCTGTGCTAGATGAAGTATTCACTGCCCGGGGCATCCCCAAGGAACTCAAGACGGACAATGGTCCTCCTTTTAATGGACATGAATTTAGTGAGTTCGCGAAGCACCTCAACTTCCGGCATCGCAAGGTCACGCCTCTGTGGCCACAAGCCAATGGCACTATTGAAAGATTCATGGCAACCTTAAAAAGACATTTCAACAAGCTACCTTGGACAAAAGGGATTTACAAGTGGCTCTCAATGAGGTCCTGCGAGCGTATCGGACGACACCACATGCTACCACAGGAAAGTGTCCTGCCACGCTCATGTTGGGGCGACCCATTAGAACACGGATCCCGACATGGGAAGGAGCTTTGGGATCAGTGTCTCCGGCACGTGTCCATCAAGAGCTGGTACTGGCTGATCGAGCCGGCAAGAGCAAAATGAAATCCTTTGCAGACACTCGGAGGAGAGCCAAATCTCCATCTTTTCATGCAGGAGATTGTGTGGTGGTTAAACAAAAACAGCTAAAGAAAACGGACTGCAAATTCAAAGATGAACCTTTGGTAATCACCCAGCAGAAGGGTACAATGATTACTGCGGAGTCTGAGAATAGACGGATTACTCGAAATGTTTCACATTTTCAAAAGTGGACCCCTGCCATGAAAGAGGCCCTTGACAGAACAATAGATCAACGAGATGCAGAGGGATCTAATCAAGTGGGTGCAGTACAGAGACCTGAAACTCAGATAGAAGCTGCATCTGAAGATGCAGGCGTGAGTCTCCGACCTCTGAGGAACATTCAAAAGCCCAAGAGACTCATTGAAGAACTCTAATCACGTCAGTGTTCTTTCATTTGTTAACAAAGGGGGAGATGTAATAATGTGAGCAGTCTAGTAGTTGGGTGTGGGTGGAGCTACGGGGCTGGAGGAAGAGGAGGAGCAAGGGCAGGATATAGTTAGTTAGAGTAGGGACAGGGACGAGCAAGGAGTGCTTCAATACAGCTCCATAAATAATAAGTAAGTGTCTGTCTTCATTTCCTGCAAGACACTACATGCGGCTACGTAATTTCATAAAGGCACATTGGATTATTGCCTTTACTTATGATTTTGAGCTTATGATAATTCCCTTGAATGTAACGACTTTTGTTTTGTGTAATGTTACTAATGTATGAATAAATCCACACATTCTAAGTACTGGAAAGCTGTGTTGTGTTCTTTGACTAAGAGTTAACGTTCAGGATTCTTTACTTCCTGCCCATTGACCCTCAGTTAATTAGTGTTGGAGAATCAACACATGGGTTGTCATTATGTCTCTTTGATCTTTTTTGGGGTGGGTGGCATGGTACGTCATTTAAGGGCCAACAGTTGGTGTAGCTACGACTTGTAAGGGCATGTTTACTTGCCCTTACAAGTAAACATGTCTTTAGTACTTCGCTAAAATGCACTTAGCCATGAAGGTAATAAGCGTGCTTAGGGACAAGAAGTAATTGATATGATATCAATCCAATGAAGAGCGAACAAAGGAATCTAGACTCTCTGGGGGTTGAATGCCACGTAATTCCTAATTTTAATGAAATCCTAATTTTAATGAAATCCTCGGTGTACCTTCCTATGTTTGAAACTACTATATGATGTCTCAAAAAATGAAGAGGGTTAGTAGCACCCTCGTGAAATGAAGCTAAAATATAGCGAAAACATTTCAATGTAATGTTTGATGTTTGGTGTATTTGTCTCTTTTTTGTGTCTCTTCCCAATTTTTTAACAAACTGTATTCTATTACTATATAGATACTATGTATATGTCAAACAAGAAATATTGGTCGCTTTTAGAAACTGAAAACTTTATGAAACCTTGTTAATATTGTCACAAAACGTCACTCTTGTTATTTAGGTTCATGTTTTTCACTTGGGACACTATACACACTTGTATATATTTTTCATATATTTCGCTCAAATGCTCTGTAAATATTGGTAATTGACTTAAGGAATACAACTTTAGTTAATAACTGAGAGTGTATGTGTATTTCTTTGTCTTTGACACCTAATTGAAACCCTGGCCCAATGCGATTTTCGCTTAGTTTGCTTCAAGTAAATACTAAGTATATATTCCACAGGAACCATTGTTTCTTAGACTAATTGATTACCCTAGTTCCTTAGAGAGTAGGGTCCCCTTGTTTTCCTTTTCGTCTTCCCAATTACAGGCGCGATTGGCCCTCTCCTTTGATTATTAGTGGAACATAAGAACCACTGACAGTAACTACATAAATCGTGTGAGTACTTACTTTTTGGTCCTGAAGAAAGCCCCATAGATCCGGCTGGGTACAGTGGGGCTGAAACATGTCGGCCTGATAGTTAATTAGAAGTATAGAGGATCCAGTAACTTGATCCATATCTACACACCATTATTTTGATCATTCTTGGATCATCCCCTTTTTTTTTTATAATAAACCAATTTGCCTTGAGATGAACAAGAATTTTGAATTCACATTTATTCTTTGAGCACTTGTTGACACTATATCTGGACACTACTACTTATCCAGAGGTTACCTCTGGCTAGAGGTAAGCATACAACAAAAAAAGACCCGATGATGATGCACCAACGCATTGTAATTGGCGGAGAATCAAGATATACCGCCTTCCAATTACGTGCGTGTATGAGGGTTTTTTTATTAAGAAAGATAAAACCCCTGGAACCATAGTTACAAGTGGTCCATTCTCCACTCATACTGATTTGTTTATATTGAAGCAAGGAAGCTGAATAGACCCCATCTTCCTCCTCCCTCCTTGATGATTTTGAACTAATAAAAAGCACTCCAGCTGTAGTAGGGCCCTGGCTTTACCTCCTGGTGCTGGGCGGACAAAGAGGGAGGGAGGGATGGTCTTGGCTGCAGCTCTGGCCTCGTACAGTGCCCCTGCTATTACTAGTGAGCGATAGGCGCTGAGGTGGTGGTATTGGTATTGGTGGTGGGTGTATTGGTATTAGATGTAGAATTGGTGGTGGTTGTGGTATTGGTGATGGTGGTATTGATGATGGTGGTATTGGTGGTGGTAGTGGTGGTGGTGGTGGTATTGGTGGTATTGGTGGTGGTGATGGCGGTATTGGTTGTGGTAGTGGGAGTGTTGGTAGTGGTGGTTGTATTGGTGGTGGTATTGGTATTGGAGGTGGTATTGGTGGTGATGGTATTGGTGTTGCTCGTATTGATGATGGTGGTATTGGTGGTGGTGGTGGTAGTGGTGGAGGTGGTATTGGTGGTGCTGGTATTGGTGGTGATATTGGTGGTGGTGGTTTTGGTGTTGATATGGGTGGTGGTAGTGGTGGTGGGGGTGGTGTTTGTGGTGGAATTGCTGGTGGTATTGGTGGTGGTATAGGTGGTTATGGTGGTATTGGTGGTGGTGTTGGTGGTATTGGTGTTGGTGGTATTGGTGGTGGTGGTATTGGTTTTGGTGGTGGTGGTATTGTTGGTAGCATTGGTGATGATGGTGGTATTGGTGGTGGTGGTATTGGTATTGGTGGGGGTGGTGGTATTGGTGGTGTTAGTGGTGGTGGTGGTATTGGTTGGGGTATTGGTGGTGGTGGTGATATTGGTGGTGGTGGTGGTAGTGGTGGTGATGATATTGGTGGTGGTATTGGTGGTGATGGAGGTCGTGGTATTTATGGTGGTGGTATTGGTGGTGATGTTGTTGTTGTTAATAAAGCAGGCTTTTGAAAATAACCCATCAGGTGGCTTAGTGTAGATGACATGTAACACAGATGTGCTGTTGTCAGCTGCAGCCCATTAGCAAACGATTATGTGCTACCTGGAATTCACATGACTTAATTTGCTAATCATTTCTAAATCCATTTTACTTGGGGGGGGGGGCTTGAAACAGACATGAGATAATGCTGGGTTAAAGTGATTGAAAGCGTGTTACGGGGGCAGCTGTGCTGCTTAAAAAACCACAAGCGGTTTCAGATGAAACAGCGCATGTACGGCCTACAGTAAGAGAAGCTCAATAAAATATATAGTGCTTACAGACTAAATTACAGATCCTGTGTAATAACAGAAGTAAAGGGGCCAGTATCCATGGGAGGTTACAAATGAAGACAAGGCCGTACTAAGGAGGGACTAACAAGCCTATTAACGAATTAGAAGGCAGCATTTACGAAAGATAATGACACAAGCCAATTAAAAAAATGGGAGGAAAGTGGTCGCGGCTTCTCTCCCATACTCTATTACAGGAGTCTCGCAGAGTGCGCAGCGCATGTGCGCTGCCGTGAGGCTCGACCTAAAAAGTGCCTAGCAGTTTGCACAAATACAGCCAAAAAGAGGATTTTAAAAAAACGAAATCAAAAGATTTTTTGTGCAAAGGCATAGAGATCCAAATAATGAAAAGGATGAAGAAGTTATAAATATTTTCTGTGGTAACTGGAAAACTGTCTGAAGAATTTTGGACTACAGTGTGCCAGTCTCGACAAAGGACACCTTCCTCAATGCCATTTTCATGATAGGGTGAAATATGCCGAATTAAATCGATGTCAATATGGTTTACAGTTAGTTTGCTTAGAAATCGTGTTGTCTGGTGTGTAACCATCCTAAGATTGCTGCTACAAATGTAATAAAGGCAATGCTTACAAGCACATCAAAGAAATGAAAAGCTTTATGGGTAACAGTCACAAAGCATCTTATTTCTTCCTGGTCCTATGGAATTTTAAGTGCAAAGGTAATTATACCCTGAAAGAAAAGGCAGCAGCGAGCAGCTGTTCGGCTGACAGAGGACTAGAATGAGCACTGTCAGGTGGTAAAATACCCCAAGCATAATGCTAACAATGGAACTGACAGCCAGGTGCTAATCTGTAAAGATCACATATAACCCTCAAGGAAAACGACAAGCTTAACGAAATATAACATTGTGAAACCAGGCACTATAATGGGTACCACTACATGTGGAACGGAATCATGTGCTTGACAACATGCCTTGGGGTCTGGAGCTAACAAGGAAAATGGCCCGTTTGACTAATGTTGAGGTAGTAAAAAACAGCAGTGTCAGGGTTCGGGCCACTTAGAGCTCTGGGCCCTGGTGCCACTGCATCTGCTGCACCAATCGTGGGTACACCCTGCAGCCCTGGCATGTGGAAAGTAGGAAGGTACAGTATTTTATGTCTTCAGTCAAGGACTGGCAGAAGTAGAGGGCCTTGATTCAAAATCAGTTTTCTTTCTCTGACAAGGCTCAGCCAGGTAGGCCCAGACCCTCTGGGTGCACTGGCTTAGACATAGGCTGGGAAATGTGCAATGCTAGCCACTGCATAGAGACTAAGCTTAATTACTAGGGCCACCTGATTTTTGGTTTTGACTAGACTTTGTATAATTGAGGTCGTTTTGCCCAAAAAAAAGGCATTCTACTGGCCTGTAATTGCTATTTTCCCTGAAAAATGTGATTACTGAAAAACTCTCTACTCTAAGGAGACATTAATAATGCCCTACTTTAATAAAGAACAATTACTGTAGTATACAGCCCCGGTTCAGCTGGTAGTGATAGGATTTCAACATTTGTTGACTGTTTAAAGCACTTCTTTAGCTTCCAGTAAAAAGGGGAACTCAGTTGGAAAAGGCAAGTGCGAGATGGTGGTGTGGAGATGATTCTTGCAAAGTTGTGCTTAACATCAAGATATTAGGCACATAGGAACCTGAACTGCACAGATTATGTAATTGCTAAATGCACTTGTTTGGATACGTGTCCGTATCTATACAGGTCAATGTGTACATAATGTTTTTGATTCTTAAATGTTTTTAAGTTACTTCTATGAAGGCAGTGAGAAGACAATTGAAATACATTTATACGAAGGAATGAAAACGAATTGTGCAAGAAATAATTGGAGTATGTGTTTGATTTTCATATTTTATTTAACACCAAAAATAAAACAACACAGAAGTCTGTTTAAGGGCTCACCTTGATGTGTAAAGGTCCGGATAAAAGAGCCCCTGAATACCTGAATGCCAAAATATATTGGTAACAGTGGCGGCTGGTATTTAACAGCGGTAGGTGGGTGGGATCGCGGGGCGGGGGATAATGAAGAAAATAAAATAAATAAACACTTACCTGTCCACTGTCTGCGGTCGCCGCGCCTCCTCTCCCTTTTCTTCTGCTCCCATTGCAGGAAGCAGGAAGCACCCGGCTGCCAACCTCCCGATAGCCAATCACAAAGCTGCAATGCAACGTTGTATTGGTCTGGGCGCTGTGGATAGGCGCTCAGCCAGAGAATGAAAGGCTGGGCAAGTTCTCCATGCAGGCTGTAATGCAGCCTGCATGGAGAACATCCTCAGAGCGCATGATGGTTTGACTGGCCCGAGGCGGCCGGCCAAAGCGTCCGGCGCATTGGGAGTGGGCAAACCACTCCTCCCCTGTACTGCTCTATGAGCAGCCCGCCCCGCCCCAGCTGAGCAAGGGGAAAAATAAAATGATAATAACTCATTCTTATTATCATTTTATTTTCCCCTTGCTCAGAGGGATAGGGGTGGGGCGGGGTTGCTCTGCTCACAGGGCATGGGAGAAGTGGTTTGTCCACTCCAAGTGCTCAGGACAATTTGGCCGGCTATCTTGGGGCGGTCAAACAGTCATGCGCACTTTGCATGTTCTCCATGCAGGCTGCTTCACAGCCTGCATGGAAAACATGCCCAGCCTCCCATTCTCTGGCTGAGATCCAATCCACAGCAACCAGACCAATCACAATGCTGCATTGCACCATTGTGATTGGATATCGGGAGGCTGGGAGCCAGGTGCTTCCTGCTTCCATCCCTGGGAGCGGGCAAAAAGGGAAAGGAGGCAGCGGCAGACAGCAAACAGGAAATGTTTTTTCTCTTCATTCCCCCTACCGCGACTCACCCCCCTACCACCATTATATACTAGCCGCCAATGCTTAGCAGAGGAGCCGCAACTGATTGGTAAAGTCCAAAAACTAAACTTGTAGTCAACAGTGGTTAGGGATCCGACTCTTCGGTGTAAATAACGAGGCAGCTGTGGTGTAAAAAAATAGCAGCCAAACCCCAGTTGGATGCCAGAGTGCTTCTCATTTACTCAGAGAGCTCAGAGAAGATCTGTGAGCTGAAAAAGAAAAGACATTTGATTTGCTGATTACCTTTACAGCTGACTTCACCCGAAAGGGTGTGAGCCATTTAACCGCATGCGTGCGGCGGCTTTTTTCGCGCTGCCCGGCTTTTTTTAAAAAGCCGCGTTACATGACGAGCTCAGCTCGTCATCAGCGTGCGAGCGGCGCAACTGATGATGAGCTGAGCTTGTCATCAGCGCCGAACTGGTTAAGAAGGACAATGGGAGCTATCCTATGAAAAGAACATATGCCAGTTGGAGAGGACTGAATTAAAAAGAGAAGGCCATAACAGTAGGTTATGTGTCCCTTACCGGCTGAAAGCCAGTGAAGAACAAGAGATGAACATCTCAAGGTGAAAAAGAGAATGGAGCATGCCTGTATGTAGCAGGCATGAGGAGAGATTAGATGCCAGGGCTGTGGCTCTGTAGAAAACCACCACCATACCTGTGTCTCTCTGCACATAGGAGCAATAGGGGGCTTCACGTGCAAAGAAGGGGTCAGGAGGCCTTGTGGACTCTGTGGGCCCTGGAGAGCAGCTGCAGGAGGGACGAGCTCACCAGTTGACCTTGGGGCCCTCAGATACTGTGCCTAGAGAACCATACTTGGATATGTGAGGGATGATAGAGGGAGGTAAGGCACGCCATTTAGAAGAAGGTGTCATGTTCTGCCGCCCGTCCAAAGCGGAGAGATACCCCTTCGGTTGTTGATTCAGGCGCTATACAAACAAATAAATAAATAAATAAACAAATAAATAAAGCATCGACATGATTGCAGAATGCCCAGAGATCACTCGTTTATTAGTTACTCTCCTTCAGTTTCTTGGCTAAGGCAAACGCCGCAGGAATGAGGGTATTATACTCCTTTTGAGTTTTCTCCCTTATTGCGGATTAATCGCAGTTCTTACATAATTGGCCAACTGCTTAATATAGTTTGCAGAATTCAAAAAAAACATTTCGTTTCTAGCTTAAATGGATCAAAGGGTACTAAAAAGAGTGCTGCGTGTGGTGCCGCCCAATAGCAGGCCCATTACAAAGGTTAATTGGTGACACTTTAGTTGCTGATTATGGGAGTCAAGAGATGAATTGTGAAAAAAATGGTGGAAGTTTGGACCTGGCAGCATTAATGACTTTGTGACGTCTGTCTATGCAGTTTCCTATTTACCTTCTGAGTGTAATTGGATGTGGATAACTGTATAACACTGAGTACATGTATAGCTATGTACATGCAAGTGCCTGTATGTCCTCAGGATTATAAGCCACACTCTACAAGTCCACTATCATCAACATCAACAACTTTGGCTCCTGGAGAAGTACATCTCTCTCACTTCATGCCATTGGCTGTTTGGTGTTTCATTTCACCACCTGGCATTGCTGACATTGCATTGCTTGAAGGACTATTTTACATCTCAAACTCCCACACGCTAAATTATTTATAATGCAGATGCATTGCATCCCTAAGGCAATCGTTTGTTGTTTTGTTTTCCACCTCAGGAGGGTCTTTTTTAAACGTTTCTGCGAGGACTCTAAATGCAAGCCAGACCTTGAGGCTTTGAGACATGCTCCCTCTGTAGAGATCTCATGTCTGGCGCAAAAGACCACTATAATTATCGTCTTAGATCACCTGATATCCTTTTCAGGAGGGAATTGGAAAACATGTCTGTCACCCTGGTAAAGCAATTTAGGAGGTGTGGGAAGGAGAGCGGATTGCCCGTGAGAATTCATAACTACATCATTACATTATTGTATCACCTTTCAATGTCCTTACTGAACGATATTGATTCTTCCTCAGTGAAAATCTTTCTCCTTCATTATGACCGGCCCTGCCACAGCTTGAAACAGACAGGCATAAAGAATTCGCACTTAACTTGGACAGGCAACACATGCTTAGAATGTGTGTGCCTTTTCATCCAAGGCAGGGCTGTTACCTGCCAATGACTTTACAATTATGTTCGCAAAAGAAAAGTTAAATAAAAATTGCCCCAATTATTGCAAAGGAAATTGTCGAAGGCACTTATATTCAATGGGATTGTTTTAAGTTTCTGTGTACCAGAGTAATTCTGGGTCAGATTTACCAATTTCTCATGCAACGCGGTGCAGCAGCCGCAAATGCTGCGCTGCGTGAGAAGGAGAAAGCAGGAGAGCACCAAGTTTACTGTAATATGTCTCTCTGCTACCCTCTCCCTAGCATCGGCTATGAAATTAGCTGGTGTGCATCACGGAGACACCATTACGCCATAGTGCAAGGGTGTCTTTGTGAGTCAAGCGTGGGTTTTGTGCTGGAAGGGTGCTCTACCAGAACAAAACACTATGCTTAGACTAATTTTAAACATTTTCCCACTTTGTATGTGTGCTGTACAGTGCAGCACACATGTGAAGTCGGAAAACGAAGGAGAAAAAAGCATTTCTCTGTCATAGCGCCTGATTGAAAGATGTACTATTTTCTGATGCTAAACCCTGTCTTAGTAAATTGGGTTTAGCGTCAGAAACCTTGGATGGTTGCATGGAAACGCCCATGCACCACCCATGGTACGCCCCTTGGTGCTAAGTAATGCAAAGCAGCACTGCTTCAAGTGACTTATGCATTATTTCCAGCAACAAATTTGGACAAAAAAATTTTGCGGCAATTTGCGGCACTTTTGTGTCACAAACACTGCATCAAATCTTAGTAAATCTGCCCCTCTGTTTCCATGATTTGCCAGGTGCTTTCTTTTTTGGGAGGTTTAACTCTATCTTGAACTTAGTGAAGTGCCTAATGTGTTTTCAATAAGCTAGATCATATGATGTTGCTCTGTATTGCCACATAGCAGGATTGTTTAGTGAATCAAAGTACTGGAAAAAAATTGTACGAGAGAGAAAATGCAGCAATTACTGTCAAAGTGCAAGCAATCAAAAGGACCAATAATAAAACATGAGATCCAGAACGAGAACTGTGTACTGAAAGTGATCTTATGGACTCTCTTCTACTTCTCTCCATGGACAAAGTAGAAAAGTATGGAATTATTGGGATCACCCTGAGTCTTCGTAACTGGCCAGCTCTCTTCGCCAAGACAACCCAACCATGGAAAATAACACGCAACGACTTGGGTGAAAAAGTAACAAAGGTGCGTGCATAAAAAAATTCATTATATAAATAGATGAATTTCAGTCTATGGAGCAGGAAAATGGACGCCCTTAGGAAGAGAGAACCTACACAGCAATGAAAAGCCATCTGGGCGGGACAGCAGGTAAAAAAGGTAGAGGAAACCCTAATTAGCAGGGAATAGTTATTGATGGGGCTTACATAGAAAAGGGACAAAAGTGACATTGTGGTGGCGACAGGGGCTTGTAAATATGCCCCTTAGGGTCATATGTATCAAAAAGTCATTTTGCGATTCTCAAATAGCGATTTTTGGCGAATCACTATTTGAGAATCGCAAAATGCTATGTATGTAGGATTTGCAATAAATTTTGCGAATCCTACATATTCCTTAATTGCGAATCTCAAATTGTGATTCGCAATTAAGGAATACCTCCCCATTCATTCCTATGGGCCTAGAGCCCCATAGGAATGAATGGGAAGACATTCTCAATTTGCGATTAGCAATTAGCGAATCGCAAATTAAGTATGCAATTTCAAGGGTTCAAGGGTGTCAAAAGGACACCCTGTTGCACCCCTGAAATAAGCATGGGTGCACATGTGGCGCACTACATGCCCTAAGGGCATATATGTGGTTCACATTGCACTTAGAAAAATGCAAAAAAGTGAATTTTTCACAGAAATCGCAAATTACCACCAACTTGAAATTGGTGGTAATTTGCGATTTCTTAAGGCCAAATTGCACTTTTTTGGTGCTTCTTACATTGCATTTAAGGAATCGCAAAATTTGCGTTTCCTTAAATGCAATTGCAAAATAAGGAATCGCAAATTTTGCGATTCCTTATTTTGCACGCAGATATGCCTCTTTCATACCACAAAGCAAAATTGAGATCGCAATTTTGCTTGATACATATGGCACTTAGTGAGGTGCAGCTTGAGTCCTCTGTGAGCACAGATCCACATTTGGTAAACACCTTTACACTATGAGCATTTACTATGAGAACAACAAAGTGATGGGAGGAATGCCTGAATTAATCTCAACAAATGGGGATTGCTCAGTCCTTATTCCACTCCACAGTTTTTCACCCATTGTGAACACAGATAAATGTCATATGCAAATCAGCTTTGGTCAAACTTCAGTAGGAAAAGTCAAACTTAAAATGCCAGGACAGGTCCCCTCCAGGTGAGAACATAAGTGAACCTATACCATTCTCACCCTCCTTAGGCCTCGTCAGTTAGGCATAGCTTGCCCTGTGGCTCGGTGAGTATAGGACCCATGTTTGGGTATACCTGCCTCACCCAGGGCATCTACTACTGCAACAAAGAGTATAACAAGAAGGTAGTCATGACATGGCGGCCATTAGTGTATTGCTAAAAGTCAAGATTTTTTAAAAGGGGAACCAAAAATATGGAACCATGAGGAAAAGAATAGACTAACCATTATGATAATAAAGGGCTAGTCTCTCCGTGAATCCTTTCATCCTGAACAGTGATAAAGAAACACTCCCAACATGCAGTTCCAATAGTTTGCTATGTGTGTTTTAGTATACACACAAACCTTCCTTTAAAGCAACCCAAAAGTAGTGCTGACAAGAGATTTCTGATGCAGTTGTGGCCCAAGGGAAGCAAAGTATGCGATTTATGGAATAAGGATAGTGAAAAAGAGGTCAGAGCTGAATGTTAGCTCTCTAAGTAAGTACCTTGACAGATATTGTTTTCTCTCAGGCAATAGTTCAATATTGGTGATCAGATCAAAAGCTGTTCTAAAATAAAGAGCAACGGAAGCCGATTCTAAATAATATGCACAAAGGGTTTAAAAATCAGATCTAGTTATCCCATACTAGAAGTGCCGCTTTCCAATCACATAGGGCTTAGTAGTCATGGTAAGCTCGTAGTCTAAGCTTGTTAAACATTCTATTCTGGGTTCTGTCTTTCATTACAAGGAGCAATGAAAACTTTACAGATTCGGTTAATTTATAAGAATTGCCTTAAAAAGCAGAGGAGCATATGGAACACTTGGATAACTTCCTTGACATTAGGTCTGCCCAAGCCTCCTCACTTATGTCATTCTTGCACCTTGCTTGTTCCTTTTTGTACATAAAGTGGCACCTATTCACCATGGCTGGGCCCCTGGACTTATGACTCGCATCACGCTTTAGGCCCCCCAGCACTTTTGAACAACCAGAATCAAACCATCTGGGAGAATTAGTGAACGTTTGGGACTTGGGTGCCTCCAGGAGGCCAGACACTGCTTTGGAAATTCAGGAGAATGCCCTTAACATATCTTGTGTGCTACTTGTAGTGAAAATACAGATGACTAGCTCCCTTGCACGGCTGGAATACAGGGACTTAGAAAAATCCTCAAGTATTATCTTGGACACTTAAGTCTCCTCCCCTCATTTACAGCCTTAATGACACCTTGGACACAAACCCTGTGGCTTTTAATCAGGGAAGGCCAACAGATAGAGACACACACTGGATTATGGTCAATGAAAGGGCTCATCGGTATCCCAAATTCAGAAACATAAGTCAAAAGTGGTGTGGGAACAAGGATGAAATCTATGTATGATTCACAACCTTTTTCTGTGAAGGTGGGATTAGCGTTACTTTTAATCAGATACATCTTTTCCATTGTAAAAGCTAAATTGAGTTTGTTCAGCAATGTGTTTAATGTTAATGTTAATGTTAATGTTATTGACATTTCTAAAGCCCGAACTGCTACCCGAAGGTGTCCTGGTGCTGCATGAAGTCCTACCTGGGTCCAAGGGGCGAGAAAGGGGAGATAAAGCAGATATTAAGCCTAGCCAGCAAAGAGCTAAGTCTTCAAAGCCTTTCTAAAGGCTAGTAAGCTTGGCAAGGCTCTAAGATGCATCAGGAGGCCATGCCATGCCTTAGCAGCCCCCACCACAAAGCTTCATCCCCCCAGTTTGCTTTTTTTGCAAAAGGTACTTCCGCTAGTTTAGTACCCTGTTGAGTATGTTCTAAGTGTGTACGGGACACAGGAGGGCAGCCAGCATCTACAACTCCTGAATCCCTCGGGCCCCGCACAGGTGAACATTAAAATCCCCTGCCACCATAATATATGCCAAAGTTGTTTTAGAACCCATCTGATTTTTTGCAAAAGAGCCAAACATCTGAACATTACATTCCTCAAACAAAAGGTATTTGTCACTATAAAAATTTAACATTGCCAAATTATGTGGACCAGAGGAGAATAATAAGGCCTACAGGGTGGCAACTCCGGTTGGTAACACCTCAAATCTCCCTTTTAATGCATGCGAGATAAAAGTGATCAGTCCCCCCTTTGTTCAACCAGCCCTACATTCTAATGCCAGTGAAAATCAGGTTTTATATCCCTGTAAAAAAGAACAGTTCTCGGTTGCCCTAGTCTCTTGAAGATAATTACTTCAAACCCTCTAATGAAGTCCAACCTATTTGTATCTTCAAATTTCCCGGTGATACAGGAAACATTCTAGCTAATACATTTACAAACATTCCTAGAGTTACAGTCCGTCAAAGCCTCTTTTTTCTGCAGAGGGGGTACACAAGCTTAAACGATCACTCTGGTCTCCTGCCCACTATCCTCTGATAGTCAATCACATGAATCCGACCGGACAAGGACGGAAATCTATTAGAAAGGGGTAGCTCTGAAGGGGCCGCAGACCAACTGACCATCACCTGTGCATGACGTCTCCGAAATTGTCAATGGTCATGCAAAGAACACTTGCCAGGGATCTATAGAAAAAGCCCAATGGGAGTGCCAGGATAGAAGAGACAGGGATGTTAAAAGAGTTGCCCCTGAAACAATATAAAATCATCCATGCCACAGGAGGTCTGTTACAATGTATGACCACACAGTCGCAGCCAGGGCATTCTCTCCTATTACTAATCTGCTTACGCAGCGAACCATGGTTATATAACTGTTATGCAATGCCCCGGAAGGCATATCTTGTTCCAATTTTGAAAAGGGCCAATTTCCTATAAGTTAGGCCTGCACTCATGTATTTACAGATATTTTCAGGGGATATTATTTTTAGCATACTTAGTTGCCTTAAGGCTGCGGTAAGGTTAAGGGATAGCCGCACTTTAGGTTCTGATGAGTTCTAAGTTGCTTATTAATTGCCATGATGCATTATATAACACCCTTTGCACTTTTAGAATTGTATAAAGATTTGCTGATTTGTTTTTGATAATCAATTCTATTAGCGTTTAGGGAAACATAAACAGAAGAAGACAGCAGAACAATGCACAATACATCATTGTCCATCATCAACAAATAATAAGAAATCTCATTCAAAATACAGGGTACTGGCTTTCTCAGGTGTAAAATAAAACCACAACACAAATAGAAATCTGTATGAAGTTCAGCCCAGCAAGTTCAGCCACTTGGCCCAAATCCTTCCAAACTTCTCCGGGCAGCCGCGGGCCTCATAAGGAGTTTCTTCCTGGGTTGCGCACCAGTCCACACCTCTGCACCATTTATGTACATTGGGAGGCTTCGCCTGCGACCAGGCCGCCATTATGTCTCGTTTGGCCACTGCCAGCGCCATGCCCAAGAAGCACTTGTCGGCTCGGGAGCTGTCCAACCCATCGAACAGAAGGAGACGGATGGGATTGTGTGGGACTGGCCACCCCAAGGTGTTTGGGAGTTCAGTTTCTATACCCACCCAAAAGGGGGTGAGAACAGGATACAACCAGACCCTATGGAAAAAATCAGCCGGGGTCTGGCCGCAGCATGAGCAGTACGGTGAGGGGCGCAGACCAGCCCTGTGTAGGCGTGTAGGGGTGAGATAAGTCGTGTGTAGATAGTACAACTGGATGAGGCGCAGTTTCGAAGAACATGTCAGGGTCCTGGGAGCTATCAAGGTGTCTCGCCAGTCCACCTCCTCCAGGGGGCCCACCCATCCCTCCCAGCGAGTCCTCAACACGTCCAAGGTGGCAGGGCCATTATTCACAAGGGAGTTATATATTCGTGACACTCCCCCTTTACCAAGATGGCCCATCATGGGCTGAGCCTCTAACGGATAACATTCGGGACGGGAGGCACCTTGTGGAAGGTGTGCAATAAGGGAGTGAGGGAGTTGCAAATATTTATAGAATTGAGTTGGGAGGAGGGAGTAGCATTGTTGCAGGTCTGAAAAAGACCATATGTGATCCCCACCCAAATGTCCCCAAGTAGTGTAATCCCGATCTGGTCCCATCTCTGGAACCCTCGGAGAGCCGATACTTCACGCAACCATGTACTATGCCACAGTGGTGTATGTAAAGTAAGTGTCTTGTCCCATTGTGTGTGATGTAGCGCGGTACGCCAGGCTGTGAGGACCGCTTTGGTGATTGGTGGGATGGTCAGCAGAACGGGGGACACATTTAGGTAGGCTAGGAGCTGTGGGAAATCCATGGTCCTAAGCTCGGTCTGGTGGGCCGAGTCAGACCAGCCTCCGCAAACAGTCATGGATGACAATGATTCGGGTGGCCTGATAGTAGAGGTGAAGGTTGGTCACCCTCATACCTCCATCAAAAGGAGGTATCCGACAGCGAGACAAGGCCATACGTGGCCTCCCACTCCCCCACAGAAACCTGGTGAGTACTCCGTCAAACTCATGAAACCAGCTGCTCGGGAGATGGAAAGTGATATTCTGGAGGACATATAAAAATGGGGCAGGAAAATCATTTTAAAAAGGGCCCCTCTGCCCAAGGGGTTGAGCGGGAGGGATTGCCAACGCTTAAGATCACATTTGGCTTTCGAGACCAGGGGAATAAGGTTATGGGCCCATTCTAATTCGGGAAGCAGAGTTATCCAAATCCCAAGATATTTGAAGGATTGCCTCCGCAGGGGGATATAGGATTGCCAATCAAAGCAAGCTCTGTAGGGGTGTAGGGGGACCAGGGTGGACCTCGCTGGGTTGAGTCGCAGACTCGAGATTGCCTCGAACTTCCGAAAAATCTCCAAACAACACTGGCCGGAGGTCTCCGGGTCGGCCAGGAAGAGTAGGACATCGTCTGCATAAAGGGCAAATTTGTCAATCTGGTGAGGGTCCCAGGACCACCCATGAATTCGAGGGTCACTACGTATAAGGCACGCCAAAGGTTCCATTACCAGCGCGAATAAAAGCGGCGAGAGAGGGCATCCCTGATGGGTACCTCTGCGGATGGGGAATGCTTCTGAGAAGGCACCATTGGTCAGAACTTTTGCCATCGGCTTCGAGTACAGGACTCGGATGAGGCATCGGAAGTGGGGGCCAAAGCCCATCGTGACAAACACATCCTCCAAGTAGTCCCAGTCCACCGTATCAAAGGACTTCCCAAAATCTATGAGGAGCAGGGCCAAGTATGAATGAATGAATGAATGAATTAAAGTAGTCTTGTAACACACAAACTTAGCCCAAGGGCATCAAGGCACCGGGACTGCGAGGACCAGCATTCCTGCAAACACCGACAGCTGGTTCCTCTTCCCGGCCGAGCCGCGCCCCCTCCCAGTGCCGCGCCTTCTGCCTGATTGCTCTTTACCTCTCGCAGCCGCTCGAGAGAGGTTTCCACAGTTTGACTCTGTTCCCTGCTACAGGAGTAGCGAATCAAGGTCCCTACTTCCTTTTGGACCCATGCGTGGAGTGACATACCTTCGTGGCCGCAGAGGAGGTGAGAGGCGCGGCGACTGGGACTGCGAGGACCAGCATTCCTGCAAACACCGACAGCTGGTTCCTCTTCCCGGCCGAGCCGCGCCCCCTCCCAGTGCCGCGCCTTCTGCCTGATTGCTCTTTACCTCTCGTGGCCCCCGCTTCGCGGGAGCCGCTCGAGAGAGGTTTCCACAGTTTGACTCTGTTCCCTGCTACAGGAGTATCGAATCAAGGTCCCTACTACCTTTTGGACCCCTGCGTGGAGTGACATACCTTCGTGGCCGCAGTGGAGGCGAGAGGCGCGGCGACCGGGACTGCGAGGACCAGCATTCCTGCAAACACCGACAGCTGGTTCCTCTTCCCGGCCGCGGCGCGCCCCCTCCCAGTGCCGCGCCTTCTGCCTGATTGCTCTTTACCTCTCGCAGCCGCTCGAGAGAGGTTTCCACAGTTTGACTCTGTTCCCTGCTACAGGAGTAGCGAATCAAGGTCCCTACTTCCTTTTGGACCCCTGCGTGGAGTGACATACATTTGTGGCCGCAGAGGAGGCGAGAGGCGCGGCGACTGGGACTGCGAGGACCAGCATTCCTGCAAACACCGACAGCTGGTTCCTCTTCCCGGCCGAGCCGCGCCCCCTCCCAATGCCGCGCCTTCTGCCTGATTGCTCTTTACCTCTCGCGGCCCCCGCTTCGCGGGAGCCGCTCGAGAGAGGTTTCCACAGTTTGACTCTGTTCCCTGCTACAGGAGTAGCGAATCAAGGTCCCTACTTCCTTTTGGACCCCTGCGTGGAGTGACATACCTTCGTGGCCGCAGAGGAGGTGAGAGGCGCGGCGACCGGGACTGCGAGGACCAGCATTCCTGCAAACACCGACAGCTGGTTCCTCTTCCCGGCCGAGCCACGCCCCCTCCCAGTGCCGCGCCTTCAGCCTGATTGCTCTTTACCTCTCGTGGCCCCCGCTTCGCGGGAGCCGCTCGAGAGAGGTTGCCACAGTTTGACTCTGTTCCCTGCTACAGGAGTATCGAATCAAGGTCCCTACTACCTTTTGGACCCCTGCGTGGAGTGACATACCTTCGTGGCCGCAGTGGAGGTGAGAGGCGCGGCGACCGGGACTGCGAGGACCAGCATTCCTGCAAACACCGACAGCTGGTTCCTCTTCCCGGCCGCGCCGCGCCCCCTCCCAGTGCCGCGCCTTCTACCTGATTGCTCTTTACCAAGCCCCCGCTTCGCGGGATCCGCTCGAGAGAGGTTTCCACAGTTTGACTCTGTTCCCTGCTACAGGAGTAGCGAATCAAGGTCCCTACTTCCTTTTGGACCCCTGCGTGGAGTGACATACCTTCGTGGCCGCAGAGGAGGCGAGAGGCGCGGCGACCGGGACTGCGAGGACCAGCATTCCTGCAAACACCGACAGCTGGTTCCTCTTCCCGGCCGAGCCGCGCCCCCTCCCAGTGCCGCGCCTTCTGCCTGATTGCTCTTTACCTCTCGCGGCCCCCGCTTCGCGGGAGCAGCTCGAGAGAGGTTTCCACAGTTTGACTCTGTTCCCTGCTACAGGAGTAGCGAATCAAGGTCCCTACTTCCTTTTGGACCCCTGCATGGAGTGACATACCTTCGTGGCCGCAGAGGAGGCGAGAGGCGCGGCGACCGGGACTGCGAGGACCAGCATTCCTGCAAACACCGACAGCTGGTTCCTCTTCCCGGCCAAGCCGCGCCCCCTCCCAGAGCCGCGCCTTCTGCCTGATTGGTCTTTACCTCTCGCGGCCCCCGCTTCGCGGGAGCCGCTCGAGAGAGGTTTCCACAGTTTGACTCTGTTCCCTGCTACAGGAGTAGCAAATCAAGGTCCCTACTTCCTTTTGGACCCCTGCGTGGAGTGACATACCTTCGTGGCCGCAGAGGAGGCGAGAGACGCGGCGACCGGGACTGCGAGGACCAGCATTCCTGCAAACACCGACAGCTGGTTCCTCTTCCCGGCCGAGCCGCGCCCCCTCCCAGTGCCGCGCCTTCTGCCTGATTGCTCTTTACCTCTCGCGGCCCCCGCTTCGGGGGAGCCGCTCAAGAGAGGTTTCCACAGTTTGACTCTGTTCCCTGCTACAGGAGTAGCGAATCAAGGTCCCTACTTCCTTTTGGACCCCTGCGTAGAGTGACATACCTTCGTGGCCCCAGAGGAGGCGAGAGGCGCGGCGACCAGGACTGCGAGGACCAGCATTCCTGCAAACACCGACAGCTGGTTCCTCTTCCCGGCCGAGCCGCGCCCCCTCCCAGTGCCGCGCCTTCTGCCTGATTGCTCTTTACCTCTCGCGGACCCCGCTTCGCGGGAGCCGCTCGAGAGAGGTTTCCACAGTTTGACTCTGTTCCCTGCTACAGGAGTAGCGAATCAAGGTCCCTACTTCCTTTTGGACCCCTGCGTGGAGTGACATACCTTCGTGGCCGCAGAGGAGGCGAGAGGCGCGGCGACCGGGACTGCGAGGACCAGCATTCCTGCAAACACCGACAGCTGGTTCCTCTTCCCGGCCGAGCCGCGCCCCCTCCCAGTGCCACGCCTCCTTGTTAACCATAAGCGTGTCTGTCAACGCACATCGCGGGACGCGCGCGGGTCGTAGCCCGGGCGAAGCCCTGGCAAAGGGTGGGCCCTCTTAGGCCCTCAGAGGCCTGAGGAGACTGGACTGGGCAAGATCCCCTGGTTGAGCGTCACGGGAGCCACCCTGTCCATATACCCACCTAAGTAAGCTGACTATAGAAAGACTATATCACCCATTATAGAAAAGCAGTGTCCTTGGGTTTGTTTCCAGCGCGCACCTGGTCTGATCGATATTCGTTTGTGTTATATTGCAGTGTTATTGTACTATTTGTTAATATGCCTAAGAAAATTGTTCCGGGTGTACCAGATACACTTAATACCCTAGATAATTATCTAGTTCAAGTGGTACATAAAATAAATCGCGAAAGAAGGCAATTGCTGGGATTGAGCCAATCCCCTGTTCTCCACCTAGGGAGTCCTCCTTCCATGTGGATTTCATAGCAGATGATTCATCATCCTCTGCGCCCGTGACTAGGGCAGTGAGAACCTCTAGAAGAATTCAGCCGAAAAGAGGGGGGTCACGGGCAGGGAGGAAAAGGGTCATTACCCCACCAAAGTCTAAGGGAAAAAAAACGGAGTACGAGGAAGAGAATTTTAGACAAACTAAAGATGATGACCTTTTCAACAGGATATCAGATATGATAGATGTAAAAATAAAGACCATTATCAAGCCATTGATTGGGAAAATTGATAAGCTTACCGCAGAGGTGAAAAGGATGGGTGGTCTGCAATGTAAACTAGCAGAAGAAATCGAGAATGTAGCAACTATTGTCTTTAGACCAATAGATACAGTGAAGGAAAATAATAACACTATTGGGGGAGACATAGTAGCAGATGAAGGCCGATTAGAGACTATCCCGCCTGGCCAGGCACCATCAGACGTACCTAGCCAAGAAGTGGCGAGGGAGGCCCCTATACTTCCACCCACTATACCAACATTGCCATCCTTAGAGGATGACTCACCACAATTTATAGTGGAAGCTTCACCTGTGGTATTGGTCCTAGCAAACGATCCTATCTTATCCCCTGGCCAAACAGAATCCACCTCATCCCTGACAAGCAAGGCGTTACACTGGCTGTCAAGTAACATGCAGATGGCGCAGTATGGGAAAGAACAGCTGGCTGAGGAAATCGTAATGGCGAGGAGGATGACATGGATAGGGAATAGGCAAAAAAAGTTTAAGGGGGACTGGGTAGTGTTAAATTTTGCAAAAGCGACAGTGCTCTCAAATGTCCTATTAAACATATTCCCGCCCCAACGAAGAAGTGGATCCATAATCCCCCTTACCTTAAATTTTTTCAACACCGAGCAGCAACACGCGAACCACCCAAATATTTCAAGACCAGGGTGGGCTACAAGTAGTAACAGATGGGGGGGGGGGTCTTAGACCTATATATAATGAACATGGTATTGGCTTAGTAGATAGATTTGGTATTGGGCCATGCAATTATCAACAGACTGCGTTATTTTCCAAAAACCCTAGACCAATTCGGAATACAATGAATAGGTGGGGGGTGGGCGTTCCGGTGATGGATCAGGGGAGCTGTGGAAATGGGTTTGGAGCCTGGTTGGGTGATGAGCAGTTCCCGATGCGCCCCAATACCCCATTACCCAGGTGGAATGCAGCAGCAAATGGATGGGGATTGGGGGCTACACCACAGGAGTGGGGGTTTGGCACAGCGAATAGGTATGGGGTTTTGGCCAACTTAAATGACTGCAATTGACGCACGGGGGGCCCAAATACGTTACAAAATGGACCAAGATTTTCATGTTTAATAACCAATCCCAAGGATAGGGGCAGAGGAACTACAAATGGTATAAATAGGCATGAGACAACCAGTCTGGTAGATCGCATAACGCAGGTCGTTACAGAAAGGGAAACTGCTCCTGACCAAACTTTGGCCGAGAACGTCGGCGGCTCCTTTAATGAGAATGTAAACGAAAATTATATTTCTCATGATCAGTCAAATGTAGCAGAGCTAGTGGGTAACTCATCGGTAAATGGAATCCTCCATTTGCGAGCAGAAAATGGGGCCCCTTTGACCGATTTTGCAGAGAAGAGAACTATAGAAACCTGCAAAATACTAAGTTGGAATGTAGCTGGACTCAACTCCAAACGGGATGATAAGGAGTGGTTAAGCTTTGTCATGGGTCACAATATCATCGCCCTGCAGGAAACTTGGGATACAACTGCTAGTTTTTGGTGTGATGGGTTCACTAGCTTTGCCACGGAGGCGATTCCTAGCCGCATTGGCAGAGCCAAGGGAGGTTTGTTGATGTTGTTTTCCTTGGAACTGAAGGGCTCCCTACAACAGATTAACACTGACTCGCAAAACATTCTCATTATAGAGAGAGTGATTAACCCCACTATGAGGTCCTTATATATCAATTTTTATAACTCACAGAATAGGGAAGATAGTGGCAGCAATATTGCTACCTTAGATGCTATACTAAGGTCAGGCAGTCAGAACACCCAGTTTGATATGGAGTATATATTATTAGGTGATTTTAATATCCATCCCTGCATGTTAGTTTGCAGTTTAACTAACCAGGATTGGGGCGAAGGCCCCGAGTTACCACATTTTGAACATACCACAGAAGTTGAGGAGCTAGAAGACCTATTGGTAAATTTCAACTTGTACGAACCAGAGGGCGGCCTAAGAATAGCTACCTTCACTGGCACTAATCCTGGAACCATAATCGACTACATTTTTATCACACAAGGCATTTTAAACCGGGTGATTTCCTACTGCACTGTGCCATCTCACTTCAGTGACCATAACCCTGTTTTACTAGAAGTGGCATGGGGAGATCATATGGGGCCAAATCCGGGGAAAGCGAGGCCGCACCACACCTTGCGTACCTCTGAGCAGGGCAGGAGAGTCAAGTGGGCTAAGGTGGCCCCAGAAAAATTTTATGCAGAGGTATTCCCGAAAATTATGGAACAGGTTGAGGTTTGCCAGAACCCCAGTGCCCCGGGGTATGAAATTATAGGGGCCTTTGAGTCAATCTGTGGCCAGGTATCGCAGGATCTCCTGGTTAAACCAAAGAAGGGGGTACCAAACAAGAAGTGTTGGTTTGACACCGCATGTTCAAATGCACACAGGTCTCTGATGGTAGCCCTGAAAAAAACACCCAGGGTAAGGGGTGAGATTGCTAGTTTGAGAAAAATCTATAAGTCAGCTATAAAAACCAGACAAGAAAGTATTAAACGGGATGCTTGGGAAAATCTCCTTTCCGTGGCTGTCCTGAAGGACAGTCACAAATTCTGGGAAATAATCAAACAGCCATTCTTCTCCGACCAAAATAACGAGGCCATGGACTGCGTCATCCCAGATGACAAGTGGTTGACTCACTTTAAAAATGTGTACGGGGATAATGATGGGGCAACCAAAGACATGTCGTTGGCCACCTTAGACGCCACCCCAATACAGTTCAATAGTTCAGAAGTGGAGAAAGCTATTGTGGCCACAACTAAGCACAAGGCCCCGGGCCCCGATGGAGTGCCAGCCGACTTTTTCATACATTCCCCAAAGCTGTGGGCAAAGGTATTGGCTAATGTATTTACCGTCGTCAATAGCAACCCTGCACCATCCTCCTGGGACATCTCTACCATCGTCCCTATCTTTAAAAAGGGCCAACGGGATGACCCCGGGTGTTACAGGCCCATATCCCTTCTGGACTCGTCGGTGAAGATCTTAGGCAGAGTCCTTTTGTCTAGGTTGAGGGATAATGTTGAGAGTTGTGGAGGGTTGTCAGAGATTCAGTATGGGTTCAGAGAAAGGAAAGGCACTATCGAACAATGCTCTAACCTAGCCCTGCTCATACCAAAATACACGGTGCCCAAGGGGGGGTCACTGTTTCTAGCATTCATGGACCTCTCCTCGGCCTTCGATTTGGTTAACAGGGCCAAGTTATGGACGATTTTGTTGGAGATGGGGATTGATGAGGTACTAGTGAGATTCATGGCCTCCCTACACCAGGAGCTTTTTGCGGCCGTACGGGTCACAAATGAGGGTAGGTGCACGTCTCTCTTCAAATCCCTGAAGGGGGTAAGGCAGGGCTGTATATTGGCCCCACTGCTCTTTACCATTTATATTAACGGTTTGGGTGCATACTTGGAGGAGAAGGAAGTCGACATCCCGCGTGCAGGAGCAGTTAAGATCCCAGCACTCCTGTACGCGGATGACGCTGTGCTAATCGCGCGCATGGTTGTCGGCCTTCAACGCCTCTTAAATGCCTTTGGCATATTCATGGAACAGCTTGATCTAAAATAAATGCCAGTAAGTCGCATACCATGGTAGTGGGCCAAGAAAGCAGCAAAAGGAGACCAAAAACCTTTATGTGTAGAGGGGATATGGTATCTCGGGTCTCCACTTTCCCCTACCTGGGGGTCCTATTCGATCAAAGAGGAACCTGGGGTCCTCAGGTGAGGGCGAAGAAGTTGGCGGTTACTAGATCATTGTCTGCCCTCATGGGCTTTGCGGGTAGGTTAGGTGCTAGGCCCATGAAAGCATTGTTAAAAATGTATAGGAGTAAATCTGTTGCTCTCGCGTCATATGGTTCACCACTCTGGGGTTATGTAAATCTGGAACCTATCCAGAGAGCGGAGAACAGATTTATAAGGACACTCCTTTCTGTGCCGCAGTCCACACCAACTTACTCCATACACATGGAGGTGGGCCTAGATTTCCTTACTGACGGGTTGAACATGGCTCCCCTGATCTTTTGGCTAAAGACGTGGCTCAATGAAAACCTCCCACTAAACCATAAGATCATGTCCGACGTTCTGTCCCTTGACCATTTTAAAAAGATCCC
The DNA here is from genome assembly GCF_964261635.1 of Lissotriton helveticus. NCBI lineage: Eukaryota > Metazoa > Chordata > Amphibia > Caudata > Salamandridae > Lissotriton > Lissotriton helveticus. The sequence goes on from NC_136063.1 coordinate 1,255,653,766, forward strand.
TTGGCTGGCTTATCTGTTGAAGGTATTTTCAGAACTGGGACGACCTGAACTCTTTACTTCCCCTCAAGACATCGATCTCGTAAAAAAGAATTTTATGGGGAGGGCAAGAGCACTCCGCGAAGAGAGGGAATTAATGAAACCATCAGTGAGGGGTCATTATTTACTTGTCGACTCATTTTCTTTAGCACCTTACCTTGGTTTTGTCACAATCCTGTTCCATAGGTTTATTTTAATTAAATTTAGGTTTAATTTGTTACATTTTTATTTAGGCACTTTTAAAACATGGGAAAAACCGAAATTAGCCTTACCATGCAGCTGTGATCATTTTTCAGTCCAAGATACTATGCATTTTGTTATGTTTTGTCGGTTTTATGTAGAGCCAAGGAAAAAATATTTGGTACCACTTTTGAAGGAGACTGGTATTACACAAGTGAGACCGGCTCTGCTTTTTTTACAATCCTTGACCAGCATACATACTACTTTCTGTATAGCTAATTTCTTGGTAGCAGCAGCTAGGACGAAAAAACATTCCCATTAGATCCATTGTTACTTCCTTTTTAAACTTTTGTATGCCTAGATTTATTGTAACGTAGATGGTTTTTATTGCCATATGTTAATATGTATGAAATGTTTTAATCCCTTGTATGAAATGTTTTTAAATTCTTTGTATGACTTGTAATTGAGTCGAATAAAGATATTCTGACTGGCATCAAGGCGCTGGTACGAGGCAACAGGGCACAGGGAAATAGCACTAAGTAGAGATATCAAGGAAAATGCCAGGTTTTTAAGGCCTTACGAAATATCAGAAGAGAGGCCTGGCCAGAGATCTCTAGGGGGAGAGAATTCCACAGTTTGGGCGCAGCCGTGGAAAATGCTCTATCTCCCCCCCATTTGACCTTGTGAAACCTAGGGACAGAAAGGAGATTTTTGTGAGCAGATTAAAGGGGTCTACTTGGAGTATAATGCTGGACAAGTGACTTGATGTCTTCAGGGAAGAGGCTTTGTGAGTCAGACACAGGATCTTAAAAGAGATCCTGCGGTCCATGGGAAGCCAGTGCAGGCTCCTGAGTGCAGCCTTACCTGAGCTGAATCTAGGGAGATTCAGTACCAGCCTGGCTGCCGCGTTCTGTGCCATCTGGAGCCGATGGATAAGGCTCTTATTAATGCCCATATAAAGGGCATTACAATAGTCCAGTCTCGAAAACACTAATGCCATAGTGGCCTGTTTATGTGCATCAGGGGAAAGATAGTGGGAGATCTTCCTAAGGGTCCTAATAAAACCAAAACAGGTGGAAACAGTCCTGTTTACCTGAAGATCTAAAGAGAGGACAGTGTCCACTGTCACACCCAAGTTTTTCCCATGAGAGGCCGGGCAAGGGCACTCCCCAAGCGCGGACGGCCACCACTCACTGGACCAGATTTCCCAATCCTTCCCAAAGATCAGGACCTCGGTCTTCTCCCCGTTCAACTTCAGGAAATTCTTCACCATCCATTGGGAAACAACCTCCATACAGTTCCTGAAGTTGAGAGCACAGTCCTTTACAGTGTGAGTGATAGAGACCATTATTTGGGTGTCGTCCGCGTATGACAACACCTCCAACCCAAATGATCTCACCACACTTGCAAGGGGGGCCACGTAAATGTTAAAAAGTGTAGGGCTTAAAGAGGAGACCTGTGGAACACCACAATGTAAGGGTTTGGGGGCAGAAAGAAAAAACTGGCCCAACTTCACCCTCTGTTCTCTTTCACAGAGAAAAGAGACGAGGAGGCTCAGAGCCGGGCCCTCGACACCTATCTCTCCCTGTCTGGAAACCAGAGTATGGGGAGACAAGGTGTCGAAGGCTGCAGTGAGATCCAACAGGATCAAAAGAGTGGTATGGCCAGAGTCAACCTGGGTACGGATGTTATTAAGGACTGCCGTAAGGGCAGTCTCCGTACTGTGATGTCTCCTGAAGCCGTGTTGGGATCTATCCAGAAGCTGGTGGTCCTTTAGGTACTGAGATGAACATTTAAATGAGCCTCCAACATCTTAGCAGGGGCAGGCAGTAAGGAAATGGGTCAAAAGTTTTTCAAAGACTCCCGGATCCAAGGAGGGTTTCTTCAGAAGAGGCTTAACGATTGCAGTCTTCCACGCAGAGGGAAAGACTCCCTCAGAGATGGCCTGGTTCATGACCCTACAATAATAAGTATGGGGTAAGCAGGTGGCGATGGGTCAGGGCAAGATGTAGGTGCTGTATACAGTGGTGCATGCTGCGAGGGGGCATGAAACCTGGATGGATCAATTTGTGCAGCAAGGGACGAAGACGCTGTGCCAACACAGTAGCGAAGATTTTCATTTCAGTGTTGATGAGCGAGATTGGACGATACTCTACGCAGGAGAGGGAAGGAAGGTGGGTTTTTGGAATGACCACTATGGTGACCACATCGGTCTCGGGAGAAAAGGATCCTGATTCTAACACAGATTTAAAAAGATCGGCCAAGTGAGCACCAATACGTCGCGGTAGGTCGTGTAGTATTCCTGCGGGAATCCATCGTAGGGAAATAGCACCTTGGATCTCCTCAGGAGTAAGGGGGAGATGAAGGTCGACTGAGGTGGCCTTGGACAGGCAGGGGAGGTGGGCACCAGTTGTCCCCAACAGGTCGGCCAGGGAGGCCTCGGAGGTCTGGGCAGAATAGAGCTGCGAATAGTAGTTCGAGAAGGCTTGGGCAATAGCTACAGTGATGGGTACCAGTGGCATCTCGGATTTCAGGAATAATTCTATTCGCTTTGAGGCCAAATTATGGAGTAGTTTACCATTCTTGTCTCCCCAACCATAGATGCGAGCCACAGAGGAGCGCCAGAGCATCTTGGCCAATTCTAGAGAGAGCTGGCGGATCTCTAGATGGAGCCTCGCCAGTTGTCTAGCTGATTGGGGATCTTTTGTGTCCCCAGAGATCATCTGAAGCTGTGCTGCTTGTGTCTCGAGCTGGGTCAAGCATGCGTTTTGTTCTGCCCTTTTCGTATGGACCAGGCCTCTAGCCACCCCACGTAGGGTGGCTTTGCCGGCCTCCCACAGCATACCCACAGAGGAGACTGATCCCGTATTGGTCAGGAAGTAGTGTTTCAACTCCACGCAAGCGCATCCCTGAGGTCCGCGTCTTGCAGAAACTACGTGTTGAACCGCCGTACCGAGTGCAGGCCCCCGTAGGAGTGCCCCAGGCGAAGGGAGATAGCACAGTGGTCCGAGATTCCCCATGGGAGAATTGAGACATCAGAAACTAGTTGGCAATCAGTGGCGGAAAGGAGGAGCAGGTCAATGCGAGAGTGGGTACAATGGGCTGCTGAGGTGTGAGTGTACTGTTTCAAGCAGGGATGCCAGATCCGCCATGTGTCACAAAGACCGAGGGTAGAGGACCAGTCCGACAGTCATTTCTAACAGGCAAGGTGGGAGAAGGAGAGATCCCCCTTGGCGTCAAGGGTCAGCCGCATTACAGTGTTGAGGTCCCCCCCTATTATGGTGTGTCCTTGGGGCAGGGCGGAGATTATCAGGTGTTGAAGTGTAGAGGGAAGTGTGGCCGGCGGAATGTACGTGGAGAGGAGATTGCAGACCTGTCCCTCAATCCGGCCAGAGAGGGCCTCATAATGGCTGTGAACAATGACTCAACCGGAGTCAAAACCAACAGAAAATGAAGAGCAGAAACCCCCCATCTCCAACCCCCTCCCAACACCCCCCACCCTATACTTCCAAACGTGAAGCATCTGTCGCCCAGTTCAATAACAAGAGGCTACACTAAAACGGTTAGCCCGTAAAGTCGTAGCAATGGTGATGGACCACTCCATAAAGTCAGATCGTTCAGTATCAATGGTGATTATTGCTGCCACATGCCCCACTAGTTTGACGCTGCTTTAGTTCCATGAAACTCACAATCAGAGTCCGGCATCTTCTCCAGAGTCACGAAGAGCAGGGCTTCGAGGTAGGTCTGTGTCGGAGAGGGCGGACGTAACAGCGAGGTTGGATCTTGTTCATGGTGCAAGTTACTCAGTGAGCTAGCCCTCCTTTGTTCATCTAAAATCAGAGGGGCCCCGGAGGTAGACCGCGACTGTGAGGCAGCTCCAGGCGACCCCGAATGGTCCCCTCGACGCTCCCCCTTCTTACGAGAGCGGTTGCGCCTCCTTTGTTGTTTGGGGGGAGAGGATAGGGCTCGGAGTAGGCCAGACACGGGAGGGAAGGATGTTGGCATGGGCCGCAGGGGCCGTTCCTCCATGAGCCACGTCCATGCCACTTGTGGTGTATGAAAGAAAAGTGTCTTGTCTTGGAAAATGACTCTGAGATGGGATGAGAAGAGAAGCCCATAGCGCAAGCCCAGGTTGCGGAGTATTTGTTTGATCTCAGCATACGTGCGGCGTTGAGCCTGAACGTCTCTTGTGTAGTCTGGGAAAACCATTATAGTACTGTTCTGCTATTTTAGGGGACCGTGGGCTGGAGCCTCTTTCAGGATAGTGTCTCTGTCATGGAAATTAAGGATTCTGATGATAATAAGATGTGGTGGAGATCCGGGGGAGGCTTTGCCGCCAGAGAGCGGTGCGCACGCTCGATGGAACACCACGGCGAGAGAGCATCTTTAGGGATCCATAACTTGATCCAGGCTTCCATTAATGCGTCTGCGCGCCCTTGCTCAGCGGCCTCTGGAAAACCTATGAGGTGCAGGTGTTTCCGCCTCGAGCAGTTCTCCGCGTCTTCAGCTCGGCGGTGCAGCTCCGACGTCTGATCCTGTAGGCGGGCCATCTGAACCTTCTACGGACCCAGGTCGTCTTCAGCTGTGGAGATGTGTGATTCTGCCTCTGACAACCTCGCCGTGGCGGAGGTCTTGGCGGATAAGGGCCAAGTCAACCCGTACTTCACCGATTTTACTCTCCACTGAGGCCAGGGATGTGCCTGTAGGATAGTTGAAAGGTGTCCTCCAGCCAGGGGCGGGCCACCAGATGCCTCCCGGGGCAGACTCCAGTCAGCAGTGGGGAATTGGTCCATTTTGGTTTGGGTCTGTGGCGCGGGCGTCTTCGGGGCGCGATCTCTACCCATCTTGGTCGTTGGCGGGGCATTCGGATCATCCCTCAAAGGCTAGTGGTGGTCCTGTGGGCAATAAGCTTCGGGGCCCAAGGGGCGCAGAGCCAGCAGGGTTGTGGACCACGCCACCCGCAGCACAAACAGGCAGTCGATCTAGTGGGCGGTCCGCCACTCCCGCCCAGCGGCACCACCAAGGCAAAGGAAGAGGGGCTGGGGGGCCCAGGGAGCTCCGTCTGTGGATCTCCGACCACTTGATGAGTGCGGCCAAACCCACCCTGACCACTGGTTGCGGGAGAGGCAGAGGCAGTCCCGGGAGCCACCGGTCAGATGTCGTGAGAGATGTGCAGGGAGTAAATCTGGACGGCAAAACCACTGAGGCAGCAGGCGAGAGGGGGAAAGGGGGAGACGTTCCACCGCTCGATGTATGCGGCTGAGGGAGAATGACACAGCAGGCCCCCAGGCACCCCCCCAACACTGTCAAAGGCCCACCACCGGCCGCAGGTAACCAGCCCCAACCTCGGGCACCACCCCGGGCCGGAGCGGCAAGCAGAGGGCCCGGTTGTCCAGAGGCACTCCCGCTGGGGTAGAGGCAGGGGAATCAGTGCCGCAGGGGAGGCACGGCGGCAGAGTCTAATGCAGGATCCAAATTGGTAGAGAGGGCAAGCGTGTCAGCCAGTTAGGGCCAGACAGGTCAGGTCCGGACCCTGGGGTAAGAGAGGGTGCACTCAGTCGGGTGTTGGCCTGGGGAAAGGAGGAGACCAGGCCAGGAAACCCCCACCTACCCCCACCACCGGCGCCCAGCACTCACCCAGCACCGTCCCACAGGCCACATCATGTGGGCCCGAAGCAGAGGCCAAGAGGCCACATGGGCAGCCACACAAGCCACCGCAGGAGTCCTAGGATATGCCGCACCGGAGACAGGGCAGGCAGTAGAGGCTTAGCTCAGTGGGTCGTCTTCCTCCAGGCCACAGGAGGTCCAGCAGCAAGGTGGTGAGAGCCCACCGCACAGCAAGGCCCCCGCCGCTCGAGTCCGCAGCCCCTAGGGCCGGCCGGGCAGCAACCGACAGGCCCAGGGAAGGGGAGCAGGAGGCAGCGCGGGCCGCTACCTCAGCTGCACCAGAAGACACAGGGTCCACAGCACGGGGCAAAGGGCAGGCATCGCCGAGCAACAGGTCGTCTCTCGCACCCCCGGGATGCAGGATAATCACTTGATGGCTCGCGTGGGTCTGCTCCTTGGGCGAGGCGCAGGCCAGTTCAGCACCTCCACCAGGGGGCGCCAGGCCTTCCGCTGCTACTGTTCAGGGAGCAGGGCAGGTCCGGACAGGGCAGCCAGGCAAAGGCGGGACCACTCGCAGCTCGATTCAGAGGCCGATGTGCGGGGCTGGAGACCACGTCCAGTGCCACTCACCAGTGCCGGACTGGGAACGAAAACCGGCCTTGGCAAAGTGCTTGGCTGCCAGCCCCGGGGGGCGAGGGGCCCGTTGGGGGTGCGGCCGAGCTCTTTGCCGGGGCCGGTTTTCGGCCGATTTTGTTACAGGGCCGATTTTGCAGCTATGCTGCAAAAACGGCCCTGTGACAAAAACGGCCCCCAGGGGACCAAAACCGGCCCCCACCCTTGCAGCGCACCGGGGGATTGCCCGGTGCCCATAACGGCCAGTCTAGGCCTGCCACTCACCTCCTCCCGGACCTGCTCGCGGAGAGCAGCACACAGCCGGGCGGGGAGGGAAGGCGCCTGTTCAGGCAGCTAGGCTCACCGCCGGCCTCAGGGACCAGGGGGGTCAGCAAGCCCGTATTGAGTCCCCACATTGAAAGTTCAGGGCCGGGGACCACCGTCGCCATTTCGAGCCCTCCGGGAACGGCAGCCGATCAGCTCTCTCGCCGCTGCGAGGTCCAGGAAAGCAGCCAGTATGGTGCTCAGGGCTTCAGCTAATATGGTGAGGAGGAAATGGGGTCTGTGGGGCACCGATGACAGCAGATCACAACGCGGATGACAGAGGGGTCCGGAGTACTATCAAAGTGCGGCCACCATCTTGACATGGTGGTCACGCACCCAGATTTGCTGATGTTTTATGGAACTTTTTATCTGTATTTATTGTTGATTTTATTGGATTTAGGGTTTTATTGCACTTGCTTTTATGGTTTGTTTTCCCTAAACCGAATAAAGCTAATTTGATTTGATTTACTTCCCTGACACAATTTTTATCATCTACTATATCTACTGATTAAGGCTTCTCCATTGCCCGTGTGTGTTTATGGATTTGGTTGTAACTCATTCTGGGTTACAATGTACTTTACACCCATTGGTAGCAGGGTGTAAGACACTGTCAGAAGCATCAAATGTCCTTGCATTTGATTACTGGAATTGTGCCATTGTATAAAACACTCATTACATAGTTCCTTGCGGATGTGCAAATTCTTGGTACTACTGCTACCGAATTTTGGGGGTAATTAAGATGGCGGACGGACTTCAGTCCATCCGCTATCGTCACAGGAATCGCGACCACCCGGCCATATGGTGGCGGTGCCGCACATGCAATTATAATGTGACCGCCACTGTAACGGTCGCATTGTGCATGTTTACCATTGCGGCAGGTGCTGCTGGCTGCAGTACCTACCGCAATGGCAAAAATGCATGTTGTGCATTTCCCTGCACTACGTGGCAGGCACCACGCGGTACCTGCCACATGGTGCAGGGAATTATAGGGGTGCACCATGGGTGCCTCCCATGTGCACAACTGCAATGCAGTGGGCCCCAAAGTCAATCTCCGAACAACCTTTGGATTGCAGAGGAATGGTGGTCGGGGCCTGCTAGGCACTGCCACCATACTAGGTAAGCTGGCCGGGTCCGACAGGCAATCATAATGATTGCCTGTGTCGAACCCATAGCGGACAGGCTTTCTGTCCACCAGCACTCTGCCCACCATCCTTATCTGGCGGGTGGAGAATTGCCACACGATGGCGGTGATCCCGCCACCTGCAGGCTGCCGGTGGTGGTTTCACCACTATCATAATCAGGCCCTTTGTTGTTTTCACAACAAAGAGGATGCAGCACCAAGTGCACCAGAAAATGACATTGGTCAGAATCCATGAGCCATCTGTACCTCACAACAAAAATGTACATGCATAGAACTTGCCAAATGCGCATAAATGCCTGCTTGCTCAACTTCAAATCTTCTATCATGGTCAGGAAAATCAAATTATTAAAAATCTTTGCTGGCACAGGCCCCGTTCTAAGTGTTTGTTTCTGGGAAAGGAGAGACGTTGACAGGTGTTCTGCACAAATGCAGTGCAAGTGTCAGCAAGCAGGATTACATAGTTTGTCTTTAGAGAACAAAATATTTTCACAGAAGAATTCAACAAAAAGGCCTTTTACATTGTTTTTATTCACCTGAGTATCACTGGTCAATAAGAATATGTTCCATTCCAATATAGTGTCCATGAGTGCCTGCTGTAGGCAACAGAGGGGCATTCAGAGACAGGCAGCAGGACAAAAATGTTTACTTCAGTGAACAAATTAACCAAAATTTTGCATGGTGTTAGAATGTACGAAATACATTAAAAAAAAAGAATGTGACAAACAGTGTGAGGAACTGACTGTGCCGTTTATATGTAAATAAGTCCACATCTATTCCATTGGATGCACTTTCTATAAGGCAGAAAGATCAAATGAAATAGCCAATACACTAAAATGCTCCTCCGGACTGTGCCAAGATGTGACTGACAGTGTCCCAAGCCAATGGCTGATAACTACAGAGCAAATGAAGCATAAGTCTGAAGGATGGTGACCCAAAAACTATTTTCCTATGTATGGCGCATATATTGAACACATTACAATGTTGGCCAGAGTTGCCTCCGACCGACACTCCCTTGGTCTTGGGACCGGCCAACCTCCAGTCGGCAGTTCCGACCACATGATTACAATGTGACCAAATACTGTTCGGTCGCGTACTCCCTTTTCTCAATCGGAGCTTGTGTTTCGGTCGTACACTGGCTGTAACACAAGCTCTCATAGGGAAATGGGGTGGTGTCGAAAACCCTGCACCCTCTGTCAGGCACCACATGGGGCCTGCCACACAGTGCAGGGAATTACAGGGGGGCCCAGGGTAAACCCTCGGTCCCCAACCATAGGCCACGGAGGCAAGGGGGCCCTGCCAGGGACCCCCAGAGTCACTTTCTGACTGCCTTTCCATGTCAGAAAGACCGGCACGGAAAGGCTGTCTGAAACCGCCATCGTAGGTTGTTTGACATAATATCGACAGAATATCTACATACAAAAATATCGAAATCAAAAATATCGACATTATATCTACATAATGGTAAGTACAAAAATATCTAAAAAATAATATCGTTGTACAAAAATATCGAAATTAAAAATATCGTTTTTTTAAAATGTATTAATAATAATTTAAAATTAATTTAAAAATACATATAATTTTACAAATATTAACGCATGTTTTTACAACGCAGATACTTTTACAACGCATACCATTACAACGTAAGTATTGGTAAGTATATAATAATTTTTTTATGTAAATTAATAAAAATTAATATAATATAATTTAATTTAATTTAATTTAATTTAATGAATTTAATTTAAAATTAATTTTACTTTAATTTTTACACTGTACCCCTGTACCCCAAAAACCCAAAACTAACCCTGAACCCTAAAAATACCCCTTTACCCAAAAACTAAAAACTGACCCTGAACCCTAAAAATACCCCTTTACCCAAAAACTACAAACTGACCCTGAACCCTAAAAATACCCCTTTACCCAAAAACCAAAAACTGACCCTGAACCCTAAAAATACCCCTTTACCCAATAACTAAAAACTGACCCTGTGCCCTAAAAATACCCCTTTACCCAAAAACTAAAAACTGACCTTGAACCCTAAAAATACCCCTTTACCCAAAAACTAAAAACTGACCCTGAACCCTAAAAATACCCCTTTACCCAAAAACTAAAAACTGACCCTGAACCCTAAAAATACCCCTTTACCCAAAAACTAAAAACTGACCCTGTGCCCTAAAAATACCCCTTTACCCAAAAACTAAAAACTGACCCTGAACCCTAAAAATACCCCTTTACCCAAAAACTAAAAACTGACCCTGAACCCTAAAAATACCCCTTTACCCAAAAACTAAAAACTGACCCTGAACCCTAAAAATACCCCTTTACCCAAAAACTAAAAACTATAAAAAATTTAATATAATTATATACTTACCAATACTTACGTTGTAATGGTATGCGTTGTAAAGGTATCTGCGTTGTAAAAACACGCGTTGTAAATGCATGCGTTGTAATAGTTTTTGCGTTGTAAAAGTTTCGTTGTAATGCTAGTGCGTTGTAAAAGTTGCGTTGTAATGGTTGTTTCCCTATAACCACACAACCCACTACACATAAATAAATCATTTAATCACTTAATAATTATTAATTACCAATTAATTTTTAATTAACAATATCAAAATTAATAAATTAAAAATATTAACACATTAACTCTAATTAATTTAATTTACTACTTAATAGTACTTCATTACAAATTAATTATTAATTAACAATAACACTAAATTAAATATATTAGCACAATAAATCTAATTAATATAATTAACTAATTAACATTCATTAATTACCAATTAATTATTAATTAACAATAACAATAAATTATATATCTTAGCACATTAAATCTAATTAATTTAATTAACTAATTAATATTAATTAATTACCAATTAATTATTAATTAACAATAACACTAAATTAAATATTTTACCACATTCAATCTAATTAATGTAATTAACTAATTAGTTTCAATTAATTACAAATTAATTATTAATTAAAAAATATTTAAAAATATATATTAATTATTTAATTATTATTAAATTACTTCCCACCCTATTCCCTTATAAACCCTCAACCCGCTCTAATACTAAAACGCAAAATGTTAACATAATTACTAATTTTCAAACATACATTTCTAAACATATTTAGCAAACATATAAACAACATAATAAAATACATAACACTAAACATCAAAATTTCGATATTACTAACATACATACCTTAATCTCGATATTCTGTCTGTCGATATTATGGCACATCGATATACTATACCATCGATATTAAAACATCGATATTATTGTATATCGATATTTTGATTTTGATATTTTGTCTGCCTACCGTCATCGTAATCCTGATTACGGAAAGCGATCCATAGGGGGCTATGCTGCAGTTCCAACCGTCTGGAAGTCTCCGAGAACCGGTCGGAACCACGTCGGAATGACCGGCCAGGAAATGCTCTAACCACCGACATCGAAATTGGGCGGACCGTGTCGGTCGGAAAGCCTCCGACACGGTCAGAAAGCTTCCAACCAGCGCTCGGAGGCTTTCCGTCTGACATCATAATCGGCTCCAATATGTTCACCTTAAAAGCGCAAAAACTATTACATGTCAGAACTAAAATGTGCACCAATCAGAAGCAAAGTTGGTCCAACTAATGTGCTATCTGATTCTTCAATAACACTGCCAAAAATTAGAACATTTACTAGCTTTCACGCTCAAGCCTGTTTTCATATTCCTTTAACATAATTGCACTATGCAGTGCATAAAGCTCTAGTACATACCATTGCACTGTAGCAAGACCATATATTTTAAAGCCAATGTTAAAAATATATTGCCACTCATCCACCAGTTTTTTATTTCCTAAGACAATTTATGTCAAACGTGAATGCCGTATTCTGAGCCTTTCACACATTAACTTTTCATCAATCTTTTTTAAAAAGTCAGACTTACTGCCTTTGTTAATGCTTGTTTTACACGTCTTCCTATCACCAACCTGATAGAGAATACAGACAGAGATAGAGAGAGCGTATGTGTGTGTGTGTGGGGGAATGTGGGAGTGTGTATGATTTTGATTTCAACTGTTTGAGTGAAGCTGGCATGGTTGTGCTTCCTCAATAAACTCAAAGCCAATTTATTAGAAAGTTGTCTGCAATCCCCTGATAGTGAGAAAGAGCTGTGATTAGAGTAAAGTAAAGGGCTTGTGTTAAAAGAAAAAGAGAAACATTTAAGTTAAGTGAGGAGGTAATGTGGGTTTCCCCCGCAGTTAAAAAAAATCTCAAAGCAATTACTCAATCTAGAACAGAAGCACACAACTGAAATATGCAATATATCTGTGGAGAGGAAAACATCCCATCTAATTAGTATAATTTGTCTTATTAAGTGTACCTCTGTCATATTCTTTTTAGCCAAGAAAGCATGATATGTATTCTATGCACCAACAAAAACTCAGGGCCTTATTTATGAGGTCTTACACCGCCGTTGCGTCAGTTTTTTGTGATGCTGCGGCGGCGTAAACAATGCACCACACTGCGCCATTTTTAAAAAGTGATGCATCTAGGCAGATGTGCCACTTTGTAAACCACTGCTCTACATTATACTTGCATCATACAATGTATGCATGGTGAGCATTCCCCCGTAAAAAAATCTTGTAGAAGTGGCGCAGTGAAATCTATGTGATTTCACTGCACCACTTCTACGAGTTCACTGCGTCAAATCATTATGTCTGCTTCACAGCAGGCATATGGACTGACACATGCCCTTTTACATGGGACTCGTCCATGTGTAGTGACACATTGCTGGAGTTGTCTGTTTTGCGACACACTCCAGCAACGTGTCATTACTGCGCCACCAGATGCGTCAGGAGTCCTGACGTATCTGTTCAATCCTTGGGACATGGAGTACCGTACTGTAAATACGGCGCATCCTAGGTGTTGCAAGCAGGGCGCACTGAAAAGTATTGCATAACTGTTTTCAACCAGGGATGCGACACTTTTCATAAATGAGGCCCTCATGGGGGTGCATTACTCTTCACTAAAGAACAATACCGGAAGGAGATGTCCCTTTCCTGTGGCCCATGTTGGGATGAAGGGATGGTTTGAATAAAAATGCTACCTAACTAATAGTGAAAAAAAACCCACAAATAACGACACAAAATTACATCCGCCATACTCTTTCTCTTTCCCCTCGCCTCCCTCTGCCATTCAGACGTGGCCTGTAAATGAAAGTCACATTCAGCATCTCACGCATTCAAAATGTGAGATTGTTTTCCAGCACACCACCCCAGACATTCACAATTTATAATTCAGAACTGGTCTCTCGAAAGGACGGATAGCGACCGAAATGTCATAATGACAGCTCAGTAATTATATGCACTTCTCTTTCAGAATGTTAATACACTGTCCGCCTTAGCGGCATGGCGGCCAGTTGCCATACAATTCACAATGAGAGACAGCCCATGCGCCGCCTAGGCCAGACCTAAAAAACAAATGCGGGTGCATTGTGCCAGCAACCGAATGCCCGGACAGTTTGTTCTGTTCCACTCAATCAACACTGGGATGGATTCCTGCAGGAACGGCCTGTGACTGCAGAGGACAGGAGTCACCTGCAATAAACACCGCCATAAAAGCAGCAAAGGGGTAATCGGCGCCAGAAGAGGTATACATGTTTATTTCTTGAGTGACTTTATTCCCTTACTTGTTGTAAATCCTCCGGCAGGTCATAAAATGTGCTACACCTTCACGTAAAAGGATAGTAAAAAGTCCATTACAGAAATAGTTAAAGGAGGAGCCATCTCGGAAAATAAAAAGCGAGATCTGGAGATTGCAGATCAGGAAACATGAAAATATGCACCTGGTGCTTACGCGTCATTTCAGTACTGGAGGCCACTCCAGAGCTTGTATGTCAGAATATCGTGGGGGAAAAAAGATCGCGAGAAAATCGTTCTACAAAAATATGGTGGCTAGAATATATCAAAATACAATGAAGGGAAGAATGGGAAATCTACACTTACCTAAACATATAGGGCCTCATTTATGAGAAATGACGCATTGCTGGTTGAAAGCAGCAATGCGTCACTTCTCGGTGTGCACTCTTTGTGTCATGATTGATGCGTCATATTTATAATATACAGATACGTCAGTATTCCTGACGTATCTGTATGGCGCAAAAGTGACGCATTGCTGGAGTGTGACACAAAAGGGACTGAACTCCAGCAATGTGTCCTTTCACATGGGGCAAGCCCCATGTGAAAGGGCCTGCGTCAGTCTTACGCCTGCATTTGTGTCCTAGAAATGGCGCCGTGAAATCTTATAGATTTCACTGCGTCACTTCTATGACCCTTTCATGCGTCAGAACGCCACCCCTGCATAAATTATACCTCGAGTAGGTATAATGTAGTGCAGGGGTTTACAAAGTGACGCATCTACCTAGATGCGTCACTTTGTAAATATGGTGCAGCAAGGCACATTTTTTACGCTGCTCGTGCGTCACAGGCCAGCATAGGGGTGTGAATAAAAAGCACGTAGCCCTGGGCGTGGTCCTCTTCCGGAAAGCCCAACGTCTTTGCCAGGGCGGGGCCTCCCACCGTCCAAAAGGCCGACACCGACCTTGTTAGCTGAGATGCCTGAGATCCTGTGCACCTGCCATACTCCAGCCCGCTGGACCACTAACTAGTCAGGCTGGACCATATGCAGCCAGGCGACACTGATCAGTATGCGACACTGGCGTGTGTCAAGGAGGGCCCACCACAGGCCTCTGTAAGCTCCAAGCCTAAGGCCCGCGACCCAACCGCTGTTCCCCCAACGCTTGCTCACATTACTCCTTCCTCGTTAACATTTGCTACCAGCGTCCTCTGTGGCCCAGTGGGTCCCATATGTGAAACTGTTTCTTGGCTCCTGAATGGCAGTGACCCCATATCCTGGCCAGTGGCCACAGCACCAGACCCCCTTCGATCCGTGAGGCATAGTACTATGTGTGCATCTTGCAACATGTGGTGGCACTAACCCTGTCAAACGCCAGCCGGTGACACGTGCTGCCACAAACCCTGTCCAACGCCAGCCGGCAACACGTGCTGCCACAAACCCTGTTCAATGCCAGCCGGCGACACGAGCTGCCACAAACCGTGTTCAACACCAGCCGGTGACACATGCTGCCACAACCCCTGTTCAACGCCAGCTGGCCACACATGGATGAGGCACCAGGACTACCCTGCAGACCAGTAGGTCTCACATCCAGCACCTAGTCGTGATTCAAGAATGGCAGAGTCCACTCCAGTGGTCGCACGGAGAGGAGTAAGAGGAAGATGTGGCTCAGTCCGGAAAAAAGCCGGGTCACAGTCACGGAGGTGACCGAACACGTGGTGCCACTGAACCTGAACAATGCAGGCGGTGGGGCCACCAACCTATGCCAGCGACACTCGGGGAATGGCCCGAACTGACCGCTGCCTCCGGCCTACACTGCTCTCGACCTAGGCTGCCCTCGAGTAGGTTACAGATTCAGAACTGAACATCGAGTATGCAAAGGCATATTACATATCATTGCATGCAAGGAGAGGCATAAGAGTTTGACGCCTCTGCATCTTGGCAGAGAGAAAAGCATCATCGGTACGGAGGTGTTCGTACACTACCAACAGCTGCCCTGGTATCACTTGCGCAGTGCATCGCGAGCCAACGACACATGGTTGTGGGCCACTGCTGACCACTGCCTCTGGCCTACACTGCAGTCCAGGAGGTCACAGAGTCATGATTCAGCAATGGCAGAGTTCATATCAGTGTACCGGCATCATCGCAGACTGCATCCCCACTCAGCCCTGGTGCCACTAAGTCTGTTCACCGAAATTCATGGACATTCTCTGGTCAAACTGTGGTGGCGTCTGAGCCTATGGACTAGGGGGCAGTTTTCATCCTCATGTAGCTGATACCAAATTGGTGTTAGCAACAAGGCTGTCGCATTCCACTCCTCCATTTGCTGCTTCCTGATAAAATCAAACCTTTCGGCGTCTTGCCCTGGAGGACACCTTCCACTGTCCCCCGAAATACTCCAAAACATACACCTCAGACATTGATGGTGACCCGCTCAGGTCGCATGACCCATCTGACTGCACCACAAGTCACCGTCCAGTGGCTTGGTGCCTGTGCCGGCCTCAGTGCATCCGGGGCCACTAACTCTGTGCTGGTCCTGTCCGGGACCCCTTCTCTGGAGACATTGGCTGGCCCCTGGGGCATCAGCCTTGGGGTCATCAATGCCATTACTCTGTGGCTATGCGCTGTACGCAGCCTCTGGGCCCAAATGCGTCCCACCAGGGCTTACTCACCAAAGTGAGTCCAGATCAGCTCGGATGAGGCATCACCGCAGGAGGCACACGCCACCAGCGCAAGGACCACCTCCAAACGCCATCTGCCAAAGTTGATGCGGTGGTTCTGACAGACTTACAGAGTTGCTCAGGCCTGTCGTGGATGCCATCATCGGCCTGATACCCTGCTCAGCACTCCAGGTGCCAGTGACTCAGTGCACCGCAGGCCATTGTTTGTTGCTGATTGTCTTTTGGGCTGTGGAGCAGTTGCGCAGGTATGTCACCTCAAACAGTGTGGGGGCCCTGAGACATTGGTGGGGAAGATAATGCAGGTCTAATACACCCCACTGCATCTGCATCAGGAATATATTGAAGGGACACAACCTGAGACTTTTTTTTCACATGAGTGCGTTCATCTCTAGTGTCCAAAGCCCAGTGCACTGCCATTCACTGACACTTCTGTTTGCATGTTGGCTGTCCTCTGGACTTTCTCCGGCTCACTCCATGTTGCTCAGCAGTTGACTCTGTATTGCATGTGTTTTCAGTTTCCGTTGCACTGGTTTCCAATGTTCAAGTAGTTGCCAGCACCAGACATTCCATGCGGAATGGCTTACACTCACCCCACACACATCCAGCATAGGCGTCACTGTACATGTGGCCCTGTCAACAAAAGGGCCGGGCACATGTCCCCGTAGCCAGTTCAACATGATATCTGCATGTGTCCCTGTGGTCTTGTAGTCTGCATGTGGGCCCTGGGCCCTACGACATTACATTTAACACTGGGCATAGTACTACGCTACACTAACGGAGTATATGTACTTTGTGCTAATTCGCACTCCGCAAATTGCACTAGCACAGAACAAAAACTGTGCTTATTCACGTAGAGTAGCAGCTAAAGCAACAACATCGTCAGATGCTTTGATAAAGCAATTTTACATGTTAAAAAGGATATAACCAATTCACAAAAGTGAATTTTTTTAATGGAAATATTAGGCAATGAGAAAGGTGATGATTTTGGGGTCCCCCCTAACCTAGGGGGAGAACCAAGCAGATGCCTTAAACACAAAGAGCATAAACAAAAAGTACTAGATGTCCCTCACGAGTCAAATGCAAAAGCATTGAACCCCTTTCATGAAGCTTTTGCATTTGACTCGTGAGGGACATCTAGTAACTACTAGTGGAACTGCAGATTGATAAAAAGAATAATTTCGATGCTTTTGCATTTGACTCATGAGGGATATCTAGTAACAACTAGTTGTAATGCAGCGTGATGTAAGAATCATTTCAATGCTTTTGCATTTGACTCATGAGGGACATCTAGTAACGACTAGTTGAACTGCAGCTCATTGTAGAATTATTTTGATATTGGATACTATAATATTCACTGCCCACTGCTAATCTCGTCCCATAATGCTTTGCAGGGTCTTTGGTTGGGATTTTTTTTACCAATAACTGTGTTTGGGGTGGTCCTAAGAAGATGGAACCACCACCGAATCGTTCAACAAGATGTGCTTTTTGTTTTCAAGGCATCTGCTTTGTTCTCTCCCTAGGTTAGGGAGGTTTCTAAAATCATCACTTCTCTCACTGCTTACTAATTTTCAGTTTTACTTTTCTGAAAGTACTGTATGCTCTTTAGCATATAAGGATACTTATTTTATCATAATGGCACTGTGCATGATGCCATTTGCAATTTGCAATTGTTGCACAATGCAGAATAAGTACACAGTGCCATCAGCTACGCACTTTGCAGTTTGTGCAATGTAGTACTACTACGCAAACTATGCTCAGGGTTAATTACATTGTGCTGTGTACATCGGTTGCAGACTTGTCACTGCAGGCAGCGGGTTAGAGGTTGGACATGTAGTTTTGTTGTCACCCATTCAATTCGTAAGGTGAGTGGCCAGGGCCGTCGTAGGCAAAGCCAACATGGGTGTATGATAGCTATTTGAGCACCCCTGGGAATGGTTCTGTGCTGTGAATGTGTATCTGCATGTGTCTCTATGGCAGTGTGGGTCTCCTTAGTGGGGTGTCGGTGGGCCATGAAGGGTGATAGACCCCTACGTTTGTGTCATGGTTCACATTCCATGGGTTCGGCCCCCACCCACATCTGTTGGGTGACCTCCTTTTGGCGTGCTGACACATGGAATTGGGGTGGCATGTGTGGGTGGGTGAAGTGTTGTGAGCCAGCTGTGCTTATGGGTGCTTCCTGCTGTGTGGTCTGTTGCAGGCTCGGTGATCCCCCCTGAGTAGCTTGGCTGGCCGGGTCTTGGTCTGTGGTTGTGTGGGATATCCATGGGCTGTTGAAGGGCGTCGGTGTTGATGGTGTGGTGGTCCTTTCCGGCATCACTGATGTGTTGTGTTCTGTGCTCTGCTGAAGGTGTTGTGTGCCCCTCTGCGATGTGAAGGGGAGGTGCGTGTGGACTTTGTGTTGACATATGTGTTAGAGCATTGTGCTGGTTTGCATGCAGACTGTATGGCATTGTACATTGTGACTGTTTGGGGGTGCAGGATTCTTCTGCGGAACAGTGTACATTTGGACTACATGACGGATGTGAGGTCATACACGTACATTTCCATTTCACTGTTTCCGGCACTGTCAGATGTAGTGGGTATGTTTCTGTGTATGTGCGGAGCCAGTTGTGTCCTCTGTCCTGCAGGGTTGGCTATGCACATTGTTCCACATTGTCGTCAATGTGGATGTGCTGTTCATGCTATGTGTGTGTGCTGAAGTGTGCCAAGGGAATCTGGGACATGATCCTGGGTGTTTGTGGGTGTGCAGTGTGCTACGCTTCATTGTGAATGTATGCCATTGTGCCCTTCTCCCCCATCCCCTCAATCCCTGTTCGTTGCACTCCCTGTTGATGTGTCAGGTTCTCTCGAGCTGTGTCTGTACTCCCTACTCCTTGCACCGTCTCCACACTGATGACTGTGGTCTGGGTTTCGTCCAACTTCTCCGGGGGCGCTGGACTGCCACCTCCTGTCCCCATTGCTGCCTTCCTGTTGGCAGCAGGTTGGTGCCAGGTTTAGGTAGTTACGTCATGCCGGTGCCTATTGGCCTCCTGGATTGGCCTCCTCAGCACTCCGACTGCAATCCAGGTGGTCTGCTAGTGGGTCAGCTGCTGGTAGTGTTCTGTAACCTCCGTGACGCTGGTCTTGTTTTCCTGCGGTCTGCACCCCGTCTTCCTCTCCCTCTTCTCCTTGGCCTTCCCCCGACCCCGTTGTTCCTTGCTGGTAGTCTGTGGGGGTTGTGGGGTTTGAGTTGGCCTCTGCGCTGGGTATGGGTGCATCCATGTTGCTACATGCTTTGGCTGGTTTCTGGTGTATATTTTTGGTGTTTTTTATGTGCATTGTCCCACCAGACGCGTGGGATTTGCAGGCCTGTGGCTGATTTTTGCTATTTTTTTACTGAGTTTGGCCTCATCACATGTTTTTTAACATTCGCGTATCGCATTTTAGCGGCGTGGCATTGATTTTCACGCAGACATTTGCCGCATTATTTGGTGTCTATCGCATGCTACCACCTTGTGAATTCCACATTGACATGGGGTTATTTTCCTGCGATAGGCTGCGATATTGAAAGGTGCGTTACGCTACTCTTGCGGTAGTTATCACACGTTCTTGTGAATATACTCCTCTGTGATTTTCCTGTTAACACTAGCCAAGACCAGGGCAAAAATGTTCAAACCAGTCATGCTTCCTTTCTTGTCTCTCTCTGACTCTCTCTCTTTTCTGTTTTTCCATCTCTCTCTTTCACTGGTGTCTCCGAAAGTCCCTCCCATGCCTTCTGCAGTTAACCTGGGTGAGTTGGAGAAAGCAGCAGAGGCAGTCTAGTGGCGGCCTTCTGACTTCAAGCACGGTCCTCCAATAGCTCCAGGCCTTTGCCTCCTCTGAGGCCAGGGATGCAAAGGAAGTGTCTGGAAAAGCAGTGAGCAAGCTAGAGTTCACAACTGCGACTACTGACTACTCCCAAATGACCATGGGTGCACAGCCAGATTTGCTATTTAAAACCCAACTCTATCAGAATTTCCTACTTTGGGAGTTTAGACTTAATATATTTAATCAGCTGCTGGCATTCCCTCACTGTATAAATTAGGAGTGTAACCATCATCCTAGTTCCTGTGACTCAATCTCTGTGTAAAGCACTTTGAATGTTATGTTCTTCTGAAGATTTTATTCTAAACCCAGATTATGTACTGTTCTTTTGAACTAATTGTTCTTAAGCCATTTCGCTCAGGCATTTTATTTCATACAAAGCTTAGATTCTGATGAAATGATAACAACTGCTTATACCTATCTGCACCACTTCAAAACCAGCCCCCACCCTTACAGCCTCCCGGGAAAACACCCACTGCCCGCTACTGCCAGTCCGGCCCTCTATCTCAGACTGGTAATAAAGAATAAGAGGTCCCAGGGAATTTGCAGGGAAGTTACACCGGGGCCCCTCAATGATCAACGACCCATAAAAATGTGATGTTGCAGTTCCATGTTGCTCCTCTATGTGGACTTTTCCTTCTTCGTGTTATGTTTACATTATTGAGTATGTTGTTAGGGCTTGTTAACGCGGGATTTCTGATCTCTCGTTACCTTATCAGATCCCAAATCAAGTCGACTGAATCGTTGGTACCTGTCATTGAGTAAAAGGTAATCTACTATCAGGTCAGTTAATTAATAACTTAAACCACTCTAAAGAACCACTTACCACTGAGAAAGGTTAAAAAGTTTTAATTCAAAGTCAAAAGTATCTGAAGATACAAACATCTCAGAATAAGATTCAAAAGGTATACAGGTATTAATACAAAAAGATACTCTCTAAAAATCCGTAAACGACAAAAGGAAATTATCAAAACTACTTCAAAGAGCATAAGCGTTGCAAGAATCGCTGTGAGTTGCAACCTGAGAGTCATTTACAGAAAAGAATATTCAGGTTAGTCTGTCCCTACTCTAGACTAAGTGACATCCCTACTTAACAAGATCTTTACCCAAAAGGTGTCAGCCCTGGTGACTTCCTGAGAAGATCACGCACTTCTCTTAGTCTCTTCTGTAAATCTGTCTCTGATGAACAGCCTGTCTGCCTACCCAACAGCTCTCTTAGGCTCCCAAAATCATCTGTTCTGCTCTCCTCCCGGGTCGCTTTCCCTAATACAAAATCACATTTCCAATAGGAACGCCCCTTGGGACGCCCCTCACGTGGTACAGTTTGAGCGGCAAACTTCATGATGTTACTCTTCAAGACCCTCGTTAAAGTTGACCTTGGTTCCCAGGCTTCTTCTCCAGCGCGCCGATACCCCCTGAAATTCCTGAAAACTCCTACAGGCCTGCGCCAAGCGCCACTGAACAAAGCTCCATTCATTTCGACTGATTAGGACCCCTCGCACCTGCATACAGACCGTCCTACAGTGGGCCTCAAATTCCAGACTCCACCATATCTATAGGTCATAAAACATGTGTAAAACTCTGTACTTGGCGCCTCTCGGCTTCTTCTCTAACGAGCACATTGCAGATCAAAGAAACGACATTATCTGTTCAGGCCTACTTGATTTACATGAAGCGAGTTCCTGCACTCTGAAAACATTTAACTTGATTTAAACAATATTCTTAACTAACACGCGTTTCTATAATGCAGCACATCTATAAAACATATGTTTCAGTACTAAGTTCAATAATACATTTAGAAGAACTATGTCAACCCCACCTCACATTATTTTAGCAGCACGTTTAGATTTGCTGTGAATTGCCATGAGGCCTACACATTTTAACTGGTTTGCAAGACTCTAATTTTCTCTTACATGATCACTTAACATGAGAACGTGAGGTTTCCATATTCATTCCAACATTTCTACATTAGTCTTCACATTGCTATGGTTATCATTACTCTACTTAAACACTCTGTATATTTCACTTCTGGATATAAGACACTCTTGTGCAAAATATATTTAAACTAACTACGTGCTTGTAAATATGGTGCACTTATACATTTTTTCAGATTTGTGCTCTCTCAATCCCCCCTTTGATGACTTTCAGGAGTCATCACCATCATAACACCATCACAAAAATGTAGGACCCTTCAAAGTGAAGTCATGGCAGTACCACTTCTTTTCATTGTCTCCAATGCCTTCAGACTCTTGTATTGAGTATCTTGCATTGCAGTCAGTCTTCTCTCCTGTTCTCTCATAGATCTCTGCATCTTGTTTGCTCTATACCATTGATACAGACGCACCAATCCCCACAAAGTGATTACACAGATCACAATTATGATGATGGGTTTCAGTATGTACCAAACGATACCCTTTCCTAGATTGGCAAACCAACCTCCAACTTTACCCATTCCATGACCTACTTTTTCCCACACATTTACTTTTGTCAAATCCTCAATTTCGTGGTGAATCTCAGTGATGTTTCGTATGTATTTCTCTAGAGGTTTTGAATTGTCTGGAATGTAAGTGCAACATTCCTGGACCTTCAAAGCCTTACAGACTCCGCCCTCCTTGGCTAACAGAACATCTAAAGCAAGTCGGTTCTGAAGAACCATTGCTCTTATCGATTGCATCTCTCCCTCCACCAGCATTAAGGATCTAGCAGTACTGGCAGATAACCTATCTACAACTGTAGCCAATCTTCTAATTTTGATGTCATTCAATATCAATCCCAAGATAGGGAATGCAGCACCAAATACATCCCCAACTACCTCTTCAGCACCTAGATCTCTTCTCCCTCTTGTTGGTGTTCCTCTTTTTGTTGTTTCTAAATTCTCGACATGGTATATTTTGGGAAAGACAATCGCTAAATAGCATGATCCGTACCAATTATCTGGTAGCTTCACATATGCATTTCTCCCACATACAAAATATACATTTGGAATTGCTTGCATCTCTTTCAAAAAATCTTTGGAGTAGTACTCCAATTGGAAAGCATGTTCACAACTGACTTGACCTACATACAGATTCTCATAATATGAGTAACTTCTGTGAATGCACAGTTTCCCCCGTTTCTCCTTGTCTAAAGCAATTGGACCAAAGCTACCCTTTCTTTGCTGCATCCTTTCTTCCTTGGTCCAATCTGTTTCCCATTGTCCTGAAGCTTTCAAAATCTTTTGCCTCCTGTATCTAGTATCCACCTGCCCTATAAACTTTTTCTCAATTTCTGACACTTGACAAGTCAGATTATTTCTTCGGGCATGTGAAGTATCCAACGTTTTCCATGGAATGAACCATCTCTGTAACCTGTCTTCACACTTGTAATAGTCCCACTTGTTCAGATGCTTGTAATTTGGGACCTCTGGCAATGTCGAGTCAAAATTCGAGAAATAATACTCGAATCCATCTCGTCCATAGAATATGCTTAACAACAAACTACATGTGATTCCATATGTCAATGGAAGATGATGGTATCTGATACCCTCATCCACAGAAGCTGGTAATTGCATACAAACGTAGCAATTCTTCGCCTCCATGACATCAATGTATTCGTATAACAACTTGGCATAAGCATTTGACCTAAAGTTCCCCTTTGATTCGTCCACATGTAATCTTTTGATCTCATCATCTAGCAAAGCCTTTTCTTTCTCAGTGTTTTCTCCTTTTACCCCAGCAATAGTGGTAGGCTTTTGTATTGATGCTTTCTTTGTCTCTAATCTTGTCTTTGTTTCATTTTCATGTCCCACTATGTATGATACAGTAACTACTAAAACTATAAGAGAAATCACTACCACTAAGAGTGTGCCAACTATACATTTTGCCCTGCGGTTCGGGTTGCCGGCCTCCATGTTCTCAAACAGTGTAGCTTCGGATGTTCTTCTAGCGTCAACTTCTCCTTCTTTCCGAACAAAGTCTCTCTTTCAAATAATGTCCCTCTTTTGAACACCTGGAAGCTGACAATCTACTCCGCAAACCAGTTCTAAAGTTCTGTAGAAAATAGACAACCCTAACCCTGCTCCGTCCTCTAAAAGGAAATCCCTACCATTTTTTCTTCTTCCACTCGGCGCTAGGTTATCTTGCAGCAATATTTACAATGTTCTTTTCAAAAAGTCTTTTATCAATCTGAAACTATGAGTGTACCAAGGAGGGACACCACATCCTCATAAATGTCCATACGAAGAAGTATTCCCTCAAGTATTGGGCAATTCGTGCAGCAACATGGAAATTCGACTGTCTCTAGGATTATTCTTCTTATTTCTCTCTGGACAAGTGGACGAACAAAATGAAGAGTTAATGTTTTTTCAATCTCCACTCCTGGTGCTATCAACTCTACGTCCACAGTTACAAAGGGGTCTGTTCTGAACAAGATCACTTTCTTCACTTTCCCAGTTCTGCGCCCCTTTGAAGACATTTACAATAAGGTATTAATCCAAGACAATGAGCGTGCCAAGAACTTCCACTACTCGCTCAAGCATTTCAAAGCGAAGAAGAGTTCCCTCCAATATTGGATATTGTGAACAACAAACCGGAAAGTCAACTGTTTCTAAAATCAATTTTCTGATTCCGCTCAGGAGAGGAGGATAGACAATGTTGAGTGTCAGCAACCTTTCGGCCTCCACTCCTGGTAGCAGAAACCTTAATTGCACTGTGATAATCGGTTCAATTCTGATCAGGCTCACTTCCCTGACCCTCCCGGTTCTGTGACCCACGGACATCTGTGACGAGGTAGGTCCAATCAGGAGTAGAGTATCTTCTGCTAGGCACTCGCACCCTCCTTGATCTTCTTGGACCTTCCTGGGCTTGATCTTGGGTATCTTCTTCCGGGTCCGAGTCTTCGGATATAGGAGCAAGCGTTTCTTCCTGAGCTGACCTTAAGCTTAGCCTCCTCCTTCTTTCTGGCCAGGTGGCTGCTCCACGCCTTGTTCTCCTATTTCTCGTCCTCACACTCGGTTCTTGATCACTCTGGTACTGATCTGTGTCTGAGTCGTATTCACTGCAGCTTTCTCCTTCAGTTGCGTCTTCAGTTTCACTGCCGTCCTGCCTTTCCTCTTCTTCTGGATCCGATGCGTTCCCCACTTCTTCCGACACCCCCACAGCCGATCCAGTCCCCTCTTGGGTTTCTTCTTCCACGACTGGACTTTCCTCGGGGAGAGGAGCTGTTTCTTCTAGAGGTGCTGGAACTCTTCGAGTATGGGATGCATGGATCCAATTTGGCAGCCCTCCGCACTTCACCGCGGTATTCATGATCAGGATTACCTGAAAGGGCCCACGCCAACGTACATCTAGGCAGTTCTTCCGGACGTGCTTCTTGACCAGCACCCAGTCTCCCGGGCACAGATCATGACACAGGTTCCTTGATGATGGAACTTCAGCCTCCTGCACCTGAAGGGACACAGAATGGATGGCGTCAGACAGTCCCTTACAATAATCCAAGATCAGATCATCTGTTATGTTTAATAGGGCAGCAGTTGGAACAGTAGGAAGTCTCATGGCCCTCCCCATCAGCACCTCGTGCGGAGAGAGACCTGTCCTCCTGTCGGGGGTGCTACGCATGCTCATGAGCACTAAAGGAAGAGCATCTGGCCAACTCAAAGAAGTGGATGAACAGACTTTAGCTAGTCGACTCTTCAGGGTGCCATTTACTTGTTCCACGATCCCTGAGGCTTCTGGTCGATAACTACAATGCAGTTTTTGATCGATCTTTAATGCAGAGCACAACATCTTCACAATTTCGCTGTTAAAATGGGTTCCTCTGTCTGATTCCAGAGAGGCAGGCACCCCGAAGCGTGGTATCAACTCCCTGAGCAATAATTTGGCTACTGTGAGTGTATCGCACCTGCGTGTGGGGTATGCTTCAACCCATCTGGAAAATATGCATACAATCACCAAAACATACCTAAGGCGGTTGATTTTTGGCATTTCAATAAAGTCCAATTGCATTCTATTGAAAGGCCCCCCAGACCTCCCAATATGACTCAGTGTAACTGGTGTTCTTTTCCCTATGTTTAACTGTTGGCAGGTAACACATCGCTTGCATACTGATTCTGCCGCTATCCTAAATTTAGGGCAATACCAAGTCTGCCTAAACACTCTCAGCATAGCATCTCTTCCTAGGTGTACTGGACCATGTATTTGTCTTGCCATTGGATTCGCTAGTTCCTCAGGTAACACTGCCCTCCCATCTGCTGAAATCCAAAAATCCATCTCGCTTCTCACACAACCTGCTATCTCCCATGCCTTTTTCTCTGTTTCAGGTGCATTCTCCTGCATCACTCTTAAATCCTCCCAAGTGTCTACTGTTTCCAGCATCATGCTCAATTCTGTCTTCTCTTCCGCCCCTTCTATTTCTACCTTCGTGAAGGAATAGTCCTGCTCCGCACAATAGCTGGCGACTTCATCTGCATAACGGTTACCTTGTGACACAAAATCTGTATTCTTAGTGTGAGCTACACACTTTACAATAGCAATGGCATTTGGACCTTGTAATGCTTCCAACAACCGTCGCACAAATTCTCCATTTCGAATGGGCGAACCAGAAGAGGTCATGTAACCTCTCTGAGACCACAATTGCCCGAAATCGTGAACCACACCGAAACCATATTGGCTGTCAGTGTATATGGTGACTCTCTTTCCGTTACCTGCTATACAGGCACGAGTTAATGCAATGATTTCGGCTACCTGTGCGGAATGTACTCCTTCCAGGCAAGCGGCTTCCACAACTCCAGTAATGGTGCAAACAGCATAGGCTGCTCTCAACCGACCAGTATCGTCTCTTAAACATGAACCATCGACAAAGTATATTTCATCAGGGTCATTCAACGGTTCATCCACGATATCTGGTCTGGGCTTCGTGCATAGTTCAGTCACATCAAGGCAATCGTGGTCTTCACAATCTTCGCCTTCTATTACACTTGGTAGTGGCATCAGAGTAGCAGGGTTCAAGACAGAGCATCTCTTAAGGGTCACGTTCTCCGCAGCAAGGATAACTTGCTCGTAGTGCGTGAGCCTACTATTGGTCAGATGCTGCGTCTTGGTCCTGGTCATTAACAATTCTACTGAATGTGGTACATACACCACTAGCTGGTGTCCCATAACAATACTCTCACACCTCTCAATGCTGACACCCGTTGCAGCAACGGATTTGAGACATCCGGGCAACGCTGCGGCTACCGGATGTAATGTAGCCGAAAAGTAGGCAACTGGTCTACGGGCATTTCCATGGGTTTGCGCCAGGACTGACAAGGCACATCCCTCTCTCTCGCAGCAGTAAAGTGAAAAAGATTTCTCGTAATCGGGCATCCCCAGAGCCGGAGCACGACACAAGTCGTCTCTCAACTGCAGGAATGCCACTAGGCATTCATCGTCCCATGGTACCGGATCACTCACCTCCTTGTGCGTCAGTTTCTGTAAGGGTTTTGCTTTCAGTGAAAAGTTAACTATCCACTATCGACAATAACCAACCATTCCTAGGAACATCCTAACTTCCCTCTGTGTCGTAGGCGCATTCATCTTCATTATCGCCTCAATCCTCTCTGGGGACACCTTGCGTTTTCCTTTTTCTAACCGGTGTCCCAAATACTGCACTTCGGTCAGACAATACTGTAACTTGTTCGGAGATACCTTGTGTCCATTTTCAGCTAAATGGTTCAATAAAGCAATGGAATCTACTTTACAAGCTTCCTCGGTCTCTGACGCAACAAGGAGGTCATCTATGTACTGGACCAGAACCGAATTCTGCGGCAGTACTAGATTTTCGAGATTCTTCTTCAACAACTGGTTGAAGATGGATGGGCTGTCTGTGAATCCTTGTGGGATTCGACACCATGTTAAAACGCGATCTTCCATTTTAAAAGCGAAAAGATACCTGCTTTCTTCATCTAATGGGATTGAAAAGAAGGCCTGGCATAAATCTATCACTGTGAACCATTCCGCTTGGCATGGTATCTGAAACAGTATCACTGATGGATTCGGTACCACTGGACAACATGAAACAACTATATTGTTAATTTTCCTAAGGTCCTGTACTATCCTGAATTTCCCACTAGGTTTCTGCAATCCCATAATCGGGGAGTTACAAGGACTTCCCACGATTTCTTGTAGTATTCCCTGTTGAATCATAGACTCGATCACAGGTTTTATTCCTGCAATCGTTTCCTGGGACAGTTTGTATTGAGGCGTTCTGGGATACTCGGCATTTGGCTTTACCATTATTTTGACTGGTTCTACCCCTTTGATCAATCCTATTTCCTCGCCTGTGAAATCCCATACCCCTGACGCCACAGCATCTCGTAGGTCCTGGGGAAGATCCTCTACAGTCAGAGTAGGATATAGTTCTATGCAAGATTTTGAATTGGCTACCTTGAAAGTAGCATCATCATCTGTAGTCTGTACCTCCACACCTTGCGGTGTGCAATATATGGTACAATTCAACTTGCACAGCAAATCCCTTCCTAACAGACATACAGGACTTGAATCACATACTACAAACTGATGTTCATTCATATGATTTCCTATTTTCACGGACACTGGTTCAGTCAAAGGACTAGTCAACCTTTTGTTCGCAACCCCTACCACCTGAATTGTTTCCCCTGACATCGGCAAGTCTGGAACAACTGCCGATCTCAGAGTTGATCGAGTAGCCCCCGTATCCACCAAAAACATTGTAGGACACCCTGCCACTTCTGCCTCAACAAACGGCCCTCTTTGATCCATCTCTAGGACTGCCCCGAGGGTACAGTCCTCTTCTCTACTCACACGTTGTCCTGTCAATGGATCAATATAATAACACTTTTCTTCCTCGATAAAGAGAGGCATCTGTTTAAAGACCTTTCCCCCTGTCGCGATTTTCGGTGGCTGTGGAAACTGAGCTCTTGGAGCCGAAGTCCCCCCTTTGTCCACCTTGCTTCCTGGGACTGTCGCCTTTTGAGCTGGAACCTCCTGAATTTGCTCGTCCAATTC
The DNA here is from genome assembly GCF_964261635.1 of Lissotriton helveticus. Taxonomy (NCBI): domain Eukaryota; kingdom Metazoa; phylum Chordata; class Amphibia; order Caudata; family Salamandridae; genus Lissotriton; species Lissotriton helveticus. The sequence goes on from NC_136063.1 coordinate 1,255,682,807, forward strand.
TAGCTCTCCATTTTCAGGGTTAAAGGGACACTCGCGTCTCCAATGTCCCACCTGGTGACACTGGTGGCACTTTGTCGTCTTCTTTAGAGTGGCAAAATCTATTCTAGGTCTTTGGACTTCTTCATTATCTTTGTTCTGACCATTTGACTTTCGTCCCATCCCCTGTTTCTGTTGTCCACCCTTTCCTGCCGACTGCATCTGCACCACCATCAACTTCTCCTTTAGATTCTTGGCTTTAGAATCTATTTCGTCACTGCAGTATCTCGCATATCGCAGGATCTCATCTAGTGGTTTGTTTTGCCAACAAATCAAATGTTGTTGAATCATCAAACAAATATCAGGCCTCAACCTCAAAACAAACTTTGACACAAACTGTCCTATATCTTTGGGATCCATTACATCGAGTCCACTGTATTGTTTGAATGTTTTCAACAACCTTTCATAGAATTCATGAACTCTCTCCTTCGGTTCTTGTCTTGTTCGATCTATTTTTACCCAATCTATGTCCTGGGGTGGTACCTTATCTTTCAGCCAAGCTATTACCCTTTCATACTTTTGCATGACAATTTCGGACGGTCCATTTGTCAGAGCATCTCTCACTGGTTCAGTAATTGGCCATTCAACACTAGTCTTGCATGAGGTCCACAAATCAGACGGGACCACAATGTCAAACAACGTGTTCAAATCAATCCACAATACTTTCAAGATCTTTACAAACCTTTCTACCTGCTTATACCACTCTACTGGATTGTCCCTTAACTTCGGAAACGAGTTGGTAAATGCAGCCAGACATCACACTTGTACTCCGCCTAACATTGCCCTTTTTCGACCACCTTTCTTCCCATTTGTCCTGTTCTCTCCACACTCTTATTCCTGATACCAATTCTCTTATGTGTGTTTTTAATCCGGTAGTTCTCTTCTCATCTAGGTCCTGGTCTGAATACTGCAATCTGTGGTTACTCTGCAATGCCCTTGTCGGAGATAAATCTACGGCGTACCTGTCTGCCAAAGTAGTCAGTTTCTCATGAATCGCTCTAGCCTTCCTAGTGACATCCTTTGCCATGAACAGCAGCTCATCTTGTTCATACATTTCTATCCTTTCTAAAGGCAGTGTACCATCTATTATCTCATCGACATCAGATTTTAAACTGGTGACATCAAGTCTCTTTGCCTTTATTGCAGCTTTCAGCACACTAGATTTAGGTACTCCATCCACATCTCTCCCATCCCAACTCCGAGTTCTACGTTTAGGCTCCGGTGAGTTATGCGGAGTCTTCCCATGATCCCACCTCTCCAGATCCCATGCTTTTCCATCCATTCGGGGTGGATGGTGAAACACTCCATTGCGTCTCATATTCCTACTTTTCCCGTCCTGCCTGCTTTCTCTGGATGTATAGTAAGGCATTCCATTACTCCCCCTTTCCTCACTATTCCCCTGTGATTCTTGATTACTCGAGGCATGGCGGGACCTATCACTGTTCTCCTTTCTCCAATGTTGAACGTCTTCTCCGATTGTATGATGAAGGCACCTAAACCTATTCTGGAAGGCATGTACCATTTGATCTCCACCTTTCTCCCAGAGACCGGACATCTCGTCACACTCCACACTCCTACTATTTTGCTCCAGCTGTTCCCTCTCGTCTATAGGACGTGTAACTCCTCTATTCTCCTGACTTTGGCCTTCTCGCCCCTGACTGCTTTCGCTGGCCCCCACAATGAGATACAGTCCCATTACCTCTGCTTTCCCACTCGGGTTCTGTTCTCGACCTGTTACTCGGGGTTACTCCGGACCCATCCCATTCCCTCAAATCAGCTCTTAATTCTGTATAGGACTTTGGCCGTGGTCCCCTCAGGTCCATCGGTCCTCTCTGACCTCCTTGTCCTGTATTGGGACCCACAGTTGCATCTAATGGGGTGTTCCACGTTACCGATCCTGGCAATTGCTTCCATGCATTGGTCATGTTATTCCTCCTTTCCATCTCAATCCTTTCTCTATCTAACCGTATCTGTTCTTCCTCTCTCACATTCTCTGGGTTGTAAATCGATACTATAGGTCCTATGGTAACAGGCACTTGAAGAGCGTCTGGCAATCCAAAAGACTCAACCTTTTCGGTGGTTGGCGTCTTCTGGACCACAAACCTTCCCACTACACTCTGTACAGTGTTGTTGTGAGGTGTCTCCTCGCCTTTGATAGGTGTCCATTCTGTTATAGGGAGTGGTGTAAACCCCTCTATGGCAGTCCCACCTTCCCTTGCAAGTCCCCTATCTTCAATCTCCTCGACTCTCGGAGGTGGTCTATCTAACAACAATCTGTTTATCAGGTTATCTTCCGACTCGCTTTCCTCGTCCTCTTCCATGAGGTTTCCTCCTCCTCCCGCCTCCCTCATTGGATACAATTTCTCTACTTCAATAGCCTGTACCCTCCATCTTTTTTCCTCTTCGTCCCATTTGGAATCTCGCACTGCTCTTACCGATCGCGTCAGTCTTTGTTGACGCCTGTTCAAATTCCTGTCATGCGCCGCCCTAATCCATGCATTAAGGGCCTCAAACTGGGTTGGTCTAGGCGGGGGTTTCAATGAGGACATGGTTGCTTTTAGCCGATGTAACACCTCTAACTTAAACGTCCCATACTTCGGGAACTGCATTTCCTCATTCCCTTCTGTAAGCTTATTCCAAGCCCCAATCCATAATATTGTATGCAGCCCCACATTCGCTGCCATATAATGAGCTGGTGTACCCTCTGGCGGCGCCTCTTCCCCGTAATAATGTTCACTTCTTTTTCTTTTAAAAATCCCTTTCAAACACTTAAAGCACTTCATGATTTCTCTTTTCTCAGCGTTTGTTTACTTCCTGATGACAATCCACCAATCTCAGCGCGGTTCTCACTAACTGGCCTATCCGCGCGCGGCTTTCCTCCGACGTCACTCTAGCCGCCCAACCAGAGCGCGGCTCTAGCTAACGTCACACCAACCGCTCAATCACAGCGCGGCTCTAACCGACGTCACCCGTCCCCCTTCGCAGCAGTTCCCCTCCTTTTTCAGCTCGTCTCCTCGGTCATGCGTGCATCCCATTCATACTCTGAAAAATGATTACTTCCGTCCAAGCGATCACTTTTCTTGACTGTACGCCCACAGTCTCTCTGTAGTTGTCACCTTAACTTGACGAGATGTCTTTCCGTTTACGTCCAGACAATCGCCTTCTCTGATAGGTTGCTTACACACAGTAACTTTCGACCAGCGTCCGTTACTCATACGCTCACTCTTACACTCCCCCTATCTCGGTCCTACGGCGGTCAATGGTACCTCATGACTTCCGTACTATGGTCGACAACTACTCTGGATGTTCGATACATCCAAAACCACTTAAGCTCTGGCCTGAACTTAAGATTCACCAGTTCCCCCGTTTACCAGGTAACCAGTTTACCAGGTTGCGAGCGCTCACAACCTTCTCTCAATCACACTACAGGCATTCAACTCCGCAAGACATTACAATACAAATACAACACAAAACACCGCAATCTGTTCACGCATGACCCTTGTTATACTCACTCTCCTCCGATACTGCTGCTTCTCTCGCACCGTCTGCACCTTCGGCGCACGATTCTTCCGCTGCTCGTCTCTCGATGTCTAGCTCTAGGGGCCTTGGGGTAAGCTAACCTGATCTAGATTACCTTCCTCAAGAAGATAACCATCCTCAACTGCTACCAACTGTTAACGCGGGATTTCTGATCTCTCGTTACCTTATCAGATCCCAAATCAAGTCGACTGAATCGTTGGTACCTGTCATTGAGTAAAAGGTAATCTACTATCAGGTCAGTTAATTAATAACTTAAACCACTCTAAAGAACCACTTACCACTGAGAAAGGTTAAAAAGTTTTAATTCAAAGTCAAAAGTATCTGAAGATACAAACATCTCAGAATAAGATTCAAAAGGTATACAGGTATTAATACAAAAAGATACTCTCTAAAAATCCGTAAACGACAAAAGGAAATTATCAAAACTACTTCAAAGAGCATAAGCGTTGCAAGAATCGCTGTGAGTTGCAACCTGAGAGTCATTTACAGAAAAGAAAATTCAGGTTAGTCTGTCCCTACTCTAGACTAAGTGACATCCCTACTTAACAAGATCTTTACCCAAAAGGTGTCAGCCGTGGTGACTTCCTGAGAAGATCACGCACTTCTCTTAGTCTCTTCTGTAAATCTGTCTCTGATGAACAGCCTGTCTGCCTACCCAACAGCTCTCTTAGGCTCCCAAAATCATCTGTTCTTCTCTCCTCCCGGGTCGCTTTCCCTAAAACAAAATCACATTTCCAATAGGAAAGCCCCTTGGGACGCCCCTCACGTGGTACAGTTTGAGCGGCAAACTTCATGATGTTACTCTTCAAGACCCTCGTTAAAGTTGACCTTGGTTCCCAGGCTTCTTCTCCAGCGCGCCGATACCCCCTGAAATTCCTGAAAACTCCTACAGGCCTGCGCCAAGCGCCACTGAACAAAGCTCCATTCATTTCGACTGATTAGGACCCCTCGCACCTGCATACAAACCGTCCTACAGTGGGCCTCAAATTCCAGACTGCACCATATCTATAGGTCATAAAACATGTGTAAAACTCTGTACTTGGCGCCTCTCGGCTTCTTCTCTAACAAGCACATTGCAGATCAAAGAAACAACATTATCTGTTCAGGCCTACTTGATTTACATGAAGCGAGTTCCTGCACTCTGAAAACATTTAACTTGATTTAAACAATATTCTTAACTAACACGCGTTTCTATAATGCAGCACATCTATAAAACATATGTTTCAGTACTAAGTTCAATAATACATTTAGAAGAACTATGTCAACCCCACCTCACATTATTTTAGCAGCACGTTTAGATTTGCTGTGAATTGCCATGAGGCCTACACATTTTAACTGGTTTGCAAGACTCTAATTTTCTCTTACATGATCACTTAACATGAGAACGTGAGGTTTCCATATTCATTCCAACATTTCTACATTAGTCTTCACATTGCTATGGTTATCATTACTCTACTTAAACACTCTGTATATTTCACTTCTGGATATAAGACACTCTTGTGCAAAATATATTTAAACTAACTACGTGCTTGTAAATATGGTGCACTTATAAATTTTTTCAGATTTGTGCTCTCTCAGTCCCCCCTTTGATGACTTTCAGGAGTCATCACCATCATAACACCATCACAAAAATGTAGGACCCTTCAAAGTGAAGTCATGGCAGTACCACTTCTTTTCATTGTCTCCAATGCCTTCACACTCTTGTATTGAGTATCTTGCATTGCAGTCAGTCTTCTCTCCTGTTCTCTCATAGATCTCTGCATCTTGTTTGCTCTATACCATTGATACAGACGCACCAATCCCCACAAAGTGATTACACAGATCACAATTATGATGATGGGTTTCAGTATGTACCAAACGATACCCTTTCCTAGATTGGCAAACCAACCTCCAACTTTACCCATTCCATGACCTACTTTTTCCCACATATTTACTTTTGTCAAATCCTCAATTTCGTGGTGAATCTCAGTGATGTTTCGTATGTATTTCTCCAGAGGTTTTGAATTGTCTGGAATGTAAGTGCAACATTCCTGGACCTTCAAAGCCTTACAGACTCCGCCCTCCTTGGCTAACAGAACATCTAAAGCAAGTCGGTTCTGAAGAACCATTGCTCTTATCGATTGCATCTCTCCCTCCACCAGCATTAAGGATCTAGCAGTACTGGCAGATAACCTATCTACAACTGTAGCCAATCTTCTAATTTTGATGTCATTCAATATCAATCCCAAGATAGGGAATGCAGCACCAAATACATCCCCAACTACCTCTTCAGCACCTAGATCTCTTCTCCCTCTTGTTGGTGTTCCTCTTTTTGTTGTTTCTAAATTCTCGACATGGTATATTTTGGGAAAGACAATCGCTAAATAGCATGATCCGTACCAATTATCTGGTAGCTTCACATATGCATTTCTCCCACATACAAAATATACATTTGGAATTGCTTGCATCTCTTTCAAAAAATCTTTGGAGTAGTACTCCAATTGGAAAGCATGTTCACAACTGACTTGACCTACATACAGATTCTCATAATATGAGTAACTTCTGTGAATGCACAGTTTCCCCCGTTTCTCCTTGTCTAAAGCAATTGGACCAAAGCTACCCTTTCTTTGCTGCATCCTTTCTTCCTTGGTCCAATCTGTTTCCCATTGTCCTGAAGCTTTCAAAATCTTTTGCCTCCTGTATCTAGTATCCACCTGCCCTATAAACTTTTTCTCAATTTCTGACACTTGACAAGTCAGATTATTTCTTCGGGCATGTGAAGTATCCAACGTTTTCCATGGAATGAACCATCTCTGTAACCTGTCTTCACACTTGTAATAGTCCCACTTGTTCAGATGCTTGTAATTTGGGACCTCTGGCAATGTCGAGTCAAAATTCGAGAAATAATACTCGAATCCATCTCGTCCATAGAATATGCTTAACAACAAACTACATGTGATTCCATATGTCAATGGAAGATGATGGTATCTGATACCCTCATCCACAGAAGCTGGTAATTGCATACAAACGTAGCAATTCTTCGCCTCCATGACATCAATGTATTCGTATAACAACTTGGCATAAGCATTTGACCTAAAGTTCCCCTTTGATTCGTCCACATGTAATCTTTTGATCTCATCATCTAGCAAAGCCTTTTCTTTCTCAGTGTTTTCTCCTTTTACCCCAGCAATAGTGGTAGGCTTTTGTGTTGATGCTTTCTTTGTCTCTAATCTTGTCTTTGTTTCATTTTCATGTCCCACTATGTATGATACAGTAACTACTAAAACTATAAGAGAAATCACTACCACTAAGAGTGTGCCAACTATACATTTTGCCCTGCGGTTCGGGTTGCCGGCCTCCATGTTCTCAAACAGTGTAGCTTCGGATGTTCTTCTAGCGTCAACTTCTCCTTCTCTCCGAACAAAGTCTCTCTTTCAAATAATGTCCCTCTTTTGAACACCTGGAAGCTGACAATCTACTCCGCAAACCAGTTCTAAAGTTCTGTAGAAAATAGACAACCCTAACCCTGCTCCGTCCTCTAAAAGGAAATCCCTACCATTTTTTCTTCTTCCACTCGGCGCTAGGTTATCTTGCAGCAATATTTACAATGTTCTTTTCAAAAAGTCTCTTATCAATCTGAAACTATGAGTGTACCAAGGAGGGACACCACATCCTCATAAATGTCCATACGAAGAAGTATTCCCTCAAGTATTGGGCAATTCGTGCAGCAACATGGAAATTCGACTGTCTCTAGGATTCTTCTTCTTATTTCTCTCTGGACAAGTGGACGAACAAAATGAAGAATTAATGTTTTTTCAATCTCCACTCCTGGTACTATCAACTCTACGTCCACAGTTACAAAGGGGTCTGTTCTGACCAAGATCACTTTCTTCACTTTCCCAGTTCTGCGCCCCTTTGAAGACATTTACAATAAGGTATTAATCCAAGACAATGAGCGTGCCAAGAACTTCCACTACTCGCTCAAGCATTTCCAAGCGAAGAAGAGTTCCCTCCAATATTGGATATTGTGAACAACAAACCGGAAAGTCAACTGTTTCTAAAATCAATTTTCTGATTCCGCTCAGGAGAGGAGGATAGACAATGTTGAGTGTCAGCAACCTTTCGGCCTCCACTCCTGGTAGCAGAAACCTTAATTGCACTGTGATAATCGGTTCAATTCTGATCAGGCTCACTTCCCTGACCCTCCCGGTTCTGTGACCCACGGACATCTGTGACGAGGTAGGTCCAATCAGGAGTAGAGTATCTTCTGCTAGACACTCTCACCCTCCTTGATCTTCTTGGACCTTCCTGGGCTTGATCTTGGGTATCTTCTTCCGGGTCCGAGTCTTCGGATATAGGAGCAAGCGTTTCTTCCTGAGCTGACCTTAAGCTTAGCCTCCTCCTTCTTTCTGGCCAGGTGGCTGCTCCACCCATGTTCTCCTATTTCTCGTCCTCACACTCGGTTCTTGATCACTCTGGTACTGATCTGTGTCTGAGTCGTATTCACTGCAGCTTTCTCCTTCAGTTGCGTCTTCAGTTTCACTGCCGTCCTGCCTTTCCTCTTCTTCTGGATCCGATGCGTTCCCCACTTCTTCCGACACCCCCACAGCCGATCCAGTCCCCTCTTGGGTTTCTTCTTCCACGACTGGACTTTCCTCGGGGAGAGGAGCTGTTTCTTCTAGAGGTGCTGGAACTCTTCGAGTATGGGATGCATGGATCCAATTTGGCAGCCCTCCGCACTTCACCGCGGTATTCATGATCAGGATTACCTGAAAGGGCCCACGCCAACGTACATCTAGGCAGTTCTTCCGGACGTGCTTCTTGACCAGCACCCAGTCTCCCGGGCACAGATCATGACACAGGTTCCTTGATGATGTAACTTCAGCCTCCTGCACCTGAAGGGACACAGAATGGATGGCGTCAGACAGTCCCTTACAATAATCCAAGATCAGATCATCTGTTATGTTTAATAGGGCAGCAGTTGGAACAGTAGGAAGTCTCATGGCCCTCCCCATCAGCACCTCGTGCGGAGAGAGACCTGTCCTCCTGTCGGGGGTGCTACGCATGCTCATGAGCACTAAAGGAAGAGCATCTGGCCAACTCAAAGAAGTGGATGAACAGACTTTAGCTAGTCGACTCTTCAGGGTGCCATTTACTTGTTCCACGATCCCTGAGGCTTCTGGTCGATAACTACAATGCAGTTTTTGATCGATCTTTAATGCAGAGCACAACATCTTCACAATTTCGCTGTTAAAATGGGTTCCTCTGTCCGATTCCAGAGAGGCAGGCACCCCGAAGCGTGGTATCAACTCCCTGAGCAATAATTTGGCTACTGTGAGTGTATCGCACCTGCGTGTGGGGTATGCTTCAACCCATCTGGAAAATATGCATACAATCACCAAAACATACCTAAGGCGGTTGATTTTTGGCATTTCAATAAAGTCCAATTGCATTCTATTGAAAGGCCCCCCAGACCTCCCAATATGACTCAGTGTAACTGGTGTTCTTTTCCCTATGTTTAACTGTTGGCAGGTAACACATCGCTTGCATACTGATTCTGCCGCTATCCTAAATTTAGGGCAATACCAAGTCTGCCTAAACACTCTCAGCATAGCATCTCTTCCTAGGTGTACTGGACCATGTATTTGTCTTGCCATTGGATTCGCTAGTTCCTCAGGTAACACTGCCCTCCCATCTGCTGAAATCCAAAAATCCATCTCGCTTCTCACACAACCTGCTATCTCCCATGCCTTTTTCTCTGTTTCAGGTGCATTCTCCTGCATCACTCTTAAATCCTCCCAAGTGTCTACTGTTTCCAGCATCATGCTCAATTCTGTCTTCTCTTCCGCCCCTTCTATTTCTACCTTCGTGAAGGAATAGTCCTGCTCCGCACAATAGCGGGCGACTTCATCTGCATAACGGTTACCTTGTGACACAAAATCTGTATTCTTAGTGTGAGCTACACACTTTACAATAGCAATGGCATTTGGACCTTGTAATGCTTCCAACAACAGTCGCACAAATTCTCCATTTCGAATGGGCGAACCAGAAGAGGTCATGTAACCTCTCTGAGACCACAATTGCCCGAAATCGTGAACCACACCGAAACCATATTGGCTGTCAGTGTATATGGTGACTCTCTTTCCGTTACCTGCTATACAGGCACGAGTTAATGCAATGATTTCGGCTACCTGTGCGGAATGTACTCCTTCCAGGCAAGCGGCTTCCACAACTCCAGTAATGGTGCAAACAGCATAGGCTGCTCTCAACCGACCAGTATCGTCTCTTAAACATGAACCATCGACAAAGTATATTTCATCAGGGTCATTCAACGGTTCATCCACGATATCTGGTCTGGGCTTCGTGCATAGTTCAGTCACATCAAGGCAATCGTGGTCTTCACAATCTTCGCCTTCTATTACACTTGGTAGTGGCATCAGAGTAGCAGGGTTCAAGACAGAGCATCTCTTAAGGGTCACGTTCTCCGCAGCAAGGATAACTTGCTCGTAGTGCGTGAGCCTACTATTGGTCAGATGCTGCGTCTTGGTCCTGGTCATTAACAATTCTACTGAATGTGGTACATACACCACTAGCTGGTGTCCCATAACAATACTCTCACACCTCTCAATGCTGACACCCGTTGCAGCAACGGATTTGAGACATCCGGGCAACGCTGCGGCTACCGGATCTAATGTAGCCGAAAAGTAGGAAACTGGTCTACGGGCATTTCCATGGGTTTGCGCCAGGACTGACAAGGCACATCCCTCTCTCTCGCAGCAGTAAAGTGAAAAAGATTTCTCGTAATCGGGCATCCCCAGAGCCGGAGCACGACACAAGTCGTCTCTCAACTGCAGGAATGCCACTAGGCATTCATCGTCCCATGGTACCGGATCACTCACCTCCTTGTGCGTCAGTTTCTGTAAGGGTTTTGCTTTCAGTGAAAAGTTAACTATCCACTGTCGACAATAACCAACCATTCCTAGGAACATCCTAACTTCCCTCTGTGTCGTAGGCGCATTCATCTTCATTATCGCCTCAATCCTCTCTGGGGACACCTTGCGTTTTCCTTTTTCTAACCGGTGTCCCAAATACTGCACTTCGGTCAGACAATACTGTAACTTGTTCGGAGATACCTTGTGTCCATTTTCAGCTAAATGGTTCAATAAAGCAATGGAATCTACTTTACAAGCTTCCTCGGTCTCTGACGCAACAAGGAGGTCATCTATGTACTGGACCAGAACCGAATTCTGCGGCAGTACTAGATTTTCGAGATTCTTCTTCAACAACTGGTTGAAGATGGATGGGCTGTCTGTGAATCCTTGTGGGATTCGACACCATGTTAAAACGCGATCTTCCATTTTAAAAGCGAAAAGATACCTGCTTTCTTCATCTAATGGGATTGAAAAGAAGGCCTGGCATAAATCTATCACTGTGAACCATTCCGCTTGGCATGGTATCTGAAACAGTATCACTGATGGATTCGGTACCACTGGACAACATGAAACAACTATATTGTTAATTTTCCTAAGGTCCTGTACTATCCTGAATTTCCCACTAGGTTTCTGCAATCCCATAATCTGGGAGTTACAAGGACTTCCCACGATTTCTTGTAGTATTCCCTGTTGAATCATAGACTCGATCACAGGTTTTATTCCTGCAATCGTTTCCTGGGACAGTTTGTATTGAGGCGTTCTGGGATACTCGGCATTTGGCTTTACCATTATTTTGACTGGTTCTACCCCTTTGATCAATCCTATTTCCTCGCCTGTGAAATCCCATACCCCTGACGCCACAGCATCTCGTAGGTCCTGGGGAAGATCCTCTACAGTCAGAGTAGGATATAGTTCTATGCAAGATTTTGAATTGGCTACCTTGAAAGTAGCATCATCATCTGTAGTCTGTACCTCCACACCTTGCGGTGTGCAATATATGGTACAATTCAACTTACACAGCAAATCCCTTCCTAACAGACATACAGGACTTGAATCACATACTACAAACTGATGTTCATTCATATGATTTCCTATTTTCACGGACACTGGTTCAGTCAAAGGACTAGTCAACCTTTTGTTCGCAACCCCTACCACCTGAATTGTTTCCCCTGACATCGGCAAGTCTGGAACAACTGCCGATCTCAGAGTTGATCGAGTAGCCCCCGTATCCACCAAAAACGTTGTAGGACACCCTGCCACTTCTGCCTCAACAAACGGCCCTCTTTGATCCACCTCTAGGACTGCCCCGAGGGTACAGTCCTCTTCTCTACTCACACGTTGTCCTGTCAATGGATCAATATAATAACACTTTTCTTCCTCGATAAAGAGAGGCATCTGTTTAAAGACCTTTCCCCCTGTCGCGATTTTCAGTGGCTGTGGAAACTGAGCTCTTGGAGCCGAAGTCCCCCCTTTGTCCACCTTGCTTCCTGGGACTGTCGCATTTTGAGCTGGAACCTCCTGAATTTGCTCGTCCAATTCTAGCTCTCCATTTTCAGGGTTAAAGGGACACTCGTGTCTCCAATGTCCCACCTGGTGACACTGGTGGCACTTTGTCGTCTTATTTAGAGTGGCAAAATCTATTCTAGGTCTTTGGACTTCTTCATTATCTTTGTTCTGACCATTTGACTTTCGTCCCATCCCCTGTTTCTGTTGTCCACCCTTTCCTGCCGACTGCATCTGCACCACCATCAACTTCTCCTTTAGATTCTTGGCTTTAGAATCTATTTCGTCACTGCAGTATCTCGCATATCGCAGGATCTCATCTAGTGGTTTGTTTTGCCAACAAATCAAATGTTGTTGAATCATCAAACAAATATCAGGCCTCAACCCCAAAACAAACTTTGACACAAACTGTCCTATATCTTTGGGATCCATTACATCGAGTCCACTGTATTGTTTGAATGTTTTCAACAACCTTTCATAGAACTCATGAACTGTCTCCTTCGGTTCTTGTCTTGTTCGATCTATTTTTACCCAATCTATGTCCTGGGGTGGTACCTTATCTTTCAGCCAAGCTATTACCCTTTCATACTTTTGCATGACAATTTCGGATGGTCCATTTGTCAGAGCATCTCTCACTGGTTCAGTAATTGGCCATTCAACACTAGTCTTGCATGAGGTCCACAAATCAGACGGGACCACAATGTCAAACAACGTGTTCAAATCAATCCACAATACTTTCGAGATCTTTACAAACCTTTCTACCTGCTTATACCACTCTACTGGATTGTCCCTTAACTTCGGAAACGAGTTGGTAAATGCAGCCAGATCGCCTCTACTCCAGGGCACATGTACATAATTTCCGTTCGATATTTCTCGCAAAGGGAACGCCTCCATCTGCATTACCCTTCCCTCTGGAGACATCACACTTGTACTCCGCCTAACATTGCCCTTTTTCGACCACCTTTCTTCCCATTTGTCCAGTTCTCTCCACACTCTTATTCCTGATACCAATTCTCTTATGTGTGTTTTTAATCCGGTAGTTCTCTTCTCATCTAGGTCCTGGTCTGAATACTGCAATCTGTGGTTACTCTGCAATGCCCTTGTCCGAGATAAATCTACGGCGTACCTGTCTGCCAAAGTAGTCAGTTTCTCATGAATCGCTCTAGCCTTCCTAGTGACATCCTTTGCCATGAACAGCAGCTCATCTTGTTCATACAATTCTATCCTTTCTAAAGGCAGTGTACCATCTATTATCTCATCGACATCCGATTTTAAACTGGTGACATCAAGTCTCTTTGCCTTTATTGCAGCTTTCAGCACACTAGATTTAGGTACTCCATCCACATCTCTCCCATCCCAACTCCGAGTTCTACGTTTAGGCTCCGGTGAGTTATGCGGAGTCTTCCCATGATCCCACCTCTCCAGATCCCATGCTTTTCCATCCTCTCGGGGTGGATGGTGAAACACTCCATTGCGTCTCATATTCCTACTTTCCCCGTCCTGCCTGCTTTCTCTGGATGTATAGTAAGGCATTCCATTACTCCCCCTTTCCTCACTATTCCCCTGTGATTCTTGATTACTCGAGGCATGGCGGGACCTATCACTGTTCTCCTTTCTACAATGTTGAACGTCTTCTCCGATTGTATGATGAAGGCACCTAAACCTATTCTGGAAGGCATGTACCATTTGATCTCCACCTTTCTCCCAGAGACGGGACATCTCCTCACACTCCACACTCCTACTATTTTGCTCCAGCGGTTCCCTCTCGTCTATAGGACGTGTAACTCCTCTATTCTCCTGACTTTGGCCTTCTCGCCCCTGACTGCTTTCGCTGGCCCCACAATGAGATACAATCCCATTACCTCTGCTTTCCCACTCGGGTTCTGTTCTCGACCTGTTACTCGGGGTTACTGCGGACCCATCCCATTCCCTCAAATCAGCTCTTAATTCTGTATAGGACTTTGGCCGTGGTCCCCTCAGGTCCATCGGTCCTCTCTGACCTCCTTGTCCTGTATTGGGACCCACAGTTGCATCTAATGGGGTGTTCCACGTTACCGATCCTGGCAATTGCTTCCATGCATTGGTCATGTTATTCCTCCTTTCCATCTCAATCCTTTCTCTATCTAACCGTATCTGTTCTCCCTCTCTCACATTCTCTGGGTTGTAAATCGATACTATAGGTCCTATGGTAACAGGCACTTGAAGAGCGTCTGGCAATCCAAAAGACTCAACCTTTTCGGTGGTTGGCGTCTTCTGGACCACAAACCTTCCCACTACACTCTGTACAGTGTTGTTGTGAGGTGTCTCCTCGCCTTTGATAGGTGTCCATTCTGTTATAGGGAGTGGTGTAAACCCCTCTATGGCAGTCCCACCTTCCCTTGCAAGTCCCCTATCTTCAATCTCCTCGACTCTCGGAGGTGGTCTATCTAACAACAATCTGTTTATCAGGTTGTCTTCCGACTCGCTTTCCTCGTCCTCTTCCATGAGGTTTCCTCCTCCTCCCGCCTCCCTCATTGGATACAATTTCTCTACTTCAATAGCCTGTACCCTCCATCTTTTTTCCTCTTCGTCCCATTTGGAATCTCGCACTGCTCTTACCGATCGCGTCAGTCTTTGTTGACGCCTGTTCAAATTCCTGTCATGCGCCGCCCTAATCCATGCATTAAGGGCCTCAAACTGGGTTGGTCTAGGCGGGGGTTTCAATGAGGACATGGTTGCTTTTAGCCGATGTAACACCTCTAACTTAAACGTCCCATACTTCGGGAACTGCATTTCCTCATTCCCTTCTGTAAGCTTATTCCAAGCCCCAATCCATAATATTGTATGCAGCCCCACATTCGCTGCCATATAATGAGCTGGTGTACCGTCTGGCGGCGCCTCTTCCCCGTAATAATGTTCACTTCTTTTTCTTTTAAAAATCCCTTTCAAACACTTAAAGCACTTCATGATTTCTCTTTTCTCAGCGTTTGTTTACTTCCTGATGACAATCCACCAATCTCAGCGCGGTTCTCACTAACTGGCCTATCCGCGCGCGGCTTTCCTCCGACGTCACTCTAGCCGCCCAACCAGAGCGCGGCTCTAGCTAACGTCACACCAACCGCTCAATCACAGCGCGGCTCTAACCGACGTCACCCGTCCCCCTTCGCAGCAGTTCCCCTCCTTTTTCAGCTCGTCTCCTCGGTCATGCGTGCATCCCATTCATACTCTGAAAAATGATTACTTCCGTCCAAGCGATCACTTTTCTTGACTGTACGCCCACAGTCTCTCTGTAGTTGTCACCTTAACTTGACGAGATGTCTTTCCGTTTACGTCCAGACAATCGCCTTCTCTGATAGGTTGCTTACACACAGTAACTTTCGACCAGCGTCCGTTACTCATACGCTCACTCTTACACTCCCCCTATCTCGGTCCTACGGCGGTCAATGGTACCTCATGACTTCCGTACTATGGTCGACAACTACTCTGGATGTTCGATACACCCAAAACCACTTAAGCTCTGGCCTGAACTTAAGATTCACCCGTTCCCCCGTTTACCAGGTAACCAGTTTACCAGGTTGCGAGCGCTCACAACCTTCTCTCAATCACACTACAGGCATTCAACTCCGCAAGACATTACAATACAAATACAACACAAAACACCGCAATCTGTTCACGCATGACCCTTGTTATACTCACTCTCCTCCGATACTGCTGCTTCTCTCGCACCGTCTGCACCTTCGGCGCACGATTCTTCCGCTGCTCGTCTCTCGATGTCTAGCTCTAGGGGCCTTGGGGTAAGCTAACCTGATCTAGATTACCTTCCTCAAGAAGATAACCATCCTCAACTGCTACCAACTGTTAACGCGGGATTTCTGATCTCTCGTTACCTTATCAGATCCCAAATCAAGTCGACTGAATCGTTGGTACCTGTCATTGAGTAAAAGGTAATCTACTATCAGGTCAGTTAATTAATAACTTAAACCACTCTAAAGAACCACTTACCACTGAGAAAGGTTAAAAAGTTTTAATTCAAAGTCAAAAGTATCTGAAGATACAAACATCTCAGAATAAGATTCAAAAGGTATACAGGTATTAATACAAAAAGATACTCTCTAAAAATCCGTAAACGACAAAAGGAAATTATCAAAACTACTTCAAAGAGCATAAGCGTTGCAAGAATCGCTGTGAGTTGCAACCTGAGAGTCATTTACAGAAAAGAATATTCAGGTTAGTCTGTCCCTACTCTAGACTAAGTGACATCCCTACTTAACAAGATCTTTACCCAAAAGGTGTCAGCCGTGGTGACTTCCTGAGAAGATCACACACTTCTCTTAGTCTCTTCTGTAAATCTGTCTCTGATGAACAGCCTGTCTGCCTACCCAACAGCTCTCTTAGGCTCCCAAAATCATCTGTTCTGCTCTCCTCCCGGGTCGCTTTCCCTAATACAAAATCACATTTCCAATAGGAACGCCCCTTGGGACGCCCCTCACGTGGTACAGTTTGAGCGGCAAACTTCATGATGTTACTCTTCAAGACCCTCGTTAAAGTTGACCTTGGTTCCCAGGCTTCTTCTCCAGCGCGCCGATACCCCCTGAAATTCCTGAAAACTCCTACAGGCCTGCGCCAAGCGCCACTGAACAAAGCTCCATTCATTTCGACTGATTAGGACCCCTCGCACCTGCATACAGACTGTCCTACAGTGGGCCTCAAATTCCAGACTCCACCATATATATAGGTCATAAAACATGTGTAAAACTCTGTACTTGGCGCCTCTCGGCTTCTTCTCTAACGAGCACATTGCAGATCAAAGAAACGACATTATCTGTTCAGGCCTACTTGATTTACATGAAGCGAGTTCCTGCACTCTGAAAACATTTAACTTGATTTAAACAATATTCTTAACTAACACGCGTTTCTATAATGCAGCACATCTATAAAACATATGTTTCAGTACTAAGTTCAATAATACATTTAGAAGAACTATGTCAACCCCACCTCACATTATTTTAGCAGCACATTTAGATTTGCTGTGAATTGCCATGAGGCCTACACATTTTAACTGGTTTGCAAGACTCTAATTTTCTCTTACATGATCACTTAACATGAGAACGTGAGGTTTCCATATTCATTCCAACATTTCTACATTAGTCTTCACATTGCTATGGTTATCATTACTCTACTTAAACACTCTGTATATTTCACTTCTGGATATAAGACACTCTTGTGCAAAATATATTTAAACTAACTACGTGCTTGTAAATATGGTGCACTTATACATTTTTTCAGATTTGTGCTCTCTCAGGCTCACACACAGGGGGGTGGCTTCTTTCGAACCTGCAGTTTATAAAATTACTAATTTCTTTTTTTTGTTTTGCGCTTAGACAAGTGATTGTTTTCAGCCTTATTCATTTTGTATTGCATTTTCAGCACGTCAGGTAGGTGCCCCCTAATTGCCATTTTTTCCCTTCTTATATCTTAAGGCTGTAGACCCCTGTCTTTTTTTTTTTAGGTCCCCAGGTGCCACAATATGGTTCTGGGATCTGGCCCCTATTTCGAGTCCACGAATGCGGGTTGTAACTTGGACTCAGCCCGGTCTCATTTCTTCCCTAGATCTAACATCAGTGGTGAGTTGGTATACCGGTGCTTCCCTTAGTGAATCTAAGACATACTTAGGGCCTCATTAGGATGACGGGCGGACTTTGTCCGCCCGCCACCCTATCGGTATTCGGGACCGCCTGCCATAAGGGCGGGGGTCCCGTTGGGGAAATTAGGATGTGCCCGCCACAGTGGCGGGCACATCCTTAATTTTTAGCATTGTGGTGGGCGGTGCACTCTGCACCGCCCGCCACAATGCTAAAAATGCAATTACGCATTTGCATATTCAAAGCGGCAGGCACCGCGCGGTGCCTGCCGCTTTGTACATGCAAATGAAGGTGGGTACCATAGGTACCCCCCTGTGCACCCCCACCTCAGCCTTCACCAGGGGGGCCCACAGGGGCCCCCCAAAGCAAAGACCGCCTGCCTTTCCATGGCGGCATAGCCGCCGCGGAAAGGCACCTATTTGCACGCATCATGATATGGCTGGCGGTGTCCATTGGACACCGCCACCATATTATGCCCTTTCTGCCGCGGTTGCAAGGCGACCGGGGCGGAAAACCGTCAGACGGTCTTTTCCTCCGCCGCGGTCCCCCCCGCCATACTAATACGGCGGGGGGAATTAGGGAAACAGTGTCGGGCGGATTGCCTCCGCCAGGCAGGCGGTGGCTACCGCCAGCCTGGCGGAGGCAATCCACCCGACATTGTAATGGGCCCCTTAGTGACAATTATGTTGGTACGAGCGGATAGTTGACCATCATTTGAAGTTTTTGTGATGCACCCTTACCTTCCAAATTGAATTTGAATTTGTAATGTTGTTGCTCGGATGTCAGGGATCAGGGACTGTCAAGGTATGGGAGTGCCCTCTCATGAGTTGCATTGCTAACGGAAATGTTTGGATATTAATTGCCTTTTAATGTATTTGTTTATTACACGTTTATGGTCTTTTTAGTTAGATTGAATAAAGTTTATTCTGATTCTGGGGAAAAATGTTATGTTCTTCTGAAGTTTTATTCTAAACCCAGATTATGTACTGTTCTTTTGAACTAATTGTCCTTAAGACATTTCGCTCAGGCATTTTATTTCACACACAGCTTAGATTCTGATGAAATGATAACAACTGCTTATACCTATCTGCACCACTTCAAAACCAGCCCCCACCCTATCAGCCTCCCCGTGAAAACACCCAATGCCCGCTACTGCCAGTCCGGCCCTCCATCTCAGACTGGTAATAAAGATTAAGAGGTCCCAGGGAATTTGCAGGGAAGTTACACCGGGGCCCCTCAATGATCAACGACCCATAAAAATGTGATGTTGCAGTTCCACGTTGCTCCTCTATGTGGACTTTTCCTTCTTCGTGTTATGTTTACATTATTGAGTATGTGGTTAGGGCTCACACACAGGGGGGTGGCTGCTTTCGAACCTGCAATTTATAAAATTACTAATTTTTTTTTTGTTTTGCACTTAGACAAGTGATTGTTTTCAGCCTTATTCATTTTGTATTGCATTTTCAGCACGTAAGGTAGGTGCCCCCTAATTGCCATTTTTTCCCTTCTTACATCTTAAGGCTGCAGACCCCTGTCTTTTTGTTTTTTAGGTCCCCAGGTGCCACATATGGTTCTGGGATCTGGCCCCTATTTTGAGTCCACTAATGCGGGTTGTAATTTGGACTCAGCCCGGTCTCATTTCTTCCCTAGATCTAACATCAGCGGTAAGTTGGAATACTGGTGCTTCCCTTAGTGAATCTTAGACATACTTAGGGCCTCATTAGGATGACGGGCGGACTTTGTCCGCCCGCCACCCTATCGGTATTTGGGACCGCCCACCATAAGAGCGGGGTCCCATTGGGGGAATTAGGATGTGCCCGCCACAGTGGCGGGCACATCCTTCATTTTTAGCATTGTGGTGTGTCGGTGCACTCTGTACCGCCCGCCACAATGCTAAAAATGCATTTACGCATTTGCATATACAAAGCGGCAGGCACCGCGCGGTGCCTGCCGCTTTGTACATGCATAGGAAGGTGGGTACCATAGGTACCCCCCCTGTGCACCCCCACCTCAGCCTTCACCAGGGGGGCCCACAGGGGCCCCCCAAAGCAAAGACCGCCTGCCTTTCCGTGGCGGCATCGCCGCCGCGGAAAGGCACCTATTTGCACGCATCATTATATGGCTGGCGGTGTCCATTGGACACCGCCACCATATTATGCCCTTTCCGCTGCGGTTGCAAGGCGACCGGGGCAGAAAAGTGGCGGGCGGCCTTTCCCTCCGCCGCGGTCCCCCCCGCCATACTAATATGGCGGGGGGAATTAGGGAAACAGTGTCGGGCGGATTGCCTCCGCCAGGCAGGCGGTGGCTACCGCCAGCCTGGCGGAGGCAATCCGCCTGACATTGTAATGGGCCCCTTAGTGTCATTTATGTTGGTACGAGCGCATAGTTGACCATCATTTGAAGTTTTTGTGATGCACCCTTACCTTCCAAATTGAATTTGAACTTGTAATGTTGTTGCTCGGATGTCAGGGATCAGGGACTGTCCAGGTATGGTAGTGCCCTCTCATGAGTTGCATTGCTAACGGAAATGTTTGGATATTAATTGCCTTTTAATGTATTTTTTTATTACACGTTTATGGTCTTTTTAGTTAGATTGAATAAAGTTTATTCTGATTCTGGAGAAAAAGTCAACTTTGTATTGTAATGCTTTGGAACTAGGAAACCATTTGTAAGATCTTGGTAAGGAAATCCACGATCTTACAAATGGTTTCTGGAGCACTACCATACATTGACAGTCCCTGATCCCTGACATCCGAGCAACAAAATTACACTTGGAGAGCACCAGCTACAATCCAAGCTCCTCCGGACATGGGCATGGGCGCAAAGCCCACCCAACATTGTACTTCTGAGGCCCTTGCCCTTCCTGGTAGCTTTACATCTTGGAGTGCAGCTGTCCTCAACTCTACCATGGGGCCAATATTCTTACCCTTAGGGTAGTATTAACCGAAAGGGACAAACACCCTTTTCTATCCCCTCGTGAGTGATCTTCCCCAGGACTCTGGCCCTCCATGGGACCATGTTTTTGAGAAAGGAATGCAAGGAATGCCAAGCGTGGCCCCTCCAGCGATTCTCCTGGGTCACTGACCTTCTCTGGGTGCTAAATTCGATCTTCAGGGCATACACAGGTCATTGCAAGCCCAGTAACACCTCGATCAACTTCCCCGATGAGGGTAAACAAAGGTAGCTTGCCGAATGTGGGCCAATTTTGATAGGGTTTGCATCAATTTGTTCCTGGTGTCTAGCCTGCAGGAATGTTGATTTAAGGCCTCCTGGCCTTTAAAATTGTTATAAAATCCAGGATATTGATTTTCAACTGCTTTACTTCCGATGAGGGCCAGCTCAGGGTATGCCCTCTTACCCTTTAACTTTTCACATCTAGGTTCAGACCACAGTCAGGGATCCTGGCTCTCCTTGGACTAGGGATCTTTCTCGCCAACAAACCCCAGCCAATGATGCAAATCATCATCTGCGTCTGCACTCTCCAGAACCTATGCTCTCTTTGGCCACTCGCTGCTCACCTGCGTGTCCAGCAGGAATCAGGGTGTCACACCCCTACATGCATAGTCCACTGAAGCTCCAGATCAACCCTCTCCTCCAGGGGGCCCAAGCAAGTCCTCCCTTCTACTGTACCCCAAAGGTAGTGGAAAGGCCAGTACCAATGGACCTGGAAAGGCAAATTCACATGGTCTAAGTCAGTACTAGTCCAGCGTGTCCCACCACTCCAAACAGAGGTCCATCCACGAGGGGCCCATCTGTCCTTGGTGTTCTGCAGAATCCAGTAATTCTCAAAGTCTCTCCCTTATGAAGGGATTTTAAGTTGGGAGAGGTTCCAAGAGGGGACACATCTGCCCAATCCAAAGATGACATATCAATACTCCACTTCAGCATATTCCTCCTGCTGGTAGAATGAGATTTCAAGACACATTCTTCTCTCTGCATGGATTGAAGAGACAGCTTTGAGCCTGCCATTCATTGTGCTCATGCAACCACCAATAGATTTGAATTTCACAGATATGATTGAACGGACCCAAAAGAAGGGGTTCAGTACAAAATAAAAAACTAAAATATGAAGGTAAAATAAGAAAAAAGACAAGTTGGGAATCTCCCTATGAAAAAGAAGAAATTGCAATTACCTCATTAAAAACTAGATTGAGTCACTTCTCTCCGACACTTCTCTGCACCACATCAAATAGGACAAAAACAGCTAAAGCCCTGAACACTTTAAGTTTTTACCACATTAGAGCATGATTTTTTGCTAATTTTGGCATGCAGAGTATGCGCATCTCAAGGAATATATGTGTTATTCACTCCGATTTTCTTCAGCATCTCCTTTAGATTTCTTCCCAACATCAGGTCGATCCAGTGCTAGGCAACTAGCATTAGAGACAATGCTTTATTCGACCATTGTGCAATTTGGCTTCAAATCCAGCTAAGCGCCCAGCCAAAGGTTTGATCCAGATGGCAATTCAGTCTTGCTTTACTTTCGGATACCATCTGGTTAGAAAAAACAGAATTTTTAATTGATGAGTTTTTTAGGATCAATTGCGGCATGCCAACTATGTAATGTTGTGGGAGGCTTTCAAGGCCTCCTTCCGTGGACACATTATAGCTTACCAGGCTAAAAAAATTAAGAGTATAAAGCCCTATTTTTCTCGCTGCTGGTGGCAGTGGATAGTGCTGCTAATATAAACATGCCTACTGAAAATATGAAGGTGAGAAAGAAAAATATAGAGGCTAGAAGGAAAGAGGTTGAGACAGCCAACCAAGCAATGTGTGATTTTTTCTTAATTGAAGAGATACCTAGCTATCGGCCTGTCAACAAAAAAATCTATGAAGAGAGCCAACACATTGGCAAGTTTCTTGCTTGGTCCACCAAGCTGCGAAGGGACACACAGATAATAGATAGAATTGATATTCCAGAGACTCATTTTTTAGTGGACGAAAGCAGCAGGATGGCTGATGATTTTTGTCCAGCATTATTGCAATGCTTATGAGAAAACCAATGAGGGCCCTGGACCTAGATTAGGGCAGTTTTTTCAGACCTTTGCACTGCCACAAGTGGCGAGGTCTCTGAGGCATTATGTGCTCTTAAAAGTATGCCAAATGGAAAGGCCTGTGGTAGCGACTGCATCCCCACGGAAGTGTTTAAGACTTTTGCCAAAGAGTTGCTACCCTTCCTAGTTAGTCTATTTAACCAGTTTAGATCTGGGAAAGCTATTCCTCAATGTTTTAGGAATCAATAACTGTCAACTTCCATAAAAAGGAGAAAAGTACTACTGATGTTAATTCCTACAGACCAAATAGTGTTCTGAACTCGAACTGTAAATTATTTATGAAAATTTGAGTTTTACCCATTATTCTACTAGCCAATAGTTTAATGTACAAGGATCAGAACGTTGTTTTACCTGGCAGACAACTATCTGTTAACACCAGATTTTTAGTCCAAGCTATTGACTGCTCTTCTACCGATAAGGATAAGGCTGCTAATTTAATGATGGATGCAGGAAAAAGCACTTGATCTGAATAATTGGGATGCACTGTTTTTTATTCTCAGGAAATGTGGATTTCCCGATCAACTTTTCACAATGCTATTGAATCTTTATCAAGGGGCAACGGCTAAATTGATTATTAATACAAAGGATGCAGGAACAATAAAAATTAATTAGAAATTAGCATTTGCAGCGATGCTCCAATAATTACGCCAGTGATCAGGATGCCCCAAATCAAGCTTTTCCCTGTTGACATCATTCTTTGCCTTAAACCTGATATATGGCAAACATTGAGAAAATATTAAACACAATTGCTGAATTTACCGTGGCATACAAGGTCAATCAAGCTAAGACGGAGATCCTCCAGTTTAATAAATCCCCTCATGATCTTCTTCGTGGTCTTCAGTGCCAACATTCTCCTCAAAGCTCCGTTAGATATCTTGAGCTAAATTACAAAGCGACTTGCTATGAGATAAAAATGCTTTTGGCAGATGGAGCTCTCTCCCCCTATCCCTAATCATCAGGGTGGCCTTGATTAAAATGTAGATTCTTTCACTGGTGTTATTTTTATTTACTATACTCCCTATTATAATCAATTGATTGTATTTTAGAGAACTTGACCAACTGTTTCAAAAATGTATTTGGAATAACAAACAGCCTAGGACTAGAATAGCAGTACTACGGCTAGATAAATCTCAGGGGGAACTTGCTGTACCTCACTACCAAACATATTATCAAGCTGCTCTTTTAGACAATATAGCCCAAATAATGGCCAATGTCGATATGCGTGACAATTGTATCCAATGAGTCAGCAATCGAATTACCATCCTTCCTAAAAGTAGCCAAACCTCGAATGAGACATGGAAATACAGAGAGAAGCATGTTCAAATCTGCCTTATGACACTATCATGAAATGATGCAGACCACCAACACGCCATTCTGGCAGACCACATCAAATCCAGCACCATCAGAAACATAGAAATCTTCAACATTAGGAAAGATTTCACATCATCATTGGCAGCCTCCAATTCTATCACCCCCTTGCCGGACCTAAGCAACAATATCACCCAATTCTTCAGCAACAAAATCCCTGCCATTTACAGCAACTTCAGCCTGAAACCATACCCGGAAAAAAACAACAGGCACCTCCCTATCATATCCAATTAACCAATACTAACCACATGGCCTGCCATCACCCTAGAAGAAACCATCTCCTTCATGACCTCTATCCACACAGGGGCTCCATCGGACTCCTGCCCCTACCATGCCTGCTCCAGAGGAATGCAATTCATCGGTACCATGCTACCGCCAACTCTGAATGCCTCCACCTTTTCTGCAACTTTCTTAGAAGTTTGTATACACGCAACAGCCTGCCAATGCAGAAGAAACCTCTGCATTACCTTCAATGCCCACCAACTAAAGACTAATCTCCCTGCTACCATTCCCGGCCAAAGTCTTAAAGAAAATAATTAACAGAGACCTCATTGATACCTCAATGACCACCAACTCCTCAACGCCACTCAGTCTGGTTTTTGTCCCCACCACAGCACAGAAACTGCAGTCATCACTCCCACAGATGACATCTGCATGACTAAGGACAGAGGAGACTCGGCGGCCTTCATCCTCCTGCGCTTCTCCTCAGCATTTGACGTAGTCTACCACCCCATCCTCATCCAATGCTCACACTAGACCGGAATACAAGGACACACACTCCCGATGGATCTTCTCCTTCCTGACTGGAAGTACTGAGTCTGCCTGGCAACATACGCCTCGGATGCCCATGACCTCATCTGTGAAGTTCCTCTTCAATGCATGCATGATCTCTTTATCCAGCATCACACGGACTCACAACATTAACCTCGTCTCCTTCACTGACGACATGCAACTCATTTTCTCCTTCATGGACAAGACGTCGACTAACTCCAAAGATGAACACGGACAAGACAGAAATTGCGATCTTTGGGAAGAGCACATCACTGTCGTACTCCCCCCTCACAACATTAACCTCGTCTCCTTCACTGACGACATGCAACTCATTTTCTCCTTCATGGACAAGACGTCGACTAACTCCAAAGATGAACACGGACAAGACAGAAATTGTGATCTTTGGGAAGAGCACATCACTGTCGGACTCCCCCTTTTAGCCAACAAAGCTAGGACTGACAATGCCAAGAACCTCGGGATAATCATTGACAGCAAACTCAACATGATCGCCGATTCAATGCTGTCACCGCCTTATGTTTTCATACCCTGGTAGTCCTGAGGAAGATTTTCAAATGGCTCCCAATCAGCACCTGGAAAACCATCACATTTGGCCAGGTCACACCAAGCTGGAAAGAAAAACCAAAGGTGGTGATGGACGGAGCGTTGACAATACAAACACTCACCCCCAGTCAACTAATCTGGGTTTAATCCATCACCGTTCTTTAGCTCACTCCGCCACCCCAGTTCAGACATGGCCATATGCAAATCAGTCTGACCCTGTGCCTCATGGGAACAGTCCAGCCCGAACTGCCAAGCCATGTCTTCCCTGGACCGGAATCAAGCTTCCCAGGACCGGTTTCTGGCATTACAGCCGTCTTCAGCCGGGCTTGCTTGACTCCAGTGGCAAAGTGAGCAAGGGACTCACGTCTGAGCATACCCTGTTAACTTAGGGCGAACAAAGAAAAACCAAAGGTGGTGATGGACGGAGTGTTGACAATACAAACACTCACCCCCAGTCAACTGATCTGGGTTTAATCCATCAAGCTATCCTGGCTGAAGATGGCTGATAGCCAGAAACCGGTCCTAGGATGCTTGATTCCGGTCCAGGAAAGACATGGCTTGGCAGTTCGGGCTGGACTGTTCCCATGAGGCACAGGGTCAAGACTGATTTGCATATGGCCATGTCTGAACTGGGGTGGTGTGGAGTGCAAAAAACGATGGATTTAGGCCCAGATCTCTGTACTGGGGTGAATGTATGACATTGTTCTGCATTCTGTCCATCAACTGTTGTTTTGCATTTGTCACCCCGAGTGGGATGGGTATGCTCAGACGTGAGTCCCATGCTCTCCACACCACTGGAGTCAAGCTATCCTGGCTGAAGATGGCTGATAGCCAGAAACCGGTCCTAGGATGCTTGATTCCGGTCCAGGAAAGACATGGCTTGGCAGTTCGGGCTGGACTGTTCCCATGAGGCACAGGGTCAAGACTGATTTGCATATGGCCATGTCTGAACTGGGGTGGTGTGGAGTGCAAAAAAACGATGGATTTAGGCCCAGATCTCTGTACTGGGGTGAATGTATGACATTGTTCTGCATTCTGTCCATCAACTGTTGTTTTGCATTTGTCACACCAAGCTGGAATACAGGAAAACCCTCTGCCAGGATCAACAAAAAACTCACCAGAAGTCTATCGACCATTCAGAACTAGTCTGCCAGAATCATTTGCAACCTCCCAAATCTCACTCACATCACACCACACCTGAAAGAGCTCCGCTGTCTCCCCAGTCACAAACAAGTACAATTCCAACTCCTCACCTGCACTCAACACTGACTCAGCATACCTCAACAATCTAAACTGTTTTCACAAACCTTCCAGACACTTCCGCTCGTCCAGACTCCTACTTGCACAAATCCTACGCATAAGGAAAACAAGATTCGTCGGTCGAGCCCTTTCCTACATTACTCCTAATGTGTGGAGTGACTTGCCGCTATAAGTGCATCTTTCTTATTTCTTGAATTCCACAAAATGCTGAACACCTGGCTTTTCGAGTCTTCCCACAAGTGTAGCAGGACTCCCACCTGCTCAGTGCCAGGATTCCCTCCCAGGTGATAGTGCACTCTAAAAATCTACATAACATAACACAACATTTTCATACTTCGGGTGCATTACCACGCAATGTTCAAACAACCTGTACACTTTTTGGCAGCTGTAGAGTATACTCCAGCTGCAATCCCATATTTCGAGATGAAATCCTGAATCTCGCCTTTCATCTGTGAAGCATAGATAGAAAAACCCATGCCAAATAGCGACTCCTACCTACACATCAATCAACCTGATGGCAAACCAGCTTTGGACATCAAAGAAAATACAGATGACCCTTGATTCCACCAATTAGTCAGTGGATCAGTAATACAACACTTCACACACTGGGTACTGTAGTCACATATAACATCATTTTGCCAGAATGCCTTTTTGCATAAATATTCACTGTGTGCCATTTCTTATATGTGTGCTGCATCCTTCCTTTATTGAGATAGTGTGCAAGCCTTCACTTGATGCAGCAAGTGTGCAGCAAGTTTTCCCCAGCAAGTGAAATGTTCACTTCTGCTATCTGCCGTAACTTGCAGTTTACAAGTATGGATCTTGACATGGTTTCTATCCATCCATCAGTCTTCCATCATGAAGTTGGGAAATTATGGAACTTTAAATTGGGTGATGATAATATGGGCTATGTACAATGTTTAGAAATGGAAATAGGCACACTGTGAGTTGGTGAGCTATATTTAAAACAAGCCATTATTTTTCTAATTCACGGCTGTGATAAATTGCCCTTATTTTGCATAACAGTCATTGATTAGCAAGTTTGATTGATTTATCCAGTCCAAGAGAGATGCTCACAATTTATCTTGCTCAAAATAATGCTTAATTCAAGGATTCTGAACCCTCCCTATGTCTCCCAGACCCTCCTGGGCCTCAGGAGACTTGTACCCTTAAAAAAAGAATGAAAAAAGTATTCAGTACACTACTGCTGCACTTGGTGAATGGCCACACATGGGGGTTGGTTGCATGTGGTGGGGCAGAAGCAGGGCCTGTGGCTAGCCCCATGCTGCATAGTCATGCGCAGCTGGAGTTGGCTGCCAGCAGCGTGATGGGCACAGGGCTTTGCAGAGGCCAGCCCATGTAGCCAAACCATTCTGAGCATGGCCAAGGGCTGGCTGCAGCAGGGTGGGCTGGTCGGAGACCAGACCCTGCAACCACTTCCTACTGTGCATGGCCAAAGGCCATAACATTTACATTACAGAGGTTGTTTTCCACAAGAGCTTAATGCTCAGAAACACTAGTGACGCTGGATTTCAAATATAGAAATTGCGGGCAGACGTTTCAGCTGGTGAGCTGAAACGTCGGCCCCTCGCAGCGGGATGCCTGGCTTTCACCTTGTGGACACCCTGCCGGGGTTTCTCACAGGGGAATACCAGGACGGGTTCCCTAAGCAAGCGCCGGGACGCTTACGGGCAGCTGTGCGCTTTACAAGTCCAATACATTTACATTTGATTGGTAGGCATGGTTAGGTTCACTAGCCATACGAATATTTTTAAGAATGCATGCTGAACGACAGTATTGCCTGCATTCACAGCTAGATTTCAATTTCACCTCTTGGAGGACACTCATTTCGGATGCGTTACTTCACTGCTGTTGTTTGGTTCTAGACTACACGAGGTGGATGCCTGGTAGCACATAATGGAAATGTTTTTTGTACTAACTCTTGAAGCTCATAATAATCTCGGGAACAGCAGAGAGTGCAATTCACACATTGTGTATAACTGGGGAACTTTGGTTTGCTTTGAGACACTTTTATTTAGCAACAATCCCTTTTCTTGAGAGTGCAAATTCTAATTTCTAAGTTTTTGTAAACAGTTTCAGGACTTAGTACTCCTACATTTTTTTGTGTTGTAGATTACTGTGGATGCGACATTTATTGGATGAACACAAACATGATGAATGAGCGTTTCCCCTGAAGAAGGGTTCAATGTCGAACCCGAAATGCATTGGGACCGCGTATTAATTTTTTCAAATTTGTACAATATTGTAATTTCATGAAAATACCAGCAACATTTATTTTGTTGATGCATTAAGAATGTTATAGGACTTTGCTATCAGTATGCATAAATATACTCGTAGTCATTGAGTCCACTCTTTTGTCATGATTGTTTATATAGACTTGTTTACTTAGATATGTGAAAACAAATTGCCTTTTGAGCATCTGAAATATTTTTTGTATACAGTTCACTCTTCACCTTACTTGAGACATATTTTGTCTACAGCTGTGCACCACCCAGGCTGTGGGTACCCCACAGTCCTTTTCTGTCAAAGGCCTTACCCAGCATGGGATGGTTGCCCGCAAATAGGTTGGTGCAGGGTCTGGTCTTGGGCTAGGCCCTGCGGCCAGCCCAACCTGTGTATGGCCAAAGGTCACCTCCAATGCAGTGGCTCCTGGGTTGAAGGTCAGACCATGCTATGGCTATATGTAGTGGGAGTGGCTGCGCTCCAAGTACCCAGCAAAACCCTATGGTTAGCCTCTGTGCATGGCTGTGAGCAGCAGGGCTGAACACCCAGAGAGTGTTGGATGCAGAGCCTGGCTGGCTACTTCAACTAACTCCCAGTAGCCAGCCGAGTATTGGTCGCTTGTCTAATTACCTCACAATATTTATATCATTAAACAGGAACAGCTAAAAGAGAAGTGTAATTAAACAACAACACATAAACCAATTAAATGCTGCTACATTCATGGTCAACTCAGTCAAAGTGGTAAGGATAATGTGCTATGTAATCTCAACTGTAAGATATTTTACACCATTTGTTAGATGTTCCCTTAAGGATGGGACAATGAGAATTGCATTTGGTTTATGGTTTCGATTATGGTTTGAATGGGTGCTTTACAAGGTATGTATTGTGTTCTTAAGCATTTTTTTTTTAATAACATTTTTATTGCAGAATTAGAAACAAAACCTCAAGGCAGGTCAACCAGTACACTTATGACATCACAAAGCGTATAAACAACGCAAAAGTCGTACACAGCCATTTAGCCCACATCCCGGAGGACGGGCGGCGCTCCAGGTCATGGTTGCAAGAAGATGCCACAGTGCTCACCTCACAGAGGCGTTTGGTTAACATCATCATTCAGTATCTGCTTTTACCCCCCTAAAGTCCCACCCCCTATGCACTGTCAAACCTACACAAATGTTCTTCGGGGATAGCATCAGTATTGACCACCAGTTCCAATGTAGTCCTGTCAATGACGTCCAATGACCGTCTCCGGGATCCCACTACTCTCATCTTCCTGGTACCTGCCTAAGTCCCTCGGGGCTCTACTACTGTTATCCATCCCTATGTCCCAGCTACTTGCACCCTCCAGAACTGTGTCGCAGTGCCTAACTACCCCTCTCAAACCACCCCCCCACCACCCCCCCAACTGCTGCTGATGCGGGCCCACTTAATCTGCACTGACAATGGAGTACGCTACTTATCGGGAATTGTTTTCGGTCATTGAAGCCTCATGGAGTCCTATGCAATCAATCCGCTGTGTTCTTAAGCATAACTTGATAATTGAAGTGTTTTTCACTTTTAACTTGTACCCATAACTTTAACTTTGTTTTAGGGGAATTTGTGCGGGTTTTTCAATCATATGTTGATGCATAATAACCAAAGCTAATTAAAACGTGTATAATATATCAAATTAATACATAAATATCTATAGAGGGGCTTTCGGTCAGTCCTCAATCCATTGGTCAGTTGTCATTCATATTTTCCTTCTGCCATCAATAGACATCTCCTGGAGGCAATGTGTGAGCTCATTTCAGACTCTTGCTTTCTTCACAGTGAGTGATGGCATTTTGTTCTTGAACATGTGCACTTCTGCTGTGAAAGTAGTCCACTTCAAAGCCAAGTGTTGTGGTTATTCTCTGCTTTCATTTATGCTATCATTTTATCATTTTATTTGTTTCTGTTTCAGATGTAATATTTTTTACTTTTTTTGGCAACATTTGCCTTCCACTCATAGGCAACAAGATATTCAGTTGTTGTCACTATTACTATTTTAGTGTCTACTTCATACGCGTACAAAAAAACAGAAAGACAAACAAATTGCAGCCTTGTCAAAGCTAGACCTGTTGGTTATGCAATTACTTGTCTGTTTTATGCTTTTTCAGTACATTCCACAATACCTTGCACTGTGTATATCTCAGATACTAAATAATTCATTTAAATGTTTGGTGGGTTGGTGTAAGAAGTCTGCCTGGCATATGATGTCCACTAATTAAAGTGGGCACCTTGCACCAGTCCAAACAACCCTTATTGTGATTTAAGAGGTCAAAGATAACCTTAGAAAGTTATCCAAGTGGTAGCTGTGGAGAGCAGCCTACAGGCTTGGTCTTGAAGGAATGTTAAGCAGATTGTTTTAACCGAATGCAACTTTATAGTAATGGGTAAATGAAAGTAGAGCCAAACAGTAGTTATAAAAATATGTATTTATTATTATGACACACTCTAAATACTTCACAGTGTCTGCTACACGCAGATGAACACAAATCACACAATACTGTAGCACAGAAATACTCGTAAGTAGCACTAATACACAGTGGGCTCCAGGGGAAGACCAAACCATATACTAAAATAGTGGTTTAAGAACAACAACTCGAGTCAAGACAGTGTCTAGAGGATGTAGAATCGCGGGGACCCCAAGGAACCACCCAAGGTGAGCAAGTAGGGACCCCACAGAGGACGGGTGCAGTGTGGGAACACGACCTCGGGCGCTGTACAATTCTACGGGAGAGTCACAATTGCAGTTTTAAAGCTTCAGGACTCGTTCCAGTGGATTACGAGGAAGCTCTTTGGGTCCTAGGAGACCAAAGGCACAGGATTCGAGAGGGGACCTCAAGCCAAATTGCAAAGCAACAGCCCATGGAGTACTCAGTCTGAGGAGGCCAAAGTTCTTTGGTGGAAATGGTGCCATAGTTTGGGGCTACTCGGAGCCCAGTGCACTTGTTTTGGAAATGCTAACAAGCATAAGCACTTGCAAAAGTACATGACGCATAGGTGTATGGGTATTGCAGCCCCCACAAGGGAATCAGTCCCCAAACTTAGTGAGAGGGCAGCTCGGACCTCAAAGAATGCGGAACCCACCTCCTGTGTTGCTGGAGCCTTCGGAGTCTGCACGAGCTCAGGATCAGCAGACCGGTCAGTTACGTTACGGTGCCTGCGGTTGCAGGGGATTGACTCCTTCACTCCAAGGAAAATATCTTTGGTTGTCCTTGATGCTCTACAGGTCCTACATGGAGCCTGTATGGTGCACGGGTACAGACGATGCTTTGGACGGAGTGGAGAAGTCGGGCCCAAACAAAGTCCAGGGAAGTCCAGTGTCCAGACGGTTGAAATTAATTGTTTCTGGTTCAGAATCTTGTTCACGTCGAATCTTGGTCCTACAGCTAGATAAGCCCTTATGTACCCAAGGGAGAGGGTTGGACAGATTCAGGGGACCCTCCCAGGGGAGGGTCAGGACAGTGGGGTGGTTACTCCCATGTCCTTTGTCCAGTTTCGCACCAGAGCAGGAGTCAGCGGCTCCCAGGACTGGTTTGAACTGGACTATGCACAGGGACACCAAATGTGCTCCTCGTGCAGACTTTCGGTTGCTGTCAAGCACACCCACCCAGGTCTATTACACTAAATCCTGTCTGGGAGGTGGTCACACCTCACTGTGACAGAATTGACAGAATGCCTATTGTTCTGCCTTCCCCTGCTCGAGCTTGGCTCAGCAGCAGGCGGGCAGAAATGTGTCTCTGGCCGGCAGCAACCATTTTGGGCTGCCCGGGACTAGAAGGCTGGTACCTGGAACACCAGGGACCTCACAATGCTCGTTTCTGAGGGGTGAACATGGGTTACCGGTGTGAGGATATGATTCCACAATGTTTGACACCAAACACAATGAGGTTATTTTCAGCCGTTTTAGAGTTGGTTCATCACTTGGTCGCATAATGCCACTCTATATGTCATAAATTGCTACAGCACTAACAACCAAGGAGAATGGACTGTAGGCTGCAGAGGTGTCCTGCTTATGCAGGGGCACCCTCTCACTTAGAACCAAGCACCCTGCCTTCAGGATTGTCAAGGCCTGCAATAGGGGTGACTTATAGGTTTTATGTGTAGTGACCCTTAGGTATAGTAGATCTATATCTTAAGTAAGTGGTGCATGCACCAACATACACAGGCTGCAATGACAAGCCTGTAGATCAATTTTGCATGGTCTCTCATGTGAGGCATAATACATGATTCAGCCCATGTGTGGCCTTTGGGGTATCTATGCCCTGAGCCCATGGGTACCATATACTAGGGACTGACAAGGGTACCCCAGTATCCAATCTGGAGTGTACCTTAGTACATGACATAACATTGTAGTGAGAAAGCAGATAGACTGGGGTCCTGATTCACAGGATCCCAGCCAGACTAGTCAAACACAGTGTAATATGAAGCAAAAAGTGGGGGCAACCATAATAAGCAGATCCTACTTTCCTTTAGTTGGGTTATAGGTGATAACTTTGAGAATAATCTGGAGAAAGTCACTAAAGTGTAACCTGTGCTTAACCCCGGGTAGCTTGGCACCAAACGCATTCAGGCTCAACTTAGAGGCAATGTGCAAAGTATTTATGTAGCACAAACACAGTAATAAAGTGAAAACACAACACACGAAAAATCCTGTACCAAGTTTTGAAAAATAGAGTAAATTAAATAAAATATTTGACACCAAAACAACAAAAATCTAATCAGTAGGACCGGAGTTATGAACTTAAAATGTTTCTAGTAAAAACTAGCTCCTAAAAGATCAAAGTGCCAACCGTGGACCTCTAGTCACACGAGACCAGGCCAAAGTAAAAAAAATGTGGCCAACTGAGATGGAGCGCAGGTCGGATACAAGAAGTGGATTGGGCCTGGCCGGCACCTAGCTTTGCACATAGAAGAAATTCTGGTGAAAATGTTCTGAGAAGGTAAAGTTCAGTGGGGCAAGGCTGAAGGCGATGTCCAAGGAGGGAGTATCATTGCCAGGGAGCCACTGGATGAAGACACTGTGATGATTTCTAAGTTCAGATGTAGTCACTTTTATAGAAGTCGAAATTCTCCAGAGAGACGAGACAGGAGGCTGTAGCCAGCAAGGATTCCAGGAGACCAGATACCACTTTGGAGAAGGACCGCTGAACAGGATTTGCTGTAGCAGAAGCAGCCATGAAGTCAGGCCAACTGACGATGCACATTGGGTGGATCAACAAACAAGATGGCCTCAGCCTTCCTTGGGTTTTAGAGTAGCTTTTTGCCAAAAATGTTTTAGGGCCCAAGTTTTGGATTTTGGCTATCTGGGTACATTTAGTACCACCACCAAGGGTCCAGGCCTGGAGGAGCACCACTTAGGGGGGGTGTTTCAGACTCACTCGCGTTGAGACCAGGTGTGCTTTCAAGATCATGGGATCTTATGATGTTTCTGTGGCTCTGAAAAGAAGGCCAGAAAACTAGCCCTTGGAAAAGTCCACTTCAGTTTTACATTGTATGGAATATCATGCAAAATGAGACATATAAAAATGTTTTCTGATTTTTCCTACACAACTACCACTTACAAAAGCTAGTGTTAATGTCCATCACATTTTGCACAGCTGATCTAGTATTATGGAATCAATTACACAATACAACCACATTAATCAAGCATCCTCCTAACCCCAATTGTGTAAATCCGCACAAGTGTTAAAATGAGCGTAAATGCAAATGGAGTGCTGTTTCACTTTATGTGCGTACATAGGGGACTCCTGTCACACTGTTTCCAAAGTGTTGAGTTGCAAAACAGTGTCGAAGATGTTCTGCAGTTCATGAAAACATCTGCTATTGTTTTTCAGGCACTCAATACATCTATTTTTATGGGGCCATAAAAATGCCTTTTCCGCATGTTCCACATTTAAGATCTCTAATGACTTTTTTACTTGAATTATGCAGCAATTACTTCTGCGCATTTTTGGCTATTCTCAACGTTTTTGTTAATTTGTGTGTTCATGGCTGAATTAAATCTCGAAGTGTCTACTGAGAGTATGCGATAATTGTTGTTGACAAGTTTTTATGGTCCCTTAACTAGAATTCAGCTTGTAATAACATTAGTTATTACATTAGCATCATGCGTATTGTGTTACAGAGCAGGCTTGCGTTTTCATCTTTCTCACTCCCCCCTTGTGTCAGTTTTGTTCTTTCATTTGGAAGTTTTTCATTGTAAGTATTCCTCCCTCAAGTACTCTTCTAACACATGAAATGACTTTCGCCTATTTTGTGTTTTTGGAGGAAGTTAATAGCTAATAAATGTTTGTAAGGAGAATCATGTGAAGACTTCAGGTTCACGTCTTATACATATTTAACATTAATTTAAACATGTTTCATCTTATTTGTTGATTTAGCTGAATGTCAACTCCTTCCATGTTGATTCAAAATGTAGATGACCAGAGGGATTAAAAATTGAAATCAAAGCCATGTTTTAATTAACGAAATCTGCTAGGTGAAGATGGGACCATTGACCTGATTGTGGGACGAGATGAGGTGTTCAGCAAAAGCTTACAGGATGGCCCATGCCTGAAATAAAGAAATTGCAACGTAGGAATGCCCCTACTTAAGAAAAGGAAGACAGGGAACAAGTCCCCACAGTCGAAATATCGACATACAGAAACACTGAATCCACAGTATCGGCTACCGCCTATTTTCATCATCAAAACTTTATTTATTTATTTTAAATATTTTTATTGGTATTTTGCATAGTGCAAAAATATAAAACGTTGTGACATATAACAAATAGGGAGTTACACGGGCGTGCCAGTAGGGTTGCATGATTTACACTTGTGTCTGCCCATACATTATTGCTTTTGATCACTTTAGACCATTAAAGTGTGAGATAAAATCGCTTATCATCAAGAGTAATAGTGGGTATGGAGTTCAGAACTGTAAATCTATATCTCCCTAATATATACCTAGCATGAAAATATATCGATCATTCAGGGATTTATAGAGCGCACTACTCAACCCTAAGGGTCTCAAGGCGCTGTGGGGGGCAGGGAGGGTGTTCGGGCAGCTACGAGGTCATCCGAAAAGCCAGGTCTTGAAGTCATTTAATATAGTGGTAAAAAATATAAGGGATTCAAGATTTTGTGAAGGTAGTTATTATTAATAACCTCAAAGATGTGACATTTCCACTGCACACAACTGAAAACATCTATTGGTGAGGCTCATATGGTTTGGTTTCTTTCCTCCTTCAGTGAGATGACTTGGAGCTCACCAGTCATGTGGATGTAAATAAGAGCATCTCTGGATATAGGACTTCATGCCGCTACTGTTCCTAAGCAGAACTAGTGCCTCCCAATGGAAAGTAGGGCCAAGGTGGTACAGAATGTACCAACAGTGCTCAGGAAAGGATTGCTGGGGATGAAGGAGTTCGAAGGAGGGTTGGGAGAGTTACCCAAGCACTGGTGAGGTAGTAAAACTCTCTCTGGCAAGGGGTGCTACACAACGCACCACAAGCCCACCCATTTTGCCTCATGGCGTAGGTGGTCAGGTTAGGCTAACAGAGGTCTTGCTTTCGGAATATACATATGGCATATCACCAGGTCTAGGCCTGGCCTCGGGATGCCTGGAGCTGGCTGGGCCTCTATGTGATACCCCACAGAGTTAGCATCAAAGAAGAGCACCACCCTTTGTGACCTGAAGAATAACAATGCAACCTGTGACAGACAATATCAAAGTTTAAATGGCTCAGACAAGAACGACAAACTACCTTGAATAATGAAGAAGGAAACCTTCAAGGGGGGCACTAGATGATCTGGATTATATGGATTTCCACAAAGTCAAGTCAAGTCAAATTTATGTTTATTTAGATCAAAATCTTTAAACAAGTACAAATACACAGTTACCAATTTTAAAATATTCTTCAAAAGTGATAAAAGGAAGTAGTTACAATTAGAAGTGTTCCTCAGCCGATTAAAAATCATCCACACATTATATCCTTAACTTAAAAGCAAACACCAAAGGCTATCGTTTTTTGGATGATCCTTACTCTTTAAAAGATATAAATACATTAAAACAACCCATTCACTTAAACAGTCTGTGTAATTCTAAAAATTCCTGAAACTTAATCCCCCCTTGCTTGGAATCTCTGTACTGTCTTTATATAGTTCCATAGGGCAATTGCATTTTCAATAGAGGGCATGTCTGTAAGGAGATTGTCCGCCTGCACCCATGTTCTTATATCATGTTTTAGAAATATTGGGCGCAGCCATAGTTTACGCAGTTCTAATATAGTTCGGCAATACAACAGGATGTGCACTATATCCCCTTTTGTGCCCAGGCCACATTTACAGTTCCCCTTGTGTTCTAACATTTTCAGTTTAACTTCTTTATTTATCAACCACGGGTTGATCCCGATTCTCATCCTCAGTATCTCCTGCCTATACCAGCGATTTGGTAGGATATCCAGGTAGGGGAACCAGTTTTTCTTTGACTAGTAATGCATCATAAATTCTACGGATTTTTTCTTAGTTAGATATTCCATATCAGCCCTTCTAGAAACTGATTGCCCATTTACTTTCAAATCGCTCTTGGTACAAACTATTTGTTGGGATTCTTGGCACAGCTCCACCTCTAAACATTCACATGCCTGCGCCATTTGTTCCCTGCACGATTTTGCCCATTTTAGGTTGCTATTTTGAACCTCTTTCCTACACCATTGTGCAATTTTTTGTCCTTTTACGTTTTCTAAACGTTTCCAAAATCTAACCACCGTTGTTCGTACTTGCACACCCCAAGATTTTGTTCCTATTTCGGTTCTTATTGCTTGAACCATCGAGGATTGAGGGAGGGATAAAAGGGTTTTCAAACAATTCCCTTCCTCCAGGTCCCAGACTCCCTTACCGCTCAAATAAAGGATTTCTGCACCGGAGAGGACTTGCGGGGGTATCATTGCACTAAAGGTTTTTAGTAATGGGCGGTGGGACATATCCCCGTAATCCCGGTTAAAAAATTTTAGACCGGAGATTGATGTGTATGCTTTTGCTTTTTGGGCTTCCAGATGAGTGTGCCAGCTTAGTGTCTTATCGAACCACATCCCTAGGTATCGATATTCATTAACCATTTCCAATTTAGGATCATCTAAAAACCAATTCAACGTAATTACCTTTTTCCCAACGCGTAACATTTTTGTC
The DNA here is from genome assembly GCF_964261635.1 of Lissotriton helveticus. Taxonomy (NCBI): domain Eukaryota; kingdom Metazoa; phylum Chordata; class Amphibia; order Caudata; family Salamandridae; genus Lissotriton; species Lissotriton helveticus. The sequence goes on from NC_136063.1 coordinate 1,255,720,873, forward strand.
TTGTCTAAATTGACTGTTAAAAATTTTCTTGCGCAGTATTCATTAAAAGATTTCAGCTTTCTTTGGAGACCTAACTCAGTCTGGTCCACTATTACCAGGTCATCCGCATATAAAAGACATGGCACCTTTTTCCAATCCATTTTTGGGCTTGCACTACCCTTTACCTCTAAACAGGCGGGTAAATCAGAGAGGAAAATGGAGAATAACTGTGGGGCTAGAACGCAGCCTGTCTCAGGCCATTTGCTATAGGTATTTTTTGCGTTAATGACCCCTCTGTATCCCTAATTACCTGGGCCCAATTACCTCAGTGTAGTTCTTTTATTATCGTCCACAGGTCTTTAGGTATATTTTTCTCGGTAAGGATTTCCCATAGGCAATCCCGATCTACTGAGTCAAATGCTGCTCGGAAGTCAACGAAACAACAGCAAAGCTTGCCATTTTGTTCCGTTGACTTCCTCGACATTGCACATAGTGCAAAGCAGTGGTCTATCGTGGAGTGCCCTTCTCTAAATCCTCCCTGTTCAACAGGTATAATTGAAAACTCCTCGACCCAAGTATTTAGTTGATTTAACACAATTTTTGAGAATACCTTCTCCCCTATATCTAGGAGGTTGATCAATCTGTAGTTTTGTGGTCCATCCATACTACCTTTTTTATGGACTGGCCTGATTACAGAGCCTTTCCAGTTCAGTGGCATTAAGCCTTCTGTTAATATTATATGGAACATCTGGGAGAAAAATCTTGCCCACCACTTAAGCTCTGATTTTAATATTATTGCGGGGAGATTATCAGGCCCTGCAGCACGTGTTAACTTCAGTTCCCTTATTGTGTTTTCTACTTGTTGTTCGTTAAAAACTAGCTTTAAGTCTTCTGATATTTCCTGCCAGGGTTGGGACTCTGTGGCTCTTTGGGGATCCCGTGCCCTATACAACTCCCTTAGATACTTTTCCCAGGCTGCTTCACTTACGACACATTTCATCTCTCCATCTGTTGGGCAGGAAGCTGCCTTTACCAGTTTCCAAAATTGTCTTAGATTTTTATTTTCAATTGATTCTAACAGATCCATCCAGCATTTCTCTTTGTATGACCTTTTTGCATCTGTAACCATTTTTTTAAGTTCGGCTTTCAACTTATTTAAATATTTTTGTCTTTCTTTAGTGTAGTTTTTCCTTTGTCTTCTTGATACTGCCCTTATCTCCCTTTTTTTAGATTGGCAGTCAATTGAGAACCATTTCGCTCAGCTAACTAGGATTTTTGTGCCCTTTCTTTTGTCCTTTTTTAGTTCTATTCTAAGACACTGAACTACTTGGCTATCTTTTCTATAAACCATTCCAGGTTTTTACTCCCGAGATCTTCTGGTTCGACTTTCAGTTGAAAGGCCTTTAGTTTTTCTTGATACTCCTCAGTTAATCTTGTCGTCACTCGTTTGGGGTAATCAATTTCTTGGGGGATCATTTCTCTCTGGGCTCCCACCTTCCCCCATATATCCTTAAATGTAGAGGCGCGTGGTCGATGATTTCGCTTTAGTGTAACTTGAATTCCCATACTAGAGGGAAATTCCAAGCTAACATCAAAATGTAGTCAATTGGACAGTTCTGTGCCCCCATTTTAAAGGTCTTCCCTGCCGGGCAGTCTGTTTTAACTCTTCCATTTAGACAGAAAAGGCCCTTCCCCCCAAACAGATTTGCTAATTCCATATCCTGTTTCGAGGGATCGCATACTGGGAAATAAGCATAATTTATTCCAAAGGCATCCAACAATTCTTTATTCCAGAGATCGGACTTCTTTGGGTCTAGCTTATGGTTGAAATCCCCCATAATGATCAATATATCTGATGCATATTTTTCAAGTAGGGAGTCAATGTCCTCTTTAAAATACCCCATCTCAATCGCATACTCTGCCGCATTATCCCACTGCATATATACATTTATAACAATCACCATTTCGAAATTCTTTTCCAAGATTAAAAGGTCTAATCTACAAGCCAGTAGCCAGTAGCCATTAAGATGGGTTACGTCTCTTAGTACTTTTGTTGAGACCAGGGTCATTAAGCCCCCTGATGCACGGCCCACTCTTTTTCTCTCAGCCGGTCGGTTTAGTTGTAAGTAACCCTCGATGAAGGGGGTTTCGTCGCAGGTCCAAGTCTCTTGTAGGCAGGCAATTTCCACCTTTTCTACTACTTTATTCATACTCTCTTGTTTACGCTCATTGCCTAATCCATTTACGTTCCATGTCAAGAGACTTAGACTATGCGACACCCCTCCATCCTATTCTACCTCACTTAGGCCACCGTCTTCACCTCCATGTACCTCTCGAAGGGTTCTTCCAAATCACTTCTTTGACTCCAATTATCCCATGAGTCATCCTTTCCAGTGTTATTTACTACTATATTTAGGCGGCTACCATCTTCTATGTTATCTCTTAAAAGCTTCACCTGTGTCCTCCCCAGACCTGTATGGCACTTTAGAAAGCTGCTTCCCGAGATTACTTTTCCCTTTACTTCCCTCTCTGGAATTACCCTTATTCCTGCTTGTGTTATCTCGCTAGTAGCTTTTACAATTGCCAATTTTACCAGATCCGAGTAGAGTAGCACTTTTGTTATTTCCTTGCCAGACGTATTTTCTATAAAGCCCACCTGTTTCAGATCTTTTGTTCCAATCCCTCTCAGGCTTATGCATTTAGAAAAGGAGGTCAGAATCTGAGCCCTATTTAAAGGGTTCCTTTTCCTCAGTTTCTTTCCCAATTGTCCCGCTTGTGGCGATTCCAGATACACCCATTTGTTGTTATTCACCTCTGATACAATCCTAGGGGTTTCTGATTTTATCTGACTACCCTTTGCCCACCCTTGGGGCCTCATTCTACTTTCCACTCCTACTAAGACTTGGGCTTGTGATGTTTTATCTAAGTTACCAATCCTCTGATGTATTTGGTGTTGACCCCCTAAGGATGGGTTTACTCTCTGCTTTACAGGTTTAGTTTTTGGAGATATCTCGTATAAACCATTACTACTCTGACCCTTTTTTGTACCCTTGAAGTGTTATTTTTCCTCTCTGATTGCGGGGGTCTGCTTGGTACATAGGTCAGGGCAGAGGCATTTAGACTTATCTGTTCCTCGCCCTCCTTCTCCTTCCCTTTTCCTCTGATTATTGTTTTTAGGGACGGCTTCTTACCTGCCCTGCTTTTAGTGAGTACCCTTACATATTTGCAACGCTTTTTTATCAGCATAGGTTGTTTAGATATATATACATTATCTTGTACCTCAGCCGATTCGCTCGCTATATTTTGTTCTATGGGCATGGGAGGGGCTACTGGTCTTAACATATGCGGCATCTGACCCTTGATTCCTACAAGCTCCTCTACAATCTTTTTTAAAAACCCCTTTTGCGATTTTAAAACTCCATTATTCAGCATTGTTACTTCTAAGATTCCCTGCAATGTTTTCTGTAACATCAGTAGTATGTCCATCATGGATGATGTGGGTGTTGCAGATATGTCCGGGTCCTGTGGATTGTTCCCTCCCAAAATATCTTGGCTTCCTTTCCTTGAATTGTCCTGCTGATGCATTACTTGATTGGATGAAGCCCCCACACGAAACTTGATCCATGGCTTTCATTTCCCAGTAGCCTTTCATTTCCCAGAATTTGAGGTGAAAAAAGTTTAGGAGATGATGAGAGGCGTGGTTCTGCCATTTGGAGATTTTGACTCAGGAGGGAGAGATTTATGTTATGTTATGTTATGTTATCAGGCATTTTTATAGCGCTCGGCTACTCTAAAAGAGTGTCCCGGCGCTTTTCACAGGCAACTTACAGTGTAAGATCAACATAACAGGTAAAAGCAGACCCCGAAAGAAAAGGAAAAAGAAAACCGTCTAAGCAGAGAGATTAAAAAGCCACGTCTTCAAATTCTTCCTAAATTGAAGCAGGTTGGGGGTGCTACGCAGTGCCAATGGAAGCGAATTCCACAACTGGGAGGCCTTGAGGCTGAAAGAGCGCCCCCCCGTGCGTGCCTTCCTCACGCGTGGAACCACGGCAGTAAAAAGGGATTCTGAACGCAGTGAGCGAGCCGGGCGATAGAAAACTAATCTTTTTTTCAGATATCCAGCACCTGAGCCAAAAAGAGCCTTGTGCATCAGGGTCATAGATTTGAAGACAATCCGCTTCCGAATTGGAAGCCAGTGGAGCGTCTGCAGCAACACAGAAGCCCGTGCTCGTCTATGCAGACCGAAAATTGCCCGGGCTGCCGAGTTCTGTGCCACCTGCAGACGCTGGACTAAGTAATCCGGAAGGCCTAGAAAAAGGGCATTGGCGTAATCAAGCCTAGACCCGATAAGCGCCTGCACCGTAATCCGTCTGTGCTCCGCAGACAGTAGGGGAAGAAACTTGCGGAGCATTCTGAGGATACCGAAGCAGGTGCCGGACAGGCCAAGGATGTGCGCTCTCAGCGAAAGTTTGTTGTCGAGCTTAACACCCAGGTTCTTGGCAACCGAGGATGATTGTGCCGGGGGACACATGGCGGCCGGCCACCACTGCCGCCACTCGGGATCGGAGGCACAGCCAAAGAATAGAACCTCCGACTTGCTGGAGTTGGCCTTCAGACAATTTAGCTGAAACCAGCTGAAAACCCTGTCTAAGCAGTCCCGGATTCTCTCCCCAACAAATGTCTGATCTTTTTCACAAGTGAAGAGGAGTTGTGTGTCATCAGCGTAGGACACGATCTGGGCTCCGTAGGCCTCAACCACAGCCGCCAGAGGGGACATAAAGATGTTAAATAATGTCGGGCTCAACACAGAGCCCTGTGGAACCCCAACACCCAATGGCGGCATCTCGGCTGAGCTCTGGGATACCCAGACCGTCTGGCGGCGGCCCTCCAGGAAAGATGTAAACCATCTGAGCACCGTCCCCCTTAGGCCGATGTCATAGAGCCTGGCGAGCAGCGCCTTATGGGGGACGGTGTCGAAAGCCGCCGACAGGTCCAACATGACTAACATGGCCTTGCCACCCCCATCCAAGGTCTCCCTGATGATCTCAGAGACCTCCACCAGCGCTGTTTCCGTACTGAAATTCGGACGGAAACCGGATTGGGATGGGTGGAGCAGATTGTTAGACTCCAAGAAGTTCGACAAGACGCCATGAACATGTTTCAGCAGGGGGTCCCCCGATTCTTCTTCAATTCCTTCCTCTGGGGGTTCTCCCATGTCTGTCCCCATCCGACTCTCCTCCTCTGGGCCTGCGTTTTTTCCCTTCTCCGCCTGGTGCTCCTCCTCAAATTCCAGGTTTATTACAGGCAACTCTGTGGTTTTGTAGTATTCCCCTACAAAATCCTTTACTGATTTAGAAGCTATCATGCTATCTTTCCGGTTAGATGTTGAGTTGCAACCTGTTTTGGCTTGCAGAGCTATTTTTGTGGCCCTTTATCTTTCATCTTCTTACGTCGCCCCTTGCTATTATCTTCAGCAGAAGCCTGACTTTCCTGGCTCACTTCCAATGTCCTTGATTCATCCCTTAACTCACTCCTCTCTCCACTTTCTTCAAGAGCTTCCTTGCACAACTTTTGGTTTCTTTTCTGGGCCTTCCTTCTTTATTCTTAGGTCTACTTTTACTCAGGTGTTGCTACTGCTATTCCCTATGTACTCCCAGTTCACACTTTGTTTATGATTATTAGAATGGGGGGGTACTATATACTTTCCCTCATACAATCACTTTCACATTCACTTACCTCTGTTGTGCCGTTTTAACTGTCAGCCTGCCTTGCAGCACTTAGGTTCGCTTACTTTCTTTCTGGTCTCCTTCAGATCTCCTTCCCTGCACAGAGACGCAGTGCTGGTGTGTTTGGGTTTTGTTGCCCTGCGCACGTTTGTCCACGGGTGCTCCTCGGGTGCCCCTTCACTATTGACGCTCCCGTACATGTACTCCTGTGCCTGTCCCCCCCCCATCCTCCGAACCGGTACATCGCACCCGGTTGAGTCGGGCAGTGCAGGCAGTTCAAGGCAGGCTCTGGGTGGTCTCTGTCGTCTGTCTGTGATTTGGACGGGCTTTGTTCAAGCTCTTAGACATGAAAATCGTCAGCTTCTTCCGCGTTCTCACCGGATCCGCAGCCGCTTTGCTGCTGTGTTTTGCTGTAGCGTCCTTGCATACTAGCTTGTTGATCAGCTAGCTCTGCGCTCGGACGCCGGATCTATGCACGTTCTGCACGTTCTGCTCCGCAGGTCCGCACTCCTCGTCCTCGCGTCGTCAGGCTGGCAGGGCACAACAGAGAAAATATCCATGAAAGACGGGGAACTCGTCCTACATTAGTGCCTCCACAATGGTTTAAGGGTTCTCTAAAAATAAAACGTCAAAGTTATGTAAGAGCTGTATAGTGCTACCACACCTGGTACAGTGTGTTCCATGAGAGAACAATGATCAAAAAATTAGCAATATGTCACTGATTTGCTTGCAGGGAGTGGGGACAGGTGACTTATCAACTCTGGACTTTGTGGTGCAACTTCCAAGAACACTATCAAATCTATTGGTGTTAGAATTGCATAATTTGTTCTGGTGTTTGAGGTACTTGCCGCTGGAACTTGTTTCTCAACACCGGCACTTATTTCTCACAGTCCACCACACTTCAATATACACTGAAATTAAAATACCACTAAACCATTCAGGTAAATTTAAGGCTTTGGTGACATGGAATAATCCAAATTGCCACAGTTGTTGAAATGTGACGGTAACAGTGGCATAGGCATTTGGCAGCCCTGGGAGGATGTACATGATGCAGTGGCCTCACCTGAAATGCCTTGTGCTTTTGCCCTTCTTTTCTTATGACTTAAGCACTGTGAATAAGATCCTAAAGAGACAAAGAAGACGTTAGGGGTCACTTGGAAGAGAACCCAAACGCAAAGTACAAATAATTGTCAACCCACACCCAAAGTTTAATAATGAAAAATTGGGGCAATTAGCCAAATTACTGTAATTCTGTCAATTTTCACACCTTAGCGCCTTGTAGTGATATTTTTAAATGAAAATGAAAGAAACAGCCAACAAATATTTTGTTGCACTTATACCTCACTCTCAATACTGAGGAAGAACAGAAAATTGACTTGAAAATAAAGAAGTGCAAAATAAGATATTTCAAAGTTTTCATTATCCTGTAAATTGTACTAGTATCATTACTAAAGGATCAAATGTGTTACGTCCTGTGTAGCAGGAATTATCTTCAAAATAGGCAAAAGAAAGACAAACTATGAAACAAAACATTTAGAATATGTAGTGTACCGAGGCGCCATCCATATTCACTAACTGATGCTTGTTCTTAATTAAGCAAGTACCTGTTTAAATTGCTTCAATTGTTTGAAACATATTGTAAACATCAAGTTTCAGAATTTGTCTAGTTCTGAGCTAATACAATTGAATGTTGGGTTACATTGTTTACGTCGTTTGCTATATGTATTATACATTAAAAAAACATTTATCGTTTGTTGTCCCTGTCATTATCCAAGTTCTTAGGTGAAATCTGCACTTCCCTTAATCTTAAAGTCTTCAAATTCAACTAGACTTTATTTAAATTGTTGCTATTGCAACCTTTAATGCATAAAGCCTTTCCTTAAAAGGGTTTAAATGCAAGACAGGCACTATCAATTCACAAACATATGCCTAAGTATTATGGGGCTTATTTATGAGCCCTAGTGTCAGTTTAGCTCCGCCGTTGAGTCACTTTTTGTAACGCACCAGCAGGGTAAATTATGCGCAATGGTGCGTCATATTTACAAAGTGACGCATCTAGGTAGATACTTCACTTTGTAAACCCCTGCACCACATTATACTTGGCGATAATGTATGCAGGGTGGGCATTCTGACGCAAGTAAGCCTTGTAGAAGTGATGCAGTGAAATCTTTGAGATTTCACTGCATCACTTTGGGGAAGCAAATGCATCAATATCTTACGCCTGCCTCACAGCAGGCGTAAGACTGATGCAGGCACATTTGAAATGGGACTTGCCCATGTGAAATGACGCATTGATGTAGTTGTGTCACTTTCATGACACACTCCAGCAATGCGTCATTTTTGAGCCTACAGATATGTCAGAAATACTCACGTATCTGTACCTCCTTGCGACATGATGCGTCATACTGTAAATATGACGCATCCAGCATGTCGCAAGGAGGGCGCAATGAAAAGTGACGCATTGCTCTTTTCACGCAGCGATGCGTCACTTTTCATAAATGAGGCCCTAAGTGTGTGAGTTGTGTAACCATAAACTGCCTTGCACAAATTAATCAAAAGGAGGACAAATGTCTTTATTGTAGTGAATACCAGCAGAAACTGACAGTTCACTTTGGCCAGCCAATCATTTAGTCTCATTGTATGCCTATGAACATTCATGTTAAATGGAGGCACAATACAGGTGGTTCAAGCACTAAGACTATGGAACTGCAAAAACTGATCATACTTACCTTTACCTGCACTACACATAGGACAGGGTTAATATCTGAAGAAAGTTGGAGTTGGTTACCTACCCAAACCAAGTGGACTGGAGTGATCTCGTCCAACTGGACTGTAATTATCTCATCTGTCATAGCCTTGAGGTGATCAAAAGGTGACAAACATATGTTTTAAAAATCACCGACCAAATAAATAAGAAAACAAATATATAAATACATGAGTATTATACATGATAATGATGTGTAAGGTATATGAAAATGTTATCTTGCCAAGGAGGGAATGTAGAATGTGAGAACGTTCAGCTCTGCGTTGACCGGTTATGTGATTCAAAGAGTTCAGTTGCAGCTGGATCTGGATGTTGCATAACCTATGGATGGGATGCTCTCCAATAAAGGACCTACTTAAATCTATATTTTGGATTTTTACTTTATTACAGCATGAAACATGTCACAAAATAGTAAAGTGCATGCTTTTCGTAGTTTGTCTGAATAGTTGTGGTTTTTCCTAGCTATATGAGTATTATTATCATCATCATTCAAAAGATGGAATCATGGGTTGATTAGTTTGTTTACAGATTCCCTTTATTCAGTACACATGTTAGGTGAGATGATTTTTTTTCAGAAATAATGACAAAATCTAAGCATACAGATTCAGGGTATCAGTGATAGTCATTGTTTCTGCCTTGAGGTGATGGTCCGGAGATGCGTGGGGAGGCTGTTCCAGGTCTTTGCTGCGATGTGGGAGAAGGAGCATCCTCCACTTTGCATCAGTAGATGTGGGGAGTATGGGCCAGTGAAATGGAGGCAGAGAGTAGTCTTCTCAATGGTTGGTGGAAGTTCAACCAGTGGTTAATGTAAGTGAGTCCTTGGTTGTGTAGAGCCTTGTGTGCATGGTCAGCAGTGGGAATTGGCATCTCTTCTGTGTGGGGAGCCAGTGCAGTTTCCTGAGGTGGGGTGTGATATGGATTCGTCGGGGAAGGCTGAGGATGAGTCTGGCTGCGGTGTTCTGAATGGTCTGAAGTCTCTGTAAAAGGTGTGTGGTGATTCCTATGTAGAGGGCATTGTCATAGTCCAGTCGACTGGTGATGAGGGCTTGTGTCATGGTGCATCTCATGTTTTGGGATAGCCACTTGAAGATCTTATGTAGCATGCACAGAATGAGGAAGTAGGCGGAGGAGATGGTGAGCTTTTTGTCAATGATGATTCAGAGTTTCTGGCGTGGTTGGAGGGAATGGGTCCTAGGTATGATGGCCACCAGGAGTCATTCAATGTGTTGCTGCTGTTTCCAAACATCCGTACTTCCACCTTGTCTGTGTCCAGCTGTAGGCAGATGTTCTTCATTCAGTCTGCAATGTTTGTCATGTATCCCTGGAAGTTGGTTCTGGTGGTGGTGGGGTCGTCGGTGAGTGAGAGGATGAGTTGGGTGTTGTCTGAATAGGAAATTATGTTGAGACAGTGGGATCTGATGATGTTGGTCAGTGGGGTCATATATGTATTGAAGAGTGTGGGGTTGAAGGATGAGTAACGAAGGGGGTGTGCAGTTCCTAAGGGTAGGAGGGGAAAGAAGGTATTTTCTAAAAAGTGCCATCACACACCCCAAAGAATGTCATGCTTCATCTTTGGGCTTCCTCCTCATCAGGCCGGCGCTGCAATGCCCAACCGGCACCCACGAAGGGGCTTTTTGGCGGAGGTCTTTTTGTAGATGAAGCCATAAGGTGAGTGCGGGTTTGTGGGCTGGGTAGTCCGGTGAATATGTGTTAAAATAGGTCTAGGGCAGGCCAAACTAAATATGTTTATTACCAGGGGGCACTAGCCTGAATAAAAGTAATGGGCCCTAGCTGGATGTAATGATCCTACAGGGCTAGTGTAGTTTATAGGGTAGACCTGTTTCATGCCAAAATAGCCCCTAACGGGTCTGGTGGCACTTCATCAGGATCAAGAGAGTGATAAAAAGGTGCTTTGGCACTATCGCAAACCTGGTTCAGCGATTCGCAACTGATAACCAGAAGCAGTTGAACGCCCCGGGTTGAATGATCCCAAAGTGAAAGCCCCCTAAAGATTAGGTCTAGTGCTGACGGGGGCAGAGCACTTTGTTGCTCTGATGGCAGGGAGTCAGTGCAACTAACGTCTGTCCTACCCTGGCTCCGGCCCCCCCTGAGGGAGGAGTCCCAGGGGACACCCTAGGTGATCTCCTTGGGTTTAGAGGTAAAGAATGAGGTGATCCATCTGAGCGTGTCCCTTTGGATGCTGATGTGGTGGATTCTTTGGATCAGTGTGTGCTGGAATACTGTGTCAAAGGCTGCTAAGAGGTCGAGGAGGATCAAAGCTGCTGTTTCTCCTCAGTTGAGGAGGGTTCAGATGTCGTCGGTGGCTGCGAAGAAAGGCAAATTTGGAGGCGTTGAGTAGTTAGCTCTGCTCCAGGTGTTTCATGATTTGATTGTTGATGATCTTTTCCAGTACCTTCGCTGGAAATGGGAGCAGGGAGACTGGCTGGTAGTTTTCTGTTCGCTGGGGGTTGGTGGAGGGTTCTTCCAGTAGTGGTCTGACTTTGGCGTTTTTCCAGGTGTCGGGAAATGTTGCAGTGGTGATAGAGGTGTTGAGTAGGGTGAAAAGTTCATTGCTGATCCTTTGGTTTCCGAGGTTCAATATGTGGTGCAGACATGGGTCTGTGGGAGCTACGGAGTAGATGGATTTTATGGTGGAGGTGGTGTCCTGGATGGAGAGGATGTTCCAGGTTGTCAGTGTGTGGTTTGTGTCGGTTACAGTAGTGGCATATCTGTTGAGGGAGGCCACAGGTGGGCGTTGGGGTTTGAAGCTTCTGTTTATGGTTGTGATCTTATCATGGAAGAAGTGGGTGAGACTGTCACACAGCTCCTGTGAGGGTGTGATGTTGTTTTCGCTGGCAGCCCGGTTTGGAGAATTCCTTAAGGATGTTGAAAAGTTCCTTGGTGTTGTTGGCGCTGGTATTGATGTGTTCGGCAAGGACTGTTTGCTTTGTTGCCCTCAGCAGGCAGTGGTAGAGATCTTGAAGGCTGCCCTGTCCGAGGTGTCCTTGCCAGTACGCCATCGCCTCTCCAACTATTTGCTGTCTCGTTTCGATGTTCTGAGTTCTTAGGTGTACCAGATGGCCTTTTTGGAGAATTTCTCTGGATGTTGGTCTTGGTGGGGATGATGTTGTCTGCACAATTGGTCATTCAGGCATTGAAGTTTTTCACTTCCTATTTGAGGTTGGTCGCGGTAGCAGGGTTTGAGGTGTTGAGGGCATTCATCCAGCGGGTCTCTGAGATTTTGTTCCACCTCAGGTGGGGGGTGTTGACGATCTTGGGGGTGGTGGTACAGTGGCTGGGGATGCTGAAGGGGACAAATGGGTGATCAGCACATGTGAGTTCTCTGACATGGCTGTACTTGACGTGGCTGCTGAAGGAGAAATTTGGGTCAAGTGTGTGTCCTGTGATGTGCGTAGGGTCCTGGACCATCTGGGTCTATACTAGGCTGTTCATACTATTTAGGAGGTGTGCGTGCTTTTGACGTTGGGGTCATATATGTAGAAATACTGGTAGCCGAAGAAGATGTATTCCTTGGGGTTTAAGGCTAGGCGGCGCAACAAAGTCTGCAATGCTGTTGCAGAAGCTGGAGCTCGGGCCTGGGGGGTCAGTGTGCGAGGGAGCCTCTGATGGTTGTCGTGTCATCTGTGTGGAACTTGAAGCTGAGACGTTGATGGGGTGGTGGTATTGTCAGTGGTGGTGGTAAACTGTTTTGTCACTTTGTGGATGATGGCTGTTCCTCCTACTGGCTTGTTGGAGCGGTACTTGTGGGTGATTTTATATCTGATGGGGATTGCAGTGCCAATGTCGGGGGCCGATGTGGGTTTGAGCCAGGTCTCAGTGGGGAAGATAATGTTATGTGCGAAGGTGGTGATGAGGACCTATAATTCAGTGAAATGCTTGCATAGTGAGAGTGTGTTGAAAAGGGCGCATGCAAGTTGTTTGTTTGTTCATCTGGTGTCTGTGGTGTGTTCGGGGTGGATCTGGTCAGTGTGGTAGTGTATGTGCAGTGGCAGGTGAAGTGGCAGTGGGTGCAGGTGAAAGGTCCTACCGTGGAGCATGGGTCACCACAGTGGCAGTGCTTGTTGCAGCATCTGGGGTCGAGGGTGTAGAGGTCGGAGATGGTGTATCTTTGAGAAGGTGGAAGAGCCAGGTGTTGTGATACTGGGCACGTTCCAGGTGTGGATGCGCTTGCCTTTGATGCGTCAGCAGTGCACCTGTTGAGTGCATCCGATGCACTCTGCATTGCGCTCAGCAGCAGAATTCTATGCGAGCTGAGGGGCAGAAAGTGCCATATCTCTGTAGATATGGTGGTCTCCTGCTCTCTCCTCACGCAACTCAGTGCAGAATTTTTTACAGCTGCTCTGCATTGGGTGACTCTTTGGTAAATGTGGCCCAGCTTGTGGCATAATTCATTAGTGTTTCTTTTATGGAATATATGTATTACATTCATTTTCAAGATAATACACAGTTGCAAAAGAGCATCCAGCAACATGTCGGGCATTAAAAGCTATTAAGTGGCATTCACTGCTTCAGAACCAAACCTCTGCATATCTAGAGCTTCAATTGTGTCTCTGAGCTTTCACTAATAATTCATCATAAATAATCCAAGGCCTATCTAGGCTTTGAAATATGCATTCTGATATTTTTGTGGCACAAAGCCATACACAGTTACTATTACCTAATTCCCAAATAAATTAAGTTTTAGATTTTGAAAGTTATTGAAGTAAAAGTTTGCAGGTCTTGTCTGAATTGAGCCTAATCCTCAATATTTCTCAGGGTACATACGCATTATGTTTGCTACTGCATGTAATTTTTGTTCTACAGTGTTGTCATGAAAAAAGAGTAGTGTAAGATCTATAATTTCTTTCCAATCATGTTCTGATTGAAAACAAGTTACCTTCGGATATTTTTGATCCACATTTTTACAATTCTTATATGTTCCTTCCAGCTCACTGTGAGGGTTCAGATGGGAAACCTACATATTGATTATCACACATAAAAATTCTCAGTTGAACACCATACATTTTATTGCAATCTTCTGTAATACTGTTAAAACCTACACAGCTGTAGCATTTAAAGCATCTCTTCTGGTACTAGAACACCACATAGCCTGCTGTTCAAAGCGTTTGTACCGAATGTTATTATGCTGATTTTAAAACATGTTTAAGTTGGGGATCTCTTGAATGTGGTTCTCATCAAATTTTCCAGAGTGTCTAAAGGATCCCGCATATTTTGGGTGCACCTGATTTTCAGGTGTATTGCTTGGCTGTTCAGGTACAGTGGCTGATAGATAGGGTGATGTTAGAATAATCATATTGATATGCCCGGAATCATACATACAGTTGGAACGGGACAGACGGAACCAGTATTTGTTTGGGAACTGGTGTACTTGGACAAAGAAGATCTAAATTATTGCACATGATGGTTTGCCTGTGAGCCTTTGGAAGACAAAATTAAAGGCAGCATGTGCATCAGAATTGGAATTGTGCGTTTGGCCTGGTAGCTTGTGATGCACACCAAGTGGCTTGGGCACAGGCGGGTGTTATATGTGTGAGAGGGGTATATGTCAACGGAAAGTTCCAAGTCTTCTCTGATCTTGGGTAGGAATTGGGCAATTTATGGCTCATGTCTTGCATGCACATTAGCGTGCAGCTTTCCATTCAAGAGCAAATGACTGACAGCCCAGCTTCCCTGATAGATATAATAAATCAAACATCCTTCTTAATGTTTTCATCATTTTTCTTTGTATTCCTTTACATTATATTTCAAATAATACATTTCAAATAGTGTACGCAATATGCTAACATCAAACACATATCTCCATGCATGGACTCAAAATGGAACACTGACTGAATAATGGTAATGGTGGTTATCACAGTACTTATAAGGAGGATATCAAGTAATAAAAGTGAACTTAAATAATGTATATGTATGCAATTAATGAGAGGCACCCAATATTGCAGGAAGAATAATCATTATAACATCTGGTATGTTTTTTTTTATTCTCTATTGAATAAAATATTTTTTACTGTGGAACACCCTGAATGAAATTATTCACATATTGAGATATTTGTTTGTTTTTACCATGGTCTGAGTGGAGTACATGAGTTGTGAACAGTGTAGGCAGTGTCTGAAATCAAGTCACAATATTGAGAAATAATATGTTTTCCATTCAATGCCAACCCTGAGGGGAGCATAGAAATTGGTCACCTAATCATATTTATAAATTATAGTGCCTTATCCAAGGCAATTTCAAAATGAAATATCAAATGATACAATGATCAATGGAAAAACGTGGTGTCCTCAAAGTTATACCAAGAAAAGGTTCTTGATGTTCAAGTAAGAAGATATTTCTTCGACAGCTTCCGAAAAAAGAGAATAAGAAAGGAAGAACAGATTGAAATTAGAAGATGAATCCATAAAAAAGAGAAAGAAGTTTGAAGGAACAAAAGTGTAGGGAGGTACACAGAATTTAAATGACCGAAAGCCGTATTTGCGAACCAGAACAAAATGATTGTGTTTGCGTATATAGAGAAATTATAGAACATAATTAAGATGGAACTGGTAAGTGTAGACAATTAAGGAGCAGAAATTTAGGGAGGACAAAATACAGCGACTGTGAGCAATAGTACTTGATACGAGAAAGAAGCAAACAGTGATGTGGCAGCTTTAGCAAAGAGAAGAGTAAAACACACTTGATTTTACAGATATGAAACTACAAGCAGCAATTTGTGACAACTGATGAGAGTTCAGAATTGAATCGAAGATTTTTCTAAGATTCATAATCAAGGATTAAATGAGATAGGAATAGAAGAAAAAAAATCAGAGGGGGAGGAGAAATAGCTGGCATGGCAGGAAAAGTGAGAATCTCAATATTCTTAGGGTTCAATTTTAAGAAACTCAATGGCATCCCGTTTTCAATGGCAGAAAGAGAAGCAGGGCTCCAATTGCAAAGACAAAACGTAAAAAGCAAAATGAGAAATAGACCCGAGAGTTATCAGCATAGACATGTGAATAAAAGGCAAAGACAGCAAACATCAGAGCTATAGAAATAGTACGTAAGGAAAGCAATAATGGGCTAAGAATCGAGCTGTGAGAAACGCGGAGAAGAACAGAATAATAAGAATATATATCCCCTTTACAGAAAATGGAAAAGGAGCGATCAATAAGATAAGAACAGACCGAAAAAGTCCAAGATTTGATGGGGACTGTGTAATAATAGAATCACCTGCTCTGTCAAAAGCAGTTGACAGATCAAGGAGAAAGAGAGTAGAAGATTGTTTATTGTGTTGAGTGTGTAGTAGAGTGTTGGAGATGGAAGTGCAAACTTAGTTGAGTGCCCAGGATGAAACTATTAGCTTGGAGAAAAGTGTTGAGAAAATGTAATGAGCTTGAATCAATTTTTTGCTATTCACAGAGGTATTTTAATAGTAGTCTCTTTATCATTGTTAGTCTCCATACATAAGACAATAGAACAGTGCTATATTTTTTATGTGCAAAGATTCCGCAGTTGCAAAGAATCTGCAAGAAAAATTCCTTTGTGGATAGCGAAACAATCCTAAATTTACCCAAAAGTTTAAGTTTACCATGGTGAACCAGGCCCAATATGGCCTAGTAACATAGAAAGAAAGGGAAGCATTTAAATAGGCCAGAAATCAGAGAGTCCATTAAGATCAAGAGTAGGCTTTTTAGTTAGAGGTAGAACAATGGCATACTTGAAAAATAAAGAGAAGAGCCCAAAGATAAGAGAACAATCGAAAATTGAAAAGTGAAAATAAATAAGGCAAAAGCAGAGGAAATGCACTGAACCAAAGCAATGGTAATGCAACAACGGGAGAAGCATTATGTCCTGCCCTCGATTCCTAAGAGCGAACAACCAATTCCTAGATCATACAACATTCCAAACAACTAGAGGCTGAGTAGTGCAGAGAGAATTCAAAAAGAGGAAAAGGGGATTGAAAAAGAAGAGAAAGAGGCAGCTGTAGGAGAAGAAAGAAATGTGGCATTGATGTCAAATGTTGTTGTGATGATGTACAAAGCCATATAAAGCGCATAGAGAGGTGGAGCCAGTAGAACCGGAATCGTTGAACATGCTATGGGACTCAGACTTGTGCAGAGATCTTTTGAGAACTAGGGTTTCCTGGAATGCTCGCTTTCAGTCAATAGAGTTGAATCATGCTCAGCGCACCTATCACTCACCCTTTCACTTGCACAGCATGTATCAGGTGTTTCAGATGATTCATGATGGTGCTACAAACTTCTTCCACAAATTCTGAAAATGTCAGGGCCTAGTGGCATATTTAAGGGAGGTGAATGGGTTAATCACTTCTCTGGTTAATATTTGCAAACCTTTCACAACTCACATGTTTAGTTGGATTGATGATAAGACTTAAAACTGATAGGTGACTCTTAGAATTAATTGATTTACCAATGCTATTAGTCAAACTGCTGTTAGTTATCAGTTGGAAGTCATCTCGAACACCAAAGATCACAATTGGAGGGCAGATGTGTTTAAGAGGATGATTACGGAAAACAAATTGATGTCTAGACACCTCACATTGAAGGCACTGACCAAGTAGCCGTATTTGTGTGAGCAAATAATGGTGCAATACGTGGAAAACTGAACCCTATATCCCAAAAGATAAATGCAGCAATTAATAAAATGAGCCTTAACTTATTTTTGGGTAAACTCTGTTCTCGTATCAGGAAATCAAAATAGCACATCTGCCTAAGAGACATCCTGCAGAGGATATATGGCTGGCCTGCGGGCAATTCCCAACTCTTCGTACCAATTAAGATAGTCATCACGTGTGAACAACATGCATCACTATTACTTGACGCACTATGGATGTGAATTTCAATCGCACCAATGTTTGTTAATTGTTTAGTTCCTTTTTGATACATGCATGTCCACATTTCGCTGAGTGATGATGTAGTTCTGACTTTATGAAAATAGATATGTCTTTTGTTGTTCTGCATTTAAAACTAATAAAGAGATATTTTAAAAAGAATCCCAAATATAAGCTTTTTTTCTGCGTTGCAAAGAATAATTAATCAAATGTTGCAGTCATTTTTTTCTGAGTTTCTTTTTGGCCGATCCCGAAGTTCTGGTAACTGGATTCGTTTTTAATTTGGGATTCAGATTTTAATTAGACACGATAATGCATTCAAATTCTTGACAATGTTAAATTTACATCTTGGTGTCACACTTATATGATTGATTTTATAGACATGCATATGTGTATAAAGGATGATGACTTGGAAATGAGTCTCTAATAAGAAAACAGCAAGCGATTCTAGTCTTCATTTTGAAGGCCTCATATCAAGTTAAGTTAGCCAGAGGTACACATAAAGAGAACATCTGAGTGCAAGTAACAATCGTTTCACAGAAGAGAAATTAAACTGAAGATCATGGAGGATCAAAGAACATTTCTTGTTAATGGGTATTTTAAGAAAGTCATAAATACTATTGACAAAAAACAGGATTGGAGACCGGATGATTTTTGTGAACAAGGACTAAGGCACTTTGAAAACAATACCATTAGGTTGTTATCAATTTATATCACTGACTTAAACCTATGTATGGTTTACTGATCAAGTAAATAGTCCCTTGCACAGCGGATCTCAGCGCTGTTGCAGACAGGGAACAACATCGCCGCCATTGCGGGATAAACACCCGGGCCACGCCCACTTTCAGAGGCCACGCCCACGCAAGTGAAGTGTCTATAAGTCGCGCTGACTCACGAACGCGCCAAAGACATCATAGCACTCCTGAGGCGGAAGCCGGGAGAGTCTGCTCGCTGTTGTTTTAAAATCGTTACTTGCATTATGTGTGTTTTTAACTTTAGCATTTCACTCACCCTGAGCACCTTCCCCTAATAAGCTGCTGGATAGTCCCTTGCACAGCGGATCTCAGCTCTGTTGCAGACAGGGAACAACATCGCCGCCATCGCGCGATAAACACCCGGGCCACGCCCACTTTCAGAGGCCACGCCCACCTTACTATTTCAATGTTCATTCCACGGAAGTCGCGCCTAAGTCTAGCCCGTCTGCGCCCGTCCGCGATCGTACGCGGTCCAGGGTCAGACCTTATGCCCTATGGGCTGGACATATACGGTGGACTAGACAGGAGCTAATGGCTTTACGCAGCACCACCGCCAATCAATGTTTGCACAACATGCGAGTGGAGGACAACATGGACTGTGAACACCGCCACTTCTCCTATGACTCTGGTAGGGATAGGGCCTCTAGAGACCACAACCTGGCCTGTGGCCTGCTCAACGTACGTTCCCTGCGGAAACATAAACTAGATCTTTATGACCTACTTATGGAGAAACAGTGGGATCTTGCATTTCTTACAGAGACATGGCTAGATGAAAGCTCTACCCCTGATGCCTTAGAGGCCCTACCAGAGGGATACATAATACTTAGGCAAGATAGACCCAGTGTTAGAAGTGGGCGGGAACGGAAGGGCACGGCGTGCCCCTACTTCTAAAAATTATGCTAGTCCGTTCCCCTACTTCTTGGTTTTGAAAGGGCGTACCGGGACTGTAGGAATAGCCACTTTAAAATGACACCTTTTGTTTGTTTGAGTGGTTCAACGTGAATATTGACGAAGGTCGGGCGCGTGGTGCAACGTGAATATTGACAAGGGCCTCTGCACTGCGCCCGACCTCCTCACCTTCCCCTCTGTGTCTTGGGACCTACAAAGTGAGACTGAAAGGGCCATCAGTGTAGCATAGCGCGAAAGTGGCTACCTCTGATGGCCCTGCCACGGCCTTGAGACCGTGATTCACACCTCATTTGTGAGGACACTGCCTGCCTGCCCCCCTGTGACCTGTGACAAAGGATTCTTCGGTGTCAAGCAGACTGACGGACGCCACCTGGGGGACTTTGTGACTTGCTGTAAATCTGCTCTTTCAATGTGTAGCGCCCTACTCAGAAGCCAGTGCAGTTGGCAGCACCACCCATGCCAGGCTCATTGCGGGCATTTAAAATTCCTGGAGAGCTCTATATGTAAAACAGTGCACTGGTGTCATTATATATAGAAGCGTGTACTGAAATCACTATTATGTACAGCAGTGCACAGGAGAGCACTGCATATAAACAAGGCACATGACTGAGTATTCATAAATCCTTTCCCTGGAGAGCACTATATGTAAAACAGTGCACTGGTGTCATTATATGTAGAAGCGTGTACTGAAATCACTATTACGTACAGCAGTGCACAGGAGAGCACTGCATATAAACTAGGCACATGACTGAGTATTCATAAATTCGTTCACTGGAGAGCACTATATGTAAAACAGTGCACTGGTGTCATTATATTTAGAAGCGTGTACTGAAATCACTATTATGTACAGCAGTGCACAGGAGAGCACTGCATATAAACTAGGCACATTACTGGGTATTCATAAATCCGTTCACTGGAGAGCACTATATGTAAAACAGTGCACTGGTGTCATTATATATAGAAGCGTGTACTGAAATCACTATTATGTACAGCAGTGCACAGGAGAGCACTGCATATAAACTAGGCACATGACTGAGTATTCATAAATCCGTTCACTGGAGAGCACTATATGTAAAACAGTGCACTGGTGTCATTTATATATAGAAGCGTGTACTGAAATCACTATTATGTACAGCAGTGCACAGGAGAGCACTGCATATAAACTAGGCACATGACTGAGTATTCATAAATCCTTTCCCTGGAGAGCACTATATGTAAAACAGTGCACTGGTGTCATTATATGTAGAAGCGTGTACTGAAATCACTATTACGTACAGCAGTGCACAGGAGAGCACTGCATATAAACTAGGCACATGACTGAGTATTCATAACTCCGTTCACTGGAGAGCACTATATGTAAAACAGTGCACTGGTGTCATTATATTTAGAAGCGTGTACTGAAATCACTATTATGTACAGCAGTGCACAGGAGAGCACTGCATATAAACTAGGCACATTACTGGGTATTCATAAATCCGTTCACTGGAGAGCACTATATGTAAAACAGTGCACTGGTGTCATTATATATAGAAGCGTGTACTGAAATCACTATTATGTACAGCAGTGCACAGGAGAGCACTGCATATAAACTAGGCACATGACTGAGTATTCATAAATCCGTTCACTGGAGAGCACTATATGTAAAACAGTGCACTGGTGTCATTTATATATAGAAGCGTGTACTGAAATCACTATTATGTACAGCAGTGCACAGGAGAGCACTGCATATAAACTAGGCACATGACTGAGTATTCATAAATCCGTTCACCGGAGAGCACTATATGTAAAACAGTGCACTGGTGTCATTATATTTAGAAGCGTGTACTGAAATCACTATTACGTACAGCAGTGCACAGGAGAGCACTGCATATAAACTAGGCACATGACTGAGTATTCATAACTCCGTTCACTGGAGAGCACTATATGTAAAACAGTGCACTGGTGTAATTATATTTAGAAGCGTGTACTGAAATCACTATTACGTACAGCAGTGCACAGGAGAGCACTGCATATAAACTAGGCACATGACTGAGTATTCATAAATCCGTTCACTGGAGAGCACTATATGTAAAACAGTGCACTGGTGTCATTATATGTAGAAGCGTGTAGTGAAATCACTGTTACGTACAGCAGTGCACAGGAGAGCACTGCATATAAACTAGGCACATGACTGAGTATTCATAAATCCGTTCACTGGAGAGCACTATATGTAAAACAGTGCACTGGTGTCATTATATGTAGAAGCGTGTAGTGAAATCACTATTATGTACAGCAGTGCACAGAAGAGCACTGCATATAAACAAGGCACAGGAGTGAGTGTTTTTACATCAGTTCAACGGAGATCGTTATATGTAAAGCAGTGCACCGGTATTATTATATATAGAACTGTGATTGGTGCACTGGAGAGCACTGTATATAAACAGGGCTCAGGAGCGAGTACCTACAAATCTGTTCACCAGAGGACGTCATATGTAAAGCAGTGTACTGGGATGATTATATATAAAAGCATTGTAGGAGAGGTACTGTATGTAAAGTGGTGTGCTGCCTGATTATATGTAAAACACTATTTTAGGGCCCGTCCTTCTGTTTATCTTTGCCGTTTTGCACTAGCATCGCACTGCCTTTTCTTGATCCAGATGTATCTATTATTTATTTCGTGGTTCATTATATCATAATATATACTGTATATATTTCTACTTGTCATGTAATGCGCTCTGATACTCGCAAGAGTCTTGTTTGCGCTATATAAAACCTTCAAAATAAATAAAATAAATACATGTCAATAGGCCCAATTTGGGCGGGAGACGCCCAACCTTTAAGGCCAAAACCAGCTTTATTTCTGCAGCCTGCGGCCTCTGCTTCTGCAGAAGTCAATGGGGGAAATTCATTCTTCCGTTTATTTTAAACAAATCTCCCTCTTTACTCTTCTAAAATGTTGGCATTTTGCTCCACCGAAGGGCATCTATCCCGATCTGCCACTGCTCTCTGTGCTGCTGGTAGGGGCCCGACACTGCTGTCCCTGCCTATCTCAATCCAGACGTGCAGTTTAACCTGCAATTACAGTACAGAGGCTCTGCTGATGCCCTTCAAGTCTTTTTTATGCCCTCGCCCTATGTGCCCCCTGGGCAGTTTGCAGTCAATGGATGAATTGCCAGGAAGTGAGGGTGGTGAGGGATGGCTGGATCTGGGTATACTAGAAGCAGGGTAATGAGAAATACCAGGAAGTGAGGGGGTGCTAGGGGAGGGCAGGATGTGGGTATGTTAGAAGCAGGGTAATGAGCGTTGCTAGGAAATGAGGGTGGCGAGGGAGGGCTGGGCCCGAGTATTATAGAAGCAGGTTCATGATATGCCAGGAAGTGAGGGAGAGCGAGGGGAGTGCTGGATGTAGGTATGCTAGAAGCAGGATAATTCCAGAGAGCATGGGTGGCGAGGGAGGGTTCGATGTGGGTGCGCTAGAAGCAGGGTAATGAGCGATGTGAGGGTGAACAATTGGGTATGCTAGAAGCAAGGTAATGGGTGATACCAGGAAGTTTGGGTGGCGAGGGAGGGCTGGATCCAGGTATACTAGAAGTAGGGTAGTGAGTGATGCCAGGAAGTGAGGGGGAGCGAGGGAAGGCCAGGATGTGGATATGTTAGAACAAGTTTAATGAGTGTTGCCAGGAAGTTAGGGGGAGGGAGGGGAGGCAAAGATGTGGGTATGCTAGAAACAGGGTAATGAGCGTTGCCAAGAAGTGAGGGTGGCGAGGGAGGGCTGGGTCTGGGTGTGCTAGAAGCAGGGTAATGATATGCTAGGAAGTGAGGAGTAGCGAGGGGAGTGCTGGGTGTAGGTATGCTAGAAGCAGGGTAATTCCAGAGAGCGTGGAAGGGTTCAATGTGGGGACGCTAGAAGCAGGGTAATGAGCGATGTGAGGGTGAACAATTGGGTATGCTAGAAGCAAGTTAATGGGTGATACCAGGAAGTTTGGGTGGGGAGGGTGGGCTGGAGTTGGGTACTCTAAATATAGGGTAATGAGCGATGCCGGGAGGTAAGGTTGAGGGGGATTGCATGATCTGGGTATGCTAGAAGTTGGGTAATGAGGGATGCCAGGATACAGAGGGATGAAGAAAGGGCTGAATCTGGGTATGAAGAAGCATGGAAATGAGTGGTGCTAGGAAGTAAGGGTGGAAAGAGGAGAAATGAACCATGTAAGCTAGAAGCTGGGGGAATGAATGATTCTAGGAAGTGGGGGTTCCGAAGGGAGGGCGAGATCCAACTATGGCTAGACCTAGGGTAATGAACGATCCCGGGCAGTAAGGGTGGCGAGAGGAGGGCGGGACGTGGGTGTTCTAGAGTAGGGCAATAATAAGCGGTGCAAGGAGGTAGAGGACGAGGGAAGGGCTGAACCTGTCTATGCTAGACGCAGGGTAATGATGTCTAAAAAGTAAGAGTAGTGAGGGGATGGTTGGATCTGGGTATGCTAGAAGTAAGGTAATTTGGGATACCTTTAAGTAAGGTTAGCAAATAGTGTTTATCTCTAGTAATGCTATAAGCAAGGTAACTAGCAATGCCAGGAAGTAGCGATGGCATCGGAAGGGCTGAATCACTCCTAGAACTAAGGTAAAGAGCAATGCCAGGAAGTAAGGGTGGTCAGAGGAAGGCTGAACCTGGGTATCCTCCAAGTTTTGTAGTGAGTGATTTCAGAAACTAAGCAGGACGAGATGAAGGCTAGATCTAAGTTTGGTAGAAGCATGGCAATAAACTATAACATGAAGTAAAGGCGGTAAGGGTAGAGCTGGAGCTGGGTATGCTAGAAGCAAGGTAATGAGTGCCAGGAAGTAAGGGTGGTGATGGGAGGGCTGTATTTGGGTATGCTAGATGCATGGTAATGAGCAGTGCTAGAAAGTGAGGAGGGTGAGGGGAGAGCTGGCTCCTGACATCCAAAAAGTAAAGTAATTACTGTTGCCTTAAATAGGGGTGGTTTGATCCTGGGGTGCAAGAAGAAGGGTGAAGGACAATGCCAGGAAGTAAGGTGACAGGAGGGATATACCCTGTATGCAAGGAGTTGGGTAGTTAGTGAAGCCAGAACCTAAGGGTGACGAGATGAGGGCTGGATCTAAGTATGGTAAAGCATACTAACGACTATGCCAGGGGCTAAGGGTGCGAGGGTAGGGCTGAACCTGGCTATGCCAGAAGCAGGATTTTGTTCAATGCCAGGAAGTGAGAGTGGGAGAAAGCAAAGCTGGATCTGGGTATGTTAGAAGTGGAGTAATGTGCGATGGCAGGAATTAAAATTGGGGATGGCTAGATCTGGGTTTGCTGGAATCAGGGTTAAGAGTGAGGCCAAGATGTAGGTTGGCAAGAGGAGGGCTCAACCCTGCTATGCCAGAAGTACGGTAATGAGCGATGCCAGGAAGTAATGGTGGCAAAGAGAGGACAGAACATGGGTATGTAAAAAGCAGGGTATTGATCGATGCCAGAATGACGGTGGGAAGGGGAGGCTCGATCTGGGGATGATGCACAGGACCCTTGAGGCCAGTCCACCTCACCCATTGGTGCCTCCATTTTGCATTGCAAACTCACCAGGGATTTGCAATGCAGGAAGTGCCAATGAAAGAAACTGCATGGCTCGGAGACAAATGGCTTATGATTCCACTTATAAGCGTATTTGGAATATTCTGTGATTGGAAACATGTCCCACATTGTAAATGAATTAAATATAAACAACTTATATATTAAACCTCAAATGAACATGATTATCGATTTTTGAATTAAATAACGTTATAAGCTGTAACTGGTCAGTGAAATGCCAAATGCACTAAAAATTGGTATGTTTTGCTATTTTAGCCACACCTCCGACTCCGCCCACTAATCCAATCTGCTTATTCCCGCCCCCTGAGTCTCCGCCCACAGTTCCCCTACTTTTTTGTCCCCACTTCGACCACTGGATAGACCCATTGGTAGAGGAGGGGGTATCACTATAGTAGCCAAGCAAAGCCTACGATGTCAATTAGATTACTCTCCCATCCTGGACAGTGAGGCAGGGAGTTTTACCATTAAAGTAAAAGATGGCTGCACGCTTAAGGGCCTTCTGATCTATAGACCCCTTGGCCCCATGGCCAGGTTTGGGGAGAGTCTGGTATAAGGCATTATGGAGGCTGCGCTGCGCAGAGATAAGTTCCTGGTACTGGGGGATCTTAACTTACACCTGGATAACCCCACGGACCATGCTGCCAGGGACTTCTGCCAGGCGCTGGCAGCCCTCCAGCTGAATCAGATAGTAAATGGTCCCACTCACCAGCTGGGCCACTTGCTAGACCACATATTTGTCAACTGGGGGGAAGTAGAAGCCATGACTCCCATCCCTATCCCATGGTCGGATCACCATCTGATACCATTCTCCATATACATTCCAGGGGCAAGATCGCCGGAGCCAGCACCAATGTACCACCCTAGGCGGAGATGGTCCACCTTCTCCCAAGCGGCATTTTGTGCGGCGTTAACCAGAGGAGGGAGCCCTGGGGGGGATGATGCGGATACTGCTAACACCAACCTTTGTAAACGCATCACCGAGGCGCTCGATTGCACGGCCCCACTCTAGTGTAGTTCCTATTATCCCAATAGGCTCTGCGCATTGGAATAATACCTTCAATAGTATAGGCCTAGACCAGACGTTAACTAGGTCTTCTACTGTCGATATTAGACTTAAAGTTTTGGGTTTGCCAGCTAGCTCAGAGTTCACTAGAAACTTTCTCGAATAGGCAAGGAGGAGTTGAACCTCCCTGGATAGACAAGAAGGGATTTAGTTTCTGACAACCATAGAACATGACAACTTTGCTCTCCCCTAATCAAGAGTGTATCTCCAGAGTCGTGTGAAAACAAAAGACAACTTATTTTACTCAGTCAGTACGTGCATTCAAGTCTCACCAGATTGTAGAGAAAAGGAAGAGACGGGCGTGTTCAATAAAAGATGGTATTTATTGATCAGTCTCTTTTCTCATACAAGAGAAATGGATCGATATTATCGCAATACTTATGGTTAAGTAAAGTGCATACAATAAAAGCAGAAGTATAAAATAATACTGTAAAAACATTTATATGGTTTCTAAGCCATAAGGTGGTTTAAAATGGATAAAATAGATACATACAAATATACATTTGACTAATCGTACTCAACTGGTGTTTCTAACTACGCCTACCCCAGTGTACCTGACCTAAGCCTAATACGTGGGCGGGAATAGAAAGTAGCAGTTTAAGTTAAGTTTGTTTTGCCAAGTGACTGACTCAAGAATTCTCTGCAAGGGGTTATTCAGTTCTGTACCTGGAATCTAGGATGAATGAGGGATGGTATCTCTCGTCTCTGGTCTCGATATTCCAAGCTGCCTGCGAGGGCTGCTCGGAAGCGCCGGAGCTGGATTTCTCGGCAGGAGAAAGGCAGCGTCTCGTTCTCAGCGCGTCAGGAAGGCGGGGCTGCGCCAGCGGGGTCTGCTCTGCTCTGGGCTTCGGCAAGTCTGGCTGCTCCGATCTCGTCACCACCGCGTGTGTTTGCTTAAGGCAATACCGGTAATATTTATACCTGTAAGGTGCCGAGATTGACGTAAGGATGGACATAGATACGTCAATAAGGATGTCATACGACTTGGTCGTTAGCACATTCTTTTGCTGAAGTTCTCGATGAAATCAAAACAATGGCCGCAGGGTTTTTCCCAGGTTGTCATAGGTTTGATTTGTTTTGAGAACTCCGTATGCCTTATCAGGGGCTGGAGGAATATCGCTTTTCTAATTAGATGGCAAGCGTTATGACCTAATCAGATAACACGTTCCTGTGCCGTGGTGTGGCTTCATCAGATAACGGTTTCTGCATCATGGGATGGCTGCTGGTTAACTTGTTAACCAGAACAGGGTCAGGAATAGGGGGATCGATACAGAACCTATAGGAATACATCACACCCACTCCACGCTAACTATGGCCATGTTTACGAATCTAGGAAGAGTAAAACATACTGTAGAGTATTGTGTATACCGTACCACCCCAAAATACATATAATGCATTTCGAATTTATCTAATATACGAAAAAATAGTCACATGTACTATATGCACTCAAGCTGTAGAATAATGCTAAATTAATCACGCATATGTATACATTATTATTAATCGAATATGAGAATTACACATGAAAATGGCTCTTAATACAGAAGAAAAAGTTCGAGACCATTTCATCACAGAATAAAATAATTATGAACATACCAGCGGGCAGCTAATGTCTCTAAAGTATCTAAAAATAGAAATTTTAGTTCTCTAAGAATAGTTCTTACTTTAAGCAGAAGATAAGTGTCCCGAAAAATCGTAAAAATATTTTGGGGCTGCTAAAAAAATTGCTGTCCGTGAACTGGAGGGAAAATTGTTCAAGCTACTTTATTATTAAAGTTGAAGGCCAAATTCAGGGTGTTGGGAACGCCGTGTGCTAGCTTGCTCAAAAGTCGTTATTTCTGCTCTGGTGAGAACATCATATCATTGAGACTTTCGAAAAAGTTGTCAACAGCTTCCTGTGAGAGTTCCACTAACTCGGAAAAAGGTGTAACCATGCATTCGTGCGCATGATTGTCTCCATTGACGTTTTGATTAGTATTGCTGACAGAAGGTCGTACCTGATCGATGCTGCTTTCATCTTGAACTTCACTACCCCTTAATCGTAGTGGTGAAGTTTCCACGAATGCCGTCATCAGGATTGGTAGCTGTTGAGGGCAGCACAAAGCATGAGCCTTTATCGGACTCAACAATGTTTCTGCATCCATTGGCGCATACGATTGTAGCGTCAGACAGGTGTCCAACACGCATTCTTCTCCGCACAGCAGGCACCTTAATACAGGTAAAACACATCGATGCCACATTGGTCGAAATGAAAGAAACCAAGTCATGTTCAGGTCTCTAAGCCGGGAAAGTCCCAGGATTTTTGATATCCGGTCCCGGTATCCAATGGCTCGGATTGTTTCTTCCCTTGTCGCAGGTGTTTTGTCTGTGACATGGTTTGCCATAACGAAATATAAGGACCAAGAATAGGATTCCTGCAATTAGTCCCAAAATGAGGGGAAGTCCGCCAAAAATCGAATGGACGAAGTCTGGAAAAATACCCAGTATGGCTTTGAATGGTGTTAATGCCATTGAAAATACTGTCTTAAATACTTTTGAGACTCCACTGGTATCAGAAATATTTAAGATTTCATTCAGGATTTCTGCGAAATGTATGGGGGAATTAGTTGATAACAATGAGTGAATCTCTGCAGTCGTCCTTGCGACTAGGAGATCATACGTTTCTTTTGATGACGTGAGCCTGGTCGGCGTCTGAAGAAGCACTGTTTTCATTCTGCTTAAAGTATCTATTCGTATAGAAGTAATTTTCAAGTTAGGCCATGCCCTTGCCTCCCTGTCTGGAAAGGAGCTGGGGAACAATGAGTGTCCACAGCACATGACCTTCGCAGTCGTAGTTACGAGATAAGGAGTCCCGGGCATAAGACTACAACATCTGCGATCCACAATTAGAATGTAACTCCCATTATAGAGTCTTTTAAAGAATGGTTCTATCTCAGTTGCAGGTGCGCCTAGCTGGTGACATGAAAGGTTATTTGAGTTCCCTTCACAGGCTCCATGCAAACTAATTCCGTTACACAGAAGTGTACCGCTTAGTGACATCGCACAATTATTGCCACTAAGAAACACTTTCTGTCCTTTATTACTGACACATGGATGTGAATAGGGCAAGTTCCATGTCGTCTTAATGTACCCTTTTCCCAATTTTTCGTACATGCCAGCCTGTATATATTTTTGGCAGTATTGAAACCTGAAGGTTGATATTGGAATATTAATTATCCCATGTATTATCCATTCACTGACAGGTCGTTCTGACATTGTCACTGGTACTCTCTTGAGTTTCTCAATGCTCAGGATTGTATAATCAGCACCCTTTTGTGCCATACTGATTTGTTTATCAGTAAGGTTAAAGATATTGAATAGTGACGTTGTGTTGATTAAACGCCAAGGCACATAGCCTGAACGCAGATTTTGTAACGTCCAGCCAAGCTGTACAATAGAACGCGATTGAGACTGACCGTGTTGTAACAACAGTAAGTCTTGCGATATTATGTCGATTGCTGAAGACACAATGCTGTCCAAAGAAAAAATTCTGGAGGACAGAGTCATTAACCCATTGTCCACTACAGAAAGTGATTTTTCCAAATTAATACGGTCAATTTCCCGTATACTTTCTGCTGTCTCAATTTGAGTCACCTTCCAGGCCTCGTTGTAAGCTGCATATACAGAGGCTGCTATGAAACGTTTCTGACGCTGTTTGCGCGGTCCCATAATGAAATCACGCAAGTCAGCACCATCAGTAAGTAAAGTTAGGTGTTGCTTAATTTCTGTCAGTGTGGAAGTTTGTAGCCATTGAAGGCATAATTTGCCCACACTGTAGGTGGTTATTATCCCTGGGTGTTGTCTTTGGGAATTTCTAGGGTCTGGCCTGGTCAATGTGAACCCCTGTGTTTTTTTCAGGAATCTATCTTGACAGTTATTAGTATCTGTGGGCCAGATCAACCACTGTTTCCAATCAGGATGTGTTCTGTTTTGGTTTAATACATAGTTTACGTCTATCTCTTCATCTGTAGAGCTATTGCTGTTCATTGTTGGCTTTGGAATAGACGGTTTATTTAAGTCTTTGATTTTGGCTAGGCCAAGACAGGTAGTTTGTTGAACAGTGTCATTCAAAAATATAATTTGTTCTGGGATCATGCAGGCTCTAAACAATGATTCTATACCTTGTACTTGCCATTCTTTTGTACCCCAAACACTTTTAACTTCAACATTTTTGTCCCAATAATCAAAACCAAAAGTATTCATTTGTTCAAAAAATGAGTCTGAATATATCGATTTCGTGTTTGTTATCATGGTCTTTGTCCCTGTCTTATTTGACAATTTGAAATAAAATGTTTCAGCATTACTTGTGTTGAATCCTGAAAAGTATGAATATTTGTCATAAAAGGTTCGTGAGCTTCCTTTTGGAGGGGTTGCACAATGTTCCCATTGATTATAATTTAAAACATTTCTAGGTTGTGCCGATTTATGTAAAAAATGGTTAGCATAGTGGTTGTAACAGTACATACTATCATAATTAGTCAAACCCTGCAAATAATCATGTTTGGTAAATTTAGCAGACAGCACTAAGTCAGACATCATATTATTTATACTTTCAAAGTCCCAATCATCAGCAAATGAGCTTGGTTTTACAAAGTCACTCAATGAGATCTTGATTTGGTGTGGATATTTCAGGATTTCGACCGGACCATAAATTTCATAGTCAGTATTGTCCCATGCTACCCGACCCGGTATAGGATTGGCTGTGAAGTTGACTGAAGAAAGTTCTCTTTTCTCGACGTGTGAAGATGTGTGTGGTTTGAGGATCAAGTTGATTTTCTGACTTGCTGTGTCCATTTTAGCATATTTTCCCTCAATGAAGCGTCCCAAAGTTAGTACCATGATGAGCCAAAGTATGAGGATAAATGCACCAAAACCCACCCAAAATTCAATCCATGGAGAAATCAGATATGTTTCTTTCAGTTGTTTCAAAAGTTCTTTAGCTTTATCTTTAAAGGTTTTTGTTGATGGCTGTGTTTTTGATTCACTTAGGTCTTCAGAGGAATCATTGAAGTTTATGAAGTTACCGGATGCAGTTCTGTCAATTGTTCCAATTGCTTCAGGATTACTGTTTCTTGCATATTCGTCTGTTACTTCATTGTAGGTTGGTGTGTCTCTACTAAATGTTTTTATTTGGGTTTTCAGAGGTTTAAGTTCCATTGCATTGTTGCACAGTCCTTGTTGTTCTTCTGTAGGCGTTTCGAATGTGATTAGCCTCTTAGATTGAACCTCTGTATTTGTAGCAAACCTTGGTGTTCTACTACTTATCGGGAGTCCACTTGGCCTACTGTTTGTTATCGGCCACATGATTGTGGTTTTACCAGGTCGATGGATACAACTCGGTTCTCCTTTTTACCAGCAAGCGGCGGTAGTACAACTGATCTTGTCCCGTTGATAGACAAGACAGGAACTGCTTTTCTGTAAGAAGGCCCAAATTCCTTCTTTACCGCGATCTTTTCTCTGACTAGATCCCCGACTTTTGGAATCCAGACAGGTCTTGCTGGGACAGGTGGTGGTTCTTCAGTGGTTGTTGGCTGCTGTTTCAACTTTATGTTGCTCAGGTCTTTTCTTGTTTTGTTTAAGTCCTGCAAAATAGCCAAACGATCTTTGATATCAAAGCTTTCTTCCTTTACCACTGAAGTCTGACTGTCAAGATCTAAGACTAACATCCTAGTTCCAAACAATAATTCGTACGGACTGAATCCCTTCAGAGAATTTCTTGGCAGGTTATTTAGACTACGTTGGACACTTATTAGATGTTTGACCCACCCAGCTCCCGAACCTAATATCCTTTCTGTTATAGATAGCTTTATGCCTTGGTTTTTTCTTTACACCATCCCGTATCCCTCAGGAAGGAAGTGAGAAGAATCCCGCATCGCTATGCTCATTTGGTCGTGCTTCCCCACAAGCTTGAGGGCTAAAGTGAAAACATTGGTCAAACGTAGCATGCTCCTAGCGTATATGCCATTTAGACTCGCAAATCTTTGTATAACAGTCCAGACGTCAGCCGAGTGCTGGGGATCTACATTATAAGTGGAAACTAGCCTGTATATGTTAATCGGACGCTTTGCTTTTTACTGTTGATCTTTTCTGGAGTGAAACGCCACGGTAGTATACCGTTTCTCTCGCCACTGCGATCTTTGTTGCAGTTTGGGCATTTTTTTACAAAAATGTGATGCTGCAGGCTCATGCCTGGCCACCAGTACCTTGATTGTAATTCTTCCAGAGAATCTTTTAGTTTGAGGTGTCCGAGACCCTCACCCATATGTGCGTCTGCAATTAACAAGGTTCTCCTGTCCATGTTTGGTATTACTCTATCCCCCACTCCAGGGATTCGAGCAAAAGGGACGGAGTTTGCATCGATTATGTATGTATAATTGAGTGGATAGTTGATCGGTAGCGCTGAGCAGTCGCCTTTTAATGACGTTTTCACCGCCAGCACTGTTTCACCGTCAATGTATTTCACTGTACGCTTTTTTCTAGCTACGGAAGCCGATTCAGTTGCTACCGCTGTGATTGTCTCAGCCAATGAATTCCCTGCAACGTGAACGCCATCACGCTGATGACTCAGTGAGTGTGTCACGTGAGTCTTTGGTAGTTCTTTTTGTAACAGAACTATTTGTTCCCAAAGCAGTTTTTGCTTTATTGTTGCACCTGTGTCATCTTTGTAACCGTTTTGAATCCATGTCTGCAAATCGTTGTTATATGATTTGACGCAGTAATATGAATCGGACACTATAAGTGTCGGGAATTCGCGATCCGCATTATCTAGCGCCATTTTCAATGCTATTATTTCAGTCTGTTGTTCTGAATTAGTTTCTACTGAGTGTGTTTTTGTTAATAGAGGTCTTAGTTTACCTCCGCGCCACACTTCTTTTGTAATCTCACATGTGGGGTTGTATGCTTGTTCTCCCCAAACGGAGGGTTGAGCATGTCCGTCTGTATAGATTACACAGGCGTATTGTCGTAAGGGTAGAATGTCGATTGGCAGAGGGAATGTTCTTTCATATTCTAGATTTTTCAATTCTTTTATTTCTGGATCAAAGTAGTACTTTACTTTGTCCGTTGTAATTGAATTCACCCATTGTATCCATTCCGGATTCAATGCTGTTGTTGGTAAATTACACGGTGTTGTTAATGCCTCAAAGGCTGATTCTGCTGTTCTGACTGTAATACGTCTACCGTCAGCTTTATCTTTTTCTCTAGCTATTGCGGTTTGAACTGCATGAACAATGTTTTCTTTAATGCTGAACTTCTTTTCAGCTTCTGTGTACAAGTGTGATTTGAATGCAATTGGTACCTTTTCTCCCTCATTAGAGGTCAGGTATGTGAATCCGCATCTTCCTGGGATGACTCGAATCACAAGATTGCGTGTGTTATCACGTGTTTCTAATTTTGTTTTAATTAACATGTCTGTTTGTAAAGATCTAAAAATTTCTGTGTGTTTTTGAGTCCAATTGGTTCTTTTAAAATCTGGTTTTATTAGATCATGAAGGGGTTTGACCCTTTCTGCGTAATTTGCAATGTATGTTCTTCCGAAATTTAGGAAGCCTAGAATTGACTGTAGGTTTTTTAGTGTTCTAGGTGCTTGGAGTACGGCACATTTCTCTAGGAAATTGTCAGCCAGGCTTTTGCCTTCACTTGATAATTCATATCCTAAGAACAGGACTGTTAGATGGGCAATTCTGGATTTTTTAAAGTTGAATTTGTAACCCTCTGCTGCGAACCCAAGTATTATGGTGTTCACTCTCTTCAAGTGAGTATCCAAGTCATCATCTGTTAGGTATATGTCGTCGACATAAGATAATGCTTCGTCATCATAGGTTTGTAGTAACTCTGTTACTCTCGCTGAGAATAATCCTGGGCTGTTCTTGAACCCCTGGGGTAACCGACAGAATTGTTTTTGAGCGCCATTTATTGAGAACGCGGACAAGTATCTGCTCTCTGGTGCTATATTTTGACAAAAGAATCCATTAGAGATGTCTAATGTTGTTTTGTATTTTTTGCGCACTATGTTATTCATTAGTGCAGCACTATGCGAGTTTTGCACTGCAAAAGTTTTGCAACATGAGTTAAGGTGTCTGTAATCCAAAACTAGACGATATGAATTGTCTGGTTTGGAGAAAGGAAACAAAGGGTTGTTCATTTGTGAGGTGCAAGTTTCAATCACCCCCTGGTATTCTAGTTGATCTAGGATTTCTTTTACCTGTTTTTTAGCTTCTTGCTTAATTGGGTACTGTCTTTGTGCAGTAGGTTGCGTTTTTAACTGGATTTTGTGAGGAGGAGAGTCCTCATCCCATCCTACGTGATTTTTATATAAAGCAGGAGCTTGAGCTACTGCCCACTTTCTGGCAAGTGTGTATTTTTTATGAATTGGGATATGATTTGAGAAGGCAGGCATAATTATTTCTTCGCCATGAGGGCAGTCCCTGACAAACTCTGGTGGCCAGTCTTTTTCAGCTAGAAGGATGTCATAGCCCTTGGAGAGATTATCCCAAAATAGTCCCCTTATTTTTCTAGTCTTATCCCCTTCTATACGTAAAGTTATTTCATATATTTTGTGAGGTTTGCTAACTCTGGTGTCTGCAGTTTCCACTTGAAGGTATTCATTCGTGTCCACTGTCTCCAGATGATTCATAAGGACTTTGCGAGCTATGCTCACTTCTGCTGCGCTGTCTAGCATTGTCTGAGCCCATTCTCCGTTTTTCAGTTGTGTCCCCAGTATTCTCGGCATTGTTAACTACTTTAATACTGGCTACCTTCTTTTTTGGAAATTGTAATTTCTTTTTTAGATGAGCAGGTTCCTTGTCTTTGGACTTGACGTGCTCTTCTCTTTGTTCTGATCGTCCTCTTCTTTCCGATTTCTGCGAGAAAGTCTGAAAAGATTGAGAGGGGCGTGTATCAATTTCTTGATATCTATCAGGTTTCTTTATATTATCCCTATTTCTAAGGTTGTATTTTTTCCCAGAGGGCTCACTTTGGGGAGACCTGTGTCCTTGGTTTGGAGATTTTTCTCTCCACCGAGGAGACCTTCCTCTGGACTGGAATTTCTTTTCTTTAGGATTGGATTGTTTGTTTCCATCCCAGCTCTTTTTTTGTGATGTTAAATTATTATTAAAAAATACTTTTTCAGGACTTTCAATCAGTCAGGGTTTTACTGGTAGTCCACCTAAACTATCTCTACCTAGTTCCTCATAGGATTTTTCTATAATTCTGGCAATTTCAGCTGGTTGGTCTGCTATATCTGTTTCTTTTAACCTTTGGCGGATCGCCACGTTTGCTGCTTCTCCCTTTATGTTGGCTAATAGTATTGCCGAGACCTGCTTGAAGTCTTTTAGTAATTTCATACCAAGAGTTAAAGCGGGTTCTGGACCGTATTCATCTTGAATTTGTTTTAGCACATCTGGTATTACCGAGATGGATGGAACACCATGCGTTTTTGTGTAAATGGAAGCAAAGACTGTACCCCAAGTGTCACAGTCCTCCACGTGTGGTGCGATTCCCATTGGAAGACAGATAGTCAGAATCCTGTGTTTATCTATAGGGGTGGTGTCTGGAAACACCGCCTCTATTTGAGTGATTTTTTGTGCTAGCCAGAAAGGTATTTGTTCCCGTTTAGCTGGTACTTTACCCAGGCAGGATTGTATGTTCTGTGGTGTAATTTTATTTGTGTTCCCCTGATGAGGGGTCAGCTGTGGAATTTTAATTGCTGGTTGGATTGTTGAAGTCCGCATTACATATTGGACTAATTGTCTATGTACTTTTATTAATTGTTTTAGTTGTATTAAAAGGTTTGCTGCAGACATCCCATCGATGTCTGGATGTGGTGTGTATCCGGCTAGGACCGGCCACGTTGCTCCTGGTCTACCTAATGGACCGAGCCTGGTGATGTGATTATTATGTTTTAGGGCGCCATTAAACAAGAGCAGGTGCTCTTGAAATTTAAGTGGTACTTCCACCTCCTCGAAAGGAGTGTACTCATTAGGAGGTTCCTCTGTTTTGTAATAGTGGAAGACCTTTGTTACAGCGTTTGCTGCTGGAAAGTGTATCCATGAATAGAACACCTCTGTCTGCCGATATTCGTGTGCCTCTATTACGAATATGACTGTGCCACCTCTAGGTGTCAGTCCATTTTCTATAAGTTTTAAAGTTATAGATTTTCTTATGTTGACCGCGATGAGTATTATATTCGGGTCTGTTTCTTGCATAGCATTATCAGCTGCTACGAGTTCAGCTGCTATTCTAGCTGCCTCTCTTTCTCCTTCATTGTCTGACATTGTACTGTCCAGAAGGTTATTCCGTTTGTTTGCAGATCAGGTTTCTTATGGAAACAAAGATTAGATGCACAATATTTTGGAACAGTGTATCCTTCAACGTTGACTAAACCAAGAACCATACATAGGAGTTTCCTCCTGCGAGGTTTGGCGGATATGACCTTTCACCCACTCCAGACGTCTTTGGAGTATTATGGGAAAAAAGGGGTCTGAGTGAAAAAGCACGACTGAGTTACTCTAATGTCTTGCGTTAGTTTTATCGCCTTTCCAAACGTTTGGGCGCCATGTAGTGTAGTTCCTATTATCCCAATAGGCTCTGCGCATTGGAATAATACCTTCAATAGTATAGGCCTAGACCAGACGTTAACTAGGTCTTCTACTGTTGATATTAGACTTAAAGTTTTGGGTTTGCCAGCTAGCTCAGAGTTCACTAGAAACTTTCTCGAATAGGCAAGGAGGAGTTGAACCTCCCTGGATAGACAAGAAGGGATTTAGTTTCTGACAACCATAGAACATGACAACTTTGCTCTCCCCTAATCAAGAGTGTATCTCTAGAGTCGTGTGAAAACAAAAGACAACTTATTTTACTCAGTCAGTACGTGCATTCTTAGTCTCACCAGATTGTAGAGAAAAGGAAGAGACGGGTGTGTTCAATAAAAGATGGTATTTATTGATCAGTCTCTTTTCTCATACAAGAGAAATGGATCGATATTATCGCAATACTTATGGTTAAGTAAAGTGCATACAATAAAAGCAGAAGTATAAAATAATACTGTAAAAACATTTATATGGTTTCTAAGCCATAAGGTGGTTTAAAATGGATAAAATAGATACATACAAATATACATTTGACTAATCGTACTCAACTGGTGTTTCTAACTACGCCTACCCCAGTGTACCTGACCTAAGCCTAATACGTGGGCGGGAATAGAAAGTAGCAGTTTAAGTTAAGTTTGTTTTGCCAAGTGACTGACTCAAGAATTCTCTGCAAGGGGTTATTCAGTTCTGTACCTGGAATCTAGGATGAATGAGGGATGGTATCTCTCGTCTCTGGTCTCGATATTCCAAGCTGCCTGCGAGGGCTGCTCGGAAGCGCCGGAGCTGGATTTCTCGGCAGGAGAAAGGCAGCGTCTCGTTCTCAGCGCGTCAGGAAGGCGGGGCTGCGCCAGCGGGGTCTGCTCTGCTCTGGGCTTCGGCAAGTCTGGCTGCTCCGATCTCGTCACCACCGCGTGTGTTTGCTTAAGGCAATACCGGTAATATTTATACCTGTAAGGTGCCGAGATTGACGTAAGGATGGACATAGATACGTCAATAAGGATGTCATACGACTTGGTCGTTAGCACATTCTTTTGCTGAAGTTCTCGATGAAATCAAAACAATGGCTGCAGGGTTTTTCCCAGGTTGTCATAGGTTTGATTTGTTTTGAGAACTCCGTATGCCTTATCAGGGGCTGGAGGAATATCGCTTGTCTAATTAGATGGCAAGCGTTATGACCTAATCAGATAACACGTTCCTGTGCCGTGGTGTGGCTTCATCAGATAACGGTTTCTGCATCATGGGATGGCTGCTAGTTAACTTGTTAACCAGAACAGGGTCAGGAATAGGGGGATCGATACAGAACCTATAGGAATACATCACACCACTCTCCCGTGTTAAATCGGGTGGCCGCACTCAAAAAACAGCCCCGTGGTATAGTGATGAGCTTCGAGCTGCGAAAGCAGCATTGAAGCGAGCTGAAAGGCAGTGGCGAGGGGCTTTTTCCTCAGGTACTAGGGAGATTTACCTAACTGAGAGACGTACCTATCATGGGCTAATCAGGAAGTCCAAAGCAACATACTATACCACTAGGATCAATGAAGCTGAGAATTCCACGAAGGAGCTGTTTTCACTTTATAAGACTCTCTCGGGCGGGAAACCAGCCATTGCCCCAGATGATTGCTCGGTGGAATCCTGTGATAGGATCGCGGACTTTTTTGCAGAGAAAGTAGCTAAAATTTACTCGGCATTCCCTAGCCACCCCATCGCAGGGACGGAGTTTGCGGAAAGCTAGAGGGAATGGGGGGATAGACACATACTGACCAACTTGGTCACCCCCATCCCCGGAAGTCCTCCTAAAGATCTGTAGATCCGTCAAGTCAGGTTCTCCACGGGACCCCACCCCACCGAAACGGCTAGTTGACAGCTTGCCAGTGCTGGAACCGTACATCAGATACCTGCTGGACGTGTCATTTAGGACGAAGATCGTGCCCAGAGATTGGAAACAGGCGGTGGTTCTACCGCTTAGGAAGAAATCCAACATCAGCTTCGAGAAGATGGAGAACCTCCGACCTATCTCTCTTCTACCATACCTGGCCAAGTGGCGGAAAAGACGGTAAACATACAACTGATGGATTTCATGAAAAAGACTGCCCTCTTGCACGACACCCAGTTTGGTTTCCGTCCCCGCCACTCAACTGAATCAGCGCTTCTGATGGCTGTGGAGACCCTGCGACAGGGGGTGGATGAGGGGCAGACCATGGCCCTCATCCTATTGGACTTGAGTGCAGCATTCGACACTGTAGCTCACACCACCTTGCTACAGTGTCTGAATAGCGGCGGGATATCTGGTGCGGCACTCCAATGGATCCAGTCCTTCCTGACAGGGCGAGGTTTTCAGGTCCGCCAGGGAGAATATTATTCTAGGGAAATCGACTTGGGCCAGAGCGTGCCCCAGGGCTCATCCCTGAGCCCCACCCTATTTAATCTTTATGTCTCGCCGATGGCACCCATTGTTGAGAGCCACGGCCTGCGCATGGTGTCCTACGCTGATGACACGCAGTTGGTTATCTCCCTCTCGCGCGCACCCGATCTTGCGGAGGACAGATTCAGAGCTTGCATGTTAGAACTAGCAACCTGGATGTCCGCCAACTGCCTTAAATTAAATGGCAGTAAGACCGAGGTGCTCGTGGTGGGGGGAAACCCATCTGTCTGGTCGTCGGCGTGGTGGCTTTCATGCTTGGGCGAGGTTCCAATACCCTGTCAGGAAGCCAGGAACCTTGGGGTCTGGATTGACGCAGACCTATCCTTTGGACCTCAGATAGACCGCGTGGCGTGTGTTTGCTTCAGCGTCCTAAAAAGTCTGCGGAAGGTTTTAGTTCTCCTTCCTATGGCAGCCCGTAGGACGCTGGTGCATGCCCTCGTCACATCGCGACTAGACTACGGTAATCTGCTGTATTTGGGAGCGACTAGTAAGTCAATAAACCGCCTCCAGGTGTTGCAAAATGCGGCAGCCCGCCTGATTCTGAAATCTCCCAAAAGATCGGCTTCTAAAGCAGCTCTTCAGACCCTTCACTGGCTCCCAGTAAGGAGTAGGGTCGAGTTTAAGGCCCTTTGTACCACTGAATCCTTACTGGGAAGGCACCAGTGCCGCTTCAAAGTCAGGTTACCAGATATGCGCCCATGCGCGCCCTGCGCTCCTCCCATGGAGGACTACTAAAGGTCCCCAGGATATGAAAGACACGCATGGGAGGCAGATCCTTCCGCTACCTGGCGGCAAAAAGCTGGAACACCCTACCTAGGGACCTTCGCCTGGAGCCATCTGAACTTGGCTTCAGAAAGAAGTTAAAAACTCACCTCTACACACGGTAATTTCGAGCAGACCTTGTAGACTAACTGTTTTTTTTCCATCTGTCTTAGCGCGGGGACACGCTATTTGAGCGTAACCAGGCGCTTTACAAAACTCCCTAATAATAATAATAAGTAGTGGGATATCCTTAGTGGGAGAAATTGGGTCACTGTTTGAGGGGGGTTGCACACTACACCAACAGCAGCCACAGATCGTGTCTGGGTGCAACACAAGCAAACCCCAAATTAACCGGTACTTAACCTTCTGGTAGCTTAACACAAAAGCAGACAGGCTTAACTTTGAGGCAATGTGTAAAGTATTTATACACCAATTTAGAAAAACAGAGTATAATTCAATAAATTGTTCACACCAAAATTAGAAAAACCCAGTTTGTAGATCCGGAGATAACCAATTTCAAATATTTTATGAAATTCAAGCGCTAAAAAACATAAAGCCCCAGCCACAGATATCTGGGCACTTTAGACCGGGCCCAAGTCATAAGTTCAGGCTGACCACGATGGAGTGTGGGTCATATACAGGACTGAGTGCAGTCCGCTAAAAAGTATAATTTGGCCTTGGTATAGAGATGCAGAGACCTTGCATCATGCAGGCTGGCATTGAGGAGTCATTGACGGTAAGTTGTGATACAAGGTCCACTGTTGAGATGCATCCAGCAGTGGTGGAGTCAATGAGACCTTGATGGGAGCTTACGATGCTGGGTCCTGAGTTGTCATCGAAGAAGCCGGTGAGACATGCGAAGACTTACGCTATGGTGCATGAGCACTGAAGACAAGATGCGTCGCACTGGGCCATAATAGGCGGGGCACAATGGGTGTTTGCACCCGCTTTGCACGCCCCGGGTCATTTTGGTATTACAGAAGGGGCCGCAGACGCTTGTGCGGCCCCTTATGTAAAACCAATAGCGCTGGCACATATAAAGCACCAGTGCAATCTTCAAAGGGGCATTCCCACATGTGTATGGGGACGTGCCCCATGCAAATGAGGGAACCCCTTTGCCTCCACACCTACATGGCACTGAGTCAAGGATGCCCTCAAGATGTGCACTGATAATGCGCTCCTAAAAGGTGGCACACTCTCAGTGAAGCTCCTGTGAGCAGCCCTCTGCAGTTGGTAAAGGGGATCCTATGAACCCTCCAGACATCCCCTTGAAGGTGGGTGCAAGCGCTGACTGCACCTGCCTTCAAGGGAATTGGCTATCCCCTCCAAAAGTGCTGATGGGTTGCTGCCTGCACTGTGAAACACAAAGCAGCTGCTTCAATTTCACTTGAATGTGCTGCCCCCAGGGCAGCACGAGTTTGCGGCTGCACTGGGGGTAGCACATTCTATGTATTAGGATGCACTTTCTCTGTTAGCACCCAGAGAACTTGTTTTAAGGTGCACCAGGTGCAAACAGGGAAAGTGTGCCCTAATACATAATATTGCCCCAGATGTTCATTAACTTTTTAAATGTAAATTCTGTATTTGATTTGGTTATTAACAAACCTATGATGTGATCCACCTTACTACATAGTGACATAGATACCAGTTTGTTAAATGAGAATCTAAACATCGAGTGTCACATATTTTACGGCTGTTGCTTATATTCTCAGCATATCTAACTGTATAAAAGTAGCCTGTAGACTTGCTTCTATTAGGCCATATTAACAAAGACATTTGAATGTGTATGTCTGATTTACATGCACAGTTGCAGTATATATGAGTGAAGTTCCAAGATTATATGAATTTATTCTTGAGTAATATTAACTAATGATGGTGTTATAGTATCTATGAGTAAATCCTACTCAGTGAGGGTGGTGCCATAGTGGATATTTTTTTTTAAGTTTTGGAACAACATCAAACTCTATAAATTGTGGCCATTTCCTAACTCTTCTCCAACTTCTTCCCACCCTGCAATAGGTCTGAAATGTATGCATGCTCGTGGGGAAATAGAAAGGTAATATCTCCAAAATCCTTGGGGTGTAGGAGGAAGGTTTCTCCACAAGATACAGGTTTTTGTGGAGAAAAAAACGATTTTTTTCACTGCACAAATACTATGCCATTTCAGCAGGTGTAATTGTACAATAAGTGTAATTACCCCTGATAGAAATGATAAGGCACAGGACTAAAAAAGCAATTACCACCTCATCTGTCTGCCTTGTCGCAGACCTTGCAAAGGAATGAGAATAAAAAAAACTACAAAAAAACGAATGTTTTTAGTCTTCTCTTCTTCTTGGTCTAGCAAGAAACACAAAGATTCATCATACATACACCCTAATGGTAAGTATGCTTGTATTGATCACTGACATGCTGTATCTAGGTTATGGGCTCAAAAGACGCACATCTTTTTCATTGGATCATGTTGCTGTCCTTTAGAAGTACTGATTTTTCATTGGTGAATACACTTAATAGTCCCTCCTTTTGGAATTTTGTATCCTACCGTGGGGACTGGTTCTCATACATGTGTTCTTACTGCTCATACTGTTCATGGTATTTATACTTAGAGAGAACTTTCTAATTGGACTCCTTCTTTGCTTGTTAACTGTTCTCTTTACTTGTGCAGTGAAACCTCTGACTCATCATTTGCTTGCTGTCACTTTATCTCCTGTGCCTCCCCATCACAACTCCCACAACACTGCTTCTGGTTGGTTCTGTACTCTCTCTAGCCAGGAATCCCTCTAGCGCCATGAAACTGCATTGTGAACGTGCGCTTTATACATTTTTAAAAATTCAAAAAAAAATTAAAATTCAAAATTCTAATTCATATCTCTTAATCCCCCTCACCACTCTCAGAAAACACTGACCTTCAGGCTCTCACCCCCCCTCCGAGGCCACTGCAAGGTTTGATAATTTACTTTCTT
The DNA here is from genome assembly GCF_964261635.1 of Lissotriton helveticus. Classification (NCBI taxonomy): domain Eukaryota; kingdom Metazoa; phylum Chordata; class Amphibia; order Caudata; family Salamandridae; genus Lissotriton; species Lissotriton helveticus. The sequence continues at coordinate 1,255,763,256 of NC_136063.1, forward strand.
ACTTTATAAACTAATGGCGCACCTAGCTATGGGCAGCGCACCTAGCTATGGACTCAGGGAAATTAAACAATCAGCCCATTATTTTAGAATGTTGATCCTGACACCAAGCTCAAACTGGGATGCCCAGCTTACAAGTCGACAACTCTGACCACTGTGCCCTATCCTTTGCCTAGTCATGTTGCAGGGTGCAGTACCATATATGGCCAAAAGAGATACCAAGGGACACCTAGTGACATACTGTAGTACTGCACCCTCACAACACTGCTTGTTTTAATGTGAATTGGAACTGACATTTTCACTCCCAACGCTATGGCACCATTGCTGGTGTACTACATAAAAAAAACACAACAGAGTTCTTTATTTTATTAAGGAGGTGTTAAGAATGGGGGTCTCCGGTTGGCAATGGTTTGCACCTTTGTCTAAATAGGGACCCTTCCTTTTAGTCAAGATAAGGGAATACACTACTGAAATAACCCCTGCTCACCCCCTTCGTAGCTTGACAAGTGCAGTTAGGCTTATCTCAAAGGCAGTCTGTGAAGCATTTGCACATAACCAACAGTAATACAGTGAAAACACTACAAAAAGACACCACACCAGTTTTAGAAAAATAACCAATATTTATCTGTGCAAACAAGACTAAAACAATAAAAGACCAATATACAGTAATCAAAAATATGCCCTTGCAAGAATAACTTTAAAATGCGGTTTCTTGAAGCCGGTAGCTCTGTCCGGGGCTACAGAGGTGCTGAAAACAGTAGACTCTAACAGTTCTGGCCAACCACATCGAGCGGGCTGGCGTTAGTCGCAGCAGACTTGTAAACAGTACCTTTGGTTCCGGCCGACTGCGTCAGTGATGGCTGATCATGGCAACCGTTGCGGTTGTGATGTGAAGCATAGTGGTGCGGCGTGCCTTGCCCTCCAGTTGCGATGCAGGCAGAGGCTCTGTGGTGGTCATCCAGCAGCGTTGTTGAGACCAGGGCTGAGGTGTGGAGTGAGGTGGTGCCTTTTGCGGTGCCTTCAGGACACTGAGCCAGCAGTGGTGTTGGTGACCCTGTCGGCTGCTTTCCCCCATGTGGCAACTCAAACCACAGTTCCAGAGGCGATACCCAGAGGTTAGTGAAGTCTTTGCTGCCCCTGAGAGTTTGTGAACAGTAGGGAATCAATCTTTCAGGCTCTTGGAGATAAGAAAAGTGAAGAATGTTCAGTCCAGTGCTTTCACTGCCCAAGGCAGAAGAAGCAACTGCAGGCCAACCCAACAACACAGCACATAAGCAGTACTCCTCCTGGCAGTTCTTCTAGCTCTTCTTCATGGCAGGTTCCTTGATCCAAGCGAGTTCTCCGAAGTCTTTTATCTACCTGGGACATCCAACAGGAGGCAAGCTCTACTTCATTCCCAAAACTCTAACAGCCGCATAATGATAGTACAATTCAGTCCTTTCCCTGCCCAAGACGGAAGCAGCAAGCAGCAGGCAGAGCACGCAGCAAAGTGGCAGTTCCTCCTGACAGCTTTTCCTGCTCTTCTTCATGGAAGGTTCCTTAGTCCAGCAGTAATTTGAAGCTCTAGGGTCTGGGCCCCAATATTTATACATCGTTTCTCTTATGTCTCTTGGGCAGAGAGTGTCTGTGCTCAGTCCAAACCAGTTTGGTCCTCTCAGGCCCAGCTTCCCAGCAGGAGTAGGAGGCAGCATTGCCCAAGGCAGACCAGGCCGATTCAGGTGTAAGTAAATCTCCTACTACTACTCTAATTGCGCCAAGGTCTATTTTGCCCAGTCCTGACTCATACAGGAAAGGTAGCACGCACCTCAACCATCCAAATGGCTGTCTGAAGAGAATGCACATCCCCAGCCCCTGTCACTCCAAAGTCAGACAGTCAGTCCACAACCCAGCAGAGACACACAGGATGGCTAAGCTAGAAAATGCCTACTTTCTAAAAAGTGTTATCTTCAAAAACAGAACATAAAAATCATATTTACTAAAAGATGCATTTCAACATTCTGAGATCAGGCATACTAAACTCTGTTTCTCCATCTTGTCCCAATGGGAAGATATAATCGTAAAATGTTTACAAAGTATTCCCCATTCTATCCTATGGGACAGATAGCCTTTCAACTGCGAAAAGCAAATTACAATGTATTTCACTATCAGGACATGTCACACATCAGTACATTTCCTACCTTTCATATACATTGCACATTGCCCACAGGGGTACCTTTGGCCTACCTTAGGGGTGACTCATATGTAATAAAAGGGAATGTTATGGCTGCACTTGCCAAGTAGACATGGCAGTAATAACGGCACGCAGACACTGCAGTAACATGTCTGAGAACCTTTTAAGTGTGGGTGGCACAATCAGTGCTGCAGGCCCACTAGCAGCATTTCATTTACAGATCCTGGAACTCTCAGTGAAATGTAATAGGACTTACCAGCAAACCAATTATGCCAACCATGGAAACACCAATCCATAATGCAATTCACAATAGGAGCACTTGCACTTTAACACTGGACAGCAGTGAGAATGTGCACAGAGTCACTGAACTAGCGAAAACAGAGTTAATACCGGGTCAATACCGGGAGGTCAGAAAGCAAAAAGACAGGGGAAACACTTCAAAAGATGCCAGGTCTAACAGGTGGGGATGGCATATATATTGCGTAGGTAAAAACATTAGCATTTATATTATCAATAGCTCCAAATCCAACACATGCGAGACCTATTTCGTTTCCAATCCTTGTCTTCCATGGGACCTGCTATGACTGGTGATGGGATTGTTTATGGTAGGCTTGCACCAGAGCTGTGGACTCTTCAGGTGCTAATCTGAGCTAGTGTGAGTCATGTATCAGAGCCCCTGTACTATGGAGGTTCATGCTGGCTTTGCTTCTGCTGCCCACAGTGCCCGTCCCCTTCGGACGCTGTGACCCCCGCTAACCCCCTTCGCTGTCCCGCACCACCCCTCTAGCTTTCAGTCTGCTGTGGTAAGGCAACCTGTGCATTCTTCTGGAATACAAGCGAATGATTAAGCCTGAACCTTCTGACACTGAAGCTGTGCTGTTTTCTGAGGTTGGTGCCTTTCGCGGTGACCATATGTTGTCTCTGTGCCTTGAATCAGAGTTTTGCTCTGCTGTAGTGTTCTTCCCTGTCATGTTCAGTATTAACAGTTTAACTGGACTAATGAGTAGACAAAAGTGGTGCCTCACAGAGCTGCTTTTCATTTTCCAAGCGTATTTGCCTGTTTTAATGATTTTACCTTACTGCACAAATGTGCCCTTGTTCTTGATGATACTCTCCTGGGACCTTTCTGTCTGCTGACATGTTTTCAGCCTCTGATTGATAATTTAGCAGTTCTGTTGCTGTCTCAGGCCTTGAGTTCTACTCCTGTTTCTAAAACATTTTTCCGAAATAATTTGTACTTTCAGAAGCGGTGTGCAGTGGCGGCTTGCGGAGGGAGTGCTGCGAGGCCGTGGGGTGGGGCGGGCGGGAGAGGGGCAGGATGGGGGGTAGTACATACATACAATTTACCTTGCACACGCTGAATTGCCAACTCGGCGATGCAGCGCGTGCAAGGTAAATTGTTTTATTTATTTAATAACTTACCTTATTCCTGTCCATCGTATGTCGGACTCTACTACCCCCCCAACCTGCCCCGCCCCGCCCACCGCCCCGTAGCACTCCCTCGGCGAGCAGTCACTGACGGTGTACCTTTTTGATTGTTTGTTTCTTTTTAGATTGGATTATAATATCCATCAACAAGATACAGAATAAACAATTTTTTAAATTAAAATCGTAAAACTAATTAATAAAAACAATTAGATAAAAGAATACATCTAAGATATCAGAAACCTGTTTTAGAACGCAAGTGTCCAAGTTTCGTAATCAGCCACTCTGTGAAGAAACTTTTTAAAACGGAATACATAATCTACATTCTTGAGTCTATTTTATATATTCTTAGCCCGTTTATACTATCCAATAAGCCCTGATCCGACATAGCAAGTGACCAATTCTTCCCGAGGTCTAATTGAAGCAGCACAAACAAACAATAGATGTTCCTCAGATTCCTTTGCCATAAGGCATAAAGGGCATAATTTTGACTAGGTAATAGATGAGGACCAATTGAATGTGAATTTAGCTAGAGATGGAACACCATATCTAACCTTCAAATCCAAGGATCTTAAAAGTGGTGGGTTAATATAATCTGAACATCTTCATACTTAAAAATAGTTTTATGGTGCAAAAGGGAATGAGATAAAGTGCTGGGTGCTACAAAAGATTCAATTCTCTCCATAAATGATTCTCAATACCTGGCCTTCACACTTGCTGATGTGTTTGGACAAATAGAAGATGGATTACGATAGTAGTCACTTAGATCATGTTCTAGCAGCGACATCTTAATATAAACAGGGATCCTGGATGGTTGAGTAAAATAATGCCATGATGCACATTCCTAAATCGATTAAACCCATCGATACTCCAAATGCAGATTCAGTGCTATGGGCCTCAACTTGGTGAGCTCTGCAAAGGGCCTTGATGTGAGGTATAGCTTTAGATGGAGTATTCTGGCCACGTTTCGTTAAGGACCTTATACATTTATTCTCTTCAATTCCTAGGTTTGTGGCACCACAATGGCCCCAAAGTTTAGTGCCCTAAAGAGCAGCATTAATTGCTTCAGCTTTATACATTTTTATTACAGGACAGATAGGGTAAGAAGAGATGCGATTAGCAAACCTACGGATGGCTAAGGCCCTGTGCTTTATGAGAGCTTTTTTAATTTGTGACATTCATGAATTACAGTCAGTTAATATAATTCTCAAATAATCAAATTCAGTGACGCTTCCTTTGATAGGTCTCCCCCAAACTCATAACACCCCTGAAATGCTTCCTGCGATTAAAACACATGAATTTGGTCTTCTGGGCATTTATGTCCAGCCCATACCTATTGCAAAAAGTAGAGAACCTACTTAGCAGGGTTTGAAGTCCCTTTGGAAATTTGGAAATGACCAAGGAATCATCTGTAAAAAGTAGGGCCAGAATCCTCTCCCCAACTAGTCTTGGTGCATTATTTCTACAACTAAGAAAAAACGAATACAGCCATTAAAGGAAGAAATAAGGTAGGGGTTAAAACACAACCCTGGCAAACACCTTTGTCAACCCTGAATTTTCCTGCGAGTTCGCACGTTGTGCCCTACTTGACCTGATCTAAATTACCTTTGTGGAGTGTATTATGATTTTTAAGAGGTTGGGAGGAATTCTCAATTCAGCAAGATCTTCCCAGAGCCTCCTCTATGGAACCAAGTCAAATGCAGCTCTGACATCAATGAAGGAAGTGTGAAGGTTCCCATTGTCAATGTCTATCATCCTCCATTTAATCATAAGGAATCAAAACACCTGGTCTACAGTTTCAGTTTTTTCCCTAAAGTCTGCTTGATAGTTGCTTAAGATATTGTGTCTCATTAATTTTAGCAGTTAACGTACCTATAACTGGTTTGGAATTTTTTTTGGACATTATGCAAAAGGCTAATTGGGCGATAGTTTCCTGGTAGGTGTCTATAACCATTTTTGAAAATTGGGACAATCTCAACTCCCTTCGTGAAGATAGGGTTGGAGCACCATCAGCAATGGAGTTAGCAATACACTTTATATAAGCACCCAGACTTCGGGCTCTAAACGGTACAAGTCCACAGGGACCCTCTCTAGACCTGCGGCCTTTCCCTGCCTCTGGAAAGTAACGGCCTTCTCTGTGTCTTGCAAGGAGGAGTTAATGAAGTGTGTATTGGCAGTTTGCTTAAAGATACTATTCTCGCCATGTAAGAGATCTGTTGATGAGACAGGATTTCTCTGGTGTGGAGAGATTTAAAGTAGCTTACTCAGTCATCAAGCTGGATATCGGTCTCTGGTCTCATAGTAATGTCCCTGCCGCCATGGCTCACTATACGCCAGAAACTCTTCACGTCGTTAGCTTGGGATGCATTTAGTACATTTTCCCATCTTCTCATTTCCCAGTCCCTTTTTGCTGAGCTTTGTGTGGCCTTATGAATTATCCTAGCTTCAGTAATCATGGCCCGATATTCCTGTTTAATTTTCGCCAAAACTGCATTCACAGCAGCTCTACAAATCAATGAAAACTATTCTTGGAGCTTGGGAGCTCTGAATGCAGGTTTAAATTCTTTCTGAGAAAACACTTTCAGCTTTTCAAAATGGTTGGCATGAGTTTCTATAACTACACTGGGCTCCTCTAGTTTCTCCATTATTCGACTTAAGGAAAAACATACAGTGTCATAATTCTCATAAATAACAGAATTTCTTTTAGCAATGGGTGAGGATTATGATGTTCTCAACATTAAAAGTGGGACTGCGGTTGCAATATTAATGCTTTTTGTATGTGCAGCAATGCTATGTATCAATAAAAAGAGTTTTTAAAAAAAGAATTCGCAATGGGCTTCTAACGGTCAGTTATTACTGACAGGGCATCCATGTTGTTCGATGGGGTTGATGCAAGGTCTTTAGAAAATATGCCATGCAGCTGAAAGTGTAGTGGATAATGGGCACGCTCTTCTCTTTGTACAAACATATATCGGCCATGGTCCTCCAGACCCTTACATCAAAAAGAATACAATCTATATTGCTTTTGAGGTTTAATAGGCGTTAGCGTCAGCCATTGCATGCAGGCAGGCCGTGGGTAAGTGTCATGGTAATCATTTGTAAAGCTTCTTGTTTGAAACTGGGTTTCTGTTTGGCAGAGGTATGCACCCTGTCCACGTGGAAAACCACAATTCTAGTCAGGGGAAGTCACAGGCAAAAATAAAATACAACACATTGGGAGGATTAAAAGTCAAACATACGTGCAATTTTTAAGGACTCATACATTTTCTTTCAATACAAGTCAATAAAAAAGGAACACATTAAGAAACTGTTACTTTAACAAAACTTGAATGTGAGACGCATTTGAGACATATACCGATACATAAACATACAGCTGCACTCAATACCATTCTGAAAATCCCGCTTTTAATTACTGAGAGAAATTGGGTTGTTGGTTGACTGAGATGTGAGCCCTGGTCAAGGATCGGAAACAATCCTTATCAGGGTGAGGCACCAGCCAATCGTAAATTAACCCGTGATCACTCTCTGGTAGCTTGGCATAGAGCAATCAGGCTTAATTTAAGAGTCAATGTGTAAATTATTTCTGCAACACTACAAACAGTGAAACAGTAAAAACAGCACGCAAAATAAATCCACACCAGGTTAGAAAATAGAGCTTAATTTAATAAATAAAACAATACCAAAATGACAAAAATCCAACAAGTAGAACTTTAGTTATACATTTTAAAGAATAAACTGGAAAATTGTTCTTAGAAGCAATAAGCACCCATTTGGGATATCTGCTCATGCTGGACCGGGGTGAAGTCAAAATTTCCGGTTGACCGCAATCGCCCGCCGGCTGGATACAAGGACCTACATCGTCCCACTGAACAAAAGTACCTTGATCCTGTTTTGCATCGACTTTGAGGACCATGCAGGGTGCAGCTAGGCGATGCGTCGGTTCCCATTCTGCAACAGAAGTAGATGCGTCGGCTTTCCCCACGCAAAAGAGGCAATGCATCTGTTCCGAGGGCAATGTGCTGGTTCCAAATGCAATGCATTCGTTCTGCTCCTGTAGCAGAGAATGCGTCGACTCCGAGGGCAATGTCCTGGTTCCAAAGACGGTGCGCCAGATCTGCTCCACGCAACCATGAGGATGGCTGGTTCTGATCCACGCAAAAGACGACGATGCGCTGATTCTGATCCCTGAAACAATTAAGTTTCAGTGGTTTCAATGAAAATGCATGAGTTGGCTGAAGTGGCACCTTAGGCCTCACTTCCAAGGATCTAGGACAGGGCTGGCACCACTTGGCACAGCAGATCACAGATGGCAGAGTTCAGGTGCAGATGCAGTTGGAACTCTTTTATGTCCCTGAGACTTCAATCAGGAGCAAGCCAACGCGCCCTTACAGTCACTTTGGGTTCAAGTGATGCAAGGCCAGTCCTTCTCACTCAGGCAGAGGAACAGCAGGCAGGAGTCCAGAAAAACAGCAGTCTAGCAGAATGGCAGTCCTTCAGTAGCACAGCATTTCTTCCTGGCAGAGTCTTCACAGGTCCAGAAGTGTACTGTAGTGATTGTGTCAGAGGTCCAGTACTTATTCTCAGTGTGCCTTTAAAGTGTGGAAGACTTCAAAGAAAGGGCTTTGAAGTGCACAGAGGTCCCCTGTTCTTGCCCTTTCTCCAGATTCACTACAGGGGGGTATGCAGCCCTTTGTGTGGGTACAGGACACAGCCTATTCAGGTATACATGTGGGGTGGTGTCCTTCTCCTCCCTTCCATCCTGCCCAGGATGACCCATCAGGATGTTATGTTATGTTATGTTATGTTATGTAATGTTATGTTATGTTATGTTATGTTAGGAGCTTTTATATAGCGCTCGACTCACCCGGGGGCATCTCGGCGCTTCTCTTAGCAAAAACAGTCAGGTCAGAAGGGGGAACCACAAATTGATAATGGAGTGAGAACAGGAATGTTTTCAAGTGTTTCCTGAAGACCAGGTAGGAAGTACATTTACGCAGGGCTAATGGGAGCGGATTCCAGTATTTTGGGGCAACATAGGAAAATGCTCTACCCCCAGTGCGTACAAGACGTATTCGTGGTCCCTTCAGTAAAGCTAAAGAATTGGATCTAAGGTTGCAACCCGAGGTCTGTTTGACAAGCATCTTTTGAAGGTACTGGGGGCCCTTGCCTTCTAAGGCTTTGAACGTCAGACAACAGATCTTAAAGAAGGATCGTTTTTTTATTGGCAGCCAGTGTAGTTCCTTCAATAGGGGAAGTGATGGGGAGCCAGGGGGACGATTTAGTGTCATGTGTTCTGTGTGTTCTGAATTACTTGTAATTTGGCTAATAGTGTCTCACCTACTTCCGCCAGTAAGGCTTCTCCATAATCAAGACGACTGATTAGCAGTGCCTGGACCATGGTTCTACGATGTTTCTCTGGCAGAAAAGGTATTATTCTGCGCAGGAGGCGAAGGCTGTAGTAACAGGAGCTCACTGTAGCTGAAATGTGGTCCTTCATAGTAAGAGCTTGGTCCAGTTTTAGGCCCAAGTTTTTTACTGATGACGTTGGAGCAGGAGGCCGTCCCAAAAGGTCAGGCCATCAGTCATCGGTCCAGATGGAGGATGCTTTGCCCATAAGCATCAGCTCAGTTTTCTCGGTGTTAAGCTGGAGGCGATTTTCCATCACCCATTTTGAGATGGCCAGCATGCCTGCTGAGAATCGCAATTTCTCCTCTTTAGGATTGAAACCAATTGGGAATATAAGCTGAGTGTTGTCAGCGTATGAGATGATTTCAAACCCAAGTGGTTTAACAATAGTAGCCAAAGGGGCCATATAAATATTGAAGAGTGTAGGGCTTAAATATGAGCCCTGTGGCACCCCTTTGTCTAAACGATATTTATTTGACAAGTAGGGACCAAGCATGAAGGTTTGCCATCGGTCTGTCCGAAAATCTGTAAGCCATTTTAAAGCCAGTTCTCGTATGCCACAGGCATGTAATCTCTCCACGAGCAGTCCATGCGAGATGGTGTTGAATGCTGAGGAGAGATCGAGAAGGATCAGAACCATAGAGCCACCTGTATCCAGTGTCCGTCTCATAGAGTCGGTTACTGCTAGGATGGCTGTCTCAGTGCTGAAGCCTAGGCAAAATCCCGATTGGGATGAATGAAGGACCTTATTCGCTTCCAGGTAGGAACTTAGTTGTCTGTTTACTAGTGTTTCTAATAGCTTACCGAGCAGGGGCAGCAAAGATATAGGTCTATAATTGCTGAGCAACTGAGGGTGTGCTGTGGCTTTCTTTAAAATAGGGCGGACATAAGCTTCCTTCCATACTGCGGGGATACTGCCTGATTGAATCGAACAGTTGAAGATTTCTGCAATGTCCAGCGCACAGTAGGATGTAGATGGCCCATCAGTCACACCTAAGCTTCCTTCGTGTGTGGCTGTCTAGAGGGAATGCAAAAAGCCTACCTGTCACCCACCCCAGACGTGTATTCAGAGAATGACAGTAGGCACACAAATGGCTAAAGGAAGAAAATGCAAACTTCCCAAAAGTAAAATTTTCAGAATTACAACCTAAAATCCAACTTTACCATAAGTTGTGATTTTAAATTGTGAGTCCAAAGATAGCAAACTTGAAACGGTTTATTGCTTCCCAATTGGGAATTACACTTAAAAGTTATCCCTAATGGCATCCTATAGGAGAGATGGGTCTTTTTTTACTACCAGGGCATGTAAAACTTAAGCAACCTGCTGTGCCTTTTAAATACATTGCACCCTGCCCTCTCGGTTACCCAGGGCCTACCTTAGGGGTGACATATGTATGAAAAGGGAAGGTTTCGGGTGGGAAAGATGTTTAGCTTGCCAGGTCGAAACGCCAGTGTAAACTGCACATGCAGGCTCTGCAAATCCAGGTGTGAGCTATATTAGAGGGCAACTTAAGTGGGTGGCACAACGAGTGCTGCAGGCCCACTAGTGGCATTTAATTACAGGCCCTGGGCACATGTTGTGCAGTTTACTAGGGACTTATAAGTAAATTAAATGTGCCAATTGGGGATGAGCCAATATTACCATTTTAGTGGAGAGAGCACAAGCACATTAGCACTAGACAGCAGTGGTAAAGTGCACAGAGTCCTAAGCCCAGCATAAATGAGATAATAAAAATGGAGGGGGTAGTCAAACAGTTGGGGGGAAGACCACCCAAAGGCTGTCAGGTCTAACACGTGCCCCCCCCAGCTGAAATTGGAGAGAGCTATCCAACCCCTTGGGGGTTCTCCTCACTAAGGAGGAAAAACCTGAAGAGACCATCAGCATTGGCATGGTCTGACTCCTAACATTTCCACCTTAAAGTCCAATCCCTATAGGGATATGGGTCACCCCAACAGTTTGGGATTTTCACCCCTCATCTGCATGAGCCATCTGAGGGGTCTGTTGGAACCTGAAAATAAGTCCCAAACAGGTATGGTCTCAACTTCTCCAGTGCCCAGACCACAGCAAAAGCTTATCTTTCAATGGCACTCTACCTCTGTTCCATTGGTAGTAACCTCCTTCTGATGAAGGCTACTGGTTGGTCAAGGCCCTCTTTATTTAGCTACACTAAGACTGCCCCTTCTCCATGCTCTAAGCTTCTGTCTGCACAATGAAGGGCTTGGAGAAACCTGGTGGCTTGAGTAAAGGTGCTGTACACATGGCTTCCTTGACGGAATCAAAGGCTTTCTGACAAGCCTATAGCTAGATCACTAATCTGGGCTGATTCTTGGTAGTCAGCTCAGTTAAGGGGGCAACATTAGTGGCACAGACCTTGACAAATCTCCTGTAATAACCTGTGATGTCTAGGGAGACTCTCACTTATGTTTGCGTTTTAGGTGGTTGCAGTACTTCATGGTTTCAATTTTGGCCGCACCTTGCCCCCATATGCCAGATGTACCAGGTATACGATGGAACCCTGCTGAATCTGGAACTTACTGGCCATGATGGTCAGGCCTGCCTGTTGCAGGACTTGAAGCACCTCATGGAGGTGACTCAAGTGTCCTCCCATCTGAAACAATAGACCTCATTGCCATCTAGGTAAGCTGCACAAATGGCCTTCTTACCTGACACTATTAAACAAACTTTGGAAGGTAGCTGGGGGTATTTTTCAGTCCAAAGGGCATTACCCGACGCTGAAAGTGGCCCCTCGTGGGTTGAAAATGTGGGTCTCTCTTTGCCCCCCCCAGTCAGAGTGATCTGCCAGTACCCTGCCGTCAAATCAAAGGTACTGAGGAATTTGGCAGCAACCAGCCTGTCAATGAGCTCATCAGCTTGGGAATGGGTTGTGCATCATTCCTGTTGGCCGAAATTAGTCCACAGTAGTTCACTCAGAACTGGAGTTCTGGTGTGAGGCCCGGTGGCAGCCTTTTGTACCAACACCACAGGGCTGGACCAGGGACGTTTAGAGGGCTCAATCATCCCTATGGCCAACATCTTGGAGACTTTCTCCTTGATACTGGCTCTCAGCCAGTCTGACAACCTGCAAATTCCGTTCTTTACAGGTGTGCTTTCCCCAGTGTCAACCTCATGGATACACAGATGTGTGAGACCAGGGTTGAGTGAGAACAGGGAGGCAAAACTGTCCCAATGACTGGTAACAGTCCCTCTGCTGCACTAGGGCCAAGGTGGAAGATAGGTTGACTCCCTCAACTGACCCATCACGTGCCTGTGCAGAGAGGAGGTCAGGGAGAGGTTCACTCTCCTCTTCTATTCCCTCACCTGTCACAAGGAGCATGCTCTGATCAGACCTCTCATAGTGAGGCTTAAACATGTTTACATGGAGCACCATTAGGGGGGTTTCTCTGGGGCTGGACATCCAGGAAGGAGGTGGTCCCCCCCTTCTGATCCTTAGCTTCATATTGGCCAGTTCAGTGATTCTGGGGAGCCCTGGGCTCTACTGGTTGCCTGACCTACACTTTCTGGCCAGGATGAAACTCCACCAGAGTGGCCTTCTGGTCATACCAGACCTTCAAGTCTTCTTGGCTGGCCTCTAGGTTTCTTTTGGCATTTTTCCAGAAGCAATGTAACTAGTTCCAGAGGGCCAACATGTAGCTGACCACATCCTGGTGGGGGGTTCCTGTGCGCTTTCTCTCATCCCTCCTTGACAAGGATCAGAGGTTCCCTGACAGGGTGGCCATAGAAGAGTTCAAAGAGGCTGAACCTACTCTTTTCTGTGGCACCTCCCGGTAGGTGAAGAGGAGGCATGGCAAGATGACGTCCCACTTATACCTCATGGGCTCAGGGAGGCCCATGATCAATGTTGAATCTGTCCACAAGACCCTTGGTTTGGGGGTGTTAGGGTGTGGAGAACTTTCAAGTTACACCACACTCATCACACATGGACTTCATGTACACAAAAATGAAGTTGGTACCTCTGTCAGACACTACCTCCTTGAGGAACACAGCATGAGTAAAGATCCCCATCAGAGCTCTAGCCAGCACAGGTGCAGGCACTGACCTCAGAGTGTTAGTCTCTGTGTAGCAGGTGGGATAGTCCACCAAGACTAGGACAAGCCTGTTGCATAAGGCTGTCATGCGGTACAATGATGTTGATGCCCACCCTTTCAAAAGGGGGTGCTAATGGCTGGTAGTGGGTTCAGGGGGGGGACAGGACATGCAGAATGCATCTGAGGCTGTCTTCCTTCTGGGTCAATAGCAGTGGGAGACAAGCCTGGTGAATATCTTGTCTTGCCCTAAATGTCTTGCCGGGGCATGTCATGAGCCAAACCCAGTAGGTAGGCCCTGTAATACTGGGGGAACACCAGCACATAGGCTGCCCCAGTACCAGGAGCATTAGGCTCGTTATAAAGGAAATCATTCTCCCAGTAGATCAGGTGATCCCCAGAGGCTTTATCTGCAGCATTGGCTGAGGCCTGTTGCCTCAGGCACTCAGGAGTGGGACACTCCTTTTGTGCTTGGCTGAATTCTTCCCCGTTGAGCCCACCCTCGATTTGCCAGCTGTCAAGCTCAGATAAGCCCCTAATGCAGCAATGTCCTCCAGGTTTGGCTCAAGGGCTTCCTCTTCAGCGGCCCCCTCAACCTCCCCCGCAGAAACTTCCTTTAACTATATACATCTTTTTGCCTAGCAGTCCAATGATAATTTGAAAGTTCTATTGTGGCCTACTCAGTCAGGGAAGTAAAGTTTGTCCTCAAACTCAGGGGGTTCGCCCAGAACTTGGTCAGCTAACGCACTTGAGTCTGACCAATCGCCCTCATCCTCCTCCTGTGCTATTTCAGGAACAGTGTAATATTGTGGTATTAAGTGATTTATTTTAATCATGACCAACCTCACCACATTTTGAGGAGAGAGACTGGTCCATCTGCCCATGACAGCTGCACTAGTTGCATTGAACAAATGATCAGCAGACACACTCAGTAGCGATACTGGCCATTGGAGCATCTTCCCACACCAATAGAATAATGGGTTTTAATCCAAGTTGACCCTTTTTGGGTGATCCAGATAGTCTTTGACCATCCTCTGAATGGGTATTGGTGCTGCCACTTGCTCGAGTTATGTTGCCTTTGCCTCAGCACTTGACTTAAGCCCTGCCGGTTGAAACAAAGCCATTGCAGAGGTTGGGTCCTATTCTTCTGTTGCTTGTGTTGCCGGTGTTGTTGTTGCTGGCTGCTGTGAGACAACAGCACTGCCCTCTCTAGAGTTCAAAGGGTGCCCACCAGAACTTCTGTCCCAGCCTCTAACTTCCAGCTATTCTTGTTCCAGGCCTTTTGCTTGCTCAACAATCCTCGCCTTGTACAGTGAAACATCCCATTCTGAAAAAGGAATAACAGTGCCCAGCATTTTTTGGGAACAAGTATTGTGGCAGGCACAGATGTACTCTTTGGAGGACACAATCTCTCTTTGTAGCCTTGGCTTAACAGCCAAGCGAAGGATTAGGCACTGAACCAACTCATAACTTCTTCGTTCAAACCGGGGAACCTTTGCAACACCTTTTTTAGCTGACACTCTAGCAGATGGAACAATGGGAAAGCTTGGCTCACCGTACTGTCCTCCTTGCTGACTTCCCATGTGAAAACATCAAAAGGAAGTAGCATTTGTGGCATTTGCCTAGTCCCCATTTTTCCATCTCCATGGTCATGCTTTTCGCAGTTGCATCCCCTCATTTTTGAAGGACATAGTCAGTGATCGGTCTGTACTGCTCAAACAGACGATGCAACATATAGTAGGCAGAGTTCCAATGTGTTGGCACTTCCTATATGAGGGCTTTAAATGGTAATTTGTTAGCGTGCTATATGATCTGCAACTACTTCCGGCTTTAAAAGAATGCAGATTGTTTTGCAGGTGACCAGTATGTTGCTGACTATGTCTTTTTTTTGGGAGAAAGTCCTGCACAATCAGGTTGATGCAATGCGCCAAACAAAGAACCCTGAAATGCCCACCATCTGCCAAGGCCTTGAGTATATTACTGCTATTGTTCGTAGCAACAAATCCAATTCTGGGACCTCTGGATCACAGCCATTCAAACACCTTGCTGTTAAAGTCTTCCAAGATGTTTGCAGCTGTATGGGATTTCTCTATGGCAAACATTGCTACTGTTGCATGCCGCCAAATGCCCTTGAAAATTTCTTCAGCGCTGAGACCCTCAGATAGCTGTTGCCTAACCTCCACAAAAGAGATCCAGTTTTCAGCAATACACATGTAATCAGTTGCTTGACACCAGGTCCACATGTCTGTCATCAGGTGAATAGTGTGAACAGCACTCACTCTGCTGCAAAGCTTGTCTAACCAATTTCAGCACATCGTGATGGAGTGCTGGAATAGCGACTCTGGCAAAATAGGTCCATTTGGGAACCTTCTAATTTGGTCAGATGTGCACCACAAATTCTAACAATCCCACTCCTTACACTAAAGGAAAAGGGAGGAGGTCTAGCGCAAACAATTTAGCCAGCTTCCCGTTGTATAAGTGTGCCATTGGGTGGTTGAGTTCATAGGGCTCTCCTGCGTAAAAATGCCTGTAAGAGTACCTTGGATTTTTTTCTTTTCTGGTGCCACTGACACAGGCGACTTCTGGAGAGATCCAGAATGTGGTAGACTCAAGTGCATCTTAGGGGAATCATCACAGTATGTGCTGGTGTCTCCATTTGCGTCTTGCACCATTTAGAGGTTGTTGATGGGGTGATGCTGGCACACTGCTCGGGACAGAACTGCTTGGTGTAATGCTGCCATCCACTTCTTCCTCCTCACCCCCAATCACCATGATCGGAGCTGATTGCCCTCTCTCATCACCACCACCAGCAATTTATAAGGTGCTCTCTACTGGATTGCGTGATGTTTATTTATATGGGTCGTTTGGCCTCCAGTACCATTGTGTGAACCAGCATTACCTCGACGAGCACTAGGTTGGCAAATGGAGCATATTGCAAAGTTATCCTCCTTGCTTGCTAATCATAAAGAAGTCCCAAACTGAGGAGGGAAACTTTTTTTAGTGTACCAATGCCCAAAGAAGAATTGGAGGTAGTTTGGTGTGCCCATTGCCTTTCTGCAGTGCGTACTTTAACTGAGGCAGATGTGGATGCAGCTCTCAGCGGGGGTCTCAAAAATATGTAAGCTGGCAGTAGTGGTGGTGGTGGAACCAGTGCCACATCTCTCTCAGCAGGTTGAATCGGGATTGTAAAATAATGTCCTCTGATCCTGCTTCCATACTGACTATCACTGGCCTGTCCTCATCACTTTCCCTTTCCATAATTGTAAGGCTTTCAGGAGCTTTCCGTTTCCCTTGTCTCTCTTAGCGGGTCTCAGACTTGGCTGGGGTCCAGTCCATATCCAGATCATCATAAGGGGGGCTTGGAGAAGATGATAGAGTACCCTTTCTTTTGTTTTGCTGGAGATCGGTAAGCCAATGGTTCATAATGAGCTACCTCTTGTTCAGCAGGAAGTTCAACCTCCTCTTCTGCTTCTACTTCAGGAAGAACGTTTGCTGGCTGTGGCCCCTGTTGTACACTTTGCTCAGTTTCCTGCTATGATTAGGCACTTTGTGAATGAGACAAATCCAATTCAGACTCCCTGCTTGTCACCTTGATTGCAGTGGCTGTCTCACTGAGAGACGTGGCCTTGGCCTTAGGTTGGGGTGGTGCTGTTGATGAGGGAGTGCAGTTCTCATGTTGCTCCCCAGAGGAATGTGCGACAGGCACACCACATTTCCTGAAAAAGGTAGAGGCCAGCACTCCAGTAGTGGCAATCTGCTTTTTCTACTTCTTCTTCTACGCACTGGTTATTTTCTTCGCAGGAACAGCTTTCTTTGACGCCATCTTCAAGTTCTGTCAGCACTGAGCTGCACTAGGAGAAGCAGGCAGAGGAGGACTGAGGTGGTGGGGTGTGTCCGTCTTCTATCTGGCAGTACTGTGGGTGATGCTTCTTGCCTTCTTGTGCACCTAAAAGAAAACAAACAAGAAGTGAAATGGGGAATTTTTGCAGTTTGAATAATTCATACAGGCAACATGATGTAGTGGGGTTATCCCATTCCCAAATATTTAACAAAAATAATGTAACCATTGACCTGTCCAAAGTAAACCGTAAATAATATTTCAATCAGGACAACAACAACATACACATTTGCAAGTTAGCTTCATGAGCCTCTAAGGTTAGACAACTCTAACAGACAGGCGGGTAAACATTGAATAATCCTTAAAAAGATTAATGCTGATGTGCACAAATGGTCTAATAAACCTATGGAAGGCAGGGGGCGCAGTCCAGGAAAAAAAAAAGAATCATCTTTGAAAAGGTAAAAGCTGGTGTGTGCCTATGGCCTAAGAGACCTATGGCAGGCAGGGGGTGCAGCCCAGAAAAAAAATGGAATACACTTTAAAAATGTGAATTCTGGTGTGCGCTTATGGCATAAGAGACTTATGGCAGGCAGAGGGTGCAGGTTAGAGAAAAAGTGAATTGTATCTATTTTTTAAGTAATTGCTAGTGTTTCACTAGGGACTATGAAAAATCCTTTCGGTGGTGCATCGAAAAATGGAAATAATGCATTTAATGATATATAAACCCTGTACATACATACTACAGTGACCCTTGAGCACTTTAAACTGATATCAGGAGAAAAAAATTAAAAACCCAACAAAAAATAGGCATCTTTAATGTCCCTAGAAAATGGACTTGACAAATGAAAAAAAGGATTTATTTAAAACCCTTTTCACATGTTCAAACACCAACAAGCAAGGAGGCATGGACAACAAAAGGAACACATGAAGGTCTATGGTAAAAGCACACTGGCTGACAACACAAAATGGCTGCCAGCCACATGGTCAAACAACAAGAATCAGGGAGGCATGGACAACAAAGAACACGTGCAGGCCTATGAACACTGACTGTGCAAAATAGCCACTAGCCACATGGCATGTAGAACAAAGACAAAATGGTGGCCTGTGGCAAAATCGCACACTGTCCAGACAAAGGAGGCATGGCAAACAATGAAGAAAACACTACCATTCATTCAGCAATATAAAAAATGAAGTTAAGTCAGCTATAACATCTTTACAACAACACACATCCTCCAAAGGCATCATAATATATTACTCCATCAAAATAAAATACACACTTTGCAGGAAAAAGTGAAATACTAAAAAAACAAATGTTGCTTGATTTAATCCAGTGCCATCCTTGGCCTAAATCATAGATGTTTTAAAACAACATATACCACAGAAACCGTTGTTTCATATACCCAATGACTAGCACTGGCTGGATTGTCCACGGGCAGACTAGGCCACATGGTAAAATGAATGAAATAGTGCAAATTTGACAAACATGGAGAAAATTTACTTAACTGTGCAACCTTTTCCCCTTAGAAAAGGTAAAAAATGAAATGGAAAACATACTAGGTCCCAACTGCAACTCCAGGCCACCCACCACAACCACATCCAAAATAAAAAAATAGAAATATAAGTGTATATATATATATATATATATATATATATATATATATATATATCACGCTCGAGCGTTTCAAGGCTTTGAAGAAAAGATGCAGCACTCAAGGAGGGGTATGTAATCACGGAAGGATTTATTAAGTGGGAAAAACGCACGGACGCGTTTCGGCGTGAGCCTTCGTCAGTGTGTCAATGGTGACTTGCAAACAGCATGTTTTCTTTTTTTATTTTATTTTGCAGAGTTTTATATAGCGCGAACTAGACCCGAACCGAATCGGGTATCAGAGCGCTTTAGATAGCACCAGTTACGTTACACATTTTGTTTTTTTTGTTAGGCACGGGGAGATTAAGTGATTTGCCCAGAATCACAAGATGTTAGGCGTCGTTACCGAGACTTGAACCCAGTTCCTCCAGGTCCGAGGTCGAGCGCCCTAGCCGTTAGGCCAACTCCTCTCCACTCCTCTCCATGTTAATAAAGTTTCCATGTAATCAATGACAGCGACATAGGACTAAACCTTCAAACATTACTGTGGGCGCCATCTTGGAGTGTTGTTATGTCCGACATTATACCACATGCGAAGATCGATTTAACATATATCAATTATCTTCGTGTTCGTGTTAAGAGGGTATATTATATATAAACATGTCACAAGAATAAGACGTGAAATAAAGCTGTGGATCGGCTAATGTCCTATGTGCAGGCTGTCTCATCATGATTATCGTATTTAATATTTACTGAAAATACCACCACAATTCATCAAAAATTCATCAAAAGTTCATCAAAATGTCCACCAAAGAAATGGTGACATCACAATTCATCAAAGATCAATGTTAATTAGTTCAAAATTCAAAATTTGCAATTTTTTTAAAATTTACAAGATGCAAAACTCAGATAAAACACAAGGCAAAGCAGTATAAGACCTGACCAAATTCATATCGAACAAACAGCGTTCCTATGAAACAGTGGAAGGAAAGATTACCCAATTAGACATTGGAGACTGTAAATACTACACGTCCAACAGTGGAATGGTAAGGGAATGCTATTGAGAGGTCACTATTTCATCATTAGAAGTCATTCCCAGAAAGTGATCAGATTGTTAAAATGTCACTTTCCTAGATGAAATGCCATTTCCTCTCCACTGTTGAGTCCTCTTGGGTATTTGGTAGAGAGATCTATAATATACCTTAATTCTAACCTGCAAAGTCTTCTCAAACGATCGCCTCCTCTAACATTGGGTGGGACAGTGTCCAACCCAAAGAATTGGAGTTTGCTGCGATCTTTGCCGTGCTCTTCAGCAAAATGTCGGGCAACCGGATAGGCGGTATCCACCTTGTCGATTGCCCGAAGATGTTCCAATATTCTCAGTTTAAGTTCCTTAATTGTACTGCCGATGTAGCGGAGGCCACATGGGCAGAGCAAACAGTACACTACAAACTGGGAACTGCAGGTTATGAATTTCCTAATGGGCAGTGTTCTCCCCGTGTCGGATATGGTATACGTGAGCACTCTTCTGCTACCGACACAGGCTTTGCAGCGCCCACAAGGAAAAAATCCCATCATTTGTTTCAAGGTATTGCTTTTGGGTATGGGTTTTCCCAGATGACTGGAGACCAACATATCACCCAATGATCTTGCTCTGCTAAATGTTAATAGAGGATGAGCAGGTAAATCCTCCTTCAATATGCTGTCAGTTTGTAATATATGCCAGTTCTTATGTAGCATTGCTCTTAGGTCGTTGGCACCTGACGATTAGGGGGTAATCAATCTGAACTTCCCTTTGTTAGCGGCAACTTTTTTCTCTCGACCACCACCTTTGTTTTTGGTAGTCAATAATGTTGCCCTTTGTATCCTTCTTACTTTTTTCAATGTTCTATTTAGAAGTTCCTCTCCATAGCCTCTAACAGAGAAGCGTGCTAAACACTCTGAGGCAGCCGCCTCAAAGTCTAAATCCCTTGAACAGTTCCTTCGGAGCCTAAGCAGTTCTCCGTAAGGAATGCTCTTTATGAGCTGGGGAGGATGGCTACTGCTGGCAAAGAGTGTCGAATTGCCAGCAGTTTCTTTCCTATAAAGGGTAGTATGCAGATGGTCCCCTTCCACAAACACCCTCAGATCCAAGTACTCCGCTGCCACCGGACTAATTGAACCTGAGAAATGCAGGTTTAGGTCATTGGTGTTAAGTACCTTGATGAATTCCTCTGCTGTGTTTGTTTCACCGTTCCAGACGATGAATAAATCGTCAATATACGATGCCAGCATACAACCTCCCCTCTATCTTGTCCAACTGTACAGCTCCTGGGCACCTGCTCCTCCCACCAGCCAACGATATATATATATATATATATATATGCAAAGGATTCCCTGTCCAGTATTGACACACACAGGAAAGATGAGACTCGCACTCCACGCTGCTGAGTTTTCAAGTTTGTTTAATTAGGCTGACGCGTTTCGAGTGAAAGCTCTTTGTCACAAGCCAAGGATTCATCACCAGTAATCACCATTATAAACAAAGTATGTACAAAACATAAAGGTAGGACCATTCCTTCTCATTAACATGAAAAAAAGACTTTTAAAGTTCATATGTGGAAAACAGACTCGCTGCCAATATTTGCATGAGCAGTGTAAAAAGGTTAATGTACACGTTTAAATTAAAACATAAATTCAATTTATACATTGGTACATGATATCATGGGTAATTTCAGGTATTTTTAAACAATATAATTAGATTGCCCCGTAGGGTAATACATTATGCCCATATTTTATTGTGCACAGTAGTGGCCAAGTGGCCATTTCATAGTGACTTTAAAGCAGGAATGGTGCAAAGTAACGTGCTATTTACAAAAAGGAAAAGTAAAAATCAATCAAATCAGAACAGAGGGAGAGGTACACAGCGTGTTCTGTACCCAATGAAACAAGACAGTGCTTCTGCTTTGAGAGGGAGGGGCGGAATGGTGGGTGACGGCAAGTGCCCGCCGTGTGGGGTGGGTGGAGGTGAAGGTGTTATTTACAAAAAAGAAGAAAAAAGGAAAGTTTATTTACAGATAGATGCAGGCTAAGTTTGGTTACAGAGACAGGCGTGGTATCATATATATAGAAAGCGAGAAGACCTAAACCTGCAGTTCTGGAGGAAGATAGAAGGAGGAAAGGCCCAAAGTGGATCTACCCATACTGGAGAGGTCAGGTGACATTAGCAGGTACTGGGCCTTATGTGAAAGTTTTCCAACCTGCTGACACTGACTGTGTTGCAGTGGAGAGCCCTCCCCGCCACACAGTATGTACAGAGAAATCAAGTATCACTCGTAAAAGGCAAAACAGAGTCCAAAATTCTAAGTTGTACTCATCCAATGTGGACCGAGAGTTCCTCATCCTCATTAAGGCGAAGGGGTTCTTGGTGTCGAGGAGCAAGATGTACTTAGACTCCAGCACTCGCAGTTGTTTCTCCCGGCTCCCCCCTCGGGGACTTGCTGCCACTCTTTCAACACCAAAGAAAGATAGGTTATTAGCATTTTTGTCGTGATGTTTCAACCAATGTTTAGCAGTGGAGTAGCTCGGATCACAGTTTTTGATCGCCCTGATGTGTTCTAGGATTCTCTTCTTCACAGGAAAAATTGTGCTTCCCACGTACATTTTTCCACAAGGACAGACAATGGCATACACACAGTAGTCAGAGTTACAATTTATAAATCTGGATATGTCGTCTGTTTTGCCCGTAGGTAAGTGATACGTTTTCCTGTTTTTGCTTGTTTTGCAGGCCTTGCACCTACCGCACTTAAAAAACCTTCTGTTGTTGTATCCAACTCTGTTGTTTACTCCCACCCATGTAGCTGTTAACTAACATGTCTTCCAGGGATCTCGATTTCCTATGGGTCACCAATGGGACTTTGCTCACTGTAGTTCCTATCACTGGGTCATTCTTGACAATATGCCAATGTTTCTTCAGAGTTTCCCGGACCCTGCCTGATTCCACGTTGTAATCTGTTATCAGGCGGATCTCATTCCCCCCTCTTTGGGTCCTGGTCTTTTTACTAGAAGGGAAGCCCTATCTCTGGATTTAACTCTTTTGGTCGCTGCGCTTAACACTCTATCGGGATAGCCTCGCTGTCTGAATCTCTGGGTCATGATCTTTCTCTTCTTTTCATAACTGGTCTCGGTGTTGCAATTGCGTTTAGCCCTAATCAGCTCTCCATATGGGATGCTCCATTTGAGTTTGGGTGGGTGGTGGCTGTTGGCATGGAGGAGGCTATTCCCCGCTGTGGCTTTTCTATGTATGGAGGTGGATAGGTTCCCATTCTCTACCCTCACATGTACATCTAGGAAATCCATTTCCCCTTTGTCAATCTTATGTGTGAAGCGT
This sequence comes from Lissotriton helveticus, assembly GCF_964261635.1. Taxonomy (NCBI): domain Eukaryota; kingdom Metazoa; phylum Chordata; class Amphibia; order Caudata; family Salamandridae; genus Lissotriton; species Lissotriton helveticus. The sequence goes on from NC_136063.1 coordinate 1,255,786,093, forward strand.
AGGTTCACTTTGTTGGCATTCAATCCTGTGAGGAACTGGTCTAGGTCAGATTCACTCCCCCCCCGATAATAAAAACATCATCTATACAGCGGGTCCAGAAGACCACATGTTGCGTCAGGGACTCATTCACATCGCTCCACACAATCTGTTCCTCCCACCATCCCATCATCATGCATGCGTAGCTTGGCGCAAAGCAACTTCCCATGGCGGTACCAACCACCTGCTTGTACCACTTGTCATCAAACAAATAGAAGTTATTTTTGATGCACACAGTCAACATTTCAATTAGCATATTCGTCTGTTCATAGACAAAGATGGACCTGTCTCTGAAAAAAAGTTTGCCTGCATTAATACCATCCCCATGTTTTATACAGGTGTAGAGGGACACCACATCAATGGTCACTAGTACAACATCTTCCTGCCAGGTGATACCTTCAATTTTGTTCTTAAAATCTGTGCTATCCCTGCAAAATGATTGGAGGCTTAACACGTAGGGAAACAGAAATTAGTCTAAGAAAATAGAGGTGTTCTCCAGCATTCTACCATTAGCTGAAACAATAGGCCTGCCTGGGGGATTGGTGTTGTCTTTGTGGATTTTTGGTAGCATGTAAAAACATGCTACCGTTGGAAGTTTTTTATATAGGAATTTATGTTCCTGATCGCTAAGTAACTTCTGTGCTTTCCACTGGTCAATCTTACTATAAAAGTAAGTAGCTGCTTCATCATATGCAGTTCTGCTAGACCTCTCATAGTTGCCTGACAGGGAAAGTTGTTTCATTGCCTCCTGTTTATAAAGTTTGACATCCCACAGAACTACATTCCCCCCTTTGTCTGATGACTTGATAATGATATTGGGGTCACTGTTCAGTGTACCTAGCGCTTTTCTTTGCTCAGGTATGAGATTATGTGCGTGTTTATTCGAAGGTTTGGTACCAAATCCTCATGAGTTCTTGTGTAACTACCTCATGAAAGGTATCCAGGTTGTCATGTGGTAAATTGGGGTTAAAGGTGGACCTAGGTCTGAATTTGGTGCGGACTGTTCCAGTGATTTCCAGGCCCATCTATTCTATGATGTCTCTTTCATTTTCCCATTCATCCATCTCACCTCCCAATTCTGCTAGACAGGCTAGTGCTTCAATGTCCCTCAGGCAAATGTGTTCAGAGAGTGTCTCCTCACTACTGGCTCCTGTCGCTGTTCTATCTAATGATCGTTTCTCTTTGTTTAAAAACATTTTCATTAGTTTGAGTTTACGCACATATAAAAACATGTCAATTCTTGTTTTACTATAATCAAAGTTCGCTGTGGGGCAGAAAGTAAGACCAAGTTCAAGTAAAGTTTTTTCTGGCTCAGTTAACTCATGCGAGGACAGGTTTACAACAGTTAGATTTTCCTCACCCATCATCTCCGTTTGGTCTGCCTTGTTGTGCTCCCATAAGGCATTGTGTCTTTTGTGCTTTCTTCCTCCTCTCCTTGTTGGTTTCCTCTTGTGTTGCCTCCTCTTCCTCTTCCTCTCCCTCGATCTGGCGGTCTTGCCCTCAGTGTCATATTTGTTTGTAAAAAATGATACTCCTCAAGGGGTTTGAATGTGAGGCGGTCCCTTCCCTGAACATTTGCTATTTCTTCAAGGTCAGAGTATATTTCAGAACCGGATTCCGATGTGGTTGATTCAGGATTCCTTAATGCGCCCATCTGCTTAAACTGTTTGATTGCCCCTTCATATCTTCTTCCAAAGGTGAGACTGTGTCCACTTGCGTAGTCTTGTTTGTCGAGCCAGAATTAGCTCTTCTTCTTTTGTTTAATTTCCATTTCATATTTGTCAAGCCTTAGTTCCATCTGTGCTAAGGCCGTTTTAATCTCATCTTGTTCAGGGCGTTTATCCAGTTCTTCCTTCAGTTTTTCAATATCTTTGATCACTTCTTCAAGTTCCATGGCCGCATATTTTGACAGAAGGCCCAACATGTTTTTACAAGTGCCTGCCATCAAGTCTGACCAGTCCTCCAGTAACTTAGGATGCAGGTTTTGGTATGTGGGGGTTATTAAAATCCTCAAGCCTCTCGGGACTCTCCCCGCCTCGATGTAATTTATGAGGGAGGATACTTCCCACCCGTGATTTATTTCTCTCTTTTGCAATTTCTCATACTGGAACAGCATTTGTTTGAGAGTTCTGTTACCTCCCTCATTCGGGCCGCTTTTGCCTTGCCTGGCTTCACTCTCCTCTTCCTCTGTCTCTCAGAAGAGGGAACACGCTTCATTTGTTCTTCCCGCCCTCCTGTTCCTGTTCTCGGCATTTTCAGATGTCGATCCCGTCACAGCACTTGCCCGCTTTCCTTTGTTCATTGTTTTGCTTTCAAATTAGCGTTACTCAGTTCACTCAGCGCGCCGCTGCCCTCTGCTATGTTAGTTTTGCGGGCGCGGGACCTCTGCCGGGATACGATAACAATACACTTCTAAACACACGGCGGCCACTGCTTAACGCCACAGGGTGTCACGAAAGGCATACTTGCATTCTCCGATACACACATACTTCTTGCGTACTCACCCCAGGCGTCCAGCAGGTTCACGCTCCTCAGTTGTTTTCGATTTCCGTAGCGTCCGGCGGCGGGAGCCAGTATCAGGGGAAGTTTGGCGGAAGGAAAGGTTCCGACAGCAAAGGCGGCTTCACCTGCCACTCGAGATCGGTGCAAGTTCCGGGTGCCGGATCCCGGCTGTAGATGAGCAAAAGATTGCCTGTCCAGTATTGACACACACAGGAAAGACGAGACTCGCACTCCACGCTGCTGAGTTTTCAAGTTTGTTTAATTAGGCTGACGCGTTTCGAGCGAAAGCTCTTTGTCACAAGCCAAGGATTCACCACCAGTGATCACCATTATAAACAAAGTATGTACAAAACATAAAGGTAGGACCATTCCTTCTCATTAACATGAAAAAAAGACTTTAAAGTTCATATGTGGAAAACAGACGCGCTGCCATTATTTGCATGAGCAGTGTAAAAAGGTTAAGGTACACGTTTAAATTAAAACATAAATTCAATTTATACATTGGTACATGATATCATGGGTAATTTCAGGTATTTTTAAACCATATAACTACATTGCCCCGTAGGGTAATACATTATGCCCATATTTTATTGTGCACAGTAGTGGCCAAGTGGCCATTTCATAGTGACTATATATATATATATATATATATATATATATTGATGCATGGCCTTTATCTAAAACCCCCTTATCCAAATGTTTTTCAACTTACTTGTGATGTCACAAAAACAAACAAAGTCCTTATAAAATCCAATAGTATATAGGCAGCAGGAATTGCAGGCAAAGAAAGTGATACTTTTACCTCAAAATCCTAATGAAAAGTGACCAGCAGATGGACAAAACAATGGGAGGAGCCTTTTGGATAGGAAGAGGAAGTTGGAGTCTCTGTGCACTTCCTTCCTCTTGAAAACAAAAATAGTGATAAAAAATGCTTTCGCACTAAAAAGCAATCTGATAGTCCATTTAAGTAGACTATCAACTCGAAAAGGTATTTTTGACTGGATTTAGCTGCTTCTCGATTAGAAACTCTGCTCGAGAAGCAGCCGCTCGTGAGTGCCGGAGTCACTAAATGGTGGTAGAAAGCTCTGTGGTGACCAGAAATCACGCTAGTGGGTGGTAAATCTGGTGCTCCCTCGCTAACGTGTCCTATAGGAGCCTCGCGTTGTTCACATGAATACGGCGAGGGACAATGGGAGAATAATTCTGCCACACACTGTTTGGCGGAATTTGACATGAACTCTGAGTTACACACGTAACGCGGAGTTACCAAAATTCCTCCAACTCAGCGATGAAGCACCAGCAGTGCTGGAATATCTCTCTCAACTGATCAAAGAAACCAATATTTCAAAAGACTTCTCTGGTATTAGTATTTAATGGAAATATCCTGGGTGTGTCATCCAAGATTAATCAAAGATCATGAAGATCCATCCACCTTGGGTGCTATTGATACAACCTGAGCCAGAAAACCTGATGGACTGCAACCCACTGAGCATTACTTACCTTAATTTCACGGGTAGAATTAGTGGGAACCCATTTCTTCTTTCATCATGAATAAGGATACTCAATAGCTCTAGAAAACCAGGAATTAATTTTTACTTGTATTAATCCTATCATAGAGCACACAATATGATTTGTAACTAATATAAAAATGAACTAGATATTGGCAATAATACTTGTCAGGACATCGAATAAAAAATATTATTGTAACATGATGATGGTATTTTTAAAGCTTACTTACATCAATAACCCCAATCACTCCTTTTTCTCAGCAAATTTAAAGTTAGTACCAAAAGGAGCAAGCTTTGAATGTTACTAATGATTCACAATCACATAATTTTTATGAACAATAGAACCAATGTTTAGCAAAGAAACTGAAGCTATAGCAACATTTGTAAATTGGGCGAAAAGCTGAGTGAAGGCTGAATGTTCCTTCTCCACGGCCCTTCAGTAAAGAAAGGTGATTATGGCTCTGTATGACCCTCCCTGCTACAAAGCTCTTCTCTATCATGTAACTTGCTTATATATTATGCCTGTACTTTGTTAAAAGATTTCAAAATAAACAATTAGTTGTGAATTCCTTCTAACATTTCCCCTACTTACATTCAGTGAGTATGTAACTATTGTTTAAAAACAATAAGTGGGAAGTCATGATCTGAAATTCTATGACACCTTGTTCATTATTTCAAAACAGTTACCGAAAAGTACATGAAAGTACAGGTATTGATGCAGACTGAAATATCACATTGTAAAGAATAACAACATTAATAAATATGCATGTATATTTAAAACATACACCTAAATGGATCAGCATATATTTTAAAAGGGAGATATCTAATTGAGAAATATATGATGGGCCCGATTCACAGAACTAACGTTAGACAAAATCCGAAGCTTACTACCATTTTGGTATTCACAGAAGGCACTTACTCATTTTGGTATTCACAGAAGGCACTTACTCATTTCGTATTCACAGAAGTGAGGAGTCCTAACTTTAGGACTCCTAAATGCCTTCTGTGAATACCGTAAGTCTTAAAGTTAGGATTTTTCTCAGTTTAGTAGTAGTACAGTTAGGGCTCCTAACTTTAGGACTCCTAAATGCCTTCTGTGAATACCGAAAGTCTTAAAGTTAAGATTTTTCTCAGTTTAGGAGTAGTAAAGTTAAGACTCCTAACTTTAGGACTCCTAAACCGAGAATAAACCATTAATAAATCAATCAACTTAAGGACCTTTTGATCTACTAAGATTAAGGTACTCATGCTGTGGCTTAAACTTATTGGGCAGTCCTAAAATTCAGGATAAGAATTCTGTGCAAACTGATGAAATTCAGACTGATCAGGGGGACCAGTGCATTAGGCACAGTGGGCCCGATTCACAGAATGAACTTAAGACTAAATCCTAAACGTACTACTATTTGGTATTCACAGAATGCACTTACTATTTTCGGGATTCACAGAGTGGACTTACTACTTTAGAAATTCACAGAATGAACTTACTACTTTCGGTATTCACAGAATAAATTTAAGACTACTAACTTTATGTCCGCACTCGGACCGGAAATTCCAGCCCGGAGGCGGAGTTTCTGGCCCAGGGGCGGAGCTTGTGGCTTGGGGGCAGAGCTTGCAGCCCGGAGGCAGAGCTTGTGGCTTGGAGGCGGAGCTTCCGGCTTGGGGTGGGGATTTAGCCATTTCTGAAATCTCCACCTCTGGGCCGCAAGCGCCGCCTCGGGGCCGGAAGCTCAGCCTCCGTGCCGCAAGCTCCACCCACAAGCTGGAAGCTCCGCCTCTGGGCCAGAAACTCCGCCTCTGGGCCGGAATTTCCAATGCACAAAAAGCAAAACATTACTACTTAGTGAAAGAACAGTGTTAAAACGGTCCAGGGGCAGTCAGAGACAGATATTATCAGGTCATATAACTTATATGACATGCAGAAAGTGTTAATGTTTAAGATAATAGAACAAAAGGTTCACATTCAAGTCAGGCTTAAGAAAGTCTAGATACCCAAACGATAAATTACATGCACTGGTAATCAATGGCCTCGATGAAAAGCAAGAGTTGCAATGGTGTCGTTAAGACCAGTCTAAATCCAGAAATCAATGAGCGAAAAGTGATCACATGGTTTATGTAAAAAAGGTTTTAGAACTAATTGCGGCCACGAGGTGAGTAAAGAAAGAACGGTAACATTACCGTAGAAAGTGTAAAAAAGGGGCATGGGCGGGTGGGAGCATACTGGCGCAGCAGCAAAAGTTTAGGCAAAAGAAATACCTGTAAGCACAAATGGGGTAATGGTCCTGTTGAAAAGAAAGAAAAGGCAGGGGGGGCAGTAAGTAACAGGTGAAGGCGGGGAACCCACAAGAAAGTTAAGACGTGTCGGCATGAAACGTCGACTCACCGTATAGCCGGTGATATTTCCGACCCGGCGTCTGGGGTCTGGGTTGAAAGAATCGATAGTGAGTCACTGTAGACTCAGAGACGGGCGGGTACATCTGTCTCAAACCAGCTAATGCCTAGCAAAATAAAGTCAAAACAAGGGCATGAGATTCCAGACTTGCCCTGCATAAGAGTCAAACAGGGGGGCGTAGTCAAGTACTGTTATCTGGGGGGGCTCTTACCTGGGATATGGCAGCGGAGACGCTACAGAGCCGCATGGAGTCCTTCCTCCTGCCTTGTGCTGACTCTGCCCCCGAAGGACCCCCGCAGGAAGTAGAAGTCGTAATAACGACAGATTGAGAAGAATACTCAAATCAATGTATTGAGTTGTGGGATTACCGCACAATTCGTGTGAGTAGTTTTATATATGTTTGTTTGTATTATCCCTTGTTAGTCCTGACGAAAGCTCTACAGACCGCCTGGCCCAATAGAGCTGAAACATGTCGACAAAACCACTTTAGTAATACCATGTAGTCACGTAACTTGGTCTACCAATGAGTATTCACAATTTTTTAATAATGTAAGTTTACCCAATATTAAAAAAAATTCTGGGTACTCTTTTTCATTTTTATTCAATCCTTTTGGGAAAGTCCTTTTGTCTCTGGACACTACACTCGAGACTTGAGGTGCCTCTGGATGAGGCTAGCAGTACACACCAAGAGGAAAAACCCGATGATAACTGCATGAGTGTCAATGTGGGGCGGATGAAGCTAATATACCGCTACTCGCAAGTATACATTGACCTCTCTGAGGGTTTCCTTATTTGCACTGAACCGAAAGTCGAGCAGTGTTACAAGTGTCCTTTTTTGTTTGATTGCTAAGCGAATACTTTGGGGAAAGAAACGGACACGCAAATTCCTCATCCCTCCCAGTTGATTAATTACGAGGAGAGCATACAGGCAGACATGACAGGTGGTTTTGGAGTCAGAAGCAAGGAGGAGAAATTGTGCAGAAGAAGAATGGATGAGAAGAGAGAACCTGGTAAATTTCATCATGGTTATGATCCAGAAAGGTTGGTCTAGGGTGACAATTGCAGGCAAACTCTCTGACATTTTATTTATGGGTAGGTTGTTGCAAGGCTACGTGCCCACTGCTTGCGAGGTGTGAGGTGCGGCTGCTGGAAAGTTGAAGAACTGGGTTTTAGAACCCAGCGGCGCCAGGGACATGCCCAAAGTCTTCGGGTTCTCCTGTCTTGGCAAACAGAGACACAGAATACTTCTAGGTGGCGTCAGAGATCAAATTTATTAGCTGCAGCTAGTAACAGTAATCTCAGCAATACAACACGGTGTACAACTCAAGAAACTGTTCAATTTTCATAGAGAAAGACATCACCTTTTATACACCATATTCTCATTACAAATGTACACCCACTGCGCAAAATTCTGACCAATAGGACACATTTTCTAACTGATTATCACGTTAACAAAAAACCCAATTTACAGTAACCCAACCCAAAAGTTAATTATTAGGACTGTCCCAAATTCAATTTCCACAAGCCGGACAAACCCATAATTGAAAGCACTACCCATGTAATGAAAAGTCGTAAGGAAAGAAACAATTCAGATGCTGATTAGGATAAGATATGTGCAAGGAAACTAAAAGTTAACGATATCCTGAACATTGATTGGCAATTTTAGACAAGAATCAAACTTAAGGGTAATTGGTTTTGCGAGGTCAGTTTCAGGTGAAGAGGTCAGTTTCTCTGCAATTCACTCACAAAAAAGGGCCTGTTAATGCATACATGAACAATGAGGCCCATGCAACTTTGTTCGTTCGGTTACCTCCACGGCCTACGTGAGGGCAGCACAAAAATGGCGTCACGAACAACTCAAACAAAATGGAGTCTGGTTCGAAATCACGGAACCTCAGCCCCTCCTTTTGCCATTACGTAGGCAATAACCTAAACTCACGTCAATCTGAATCTAGGTCTATATCGATTCTCATCAGGTCGTCAAGGTGTTGCTGTCACATCATCCTATTATCCTTCACTTCTCTCGGGACTGGTCTTCTCACACAGATCATAGCACAAAGACTACAAATGGCGGGACCTCACTGGATGCATAACACGAGAAAAGGTTAGCTAAAGCCAAACCAAGAAACATCAGAATCTTCCATCCCCATTTGGACAGCAGTTCCCAAAACCATTCTATCAATGACCAGTTCCCTTCGTCTACATGTATAGACTCAGCGAACTTATGCAACTTCAAGATGGCTTGGTACACTGTCGGGGCGTTATGTGGTATGAAAACACAGCAACTAGACCCGATCAATTTACATACCCCACCTCTATCTACAAGTATAATACCTAAAACAAAGCGATTCTGTAATGTCATAAGACAATCCGCTTGAAGCTCAGCTGTAATATTGCTAAGGGCACCTACAGTCTCATTTATAGTGGCCTCGACCACTCTCGTAAGCTGACGAATATTCCTACTATTAGCCATAGGACCCCAAAAGGGCAGAATGACCCTTAAAGAAGTCTCCAACTTCTTGTGCGACAGTATCTTTCGCATCGATAACACCTCTACCATATCTTGTCTTATGGTAATTGAAAGCAGCTGTATACGTAGGGGGAAGCAAAAATGCCACATAACATGTGCCTGAAAAATCAGAAGGCAACCATGTATACGCTCTGTCATAACAAACAAAATACGTGCGTTTAGCGGGCACGAACGGTGGAGATTTCTGGGATGTATAGACATAGGTGTGAACACACACACACTCTTACCAAGCTGAGCTCTCGGATTCTGACCATTACCTTGCAGACAAAAATGACCTCCGTGGGGTACAATCCAAATAGGAGGAGACCTTTTCTGTCAGACTAATACTATATCTCATCTTGTTCCAACCAACATATGCTCGTACCTCATCTTTAGGGTTAGCATTATATGCATCAATATCTCTGATCATATCTACTATTCCCTGTATCAAGGCATCATTACTCGCATTATCTTTGACGGAACGTACAGGAGATGCTTCATTCGCATAGATAAACATTGCTTGGAGTGCCCATACTGACCCATTAAGCGAAAAAGGCAAAACCAAAAATGGCATTCCCTTATCTATCGTATGTGGCATAAGACCACAAACCCAGCAGTTCGTAGTATTTACGACTAACTGATGCTGATGCAACATCTGTATAAACAAATTGTTCACAAATTCTGATCTTCGTGTCTGTTTATGTTCAGGAAACGTATGAAACTCATGTGGGGAAACAGTCGGAAAAGAAAGAGTAGGTTGGGAGGTAGATGCAAGCGTCTGTTGTGTGACATAGAAAATCCAACCCACACAAGCTAACGTAATATTCAAAAGCATTAGAAAACACATTATTAAAAAACATTTGTTACAAATCCATGTACACATTTTTACTCTAAAATTAACTCTCTTAACAACACCCTTGTCAGACTCAAAAGACTCCATCCTCTAACGTGCTGCACAAGGCTATTACCTTCTTCACTTAAGTGTGCGTCAAGATCGTACTAACGACCCTGAACCACAGACCTTGTGTCAATACGCGGCTCACCCCTTAAGGCTGTACCGCGACCCTGCAGCTGAGTCCGGATGGTGACTCGAAAAAGGAAAAAGGAAAAAAAAGTCTCTTCATCTGACAAGGTGTATTTCACTACATGAAAAAAAATTCAATTTTATTTGTCCATTTCAAATGTCTTTTTCGATCTCAGATTGTAACATTTTTTGCCAGGCACGGTTTGTTCCTTGAAAAGGACCTCTGGATTTGTTGTGTCGATTCTCAAATGGGAAGGCACAGCAGCTTGCAGAATGTCATCATCCTCGCGTTCTGACTGAGTCCATGTCAAATGTGCATCACTAAAAGGTACAAATCTAGGAATCCTTTCACACTCTGAATCTGCTATTCCATCCCTCACCCACTTATCATACGGTAAGGGCAAAGGAACTCTTTAGTATGGGTGGCATGCACCCAGTTCTTTTCACCAGCTACTCTAACAGCAGTCCGAGTTACCAACAGAACTAAATAGGGACCAGTCCATCTCGGTTCCAAATTCTTGGTTCGCTGAAAATTCTTTATTAGCACCGAATCACCAGGTTGGATCGTATGGCCTGGATCTGCAGTAGCTGTCGGCAAACTGTCATAGACCTGTTGGTGGAGAACACGTAATTTAGCAGTCAAGTCATGTAAATAATCCACCAACATAGGGTACTCAATTTCACTGTACTTTTTATGACGAGGCACACCCCAAACATTCGCTGGACGACCAAACACAATTTCGTATGGGCTAAGTCCCACACGAGAATGCACTGTCGTCCTTGTTGACAAAAGGGCCAACGGCAAGGCATCCGGCCATGTAAGACCAGTGCTCGCTTGAATCTTAGCTAGTTTCAGTTTTAACGTGCCATTATAGCACTCAACAAGTCCAGCTGACTGGGGTGATTCGCTGCCTGGAACTTCTGACTGATACCCAAACCAACGCATACTTTCTTCATGATTTGACCCACGAATTCACTCCCATTGTCCGACCATACAATTCTCGGCAAACCAAATCTGGGGAAATACTCTTTGAGCAAAACCTTGGCTGTAGACAAGGCAGTATTATCCTTTAGGGGGTAGGCCTCTATCCATCTGGAAAAGGCACAAACAACCACAAGGACATACTTCAAATTGTTGCATCTCTCCATGTGAATGTAATCTAGCTGTATCACTTCAAACGGATAAGTTGGGGGAGTTGGGGTTCCCTTGCCAGGATTATGCATCAAGCAAATCATACAATGCTTCACCAAATTCTCAGCACTTTTAGGAATTCCAGCATTCTGCCATACCGGAGCCAACAACTTGCATATCCCTTTCGAGCTAATGTGAGCCATTCCATGAGCCATAGTAACCACTGGGAGCACATACGCATCAGGCAACAACCATCTCTGGTGCTCCGACAACTCAACCCAACAACCTGTCAAATCCAACATACCCGTACTTTCTCTCCACGTACTCACTTCCTTTTCCGTAGCTTCAGCCTGAATTGACTTCACACTTTCTATTGTGTCTTCACACATTCCACCAGCCATAACCCAATTAGCAGGGCCCGCAACATACATACGGCTCATCATGTCTTTCGCCGTTTCCTTCGCAACTTCATCCGCAAACGCATTCCCTCGACCTACATCGTCCACAACTTTCTTATATGCACTACACTTCACAATTGCGATCTGCTTTGGGAGAGTAAGTGATTCCAAAAGTTCATTCACTAACTGCCCATGCTGAATTTTCGCACCATGAGAAGTAAGGAATCCTCTTTCTCTCCACAAACGTCCAAAACTATGGGCAACACCAAACGCATACTGGCTATCAGTATAGACATTCACTCGCTTTCCCTCTGACAACACACACGCTCTAGTCAATGCAATCAACTCTGCTGCTTGCGCAGAATTCTGTGCTATGCGTGCTGTTTCAACAACTGTATGTAAAGTTGTGACAGCATATGCCGCAGTCGTCTCACCATTCGGAAGCTTGAAACACGAACCATCTACCCATAAGGTACCATCAATATTCGTGAGAGGAGTATCCTTCAGATCAACTCTAGCCTTCATTTCTTCCTCTGTCCGAAGGAAGCAGTAATGCTGTTCTTGAGCATCTGTCTCTACAGAAATTGGCAACAACGTAGCTGGATTCAACACATTACATCTTTTGATGTGCACATGGCTAGCCAAAAGTGTCAACTCGTAACCTGACAGACGTGCACTAGTAAGGTGCTGTGTCTTAGTTCTGTTCAATAAGGTATCCACTGCATGTGGAACCATCACAATAAACATATTATCCAATACCAAACCAGCAGACTGTCGAATAGAAACAGCCGCTGACGCTGTAGCTCTCAAACAACTTGGCAATGCTTTAGCTACTGGATCTAACGTCGCTGAAAAATACGCACATGGGCGTTGCTTGTCTCCAAACCGTTGAGTCAACACTGACAATGCACAACCTTCTCTCTCGTGAACATACAACGTGAAAGGTTTACTGTAGTCAGGAGTACCCAATACCGGAGCAGAACACAATGCATCACGTAATTCAGAAAAACTTTTCTGACATTCGTCAGACCAAGGGAGAGGATACGGAGTATCTTTAAGAGTCAATGCCAACACAGGTTTCGCTAGCAAGGAAAAGTTGGCGATCCATTGCCTACAATACGAGGTGATACCTAAGAAAGCACGCACTTCTCTCTGTGTGGATGGCACACTCATTTGCGCAATCGCTTGAATTCGTTCTGGGGTCAACCTTCTTCCGTCCTTCGACAAGAGATGACCTAAGTAGGTTACTTCTTGTCTGCAATACTGTAACTTGGAGGTGACACTTTATGATGAAGGTCAGACAAATGTCGTAACAAAGAAAGAGTAGCCTCTTTACAAATCTTTTCGTCATCAGCAGCAACCAGAAGATCATCAACGTATTGAATAAGAGTAGCACCAGAAGGCAACACAAAATTATCAAGCTGAGTTTTCAATGCCTGACCATAGATGGAGGGACTTTCACAATAACCTTGAGGAGCTCTCTTAAACCGGAAGCTGCTGCCTCCTAAAGAGAAGCCGAAAATATCTCTACTCTTCTCGGCAATCGGAATACTGAAGAAAGCATTCTTCAAATCAATAACAGAAAACCAGGCTGCCGAAGCAGGGATCAGAGTCAACAAAGCAGTGATATCCGGGACAAAAGGAAACTGTGGCACCACAATCTTGTTCACTTCTCGAAGATCGATCACAAACTGATACACAGGTGGCTGAGAAGCATCAGTACGCTTAAGGACAGGCAAAACAGGACTGTTACACACGTTACCTCTCGTTTCTTCAACTACACCCTTCTCAACCAAATCATAGATATTCGCTAATAGAGCTCTCTTACCATCGCTCGAAATCTTGTATTGTGGAATACGAGGCAGTCTAGCATTCGACTTGAGCGTAACAACATACGGTGGAATCTGCAAAAGACCAACATCATTTGGACCTGTAGCCCAAAGCGTATCAGGAAGCGAACGCAATTCCAGTGGCAGACAATCTTTAGACAAATACATTGGAGAAATCACTTTCTTACCAAGGGTAAGTTGTACTCCCGAAGGAGAACAATGCAATGTCGCATACAATCTTTTCAGCAAGTCCAAACCCAACAGATTCTCACCACAACCAGTCGTTAGAATAAGGGGAGCTTCTAATTCACAAGGACCAATAGAGAGGGACAAAGGACTAGAAACCGGATTACGAACGGGGGCGCCTGAAAATCCTACGGAAACATTGGTCAAGCCAGACAAAGGTGCGCCAGGAAGTTTAGAGTGCATAATAGAACTCTTCGTCGCACCAGTATCCAAAAGAAAAGGTTCTACCACACCTGATGTAATCACTTCAACATAAGGTCCTCTCTGGTCTACTGGAACTGACACTACTCCCTCACTTTGCCCTTGGCTGTCCTAGTTATCATTATAACCAGAACTCTCACCTTTGACATAGTAATCCTCAGCATAGTACTGATCAGACTGACCACTCGGAACAGTCTGTCTGTCAAAATAATTCACAGAATTCTGTAGGGGAGAGGAACGCTCATTCTGGGGGATCACACCACGTCCCCTACCCCTAGGGGCTTGCTGGAAACCATCACGACCTCTCTGACCAGACACACCACGCTGTAACAAAGCCGGGCAACTATTCTTGTAATGACCTTCCTCCCTACAAAAAGCACACTGATTAGGGCCAGGGAAGAATCGCTGAACATAAGGCTCAGGCTTCTGTAACAATCTCTGAAATTGTGGAGGTTGCTGAAACTGAGGCTGATTCTGACGAGGCGGATAAGCTTGCTGCAAAACAACTTTCGTCTTTAGATCTTTAGTCTTCTTCTCTGCTTTATCCTTCTCATCTTTATCCCTATTCTCATAATATTGTGCAGTAGCCAATATCCGGGCCGACGAAGAAACAGCCCATGAACTTTCAGAGTCTTTTAACTTATTAGAAAGTTCGGGGAGCAAATTAAAGACAAATTTATCCACGAACAACCTTTGACCACCTTCAGTACTCATGTCCTGACCACTATGATCAATAAACGTTTCTTCAAACCTCGTGAAGAAATCAGACACACTCTCTTCTTTCTTTTGTTTGCATGCTGCTAACTTGTCCCAATTCACTCGCAAAGGAGGCATCATAGTTTTCATCAAATTAATAATCCTACCAGGTAATTCTGCAACTAAGGGCTCAGGTTTGGCACCTCCAACCTGCCGACCATCTGCAGCAACAATATTAGCCCAAGTATCACCTAATTCTGCAACATGATTCTCATGGCGAATTTTCGCCCACAAAGGTTGCGGAACTACATTACCCATCAACCTATCAATGTCGGCTAAATTCATGACACACGCATCAACTGTCTGGGACAACTCCTTGTAATAACCAGCAGGATTCTTACGAGGATCAGGTAAGGTCTGCTTAAGAGCCAAGACCTCTGCTCTCTTCCAAGGGACATTTACCCATACTCGCTGAAAATGAGCCGGTGCGGCCACAATACCCAAATTTACATTAGCCTGAACTGCGTCTCTCCATACGGGAGGAACTTCTCTCATAGGATACTGCTTCACTTTCCTCCTAACGAAGGAATCAGGTTCATACAATGTCTGAAGCGGAAGTTGAGATCTAAAAACAAGTATCGTCTCCATGGCATCTGTAACATCAGATTCTACTATCGTCTCTTTAGCAAATTCGGACTGAACATCAAGTAGTTCCTGTGGAATCAAACCAAACTCGTTATTTTCCCATTCCTGACGCAGAAACACACACATTACATCAAAAACATAACTTTGCTTAGGCGGTTCCCATTGAAAGAAAACATCCATAATCGCTTGCAAATTATACCTAGAGGCATTTGAAATCCATCTACGAGCCAAAAAATCCAACACTGCCCGTTCCTCGGGACCGGGAAGCTGACTACGACTCTGCTTACGTTCCGAAACAGGGGTCATATTCAATGACCCAAGCAATGGAGACAACAAATTAGAGACAGTCTCTGTCATTCGTTTTCGAACAGAAGGAGAAGAAGCAGACATAAGAACAGGAGAATAAGTATTTTGGGGCAGAGAAGGTGTAGGTATAAGAACAGTAGGAGTCGAAGATGCAGAAGTAGAAGGCAAAGGAGTTTGAGGCAAAGCTGGCGACCCTAGAGTGGGTTGCGCAGTAGGATGCAAAACCATCTGTGGAGCACCGGGTGCCTGAACAACAGCAGGAGGTTGAACAACAAAGGGTGCAACAAACGGGGGTAATGGAGGCGCAGTAGCACCCTGCACATAAGGGGGTGGCAATCTCAGTAAATGAGAGATCAAAAGATCTTGTTCAAGATCTTCAATTACTTTCGGAGGAGAAGGCGGCAAGGCCGGATAACATTTATCTATGGCCATGCAACGTTGTCTATCTGAGACTTCACTCGCACTCTCTTCTCCATCTTCCTTAAACTACCTAGCAGCTTGTAGTACTGACATATTCTTATCTTTCCTATCTCTTTTTGCTTGCTTAATTTCTCGCTGTTTGGCTTCCTTACGCCAGAGGCGGAAAGAGTCAAACATTGCCGGCCGGGCTTTCTTCTTAAATAGCGCAACTTCCAAATTATCTAAAATATTTTATTCGAAACTACCATGTTGGGGCCATCGTAAAACACCATCTTTCCTTGTATAGTGGACCCATACTTCATTATAAGTGTTTTGAATAGAGCTCATAAGTCGGAGTTCCAACTGGAGGTATCAATCAATCAATCAATCAAGGCATTTATAGAGCGCACTACTCACCCAGAGGGTCTCAAGGCGCTGGGGGGGGGGGGTGCCGCTACTGCTCGAACAGCCAGGTCTTGAGCTTCTTCCTGAAGGAGAGGTGGTCTTGGGTCAGGCAGAGGTCGGTAGGGAGGGTGTTCCAGGTCTTGGCGGCCAGGTAGGAGAAGGACCTTCCTCCTGTTGTCGCTCTTCGGATGCGGGGGACGGCGGCGAGGGCGTGGTTGGTCGATCGGAGGTGGCGTTTGGGAGCGTAGAAGTTGAGGACACGAATCCTCCAATCGGGAATCCCTGTTGCAACCACAACTAAACCATTTCCTAATTCTGCTAAGACCAGGCATTTTATAGCTCACTAATCTAGCTTCAAACTTCAAGAGTTATCAGCTATCGATACACTCGCAATTATACGAGCCCCTCGGCTTCGATTGCTGCAGCAGACGAATCAGACAAAACCAAGAACCCAAAACAAAGTCGTGGGAGCGACCCACTTATACTTAACCAAAATATCTGTCACGCCACCAGAAGACCGTCTATCGTCTCGCTCTACAAAGCATCTATCGAGGGTCCAAGACAGGTCGACAGTCAGGGCAGCAGTCCTTCGTAGCCGTTGGAAAGCGGGATGCCTCGCAGAAAAGACCTTTGGTCCACGTCGACATGCAGGGGTCAATGAAGTGGCGGCCTCCCTCCAGAATTTCCTCACATGACTCCTCACGATCCTCAGGCTTGGACCGGTACCGCTGAAGTCGCTCCACCGTTGGCCGCCAACTGAAGAACCGGGTTTTAGAACCCAGCGGCGCCAGGGACACGCCCAAAGTCTTCGGGTTCTCCTGTCTTGGCAAACAGAGACACGGAATACTTCTAGGTGGCGTCAGAGATCAAATTTATTAGCTGCAGCTAGTAACAGTAATCTCAGCAATACAACACAATGTACAACTCAAGAAACTGTTCAATTTTCATAGAGCAAGACATCACCTTTTATACACCATATTCTCATTACAAATGTACACCCACTGCGCAAAATTCTGACCAATAGGACACATTTTCTAACTGAGTATCACATTAACAAAAAACCCAATTTACAGTAACCCAACCCAAAAGTTAATTATTAGGACTGTCCCAAATTCAATTTCCACAAGCCGGACAAACCCATAATTGAAAGCACTACCCATGTAATGAAAAGTCGTAAGGAAAGAAACAATACAGATGCTGATTAGGATAAGATATGTGCAAGGAAACTAAAAGTTAACGATATCCTGAACATTGATTGGCAATTTTAGACAAGAATCAAACTTAAGGGAAATTGGTTTTGCGAGGTCAGTTTCAGGTGAAGAGGTCAGTTTCTCTGCAATTCACTCACAAATCAGAAAAGGGCCTGTTAATGCATACATGAACAATGAGGCCCATGCAACTTTGTTCACTCGGTTACCTCCACTGCCTACGTGAGGGCAACACAAAAATGGCGTCACGAACAACTCAAACAAAATGGAGTCTGGTTCGAAATCACGGAACCTCAAAGTTGTGCACTGGAAAAAGGGGATGGAAGGCACCTAAGAGACAACTGAGGTAGAAGGTTTTTTGGCAAGTAATGAGAATCTTGTTGGAAGTGTGCATGATGTGGCTGAGTGTGTCTTGCATTGTTGCCTAATGAGTTGCATGTTTTTTGGGGCATTTCTTGTGTCGGAACTGTTGAAGAAAAAGCAATAAAGGGAAGTGGGGTGGAGGTACATAGAAGGGTCAGGACAGGTTTTGGAGTTATATTTCAGACAGTCAAAGACAGACCAAAGAGGCAAATGGAAAAAGTGACAATTGAAGCCTTTCCCAATACCAGATTTTGCCCTGTTTTTTGGTATTGCAAACTCAGAAAGTCCTCGCAAGAAAGAGATGGGAAGGTTGTTAGGCATCAGATTGGGTCAAAAGTAACAGCTTTTCAGTTACTGTCAGTGTTGTGCAAGACATTACATGATTTAAAGCTACCAGCTGAAGAAAATGGCACACGTTAATTCAGAATATGGGTGACGACTGACGCAGGCAGATTGAGTTGGGCTAAACACAGGATAATGCAATTAGGGAGGTGGTTGTCAGATTAATTGATGTGTTATGTCAGTTAGGGAGTGACTGATAGCTAATTGTTATATTTTGAATTGTAGTTTCTGTTCAGGGTTGGATGCACGAGGAAATTACTGATTGGATTGTGGCTCAGTCTTTCGTTAAGTGGGCGGCGAGACGAGCGATAGGCAGAAGACATGGGCCATAACTGGGCCTAAAAGAACCCAGGGTGCGCATACAGTGGCAAGGACATGGGGGATTGTTCTGGTAAGCATTGTTACTTCAGTTGAACTGCATGAGAAGGGACGAAGGTTGTACTGACATTTTGGCAATCCATTTAGGGGGGAAAGGACTTGTTCAGAGTAAAAGGCCTGGTGCTGATAAAAGCAATGAAGGCAAATTTGAGGAAGATAAAGAGTTTATGAGTGGGGACCCATCTGATCTAGATGGAATTGATAATCACGAGGCAGCAGAGAGGGTTAGAGAGACCAGAAGCAATTGACAAGACTAGGAGGAAAGTGAATAGAGAAATGCACATGATCTGCAGACTGGAAGGTATAGGACGGGTGGCGCACCCAGATTTGAGGTTTGAAGTAGCACTGTTTTCCTGGGGAATGGTGTACATTTATCAGTTTGAGGCATGGATGTGTATTTGATGCAGTGGAGGGAAGCTCTGTACATGGCATTGGGAATAAAGCTGTGGTGCAATGAAGGGCAAGTAGTAATGTCTGGAGTGATTTGGGCTACAAAAGGAGGGTGGTGTTTTTCTAACCCCTCCCTCCCATGGAGGGAGAGAGGGGTCAGAAAAACTCTAGGGGTTGAATTTTTCTGCGTGGTGGTTGGCCGCGGGTTTTTGCGTTTTTTAAAGCGGCGTGATTGCTGTTGGGGTGCCAAACCGAAGTTAAATATGTTTACAGTTTTTAGGAACTAGTTAGCTCAAGGTAGAGAGTTGTGTCAGACAGTTGAGTTGGAGATCATGGGGAGGACAATTAGGGATGGGGGTATGACAATGTGGTAGGTTTGGACGGTGTATGCTGAGATTCTTATTTTGTAGGGCATTTGCCCACAGATTGTGTTGTGCAGCTGCTTTAGTAAAGCGGCATTTCCCACAGCCAATACGCGCTGGTGGTCTGTGCTGTCCCCTATGGCCCAATCACTTGTGAAACCTCTTGCCAAGCCTTACAATGCAACCTAACTTGCTCTCTGCTCTTCACCTCACTCTTGTGCAGATGAGGTTTTCTAAACTTGAAGTTAGGTTTGTGTCAGGGTAGCGCAAGAGTTTCCTTCAGCGACAAAGAAAAGGCCCAATGAAAAGAGGAGCTAGGAGAGGATGAGAGAGTGGAACCGGGAGGAGCATTTTTTGGGAGCAGTATAAGTGAAAGAAAGACAGGAAGTAGAGTGAAAAAAGATCCGGCAGGAAGTCTTTGACTGGCAGTGGGGTGTGACAAGAGCTGCCACATCTCAGATGAGGGAGGAGAGAGAACCTATAAAGGAACCCTGGGAAGGGAAGGCACACACCGATGGCACAAAATTGGTAGAAAACCCCAATTATGATAGGCGTGGTGGAGAAGGAAAAGAAAGTGATTTTCATAAGAATATCCTCTCGGGTGACCAGATACGCATCACCTCAGGCTCGTAACTCAGAATCTTTCGTACTCGTTTTACTATGTCCAAACCATCCCCAGAAACATGTTGCAGGAAGATATTGCGAAATGTGACACATACATATAAAATGTATCTGTACTTTACAAAGTTAAATCCAATCATCTCTCTTTGATACAAAATTATTATTCACCTGAACGAAATGGGGCACACTCACAAAAAAGAAGTAAAAATGTAGCAATCTGACTAGGTAATTCTGAACTTTGCAGGTTTGTTGGAGTTTAACATCTTAAAACTTTTCCAAAGGCCGTTAACGTATTGCAGGAGGTTCTCCTCTTAAAATGTCATACTGTTAGAAACCTTTGAAAGGCTGCAACAGAAATCTGAAAAGAACGCTTCTTCTACACGTCACGCTTGGATCAGGTGAAGGCAGCAACCGGACAGACTCAGCCCCAAGGGGAATTTGCAAGATGAGACACATTTGTCACAGGGGATTTCATTTATTACAGTCTATCAAGGGATTCGCGACCGGCACGAGGAAAAATGTATTTCAGCACTAAATATTTCAGGGGCAGATTTACAAGGACTGGCGCATCCTTGCATATCAGCAGGGATGCGCCAGGTAAGATACGTCACGCAAGTTTACCCTTGTGCCACCACAGATGCGCTGCATTTACAATGCGGCACATCGTGGTGCAAGGATAAACAGATTTGTGGCGCATCTGATGGCGTAAGGGCAGCGCATTGCTGGAGTCGTGTTGCAAGCGCACCGCAACTCCAGCAATGCTCTGGGGCTGCCCATACCTAACATGCTGCGTCACGCCTTACACCTGTTTCAAGCAGGCGCAGGGTTTTGATGCAGCGGCGTCGGAAAAGTGACTCCGTGAAATCTTGTAGATTTCACTGCATCACTTTTCCAAGGCATTTTCCGACAGAACGCCCACCCTGCATACATTAAACCTAATGCAGGTTTAATGTGGCTCAGGGCTTTACAACGTGATGCATCTCCCTAGATGCGTCACGTTGTAAATACGGCTCAACATGGAGCATGGTTTATGCCACCGCTGCGTCACAGAAGTGACGCAACGGTGGCGTAAATGTGTTGCAAGGGGCTTCTAAATCTGCCCCTCAGTTTTAAGATCTGTGCGCATTTATCTCAGCCAGTGGCGTAACGCAAAATGATGATGGCTACCTGCAGAATGTGATGAGTAACCCCTGAATTTCCCGTACCTAACAGATATTCCTTGTGCAGAATGGGGGCCCTCTGAAGGGTCAGATGCCCTCTTATATGTATGACCCACCCTGCGCAGAGGCCTGCATTGCGTCCATGATTGCTGCCTTATAGTCACCACCTGCCCTGTGAGCAAAGTGCAATGTCCATACGAGCAGCAGATAAACCAAGATCACAAAAAAAAGTAAAGGTGCATTGCGTTGTTCTGGATTTATCAAGCCACTCAGGGTCACGCAAGGGCGCCTTGCCAAGATGTGACAAATCACATCTTAGGAGTTGTGTCACTTTTGCATCACGTTGCGTGGTGCAAAAGCGACACAAGCCCTTGATAAATATGCCTCAAAATTTCTGTGATTCCCTTAGTGTGCCCTCCGCTCCATATTTTAGTACAACTCAGAGCTTTCTGTTACTGCATCCAAATCTACCACACAACAACTAGCATACACCTAAATCCAGCCATGACTATTGGCTTTGTCAAGGTAAATAGGTAACCACAATGATTTTGTTGTAAATAATTAATAATGAAAATGTTTCAGTTCTGAAATTGTGAGACTGAATTAAGCATTAGTGAAGACTGTGCAAGGGGAAGTGGTCTTGAGGGTCTCTAAATCACCCCTGTTTGTTAACTGCATGTTCGACATGTTCGTCCTTTTTCTCTCCACATCTCCTCCATCTGATATATTTGACACCTTTCCTCTTCTGCACCCTCTTTCCACTGTCTCTGAACGCACTTCCTCAAATGTCTTTCAATTCACCACTCTCCAAACACACTACACACCCATTTACCTTTATGCACCACATTTTCTACTATTTTCCCTTTGTCAATGTTTTGACAGATGTGTACCTGCTTTACACACATTTGCACAGAATTACCATAGCAATAGCAACACATTATAATTACTCTGTGCTCTCTGCAGAGAGGCCAAGGATTGAAGTACCATGTATTCTAAGCAACTCCAAAAAACACATAAGGACTGTCTGCCTGTGTATAGGGGATGTCACAATGAATACTGTGGCATTCTCCATACACAGGCAGACAGTTCCTCTGTGGCTTTTGGAGTTCTTAGGAGGCTGTAGTTACTGCCTTTATTCGCCTGACCCTGTTATGTTAGATCATGCATTCCAAACACCTTTTGACTCACTTTGAGGGACTGTTGGAAACTTGCACTGTCTTCAGCTTCTACTCAGACCTGTCAATCGTTGCCGGTTATAAACACCTGGAGGCGAATCAGTTCAGAGAGACTCAATAAACAAGAGTAATATGCAGCACAAAGAAAAAACAGAAACATATCCTGTAATAGCTAAGACTCTTAGGCAATGCAACATTAAATAAAACATGTGAAATATGAATAGGAACTAAATCACTGACATGAATTACTTTAACTTTTTTTACATTCATTGTTCAGAAATTGATTCGTATTTTTGCTAATAAAGTTAAGGACATGGATATAGGGCCAGAGAGGTACCCATTTCAATATTTCTATATAAAGGATCGTTTGATGCCTTACAACCCGAAATGGTCTCTTAGATCGTCCGATGCTCAGCTGTTGGCCTGCCCTCGTTTTAAAATGGCTACAAGGGGCGGAAGATCTTTCTCTATACTAACTTCACTGTTGTGGAATAAGTTGCCAGATCCCCTTTGTAAAGAGGCTAATCTTTTACGCTTTAGAAAGCAGCTTAAAGCAATTTTGTTTAGGGAGGCTTTTGGATCCATATGATGATATGTTTACTACTTCATCCCCCTTTGCTGGTAAGAATGTGGGTGGTTTCTTTGGTCTAAAGAGCCTCGAGACCTGTAGGTGAGCTGGCGCTATATAAACCAAAGTAACATAACATAACATAACATTTGTTCTATTTTCTACTGGGTGTGAGACCTGTGTGTGTGTGTGGGGGGGGGGGGCTGCTCACTTGAAGCCCTAATTGAAGGATAGTTTTTAAATCTGAAATTGGGAAAAATGCATGTTTGTGACCTACTGGAGAAACTAGGTGTAAGTGTTCCCATTGACTGCATACCCCATGTCCTAAAATAGTGTAGAGTTTGAAAAATGGGTATGCCGCAGGAAAACAAGTTTGAAAAAGACGTGGGAGGAGAAAGGCAGAATGGGAGAGAACAAGAGACCAAGGGGCATATTAACAACGGACAACGATAATTATCGCTGGCCCTGCTTAGCGATAATTATATTATCGCAGGCTATCTCTGGGATTTATCGCCCTGGTAGCACGTTATTAACAACGCATTACTCCAGGGCAATAAAAAGTCCAGAGATAGCGAGATTATCGCCCTTTTACAGGGAACATCGTTGATTTTCCAGCGATGTTCCCTGCAAAAGGTCGATAACCTTGCTGATACGACTCACAGGGTTGTATCAGCATAATCCACCCCCTATGTTAGGGATGGCTAAGTCAGGATTTTAGCAGACGTTAGGTTTTGGCGGAAACTGCAGTTTTCGATAAAATCTAATGTGTTCTAAAATCATGTGGGCTGCCTTGTAAATATTGCGATGTAAACATCAGCGATATTTGCAAGGTAGTCCATCTTGGGTATGCCCAGTAACGCCCACTTTGCATCTCTTTGGAGATGCAAAGTGAGGCGTTGGAAAAAGGGTGCTAACATGCGATTATGCATGTTAGCACCTCTTGTAAATAGGGTGCTGGTGCTCAGCCCTCTGGTAGCTTGGCACTGAACAGTCAAGCTTAATCTAGAGGCAATGTGTAAAGTATTTGTGCAACACTTCAAACAGTAATAAAGGGAAAAACACTACACAAAATGTATCCTACAGCAAGCTAGAACAATGGAGTTATTTCTATTAAATAAAACAAGACCAATACATCAAAAATTCAATCAGTAAACCCGGAGATTTACAACTGTAAAGATTTCAGTGAAACTAGTGCCAAAAAGCACATGGCGGCAACTGTGAATATCTGGTCACGCTGGTACCTTAAATCCTGGTTTGCAGAGCATTGCGAGGGTCCGTGTCAAAGATATGTTGCTCAGCCAAAGCAATGAATTGGTTCCAAGATGCGATGAGGATTCCTTCGACGACGGCGTGTGACGTGCAGTCCGGTGTCAAGGATGCTTTGCGCGATCAGTGTGATGTGTTGGATCTGAAGAGCTGTGAGTTGTGATGCAGAGTCTGGTTTTGTCATCGAGGCCACAGTCATTGATTACCTGCACCGAGGATGCATCGCGTAGCGGCACTTCCGATGGGGCAACAGTCTGCGTTGCGGCTCTTTGCAGCAGAACCGATCTACGCAGCAGCGGCGAAGGGGCGTTTCTGCTCAGATTTGAACTGCAGAGGAGATGCATTGGTTCTGCTGGATCTACAAAGCTGTCCGAGCACCTTAGACCAACTTCGACGAGCCCAAGACAGAGGTGGCACCACTTGACAGGGTAGACTCACAGATGGCAGAGCCCAGGTGCTGAGGTCGAGGTTTTTAAAGCCCTCTGTTCATGAGACTCAAGTCAGGAGGCAAGCCCACTAGTGCTTGGAGTCACTGTGCTGGTCCTGGGTTCAAAAGATGCAGACCCAGTCCTTCTCACCCAGAAGAGAGACAGTAGGCGAGCAGCATATCAGCACATCAGGGCATCAGTCCTTCAAAGCAGCAGTGTGGCAGTACTTACAGCAACACAGCACTCCTTCTTCTGGCAGAGTAATCTCAGGTCCAAATGTGTACTGAAGAGTTGATGTATGAGATCCAGTATTTATACCCAGTTGTGCCCTTGCAGCAGGGAGAAGATTCTAGTGGCATGACTTTGAGGTGCGTAGATGCCGTGCCTTCCTTGCCCTGGCTCCAGACTAACTACTGGAGATATGCAACCCTTTGTGTGAGAGAAGGACACAGCCTATTCAAGTGTAAGTGGGGCGGTTTCCAGCTCCTCCCTCCCACCTTACCAGTGATGGTCCATCCAGGCTCACCTAAGCTCTCTATTGTGCGTGGCTGTCTAGGAGGAATACACAAAGCCTAACTGTCAACAACACCCAGCCATGTGACCCAGGAACTGACTGCAGGCACCAAATGGCTAAGGCAGGAAAATGCCAACTTCCTAATAGTGTCAGGTTCAAAATTGCAATGTAAAATCCAACTTTATCAGAAGTTAGGATTTTTCATTACAAGTCCAAAGACACCAAACATGAATGAGTCACCTGTTCTCATTTGGAAGTGATAGTTTATTACATGTAATAAGGTAACTTCAATGTTAACCTATGGGAGAGTATGCCTTTCAGTAGTGAAAAATGAATCTAAGAGTTTTTCACTACCAGGACATGTAAAACGTAAAAGTATATGTCCTACATTTTAAATACATTGCACCCTGCCATCTGGTACGAGAAGTTGTTGGGATGCTGAGAGACGGACTACAAGTGAAATTACTTGTGTTAAAGTCTTGTATGGTATAACTCTTGTGCTAGATTGGGCATCTTTTGAAGAGCTGATACTTTGGAAGCAAGTACCTGCAGGTATAATTTCTTCTCAATGCTGAGTTCTGAGGATGGTCTTGCGGACCTGTTTGGCCACTTGAGACTGAAACGCCGACAGTCTATTCTTAACATTATATGTTACATCTTATGTTGTGTTAAAGTTCCAATCGATTTTTTGAATGTTAATGATTTTCTTGATGGAACCCTGGATTTATGAGCGCACTCTGTAAAGAGGATTAACTGCTCTTCTCCAGATCCCGGTAATGAGTTGTTATTAGTAAAATTGAGGGATCTTGTGGCAGTGCCATTGTGAATATACAAACATATGTATGTACAGCTTTACATTTTGATGCATATAATGTGGTTTGTAGCAATAAGAACTATCCTGAGATAGAAACCCTCTAAACCTAGATATCTTTTACGAGTGGCTTAAGGGAGCTCCCATACGGGGCACACCAAAAAATACTCTGCTACACATAGAGCAAAAGTTGCATTTATACGTGTTTTATTTAGAAAGTTTGTATTCTTTTAGAAAAATATTTTTAATGTATTTTTAGGCGTTGATAAATCTATACACAGTTTCATGATACACGTTTCATACAGAAACCAAAGACACAAAATGAAAAATACAGTATATACTAATCCTATAGGGAAACACAGTTTATACATTATTTACACAAATCAATTGTATAGACAAATCCAGGCTCACAAACATCCCCATACATACATGCCTCTTAGTCTTCTACATACGCATCACTTTCACTCACTACGTTGGTCCTCTTATCTTAACAACTTGTGAAGAGGCTCGAAACTGTCGACCTCTCAAAAGAGGTGTGCTGCATACGTCTCTGGCGTCTTTGGCATTTACATTATACCAGTGTTTCCGCAAACACGGGTATGATGTAAACGCCAGAGACATATGCAGCACACAGCTTTTGAGAGGTCGAAAGTTTCGAGCCTCTTCACAAATTGTTAAGATAAGAGGAGGCGGCGTACCAACGTAGGAGGGAGTATTACTAAAACATTAAGAATGACAGAAAATAAGTATCCCTCACCAGTTTGGAAATAATCGGATATCTGCGACACAGTCAGATCTACTTTCAGGTCACAGAGAGCATAGAAGTGACAAGAATCCCTATACGCAGGGTACTTACCACATTACAGCCTTACATTGAGCAAACTAGAACCCGGCACAGCTTTTGGAGATTGAAAACTACACCAACCTTGCGGGTCGTAGGCTTAGTAGTCCCCGCCCAGAAGATTAAGAATTCCATTTGTTCCTCTCCTTCATCCAGCCCGCAGTATTTGTTCGAAATAATAGGTCCTGTAGAACGTGTCAAAGAAAGAAAAATAAACCACCGAAACGCGCATGGCCAGTGTGTGTGTCACACACCAGTTCTCAGCACAGCATCGGAGGGTCGAGTCCCTCACTCCCATGGTTCCATTTGTGTATGTAGTGTGGTACTAGGGTGCGAAGTATGTTTGTAGTGAGTGAAAGTGATGTGTATGTAGGAGACTAAGGGGCATATTATCAAGGGGGGGCGATAGGCAATTTTTGCCGGTTTAGCGGCCATTTTTGGCCGCTAAGCGGCAAAAATTCTATCGCCCTATTATCAAGCTGTCGCTAACAGCAGTTAGCGACAGCTTGAAGGCGATAGTGAGCGGTTTGGGTCCTGCTTTGCATGTCAGTGATATTTATCGCTAATGACATGCAAAGTGGGCGTACCCAACCCGTTAGCGACTGAAAGCAGTCGATAACGTCGCTATCGCCTATTAACAAGGCTGGTGTAGCGATGGAAATATTCCCGCTATCGCCAAAAACTAACGCCTGCTCTGACCAGTTCTTAGCCATGTTATCCAATGGAAGGTGGATAACATGGCTAAGAGCATTTCGTCGCTAATGCGAGAATATCGCTGTATTCTCAGCGATATTCTCGCATTTCGCCGCTATCGCTGGATATTTTAGCGCAATGGAGAAAAACGTTGCTAATAGCATGTTTTCTCCGCTAAAATATCCAGCGATAGGCAGGGATAAAAAAAAAATCGCTAAGCGCATTTAGCAATAAATATCGCTAGTTGTTGGTAATATGCCCCTAAGAGGCATGTATGTATGGGGATGTTTGTGAGCCTGGATTTGTCTATACAATTGATTTGTGTAAATAATGTATAAACTGTGCTGCCCTATAGGATTAGTATATACTGTATTTTTCATTTTGTCTCTTTGGATTCTGTGTAAAACTTGTATCATGAAACTGTGTATAGATTTATCAATGCTTAAAAATACATTAAAAATATTTTTCTAAAAAAATACAAACTTTCTAAATAAAACACGTATAAATGCAACTTTTGCTCTATGTGTAGCAGAGTATTTTTTGGTGTGTCCCGTATGTGAGCTCCCTTAAGCCACTCGTAAAAGAAATCTAGGTCTAGAGCGTTTCTATCTCAGGATAGTTCTTATTGCTGCTTTTTTCCCCCTTATCCCTGACCTTGCAGTTACCTCATAGGGGAGTGCCTTCCTTTCATAGTATAATGTGGTTTGTACCAAATGTATGCACAATCTATATCCCACGCTGTTGTCGGTTATCATGCTGTTTGTCACTCGTCCACTTTTGTAAAGCACGTAATATTGGGTTTTATCTATACCTGTTTGTTCTTCATTTGAGAGCCACTGTGTGCTCTAGTGTGACCTACTTTGGATACCTGTTTGACTGATCCAAGATATTGTTTTCTGGTATTATCCACACCTGTTCTTACTGAATAATGGGAGCCGCTGTTTGAACCGTTGTGTTCCAAAAAATAAGATATACATTTTTTTGGGATGATCTTCCTATGTTGAAGAATTACTTGGACTGATTAAATTGGATAATTCAAGTAGGTGGCGGCATACACCTCAAGGGACTATTTCAGTCAATTCCGGTTACATTCAATTACCTGACTTTTTGTGTAAGTCCTGATGAAGTTCCCATGGCACTAGGGAACGTAACACGTTGGCTGTGTGCCGGTTTTAAAATCAAACAACTTTAAATAAAAAGAAGATTATTTTGGAGTACAGGTGTGTTTCCTGACTGACTTCAATCAGAGTACACTTTTTTTCTTGTGGACATTCTATATGATGGAATATTGACTGTGTTAAAGCATAATGTACTGTGTTAAAGCATAATGTACTATTTTCTACATCAATATGCCTGTGTTTGATTTCTTGAGTTATTATTAAATGGTATATAATAGGATCACTTTGTGACTATCAAATTGATGAATATTGTGGAAACGATTTCTCGGGGAACATTTATGGGAATTTAATGTAGTACCAAGTTTCCTGGGGAAGATTGGGTTGCCCTGTTGTGCAATAATGAAGGTCATGGCCACAGATAATGCCACCTTACTAGGGACTTACAAGTACATTAAATGTGCCAATTGGGTATAAGTACATTCTACAATGTTTTAAAGATGAAAGAGCACAAGCACTATAACACAGGTTAGCAGTGGTAAAGTGTGTAGACTCCTAAAGCCAGCAAAAATAAAGTCAGCAAAACAGGAGTTCTGAGGGCAAAAGGTTTGGGGTAAAACCAGGCCAAGGATGCCAGGTCTAACAAAGAGGAAGAAACAAAATGTGTGGGGGAGAGAAGAGTGCATAGAATAGAGAGAAGCAGAGAGAGAGAAAGTGGGAGGGAACAGGAGGCGTGTAAGAAGAGAGAGTGGGAGCATAAGGCCTGTTATTTGAGGTTGTCTAACTCAAGGGCATCTCAGCAATTCTTGCGACAAATATTGCTAATGTCCTTGGTAACCAAGGTCGCGAATACTTCTTGCGATCTCAGTAAATTGACAAATAACTGTTCTTAAGGATTTGACTATCATGAGGTTGAAAAGTTGAAGAGTTAAGGTTTACTTTTGGAGAGCAGAGATCTAAGTAAAATGTCTAGCCTAGGCAGCATTTCACTCATAATAAATGTGACAACCATGCAAAAAAAGGTACAAAATGTCTATTATTATTAAGGTAATGTGCTTGTAACTTTAATACTTGTTATGATATTTCTAATATGTTGACATACCAGATTAGTTATTCGGTGGTACATAGCAAAGAAATCAGGGATACAACAATCACATCAACCTACAGGCAATAGCAACTATCTTAGCGTCCCTTTGAAACTGTTGCTGATGACAACTTAGAGGGAAGTAGCGGGGGACTGCCTTCATCACTCCGCAATTGAACAGTGGCATAGCAATGGCTGAGCAGTGTCAGATAAG
The DNA here is from genome assembly GCF_964261635.1 of Lissotriton helveticus. Lineage (NCBI taxonomy): Eukaryota > Metazoa > Chordata > Amphibia > Caudata > Salamandridae > Lissotriton > Lissotriton helveticus. The sequence continues at coordinate 1,255,815,851 of NC_136063.1, forward strand.
CTTCACAGGAGGTGTATGCTCTTCTAGTGACTCTGTGCTCGATTCTGAGATGATTGCAGGAGCTCCAGAGAGGCAAGATTCTCTGCCTTTTTGTGGATCACTGAGATGGATTCTTGTCACAGTCGATGTCAAAGTGCAAAAGGGAGCACACACAGTGGGTGATAGACCTCCAGCGCATGGTGCTGTTATTGAGTTGGTAAGAAATTGGGTTATTAGTTATTATGCATGTGAGTCCTTCACAAGTAATAGGTCCACAATTGTTTCCCTACTGGGAACCAAGTACCCCATTGAAGAACTTGACTCTCTCAGGATAGTGAAGCAGAGGAGTACAAGGCCTACTGTGGGGAGGGGGTGTGGGCTAGCAATCTCCATTCGGTGGCGCGCAACAACAATGCTCAATAAAATATAGAAACCGAGCTGGCTCAGCGCTCAAATATTATCATACGTAATCGTTTAAGGGAATTTTGTATCCAAATGTTACAACCGAACAAAAAGGTCAACAATTTAACATTAACATAGCGCTTCCCAAATGAATCAAATTAGCCATCAGGTTACTGGATACATATTCTTCCTTTATTCTTTTATTCTTTTGTTCATGATTCTTTTTAAAACCACAGCACAGAATTGATAGCCTACGTGGCGCGTTTCGTCCCAATGGGACTTCTTCAAGGCTGTAAAAGTGCATACAAAGCCAACATTAATATATACACTATACAGATTTAAAAACACAATCTTTACAGTATATCACAAAACAAATTGAACCAGACTTATTATCCAATCATCAGTAAATACTGATATTACCTGGATATCTTTAAAGATGATTTTTCAAATCATCTATAATGCATTTGTGGGGAGACACCTTGAATCCACATCTTGTATAATACAGTGATGCAAAAAGGGAGAATAATGTGAAAAAGTGGAATTGGTTTCTGTGTTTTTGAGTTTTCCCAATTAGTGAGAACGTAGGAAGGTCACGTTCCCGGCTAATTGCACCATGCTTTTGCTTTAACTATCACACACTAGACTGACTGGTGCGGGCTTCTAGTGCCTTGACCTTTCGCTTTTCTCTTGTACTCAATAAAGTATTGTATACTCAGTGCCCTTTCTTGTAAAAAAGGAAAAATAAATCTACTGCAAACACACTACTGAATACTGTGCATTAAATTACAAATATCTACATCAGGCAGATTGAAGTTCCTTTGGCGACACCCTTAATTCACATTTCACTCCTGTGAGTCTCTGACGATAACCTCTCCCGTACCTATATCAGATGCAATATCATAATGTAAAGGAGCATCAAAATATAGCATTTATAACAACATGTGTAGGAGTCTTTCTTTGACACATTCAGGCGAAATAATGCAGCCATCCCCCAGTTGTGGGTCCCAGAACTCTATAGCTGAAGTACACCAGCTCTAGCTGTGGGTGTATTTCGAAAATGGATAAAACCACTCCCAGAGTCCCCTTTACTAGGGTCCAGGATACTTAGCTTAGGGTAGTATTTTAGAAACACAGTAATATCTCACTAGTGCCCCAACCATTGTGTGTCCACCACTAGCACCAAATTGTATGTGAAGTAGCCTGCATGGGGCATTAAGGGGCACTCCTCATAATGATTTATTAATTTTTCTGAGCGGGCTGGGAGGAGTCTTTGCGTCCTTTCGCCACTCTGTTTTCTTATTTTTCTCTGGGTGTCCTGGTCCCACCCAGGACTCCCACAATTTGCTCATGTTTGTTGGGGTTGGAAGGGTAGCCTCAAAGCCTTTACAGCACCTCTCTTCTGGTGCCGTACAGGAGCAAACCATCCGTCTTTCTGCTCCCGCTGGACAAGACCATTTTCTTCTTGGCTCCCATTCATGAGGAATCCCTGCACCACTTCCTCCTATCTTCGGCAGGACCCTACACATGCCCCTTATTAATGGCAGGCACAAGGATGGTGCGCACAACTTCCCAAGACACAGGCACTGGAAGATGGCAACACAATCAGTTATCATTTGTTGGTTTTGGGACCCAGGGATGGCGTCCCAGGGCTCACTACTGATGCAACAGCCCCCAGGGAGATAGGGGTTTATAGTGGTAGAAAGTAAGCAAGGAGAGGGGGCCCAACACAAGTCCCCTCCTTAAGGGAGGAAACAAGGCAAAAATGTGCCGACCCCCCGGATCTGTGCCATCCTGGGGTAATTTGAGGAAACATGCTCATTTTTTCTTGTTTTGGTGGGTTAAAGATTGAGGCTTTAAAGGGGCATATCTGGCCACTTTTCTGAATCTTTGGCTCATTCCACTCCCGGTGGCAAGCACTAGCTGCCATGGGCATTTTCAAGAGGCTGCATGGCCTCTTTACAAGGGCATACACTGCTGGAAGCTGTGTAGTGTAGTTCCTATATCCCTAATAGGCTCTACTCATTGGAATATTATACACTATAGATTTGACATAGGACTGAGGTCAGTATGTCTCTATCGAGTACACTAAACTTAATTGTGTGTGCCAGCTAACTCAGAGGTCACTAGAAACTTTCTTGAATGAACAAGAAGGGATTAGTCTCTGACAACCGCATAAACATGACAACTTTGCTTCCCTTAGAGTCGGAACAATATCTTCAGAGTCGTGGAAACAATAGATAACTATTTCACTCAGTCAATCGTGCATACTTCGTTTCTACAGAGTTGCACAGAAATAGAGAGATGGGTGTTTCAATAAAAAGGGTTTATTGAACACTCTTCTTTCTCATTTAAGAGATATGAACTGCTACAATCATAAGACAGAATGCGAGGTACAGCGTAAACAGTAATATAAAATAATACTGTAATAGCATGGTCTGTTGCTATGACATATATAAAAATACATACATAAATAACACAGGCTAAAATACTTAACTGGTGCTTCTAAAATACGCCTACCCCTGTGTACCTAACCTAGGTCTAGTACGAGGGAAGAAGTAGGTGCTGGTTTAGCATAGTTTTTAGTTTTGTCAAGAATTGCCAAAGGCTTCTCTAGGTTCTAATCAGCTCCATACCTTAAAATGAGAAAGATTGGTATTTCTTTCCCGGGACTCGATTTCCCAACACCCCGCAAGGGGAGTCAGAAACACTGGAGCTGGATTCTCGGCAGGAGGATGACAGCTTCTGGTCAGTGCATCAGCTTGGAAATAGACTTCTTTCGGGACTTGCTGTGGCTAGCCGCGTCCGAACCGAACCATGCTTTGCCATAGCAAGTGAAAGTACATTTATACCTTGAAGGTGTTTAGGAATGCCAGTATTGACGTAAGAGTCGGGCATATGAACATCATGAATAAACCTCTAAGGAATAGATGTTCATGCATAATAATGAGTGTCTTGGAGAAATCAATATTCAAGCAAGGGGAGGAGGAGCTTCGCGCGCATCCGAGATGGCCGCGTGAGCACAGGGCTCCCGAGGACCCTCGCTGCCTCCCGCATTTATCCTGGATGATATCCTGATTTGATGGAAGGTCATTGAAGACGCGACCCGGCTGATGTACTAGCAGGTTTTTGGGTCGGAATCGGACGCAGGGTCCCCGAGTTTTGCCGTCTTGAAATTTGCGGCCTTCCCCATGGAACAGCCTGGACCTTGAGTTGTAGCAGTGCCCAGGTCGTAACTTAACAACAACGGCTTGAGGGGATCAGATCACAGCCTCACTTCACTTTCGGTTTCATTTCTCCGGCGCACTGCCTCATATCTGCGGTGTGTCTGTTGATCGGACGAGCTCCAATGCCAGCTCATTTAGCTTCGGGCTGGCGACGGTTTGGCTGTGGACTCCATTGGCTCAACTTTGCCTCCTGTATTCTTGTGTGTGATTTTTTAAGGAGCCATTTGGACCTGATCCCAAGCCTCCCTCCGGGGCACCCGACTCGCCATGACGGGCAAACCTGAGGGTGAGAAGTGGAAAGTCAAGACCACTATCTGTGGAGGTTCAACCCAGGCGAATGTCATGGATCGCTATACACTCTCTAAAGGATCCCCTGGTGGCGCACCTAAGACTCGGGAGGAGGCTGTCGACGATCCTGCTGTATTGGCGGACTTAACGCTACAGGACGTGATGGGCGCCATTGCTGGTATTCAGTCTTCTATTGGCCAACAGTATGAAGCCTTGGCTCTGAAGTTGGACACGGTGGCCATTGAGGTTAACCTCATTCGAACTGATCTGGCCAAGACGAATGAGAAGGTGAAGTCATTGGACCTAAAGACATCCAGCCTTACCACGGATGTGTCCGACTTGCAAACAGAAGTGCGCAACCTTAGATCTGCTAATGACTTTTTTGCTCGTCGCTTGGAGGATTTTGAAGGCCGTGCACGGCACAATAACGTGCGTATTATTGGGGTCCCGGAAGATTCTAGTTCACTCACCACTGATCTTCGAGTGGAGGACGTCATTCTTAATCATCTTGTACCCAAGGGCCTGAGCAAATTCTTTGCCATCGAACGAGCGCACACAGTGCCAGGGGGACAGGCGAAGCCCGGTTTTCCCCCCCGTCCGATTATTGCACGGATCTTCAACATTAGAGATCGCGACGCCATTTTGCAGGCGGCACGGACAAGCGGCCCTACGCAGTTCGAGAACGCTGCTGTGAACTTTTATCCGGACTTTTCTCAATCGGTCCAGAAACAACGTATGGGATTTCAAGGTGTGAAACGGCGACTAAGAGACATGGAACTAAAATATGCTATGTTGTTCTCGGCCCGACTGCATGTTGAATATGATAATCGAACATTCTTATTTGTCAGGCCTGAGGAAGCGAGTGATTGGTTGGACACTTTGCCGACTCGCCGTGCTGGCCAGGAACATGCTGGTGGTGCTGATGGGGGACTGATGGACCAAGAATGATTATGGTGCCTGTGTCCGGAACACTACTCAACGTGATCAGCTGAGGCTCACTGACTTTTTTTTTGTTGATCATTCCATTCGTATCTTGGGAGGTTGCGGGGATGGCGGGACCCTTTCCTCCTCTGGGGTTTTCTTTGTGTAGATTAGTTCTTTGTTTGTAATTGTTAGGGCGACAGGCACACTGCAAATTGGGGTGGCTTTTGAGTCGGTGCAGGGGTGCAGGGTGGGGGGGAGTTGTATTGGGAACCTTGGGGGAAGGGAGGGACATGTTCTGGCATTGTTTGTTTTTTCTTTTTCAAGGCAAGGTACTTTCATTATTTTTGACATTGGTGTGATGCTCGTTTTGCGATGGGAGTTCGTTGTGGATCTGGATGGGGGGTAGAGGGTTGAGGGTATTATGCTGGAATGTGAATGGGTTGGGTGATCGCATAAAGAGAGGGGTGGTTATGCAGCTGTTGCGGCGCCTTTCGCCTGATGTCGTTCTGCTACAAGAGACAAACTTGATAGGAAACACTTGTCACGCTCTTAATAGACGGGGTTATCGTCTTGCTACCCATTCTGGATTTACATCTAGTTCTAGAGGAGTGGGTATTCTGCTTAGGGTTTCCCTCCCCCTCGAGGTTGATGATGTGATCCTTGATGCCAGGGGTCGATATGTTGCACTTGTCGGGTGGTGGGAGGAAAAACCAATCTCGTTGGTGTCGGTTTTTGTCCCCCCGGGCTTACAATCCACGACATTTACGGACCTGAGGCGGATGGTTCTGGGCCTCCCGGAGGGTGTTTTGATACTGGGTGGTGATTTTAACTCCGTCATTTCTGTCAGGATAGACCGCTATCCCCCCCGAGATCTTCCTGCTGCGCAATCCTGGTTGGGTGACTTCCTGGAAACATTGGGACTCATAGACTGTTGGAGACTAATGCATCCAGAGCGAGCACAGTTTACTTTTCATTCGGTAGCTCATGGTAGTCTTTCTAGGTTGGATTATATCCTGATACCGGCGGCACTGTCCCCCTCGGTTGGAGAGATTAGACACTTGGCCCGGGGTGTATCGGACCATTCCCCTATTTGGTTTCATTTTAATCTTAGCATCGGGCCGAAGGGAGGGTGGCTCCGATTAACCCCTGGTATCTTCTTAACCCTAAGACTCGCACTGAATTGATTAAATCATTTGATCTGTATTTTACTGAGAATGCTGGTTCTGTATCCTCGCCTGTCTCGTTGTGGGAAGCTTTTAAGACTGTGATCAGGGGACAGGCATTGTCTTTGGTGGGGTGTGCCAAGAAATGTAAGAATGAGGCAATTGTTCAGCTCGAGACTGAAATCACAGACCTGGAGACTGCATTGGAGCGGGAGGTGTCTCGAGAAGCACTACATGTCCTCCGCCTTAAACAATTAGAATATAAAACTTTGGTTACTGATGCGGCAAAGACGATGAGTAGGGAACAGCAGGGACGGCTATATGCAGGAAAATTGATTGCCTGGCTGGACAGAAGGGAGAGAGCGAATCGAGTGGTTCCGGTGATTGAGACATGCGGTGGTGTGAGTGTCACTGACCCTGTTGAAATTGTTGAATGCTTTGCTGATTATTTTCGAGAGGTCTATACCTCGGTGTCCGACAGGCCCAAGGAGGATTTGCAGTTGTTCCTTCGGGATATAGCACTTCCATGTTTGTCGGAATCGGATCGGGACTGTTTGGATGCCACGCCCTCGGTGGATGAGGTGGCTCTCGCGCTACGCTCCTTTCGTTCCGACAAGGCTCTGGGTCCCAATGGTCTTCCTGTTGAACTGTATAAGTTACGCCCGGATACTCTAGCTCCCTATCTCCGTGATATGTTTTTGGCTGCGCGAGATAATGGCTCCCTTCCTAGAGATCAGCGTCTTGCGACCATTGTGGTGATCCACAAGGAGGGTAAACCACGAGATCGCTGCTCGTCTTACAGACCCATTTCGCTCTTAAATGCGGAGCCCAAGATCCTCGCCAAACTGCTTGCTAATCGTATGATTACGGTTATTAGCAACCTGATTCATCCGGATCAATCGGGTTTTATCCCGCACCGTAACACGGCATTAAATTTGCGACGTCTGCATGGTGTTCTCGCGAGGGCCCCGACGCTGCGAGAACCGGCCATCTTGGCGTCCTTGGACGCCACGATGGCCTTTGATACAATCGAGTGGTCTTATCTCTGGGCGGAACTCGCCAAATATGGATTTGGCGCAGGTTTTACTGGTTGGGTCAAACTCCTGTATGAAACGCCACTGGCACAGGTGGTGGTTAATGGCCGCGTCTCCGTGCCTTTTACTCTTCGGAGGGGCACGTGGCAGGGTTGTCTGTTGTCCCCGCTCATCTTTGCTTTGGCGTTGGAGCCTCTCGCCGCTTGGCTACGGTGGGAACCTTCGATGAAGGGTATACGCTGGACGCCGGAATTTGAGGATCGCATTTCCTTATACGCGGATGATATTTTATTGTACCTCACATCTCCCCAAAAATCGCTCAACGTATTGTTTGACATACTTAACTCCTTCGGGAAGAACTCGGGCCTTATCATCAATTGGTCGAAATCCTACATTTATGTACTTGCGGGGGATGTCCCTCGTTTGCCACGGGGCTGTCCCATTCAGTTGTCGCAGTCCGGCTTTAAGTACTTGGGTGTGTTTATCTCGATGGATCCGGCGGTTCGCTATGAACGTAATTTGCTCCCCCCACTCCAACGGTTACGCTCTGATGTAGCGCGTTGACGTAAATTACCGTTATCTCCCCTAGGGCGTGCGGCCCTTTTTAAAATGATGTCCTTACCGCGGTTCCTATATGCCCTTCAGAATAGTTTTGATGTCATCCCGTCGAAATATTTTCGGGAAGTAGAATCGTTGCAGAGGCAACTAATATGGGACGGACGTTCACGCATAGCTCTTCCGAAATTGACACTTTCCTGGTATGATGGTGGTATAGCGCTCCCGGATATTCGCAGATATTATTGGGCTTCCCACCTTGCTGCCATCAACCACGGGATGTATGGCCCGGCGTTGAATCCAGCATTTGAAATGGATAAGTGGCTGCTCCCAGGTGGTGATTACTACAGGGCACTTTATTCGGGACCCTCCCGTTCACAACTCACGGGACCTACCGCTATAGCCGTGCGGGTATGGCATAGCGCAACGATGGCTATGGGCTGGAGTGATAAATTAACTGGTGCGACACCACTCTATGCCTCTGCGAAGCTGGGTGGCCTATCGAAGACGAAGGGATTTGATAAGTGGGACATGATCGGTATTGGTAAAGTGCGTGATCTTTGGGTTAAAGGAAGGGTGAAGGCCTTTTCGGATCTGCAAATAGAGTATAAGCTGAGTGACAGAGAAAAATTTCGCTATATCCAGGTACGCCATGCTCTGAACTCTGTGTTGCCAGTGGGTATTGATATTCCGGATTCCTCCCCCCTCTAAAATCGTATACTAGACGGTTATGTGCCAGATAGTACTATCTCACTGTTCTATAAGAAAATGATTAATGACCGATCGAGTCTGCTCGATCGCCTCCGTGAGGCCTGGATTGCTGATGGTATTGAACTGGATGACGAGGACTGGCAGTCCGCGATCTCCTCTCCCAAGGAGGTGGCAATTCCGGCCCGCCTCTGTCTGGTCCAACTCAAGATCCTCCACAGAATCTATGTCACCGGTCCCCGTCTGATCCATATGGGCTATTCCACGGATGGCATGCGTGGGTGTGGTCTCCTTGGCACCTATCTCCATATTATATGGGAATGCCCTGAGGTGGTGCGATTTTGGAAAGGTATACATGAGATTATGGATGAAGTTACGGGTGTTGTGATGATGCCGGAAGCCCGACAATGTTTATTGAATGTATGGGGTCCGAATGACTATGACGTGTCGCAGCTTCGGTGGGTAACTCTGGCCAATATGGTTGCGAAGAGGGTTATTGCTCAGTTGTGGGGATCCCCAAGGCCGCCTACAGTGACTGCTTGGAAAGAGAGTCTGGACTGGTGCATGTTCAGAGAGAAAACAGTGTATATGGCAAGAGGCAGACCCAAAAAATAGGGGAAGATTTGGAACCCTTGGAACTCATACCGTGGAGATATCTGTGCGCCCCCTCTCACCGCTATTCCTAGTCCTTCCCAGTCGCCCTGACCTACATTCCTTCTAGCTGTGATATATTGTGCTGTTCATATGCAATTCTGCCTCTGTCTCCCTCCCCTCATCTGTATTCGAAGACTCTTTTCTCCTGCTGTCATGTATCTCCCGTCCTCCTTGAGCGCAGACCTAATGGCTGTATTATTACTGTAATGCCTTGCTTGTCTGTTTGATGTTTTGTTTCTTTGTGTTTCAAATAATAAAAAGTTCCCCCCAAAAAATAAAAAAAAATATTCAAGCAAGGGGATGTCCCTAACGGCTAAAGGGCCACATGCATCAACCTATTTAGGAAGTGTAAACGGTGCGAATCAGTAAATTTGGCCGTTTGCGATTCCTAAATACGTTTTTGGGATGCATCATACATTTTTGTGAAAATCGCTATTTTTAGTGATTTCCAAAAATGCAATTGCTTTTAAGGAATCGCAAAATAGCGATTCCTTAAAAGCAATGCATGATTCTTTTTCAAATTGCGAATTAGCAATTAGGGGGTGCAAATTACCACGAGGTTGAAGCTCGTGGTAATTTGCGAAAAGTTATGAAAATGCTCAAAAATGCATTTTCTAAACTTTCATGTTACATGTCCTTAGGACATGTGTGTGTGAAACATGCACTTTAAAATACATTTCAGGGGTGCAGGGGGGGTCCTTTGGACCCCCCTCTGCACCCTTGCAATGCATCAAACAAATGGGATTCGCAAAATAAAAAAGTGCAAAACGGCATTGATTCCTATGGGCCTCTAGGCTCATAGGAATCAATGTAATGCCATTCCTTAATTGCGATTCGCAATTAAGGAATCGCAAATACCGAAAATTAAGAAATCCTAAAAACTTTTAGAATTTCTTGATGCATAGGATTTTGCAATTCCTAAATTGCGAAAATTAAGGAAATGCAAAATCCTACATTGATGCATGTGGCCCATAGAGTCTGGCTTTTCAAGAAGTCATTGGGATGTAGATGAACGGATGTAAGTAGCCATACCTGTATTTGGGTAGCATGGGCTATGCCTAAATAAAGACTGGATTTCTATGCCTAAATAAGGGCAATGTGAATTGTACCTATATAAGGGCATGAATCAGGAAATACATATGGAATCTAAATCGATACACAACAGCTGGACTTACCAGCTCCTTGCATCAATTGTCACCTCTCCTGGTGCTCCTATCCTGCTGGGGGGTCCTCTTACACAGTTGTTTCTCTAGTAGTACAGCAGAGCCCCTCCTGACCACAATCCAAAGGCCCAGAGCCTCCTGACTGTCTTGCAGAGCACCTGGGGTGGTAGTGAAGTCCAGATCTTTCCCCCACTGGTCCTCAAGGTTCATAATGGGGCCAGCGCTTGTAAGGCCTGGCATCTTTGGCGTGATTGCCCTTGTCTTTTTTGCTTCTGACCTCCTGTTTTTGACTGTGTGCTGCATTTCGTTTTGTTGGTTTTAGGACTCTGGGCACTCTACCATTGCTGACCAGTGCTAAAGTGCAAGTGCTCCCTGCGTAAATTGTATTGGTGATTGGTTTATCCCTGATTAGCATATTTGATTTACTAGTAAGTCCCTAGTAAAGTGAACCAAGTGTGCCAAGGGCCTGTAAATCAAATGCTGTTAGTGGGCCTGCAGCACTGATCATGCCCCCCACATGAGCAGCCCCGTAAACCTGTCTCAGACCTGCCACTGCAGTGTCTGTGTGTGCAGTTTTAAACTGCCATTTCGACTTGCCAAGTGCACTTACTTGCCAGGCCCAAACCTTCAGTTTTTCTACATATACATCACTACAAAGGTAGGCCCAAGGCAGTCCCATGGGCAGGGTGCAGTGTATTGAAAGGGTAGGACATGTACTGGTGTGTTTTACATGTCCTAATAGTTGAATACTGCTAATTGTATTTTTCACTATTGCAAGGGCAATCTATCCTATGGGTAACATGGGGATTGCCTTGAAATACCTTTTAAGTGTAATTTCCCATTAGTAGCAGATAGAGATTTGGAGTTTGGGGTCTCTGAACTCACAATTAAAAAAAATTAATCTTTTGGTAAAGTTAGTTTTTAAATTGCGTGTTTGAAAATGCCACTGGAATCAAGCTATCCTGGCTGATGACGGCTGATAGCCAGAAACCGGTCCTAGGATGCTTGATTCCGGTCCAGGGAAGACATGGCTTGGCAGTTCGGGCTGGACTGTTCCCACGAGGCACAGGGTCAAGACTGATTTGCATATGGCCATGTCTGAACTGGGGTGGTGTGATGAGCAAAATAACGATGGATTAAACCCTGATCTGTGACTGGGTGTGAATGTTTTGCCATTGTGCAACATTCCGTCCATCAATTGTTGTTTTTGCACTTTTAGAAAGTGAACATTTTCTTTATTAACCATTCTGTGCCTCTGCCTGTCTGTGGAATCCAAATCTGGATTAGGATGACAATCTTTTCCAGGATAAAATCCTGGAAAGGAAGTAGTGCTCCTTCTGAGTTTCTGAGGATATTCTCTTTTTGACTTGGAGTAATTGCAAAATTGCTCTTGAGCATTCACTCTACTGAGTCACACAAAGGGAGTTGAGGTGTATCTTGTATATCCTTGGAAGGCTGATGAGCCTTCCTGAGCCAGAGTGATGGGAGAAGTTGTCACTGACACTTGAATAGGGCTGAGCCCGTCCTCACATAAAGCTGTCACCACCCTCTGTAGTATGTTTTGAGCCAGGTCAGGGAAAGGCAGGGTCTTGTGCCTTACAAAGACTTTCCTTGGAAGTTTGCCTATTTCAAAGGCAGAAAACTTTATAAGTACTAGAGCTGTGACACCATAACTTCAGAACACTTCTGGACTAAAGGACATTCTGCAAGAAAGCAGAACGGGATGCTCTAGGAAGGACTGATACTCTGCCTGTTGCTTTGTTGTGCTGGCCTGCTGCTAGCTGCTTCTGACCTGGGAGTGAAAGGACTGGACTTTGCTTCCTTCGTACATACTGCTTCCAAGGTTCTCCAAGGGCTTGTGGGTGCTTGCCTCCTGTTAAAAAGTCTCAAGGCCATCAAAAATGTCACCATAAGTGCCTGGGCTCTTCTGCTGAGAGGCCTGACTTCCAAAGTGGTGCTAAATCCAGTTCCTGTGCCCTTGGAAGTAGAATCTGGTAATCGGAAGATGAAAATTCATGTATCAAATCTAAGCATCTGTTTTCTTGACACAACACCGCCGTGTGACTGAAAAATCGACGCATCACCACTCTGCAGCCAATGAATATACAGAGCGCCTGCAGTGCAGCTGAAAAATCACTGCAGTCTGAGGCTCGAGCACCGTGTCACGAATGTCTGTGGCGAGTGGGGAGACACTTGCTGTTTGCTGGCCGGAGGTGGGAGAGCCCTCTGCGTGTTGTTCTGCCCTCAAAGACTGCTCCCTCTTTCCTGGAGACCTCGCGGTACCCGCTGCGCGGGTCCCGCTTCGCCCGTGTGCCTGGGCGGCTGCTTTGCTTTCCGGTGGATTTACTCTCTGGACTGGAGGCGGACAACAGGGCTGCGAGCGCCAGGTGAGGTACAGGGACTCCATTGCCCAGGAGTCCCTGCGCTGTCATCACCTGCACCTGGTCGCTCTCCCTGTTTGTCCCGCCCCTGAGCGCCGAGTCAAAGGTGCCTGCGGATCACCGTCCTGTGGGAGACACTTGCTGTTTGCTGGCTGGAGGCGGGAGAGCCCTCTGCGTGTTGTTCTGCCCTCAAAGACTGCTCCCTCTTTCCTGGAGACCTCGCGGTACCCGCTGCGCGGGTCCCGCTTCGCCCGTGTGCCTGGGCGGCTGCTTTGCTTTCCGGTGGATTTACTCTCTGGACTGGAGGCGGACAACAGGGCTGCGAGCGCCAGGTGAGGTACAGGGACTCCATTGCCCAGGAGTCCCTGCGCTGTCATCACCTGCACCTGGTCGCTCTCCCTGTTTGTCCCGCCCCTGAGCGCCGAGTCAAAGGTGCCTGCGGATCACCGTCCTGTGGGAGACACTTGCTGTTTGCTGGCCGGAGGCGGGAGAGCCCTCTGCGTGTTGTTCTGCCCTCAAAGACTGCTCCCTCTTTCCTGGAGACCTCGCGGTACCCGCTGCGCGGGTCCCGCTTCGCCCGTGTGCCTGGGCGGCTGCTTTGCTTTCCGGTGGATTTACTCTCTGGACTGGAGGCGGACAACAGGGCTGCGAGCGCCAGGTGAGGTACAGGGACTCCATTGCCCAGGAGTCCCTGCGCTGTCATCACCTGCACCTGGTCGCTCTCCCTGTTTGTCCCGCCCCTGAGCACCTCCTCCCTATAATAGGAGTGGTAGGAGCCGCTGCGCGGGAGCGCGCGGGAGCGTGCCCGGGAGAAGCCCGGGACAAGGGCGGGACCGTCTAAGGCCGTCATAGGCCGGAATAGGCCGGGCTGGGCCTACCCTCTTGATTTGGTTATTTGAACCCTGGTCCAATTTGCTGTCATAGCCCCTCACTGATTACTATTAAACAACTGTTGATATGCCGTCCCCGGTAAGGGAGGGTACCCCTGCGAAGCAGGGAGGAGCAAAAAATAGGCCCTTAGAGAATTACTTTCCCCGGGCTGTGGGGGAGGGGGACAAGGAGAGTACCTTAACCCGGCTAAGGGCAGAGCGGAGACGCTCTATAGATAACCTGAAAAACAGACCCCTTGGAGAATATCCAACCACGCCTAGTGAGGAGTCGACCTTAACAGATGATGTCCCATTCCTGTTGAGGGATGGTACGATCTCCCCATCTGTTCCACCCACGAGTCTAACTCCAGCCACTAGCCCAAGCCCTAGTAGGGTGACTATTGATCTAGTCTCTCAACCACCCCCAGCTTCGAAAGCTAGGAAAGCTAAACCTAAGCCAGCCAACGTACAAGGAGCACAAGTAGTACATGGGCCCCCCCCAAACAAACGTAGGAGAAAGTCGAAGGGTGCCCAGGGCAAAAATAAACCCAAAATCTCTCATTCTGATTTTGGGAGGTCATTAAAACCCTTAATACCGACTGTGAGGCTAGTGGATGAACTACACCCCAAACCTACTGTACAGGAAGGCTTGGCCCCTGCTCTGATAAATGACCCAGGAAACAATATTGCTAATGTCCCCCTTTCGGTTGCCCCACTTGGCAACCTGGAATTCCTGCTTAGGTCATTATTATTACCAATTAGTGAGAGTATCAAAAAGGTCGAGATCAGACTTACCATCCTGGAGGCTACATTAAGTAGCCTTAAAATCTCGGCTGGCCATCAAGGAAGATCACCGGAGCTCATTCCCACTCCACTGGCCCCCCACCAACCTCCAAGTAGTGCAATGAGCCCAGCCCCCCTACAGGTCGCGGATGCTGCGGCCCCTCCACAACCCTCGAGGACTAATCACGCATCAACTAAGCCCTTTAACTCTAATAGGCCTATTCCCCCTGTAGACCCCGTCCCCCTGGCACATCCCGTAGACAATACTACACTGCCTCCCCTAATGCAGCTTCCACCTAGATCACGTAGACCAAATTTACCCCCGGAGTCAAATGATTTTACTGTAGTTATGGCGGGTGTCCCTCCACTTGAAGTAGGTGAACCTGAGGACTTTTGTTCCCTAAAAAGCAGGGTAATCAAGTGGCTTAACACAAACAGACCCCTCCCGGTACACCTAAACAACAAAATTATAATGGTCAGAAGGGTGCCATGGGTGGGGAGAACATACAAATCTATAATAGGGGATTGCATATTGGTGAGCTTCAGGGATGCCGGTACTGTCTCTCACATATGCCAAGGAAAGAATAGATCTAGGGATTCAACCATTCAAACCCTTCATGTGTCTTTCTTCTTTCCCCCTATCCCCGCTTCTGTGCATCCGTTCCAAACCTATGACAACTGGGAGAGGGTTGGTCGGAGGGGGAGACATCACGAATTTAACCCCAGGCCACTGTTTGGCCGCCCAGTGCCACCCTTTCATTCTTTTAACCGGTTTAACTGTCTGAACGGCCTCGAGGGGGTGGATTGACAAACGGATAATGTTCCCCTGGGAGACGGAGAAAAAGCAGCTCTGGCAGAGGAGATGGAGGAGCATAGTCCCCTGGCACAGCAAATCCCACCGAGTTGTGTCGGGAAGCCTGTGCTAGATGGACCTAGGGCTGTAGATATTGAATATACAGGAGGGGGACATGGGCTGGACTCGCATGAGTTAGAGTGGGAGTCACAAACGAGGCCTCATGGGGGACTAGAACAGAGTGGTGAGGCACTGAGACTGATCTCTTGGAATATAGCAGGTTTGGCAGGCAAATTTAATAACAAAGAGTGGCTGGATTACATTAGAAAATTCCACGTAATTTGCGTGCAGGAGACATGGGCCCCGGTGAATAACTATCACTTACAGGGGTATAAGTGTTTCTTTGTACCCGCGCAAAAATCCAGATCAGGGAGAGCCATGGGTGGACTATCTATTTATATAGATCTAGACCTGCCGGGTAGCTGGTCTTCTCCAGATTGGAATCCCATGGGATCCAGGCAGTTCGGTTCCTCGGGAAGGGGCTAAGATTTACTGTTTTTAACATCTATAATATCGAGATAGCGGGAAACCATACCACATTAGTAGCTGAGCTGGATTACAGGCTGGGTCAGGAAATAACAGTCCAAAAAAAAGGGCAATCACACGCGCTGCTAGTCATGGGGGATTTCAACTGCCATCTTTGTCCGGCACTGGTCCAAACAAATACAGACTGGTCCCAATGTCCCATGGAGAAGGGGCCGCATTTTTCCCATACGCCGACAGGGTCAGCTTTTAGTACGCTCCGGCTCAAGCATGATCTTGAGCATACTATTAACATGATAGGCACACAGAAGGATGGCACACTCCCACCTACATTTAAGGGTAGGGGATGTACAACCGTTATAGACTATATCTTGGCCTCGAGATCCCTGCTAAATAAGATAATTAGTGTAGGGATAGAATGGAGCAGTTTTAGCGACCATAACCCACTTGTTTTGGAACTAATGTATAGGGCGGGCGCTAGAACTAGAGATCACCGCACAATTACGGAGAGGGTAACTGATCAAGGCAGGAGACTAAAATGGTCCAAAATAGATGGTGAAAAGTTTTACAAAGCCCTGGTAGTCAAGGGCAAATCTGCCATCAATGACTGTCTAGACACAGAAGTCCACGGTTTAAGGTTACTGGAAGCATTCGGTGAGATTGCGAACCTGATCGATGGCCTACTTAAAACCAGTGCGCCCACAAGGAACCATGATAACCCTCGGTGGTTTGATAAAGACTGCTCCAAAGCACTGAGGGAGCTGAAAAGCCGCCTTAAATCTAAACCAAGGGAGCCTCAAAAAATCAAGGTGTGTAGGGAAAAATACAAAAAAGAGACCAAGAGGAGGAAACTTGCCTTGCAGGCAGAAGCATGGGCAGAATTAAGAGAAGTAGGGGAAAGAAAGGATCTAGTGGGCTTCTGGAGAATTATCAACAAACCGACCTTCCAGGAAAACGATACCCCTGAGATAGGGTCCAACATCCTCCCAGAACAGTGGGTCACTCATTATAGGGGTCTATATAACCATGAGCAGGGTACCTCTGCAGAGTCATCTGTAACTCCAACTCAGGCCTCATTGGTTGTATTTACCTTTAAGGAGATTACTGCTGGGATAGAGGGTCTGACTAAAAACAAAGCCCCGGGCCCTGATGGAATTCCTCCCGACCTGTTTTTGAGCAACATAGAATTATGGGCCCCTTTAATGACCAGGGTCATAAATACTGCAATCACTTGTGGTCTTCCACCGTCCTGGTCCAAAGCGATCATTGTGCCGATTTTCAAGAAGGGTAATAGGGACGACCCTAAGTGCTATCGCCCCATCTCCCTGATTGATGTATCGGCCAAACTTTTGGGCAGGGCGATCCTCAACAGACTAACTGAGTGGACCGATGAAAATAACATCTTCTCGGACACCCAATACGGATTCAGGACAGGGAGCTCCACTAGCGATCAATGCTTGAATTTGTATATGCTGACTGCCAAATATACCCTGGCCAGTGATGAATCGATCTACATGGGATTTATGGATTTGGCAGCAGCATTTGACCATGTTAACAGGGAGAAACTGTGGGACATGATGTCAAGCATGGGGATTGAGAGCGGTCTAATTGATATTCTAAGGGAACTGCATAGTGACACCACGGCTAAGGTTCGATTTAACAGGGAGGGGGGATTGACCGACTCTTTTCCCTGTATGAGTGGAGTCCGACAAGGCTGCATTCTCGCCCCTTTTTTGTTCTCCCTTTACATTAATAATTTGGAGCAGTTTCTGTTGGGTCTTAAGGCAGACTCTCCAAGGGTGGGGCCGCGTCATATTCCTGTTCTGCTTTACGCAGATGACGCGGTCCTGATTGCACGCACACCTAGGAGCTTACAAATCCTGATTGATGGATTTGTTAAGTTCATGGGTGCCCTAGATCTCTCTGTTAACCTGGGTAAATCGTATGTGCTCCTGGCTGGCAAAAAAACTTCCTCTAAATTTACCTACACAATAGGCAGTCACACAGTAGAAGAGGTTAAAACATTTTCCTATCTTGGTGTAACCTTTGATGGCGCCTTACAGTTTAATTCCCTGGTGGAGGAGCGCTGTAGTAAAATGATTGCCTCTAACGGGGCAATAGCTAGCTACGGCAGGAGACTAGGCAGATGGAGCCCGGAACAGGTGATGAATTTGTACAGCTCCGTATCATGCTCCAAAGTAATTTACGGGGCAGAAGTCTGGGGCTTTGCGAACATCACAAGAATCCAACGGGAAGAAAACAAATATTTCAAATCCATCTTGAGGGCACCCCCAAGTACTGCTGGAATTGTAGCACATAGGGAACTAGGGAGGCCATACCTAGATGACCTGGTAAAACTTAGGCCAATTGTGGCCTGGTTCAAAATCTGGGCTAATCCTGATGCGTCTCTTAGCAGAGAAATCCTATTGGACTGTTTAGAGAGGGATAAATGTATGCGCATTCCCTGGCTCAATTTTGTTAAGACTACCCTGGAGGAACTAGGCTTTGGGAATCTCTTCACTAACCCTTGGTGAAGAGCGTGGAGGGTATGGAGCCTTATCTATACCTTATGCATAATGCACAGGATAGATTCCTGATGTGCCGTTTCAGACTGAACTTACTCCCATTTATGTTGGCATCACCAGCAGGATTTACACCTTCAATTGAGCAGAAGGGACCCTGCGGCTGCGACAACAGGTCTCCGCAGGACTCCCTTCACTTTGTTTTACTCTGTCCTTTTTTTACAATGCCCAGGCGTAGATTTCTTGTAAATATTTTAAAAAAAGCTAAACAGGAACATGCCAGGGAGGCACTAGTCTTTTTACAAAAAGCTTCGGACCCCTTAACCTTGTGTTGTATAATGAATTTTATTAAGGTAGCGGTCCGTTTAAGGCTAACCAGGGGAGACGAATGAAATGTCTTTGATTCTATATTTTTAAAATTGTTATATTTTTTCTGTCGGTGTTTCATGTTAACACTAATATTTTGTATAAGGATCTTGGAAATGTTTAATGACTTTTTATTCATGTGTATATATGTGTGTGCTTTTATGGTGTTTTTTAATCACGGAATAAAGATTCTTTGAATTGAATTGAATTGAATGTCTGTGGCACCCACACCGACTCTAATGCTGTCCTGCTTTGCGGCTGAAGAATCAATGCATCCCCTACTTCACGGCTGTGAAATTGATGCAGTGCCTGCTTTGCCACCGCTGCCTACATATATATCACTTATTTCTTTTACTAGTTAATCACTTTTATGTCACAAAACTAGTACATTAACTCTAGTAAGAACCCTAAGCTTAACGATTGCTGTTCTATTACGAAAAACAGGCAGCGGCAAATGCACAGTGTTGTGGCAGAACGCCCTGGCCTATGTTCCCTCCATTTCGGGAACGCCTTGCATCAGCGTGGCATCATCCTAAAAGGATGATTGAAATAAACTTTATGAAAACATATTTCTCAAGAGTGCTTGGGCCAGGCTGACCACGCCAATGCTGTTACTTTGCACTTGATATAGGGTAAAAACAAACACGCCCTTGAAAGCTGCGGTATATTATTGATCGTCCTCGTCTAAATACTGTGAGACATATAAAGGAAAATTACAAATGTACATAAGGGTTTACATTTTTTCATGTGTGCATATGTAGTTTCTAAATTTAAACGTATTGAGTAAATACTGTCTTCAAGGGTATGTGTCAGGGCTCATGACTGACAAAGGTCTGACTGGAAAGTGGCTAAGGGCAAAGACATTATCTATAGGATTTACTCACAATTCTAAAAGCCTTTCCGACTGCTCCACAAAAGGAGACAGTAAACAAGACGAACTGCCACGAGTTGGCTATTAAATAGAGCCAGCACCCTGTAATGTGTGGCAGAGCACTAATAAACGTGCCTTACGGTTGTTATGATCATGACTTTCTCAAGCACCATGTAGTTGGGTCTTTTCACCTCCTACATTTTCATTAGTGTAATAACTTGTTTGCACAAACAAAAAATTCTATATAGTTTACATTGAGACGTGAAATTCCCTCGAAGCCAAACTATCAAATAGCACACTTTGGTCCCATAGCATTATTGTGAGAAGACATATATAATTATTTTTCACTTCTTACATGACCTGACTCAGAGATAAAGTCCGTCTTGTTCAAAGTATGCAAAGCAATTTATTAGCGCTATTGTGCCAAAAGTATTTTGGATGAGGAAGAGAGCCCGGCAACTAAGGCCAATTTGGGTAAAAGGAAGTGACGAGTGAGGAGTCCGGGAAGACCCACCTTGTGGTGGTGATCTTCATTGCACTCACTGACAACACTGCAGAGATGCTGGAGGTGAGGTACAGGTGTAGAAAAAGGCCCTTGAAGCCCCTTTGGTGAAGCGAGGGATCCTTTCTGCCCACAACCTATACGTGAGATATGGGAGTGTGTGGCGCCCTTTACCACATTCAGCAGGGGGGCCCTATCATTTTGTGTTTACACCACTGTTGAGATATGCACAGTTTCAATTAATGCAAAGACCCACTATGTTAAGATCCTCACTAGAGGGACTGCTAAACCAGAGACACTAATAAAATAAAAACTGGCTTAAAAGCAGGGTCACTGGAATTATGCGATTGTGCAGTTGCTGCATTTTTCGCATATTTATGGATTTTGCCACATTTGTCATATTAGCCATCATCTACTGCATAATTTACAGTTTAACTAAAAAAAATTGTTTTGGGTCAAAAGGTTCAAAAGTTACATAAAACACAGCGACAAGAGTTTCTGTGCAGCGGAAGGACCTTTGCAATGGTTGATAGTTCAACTTTGTGTTGCTTATTGTTATATTTAAGTGTTAAAATTGGTACCAGTGAGGTGCAACCTATACCCAGACAGGGTTAACAAGTGTAAAAATGACAAAATTATGAACTATCACTATTACAAAATATACTGCATTATGCCACATAATTTGCCTTTCTGCACATCTAGGGAGATCTCCCTTTTGGTGACCAGTGAGGATTCACCAGATTTCACAAGCAGTCCTTTTACTCCTACCAAATCAATCCAGAGTTTGGGAGATTGGAGCAACTTGTTTTTATATACATGTGGGAGATATCAATTTGTCTGTTACCTACCGAAACGCGTTGATGCACAAGTGGAACTAAATGTGGCAGGCATCTGGACAGAGTAAATGATGGTCATCAAGGAAAATCATGTGTCCATAAGAATGACTGAAACAGATTAGTCCTCATAAAGAAATGTGTGATTGTCTTATATGTTCTCCCTTTTTGTGATTCATGGTAATTTAATGTCCATAATTGTGTTTTTAAAAAAAACTGTTTCCCTTTTTTTGTAAATTATATTCTGTACTGTTTTTAAATATATTCTGTACTGTTTTAGAATTGCTGATATACACTAAAACTGTAGTTTAGATAAATTGTGATACAATAATTGTCATTCATATCAGATGTGATTTGGTAAATTGTGGCATTAAAGATCATTCCATTTTGAGATTAGTGCAGCAATATAACTTTGATTAAATTGGGGGTCAGAAATTAAGTGTTGACTGAAGTTTGCAGATGTAAAAGTCTAAATGATTTGATGTACTTCTGACTAAATCTTAAGGGGAGATTTTCTGACTTGATTACTTGTATTAATACGATGTATCCGTTCTCAGGAACAACGCTTTAATGAACTGGTATGGTAAAGGGACGTATTAAGTGGTATATTTGCCAAAGTATGAAATACACCCGTCATTTCCTTAAAGAAATAGAAAATGTTTGTTTCAATCCAGATTACACATTGACAACCCTTGAGCTCACCAGTCTCAAAATGTGTGTGCCACATGTAGAAGGGATAGAAGATGTCTCAAATTTCCTATACATAAGAACGTCACTGTTCCAGTTTAAATTGAAGATAAGTATATGTGCAAAATACGCCACTGACTTGGACCGAAATATGGGATGTATGTGTGTGAGGCATTTGTATAACTCCAAGCTCGCCCAAAAGCAGTAGAGTGCTGTACAGGATCAAAGGCAAAGGTACAGGCAATGTGTGATTGTTGGAGTAGCTGTCTTCTAAAGATGAGAGTGGACAATTATCGCATCATGATGTCGTTTTCTTTAAAAAGCTGTATCTTCAGCTCCTTCCTAATTTGGAGCCGATTTGGGCAATCCCGATAGATAACGGGATACAGGGATGTCATTCCAGATCCTGTGTATATGGATGGACTAGGCCTGATACTTTATTCTTTCTTTTTGCAATTCTTCATCTCCAGTCTGATGGTGTCTAGGCTGCATGTGTGCAGACAGCCAAAGAAGGTGGCAAACCTATCAACCAGATAGGCAGGGGTGCTGGTTGTGATGGCTGTGTAGCTGGTGCCGCTGGTGAACCAATGGGGTTCCATCAGATTGGGGTAAATGCGCAGGGCCAGACTGGGCAACGAAACTGACCCTGGTAAACTGCTCGACCGGCCCACTAGGGGGTGCGGGGGTGTGGCCGAGCTGTTTGGTAACAAAAATGGCCCCAAGGGGCCCAAAACTGGCTCCCACCCTGGCAGCCCACCGGGGAAACGCCCGGTGCCCGCTATGGCCAGTCCGGCTCTGTAAATGCGATAATACTTCTTTATGATAATTACATATGACAATTTATTCACATGGAATTAATGCACAAATACATTTGTAACAATAATACAGAAATTGAAAGATGAATGGCAAATGTTGACTGCAATACTGTGGGCATTACACATTAAGAATTTCTGATGACTTAGTGGAGAAAGGTGAAGATAAAGGCTGAGCAGGGACAACTGCCTCACATGCTACTTCAAGCAGGTATGCACAGCCACAAACTCAAATCAGGATTGCAAATTTCAGAACTTGCTGTGTAATGCTCACTGTAGAGATAGGAAGGATGCACAAGACTGGGCCCTACCTGATCCCCACACACCGGTGTGGGGCACTCCCTGTAGTGGCCTGGAGCAATGATTAAAGAGCGTGGCTCGTAGTGGGGTCAGACAGCCCTCTGCTATTCAGTAAACAGTGCAACTTGCAAAAGTGCAAGAGGGTGCCCTAACACTCTAATGATGTGACCACCACTGCTCACCTCCCTAACTGCACTGATCCCATGATTTCAGAGCCTGATGTATGTAACTCAGGACTCAAAGAAATTAGTGTCTTTTTGCACCCCAACTACTTTGGGACCTGACCACGGGTCAACACTGCGCCTGATGTACTAATGATTAGAACAAGTCCACTGAAACTAACGGGGCTACCCAATATCCCAGGAAATCTCGGTATATGGAAGGAATTCAATGCAACAGTGGTTCCTTCTGGCTCAATTCATTGTGGACTTTTCAAATTGTGGTTAAATAAAAAGTGATTTTCTTTAGCTACAACCACCCATACAGGTTTTACTGTGCTTCATATACACTGCAATGGCAACTCAATTAAGTCTGGTGCAGTTTATGAATATGCCAATTTGAACATAATTCGAATCAGAGAGCATGTTCATATAACACACAGGTTGGGTTCATATGACAGATAAGGTAGTTGTCTGTATTCTGAATCACATATTAGCGCACATACTTTCTGCATCTATTTCAAAGATGATAATTGTGTTACAGCTCTAGGAAGACACAGAGTTCCACCACGCCTCAGATAGTTGGAGACACAGTTAGTTTGAAGGTATGTCACATATGATATCAGAGAACAAGTGGTGTAGCTGTGGCAAGGTCCATACATTCTCTTAAAGTCACAGTTCCATTTTAAATTTTCTCTAGGCATCAATGCTGCTCCGGCTGTAGACAGTGCCTAGATGTGTGACCAGGGAAAGTGACTATAGCCAGTGTCTGTGTTTTCACTCTTATCCCATTTTCTTTTCCCTGGCTCTGCTTCTAACCAACAAATCATTCACTCTATGGTTGGCAGTTGGTTTAGAGAAGTGTGAAAACATAAATTGATCCATTATGCAGACATACATATAAATGGTTAAGTGTTGAAAATGTATATGTAATAATGTAATTATTATTTTATTTTAAAATGTAATAACAAAACTAAATTAAACATTTAAAATGTTGTTAAAAATAATTCAATTAATTCAACACATAAATGTAATACATATTAAATGAACATGAAAATGTTATTGGGAGCAGGAATTTCTTTTATTATTCTTTATGCGTGTTTATAAATTAATTAATGTTTAAATTAATTAAATTAAATACAATTAATTTAATTAGATAATATGCTGTTACATTTTATTGTTTTAGATTCTATGTTAATAATACATATTTTACATTGTTTATATTTTATAAACAGTTTAAACAAAATAATAATACACTTTTCCGTGTACTCTCCCACAGGGAGACCTCTGCCACGAGGCGGTGATCTCTATCTACATGTGAAACGTTACAAATAGCAAATTCAGTCTTAGATGTCTCCACCTCCTGAAGTGAGGGGGTGGATACATATAGGTGTGAATTTACACTTGAAATTGTTGAATAGAACAACAGTGTAGATTTATACCCAGAAACAGAAGCTGATTTATATATGATTATTACATGTGTAAACATTTACCTATGTGAACAGTCTCCATAATCTGAGTATATGCACCTCACCTCTCTCCATCTCAAATGTTTCTCCCTCACTATGCCTATCTTACCTCTCTCTCAATACACCTCTATCTACCCCACCTCTCTAACAACCTCACGTTTCTCTCTACCACCCTCTTTACCTGCCACTACCTCTACCTTCCTATGCCTCTCTATATTTCCTATATCCATTAACCTCACTGCTCTGTTTCCCTGTCACTTCCATCTACTCCCCCTCTCTTAACTTCATCTCTCTGTTTACCTCATCCATCTCTCTCCGCCTCTCTGAACCTCATCTCCCTACCTATTCCTCATCTCTCCCTCTACAACACAACTCTTTAACTCTCTCCTCCTCATTTTTCTCTCACTACCACATCCACTCTGCTCCACCTCTCTCTCACACTATTTATACTTTAAATTGACCTCACCATTCATTTGTCACCTAATCTCTATTTCTACACTTAACTCCCCTTGATTTACCTTTGTCTTTCTCTCACTAATTTCTTTATCTGACCTGTCTTTCTATAATGTTCTTATTTTGCTGTTGCTCTACCTCTCCACTTGCTCTCTACATTGGATATCTTTATACATGTTGCTAGGACAGGAATGTCCTCTGCCTGGTGTAGAGTTGTGTCGACCTCCCTGAGTGCTCAACTGCGAGTATCAGGTATCCTATTTTTTAGATTTTTGGCCTGCCTCACACTAATCAAGCATGTGCAGGAAGGCCAGGCTTGAGTGCGGTCCTGGACTTCATCAGATTGTGTAGTAGTACTGAGTACACGGTTGGTGTACACACACTCTTTAAAGTGCCTAGAAATGACTCAATTGTTGGCACCTGAACCAAGACCCGGGAGGTCTGCCCAGCTGAGCTACAATTCACCAAACAGCACAAGTGGAAGAAGGATCCAGCCAAGAGTCTTGGGCTATGACTTCCTGCTGTATGTGTGTCTGGAAGAACTTTCTTCCAACTTCCAATGTCTGAACTAGGGTGGCAGAGTGGGCTAAAGAACGGTGATGGATTAAACCCAGATCTGTTGACTGGGTGTGAGTGTTTGGTTCAGATGCTCCGTCCATCACCACCCCCTTTTGTACCGCTTTCTTCCAACTTCGCCATGTGGGCCTGCATCTTCTCCAAAGATCAGAGTAGAAGGCTGGGTCCTAGCTAAGGCCTACCACAAGGACACACAATTGAGAGAAACGTAAGATGAGAGACTGAGTGCAAGGGGGGAATTGCAACTGTGCTTCAGACCCATACCACATTTACACTATCATAGAGGGAGAGGGTCAGTAAACGGGTGGGCATTGGAGGTGTCCTTGCCAGTGACAGAGTGGCCCTGCACCAGAGATTCTGAGTACCTGCATGATGTAGTGTGTGATATTATATTCTAAAGTGTAATAACATTCTTCTCTTTTATGAAGACAAGCACTGGGCTGGATAGTAAGTTATTTACTACTGAGTGTTTGTTGAGTGCTGAGCTACCCCCACACTATCCTCCATGAGAAGCCTGTTACTGCATGCCATTGCTACCACTGAGAGTGAAGAAGGGGTTGCATTTGACCCAGTTTGCATATCCATAGTAGGAGGGAACCTAGGACATCACAGGTAAATGACTACAGCACCCACGGCTGAGGACCAGTAGCCCCAACTTGCCCTATTTCCCCCTCAATGGGGTCTGCTAAATGATGGCAGTGGTGGGAGAGTAATAAGTTCATCCTTTATGCTTTAAAGCCTACACAACAGAATGTCAGCTCAAGTTTGGTTGGTGGGAGTAGACCTTGATACCTTGTCCCTAGATCAGTAGTGGATCTGTGTACGGATAGAGGATGGAGAACTCCCAAAAGCAAGGACAGTGAGGCAATTGTACATTATATTAGGAGCAGTCATGGAAATTAAAGGGAAGGAAATAACCTGTGATGAACTCTGGTGAGCGTACGATAGGAACCCAGAGAGGGAGCGCTGTAGAGCCTGGAGCTCTTGCTTTATTAGCACAGATTTCCCAGAGACACACAACTTGCTTTCCAACATTTCCCAAAGGAAAGGTTGCGACAGGAAAAATATGCCAACGAGGAGACAAAGAGGGAGAGGGAGAAGTGGGGTAAGAAAAGGCCAGAAAAGGTAGAGAATTGTGCAAGTATAGCTTTAGAAAAAGAGAAGCTCAGTGTGGGAGATGAGAAAGCTAAATCTGGGAAAAATGATTCCACATCCAACTCTTCAGGAATTCCTGCATACGTTTTAAAAGAGCTAGTGCACATGTATGTGAAGAGACAGATATCTTCGAATGCTTTGCAAGTTTTAAGATTGCTTGTAAAGCTCAAGCTTTGAATGATGTGTCTAAGGCAGTCATACCACGTGTCACTTGTACATAAAAGGAGCGGTGGTCATTGAAGAATGCTTGTGGCTGAACAAATGATTTAAGAGAGCATGAAAGAAGCTGTAACCAGAAATGTTGGACCTCAGCCAGCTCAGTGCCAGCAAGAGTATACAGATGGAAATCATGCAGAATTGTTTGTTTGGAATGAGTAGATTATTAACTCAGTCAGTTAATGGTGAAAGAGAGACTCATTGAACAGTACTCTACCCCATTTAGGCAATACTTGTTAGGTCTAACAAAAAGGATCCCAAAGGAACGTGCAGTATTAGCTGACAAGTGGTTAGCTAAAAGGGTTAACAAAGGGTGCACAGACATAATATTCAGTTTTTTATTTTGAACCACAGAAATAGCGAGTTGGAAATCTCAAAGGGAGAGAATATCGACATCAAGAATATCAGTGACCAGAAAATTGACTTGGAGGTAATAAATATCGTTTTTGTTAGTATCGAAATCAGTAACATTGTCTGCAAAAATATTGTTGTTAATAATATTGATGTTTATATTAGTGTTATGTATTTTAGTATGTATTTTATATGTATGTGTTCTATATTTTTTGTTAAGTATTGTATTTTTTAAAAATATATGTCTTACATTTGTAGAAGTTAGTAATTTAGCGTTTTAGTACTGTAGTGGGTTGTGGGTTTATAGGGGAAAAGGGTGGGAAATAATTTAATTATAATAAATTAAATATTAATTTTTAGAAATAATTAATTATTTTTGATGAAATTTTGCATTTTTGTTCCGTATCGGGTTGTGGGTTTATAGGGGAATAAGGTAGGAAGTAATTTAATTATATTAAAGTAATTATTAATTAAAATTGTTTGGGATTGATAGTTAAATTATTGGTAACTAATAATTAATTGGTAATTAATTTGTATTAATTGGTTAATTGATAATTATAATAATTGTGTTTATTTATTTAAGGAGCGGGTTGTGGGTTTATGGGGGAATAGGGTGGGAAATAATTTATTATAATAAAGAATATATTAATTTTCATTTATTGTTATTGACAATTAATTTATTGTTAATTAATTATTAATTGGTAATTCATCTCGATTAATTGATTATTATATTAATTGTGTTAATTTATTTTAGGAGCGGGTTGTGGGTTAATAGGGGAAAATGGTGGGAAGTAATTTAATTATACTGAAGTAAATTATATTTTTTATTTATTGGAATTGATAATTCATTGATTGCTAATTATTCATTAATTGGTAATTACTGTTTTATTAATATATTAATGTATAATTGTGTTAATTTATTTTAGGAGTGGGTTGTGGGTTTATTGGGGAAATTATTTTATTTTATTAAAGTAATTATTAATTTTAATATATTGGTATACATAATTAATTTATTGGTAATTAATTATTAATTGGTTATTTAATTTAAAAAAATATGTAATTGATAAGCATGTTAATTTTAACCCTCCGCTACTCAACACTTTCCCTACAGTTACACTCTCTGGAGTGGGAATATTAATTGTATCCCTTCGCTACCCAACACTTTCCCTACTGTTGCACTCTCTGGAGTTGGAATAGTAATTTTTACCCCTACGCTATCCAACTCTTTCCCTACTGTTGCACTTATTGGAGTGGGAATAGTAATTTTTACCCTTACGCTATCCAACACTTTACCTATTGTTGCACTCTCTGGAGTGGGAATAGTAATTTTAACCCTACGCTATCCAAAACTTTCCCTACTGTTGCACTGACTGGAGTGGGAATGGAACATTTTTACCCCTTCGGTATCCAACACTTTCCCTACTATTGCACTCAATGGGGTGGGAATAGTAATTTTTACCCCTACGCTATCCAACATTTTCTCTACTGTTGCACTCTCCGGAGTGGGAAAAGTCATTTTACCCCTATGCTATCCAATATTTTTCCTACTGTTGCACTCTCTGGAGTGAGAATAGTAATTTTTACCCCTTCGCTATCCAACACTTTCCCTACTGTTGCACTCAGTTGAGTGGGAATAGTTATTTGTACCCCTACCCTATCCAATACTTTCCCTACCATTGAAGCCTCTGGAGTGGGAATAGTAATTGTTACCCCTACGCTATCCAACATTTTCCCTATTGTTGCAGTCTCTGGAGTGGGAATAGTAATTTTATACGCTCCGCTATCCAATATTTTCTCTACCGCTTTAGTTAATATAGTGTACAATTTATTTTTTAAAGTTTAAAAATATTGTATTTTTTTAATTTGCTATATATATTTTTTATATATTCATTTATATGATGTTTTTTTGTATATATGTATTTATAATTTTTTTTAATGTTTTAAAAAAAATCCTAAGTATTAAAATATTTATTTATAAATATTATTAAGTAAGTATATATATTATATCTTATACGGATATATGTTTAATTTATTTTTAACTTATATGTATTAGTTATAATTTTAAACATATTAAAATAATTTTAACTATGTCTGTTTTAATTATATGTATTATTAATTCATTTCACATTATTTTTTAAACGTAAAAACCCCCGATATTTTTAACAATGATATTTTTAACAACAATATTTTTTTCCAATATTTTTGTACTTACCATAATGTAGATAGGACTTTGATATTGTGGACATCGATATTTCGGCTCTGATATTTTTGTTGTTGATATTTCTGTGGTTGATATTCTGCCAGTGATTCTCAAGAAAGAGCTCTAGAGCAGAATGGCTCTAAGCCAAAAGACGAAAGAAAGTCTCAAAAGACTGGTCCTGAACTGGAGAATAAGGGCCAGGGCAATTCCAAAGGGGGAAAAAACTGAAAGGATATTGGGTTTCAAATAAGGAACAACAGAAGGAGAAGGAATGCCCAAGATGATTACTTGTTTTAACTGTCACAAAGAGGAGCATCACAAGTGAGACTGCCAGGTTAAAGATCCTGTACAGCTGCACCCATCATAACTAGTGTGTTGACTCTGGGAGAAGGGAATCAAGAGTGCCCTGATGCACTCAACCTAATTGCTATAGACATTTGTCAGAGGGATCCAAATGCCTTAAAGCTCTAACACCGAAACACAACAGACTCTGTGTTATAAGGTGGTATCAAATGGAGGAAGGTTCCAGCCATGAGGGATACAGGAGCTCACAGCACCATGGTTGAGGGGAAGTATCTCAACTCGAATAGACTCTCCCTGGTGCCAATGGAACAAGCTTAGTAGCCATATGGAGCCACATAGAGCACACAGAGCCACACAGAGCATCTGATTACCTGAGTTCAGATGAAAATCAGTCTCAATTCAGCAATGCTTGGTGCAGGGATTGTAATAGAGAGGTAATGGATGTCTTTTGGACAAGTATATGATTGCCCTAGTTTAGTACCAGAACCAGAAGCCTACATGGCTTGGGCAATGTTCGTTATGTTGACCAGAGCACAGGCAGTACATCAACCTCAGAATGAGACTTTGACAATTCCAAATTTGCAGAAACCAGGACAAGGTAGTTGAACCCCCTGAATTACAGACCAGAGGCCTGGTACAAATGAAAAGGAGCTTTGCACCCGTCTGAACTCTGTAGTTGAGTAAGTACTGTGTATGTAGCAATCCAAAACACATATATACATCATGCAAATACTTTTAGAAGCAATACACATTTTGGAAGTTCTTTTTAATGTTCTTCTTTGGCTGGGCAACCTTGCAAGATTAAAGAAGAACATATAAGAACTTCCGAAATGTGTATTGTTTCTTAAAGTATTTGCATGACGTATATATTTGTTTTTGGTTGCTACACATGGAGTACTTACTCAACTACAGAGTTCAGACGTGTTCACAGGCACTTCTACATGGTGTACCATCCCCAAACCAATGGTTTGAATATTGAGTACAACACAAAAGATAGTGTATTTCAGTCCCTTTTAACTTCTGTTTGGGCACTCAGTATGTGGCACACTAACCTTGATTAGAGAAGGGTAATAAGGAACTCCTGAGTCACCTCAGAAGGATGTTGTGGACTATGTGCTTGTCCTCAGGAAGTTTATGATGCAGTACAGGGGCATGTGAAGCAAAACCTTTAGGCAAGCAAATAGCTGTTGAGGAAATGGTATGACGAGAAGGTGATGCTGACTAGCTAAGAAGGGTTTTAGAGGTGCTGGTGCTATTCTCCAAGTGCTTTGGAGGATAAACAGTGTGGGTCATACAAAGTAGTGCAGAAAGTGTCTGACATAAAATACTTGGTGGGCACAGGAGGTTGTTCATTGCGAATCGGCTAAATCATTGCTTTCAAAGAAATTACACAGTGAATGGCGTGGCTTCGGCAGTGGAACTTGGATACTGTTGTGACTTGCTGCATAGGAACATGAGAGATTGATCGTCGGATGGGGTACAGCTTACCCCTGAATCGATGTCTGTCTAGCAGAAAGAATGTAGAGAAGGAATATGAGGGTTTTCTCACCTCTTCTTACTGACTCCAGGGTTGACCCCTGTCTGTGTTTATGAAATTGACACAGGAGCAAGGCTACCCGGTCAAAAGTAAGACCTATCACATTAAGGCAGAGTGGGCCAAGATGGTGGACTTAGGGGTGATTGAGAGCTCTTGTGGTCCTGGGTCTGGGCTAGTAGAGTTGGTGTCCAAGCAAGGGTCCACAAACTTGTGTTTTCATTTGTACTACGGAGCTCTCAAGGGTGTCACCAAGACAGACAGATCTGATCCCCAGAACTCA
Organism: Lissotriton helveticus; assembly: GCF_964261635.1. Classification (NCBI taxonomy): domain Eukaryota; kingdom Metazoa; phylum Chordata; class Amphibia; order Caudata; family Salamandridae; genus Lissotriton; species Lissotriton helveticus. The sequence continues at coordinate 1,255,846,905 of NC_136063.1, forward strand.
TGACCTTATGGACCAGCTGTGTGCTGCAAAATACTTGAGGCGAACAAAGCAAACACAAGGAGATGATGGATGGAGCACTGAAACTTTTCAGACACTCGCCCCCAGTCACAGATCTGGGTTGAGTCCATCATCATTCTTTAGCTCACTTCACCACCTCAGTTCAGACCGAGCTATATGCACATCAGTCTTGACCCTGTGTCTCAGTTGGCAGGGTATGCCCAGACATGGGTCCCTTGCTAACTTTGCCACTGGATTCAAGCTAGCCTTGCTGTTGAGGGGTGTTACCCCAAAACCGGTCCCAGGATGCTTGTTTCCAGTTCAGGGAATACTTGACTTGGCAGTTCGGGCTGGACTGTTTCCATGATGCACAGAGTCAGTTCTGATTTGCATATAGCTGGGTATGAACTGAGGTGGCGAAGTGAGCTAAAGAACGATGATGGTTTCAACCCAGATCTGTGACCGGGGGTGTGTCTGAAAAATTTCAGAATTTCAGAGCTCCGTCCATCATCTCCTTGTGTTTGCAAAATACTTGAGCACCTTTGATCTGACTAGCAGCTACTGCCTAACTGCATTAACACCCAGTGGCAGGAAAAAGAGGAAATTTTCTACATCAGAGTGGTTATTCCAATTTAAAGTAATACCCTTTGGATTGAAAAATGCTTCTGCCAGATTCCAGTGCCTCATAAACTGTGTTCTATCAGGGCTTGAAGTGTTCTGTGTGACCGACATGCCTGACATTACAATTCATGAGAGTACCACAAAAAGCACCTAGAGCAGTAGTTGGTCAGGATACAGATGACAAAACTGACCATCAAGGCAACCAAGTGCCAGGTGGGGCAGTCCACTGTCGTCTACCTTGGGCATCAGATTGGTAACAAGAAGGTTACATCCATTGAATGCTAAGATTCAGTCTGTCCTAGAGAAGGACCACCCAGTACCTAGATTGAAGTGAGACCCTTTCTAGGACTCTCTGGTTACTACGGGATCTTTGTAGCTAACTGAAAGACCATTTGAAAGCTTTGACATCCAAGAAGCAGCCCAGGAAATTGGTTTGGACTGAGAAGTGTGAGAAAGCTTTTGGGCAACTAAAGGCTACACTCAGCGATGCACCTGTACTAAAGCCCCCTGGCTACGGTTAGCCATTCATTGTACAGACGGGTGTCTCAGACAAAAGAGTTTAAGTGTTACTGGCTCAATTTGATAAAAAGGGAAGAGAGTATCCCATGGCATTTATTGGTCATAGATTACTACACAAAGAACAGTACTGGATGGCCATTGAGACAGAGGTTTTTGCCCTAATGTAGGCTTTGATAAGGTTCCGGACGTATCTGTTTGGTAATAGGTTGGTGGTCCAGGCAGATCACAAATTGCTTAAGTGGTGGAAGGCAACAAGGGTGGAGATCCCAAGTTGCTGAGATGGTCTATCTCACTGCAAGGCCTAGATGTCATAGTATAGCATAAGACTGGCATAAAGCATAGGGCTGCAGATGGACTTTTCTGATGGTTTTGCTGATCTGATGACCATACTTCACCTATGTTAAAATGTGGTTTGGGGTAGTCTGATCTAGCAGAGGTGTTTGTTGGGGTGAGCGTGTCCCCTGCATGGTGTAGAGATGGACCTCCCTGCCCTGAGAGCCTAGCTGTATCTGTTATCCTGGTTTAAGGATTTTTGGCTTTAGCCTCAAAGTAATCTAGCGGGTGCACAAAGGCCTAGGCCTATCCCTTGATGTGACTACAGTCCTGTATGTGTTCCTGTATGTGTCCTTGGTCCAGAGGGGCATACCTCTCTACATGTCTACCTCTACCTCTCTTCGCCTTCACCTCTCTCTCGTTCACCTCTCATCCTTCTTTACCACACCCTCTACTTCACCACTTGGTGTACCCCACCACTCTCTGGTTCTCTACATTTCCTTATTCCTATCTCCATCTCTAGAACTCTTGCTGTCTCACCTTAAACCCCTACCTCAATTGCTAAGTCTTTTTATATCTACATACAGCTCTGTCTACCTCCTAATATCTTTTTGGCTTCCTCAATTTACTTTCTCGTCTCTCCTATAATCACCTATCTCTCTCCTCCCTCTACTTCACTCCTCTCACTAACCCTGCCTTTTGACCTCTCTGCCCTTTTCTGTCTCCCACCCCACCTATTTTTGCAGAGAGAGTCACTGTCAAGCCTGATTAGTGTACATATAGAGCGCCTGCAGGGCCGCCAAGTTCCTTCTACAAGTGAACAACCTATTAACAGCAACTCGGTCACCCCCGATAAATAATGGCAGTTGCGGGTCAGGGACTCTGGAAGCAAAGACTTTGCCAATCGCCAGCTGTACTCAGGGCTCTAGGGCGGTGCGACCGGTGCCACTGCACCGGGCATCAGGGCTAGGGGAGGCGCCATGTGTGCTCATAACGCCACACCATTTGCATCGCCCAAAAGCTTGCGGTGCGCACCGTTATCCCTCTTTCATTTCCACAACGTGGGTCCTCCTGGAAATAAAAGAAGGACAACTGTGTTCATGCGTGTCATCACAGATTACGTAGATTTACTGTCAGACCCAGCCATTACTGCTCTGTATTCTCAGAACAAATGATTGGAGCCGTCCGGGAGACAAAGAAAGTTGTGTTCCTTTTCGCGGATTACCAGAGGTACAGAAAGTGTGCTTCGTTCTTGGTATTGCATTAAAGGTCAGTTTGCTCACATTAATTGTTCCACCAAAGTGTTTTACGTGACGTTCACCTGTGTCATTTTAAAAACTTGCAACTGGAATTCAGCTCGGAAAAAGCAATATAGTAAGTAACATTTTACATGGTATGGTGTGTAATAAAGATGCTACCCCACTGAAAAGATGCGAGGACGCAGTTGTAGTGGTTAATTATTTATTGTCCCGGAGCGCCGGGAACAAGTTACTGCCTCGGAGCCGTCCGGCGCCTTACAAGATGACCGCCTTCCGGTTCCTGCGGGGGAGCTTCCTGTTCCGGTAGGAACAGAAACAACTAGACCGATACCACATATCTCCCTCCTTTATGCTTTTGCAATCACAACAAAACAGAACCATCTTACTTATAGTCCATATCGAAATTCAGGAACCTCTTGGGCGTTCTCACGATTCTTCCTGCCCTCGTTCTCACTCTTCCATCAACCGGTTCACACCCTGAGGCTCCCAGCCCGTCGTTGTCTCCCCGTCTCTCAAGCTCCATTACTTGTTCTTTCCACACGTTCTTCCTTATCACTTCTCGAGCTTGCAGACCAGCTTCTACCATTCTCGTCCATGTCCTCCTCACGTTCTCTCGCTATCTCCTCCACTTGCTGTGTCCCTTCTTCAACTTGCTCTTGACTCTCTTCATGACTTTCTCCTTCCATCGTATCAACATTCCCTTCTCTGTCAACGTCCCTTTCCTTTCTCCACTGCAGGATTTTGCTACACATTGCCATTCTATCCTGCGACCATATCTTTCCATCACTGAGCAACGCTGATCTGGTGTATGGCTCTATGACCTTCAGGGGAGGAGTGAACTTGCTTTCTCCTTTCCGTCTCAAGGTGGCTACTTTCACTCTCACCCAGTCTCCTTTTTCCAGTGACACTCCTTGTACGTTTCGCCTTCTGTTGAAATGTTCAGTGTATGTCTCCTGCGCTCTTTCCAAATTCCTTTTTACCACAGCTGGTGACCACCTACTTTGTACCACCAGGTGTCTCCACGCAACATTGTCTTTGGTGAACGGCTTTCTGCCTCTCAGTATTTTAAAGGGGCTGTAGCCCGTGCTTCCTGGCGTGATGCGGTAGGCCCACAGCATCGTGGGCAACTCCTTCTACCAATCTTGTCCGTCGTCTATGGCCGCTTGGATCGTTCCCATGATCACCCTATTAAAACGTTCCACCTGACCATTTCCTGCTGGGTGGTATATGGGAGTGTGCTTGACCTCTATCCCATTTCTGGCAGTGTATGCCTCCCATTTGGCGGAGACAAACTGGGGACCATTGTCACATGTTATGACCTTGGGGATTCCCTCTTTGGTGAATACAGTGTTCATGAACGATATCACCATGTCCGTGTCTACCGTGTCCGTGACTTCCACCTCAGCCCACTTGGAGTACTTGTCAATCATGACCACTGCGTATCTTTGTTTTCCTTCCCTGTTCAGGATGGGCCCTAAGATGTCTATGGACACCGTCTCCCACGGTCCTCCCGGCACGGGAAACTTCCCTAAGTGTGGCCTTAGCATGGTCTGGGATTTGTCCGCTCTGGAACAGGAGTCGCACTCTCTCACATATCTCTCCACTTGGGCGTCAATGGCTGGCCACCAGTACGCCTGTCTGGCTAGTGCCTTGGTCTTCGTGATCCCCTGGTGTCCCTCATGTAACAGGGCCATCAGGTGTTCAATGAACCCCTGCGGAGGGATGATTTTGTCTCCTCTGAGCAGATATATGGGGTCTTCTCCCAGTGATAATTCATCTCTCACCTCCCAATATCTTCTCAGCGTCTCCTTCAGGTGTAATTGTAAATTGTAAATTGATACTTGTATAGCGCACTACTCACCCGCAAGGGTCTCAAGGCGCTTGTACAAATACCGCTGTGGAACCCATCCTGGCTTTCCCTGTGAGGTGTCCACTCCTGGGCACCCCCAAGGTGGAGGCCAGTCATCCTTAGCGTTGTGGGGGCCGTTGTGGAGATTAAGCAAGCTATTGCCCAGAGTTGCAGAATGGGACTCCATGATTGGAATAGGCACCGAGGCGAGAAATATCAGGTCCGTGGAATTTTTGAGCCCAAGACCCGCTGAGGCGGGGAATTGAACCCTGGTCCCGGGCTAGATCTCTGCATCAGGGTCTGCCGATCTAACCATTGAGCCACACTGCTCCGGCCACCCATGCTTCACGTATCCCTTGATCACCTCTAGTTCGTCATCCTGCGTGTATGCTTCCGCCCACTCTTGTGCACTGATCACCCTTTCCATGTCCTGTATCGTCGCTACCACATATCCGTCCCATCCAGGAGTCTCCTGCTCGTGCGGGTCTCCCATGGCTGCTGCTCTACTCAGGAAGTCAGCCACTTTGTTCTGGGGCCCTGGTATGTATTCTACCTCGTACACGAAATCCAGGAGTCGTAGCGTCATTTTGGCTATCCTTGGTGTGGCATGCGCGTGGCCGTTGGATGTCAGGACCTTTATCAGGGGCTTGTGGTCGGTGCGGACCAGAAATTTGGCACCCCACAAGTATTGCCGGAAGCGCTCCATCGCCCATACCACCGCTAGCATCTCCTTCTCGATGACGCTGTATTGTTCTTCAGTGGGAGCCAAAGCCCTGGACGCGAAACAGACCGTCGATAGTGTCCAATCATCTGTTCGCTGCATCTGCACTGCTCCCAGGCCCTTGTCACTCGCATCGGTGGTGAGGTCGGATTCCGCCGCTGGTCGAACCCTTTTAGTGGAATGGCTCTGCTCATCTCTTGCTTCAAATTATCGAACTCTCCTTGTTCTTCCTTGCTCCATTTGAATCCGTTCTTCTCCTTCAGTAGTTGGCGTAGACAGTGTGTCTTGGTGGCGAAAATTGGGATGAACTTGCTATAGAATTCGGCCATACCCAAGAAGGACCGTACATGCTCCTTTTTTTCTGGGCAAGGGGCATTCAGTATCGCCTCCATATTGGTCCTCTTTGGCTCAATTCCCTTCTCGCTGATTTCATGGCCCAGGTATGTGACCGAAGACACACCGAATTTACACTTGGACCACTCTGCGGTGAGCCCACTTTCTTGCAGCGTGCGTAGCACTACATGTAGTCTTTCGTTGTGCTCTTGCTTGTTCTTTCCCATGACTAGGATGTCGTCTTGAAAAAACTGGACACCCTCCATCTTGCAAAAGAGTTTGTGCATTCAAGTTCTGAAATACAGCAGCCGCTGAGGCCAGTCCGAAAGGCATTCTGCCGAATTTGTAACACCCGAACGGTGTTATGAAGGAGGTTAGGTGGCTGCAGGAGGGGTGGAGTTTGACTTGATGATAGGCTGATGACAGGTCCACTGTTGAGAACCATTTGGCTCCCTTTGTTTTGGCCAGCATCTCACTTATGCGGGGAAGCGGGAATTTGTCGATGAGGATATTTTTGTTCAGTTCCCTGATGTCTACACACAACCTCACCTTTCCATTTGGCTTTTGGGCGACTACCAAAGGTGACAGCCATTCAGCGCTCTCTATGGCCTGGATAACTCCGTTTTTTTTCCAGCCTGTCGAGTTCCTCCTGTACCGCTTCTCTGCATCGAAACGGGATGTTCCTGACTTTGTGAATAACGGGCCGTGCTCCTTCTTTGAGCTTGATGACATGCTTGAACTTGGTCAATTCACCAATCTGACCGCAGAACACCTTGGGGTACGCTCTTCGCCAAGTTTCCTCCTCCTGCTCCTCCTTCATCTCCATTAACAGCACTTTCTCGATGCCTCCTGGATTTAGCATGATGCCAAGTGCACCCTGGTCCTTCCAGCTGAGTACTGAGGGGCCCTTCTCTGCCACGTAGAGTTTGCAGGTGGCTTGGCGTCCCTTGAATTCGAAGAGCAACGGGCAATATCCCAACATTGGTATCTTCTGTCTGGTGTACGTAACGGGTCTCACATTCATGGGACGTAAGGTTTCCTTCACTCTTGGCCTGAAGTTGTCTTCCCATATCTGACGTTGGACTATCGTTATGGGGGCTCCTGAGTCCGCTATCATCTCGATTGGCACTCCTCCTATGTGCATGTCGAGTTTTGGCTTGTCCGAATCCTTGCCCCCAACTTCCAGGATTTGTGCATCGATGTAGAGGAGTTCTTCCACTTCTTCCTCCTCTGTCCGTGGTTCGTCTTCTTCTCGCTGTTCTTGGTCGATGTATTTGATGGCGGTCCCTTTGGGCTTTCGACGGCACACCTTCTCATAGTGCCCAAACACTCCGCAGAAAGCGCACTTAGCCCTGAATGCCGGGCAGGCTTTTCCGTTGCCTAAATGCGATAAGCTACCGCACCTGTAACAACTTGGTCTTCCCCCTTTTTCCGTCCTCGGGGTTGATCTGCCCTGTTGCTGATCTTTCCTGTGGTCCTGCGGCCTGGGGTTGTCCCTCTGTCTTGGAGTGTCCCTTTTGTTGTTCACCATGACTCGACATACCGTCTGTACGCTTCCTCCGTCCTTCCTGGCCGCTTGTGCGCATCTCTTGGACATCTCCGCTTTCTTCACCAGGGCCCATACCTCTTTCAGCGGGGCATCTCCATTGACCCAAAGCTTTTCTTGGACATGTGTGCTCGTTGTATGCATTATTATTTGGTCTCTTACCAGGTCGTCGTGGAGGACGCCGAATTTGCACGTTAGTGCCAATTTCTGCAACGCCGCCACATATTCATCGACTGTCTCTCCGCTCTCCTGTTTCCTCTGGAAAAATTTGTGTCTGTCGATGGCTACGCAAACCACAGGTCTGTAATGCGCATCCAGGTCTTCTAAGGCATGTCGGAACACCTCGGTGTCGTTGTCATCCCTTGGTTCCTTGACGATGGTGTCGAATACCCTCAGGCCCTCTGGACCCAGATTGTGTAACAATATTTTCCTCCTCCTCTTTTCTGTGTATGCGACTTCACTCTCTTCCTCTAATGCCTCCAAATAGTTCTTGAAGTACCGCTTCCAATCCTCCCATGGCATGGAGGGTTCACCCCTTTTGGGGAGAAAGGGTACCATGTGGGCAAGAGAAGCGGACGGAGTCGCCATCTTGTTCGCGCCCTCGGGCCTGCCTGGGCGGGAACCGCGTTGTTGGGTGGGCTGCTTGGGGCCTGCCTTGCGTTGGCGTCTTCTTAACTTCCTTCCCTGCTGCGGATGCTCCCCGCGGCTCCGTCTGCGTTTGTGACCGTTTGTGGTCTGCCCCTCTCCACTCTGCGTGGCCCCTCACCTTTTGTCAGCTGTTCCGCCAGCGTGTCCCAGGTCCGGGGTGCAGGCGTAGCTAGTCGTGCTCCCCTCTGCCTCTTCCGTGGAATGCGAGTCGTTGTGCCCCTTCTCTTGACTCTGGCAGTCCCTTCTGGTAGGGCCGTGCTGGAGGACTGCTTACGTGGGGAAAAGGGGGGGGGCGTGCCTCCGTGTCCGTTGCCCTCTGCCGCGCTCCGGGAAAGGTGGGCCGAGTCGGCCTGTGTGTGCTCAGCGTTCGGCGCCTTTTTGCTATGAGGGACGTGCCCTCGTGCCTTGTAGTGCCTTCGCCTGCACGGTTTCAGCGCCGCTCTGCCCGTATGTGGGTTCATCTCTGTCTTCCGTTTTTTTTTCCCGTTTCGTTTTCTACTGGCAGTCCAGCCTCGTCGCCATTGTAATAAAGATGCTACCCCACTGAAAAGATGCGAGGACGCAGTTGTAGTGGTTAATTATTTATTCTCCCGGAGCGCCGGGACCAAGATACTGCCTCGGAGCCGTCCGGCGCCTTACAAGATGGCCGCCTTCCGGTTCCTGCGGGGGAGCTTCCTGTTCCGGTAGGAACAGAAACAACTAGACCAATACCACATGGTGTTTAAAAGCTATAGAGAAAGTAATATTCAGCTTGGTGCAGTGTTTCAGATTTGCTTCATGCTGTAAAACGTTAGACCCCTGAATTAAAGTCACACAGAACGGGAAGATTGCAATTACATAATTGAACTAAAAACATTACCTTTTCTGTCTTGATGAACGGTATTGTGACAGCAAGTTTTGCCTTCCTTACTTTCAAAAACATTTCAATAAATATGAAGGACCAAACACTAATGAAAGTTTGCTTCCTAAAGGTTATTTTTGCCTGCCTCAAGACAGGAGAATATGCCTGCTGCAAAGAACCATACTGTGCAGATTCCTGAATTGTATTTAAGGTAGATAGCTCAGTGTGTGACTGCTTTTGTCACAGAGATCATTTTGTTACTTGAAGTTCATAGGTTACAATCCTAATAAAGCACAGTGACCAAAGAACTGTTGTCGAAGAGCTGCATGGTATAGGTTAGAACATTGTTTTTTACACCAGTCTTTTATTATCCTAATGTTGCTAAAAAGGGATTGTTTTGGTAGAAAAATATTCTTATTAGGGAAGCCAACCCCAACCACAGTGTTATGTTTTAAATCTCTAGACGAAATGATCTTAAAATATGCTGCTTACTGGTATGGATCATATGTGATTCCTGCATCTTGTAATCCTTATTGTGTTATTCAACGTTTCCTATAGTCTGAATTCCTCACATATGATTCATTGTCTCTATATAATGTGTGTGATGTAAAGTGCTCTGACACCCTACACTGGTATGAGTAGTGCTATAAAACAAAATGTATGTAACAGAGGGGCTATGGAGAGATGAGGGGCAATATTGAAGGCTGGTAGGACGAAAATCTGTAAAGCAGGTGGTCACTAGGGGGCGCCAAAAAAGGCCCTCGCACCAGGCACCACCAGCGCTAAAGCCGGCCCTGGCGGAACTCTGCCTTCACTCTTCATGACTTCTAAAAAATCCTTGTAGCCAAATCCCATGTGTGTAACCACGTACTGAGCACTTGATGGACCATTGCTTTTAGTCAATTGCTTTCTCCAATGTAATGACATTTTAAACATGAATTCCTTTTACCTATAATGCTTTTTTTTAACAAGATATCCTTTTATTTAACATTTTTGTATGGCTTAAAATGTACAATAATTTTAATTAATCTGCAAATAAAATATTTGCTATTACTATTACACATAGAGAGGACGATTGATATCAAAGGGAAAGAGAATTAAAGGGGAAAATTGTCAGATTTCACCCCATGGAGTCCTGGAAATCTGCATAACACTGCTTTGATGTTCACTATTGCAATGCAGTGGAAGTGCTAGATATGAAGGGGGATATATTTATTTGGTTCAAGCACCTTGCCCATATGTCTTCTTTTAAAATGTAGGCTAATCCACTAAACATCCAGTAAGTCACCCTTATCATTCCTTTATTACAATGGGAGGAATAGGCTGGATAGACACAGACTTCCAGCCAAAACGATTGTGCTTACCAGACAAGAAAGATCTAGACAGAAGCCCAAAATGAAATGGCTTTGTCAATGCTGGGTCAAGCTCTGTCTTGGCACTATATGACAGGCGGGTGATGGGGAATTTGAGCTTTCAGTAGTTTCACATGTAATACACAGTTATGTGGCATCAGGAGAGCTGGAAGTTATAATGAATTAAAAATTGGTCCCGACAATGGGATCCCACTAAATATGTTTTGCTAAGGGCCCCAAAATGCCTAAGATGCACAGAGAGAAGTTTTGGGACGAATCTTTCATTGTACATGCCTTTCCCGCCACTGATGTCATGCTCATGTGGTTGCTTTTCTGTAAAGTAGCACCTTCTCAATTTAAAGTTACTGTTAGCTTGTCAAGCGCGGGTATGGGCACACGCCTAAAGATGTCTACATTTTAAATGCAGTCAAAAGTAAATCTCTAGGCACTTTTCTTAATAAATATACGCCATAGATCATTTATATCTCAGTGCTTAAAAAAGCAATACAATAAGAAAGTAACTGAAGTGTAACAATCAAAACAAAAAATTACAGATTAAAAACAATTTTATTCAGTTCAGTTCAAATAACTTTATTCGATTGTAGTCGTTACAATCATAAAAGTACATAACACCAACATACAATTAAAAACAATCCAGAGAATCATTTGACAAGTGAGGGATCCAGTGCACAGTATAAGTTAAAATGTAGAAAGCAGCGGGCAACATGAACATATACATTATAAAAATTACATTAAAAGCATAAATAATTTCATTATAGTTTCATTGTAAAATTTAAAAGTGCCTAAGGCGTCTTAGCAGCATAATTATACATCCATGCTTTTCCTAAAGGTGATAGCTGATTTTAAAAAGTTACAGACAAATAAAGTGCAGTCACATTTCAGCAATTGTAGATAATAGAGTGCGGGTTTAATTTGTGCAAAGTTCAGTTTTTTGAGGCACGGCTTTAGATATAGTTTCCGTGGTAGGAAGTAATAAGGGCAAATAAATAAAAAGTGTGCCAGATCTTGCGGAGACTTCCCGTCGCAGCCGCAAGCTGGCAACACCTCGTCCCGATGGGCCCCACTTGGGACCGCCAATAGGAGGTGGAACAGGTCAAAGCGGAACCTTGTTAGCAAAAAACGTTCATAGCCAGTCATGTACCATGACAAGTAAGGTTCCATTTGGGGACAGGTTTTGAGAAGCAAATGTTTCCTGACACTGTCCTTCTGTAGCTCGACCTCTTCTCTATCTGAACATCTTAATATTAGCAAAGCATTTTTTACAAGGGTAACATCGGGTTTCATGATCAGGTTGGGACTAAAAAACAGTTCTGACCGGCCAATTGCCGTCAAGCAATCCTTTATGTACTTCAACCACGGAACTTTAAACCTCCCATCAAGTGTTAAAGCTTCTTTTAGTAGGGCTTGAGTGAGGGGTATATCTGTATTAAGCCAACAATTCAGCCAACATACTACTGGGTTCACTGCTATTCTGTCACTTAGATAGGGGACACCCAGCTCCTCATGTACCGAAAAGTTCCCAGTACCCCTTGGTAGCCTCAAAATCTTTTTCAGGACATTGTTTTCTGTGACCTCTAAGTCCTTTATCTTGCAGTAGCCCCAAAGCTCACTACCATAGCAGGCGACAGCAACACTTTTTGCCTGATATAGTTTAAGCAGGGCGGCCGTTGGGCAATTTCCAATTTTTTTCGCAAAGCCAACAATGGCCGCATTAACGCGTGTTGCCTCACCCTTCTTTTTAGTGACTGCGGGACCCCAAGATAATTTATGATCCAGGAGGACTCCAAGATATGAAAAGCTATTAGTGGTAGGGATTTTCTCACCATTTAAACAGAAAGGGTTTATTTTCCGAGTACCCTGACCTATTTTCATGGCATAGGACTTAGAGTTATTAATGCTTAGGCCACGGGACTCCATGAACTCAAAGAAGGAATTTAATAATTTCTGGAGGCCATTTGCTGTTCTAGAGATGAGTACAGCGTCATCTGCATAAAGCAGCACTGGAACCCCTTTGCGCTCTACAGAGGGGTAGTCTGCTTCTGTTTTTAAAAGAAATTCCTCCAATTCGTTGATATACAAATTGAAGAGGAATGGGGCCAGGATGCACCCCTGTCGTACACCCCGATTGATTCTGAATTCGTCCGTTACTTTTAAATCTTGGGTGTAACGAACATTGGCTCTTGTATCTGAATGCAGATCGGCCAGAAAATTGACAAGATTCCTCTCTACGCCCATTTTTATCAGAGTAGCCCATAAAATGCCTATGTCCACACAGTCAAAGGCGGACGATAAGTCCATAAATGCCAAATATACAGTTCCTTTTTTGGCCAGGGTATATTTACTTAAAATCAAATACAGGTTCAGACACTGTGTGATTGTCGAATGACCGGGTCTGAAGCCGTATTGTATAGGTGAAAGGATGTTGTTTACTTTGGCCCATGTGGATAGCCTATTTAAAATTATTCCACCTACCACTTTAGCTACTGAGTTAATTAGAGATATCGGCCTGTAACATGATGGGCTACTACGATCGCCCTTTTTAAAAACAGGGACTATAGTTGATAACCCCCACACTTTTGGACACCCCGTATTCACTGCTGCGTTCACTACCGCCGTGAGAACGGGAGCCCAGAAGGAAACACTGGACTTAAAAAGGTCCGGTGGTAAGCCGTCTGGGCCCGGGGCCTTGTTGCTAGGTAGTCCCTGGATACCCCTTTCAACCTCATTGACTGAAAAGCATAGAGAATTATCGGATGGGGTTAAAAAAACATTTTCTGCCCGTTGCTCATTACTTTTAAAAATCATACTGTAGTGGGACATCCAGTCCTCCTCTGAAATGTTAGTGCCAAGGGCTGTGTCGTTAGGATTAACAAACAAGGGTTTGTTGATAATTTGCCAAAACTTACTGCTATTTCCCAACACTGAGGGGTCAAGAAGGGACTCTATGGTTTTAGCCTTAATTTCTTTTTTCCTAGCGGCTAGTGCCTGCTTATAAATCATACGCAGATTTTTGATTAAAACAAAATCTCTGGGTTTAATTTTTAAGGCATTCTTCAAGTCTCTACTTGTCTTAGAACAGTTATGATCAAACCATTTAGAGTTATTTTCACTTTGTCCTTTAGTTGGTGCTGTTAACATAGTGCCAATTATTGATACTATCCCCTCAAAACCAGACAAGATGTTCTCAGGGGGTGAGTGGGAAGATGTACAAGTTAACAACTCCTTTTCACATGCATTATTTATTTTAATGTATAGCATATCTTGATTTACCATTGTCCATTTTATGCGGCGTCTGCCGTTTATACAGCTCATCGTTCCCCGATCGGTTCGGGGCAGTTGTTGTTTAAAAAGGGTTCCGCCCAGGTTAATAGTTAGGGGGTTATGGTCACTGTAGGCACTCAACAGAATGGTAAAGTTCGAGACCCATATTGCAAGCTCGGTAGAGACTAGTATATAGTCTATAAAGGATCCCTGACCAAGTCCTTTAAAAGTTGGAACATCGTAGATTTTTGTTTCAGAAACCAAGGACATGGCTACAGTTAAGTTATTTTCATTCAATTGTATTCAAGTACAACACAATTAAAATATTAGTTTGGCATATAATCATCAAGTATTTTTTATCTCTCATATACATATATATAAAAACATCAATATTTCTTATTACAATATTAAAAACAATTCTAAACAATATTCCTTGTGGCAAGGGAAATGACAACCTTCGACTCGCATTTCGACGCAAACAGCGTCTTCGTCAGGAAGGCCACATAAACGGTATATACTCGATCAGATGTATGTAAGTTTTCTCAAAAGGGTTCTCAACAATGATAGATGTAGGGGTTTCCAGGATATAAATAAAAATAAACAGGTCTTGAAAAATTATTTCTTTTGTTCGTTACGAGACACTTGTTTTTCTCCCTTTTTTAGCAATGTTCAGGATAGAAGAAGGCGAGTTCCATTATGCTTCGGACTCTGACCTGAGCGCTGCTGATAAACGCTATGTCACTTAGTCCTTCTATCGGCGTATTCACGTCCTCACTAGTCAATTATGGTTAAAACGAGAGAATTCTTGGCAGTTTGTGCACCGGCGAAGCTAGGGGGGGGGGGGGCGGCACTATTTTCGGGGCGGTGGCCACGTGGTACTGATGGTCCATGGAGGCGACGTTTATAATTTATTTGGGGACACCGACAGTGTCCAAATAAATTTTAAAGGCCGCAGTCAGGTGGGCTTGGGGGGGGCAGCCGACCGTAGGGAGGCCCCCCCCGGGCGGTTTGGGAGGGCTGTGAGGGGTGGGTTGGCAGCCACTTGGGCTGTTTTTTTATAATTGGGCTCCTTTTCCGCCCAAATGAAGCCCAGGCATAAATGCCTTGGGCTCCGCCTCCCGGCCACCATATTAGGTTTGGTGACCTGGTGCCGGGAGGTTTTTTAGTCAGAAAAATTTCTTCCCAGTTTGTGTGTCTTCTAGTAGTCATGGCAGCCGAAGATTATAGAGTATTAGAGGCTATCAGGCTGCTTAGTGAGGCAGGTAGATTAGACTTTGTATTAGGGGATGTCGCAGGCCCGTCGCGGCCCCAGCGTCAGGCCTCAGCAGGAGTGGCGGCGGTGGTGGCGGCATGTCTGACACCGAAGCGTGCTCGGTCCAAACTGGTAAGTGAGCGGGGCCGCTCGCGGGTTCGTAAGGCGGCCCCGGGTGTTAAAGCGCGGCGGCTGGAGGTTGTGGAGATGGCACGAGACGGGGGTTATGCCGCGGTGTCTCTGGGACAGTCAGAAGATTTGATGGTTGACGTTGTTGACCCTCCGGAATTCTTGCTGGGTCAGTCGCTAGCTGCGCGAGCTGTGCCAGCCCCCGCCCAGCGGGGGAAAGCGCAGTGGTAAGAGGCGCTCTGCCTCGGCCTCAGCGGTGGGAGCGTGTGAGTCAAGGTCGGGAGGGAGGGTGGGGCCGGAGCATGTGTTGCACTCCCAGGCCCCGTCTCTGTCTGAGGCGGTGATTTTTTATAAAGAAACAACGTTTTTTTCTCCTTCTGCCTAGCAGTGTGTTGGTGGTGTCATGTTAGCAGCAGAGGAGGGGGCTGGTTCTATCCCGCCGGTTCACCCTTCAAAGTCCATTAATCAGGGCACCAGGTTGGATTTGGAGTTTCAGGGGGTAGGGGAAGCTGTTGGTAGGGGGGCACCTGTTCCGTGTAGCCCGCTTTTGTTTTCTCCTCAAAGTTCACATGGGGGTGATGTGGTGTCCGTGCACAGTGGTTCTGTGGGTGAGGGAGAGTGGGCACAGACAGGGGGGTGTGGGGGTTTACCTTTAGAGGTTCCGAGTCATGAAGCAGTTTTGCTGCCCTCCCCTTCTCATACTTTGGCACCTGCTAGGTTTGTACACGAGGATGTTGTTAGGGATCTTTCAGTTTCTTCCTTTCGGGGTGATAATATGTCTCTGGGGGTGCGTCCTAGGTCTTGGGAGGGGCTGGATGTATTTCCTTCCTGGTCTGAGGGGGGTTCGTGAGGCTGGTTTCAATAGGGGTGGTACAGGATTTGGTCCACACGGTACCTTTCATGGTAATTTGGAGTTTCCAGGTTTGAAAGTTGGGGGTGTTCGTAAGGAGAGGGGGGCTCAAGCAGGGGCCATTACAGTAGGGGGGAGGGGGACCGTCAGGAGTCTGGTCAGGCGTCTGTGGTGGTGCAAGCAATGTTGGATTGGAGCAGCGGTGAGGAGTTGGTTGAGCCCCCCCCCCCCTCGTAGTGTTTCTTTTAAGGCAAATGTTGTAGATTCTCGGAGGGGCTTGCAGGAGAAGGGTGTTTGGTCTGGGAGCAGAGTGGCAGGTGGGAGTGAACTGTTCGAGGTTCTTGGTAGTAAGGGACCCGGCACATCAGTCCAGCCTTTTTCTTTTCAGGTTAGGGGTTGCCCTGGAGCAGCTGACTCGGTAGGGCGAAGTGCGGCCCACTGGCACCGAGGTGAAGGGAGGGTGGAGCCTAGCGCGGCACAATCCGTACCGACGGGGGATCCCGGCGCGGTCAGCAAATGGAGGTCTGGCGCGACCTTGCTGGCCCCAACATCTCTTCAACATCCACGGAAGGACTGGTCCACTTAACATCTGCATTTGAGTGGTCAGCAGTGTGGGGAGTACCGGTGGGTACAGTCGGCTCCCCCGTCAAGTGGTGTAAAAAGGGTTGGTAAGGCCCATGTAGGTCTTGATGGTTCTGTGCAGGCTCAGGGGAGGATGCCGGTTTCGAGCCCTCCCCGGTTGGAAGAGTCTTTGATTTTGGATTATGATGATGATAGCCCGGAAGAAGGAGAGCTACGTGACAATGAGACTGGGGGGGGGGGCAATTTCATGCTTCTCGTAGTCTTTTACAGGTACCAGTGGTTGTGCGTCCAAAGAAGGTGGTATCCGGACCAGGTCGAGAGCGCGGCCCCGCAGTGAGGGTTCCTCGGACGGTCGATAATGTTGAACAAATGGCATGGAGATCGGGGCCGGGGCAAGCCCCCTTGTTACAATCAGGTGAGCGTTCTGTCCCACGGGCCAAACCAAAAATGGTGTCTGTGGGGACCGGGGGGGGAAAACACCTGTTGAAGTAGTTGAAGGCAAATTGTATAAAGGGCGTTATGTTAAAGATCAGGGTGTAGGCACGGGGGATGGGGATGGAACGCTGGGCGCCAAGGTTGAAAGTAGCATTAACACTGACGCAGTTGAATTAGTAACAGGTACTTTACATAGCAAAGAGCTGAAAATTAAGAAATTGCCCTATATGGGTGTCACAAAGCCTTTAGGAGCTTATTTAATGCTGTCCACAAAGGAGAGAATTTGGAAGGGTGAGTATGTCGAAATTTTGAAGTTATTGCACGGGGAGGTGCGTTCTAAGGAAGGATCAAAGGAGGAGGAGTATGAGTTAGCCAAGCGCCCAAAAGTCCCTCCCACAATCGAAAATTGGACGGCGGTCTTTTTAATATACGCTAGTGTATATTGTGAAAAGTTCCCAGAGCGCTGCGTTGCTATATTTAAGTATATGGATGTTATCACAAAGGCGCAGATAACAGGTAGTGGTTTCGCGTGGGCTCAATATGATGAGGAGTTTAGGGCCCGGATGGCTTGGGATCCCGAGGCCAAGTGGGGGGAATTAGACACGGACTTATGGCAACACACAATGGGTGCATCGGCCGGTGGTAAGATAATCTTTACTGCTAGTGGCTTACCGTTCGTTTACCGGCCCTTTCAGGGAAAGCCCACCAGGGGAGGGGTGGGAAGTACATCAGTCACACAGACGGGGTTGGGCGCCTGCTGGGACTTTAACAAAGGTTTGTGTACCAGGGAGTTCTGCAAATATTGTCATAAGTGCCCACAATGTGGCAGGAGACACCCAATGGTTAAGTGTTGGGGGCCCCGAACTTCAGGTGGCCAGCAGTGGTCCCAACAGAGTACCAGCGCTTCAGGCACACCCCAGCAGTCACAGGCTACTAGGGGAGGGAAGCACAATTCAGGGGTTGGGCCCAAAGGCTCATACTCCAGTTAAATTGGATCACTAGATGGAAGGTCTGCTGGAGTATGATGATTCTAGGGCACGATAAATTTTGCTGACTGGTTTTCAAGAAGGGTTCCGGCTTGGTTACTCAGGGCCGCGGCTGCGGCGCTGGTCCAAAAATCTAAAGTCGGCTGATGAGCACAGGGCAATAGTACAAGATAAATTGGACAAAGAGGTACGGGAGGGGAGGATGGCCGGTCCGTTTGATGACAGGCCTCTGGATAATTTGATCATTTCCCCAATTGGTGTTGTCCCTAAAAAGAAAGCAGGACAGTTTAGATTAATCCAACACTTGTCATGGCCGGAAGGGTCCTCAGTTAATGACTTTATTGATGAGGAGGCAGCTTCTGTGTCTTATTCTTCCGTTGATGTGGCTATGTCATTGGTGGTGACTGCTGGCAATTTGGCTGAAATGGCAAAATGCGATATAAAATCTGCATTTCGATTGCTTCCAGTCCATCCTGAAGATTGGAATCTTCTGGGCATCCATTTCAATGGAAAATGGTACGTGGACAAGGCACTGCCAATGGGTTGCTCGATTTCCTGCTCTCTTTTTGAAACGTTCAGTACTTTTCTGCAATGGTTTTTTACACACAAGTCTGGACATCAGTTAGTGACACACTATTTAGATGATTTCCTTTTTGTCGGTTCTCAGGACTTATCAGAATGCCAGGCAGCTTTGGATACATTTCAGAAACTTATGGACTTTTTGGGAGTACCGTTAGCACCGGAAAAGACAATGGGTCCTTGCGCGACCATGTCTTTTTTGGGCATTGAGATTGATTCACAGGCAATGCAGGCTCGCTTGCCGGTGGATAAGAAAGTGAAAATGCTGGAGCTCTTGCAACTAATGTTGGCAAAAACAAAGGTCACAGTTAAGGAAGTGCAGGTGCTGTTGGGCCATCTGAATTTTGCTTGTAGGGTGGTCAGAGCTGGAAGAACGTTTTGCAGGCATTTAAGTAGGTCCCTGTCCGGTTATCACTTGCCCCATCACCATGTGCGCTTGTCAGCAGGAGTCAAAGAAGACCTGCGCATGTGGGAAGCCTTTTTGCATTCCTTCAATGGTGTTCCTTTACACAGGGAGGATGATTGGGTTTGGGACGTTCAGATTTTCTCGGACGCAGCGGGCAGTGAGGGTTTTGGTCTGTACTGGCAGGGGAAGTGGTGTGCGGAAAAGTGGCCTGCGAGGTGGACGGAGGGTGGTAAGAGTATTGCCTTCCTAGAAATGTTTACGGTGGTTGTGGCCTTGACATTGTGGGAACAGGAGTTGGCGCACAAGAAAGTTCTCTTTCGGATTGACAATTTGGCTGTGGTCAACATCATTAATAGGCAATCCGCCGGGGATACGCAGATTTTGAAATTGCTCCGAGTTTTTGTGTTAGGCTGCCTTAAGTATGACATTAGCTTTAGGGCCTTGCACATTCCTGGTGTGGACAATGAAATTGCGGATGCTTTGTCTCGTTCGCAGTGGGAGAGATTCCGTGGGCTGGCCTCGGAGGCGGACAGGACACCGACCCCCATGCCGGAGCACCTCTGGGATGTAGGCGACACAGGGTCATACAGCTGGTGGTAGGTTCGTTGTCTTCGTCTACTCGGTCTGCATATGAACTGGCTTGGAGAGAATTTTTGGCGTCAGGGGCCTGCAGGCGTGCTCCTGGCTGGAGACTGACATAAGATGTTGTGCAGTTTATTCTTGATTTGATGGACAGGCAGTTTTCCAAGGTTACCATCGCAGGCAAGTTAGCTGGCATTTCCATTATGGGCAAGCTACTCTGGGGTTATTCTCCTTCTGCTGGGGAGTTGGGGAAAAGAATGATAGAAGGTTGGTCCCGGGAGCGGGGAGGGGAACAGGCGGTTCGGAGCCCCTTGCCATGGCAAAATTTAGCTAGAGTAATAGAAGTTTTGCCCCAGGTGTGCAGAGATGAGTTTGAAGCGTGCCTTTTTTCCACCCTTATGGTGTGGATGTTTTTTGGTGCTTTCAGAGTTTCGGAATTGTTAGGTTCTAAGTTACATGGGGGGGTTGTTTGGGGGGACGTTCATTTGTCAGAGAGAGGTGTTCATTTATGGTTGTCAGGGTCAAAGACTGACCAGAGAGGTAAAGGTAAAGGTGTTTGGCTGGAAGCGTCTTCCCCACCTGGAACTTGCCCATTACATTGGGCGCGACGTTGGTGGTTTGTTTCTGGGGGGGCACTGGAGGCTTTTGTTTTTCAGCATGCTGACGGATCCAGGGTTACGGACTATCAATTGCGCATGGTGCTTCGTAAGGCCTTGCGGTACATTGGTTTAGACGATAAGAAATATGGTACTCACTCTTTTAGGATTGGGGCAGCTACTGAGGCACATAACAGGGGTTGGTCTGGACAGGACATCATGCGCTTGGGGCGTTGGTCTTCAAAATGCTTTCAGCGCTATGTGCGAAAAGAAGCAGGAGAGGCGCTTGCGTCATCATCTTTTTCTTCCATATGATACTGCCTTTCTCGTTTCAGGTTCCGTGGCTGGCCCCCGCTCAGCAGTTCTGACCATTTGGATTGTGGGCCATTCCTTCGTGAAGCGAGCATCTGTACAAGCTCGAGATAGATATTTTGGTCACATGCTGGGTTTCAACTAGTGTTTTTTCTCTGTAATCTGGAAAGGCAGGGAAGGGATGCTTTGGAAGGATCTAATTCCTGCTCTTAATTCTTAGTTGGCTGGGGGCCACTGCCCAGATGTTCTTGTCATCCACTTGGGGAAAATGACTTGTGCACTGTAAAAGGCGTTGTATTGTTGCGAGCCATGAAAAAAGACCTTTCTTTGTTGAAGCAGCAGTGGTCGGGATGTCATGTTTTCTGGACTGAATTGGTTCCGCCGAGGTCCTGGAGAGGTGCGATCAAGCCCAAAGCAATTGATAAGGCACGTAAGAAGATCAATTTTGAGGTTTCCAGATTTTGTAGAGGTTTGGGTTTCGGTCGAGTGACTCATGGTGACATTAGGTATGACACGGTAGAGTTTTTTCGTGGTGATGGTGTTCATCTTTCCAGGATTGGAATGGATTTGTATCTTCTTGAGTTGCGAGAAGTGTTGTCTCGTTGTTTGAAGATTCAGCAGTTTGCAACATAGATTTAAGTTCCTTTTGCAGAGTTTTTTCTGCAGTTTTGGGGGGCAGAAAGGGGGTGGTATATTTCTCCACCACCCCGCTTTCTGGGTGGCGGGGATTTTGGTGGTTTTGTCAGGATTGTCAAGATTTGGGTTGGCATGAGTTTAAGTTGTGGCATTGTCAGGGGGATTTGGGCAGGATGATTTTGGGTAGGTTCCATAGGTTGGGGGACCTAGATTGGTTGGGGGGCAAATTGGGGAGTTGTGTTAGGTTTTTTTTGTTGATAAGTTGAAATGATTATGCAGGGGGGTTGCATTGTTTGGATTTTGTAATTATGTAATGTGCGGGTGGGGGCGGGGTTGATGACGTGTTAGGGGTGGGGGTGGTAATTGGGGGTTGAGGATATATCATAATTAGTGGAGAAGCGTGGCTCAGTGGTTAGAGGCGGCAGACCCGGAAGCTGAGATCGACCGTGGACCAGGGTTCGAATCCCCGCCTCAGCGGGTCTCGGGCTCATAAATTCCACGGTCTCGACAATTCTCGCTCCGGTGCCTACTCGACTCACGGGGTCACACTCTGCGACTCTGGGCAATAGCTTGCTTAATCTCCACTACAGCCCCTCGTGCGGGATGCATGGCTTTCACCCTGTGGACACCCTGCCGGGGTTTCTCACAGGGGAATACCAGGACGGGTTCCCTAAGCAAGCGCCAGGATGCCCTTTGGGTGACAGGTCTGCGCTATATAAGTACACCTACATTTACATTTACATTAGTTTTGTAAGGCGTTGGCCGAGGTTTTAATTTGTTAATGTGCACCTGTTTCAATAAAGCGGCGTTTTTCACACACAACAGTTGTCTTTGGTCTGCTCACCCCCCCACCCCTCCCTCCCAAGGAGGGCTTGGGGGGGGTCAGCCGACCGTAGGGAGGTCCCCCCCCGGGCGGTTTGGGAGGGCTGTGAGGGGTGGGTTTGCAGCCACTGGGGCTGGTTTTTTATAATTGGGCTCCTTTTCCGCCCAAATGAAGCCCAGGCATAAATGCCTTGGGCTCCGCCTCCCGGCCACCATTTTAGGTTTGGTGACCTGGTGGCCGGGAGGTTTTTTAGTCAGAAAAATTCCCCCCCCCCCCTCGAATCTTGTTTTCTTTTCTTCTCCCCCTTTTTCTTTCCCCCTCCCCTTCCCTCCTTTCCCCCCTTTTTTCTCTCTCTCGTTTTTTCTTTTACTTTTCTACTTTTGTCTAGTAATTTTCTCCTGGGCGTTTTTCGGAACAGGTGGACATGTTTTTTTTTATTGTTATATTTGTCGCTTGGAACAGGTGCAGTGCGGGGATTTTGGTGGTTTTGTCAGGATTGTCAAGATTTGGGTTGGCATGAGTTTAAGTTGTGGCATTGTCAGGGGGATTTGGGCAGGATTATTTTGGGTAGGTTCCATAGGTTGGGGGATCTAGATTGGTTGGGGGGCAAATTGGGGAGTTGTGTTATGGTTTGATTTTTTTTTGATAAGTTGAAATGATTATGCAGGGGGTTTGCATTGTTTGGATTTTGTAATTATGTAATGTGCGGGTGGGGGCGGGGTTGATGACGTGTTAGGGGTGGGGTGGTAATTGGGGGTTGAGGATATATCATACTTAGTTAGGATTAGTTTTGTAAGGCGTTGGCCGAGGTTTTAATTTGTTAATGTGCATCTGTTTCAATAAAGCGGCCTTTTTCACACACAACAGTTGTCTTTGGTCTGCTCACCCCCCTACCCCTCCCTCCCAATGGGCTATCAGCGCCGCGCGGTCGCCGCCCCTACTGTGAGCAATGTACAGTGCACCCCTATACACACTTGCAAAAATCATCGCGAGACGGGCGCAGTCGGTGGCTGCTGCTGCTGACAGCTGCGGGCCCCACGTAATGGAGGTTTAGGCGGGAAACAGGGGATTGGTTAGCTGGGTGCGGCTGGGATGATGGTGTGGCCCCTGTGCATCGGCAGACTGTGATCGGGTTGCCGAGGCAGGGAGGCCTAACTGTTTGTTTATTGGCCCCATAATCGCAGCGAAGTGTAAGTGGATGGCTGCAGACCCCGGTGAGGCATCCTGCTCTGCGGAGGGAGATCCGGTTCGGGTGCAGAGGCAGTGCCGCTGCCTAGCCAGTGTTGAGCCGAGGTGAGTGAGGCTAAAGGACACGCTGTAGTGGGGCCCAGGGATCTGGTGGTCAATGCCTGTGTGCGGCTGAGGCCTGCAGGATCATGGCGAATTGGCACTGAAATCCAGCCTACGTTAGAGCCGACCACCGGCCGGTGGTGCGGCGACTCAGGAAAATAGACTGTGCTGCCTGGCTTCCCGCCCGGGTCTGATTTTGCCTTGTTGAGGGGGGGGGGCTACTGTGATGTGAGCCCACGTGTGCCGCGAGCACACGTGTGCTGCAGCGGCGACGTATCCCCCTGGGGTGAGAAGGTGCAGTGATTTGGGACTGATGCATTGAAGTGTGGGAGAGTGTCTGAGGCCTGCTGCCCGAGGATACATATTTTTTGCTTGCCGTCTGAGTGTGCACGTGGGCAGATTGTCTCTCTACGCTGCAGGGTCCAGTCCAGAGTATGCACATGCTGTGGTAGAAGGATGTGTTTATAGTTTCCTGCCAAAACAGACTTGAGCCCCCAGGAAATGCTGCCGCCAGCCGAGTTTGGCTGTGCCCCCTAACCTCTACACACGGACATTTCAGGGCAGCCCTGGGCATCGGGCCGCTGCCACACAGAGTTGTTAAACTTTGCACTTTCTGGGAAGATTGCTGCAGGGTTCCCTCGTCTACAAGCACAGGGCTTCCCTCCTTTTCACTATTGTTTTTGTTGATTCAATACAGCCAAGGTAGGAATCGTTTGGATTTTCTTTTAATAAGTATTGTTTGTTTCTGCTGTTGTTGTGCAGGTGCCCGGTGCACATTGCGTGTGCAGGTTTCCCTCTCCTGACTGTATTTCAGTTTACTTTTACTTTACTTCAGGCATGGGAGAGGCCTGTGTGTTTTATGCACTGTCAGCGGTTGCAGTGCTGGTCCTGCTTACTTTTCTTTTCTGGCTCCATCTCCGAGTGAGAAGCACGCTGCCAGGGCTCATGTTCCCCTTTCCTCTCTGCAAGGAAACAGCAGATAACAGTGCCAGGGCCAATATCTGTCTCTGTTGGCGGTCGGGCCGCTTGGAAATCGACTCTCCAAACTACAATGATGTGGGGACCCTCTCACCCCTGAGGTGTTGTGTACTCTGGAATAAAACCACCTTCTGCTAAATTCCTTGTCTATCCAGGAGCCTTCGGGAAGCAAATTAAATGCCAAGATACCTCTCGTGAATAATGTTCCTGCTGGAGCCAGATAAGTATTTTGTCTAGTGGCAGTTTCACCCATCATGAAGTTGCGTAGATGGTTAATGTTTATGCTGCATAGAACGTGTGCCAGACAGATCACTACCCTGCATTTTATGTGGCAAGCGCAGCGGGTTACTGCTCTCGTCACATAGATCCTTTTGTTACTTGCAGTTCATAAGTTACAATACTAATATAACACATATATGAAACACAATCAAGGAGCTTCATTTAAACTGCGCGGTATAAGTAAGACATTTATTTTTTCCCCAGGTTTTCATTATCCCAATGTTGCTAAACGGGTTCGGTGGGGTAGAAATACATTCTTTTTAATTAAACCAACCACGGTGGTACGTTTAAAATCCTGCGTTTGTGCCATTTCAACAACAGAGTGACACTTTGCGCGAGTAAAATCAAGCAATGAAGGTGATGGAAACATATAAATATAATACATTTGACCCATTTGAGCAACAATAAACTATAAGAA
Organism: Lissotriton helveticus; assembly: GCF_964261635.1. NCBI lineage: Eukaryota > Metazoa > Chordata > Amphibia > Caudata > Salamandridae > Lissotriton > Lissotriton helveticus. The sequence goes on from NC_136063.1 coordinate 1,255,871,279, forward strand.
GATCTTAAAGCGGCTGGAAAGCACCAGAAATGGATGGGCACGCGCATAGCTAGAGTTCACAACCCAGGCTGGAAGGTACTGAATGTGGTGATGAGGAATAAGGTTAAAAATACATGATAACATGATTTCCTGGTGCACACACCACGACCTGGAACCGGTTGCCTCTTTTTATAAAAAACAGTCCATCTTTGGGGTCCTTCAGAAAGGCAGTCAAAACTTGGCTGTTCACTGTATAGCTCTAGCTGCCTGTCTCAATAGTCGGCGGTCTGTCATAGCGCCAAGACGCCTTCGGGCATTCGCGCGCTTTACAAATGGATAAATCAAATCAAATCAAATCAAATCATAACAGGATGGAATAATGAAGTATGTCTAACGTTATGACGTAAAGCATGCCAAAAATGTCAGAACACAAAAGCAGTGTGAGATTTCTCTAAGTCACTAGGCCGTGTGTGAAATGAACTTCTATATATCAATAACAAGCTGGAGGTTTTTGGCGCGATAGAGCCAAGCTACACGGTTGACTTCATTGGGGGCTCCGGGGCAAATATGTCCTTTTTTACGCAGCCCCCCTCCCCTTCCCGCTATCGGCCATGGGCGGCAAACTGAGGGATTGCCCCAGGCGCCAGAAACTCTAGCTACGCCACTGACTATATGACTGGCGGATGATGGGGAATTTGAGCTTTCAGTAGTTTCACATGTAATATACAGTTATGTGGTATCAGGAGAGCTGGAAGTTATAATGAATTCAAAATTGGTCCCGACAATAGGGTCCCACTATATATGTTTTGTTAAGGGCTCCAAAATGCCTAAGATGCACAGAGAGAAGTTTTGGGACGAATCTTTCATTGTACATGCCTTTCCCGCCACTGACGTCATGCTCATGTGGTTGCCTTTCTGTAAATTAGCACCTTCTCAATTTAAAGTTAGTGTTAGCTTGTCATGCTCAGGCATGGGCACACGCCTAAAGATGTCTACATTTTAAATGCAAGCAGTGTTGGTTCTTTACTTTGCTGTGCAGATTTGTGAAGCTGTTCAAAGCGAGGCATTTCTACAAAACTATCACTACTCTTAATTGGTTGGTTCTATTATATGTCTATTGCTCAGTTTGGAGGTGCCTCGTGTGGCTATGTTTTGCCCAAGGGAATTATCAGCTTCGTTTATTTTCCAGTGTAATATTTTCTCAAATCCATGTTTTTCAGTTTTATTTTCTCAAGTTCTTATATGCTCTTGTTTAAATGAACAACAGCGCCCTGTTCTTTAACACCATAATGATTTCTTCATTGATCATTGGTGGATTATATTGGTGTTGGCGAGGAGCCCGCCTCTGCTTTGAATCCAAATCTGAAAGTATGGCCTCTGTGGCAGAACAAAACTCCCCCTTGTCTGGAAAAAGGGAGAACAGACACATCGGCATTATAATGGGCTCTTGTTAAATGCTCCCGGGCCACAGACACCGTGAACTCGTCAAAGAGATGCCTTTTTTTCTGGAAATAAAAAATCATTGTAGATGATCAGAAAGACATTCCTATGAACAATGGGGAATGGTGGCAAAAAAAGAGAAAAAAGGAGCGAATTGACAAGAAAGCAAATGAATTGATGTGGACAGCCTCAATGAAACGGGGTAAGATTACAAAAAGTATGTTTGTACCAACATTAGGTGTACACAAAAGGGCTAGTATATAGTCACTATATATTTTCCAGAATATGTATAAAGGGATTGCATTATGTTACCCACCAAGCGAGCTGTATTACAGTAAGAAAGCATACCTGTGATGGACACCTTTGATAGATCTCTGCCCTTTTGGTTGAAAAGCCAGGCTAACGGCGGTCCTGTATTTTATATCTTAACATTATTCTGAGCTATTGTTAGGAGCCAAAAACCTACACAAATTGAATTTTTCTCTGTAAGTATTTGCACATGTACAGCAAGGAACAGTGGAGGAATCTTCAGGGGCCCAGGCAAAATAAAAACTGCCCTGCTGGAGTGCTCCCCATGTTATAAAGAAGAGAATGTTTCAACCTTATGCAGTAATTTAAGATCGCCAGTGTGTATCGACTTTAACTCGGCTGAAGGACGCTCTAGAACTGCAAACAATGTTTTCTTGTACGTTCAATCTAAACTGAAAATCTTTCCTATTTGGCAACTTGGGTGTGGTGCAAATTTAGGTAGGGAGGATGCAGTTCATGCAGGTGATCTTGGCACTGCACAGTTTACTACACCAGATTGATTGCTAATTTGCCGCGCAAGCGGGTGTCAGACACATTTTTGCTGCTAGGTGTGTTACCTGATGTACTTTTAACCTGTATTATTTTAAAAACAGATTTAAGTGTTTTTACCTGCATAGTCGCGCTACTCCCCGGTCCACCGCAGCAACTACATGCTGATTGCGTGGAGGGAGGTACAGCGCTCGCACTTCCGGTTTGTCCCAAGCCGGGCAGCCATACTACCGGTCAGGACGGTCTAGTCTCCCCCCACCTCCCGGACTACTAAAGGGCGGGATTCCCGGGCGCTCGACAGATTGATTGCTAATTTGCCGCGCAAGCGGGTGTCAGACACATTTTTGCTGCTAGGTGTGTTACCTGATGTACTTTTAACCTGTATTATTTTAAAAACAGATTTAAGTGTTTTTACCTGCATAGTCGCGCTACTCCCCGGTCCACCGCAGCAACTACATGCTGATTGCGTGGAGGGAGGTACAGCGCTCGCACTTCCGGTTTGTCCCAAGCCGGGCAGCCATACTACCGGTCAGGACGGTCTAGTCTCCCCCCACCTCCCGGACTACTAAAGGGCGGGATTCCCGGGCGCTCGACAGATTGATTGCTAATTTGCCGCGCAAGCGGGTGTCAGACACATTTTTGCTGCTAGGTGTGTTACCTGATGTACTTTTAACCTGTATTATTTTAAAAACAGATTTAAGTGTTTTTACCTGCATAGTCGCGCTACTCCCCGGTCCACCGCAGCAACTACATGCTGATTGCGTGGAGGGAGGTACAGCGCTCGCACTTCCGGTTTGTCCCAAGCCGGGCAGCCATACTACCGGTCAGGATGGTCTAGTCTCACCCCACCTCCCGGACTACTAAAGGGCGGGATTCCCGGGCGCTCGACAGATTGATTGCTAATTTGCCGCGCAAGTGGGTGTCAGACACATTTTTGCTGCTAGGTGTGTTACCTGATGTACTTTTAACCTGTATTATTTTAAAAACAGATTTAAGTGTTTTTACCTGCATAGTCGCGCTACTCCCCGGTCCACCGCAGCAACTACATGCTGATTGCGTGGAGGGAGGTACAGCGCTCGCACTTCCGGTTTGTCCCAAGCCGGGCAGCCATACTACCGGTCAGGACGGTCTAGTCTCACCCCACCTCCTAATCTATTTAGGGTGTAACCTCACGCGCAGCGGTGACGCGCAGCGGTAGCGCCTTGAGCGCGCCGAAGAGGCGCCAAAGAGAAGCCAGTCTGCGCCAGTCCGCGTCCAGACGCTTCCAGCTTCCGACCCTGCATTATGGTAGGACACCGTATTCGTTATAATGCTCCTTTTTTTGCATTCCTTACGACCTCCAGTCGATTTACGTTGTTTACATTCGGTTCCTCCTATCAATAGTAGCGCCGGCTGTAAAACATGTCTCTGGTGTTCATCCGCGACTCCAGCCTTACACTGTTGTACGCATAATAAAAACATGTATCTTCTTAACTGCCGGTCCCTGCCCAAACACCACACGGAACTAGCGTTATTGATCGAGGAGCTCAATCCGGAGGCACTTTTTCTAACTGAGACATGGCTCCAACTACAAAATGACCCAGCATTAGTATGGGCTATTCCCCAGGGCTATACCATCAAGCGGCTGGACCGCCAGTCTGGGAGAGGGGGAGGGTTGGCCATCATATATAGAGATACCTATACATGTCGTGTCACCTCCTCCACCACGTTAGCCTGTGAGAGCCTATGCTACGCTCTTCAATTCTCTCCTACCTTCACCTTTTCCGGCATTTTAGTCTATCGACCACCCGGTCCACTGGGCAATTTCATCACTGACATGACGGACTTGGCAGCTAACCTGGTGGTCACCGGAGCAAATCTCACCTTGCTAGGCGACCTAAACATGCACCTAGATGATCCGTTGGATGGTGCCGCCAATAGCCTTCGCTCAAACATTCAGGCATTGGGCCTATCTCAAAAGGGGTTCCTTGCAACACACAACAAAGGACACCTTCTAGACCATGTCTATAGCAATCTAGACACTCTTTTAACCGAAGCACCGATTTCACTACCTTGGACTGATCATTTTTTAATTCCCCTTACCTGGCCCATAGGCACTCCCCCTACACCACAAACCCAGGAGAAATTTTGGGGTAGGAAGTGGAGCTCTTTATCGCCCCTTAAATGGGAACAAGTCCTCTCTAAACATCCACCTAAAAAAACGAGTAACTCCAATACGGCAGCTCTCAACTTTGACAATTGGATTTCGGAGACTCTTGACCAAGTTCTTCCGAAAAGCTCTCTGCAAACTATAAAAAGACCTAAAGTTGCTCCCTGGTATTCTCCTGCTCTTAGAACTTTGAAACAAGGATGCCGCAAAGCGGAGAGAGCTTGGAGGAAAGATCGTTCTCAGATGAAGGGCTCAGAGTACAGAACCGCGATTAGGCACTATAAAAATCAAATAAAAACTGCCCAGGCGGAGTTGTATGGCACTAAAATCACTCGGGCAGTGTGAATGCACCTAGAGAAATGTTTAAAATCGTAAAATCTCTGATCTCTCCTCCCCCGGAGCTCCTAGCATCGGACGGTGCGCAGGCCCGTTGTGATAATCTCGCCATTTTTTTCTCTCAAAAAATTCAAACTATATACTCCCTATTTCCAACAGGGGGGAATGACCTGGGTCTGACGTCTACGTCAGACTCTGACCTACCCCTGTCCTGTTCACTGGCCACCATCCCCCTCCTGGATCTTGAGTCACTGGATAAACTGGTCCATAAAGTTACCTCGGGTTCCCCGAACGACCCGGCCCCCCGCAGGCCCTAGTCAAAGTGATTGACACTATCTGCCCATACATCTTAGACGTCCTTAACATCTCCATCACTTCTAACTCTGTTCCAGCCCCATGGAAGTGTGCGATGGTCAGGGCCTTGCTAAAGAAACCAAATTTGGATCAGAACGACCTGTCCAACTTTCGTCCAATATCGTTACTCCCCTGGATGAGTAAATTGGTGGAAAGACATGTTAACAAGGTCTTGGTGGACTATCTGGAGTCTAACGGCCTACTATGTGTCTCTCAGATGGGGTTCCGTCCTCAGCATGGCACTGAGACGGCCCTTCTGGCAGTAACGGAGGCAGCTAGAGCCATAATGGACCAGGGAGGAAAAACAGCCATTATTTTGCTCGACCTAAGTGCCGCGTTCGACACAGTCAACCATGCCACACTATTACATCGTTTGAAGGGCTTGGGTGTGTCGGGCGCGGCCCTTGCGTGGCTGACCTCCTTCCTGGACGAGCGATCCTTCCGGGTGTTTGAGGGTGAGGTGGTTTCATCTAAGCATCCGCTTAGGTGTGGTGTTCCTCAGGGCTCCTCCCTGAGCCCCACCCTTTTTAACATTTACATGCAGCCTCTAGAGGGGATAGTCCACCCGTTCGGTGTGCGTATTATTACATACGCCGATGACACCCAACTGGTGGTCTCCCTGGACCACTCGGAGGGCTCATCTAACAGCTTGGGCCCTTGTCTAGAGGCTGTTGCTAAGTGGATGCAATCTTCCCACCTCAAACTCAATGGGGAAAAAACCGAGATCATGTTATTGGGCAATTCTTCTCTGACCAACTTAATTTCCATCTGGCCCCCATGTCTCGGTATCCCCCCCCCCCCAAGCCCCTGATAAAGAGCTTGGGAATCTGGCTCGACAAAGCACTGGACTTTTCAGCTCAAGCCAGTAAAACTGCCTCCACCTGCGTCGGGCTGATGAAAATGCTCCGCAAAGTGCTCCCGTTGCTCCCAATCCAGGCGAGGAGGGTCATGGTGTAGGCCCTTGTACTCTCTCGCTTGGACTATGGGAATGTGTTATATCTGGGAGCCCCTGCGGCAGTGGTCAACAGGCTCCAGGTCACCCAAAATTGTGCTGCACGACTGCTGCTTAACATCCCTCGCTGGCAATCTGCCAGGAAGGCGCTTAAAGACCTCCATTGGCTCCCGGTGGCTGCTCGAGCGCAGTTCAAAGCCATGTGCATTTTGCACAAATCTTTCCATCAAACAGGCCCGGCTATTCTGCATTCTCTAGTGTCACCCTACACCCCCCCCAGAGCCCTTCGCTCTGGAACATTGCATTTGGCAACCACATCCAGAGTAAAGAGGGCCAGGTGGGGCGGCCGCTCCTTCAGCCTTACAGCGGCAAGGCTCTGGAACTCTCTGCCTCTGACCTTGAGGGAGGACAGTAATTTACAGTCCTTCAGGAAGGCCTTAAAGACCCACCTGTTTGCAAAAGCGTACTAACTACCCGTAGGCCCGTCACAGTAATCAGTCTAAAGGGCTGCGAGGCCTCCGGGTAGTTATGCGCTATAGAAATGTAATTTTTCATTTCATTTCATTTCATGAGTTGATGACTTTTACGTTTCAAGCGCTGTGCTTGAGAAATCTCTTACAAACACAAAAAATCTTAAAATGGGTCTAGAGTCTACCTTTTAGTTCCCATTACTTCCCATTGATTAGCTTGCAAATTACTCTTGTTTCCTTACTTCTTATTGGTAAGAGCCTGGTCCTTGCCTTCGGCTTTCTCCTAGGGCTTCATGCGCGTCACTGCCATGGAGCAGGGACAAAGTATAGCTTCCTTTCTGCAGATAGTGTCTTTCCACTGGCTCTGGTGTCTATCAGGCACTCTTTTTTCACTTTTGCACAATCATGTCAGCGGACCCTTTCCCTTACTCTAGCGTTCCTACCGCTGACCATTGCATTGCCCCCACACAGCCCTCCTCCAACTGTTTGTTGTGTTTCCCAACCCTTGCATCCTCCCACTGTCTGTTATGTTTCCCGCCCCATCACCTTCGTCTTGCTGTCTCTTCTGTCTCCCCACTCCACCACCCTCTTACTGCTGTTCCTCCTTTTTTCACCACCCTGCTCTCCTCCCATTGACCCATATGTTTCCACCCCATGCCGCCCACCTGCTCTCCCTTCTGTTTCCCCACCCCACCACCCTCCTACTGCTGTTTCTCCTGTTTCCACCACCCTGCCCTCCTCCCATTGACCCTTCTGTTTCCACCCCCCTGCCCATTGTGCCCCCTTCTGTTTACTCCGCCCCCCACCCTCCTACCACTGTCCATTTGTTGTCCTCCACCCTCCTCTCTTGTGTTACTAGCCCCACAAAACCCCCACACTGTTTTAAGACATATTGCACAGCAGTAGCGGTCGGCAGTAGGAATTTTGGCAGTGGGCAGGGGGAGGGGCAGGGTGGGGGGAAGTAATGTATGGATTACGGAGTTTTACAGGTAAGTAAACATTTAAATAAAAACAATGAATTTCGTTGCGCGCACTGCATCACATTTGGTGATGCAGTGCGCGAAACGGAATTCGTTTTATTTATTTAAATGTTTACTTACCTGTAAAACTCCGTAATCCATACATTACTACCCCTCACCCTGCCCCTCCCCGTGCCCACGTCATCGCCCTGCCGAAACTCCTACTGCCGACCGCTACTGTTGCACAATAACATGGGATTCTGTGCAACATGTTTTAAAGGGAAAAAAGCAATATGACTCAGTCAACACTGGCCGCAAACAAATAAAAAAATAAAATAAAGAAACGTACCTTCCTTTCTTAGCCACGCAATGTCCTTCTCTCTCTGGCATCTTCTGCAAGTCCTGGAAGCAGGAAACTGCACTACCCAATCCTGGCACTGCTATCACAGCATGAAAGCAGCGTCAGGATTGGATAGAGGGGCCTCTCAAGGGCTCCTAAGAGCACTGGAGGGCTGCACTTTCTTTAACCCAGCTGTCTAAAACAGCTGAGTTGGAGAACTTTAAAATGCACATGTCTGGCTAGCTGGCCCAAAGTGGCCGGCCAAAGAGACATGCACATTTTAAAACGCATAGCTTACTGCTGCTGCCACTCGGCAGGGCTGGCCCAGCCCTGTCCTGTCACTTCATTCAAAATGGGTTGCTATAAAATTGAATGGTATTAAATACACTTTATTGGCTTTTTATTTCTCAGCTCTGGGGCTTGTGGGGCAACTCTCCTCCGTCAAGTGGAGGAGCTGCCCTTGCTTAAAATTAGGTCATCAAGTAACTCTCTTTATACTTTTGACTCTCAAAGTTTGCAAGAGTGAACAGTCATGATTACTCAAAATAAGCATTGGTGAAGTCAATAGGTCTTGGCAAAATGCCAGAGCTATTGGCCTTATCAATGTAAATCTCTTTTGACCATGTTGTCTAGCAGCACCTCTGCTGTTCAGCATGGCTGAAAGTCACTGAAAGTCCAGAAGGACAGGATGTTGAGCCAGAGCCAAGTCTCTTTGCCCCCATGTTGAATTTATTGTCAGGCCCCTCCAACACAAAGCAGTGCCATGACGTGGCCTGTGCTGGCTCTTTCATAGCACCTTTTTGCAGTGACTTTCAACGGTGATAAACAGCAGATGTACTGCTAAACAACATGGCTAAAAGACACTCCAGTTGACAAGGCCAATAGTTCGGGCATTGCCAAGATCTATTGGCTTTGCCAATGCTTGTTCAGTGTAAATGGGGTCTAGCTGAACAAATGTGGAAGTGATAGTGAGAAACAGTTGAGGAGCTTTGAAGTGAAGCGAGGATGTGGTGTAATGTCCAGAGTTTCCAAAAGGGGGATCTAGGGAGCCAGGTTCGAATCTCGGGGACGGCAGAACAGTTTAAGATTCTGGGAAAATCACTTAGGTTTCCCCCTGCATACAACAATGAATATGTCATTGTGTAATGTAACTGGTGAGGACTTAAAGCGCTCCAATACCATCAGCTGATGTTAGCACTATGGCAAATGTAAGCCGGAACAAGCGCTTGAATCCCATCGGATCGTGCAAACATATAAATAAAGCAGCAGGGACGAGGGAGCTAGTGGGGGGACTGATCAAGCAGGGAAGCAGGATGGGAAGTGGAAATGGGCAAGCAACAATAGAAGAGGGTGGGAGGAAGCAACAATGAAGGGGGGAAAATATCTTAATTGAAGCAGGATCAGCAACAAAAATGAATGTGTCATTGTGGAACGTAACTGGTGAGCACTTAGAGCGCTCAAATACCATTGTCTCATGTTCGCGCTATGGCAAGACAGAGGATAGAGCGAGCGCTCCAATACCATTGGGTCATGCAAAAAAAATGAACAACTTTTAAAGAAATCCATTAATTTATGTACATGTGCATGCATTGTAGTGGTGTGTGTGTGTATGTGCACATGGGAGACTATGGCAAGACGGAGAATGACACAAGGGCTCCAATACCATTGGATCACAAAAAATAAAAAGCAGCAGTGATGAGGGAGGTAGTGGGGTGATGGGTCAAGCAGGGAAGCTGGAGAGGATGGGGAGATGGGCAACCAACGACAGGAGAGGGCGAAAGGAAACAACATTGAAGGGGTAAAAAAACCTTAACTGAAGCAGAATCAGCGACACAAATGAATGTGTCATTGTGGAATGCAAATGGTGAGCACTTAAAGTGCTCCAAAACCTTCGGCTCATCTTCGCACTGTGACATGACCAAACAAGTGCACCAAAACTATCGAATCATGCAAAAAAACATAAACAAGTGCTGCTCGTGTTTTAACAAAGTTTTAAGAAATGCATTAGTTTATGTACACTAACATGCATATTTAGTGGTATGTGTGTATGTGTACAAGGGATATGGCCTGAAAACACGAGTACACCCATGGAGTGCTTGGAAAGAAAGAAAGAATTGACGTGGCAAATCTGGAGCATTGTAAGGAGACATGTACTTGGTCCATGTGCTATGGGAGGGCTAAACCCAAGATTAGGGCATGATGCTCATATGTCATGATGAATGACATCAAAGAAAATGAGAGCAACACTGACGTTTACCAATGGTAGGAGATGGGCAGCCTGTTAGCCCAAAGATAGAATACATGTCTCACAGAGACCTAAAAACAATAAATTGTGCACAGGGTGAAACCTACTGACTCTGGCAATGCTTTTTGTTTTTCAAACTGGGAGATTAATCCAGAATCACAAAATGTGGGCATTAGGCCGATACTAGGGAGATAATATGGTGTGCTTTCGAGAGAGAATGCGATGTAAGAGTCAGAGCTGCCGACGATGGAGCTGGTAAACCCGGTTCGAGTTTCAGTGTAGGTCTAACATCCTTGACTTTTGACAAATCACTTGATCTTGCAATGCCTACAAAAATGTATGTGTCCTTGAGTAAAGTAAATGATGCTAATGTGAAGTGCTCCAGTACCTTCGGGTGGTGTTGGCGATATATAAAACTGCACAAAAAAAATATCGCACTTCAATACCATTGGTGGGTTTGGATTTCACACAACGCTCTATGACACAAGTAATTTCATGCAATTAACTCAATACCCATTTAAAGCCTTATTCTTGAAAAAGAATAGATGACATTTTACCATTAGGACGGTAGAGTCGTTAATGAAGCAAAAAGTCAAAAGTCTCTGCTCCTTCAACAGATGAAAATATAAAGTAAAAGTAAAGTAAAAGTAAATCGTTTATTGTGATGATTATTTAAAATCTTACAATATTACACATCTCAGACAAAAACTAAAAACTGTGTTCTTGAATAAAAGCACAAAATGTTATTTGTAAGTACTTAGATATCTAAAATAGGCATGACATCTAGATTACTTTTAACTATCATTAAAAACTTTACAAAAATAGCATTTAAAAAATTGTCGTTTGAGTTCATGCAATTAATCAAGGCCTGTCTACATGTCCTTATGCCACGTGCTTTGAAGGGAAACTTTAGTAACGATTTCCTCTCCTGTAGAAGCATAGGGCAGGTACAGAGAAGATGAAGCATATCTTCCTCACCATAGTTACACAGTCTGCATTTCATTTGAGTTTTCGGTCTCTCCCACGGGGGAAGGTGAGATAGGCCTGGCATAATTCCAAATCTGGCTTTAAGGAGAACCTGTTTTTTTTTTCTGTCCATGGTGTTACCAGGTATTGTTGGATTTCCTTCTTTTTGTATCCATTAATTACCATCCATGCGTGTTTTCTTTTGGTGAGGATAGCTTTATCGTTTAAGATGGATAGATGATTTGCAGTTTTATTAATTATTTTCTTGAACAATGACTTATTTATATTGTTTTCCCATATTGGCGTGATTGCAAAATCCTTTATTGCTTCCCTAAGGTAGATCCGCGCAGTAGAATTTGTGTCCTTATTTATTTCTCTCCATAAGAGTTGCGATATTTCATTTTGATGGTCATTTTTTATTTTATTCCATACTTTTATAAAGTGGCCTTGCCTTGCATATTGCTGGTTGGTCAGTCCGAACTCTAGCCTTACTTGGGCGGGGGACGCATTTGCTGGTAAATGGAATATTGCTTGGTAGGCTCTGGTTATGATCTTATTCAGAGAATCACTATCCTTGCCCATTATTGCTTCACTGCCATAAGTTATGGTCGGTAGGAGTTTTGCGGCAATTACATTCAGCAGGGGACCATAGGTGAGGCTGGGAAGTGACTTTTGCACAATTCTGAATGCTGCAGTTAGTGAGTTCGCTTTTCTTTGATTCTCAGTTTTTTGCAGTTGATATCTACCATTCGCATCAAATAGCACACCCAGGTATTTATATACCTCTACTTGCTCCAGCTCCTTTGTATCCATAATCCATTTACTTTTATATCTTCTCTTGTTGTTTTTGGCCACTACCATAATCTTTGTTTTAGTCTCGTTTATGACCATCCCGTTCTCTTTTGAGTATGTTTGAGTCCGCATGATTAGACGTTGTAGTGCCACTTTGGTATGGCTCAATAGTATGACGTCATCTGCATACATCAAATTCGTGAGACGTTTATCAGGTAGTTTCGGGGGATGCGCATTCTCCTCATCCAGTATTCCCGTTAGGTCTGCAAGAAACAAATTAAAAAGTAGGAGGGCTAAAACACAGCCTTGTTTCAGGCCTTCCTTTGCTGGAATCTCCTTTGATAGTGTTTGTCTGTCCCCCATCCTCACACTTACCCATGTCTCTGTATATAAAAGTCGAATCAGCTTGAGGAGGGGGAGTGGAATATTCATTTTTTCCAATTTATTCCACAGAATGTCTCTTTTAACACAGTCAAATGCTGATTTAAAATCTATAAAACATAGGTACAGGGGTTGTTTGAGTCTGATTGATTTATCCATTAGTAATGCCAGAACCATTATATTAGTTGTTGTTCCTAGGCCTTGAATAAAGCCTGTTTGGTTTAAGGGCAATTTCTTTGTTTCTCTCACCCATTCAGATAGTTTTGTTAACAAAATTCTTGCAAATAGCTTCGCATCCGTATCTTGAAGAGTAATCAGTCTGTAATTTTCTGCAAGAGCCCAGTCTCCCTTTTTAAAAATTTGAGTTATTAAAGATCCTCGCCATGACTTAGGGACAGTTCCAGTTCTAATAACTTCTATGTATAGTTTCTCTAGTGTGGTCGCCCATAGTTCTGTTTTTTCTTTAAAGAGAGCAAACGGTATCCCATTTGGTCCGTGAGCACTGTTTTTCTGTTTTTTTATAAGTTTCGTTATCTCTTCTATTTCTATAACTATTGGCGGGTCGAAATTCTTATCATTAAAAGGAGATTTATCTTTTTTTCACCCCTGTCCCTTTTCGAGGGTTCTTGACTGTGAAGTGTCCTGATTTAAATGTCTCCTCAAAAAGATCTCCCATTCCTGCTCCGTTAGTGGTGATGAGATTACCTGCTTGTTGGGTCTAGCAAGGCTATTGATCATCTTCCAGAAGTCTCTAGTATTCTTTTGCTTGCTAGCGTGGAATACTTTTTCCCAAGTTGCTTGTTTTGCCAGATTTTTCTCACCCCATATTAGTTTCTTCAGATTTTGGTTTAATGACTTTAATGTTCCCAGATTTTCCAGTTTTATCCCTGGTTTCTTTAGTAGCCTGACAATCCTGTTTCGGTCTTTCTTCAATGTCCTTATTGTATATGGCAGATTTAAGTGGTTTTCATTATCCCTGGATGGGTCTCTATATTTTTGGTTCTTCTTGATATTTATTTTGGTGAAGTTTTCCCATTGATCTATCACTGGTTTTGCTGCTGTGTCCTTAAGGCAAACTTCCAAAATCCTTTCCACTTCATCATTCATTATTTCTTTGTTTTCCACATTCCAAAACAGTTTTTTGTAATTTGTTGTGCCAATATGCCCATGAGCCGATTGGTACTCCTTATTTCTATTTAGTCCGATGTTCATTATAATTATTTGTTGAGCATGATCACTTTCGTTTACTTTCTTTAGTTGGTACGAGATAATATTGTGGAACATATGCAACGAAGTCATGGTGTAATCGATCCTTGAAAATCCATTATGCCCAAAATAACTGTTTAGTGGTGGAACGTCTGGTTTTTTTCTACCGTTAAGTATTCGGAGTCCCATTGCTTCAATGTCCATTACTAGTTTCTTTCCCTTTCTGTTCTCATCAGCATTATTGTCTATCCCTAGATCTTGCTCAGGAATTAGCCATTGATGGTTTTGGGATTGTATTATATCGTCTCTTGTGTGGGATGACATAAAGTTTAAATTAAAATCCCCAGTAATAAGGAAATCTGCTAGGGGATCCTCTATCGTTCTATTGATAAGAGCATTGTTCAGGGTTCTACAGGTTTCCTCCCTGCTCCGATTTGTAGGCAAAATATATACCGTAATTAAATATAATGTTTTAGGGATTTGGTTAGTTTTTTATAGTCAAACAACAACAAAAAACAACAAAAAGACCCAGTCCTTAGGCGTCACAATATGTCAGTGACTATAAAGTAGGGCAGTTAGTATATACTGCTACCTCCCAATCTCTTATACATTTTATAAGGAGATATTGCACTGCACTCCCGCCCACGTTAAACAAATTCTCCGCCTGTTCACCTTAACAGCAGCACCGAACAACAACACTCGTGGCCTCCCTGAGGCTGAGGAAAAGCACCTACGTTTCGGTAGTACGAAAGCTTAAGGATAAGCTGAGGTGATAGCTCACGATTGGAGCACCCTGACATCTTTTCAAGCCCTGAGCAGCTGGTATGCGCACCTTGGCTGTCTCTGGCATACACTGAACTAGTGTCCAAAAGTGGAGTGGTGGCACAAGAGTGCAGCCCTGATGAAACTGCTTAACGAACTATAGCAGTGAAACATGTCGGCACTGGCAATATGGTAATGGTAGGCAGTAATAGCTACCAGCCTTTTTAGACACCATAGCATAAGTTACTCCCCATAAATAAAGTAGGTTAAGGGGACTTTACGCTTGGTTTTTAAGCACTTTTTTATGTTGTGTGTTTGTCACTAGCAGATATCACTGCTATCCACTGTTTGTCACAATTTCTGTTGTTTGTTGTGGACACTCCTTTTCTTTCTTCTTCTTTTTCTTTGAGAGACAAGTGACGACCGATGATGAGACAGGGGCCTGTCTGGAAATTTCATACCAGTTACCCCGTTGGTGGTGTTTCCGTGAGGTGTCACTTGTCTCACACACATTTTTTCTAAGGAGAATTTAGTCCAACACAAATGTGTGGACACGTGTGACCAACATAGGGAGGCCACGAGTGTTGTTGTTCGGTGCTGCTGTTAAGGTGAACAGGCGGAGAATTTGTTTAACGTGGGCGGGAGTGCAGTGCAATATCTCCTTATAAAATGTATAAGAGATTGGGAGGTAGCAGTATATACTAACTGCCCTACTTTATAGTCACTGACATATTGTGACGCCTAAGGACTGGGTCTTTTTGTTGTTTGACATTTCCTGAGTGGAGGGCGACCCTTTCCTTTTTCCCTCTGAGCTCCTATTGTGTTTTTGGGTAGTTTTTTTATAGGTCACTTTAACTATCAAGATATTAGTACTGTCTACTATCACTTGTTCATGCTGTGCCTGTAGTGTGTTGGAAATAAATATTGCCTGTCCACCACTGGCTCGTCCGAACCTTTGCTCTTTTTTTGCGTGCTCATAATAGCCAGCGTATCCATGTAGCATAAATGGGTTAGTTTCCCAGGTTTCTTGTAATACTATAATTTGGGGTTTTCCCCTATGGAGTCTATCTGAGCATTTAAGATCTTAGTTCTCAGTCCATTTATGTTCCATGAGCATACTCTTATTATTCCACTTTCATTGCTTTTGTCTCCTATTTGTGATAAGGTACCATATCATTGTTTCTGATTACTGTGGAGTGCCATAGTTACCCATTTTTCATTTATTTCTAAATTTCTATTTATGGTGTTTTGTGGAATGGTACATATATTTTTTGTCGGGGACTTACCAAGTGCATTTTTTGGAACTGAAATAGTCTGTATTTCTACCTTTTTGTGTTTTGGTGTTGTTTCCTCTCCAATGAATGGAGTGGGGTAAACCTCTGGTAGTTTTTTGGTAAGTAATATGCCCCAGGATTTAAATGTGGTTTGTTCATTCATAATCTGTTCGGTTATTGTTGGCGACATTAATGTTATTAGCGTTTAGGTTTGAATATTATGTTTCCCCTCCAAATATTCGACAGAGATGATATCCTTACTGACGATATTGCTCAGTGCCGGTAGTGATTTGAAAGGTCTAAGTAAGTTCCCCCTGGTAAGTATATCTTGCCTACCTCTAGATTGAAATTGAGGAGTGAATATAATTTTTTCACTATTAATAGGGCTTTGTACAGTGGGGACATTTTTTCTCTCAGGTTGCTTGGGTATAGATAATTGACTTTTTTCCTTCCCTGCTTTTAATCTGTAAATGGTCCCATTCGGATGTATTTGTAGGACCATTTGCTGCCTTTGACACTGTGAGGGCCCGATCTCTATCTTTTTTTTCCTCAGAAGTGCCATGTATTTGGTGAGGAGGTATTGGTTGAATTGTATTAGTTGGACTGCTTCTGTTTATTTTGTCTGTATTACAATTACTAGATGCTCTTTCTTCTTTTTTTAGAATTGCATCCAGATTTGTTATCTGTCGCAGGTTATCCAGGGAATCATTACCCATTTGTCCTTCTATTACTCCGTTGTTGTTTCTGTTCTGAATTTGTGTTTCATTTACTAGGTGGCATATTGGTTGTATTAGGTCCTTTGTTGATTTTTTTTCAAAGATTGGAAAGTAGTTGTTTCTATCTTTCACTGTATCTTCAGTGGTTGGTGATATCGGATTGTTGTCTGTTTTTAATGTAGGATTTAATTTCCGTTTATCTTTTTTTCTTGCTTTACGAAGTTTTTTCTTTTGTCGTTTTGTCATGGTTGTGAATCCGTCTGAGTCAGTATGATTATCGCTTTGATCCTCGTGGTTGACTACAGATGTAACTTCGTTCCCCGATAGCTCCATGATTTGGCGGGCCGGTAAACTAATTATTTTATCTGGGAGTTTTGATGATTCTTTTGATTCTTTTGATTCTGTCCCTTTAGAGTTATAAAAGCCATTCCCAGTTTTGTTTAATTCCTCTTGCTTCGTAGGGATATTATTCTTCGTAGCTTCCTCCTGTTTGATTTTGATGTTTCTTTTAGTATCTTCTATTATGCTGGTTAGAACTGCCCGTAGTACTGCTAGTTTGTCCATAATAGGTACATAGATACAATCAGAGGTCGTTCTTTCATTTTCTTTTTGAGCCCTGATTATCAAGTCATTTAGTTGGGCAAGTTTGTTGTTGATTCCCGCCACATTATTTGCCATCATTTTAAGAAGATCAATTTGTATGTCCATTTTGTTTGATTGGTACTGGAGTGCCTCTAGGGTTAAGGACGATGTTTGGTAAAAGATATCCCAGGTTATTGCTGCTTCTTTATTTTTTTTTTCTATTTCTGGGGTGTGAGCCTTTTCCGACTTAGTTTGTTTTTTATCCCCGGATTTGGTTTGTTCTGCCATTTTTTTTCCGTAGGAATTGGAGTAATAGATGAGGCCAAATCAATGTTTTCCTGCGGTTCTTTAAAGTGATCCCCCAAAATATTGGATTCATTTAGTGATGTTTCAGTATGTATATCAGGCTTGTTAATATGTTCATGTTCTACTCCATGTTGATTTAGGTGGGGTTCCCCTTGTTCAGAGGGCATACACAAGTGTTTGTTGATTTTAACATTAACTTCAATTGGGCAACTTAGGGCCTTCTGTTCTGATCCGTCTTCATAACCATATTGGTTAGTTTCCAGTACTTGTAATTGTGATTTGCTTAGATTTACAATTCCCATTCTTTCAGTCTCTGACTTTATGTTGCAGTTTTGTATCTCTATTGAGGGTTCTTGCTGTGTTGTCCATTGGAAGTGGTCTAAAATTGGTGTGTCTAAGTTTACAAGGTGGTTTTTATCACAATTTAGCTCTGTTTGTTCCAATTGGTTACTGGTTTGTAGCGTGTCATGTGATGCACTGCACATAGGTTTCATGGGTGACTGTAGGTTGTCTTTTATTACTTCCAATTTCATTGACATAAAAGCTCCTGTTGGATCCTTCGCAAATTGGAATTTATCTGGAATTTTACCAGCCCTCTCAAACATCCGCGCAATGGGGGATATAAGAGATTGGGTTAGCCCCGGTGCGTTGGTTTTTACCTTTTTTGATACTGAAGATTGCTGCATTCTTTTTGTAAGTTTTGTGTTGTACCTACAGTCCTTTCCTTTCCTGATCTCATATTGTTAGTATTGTTAATTATTATATCGCTGGTTTATGATTGCCCTTAGGATTAACAAAGTCAATCAGAGGCAACTCTAGAATTCACCCTCCTCAGCCTGTAGCTCAATCCTCACAATCCGCACGCCCTCCCAAGCCTGTCTGCTCCCTCTTTCTCTGCCGTGTAGTACGACTCCCTACAGGAATACAACACCCCTCGAGACTGGTGCAGCTGCCGTCAGGAAGGAAGCGTGATGAAGATTGCGTGACGATGGTGATGACGATGAGTGGCGAGTGGCAATGAGTGCAATTATATTTATGGTTTCAATTTTTATTAATGGGTGACTTTTCAGGAGTGTCCCAGAATATGCCGGTAAGAGTTTTCTTTTTGTTGGATTATAATAGTAGCATTAGTATTTTTAATGGGCTTACCCTTCCAGCTCAACACCCGGTAGTACCGCTTCTGTTCTTGATTCTTATCCTCCTTGTGCCTCTACTCTTGCAGAGGATGGAGCGATGGCGCAGTGGGAACACACACGAAGCAGGTAGTTAGGAACCCTGGGGCAGAGCCTGTGCTCAGTAACACTGCTCAGTACTGCATCCACAACCACAGCCACAAACCACAACCTCGTAGTCGCAGCCCCTCACGGTCACTGTCACAATCTGAGTGTCTCTAGTGATTTTCGGAGCTGGCTGCAGGTAAACCCTCTGGGGATGCAGCCTCTGTAATGGTTTGAAGTCAAATTCCGGACAGAGTGGTGTTCAACGTTTTC
Source organism: Lissotriton helveticus (assembly GCF_964261635.1). Taxonomy (NCBI): domain Eukaryota; kingdom Metazoa; phylum Chordata; class Amphibia; order Caudata; family Salamandridae; genus Lissotriton; species Lissotriton helveticus. Next base: position 1,255,889,776 of record NC_136063.1, read on the forward strand.
GGTGCTCTCGCTGGTCTCTAGCACACTCTGTTGGTACTGGTGCAATATGTAGGCTATGGGTGGGCTGTGGGTGGGCTGTGGGTGGGCTGAGGGTAGCTGTGGATGTCTGTAGCGGTATCGGTATCGGTATCCCCGGTCTCATCAGCCCCACCGCGCCACCACGCTGTACTCTTGCTTCGCGCTCCTAGTGGCCTACAGCCTGGATGGGCGCCTTGCTCCCCACCCGAACGACTGCAGGCTCAGACCCGAGCTCAGCTGCTCACCAGCACCCTCCGAACAGCCCTCAGGTGCGCCCGCCCTCTGATGCTCTCTTCGCTCTCTCTGGTGCTCTTTCTGGTGCTCTCTCCGCTGTCTCTGCAGCTCTCTCTCTGCAGCTCCGCACACCACACACCAGCGCGGCCCCCAGCGTGGCGCCGAAGCTTCGCAGTGCCGGTTCTGCCGTTTCAGCCGTTTCAGCCGTTTCAGCCGGCTCTGCCCCAATTGTGCGGGTTGCGGGTTTCGGTTTTCACGGTTTCTCAACCCCTCAGGATTCTCGGGGGACACTGCCGCAGCTGCCGCCTGCTTGCGTGCCTGGTTCCTTCTTTCCTCGTCCTCGTACTCGCTCCCGCCACTCTCACAAAAACCAGGACACATGGACAGATGAAAATATAAAGAGTTAGATTTTGTCTGTGAAATCTTTGGAAAGAATATTTTGCACACAAGAGGTACTGGGGCCAGATTTACAAACCTGTCACACGATGCAGCGTGGCACCCAAAATTGGCTTATTGCATTGCGTGAAGGGGAGAGAGCAGGAAAGCACCATATCTACAAAGATATGTCACTATCCTGCTCTCTCTATCCCTAGTGCTAGCACACAATCAGGCTACCGAGCATCAAGCACACACCTTTGCACCATCATGCAAGGGGGTCTAGGTAAGTCCAGCATAGGTTTGGTACAGGAAGAGCATCATTTCAGTACAGAGTTTAATGCTAACTTCAAATGTTTCTCACTTTAGATGCTTTACAGTGCAGTACACATGCAAAGTAAGAAATGTTAGAAGTAATAAAAGCATTTCGACTTTTTAACGCCTGCTTTCAAGTGGCATTACTTTTTGGTGCAAAACCTTGTCTACTATTGCTTGTAGATAGGGTTTGCATCAAAAGCCGTGAGCAGTTTAACGAGCATGCCCATGTACCACTCATCGTATGCCTCCTTGATGCAGAGTAATGCAAAACAGTGCTTTGTGCCGGTTCGCATTACTTTTTCTTACAAACCAGGCAAGCACCTATTTGCATTAATTTGTAAATCTCAAAAAGGATCGTACGTCATATCTGTGTTAGAAAAGTAATGTAATCCTGACGCAAACCTTTGTAAATCTGGGCCAAGTTTTTGGTACATCTTATGTCTTTAATAGTTTAAAATCTAAATTTGAACACCTGCGCTTCGCAGCAAACAACCTTAAATGCAAGACAATGCACCATTATTTCTGGTGCCAAGTCAATGTATCTGTTTAACAGGTATTGTTGAACTGTGAAAGAAGGTTCATTTAAACTATGGGCTAATTACGACTACAACGGTACTACGGACTGCTATAGCTACAGTGGTGGTGCGTGCACTGATACAACAGAGGTCCGACTGCCTTATTATGAGTTTGATGGTCGGACTGCCATTGGACCGCTGCAATCGCCAGAGATCCTAGATCTAATAACTTTGCCTGGTTCAGCCTTCAATGATAATGCTCCTCAGAATAAATGTAAAAACAAATATGCGAATATGTGATAAATACAATTTGTAAGCTATTGCCTGAGTATCAGAACAGCTACAAGTATACAACATTTGTTACCCTTCACTTTCCAATACAAAACTTCAAATATTCATATGTATGAAGAAATTAATGTTAATCTTAAACACATATAGGGCCAGATGTAGGTAGCCCAATAGCGGTCGGAAACGGCCGAAAATACCGATTTTCGGCCGTTTCCGACCGGTATTGGGCTATGGAGATGTAGGGGCTCAAAAAACATACAGATTCGGTAATTTTACCAAATCGGTAATTTTACAGAATCGGTAAAATTACCGAATCTGTATTTTCAGATGTAGGTAGCACTTTGAACAGTGCTACAGGCCTTTCAGGATTCGGTATTTACCATGTAATACAATTGCATGGTAAACACCGAATCCCTGTGTCATGTGACACACATACATGCCCTTAGGGCATGTATGTGTGCCACATGGCACACAAGCCAAAATCAGGGGTGCCACAGGGTGTCAAAGTGACATCCTGTTCCCCTTGACAATTCGGTATTTTTACCGAATCGGTATTTACCGATTCGGTAATTGACATTGATTCCTATGGGCCTCAAGGCCCATAGGAATCAATGACAATTACCGAATCGGTAAATACCGATTCGGTAAAAAATACCGAATTTTTACCTAAATGTCATTTACCGAATCTAGAATACCGAATCGGTAAAATTCGGTATTCTAGAGTCGGTAAATGAGATTTACCTACATCTGGCCCATAATCCATGTGTTCTAACAGATGTTCCCATAGACACATAACGGGATAAACCCTTTGATAAATCAGGTCCTTCGTTTGCCAACTTTTTTCCATGTGTTGTACTTCCATATTTTAATGTTCTCCCTGCATGGGTACACTTGTCCAAACACATAGAAATATCACACATAACAGTTGTGTATGATCAATTTTATAGACTGGCATGTTTTTCAATAGTGTACTGAAATAATAACATAACCAGAAGGCAGCCGACTGAATGTTATGTCACAATAAATTGACCATTTTATTCTCCATTGTTGTTCATTCATATATGGTTTAACATTTCATTTGCAGAGTCTGGTCATATGTGTCATAATTTATTTTCACTATACTATGGGGTGTAACTAAGGCAACATTCAGAACATTTCAATCGCAATTTTCACAATTTCCATTGCCAGAACTGCTAATTTCTATACATTCTTGGGTTTCAGATTCAATAAACCCAATAGGCAACACTGAATCACTTGTATGTTCTTACCACCCAATATTTTTTTTCAGAATATTGTACATCCCATTCAGTATCTAAGTATCAACGCACAGTGCCACAGCACCTGTACGTTCTTGATTTCACATAGGAAATGTACCACTGAACTTACAATTAAATTTAATTATATGACAGTGCTCATGTACAGTCCGGCAATATAAACATACATGCATCAGTTTAATTTTTTTTGTGATAGAGTCTTCTTTGGGATAGTTTACCAAATAATTTTTTCAGCAGTTGCCATCCAATTTGGTTCCTGTATCACTCTCAGTTTCACTCTGACCTTTATTAGAATTTGAGGCTTGGGGCATGTTATGTTCCTGGAAACAGTAATAACCTTCTGCATGGCACCAGATTAATTAGTAACAATAATGCAGAGGATCCAGCAAGAGCAAGGAGTGCTGGATGAGCTTGCCATCTGGCAACCCCTCTGATTTATGTGTAAATAATTTAACATTAAGCAAAGCTATCTATCATTGGCAACTGAGTGTGTCTTATATCAGATTGATTCCTGATATGGGATGATTTGTTGGAGCTGCAATTTAGGTTTGATTGGTTTGAACTTGTATCATGCGAACAACACTGCTGCAACAGCATTACGTTTTTCCAATGTGATGTATTTTTGTTTTGTTTTGTCAAATTTGTCATCAGATGTATTCATATTGCTTGTTAAGAATGTTTTGTAAGCTTTATATTACAAGTATCAGTAAGAATATGATTACAAAAGCCATAGTCCTTTTCAAACTTCATAGATATTAACATTGGTTTATTTAGCAACATATAAGGAGATGACAAAGTTGTTTGCCATTTCGTTTAATTTCTGCAAAGAACATTACACAAGTGTTGCCCGGGCTTAGTTAAAACTTGATTGCCAGATGAATGTATCTTTGTAACATCCCACTGTATTTTATTTTGTGTAGGTTCAAATGAATTCCTTCAATTGAAAGAAACGTGTTTTCTCCTGATTCCTCTTGTGATTTACATTGAAAAATTAACCCAACTCCATTATTTCAACCTAAATTAATTTCCATCATGTTTTATGCAGGTGTGCTTTCATGGGTGTTTTCAGTAAGGTTATGGGTCTTTTGTGGCACGTAATTGTTGCAATTTTGTAATTTATATCAAAAGGAGTTGAGAAATGGAATACATATTTCCTAGCTGAGTAAAAAGCCCAATACTACAGACAAACGATAGACAAAGAGCTTCAGATGTATGAGATGTCACTTGCACCATATATTTTGCGATTCAAATGTTGTTGCACTGATTTGTCCCAAACATTACATGTTAGACAGATTGTGACTTGTTAATGCAATAGGGTGTAGTATACATGACTCCAATTACCCTTTAAAGAGCTAAATGCCTCTCCATTGCCACGTATGGAGCTGGGGGTTGGGGCTACGCTAAACGCCAACAGCTTGTAGTACTCGAAAATACATTTATGAAAAGATTACTGATGCTCCCGAAAAGCGTTCCTACTCTATTCTGCCACACAGAACTGGGCCTAGAATTTATAGAAGACCGTATAGGCAGTGCCCATTTGTTCCTGTGGGCCACAATTTGGCCAAGACATGTTTACACATGATGTTATCAAAGACTGCCTAAAATCAGACAATGTTTTAAATATTCCATGGTTTCATTACTTGAGGAGGAAATCCCATGAGATTAAACTAGAACACTTTTTTGAAAACCCTGAAGGAATTCCCCTGAATGCTAAAATTATTATCACAGATGCATACCGTTCTAGGGGCAATAGGCTTATTAGTTACCAACATGGTGTTATGAAAGAGCCCTGCTTGCTTCCTGCCCATCCACATTTTTTTTAATCTTTCTCTATTAATTCTCAGTTTTGATTTTATATACCAAGGTTCTGTTTATGCACTGCACACTTTTTGCTGGCATTTCCATGCCTAGGAGGGTGGTGAGACAAGCTTATGCCCTGATCGTGTGACAATTCCTCCATCCAAAACAATATGCACTTTGTACTACTTTGCATATTGTATGAATCAGAGAGAGTTAGATTCCTGCTCCCTCTACTAAGGAATATTCACCCGTGTTCGCATAATGTCAGTTATAATTTCTTTAAGTAATTGCCTACTGCTGAAATTTGCTTTGCAGTAGCTAATTAATTAAGAGATTCTATTGTGGTTAGAAAGCATTATGAGTAAAATCTGTACAAAGACCACTAGGGTAACAGTTTGATGTTTAAATTGACCTTCTGCAAAAGCTTAACATGATATAGTTGCAGTTTTCTAAAGTGTTTTTTCATTTCTTAATGTGAATCTTGTATGTACTGTTATTTTAGTCTCTTAATCTGTGAATATTTGTATGGCTCTCTGAACTGAAATAAAGTTATTAATGACTTGACTCCACTGGTATGACTTATAAAGTGGAATAATATAATTTTTTAGATTAGGAGCCCACTTCTTCTAAAAGTGGATTGTCATTCAGACACTTGTCCTCTCCATTCATAGCAAGAAGATGCCTTACATACCATAGTTGTTAGACATCACATTTCCACCAAACATTATAGTATCCACAAGTGTATTTTTTTTTGTTATACTAGTTGTTGTTTGTCCTTTAACTATTTATGCACCTTGGAATATCGTGTACTGTAGGGTACACTCCCTTATTAAATCCTATAGTACTTTTACAGACAATATCAAACACATCCTATGATATTGAGGAAGAACCATGTGGGTAAATTATAATGTAATGCCCAAAAGTAAGAATTTGTAGAAAAAGTAACATGTTGATCCTCCAGAAGTGACCTGCTCAAGGTTTTAAGTCAGACAAGAGTCGAGAATCACTCTACTTCTCTGAAGTGGACAACTCACAATGGAGTACAAGTGTAAAAAATGCTTTGCAGCCATGCTTTTCATGAAACATGGGTATGGGAATTAGGAAAGATATGAGACACAACAAAGCCAAATCACCAACAGTGCTTGTGGAGACCTGCAAGAAAAACTTTATGAGTTCTAATACAAAAACAAAGCAAACAATAACATGCACTACTTTCCCTCAAAAATGCCCACATGCAGACTTATCTGTGTAAATTGAGACCATAGGTATTCAGTTCTTTATACACCACAGTAAGAAAAAGACCAAGCCAGGAAGATGACAATATCTTACGTCAAAGTTAAGGAACATGAGGAACCTGCAAAGAATGTGAGTAAACAACAAACAGTGCACAAGGGAGGGAATCTGGCTATGAAGTGATACGAGAACCACAGTAGCCCACAACAAGATCTTATCAGGCAAACAACTAGGCCAGCAATCCACTTCTCATGATGTCTCTTTATATCATGACCGAGAAGCGCAGGTTTCATATCCCAGTGCTAAATGAAAGTTGTCACCCGTGACACAGACGTTCTTTGCTCCAAAGTGTGAGTAGCTGCATGGGTGAGTGAGTGGTTGTGTGGGTGAGTGAGTGGTTGTGTGAGTGAGTGACTGGGAGTGTGAGGGTCTGCATTGGTGAGTGACTGGGCATGTGAGTGGCTCTATGATTAAATAAGTGGTTGTGTGAGTGCGTGTATGGGTCTGTGAATGGGTATGCTAGTGGTTGTGTGGATGTGTGAGTCGGTGTATGAGTGTTTGTATAGGAGTATGAACGGGTGTGAGAGTGGTTGTGTGGATGATGTCATCAGTGATGTCAATTAAGATATCATCAGTGATGTCATATGTGAGGTCATAAGCAGAGCATTGTGGGGGCGGATGGTATAGTTAGCTCAGGTAACTACAACTGCTGAATTTCTCTGGCTTTGTAAAAGTGAAATGTGAGCCTAACTATAACAGCTCTTTCACCTATGGTTTTTTCTACGCTTTTTAAATTCTATTTTTTAACTGTAACCTATAACCTTTGAGAATGGCTGTATAGATAAGTTAGTGGATGTGTGTGCCTCTGAGTGGGTCAGTGAGTGTCTGAGTGGGTCTGTGAATGGGAACATGAGTGTCTGAAGGGGTCTGTGAGTGGGTGGAGGAGTGTCTGAGTGGGTCTGTGAGAGCATGCAGCAGTCTCTGAGTGGATCTGTGAATGGGTGTGTGAGTGTTTGAGTGGGTCTGTGAGGGGGTGTGTGAGTTTCTGAGTTGGTTTCTGAGTGGATACATGAGTGTGCGAGTGGGTGTTTGAGTCTCTGACATGGCAATTGAGTGTGTGTGTGTGTGAGTCTCTCAGTGGTTTTGCTCACTCTGCCCATTATTTTGCCCCTTTCTGTTTGCTCCTAACCTTTATTCTGCTTGTTCCTGCTCTTTTCTGACATTTATGCTCCCTCGTGGTGCTTGTTTCTGACCTCTATTTTGCCTCTTTCTGCATGTTTCTGAACTCTATTCTGCCTCTTTCTGCTCGTTACTGACCTTTATTTTGCCTCTTTGTGCTTGTTTCTCACCTTTATTTTGCGGCTTCCTGCTCCTTTCCTACCTTTATTTTGCCTCTTATTGTTTCTGACCTCTATTTTGGCTCTTTCTGTTAGTTTCTGACCTTTACTCTGACTCTTTATGATCCCTTATGACCTTTATTCTAATTTTTTCTGATCCCTTCTGACTTTTATTCTGGCTCTTCTGGTTGTTTCTGACCTTTATTTCGCCTCCTACTGCTCATTTCTGACCTTTACTCTGCCTCTTCCTGCTCGTTTCTGACCTGTATTTTGTCTCTTGCTTCTCGTTTCTGACCTCTATCTTGCCTCTTTTTGCTAGTTTTTTACATTTATTCTTCCTCTTTCTGCTTTGTACATTTATTCTTCCTCTTTCTGCTTGTTTCTGACCTTTATTCTTCCTCTTTCAGCTCGTTTGTTACTTTTATTCTGACTCTTGCTGTTCGTTTCAGACCTCTATTTTCCCTCTTTCTGCTCATTTTTACCTCTATTCTATGACTTGCTGCTCGTTTCCCACCTTCATTTTGCCTCTTTCTGCATGTTGCTGACTTTTATTCTGCTCTTTCTGCTCATTTTGCACTGTATTTTGCCTCTTTCTGTTTGTTTCTAATTTTTATCTTGCCTTTTTCTGCTAGTTTCTGACCTTTATTTTGCATCTTTCTGCTAATTTCTAACCCTTCTGTTGCCTCTTTCTGCTACTTTCTCACCTTTATTTGGCCTCTTTCTGGTAGATTCTGACCTCTATTCTGCCTTTCTGCTAGTTCCTCACCTTTATTTTCCCTCTTTCTGCTCTATGCTGACCTTTATTTTGCCTCTTACTGGTAATTTCTGACTTTTATTTTGACTCTTTTTGCTGATTTCTACCTTTATTTTGCTTATGTTTGTTGCTGTCCTTTATTCTGCCTCTTTCTGCTAATTTCTGATCCTTATTCTGGCTGTTTGCCTTCTCCTGCATGTAGGAACAGTACTTTGATCTTTTTCCCTGCCCACATGTCTGCGGACAGAGAAAGAGGACACCTCCGCTTCCAGCAGGTGGGAGCACTTTGATAGCTCCTGCCCACTGGAATCTGAGTGTTTGCTTTGGCTTGGCAATAGCTGTCACAGCTCCCGCAAAGCAAAACCTAGCAGCTATGTCCCAGGGATGGGCACCCCGGGACATAGCTGGAGCTGGCCCTGGGTGGTGGTGGTCTTCAGGTCCATGTATGGCTCGAGGAGGGAGGCTGTGTGGCCCCTTCATGTACATTTCAGGGCCAGCCCCAGGCAGGTGGTGGTCCCCAGTAAACTTTTGTAGACCAGGAAGGGGGGGCCACACGTCCCCTCTTACATTTTTTCTATAAATATTTGGCCCTGGGGAGGTGGTGGTCCCCAGGGCTCAGGGGGTCTGGGCGGTCCACATCAATGTTTGATTAGGCTCGGGTAGGTGGTAGTCCCCAGGGCTTAGAGATCCACTGGAGGGAGGATCTGTGCACCCCCTCTTTAAGCCTCAGGTGGGGCTCGGGGAGCTCCCACTCCTTAAAAAAAAAAAATAGCCCCACAACCTGGTTCACCTGTCGTATTTTAACAGCAAAATTATTTTTATAAAACTGCTTTTTGGCCCTATGGGCGTCTCTCTGGGCCCTATTGACAAGAGCTAAGAGGTCAGGATCTTCTTAGTCTCCCCTCCTTTAAAAAAAAGTTTTTGGTGGGAAACAGCCAAAGCCAAGTCCCAAGATGGCTGCCCAAACTTCCTGGTTGAATTGTTGGCTGCCAATCAGATTCCAGCAGGGGAATTGTCAGACAGCATCAAAGACGTAGGCAAATCAAAAAAGGCTTTCCCTATGGAAACATGGTCCTGACTAAAACTGTCCACTGGCAACCACATATATATATATATATTACCTACTGGCGGTCGCCAGTAGGTATATATAGTTAGGATTTTTTCTCTATGGGTTTTTTGAAAATTCTATGTCTAATAACTTTGGCGTTTGTGGACGGAATTGGCTGAAATTTTCAGGAAAATGGCACATTTTGTTTCTGAGCAGCCCTTGAAAATTTGGGGGGGGGTTCGTCAAGGGGGGGCCGAGAAAAAAGGGGGGTCCCAAAACGTGTTTTTAACATTGAGTTTTCCATAGGGCAGTTGGCCTCACTTTTAGCCCGAACGGCTGAATGGATTTGCACGAAACTTGGCAAAATTGTAGGGACTGGTAGCCCGATGTGCCTTTTGTAGGTCTCAATATATGTGCTCCAGTGGATTTTGAGAAATTAACGTTTAAAAAAAGATATATATCTGTAACAGCGGACCTGGCAGCGTCCCAGGACGCGTACTTTACGCGCAACGGAGCTTTGTGAAGCGAAGCTGATTGGTTCTCCGGCGTCTGTCAACATTCCAAAAAGTCCGTAGCGGCCGCCATCTTGTCTCTCGGTAGGATCGAGAGACAAGAGGAGGTCAAAACAAAGGGGGAAATAACTATAAGGGGGCATAGTAGATCCTCGCTGACCCCCTAGGTTTGATGTGGAGGTTTTAAAAGGGCCCCGCGGGGCAAAAAAAAATAATAATAATAATAATCGAACGGCTGAATGGATTTGCACGAAACTTGGCAAAATATTAGGGACTGGTAGCCCGATGTGCCTTTGCTAGGTATCAATATATGTGCTCCAGTGGATTTTGAGAAATTAACGTTCAAAAAAAGATATATATCTGTAACAGCGCTCCGCTTCGCGTAACGGAGGTTTGCGAAGCTGATTGGTCATTCTGTCACTGGGCTATAGTTGGGCTACATCTGGCTGATATTTGGGCTACATTTGTTTTTTTGTGTGTCTGGCGGCCATCTTTGGGCTACATTGGGCTACATTGGGCTTCATTGGGCTACATTGGGCTACATTTGGGCTCCAACATATATATAGGCCAATGTAGCCCAATATATATTTTTCAAAGTTAATTTTCGTAAAAACCACTGGAGCATATATCTTGAGACATAGCAAAGGCACATCGGGCTACCAGTCCCTACAATTTTGCCAAGTTTCGTGGAAATCCATTCAGCCGTTCGAGCTAAAAGTGAGTCCAACCGCCCTATGGAAATGAAGGAAATGAATGGGTAATTTGTAATTAGCAAATAGCTAATCGCAAACTAGGAATGGTAAAGAATCGCTATTTATTCCTTAAAGTTCGCTATTTAGGAAATGCAAAAAACTTTGATGATACATATGGCGGTTCATCTCTAACAAGATAAGAAGCATAGGGATACATTTATGATGACTGGCGCATCACCAGGGATGTGTTAGTCATTCTGTGCCGCTGTTCCGTCACCTATGGTGTGCTGCATTTACAATGCGGCGCATCATGGGGCAAAAACAGCACAGATGCGTGATGTATCTGTGCCGTAAAGGTGGCGCATTGCTGGAGTTGTATCGCAAGTGTGATGAAGCTCCAGCAAGGGTCGGGGGTGCCCCTGTCGCAGGGTTTCTGTTCTCACACAGAACTGTGGACAGAGGATTGGAACCTCGGCGAATTAGGGTGTCCCAAAACTCACGTTAGTAATCAAAAACTCCTTAGCAAGCTAGGTACAGTGTCACATTGGATATAACAAACTCTCAATGTTTAGACAATCCAGAATATGAACTTATAGTACCTCAGGATACGTGGAACTCATGAACAGTCGGTCGTTATATATTTCTTAGAAACCAGAACATGGAGTTAAGAAGAACACATGTGTATTTGAAATGTTTATTTACTAATGCCGTCTTCTCAGGCGTAGTATCTTAGATAATAGAAGTACACATATTATCAGTAGCAAAATTACCAGCATAGTTACTAGTACATAAAAAGTGAATGGTGATAGTATGTTAACATGCTGTAAATGAATAAGAGTTAGCAACACTTATAAGCAGCCGCGGGCCGTGGAGGGAGTTACGGTGGGGCAGGGAGGCGGGGAGGGGGAGGGGCAAGGTAGAGAGGGCTCCACCCTGCTTCTCCCCCTCCCCGCCTCCCTGCCTCACCGTAACTCCCTCCACGGCCCGCGGCTGCTTATATCTCACCCTCCCTAATACACATATTATATTATTTGCTAAGAAGGTCTCTTTGTGTTGGTTTAGGGCGTGCCCATACTTTAGTGTCTTAGATTTGAAGGAATCACATCAGCATACACCAGCTCTCTCTTCATGTGAGCCGCATCAACTGTTGTGTATGTGTGTTCGGCAAAGCAATATAAAACCCGCCTCATGCCCAGAATTGGCAGAAGTTGCACTTATGTTATGAGTATGAAGTCGTGGAGATCAGACCTCATAACAATTCTGTATCGTGTTGTTCTTGAAACTTTAGCACTCGCTGTACAGATATAGTTTAACAAGCAAAGCAGATAGTAGAGCAATAACATATTATTCTCATGTAAACCACGATGAACTACTAGGTGGAAAGCTAAAGCAACAACTAAGTGTCGTGTGCAGAAGTTGCAAAAAAGGAAAAATGGCGTTTAAACCGGTAATGAGCCCATGCTAACTTAACACGGTGTAAAGATATCCAGGACCTAGATGACACCTCCCCATGATCCGGAAACGAACTGAATAAGATAATAGAAGTGCCATCTCATGAGAGCAGATTGCAAGTTTATATGTGGACGGTCCGCAAGGTAAAGCATTAAAAACTAGGAAAATTTAATGCTAAAGAAAAATAAAACAGCCAAGTACTTTATCGAGTCTTAAGCCAATAGGCAAGGTAAATAATAAAAACTTGACAAATAAGTCAATGAATTGTCAATGAAATGCTAGTACTCAGCATATCAAACATGAAAAAGGTCTATGACATAACTGTGTATGCAAAATAAGCTGCAACAGCCTCCAATAGGAAGTCACCGTCTTCATCCGAAAACAGTTCAGCCATCCAATTTAAAAGCGGAAAAGAACATACGTGCTCTCCCAGCACCGGATCCTCTATCACCATCAGAGGACAGCTCGGTGGGTTTTCAAGAAAGCTCTGTTCCAAGAAAGACTGTGCTGCCGCCAGTAAATTCCAGGGACCAAGTAGTCCATGTATCAATGCCACAGCCATAATCCTTTCGCCAGGACAAACCAACTCGTGAGTAATGATAGGAGTCATCAGCTGATTAAAGTCGACGTCAGGAGAAACCGGTCCGCAGAGACACAAATCAATGGCCCAATCGAAATCACAGGTCAGGCAGTGAAATACAGGCTGGACACAGGTGAAGTAGGAGAATCGAAAAGATAATCCATATGCCGTGCTTAATATCGCCAACGGCATTGTGCCATAATATTCTAGCATGCGATTGCGGAACAGTGTCAGCAGCTGCAGGGTGGGAGGTTGCATAGGAGGGACATCCATATTTAAAAATGTAAAAAAGCACAAGAGCGTCCGCTGGTAATGCAAGTAAAAATGCCAATCCACGAACCGGAGTGGAGAAAATAGAATGAAAGGAAGCAGGGATGACTCCAAAGATTTTCTCAAATGAAGTCACGAGACCACTGGTAACAACTTTAAAAAAGTGCGCCAGGGTCTTTGTGGAGGATGCGTTAAAGATAGTCGGAACCATCTTGCTGAAATTGAAAGGCAAATCTGAATTAAAAGTATTCCTTTTATCGTAACAGTAAGTGAACGGGTTATTTGCTGCAGAAATGTTCTATTTCCTCCCACACATGAACATAGGGAGTTTTCAATCTGGCCACAAATACCAACCTTGGGACAGATTTCAACGGCATGGCAAGAATAAGAGCTCTTTTGTCTCAGAGAGAGGTGGCCTTGAGTTCGGCCCGTGAAACTTTCGTGCTTCACATAGCGAACACCCGTACAGAGGTGCAGACCCTTTTCAATTAACTCAGAACAATCTTCATTATTGAGCATCAAATAACTACCATTTTCCAACAACTTGAACGTGGGGATGATAGCAGGAACTGGCGTGCCTTGCAACACGCAAGCCATATTTGGTCGGTGTTTGTTGCATGAACCGTGTAACTGTATGTGCCTACACATTAGTGAATGATCTGGCGTCTCAGTGCATTCCTCTCCATTCAGATAAACTTCTTGATCATCTTTGAAACATCTGTATGTGTATGGAAGCGACCAGACCTCATGAAGAAAAGCACTACCTAAAGGTTCATAACGACCTATTGGTATATATTTCATACAATTTGAAAACTTATATAAAGCAAAAGGCAGCGTTATTAAACCGTGGATAAGGCACGTTGCCAAAAAACCCGCAATCCTCTGCTGATGATGTCACTGAGCATGTCATGAATGATGTAATATGTGACATCATCAGCAGTGGATTACGGGTAATAGTATCTCTAGTTTACTCCCCTATAGCTGTCTTTCTTTTAACATAAGTGTCTGTTTCCTTCCCTTATACTTACTGTTTTTGGTTCGCTTCTAGTTCGCGTACCGGCGAGCGAACTGGGAAGCGAACTAAGAGAAATAGAGGTTGGCACAGTTCCAAATATTGTACCAATTTTTTATTAACGGGGAGGTAGTTCTGAAAAGAACTTTTTTTTTTATTGTTTTTGTTGATTTATATTTTTTTTATTATTTTTCGGAACATTTTTTTACTTTTTTTGAATTTTTCTGAAGTTTTATATTTTTTTGGGTTTTTCTTGGAGGGGGCAATGAAAACGATTCATTGTAAAGGGCTCAACAGGAGCAACAAAACAAAAAAAGAAGTATTTATTATTTTGGGCGTTTCGTACAAACTTGCATATGATAGTCAATAGCTCTGTTGATCAGAGTGATGCTTTTTTCTCCGTAGGAAATGAATCCATCGCAAAATACGCAGGTGTGTTTTACTTCACCAAATTTCATTTGTATATTTGGCACCATCTCCCTGCCCTCTGGTCCCGTTACTTCCGGTACAACAGATCTTCTGGCCATAATAGGGAGATTATCTAGGTCGTTCCGAAACTGTGCAGCACTGTAGTTGTTAGGATGCCACCTAGTCATATGACGATGCATTGTGTAGTTTCCGAAACTGTATTTTTTCTCGGTTCCTCTGGACAGTCTATCTTGACATATAAGGCAAGTTACGTATCTTGCATTTACTTTTTTCTGACCTTTGGGAATTTAAAAAAATTGCCAAATGAAGTTTTCTTTCCGGTGAGACGTCCTGGGCTGCTCAGGCAAAAACTGCCTCTCTTCGTGCTCGTCGTCCTGTTCCTCTTCTTCTTCTTCTTCTTGAATTATAACTTGAGCAGGTGGTCCACTCTTCCTTGGATGTGGTGGAGGTGGTGGGGAAGCACCAGCTGAAGCTACTAAAGAAGCCATTGCTCAGTGATCACAAAGGGTCTTTCTCTCACAATGATGAAAGTCAGAGTGAGGAAAGAAGGAGGGATTTTCATCATTTGGGAAAAACAAGAGTTCTCAACCAATCAAAAGTGTTCATTTTAGATTATATGACCTAGTCTTACATCATTAGGAAACCAAAAGTGAAATGAACCAATGAAAAGTGTTATTACCAAGTCACATGACTTGCTGTGTTTACGTTAAGCGCTTTGCAGGGCCTCCCGGTTTGCTTCCAGAAACCTGCGCTTTGCGACTCGCTTCGCGTACCAGTTCGCTAACGTAGCACGTCATATGACGTATCACGCGACAACGTGAAACGTCATGCGGACGGGAGGCGTCACGATGTTGTTTTCTAACGCGGCACTTGCGGTAAAGAAACGTTTACCGGCTCGCGGTCTATTTCGCGGCATCAAGGTCAGCTAACGGGAAGCTTCCCGATTCGCGAAGCGGGAACGAAGAAAAAAAAATATTAAAAAAAAAAATTATTCATAAACATATAAAATATATTTTTGGATTTAAAGAAGAATACATTTTACAGCTACAGATATTAGCTGTTAAAAAACCAATGAAATTCACAGAAAAAACCATAGGTTATAGACCATATATAGTTAGGAATTAGCATTTACAAAACCTTGAAAATTCACTGAAAAAACCACAGGTTATAGACCATATATAGTTAGGAATTAGCATTTAGAAAACCTTATTTTACTCACACAAAACCATTGAAATTCCATATATAGTTAGTTGCACTAACTATATATCGTGCACCCGCAATCCACTGCTGATGATGTCACATATTACATCATTCATGACATGGTCAGTGACATCACTGATGACATCACTGATGACATCTCAAATGACATCACTGATGACATCACTGATGACATCTCATTTGACATCAATGACCACATCACTGATGATATCATTCATGTGACAATACAATGCATCTCCTCACATTTTAATATAACCTCTGTTTCACCCAGTGTTAAAAAGAGAGTATAATTTTTGAAACCATTGACACACCAATACTAGTTACTACATACGCACTCACTGATTGCTACGTCTACACACACCTTCACTCATTCACCCATACAATCATTCATACATACAATCACTCATCTTTACAACACTATCATATGCACTCATACACCTATACAGACACTCACAGTCTGCCACTCATCCATGGAGTTACTCAGACACCTAGTCAGTCCTGTAAAGAATCAATGACACTTCCATTTTCTTGTCTATACAGTTAAACATAGAGCACCTTACATTTTCAAACATATACTAACACATACTTACCTTCTTATACAATCATTGATACAAGTACAGATTGATCTGCACAGAGTCACACACCTCCCAGCTAGCCACACACACACTCAGTCTCCCATACAAATACTTGGGCAATCAATCAATAACCCATATAGTTACTCATATAGCTACTGATCAACACATGCAGCAGTTTACAGAACAACAGACATAATGATGCACAAATTAAGACAGTTTAGTCACTAACCCATGCAGTCAGTGAGACACATTTAATCACTCACTCATACAGTCAGTCATGCACCTACTAAATCCTTCGTCCAGACACTTACACATCCACTCATTCTTCAATATGTAAGACATATTTAAACTTTATAGAAACAAAAAATCACTGGATGTTGTTATCAGTGATGTCATCAGTGATGTCATTTGAGATGTCATCAGTGATGTCATCAGTGATGTCACTGACCATGTCATGAATGATGTAATATGTGACATCATCAGCAGTGGATTGCGGGTGCACGATATATAGTTAGTGCAACTAACTATATATGGAATTTCAATGGTTTTGTGTGAGTAAAATAAGGTTTTCTAAATGCTAATTCCTAACTATATATGGTCTATAACCTGTGGTTTTTTCAGTGAATTTTCAAGGTTTTGTAAATGCTAATTCCTAACTATATATGGTCTATAACCTATGGTTTTTTCTGTGAATATATATATATATTCACTGAAAAAACCATAGGTTATAGACCATATATAGTTAGGAATTAGCATTTACAAAACCTTGAAAATTCACTGAAAAAACCATAGGTTATACACCATATATAGTTAGGAATTAGCATTTAAAAAACCTTATTTTACTCACACAAAACCAATGAAATTCCATATATAGTTAGTTGTACTAACTATATATCGCGCACCCGCAATCCACTGCTGATCATGTCACATATTACATCATTCATGACATGGTCAGTGACATCACTGATGACATCACTGATGACATCTCAAATGACATCACTGATGACATCACTGATGACATCTCAAATGACATCACTGATGACATCACTGATGACAACATCCAGTGACTGTATTTTTCTGTAAAGTTAAAATATGTCTTACATATTTAAGAATGAGTGGATGTATAAGTGTCTGGATGAAGGATTTAGTAGGTGCATGACTGACTGTATGAGTGAGTGGTTAAATGTGTCTCACTGAGTGCATGGGTTAGTGACTAAACTCTCTTAATTTGTGCATCATTATGTCTGTTGTTCTGTAAACTGCTGCATGTGTTGATCAGTAGCTATATGAGTAACTATATGGGTTATTGATTGGTTGCCCAAGCATTTGTATGGGAGACTGAGTGTGTGTGTGGGTGGCTGGGAGGTGTATGACTCTGTGCATAGATGTATGGGTTCAAAAGTGCATGTGGAAACAGCTGTATGGGCGGTTGACTGTGTGCATGACTGTATTGGTGAGTGAATAGATATCTCAGTGCTACATGTCAAAGTAAGTACATATGTAAAATACAGTACATGTGAGAGTTGACATATATAAATAACTGTGCATAAGAGCCAGTGAATGTGTGAGTGGCTGTATGGATCATTGTGCACTTGTATCCAGGATTGTATAAGTGAGTAAATATGTTTTAGTATATGTTTGAATAAGTAAGGTGTGTATAACTGTATAGTTGTGAAAATGGAGGTGTGATTGATTGTTTGCATGACTGACTAGGTGTGTGTGTAACTTCATGGATGAGTGAAAATCTGTGAGTCTGTGTTTACACTGAGTGTATCTAAGGTTATATTAGAGTCTGAAGAGGTTCATCGTATTATCACATGAATGATGTCATCAGTGATGTGATCAGTAATGTCAAATGAGATGTCATCAGTGATGTCATCAGTGATGTCATTTGAGATGTCATCAGTGATGTCATCAGTGATGTCACTGACCATGTCATGAATGATGTAATATGTGACATGATCAGCAGTGGATTGCGGGTGCGCGATATATAGTTAGTACAACTAACTATATATGGAATTTCATTGGTTTTGTGTGAGTAAAATAAGGTTTTTTAAATGCTAATTCCTAACTATATATGGTGTATAACCTATGGTTTTTTCAGTGAATTTTCAAGGTTTTGTAAATGCTAATTCCTAACTATATATGGTCTATAACCTATGGTTTTTTTAAGTGAATTTCATTGGTTTTTTAAAAGCTAATATCTATAGCTGTAAAATGTATTCTTCTTTAAATCCAAAAATATATTTTATATGTTTATTAATAATTTGTTTTTAATATTTTTTTTGTTTCGCTCCCGGTCCGCGAACCGGAAAGCTTTCCGTTAGCTCAAATTGATGCCGCGACCCGGTCCGCGAACCGGTAAGAAATCAACATAGTGACGGTATCGCGTTGCCGCGTAATGCGTCTTATGACGTACTGCGTTAGCGCACCCGGAAGTGCCCCGGGGCGCGGACCGAGGCGCGAAACGCAGCTCCCCGGAAGCGATCCGCGGCGCGGCGCGAAAGCGCGACGTATCGCGTTGCCGCGTAATGCGTCTTGTGACGTACCGCGTTAGCGCACCCGGAAGTGCCCCGGGGCGCGGACCGAGGCGCGAAGCGCAGCGACCCGGAAGCTAACCGGGGCGCGTTCCGCAGCGCGTAACATGAGCGTGAGAGGTCATGTGACTTGTTAATAAAACTTTTCATTGGTTCATTTCACTTTTGGTTTCATAATGATGTAAGGCTAGGTCAGGTGACCTAAAAATAACACTTTTCATTGGTTGAGAAGTATTGTTTTTCCCAAATGATGAAAACCCCTCCTTCTTTCCTCACTCTGACTTTCATCATTGTGAGAGGAAGACCTTTATTACTATATCAGAAATGGCTTCAGTAGTTGCTTCAGCTGGTGCACCCCCACCACCACCTCCACCTCCTCATGGGAAGAGAGGACCACCTCCCCAGGTCATGACCAACACTGAGGAGGAAGAGGAAGAAATGGAGGAAGAGGAGGGAGAAGAACCACAGTTCTTAGAAGAGGTGCCCCGGGTTTCCCATAAGAAAGCCAGTTTCATCTGGCAGTTTTATTCGATCCCTCCTGGCCAAAAAAAAGTGAATGCGAGGTATGTCACCTGCCTCATCTGCAAAGAACAATTATCCAGAGGGACGGATAAGAAATATAGTTATGGGAACCATACTATGCACAGGCACATGACCAGGAAGCATCCACTCAATTATAGCCGGGCGGAAATACGGGATTTGCAGGAAAATCCAACATCAACTCCTGTGGCCAGATCAAGAATATCAATTTCATTGACACCAGCAGAGGCACGGGAAACTGTGCCAAACATACAAGAAAATTTTGGCCACATGATACACACTTGTATGCACTGTCGTGCGTTGTTAGCATGTGGCAATATGAGCATAAATGCTATCAACCTGGCTTATGAACATCATAATTGCCCTAACCGCCCCCAGTAATTTTTTTTTTGCTCCTGTTGAGCCCTTTTCAATGACTGTTTTTTGTTGTTTCCCCCCCCAAAAAAAACCCAAAAAATATAAAATCGTTCAAAAAATACAAAAAAAACAAAAAATGTTCAAAAAAAAATATATATATATAAAACAACAAAAATATAAAAAAAAAGTTCTTTTCAGAACTACCTTCCCTTTCAAAAAAAATTGCTAGAATGTTTAGCACTCTGGCAAGCTCTATTTCTTTTGGTTCGCTTCCCGGTTAGCTTCCCGGTACGCGGACCGGGAGCTAACCAAAATTTTTTAAAAAGAGTAAGTATAAGGAAAGTAAACAGAGAGTGATGTTAAAAGAAAGACAGCTATAGGGAGTAAAGAAGAGATACTGTTTAATAGATCTATTTACCGAAGAAAAGACGGAAGAGGGTATAATTGTGAAAAACAAAATAGATGACGAAGTGAAAGAAAAAAAAATAGAGTATAACATTAACAAAGAAGAGTTTCTTGGAGAATGTGAGTGAATGTTCAAAATAAGATTAAAACATGAGGAATAACAGAGAGAAAAAATAGAAAACAGAAAACAAAAAATAACAGAAAAAGATTAATTGAAACAGCAAAGAAATGTAAGTAACATAGAGCCATATCATCAACATAGGCAATAAAAGTTTTGCAGCTTTTATTGGCAGAAATGTGTCGCTAAAGCTGCTTTTGCGGCAGAAAACTGCCGCTAAAACCACTTTTGCACCAGTTTTCTGCCAATAAAAAGAGCAATAATTTTATTGGCTGTGTTCATAATATGCCCCTTAGTGTGCTTCAACTACACTGAGAAAGCATTCTGAACAAATAGTGATACAGTGATCAGTCAAAGACACTAAGAGTAATAGAGACGGAGTGAGTGAACAAGAGTGAGGAACTATGAGAAGAGAGGGACTGACAAAAAGAGTGGAAGGAGTTGAGTAAGTAGGTAATAGAGAAAGGAATGAGGGAAGTAGCAAAGGCAGGAAACTGAGGGTTAAAGAAATGAAGCAGTGGAACTAATAGTAGTTAAATGTGATAGAAATGTAACGAAAAGAGTACAAAACATTTACCTTATAATTGTCGTTAAATTACTCACTTTTTGTTTTTATACTTTCAATCTGTGAAAGAGAGAACAAACATTTGAAAAATATTAAAACATGTATTTAAAAATTACAAAAGACAAGGGAAAAGATTGAAGGACAAACAGTTTTTCAACAACTTTGACACTTACAGAAGCTTCTGCTTCTCCAGGCCCCCTACACAGTCCTAAAGATATACATTTTAAACTAACAGTATCTTGATGCAGATGAAGTGAGGCCTATCTTAAAACATGGTGCATCTTTTGCATTGCTGTTGTCTCAGAAAAGTGTCGCAAGACACTAAAATTTTAAATAATTGCTTCAGGATGCCAATAAGATGTCTCCTATCCAGAGGTTTGTTTGAGGTGAGGCCTACTCAGGGTTGCAGATGAAATTTTGAGTTGTTGAAGAGAATAGAGGACATAATATATGTGAAGGTCTACCAATGAAGTGAGTCATGTCCACTGCACTCTTGAACAAAGTCCAAACCTCCTATGTTTCCCTGGACAGACCTAAACTTGATCTGCACAATGTGATTCGTAATGATAGGAAACACAGGTGATGTAAATTAAATACGTGCAATTTATTTTGCTCATTTCACAATCACATCACTTGTGTTTCCTTTGCTTAGGTATCTCATTGTGCAGATGTAGTCTAGCATATGAAAGAATACGCAGAAGTGCAGCACTGCATGCAACAACTTTGACACTTACAGAAGCCTCACCTTCTCCATGCCTCCTACACAGTTCTACATATACATCATAAATGCAAACAGTACAGAATTAATTATACATGTTAAATGGTTTATTTTTGCTGTTCTCAGAATGTATCAAAATTCACTAAAAACAGTGACTTGAAGGTATTCATCATATAACAGCGGGGGAAAAAAAACACAATCAAAATGATTGTGTTTAAAAAACCCATACAACATAACAAATCAGAATTCAGAACTCCTTAAAGTTAACTTACTTTCCATGACGTCAAAGGATGTCCTATGAACAGCTTACACTCTTTTGTGCTGTTATTACTTTCAGCCCGCCACTTTCTGAAAGAAAATCTCCATCGTTTTTAAAAACATGTTACATGCAATAAATGACTTCTTGCTCTCTACCACAAGTTTCCACAAGGCCAAATCTTGTCAGAGCCATTTATAACTCTTGGATTTCTTGTAAGCCAATCCCGTCATTTGGCATTTCTGCAACTTTCAGAATTAAAATGTTGAAGATCATTTTCACAATCCAGGAATAGTAATATCTTCCCCTTCTTGCTCAGTCATGTTCTACATTTCCTATGACACTGATACTGCTTACTATGAAGCAGACTTACACTAACTCTATGACTACTACAATTATTTAATTCTCTACATCACTTTCAATCACAAAGCAATGTAAAACAGTAGACAGCATTGCAGACTTACATTCCCTCTACTCTATGTTTTGATTGGCTGCTTCAATTAGCTTATAAAAAGAAATAGTTTTTCTGAACTCATTCAAAGTGCACTTATTTCTCCATGACATCCAGTCTTATGGTTAGAAGTTATGTCTCTGAACTACACTTATCCTCAAGGCCAAATTGTGTAGGAGCCATTAGAACTTCTTGAAATTCCACAGAGCACATCCCGAGATTATTTCCCTAAAATTTTGGTTTTAAAAACACCAGGTAAGAGTTTTTAAGGTCATACGGCAATTTTTTTGTGAAAATTAAAACAGAATCGTTGCAGAATGACCAGCCATTTCTAGACTTTAAATAAGCTGTGTAATGTCCTGATGTTATTGAAGGGCCGTCATGATATATAATTGCTGCAGTTGCAAAAGTCCTTCCTGATATTGACAACTGCGAAGCTACAAAATTTTTAATTAAAGTTGTCAATTTTGTTCCATCAGGCCTACATCGTTGGAACATTAAAATGACATACTGGCAATATGTTCGTATAAATAATGTGGACATCATTTCAGATTTACATTGGCTACACTCCATGTTGTGATCAGCTGCTTTTACTAGCTTATTAAAGGAGACTGATTTACTGTCTGGCAAAGTTAAATATATAAATCTTTCTGAGTCTACACTAGTAGTACTTGATACCATACAGTTCTCGCAGTCATGCTGCCATTGATAAGAAAGCCCAAACAGGTTATCTACATCTACACCTTCAGCATGCAATACATCAAGCATATACATTAAAAACTCCTGACAATCTTGCTGAATATTTTGAGAGAATTGTGTTTGGCCTGAACATCTGTCTAACAGATTTCGAATTTCAGACACACTTTCTATGTTTGTTCTATCAGTGCTACATTTCTCTAACACAGAATTTAACAAACTGCAAAATCTTTGATCAGAATTGACCACAATCTCTTCTTTTACATTTTCTAGAGAAAACAAAACATTAACCACTACATTAGCATAGCAGTTGACACCAGAACTGTTTTCAAATTGAAAACCAACAACATCTTCAACAGAATCCTTTTTGTTTCTGCTTGTAATTTTAGGTTCATCGACTTTTCGTCTTTTTGCTACAACCTCCCCAGTATTGGTCACATTTCTTCGTTTCCGGCCTACCACACGTTTCTCAAACAAAGGATACTGAGGCAAATGTGGCGCATACTCTCTTCTTAACCTATTGTATTCCTTAACACAATCTAGATCCGCACAAATGTTTGTGACATCACACTCAATCAAGTACAATCCCGATAAAGTTCTAACTCGTGACAATGCCACATATGCCATACCCTCCTTGAACACAGAACTGCCAATATTCACCAATGCACAGTCTACACTTAAACCTTGCGATTTATGGATTGTCACCGCATATGCCAAGCAAACAGGAAACTGCTTACGGCGAACATATAAGTCTTTTACAAGCAAAAATCTAGCAGAGCAACGACCAATTAGCTGTACTTCCTCAATGCCATCAAATTTAATTTTTAAAAATTCAATTCCATCTCTATTTCTGTATTTTACAAAATCAACAACATTACCCATTGATCCATTTACCAGACCTCTTTCAACATGTAAATTCCTTCTTAAAATTATACGGCAGTTCAAGCACACATTCAGAGTCTTTTCAAAACCTGCAGTTTTAGATATACTCTTCTCTAATGAATCCAATTTTGTTTTCAGATTCTCAGACAAAATAATTGTTGATCCCATATGCTCTACTCTGTCAATAGCTTCCAGTTTCACAATCTCTTGCTTTTCTAAATGCAACATTTTGTTGTTGAATTTGGCACATTCTGCAAGAGTTGGCATCAAACATATTCCAGATTTCTTATCAGTAATTTTCTGAAAAATATTCTCAGGCACAACATCTTGTTCTGGATATAAATTTGACAGTAATCGTGCATGTAAAGCTTCTTTCCCATGCTCGGTCACTTTTCCAATTCTAACATCTTGTAGAATAGTCTTGTAAACTTCATCCTTCGCCTGACGCATATTTTCATGCAGTTCAGCATAATTGAAGTTTAACCATATATTGACGTTGCCAATGCTGCCTAGGCACTTCCTGGTATCTTCATGCGTGAGCATTTTGAACACAGGTTGCCCTTTCACTGGTGTCAGCTGCAAAAGATCTCCGAAAACAATGATGTGTTTGCCACCAAATAACACATCATACTCTGTTTTGAGAACTTCTTGCATTCTCAAATGCACAAAGGCAAGCATGACATTGGAAACCATGCTTACTTCGTCAATGATAAGAAGTTTCATTTTCCTCAAGATTCTTGAAACTTCAAAACAAGCATCTCCAGATAGCTTGTGATATTGTAATTTGTTGTCATGCTCCACTGGCAGCATCAGTAAACGATGTAAAGTAATCCCTTTAATGTTATGTGCTGCCAGTCCAGTTGGAGCGGTGACAACACAAGACAGCGATGACTCTGTCCTTTCCTGCAAATAGCATGAAATTGCTTTAATGAGGAAACTTTTTCCAGTTCCCGCTTCTCCACTCACGTACAGTCGGACAGGCTTCAACGACGTACATGAGCACTCTTTCTTGTCATGACTTAATCCATGATCAATTTGCATGGTAACTTCGTCATATATTTTCCTCTGCTCAACGTTGAGTTGTCTTTCCAACTCTTCTAAGTTAACCGCATCCTCCTGAGCATGTGCCATGGCTCTTTCCACTTCATTCATGGCAGTGGCAGCTTCATTTTCGATAACAGGTCCTCCTAGTGGATCCTGACTCAATGAAGCAGAACTCTGACTGTCCTGAGAACTGTCTCTGGCAATCTCGGCTGCAATCGTTGCTTCCTGCTCAATTTCCGCATTCAACATTTCTACATATTTGGGAAAAGCAGGACATTCTATGGTCTCCTTGGCGGCATTGAAAGAGTCTTCGTAACAGAGGAAATCTCCAAGCAGTTCCTCTTCTGCACGCCAAGGCTTGAAAAGTTGCAAAAGTGCTAAATAGAAAAACTCCTTTTTTTCAGGAGATTCGCCACTCAATTTTCGATGGTTTACCAAGTGGCATTTTCTTTGCTTGACCAGACATCCCTCACTTCCTATTACAGCATACACTCCTTTCTCAGTATCTTCTTTGATGTTCCTCTTGAATATGTAATTTTGAAGAACCTCATACAGACAAACATTGTCGAGGTGACTGCTTCTATTTGGATAATATGTATCCAACATGTTGGTCTTCAAAATGTCGGTACTGTTTGGCTCCTTTTCCGCCAAATACTCAATTTCCCGCACAGGTTTCAGAACTCGATTACGCGTTGCAGCAAGACCAAGACTCGCCCAAACGATACTCCTGGACTTGGCATAGAGACTTGCTGAAGACAACCGGTCAGAGCATTCGTAAGCTCCAATTTCTCGATGCGACAACATCTTCAGACTGAAACTGTACAACTTCTTGCTGAGGCTCTTTTCATGGGAAATGTCCTCCCACATATCCTTCAATTCTGTCTTCTCTTTTTTGGTGATGTAAGACGTCACATACCGAGCCACAGCCATACAGTTATCAGCCACAAACTGTATATCCATGTTAGCATTCCACATGGACAAAATCACCGGGTTGTAGTCGGTGATGTACTTGGACTCTTCGTTCCTCTTCAAATTGTATGTGTTTTTAGGTGATTTCTTCATGACATTATGTCGCAGCGAAGACATCAAACTGTTTACTCTTCCTTTAGAAATCACCGGTCGTGGAAAGCCGAAACGACATTTGGTGTAGAACTTGTCCTTGTTTTGGAATTTACGACGGCAGTACTTTCCACATCGATGGCTTTGGAAACGCAGAACTTTTTCTCTTAGGCTTTTCTTCTCCTTTGCGTTTGGAACAGCACACGTAGAATACTGTTGGATGAAACTCATCACTGAGTCTTCTGGATCCGTTCCAAATTTAGGTGCATCCTTGATCCACAGCAACATATGTATATGAGGAGCACCTCTTGCTTGGTACTCCTTTCTCCAGAAGAAATCCAACACCTCTCCAAGAGGTGGATTCTTCTTATTCATGATGAAAGACATCATAGCTTCAAATCTATGATTGAAGTACCTACATACATTGACTGGATCCAAAGAGCACAGTTCTCCGGGTGTCTTGAATTCGATGTTATCTACGTTAGCATTTGCCTCTCGTAGAAATTCAAGTAAGTCTTCCCAGCCATACTCAGCACAGCTCAGAGTGAGGAACCATGTGGGAGTACCTAAGTTCCTCAGCATACATTTTAAATCACCATGACGACGGTACCAGTACTCATTAGTACCACGCTGACACGCCATGAGATTAATCAGGTGAGAATCCAAAATACTGTCTTGGACATTGACTTTATCCATAAAGTCACTTGCCGAGATGTTTTGCATGTGTATACCACTTTTCAAGATGTGGTTCACTGCATATGACAGTCCAGACAGATCGCTTTCAAACAGGAGATGAAACAAATAAGGAATGCATTGTCGAAACCTAGCATCTCCTGCATACAATCGCAAAGTCCGGTATTCAGAAGCAGGAATTTGATGAGGTCGCTCATCATATCTTCCTCCCTGACCTCTTGGAAAAAGCTGTGGGAAACACCGAGCTTCCAAACTTTCCTCCCAAACACTAATGGGACTCCCTTTGGCTTGTTTCATTTGAAACAACTCAATAGCATTCCCCATGACTTCCTTGGAATGCAAAGGATGAACACTATAATGTTCATATATTTCTTCACTAGTAGAGGGTTCTACTTTCTCAATTTGACCAGCACACAAATCGCTATCCTCTTCCTCACTTACTTCCTCTTCTGCAACATATACATTCTTATAGTATTTATTATTTTTTTTCAAATACAATGTTGCCTTTTTAACTTTCCTAACATCTACTAAATCTTGCCATATTTTCTTATTCTTTGTCGGAACCCCATTAACTAAGATAACCAGAGGTTCCTCTTCCACTTTTTCTACTCCAATTGTGTTAATGGTTTTTTTCAAATCTAGGGGCAAATAAACAACTCTTCCCTTTAATCCTCTCTGTAAATCTGATAGAGGCAATTTCCCTGTCTTTGGCTCCATTCTTACAATAGCCTGAAAGGGATGGATACTTTGAATCAAAATAGATTCATAAGTATTTAAATCCTTCAATTCAGAAGGAATCTCAACCAATTCCAGATTATTATGAACTGCTCTAGCAGGCATCTGGTTGTGATTTAATTTGCAACAACAATAAGTACACACACGTTGATCCAATCCCAAATCAAAACAATTTTCTACCATCAAGTATGTTGCAAAATCCTTCCATTCACTATTATTTTCCCTTTCACTTTTTGCATATAAATCCACTAACTTAGTCTGATTCTTATAATAAGTGCGTCGACAACACACACAAGTGAAATTTGGCCTCTCACTTGATTTGACCTGAAATGTGACAATTTCCCTCTGGAAATTATCTGTACTGGAAACCTGTACACTATCTTCCACATTACCCGCTTCTTCTTGGTCAATTTCAACATTCTCCTCTTTACTTCCAAAGTAACAAAACTCAATTTCTTCACATATATTCTTCACATCTATTTCAGAACCATGCAAAAGAGCAGCGCATAATTGTTTAAGCATAATTGCTGGACTCTTAGCATAATACAGCATTCTAACTAATTTCCTCACTTTATTATGATGCACTGCTAGCATCCTGAAATGATGAAAAACACTCTGGCATACTCTCCTGGAAAGACAAGCCAGTGAATGACCATGCAAACCTGTCACTTCTCTCACTCTGCAAGGATCTAATTCTTGCAACAACCTTATTTTCTGCTTCAAACTTTTCTTATTAAATGACCGTACAAAATCACAAAGCAAATTGATGGAATCCTGTCGCACACTACAAATACTACTACACTTCCAGGTGTACACAGGACCCTTAGCACGTCTTCCTAAAACCTCATTACCTAACACCTCTTCTGTCTCTGTTGTCACAAGTTTTTCTTTTTCAACTGGACAACCATCTTTCACTTCATAAGCACGACCACTGGTGTCAACTGCATGCACCAAATCATTATCCTGGAAATAACTCTCCTCATTAAAAAATGCCTCACAGCTTGAACTATGCATCCATTCTCCAGAAAAAACTTCACAAAAATTACTACGATTAACTATTCTCTTCCATCTACTATTTCTTTTGAAATCATAAATTGCCTTGTTTAGCTTCCTAATTCTATTGATTATCAAAATAAATAACTTACGTTTAATTTCAAATGCCTGATCAATAACTTTCTCAACTTTTTTTTTTCTCTTATAAAAAACCACTTTCTGTTGACCTTTCTTAATATTTTTTAACAAATTGCCAATTATCCTGTTGCGGAACATTCGTTTACGAATGTCCCTAAACTGTTGTTTCCTTCTACTATCATGCACAGAGTTATCTCTTGCTCTAACAGTAACATTTTTGATTGGCCTTTCCTTTCCATTTGAATTGCTTCTCTTTTTATGGACTGAAACATTTTCTGTAGTAATATTTTTTTTACTACACATATTTCTTATGAATGTTTTTGTACTCTTACCCAGTGCTTTCTTCGTGACTTGACAAATCTTTTTGTTAGAGGACTGCTGCTTCTTTTGATTCACCTGCTGTCTTTGACGTTTTGCAGCCTTTCTCTCTCTTTCTTTCGTTGGCATGGTGAAATGTTTAAATGATCTGCAGTTGAATCTGTGGTAAAATATATTAAAAAATGTTATTAACCACTATTACCAAACAGTAAATCAATAACAGTGATCAAAAACTTAACACACTACTTGACATTTTAAATAGAAGATTTTTTAGTCCTTGGCAAATTTACAATACAGAAATAGCAGAAAAGAAATGGAATTTATATTCATGTTACCTGTGCTATTTTATATGTGAATCTGATCTAATTTTATGAGCATATTTTAATATTTTATTGAAGACACTACACATAACCTGTTTTTGAAGGTGTCTTTATTTTTAAATTAAACGGTTAACACTTTTACTTTTTATTTATTATAAATTTTAAAAATAAATGTTTATAGTTCCATAGGCTCAAGCAGGTCAGCTTCCCACCCTATGTCATATAATTCGGACAAATCTGCATCCTCATCACGCTCTTCTTCATCCTCAGGATTTAAATCATCCAAGGGATCAACATCCACTGATGTTTCAATTACAAGTTCAATGATGAGGTCAAAATCAACTGATTGCAGATTGTCGCTCATGTTGATGTTGTCTTTATCTTTAAAGAAAGATAACAACAATGAGATGTTGCAGAGTAAGAGACAAATCTCAGAGATTATAATAGTAAAATTGTTTAACAAGAGTAACATTTTGCAGCTATTATTTAGCCATGTCCAGCGATGCTGAGCAGGTGAAGCCTATGTCTAATTTTTCAGTGAACAGGACTCATCTCTTCTTAACCTTGGATAAGCCTCACCAACTCTGTGTCCCCTGCACATACTTAAATGTAAAGGGGCAGATTTATGTTAAATGGCACATCCCCAGGCATGCACCAGTTAACGTGCACCGCTGCTCTGCCACCCATGGTGTGCCGTATTTACAATCAGATAGGAGAAAGCTGCGTCAAAACCCTGTGCCTGCTTTAAGCAGGCATAGGTCTTGACGCAACATTGTGGAGATGGGGCACCCCTGAGCCTTGCTTGAGCTGCATCGCACTTGCGATACAACTCCAGCAATCACTACCTTTACAGCACAGATACGTCACGCATCTGTGCCATTTTTGCCCCATGATGCCCCGCATTGTAAATGCAGCACACCATGGGTGGCGGAACAGCGGCGCAGGATGACTAGCACATCCCTGGTGATGCGCCAGTCATCATAAATCTATCCCTAAGCTTCTTATCTTGTTACAGATGAACCGCCATATGTACCATCAAACTATTTTGCATTTCCTAAATAGCGAATTTTAAGGAATAAATAGCAATTCTTTACCATTCCTAATTTGCAATGAGCAAATTGCTAATTGCAAGTTACCCATTCATTTCCATGGGCTAGGAGGCTCATAGGAATGAAGGTTTAATTTGCGATTAGCAATTAGCTCATCACAAATTAGGAATTTTTCCAAGGGTGCAGGGGTGTCTCAAGAACACCCTGCTGCACCCCTGAAAAAGAAATTTGGGGGCATATGGCACACATACATGCCCTAAGGGCATGTATTGGCGTCATATGGCACCTTTTGTTTTTTGGAAAAAAAGATTTTTGAAAAGAATTCACAAATTACCACCAACTAGAAGTTGGTGGTAGTTTCCAAATCCTTAATGTCATTTTTTACATATTTTTTGTTTGATACATTGCATTTAAGTAATCGCAAAATTTGCAAATCCTTCAGTGCAATCGCAAAATAAGGAATAGCAAATTTTGCTATTCCTTATTTTGCATCAAACTTGTTTGATACATACCATTTGTCTAATTAGCATTCGCAAAGGCCGAAATTCGCAGAATTTTGATCTTTGCGAATGCTAATTAGCTTGATACATATGGCCCCAAGTGAGGCCTGTCTTGCAACATGGTGCATCTTTTGCATCACTGCTGCATCGGTTTCATGTGGTACGTTTTTTTTACACCATGACATATCTGCCTAAATGCATCAATTTGTAATTTTGTCGCCTCATAGCAAATCTTTTGCACCGCCGCTGCATCATAAAAGTGACGCACAGTGGCGCAAAAGAGGCATACACCTATCATAAATCTGTCCCTAGCATTTTAAATGATTAATCCAGGATGACGATAAGGTGTGGCCTATCCAAAGGTTTGTTTAAGGTGAGGCCTACTCAGGATTGCAGATTAAAGTTACGCTTGATGAAGAATACAGAGGAGATAATACATGTAAAGGCCTACCAATGAAGTAAGTGATGTGCACTTTATTTCACCAGTCATCATAAATGTATCCCTAAGCTTCTTATCTTGTTACAGATGAACCACCATATGTACCATCAAACTATTTTGCATTTCCTAAATAGCGAATTTTAAGGAATAAATAGCAATTCTTTACCATTCCTAATTTGCAATGAGCAAATTGCTAATTGCAAATTACCCATTCATTTCCATGGGCTAGGAGGCTCATAGGAATGAAGGTGCAATTTGCGATTAGCAATTAGCTCATCGCAAATTAGGAATTTTTTCAAGGGTGCAGGGGTATCTCAAGAACACCCTGCTGCACCCCTGAAAAAAAAATTTGGGGGCATATGGCGCACATACATGCCCTAAGGACATGTATTGGCGTCATATGGCATCTTTTGTTTTTTGGAAAAAAATGCTTTTTGAAAAGAATTCGCAAATTAGCACAAACTAGAAGTTGGTGGTAGTTTCCAAATCCTTAATGTCATTTTTTACATATTTTTTGTTTGATACATTGCATTTAAGGAATCGCAAAATTTGCAAATCCTTCAGTGCAATCGCAAAATAAGGAATAGCAAATTTTGAATTAAGGACATTTTAAGTCATTTCCACATGTGCAGTGTTTTCAAATTATGATTTGAAAATCGTTTTTGGGGAAAAGGAATGGTTTGCAAATTTATGACAAGGACATAATGGTGTATGCTTCTCTATAAGGCATTTCACTGTCTCTGATGTCATTTTTCCCATATTACATTATAAGACCTTTCCCCATGGAGCACATTCCTTGTAAATATGCTCCCACCTGTGCATGGTGAATTTAGATTTTGACTGTTTGAGTCACATAGCCATGTTAAAAGTGACCCAAAAAAATTGCAAACGCTTTAAAAAAACACATTCATGTGTCTTAAGGACATTTTAAGTCATTTCCCCGTGGACAGTGTTTTGTAAGTGGCGCAAAAGAGGCATACACCTATCATAAATCTGTCCCTAGCATTTTAAATGATTAATTCAGGATGACGATAAGGTGTGGCCTATCCAGAGGTTTGTTTAAGGTGAGGCCTACTCAGGATTGCAGATTAAAGTTACGCTTGATGAAGAATACAGAGGACATAATACATGTAAAGCTCTACCAATGAAGTAAGTGATGTCCACTTCATTGCGCCAGTCATCATAAATGTATCCCTAAGCTTCTTATCTTGTTAGACATCAACCGCCATATGTATCATATAACTATTTTGCATTTCCAAAATAGCGAATTTTAAGGAATAAATAGCGATTCTTTACCATTCCTAATTTGCGATGAGCAAATTGCTAATTGCAAATTACCCATTCATTTCCATGGGCCAGGATGCCCATATGAATGAAGGTGCAATTTGCGATTAGCAATTAGCTCATCGCAAATTAGGAATTTTTCCAAAGGTGCAGGGGTGTCTCAAGAACACCCTGCTGCACCCCTGAAAAAAAAATTTGGGGGCATATGGCGCACATACATGCCCTAAGGACATGTATTGGCGTCATATGGCATCTTTTGTTTTTTGGAAAAAAATGCTTTTTGAAAAGAATTCGCAAATGAGCACAAACTAGAAGTTGGTGGTAGTTTCCAAATCCTTAATGTCATTTTTTACATATTTTTTGTTTGATACATTGCATTTAAGGAATCGCAAAATTTGCAAATCCTTCAGTGCAATCGCAAAATAAGGAATAGCAAATTTTGAATTAAGGACATTTTAAGTCATTTCCACATGTGCAGTGTTTTCAAATTATGATTTGAAAATCGTTTTTGGGGAAAAGGAATGGTTTGCAAATTTATGACAAGGACATAATGGTGTATGCTTCTCTATAAGGCATTTCACTGTCTCTGATGTCATTTTTCCCATATTACATTATAAGACCTTTCCCCATGGAGCACATTCCTTGTAAATATGCTCCCACCTGTGCATGGTGAATTTAGATTTTGACTGTTTGAGTCACATAGCCATGTTAAAAGTGACCCAAAAAAATTGCAAACGCTTTAAAAAAACACATTCATGTGTCTTAAGGACATTTTAAGTCATTTCCCCGTGGACAGTGTTTTGTAAGTGGCGCAAAAGAGGCATACACCTATCATAAATCTGTCCCTAGCATTTTAAATGATTAATTCAGGATGACGATAAGGTGTGGCCTATCCAGAGGTTTGTTTAAGGTGAGGCCTACTCAGGATTGCAGATTAAAGTTACGCTTGATGAAGAATACAGAGGACATAATACATGTAAAGCTCTACCAATGAAGTAAGTGATGTCCACTTCATTGCGCCAGTCATCATAAATGTATCCCTAAGCTTCTTATCTTGTTAGACATCAACCGCCATATGTATCATATAACTATTTTGCATTTCCAAAATAGCGAATTTTAAGGAATAAATAGCGATTCTTTACCATTCCTAATTTGCGATGAGCAAATTGCTAATTGCAAATTACCCATTCATTTCCATGGGCCAGGATGCCCATATGAATGAAGGTGCAATTTGCGATTAGCAATTAGCTCATCGCAAATTAGGAATTTTTCCAAAGGTGCAGGGGTGTCTCAAGAACACCCTGCTGCACCCCTGAAAAATAAATTTGGGGGCATATGGCGCACATAAATTTTAACAACATTCCATTACCTCAAAAACGATTTTCAATTCATAATTTGAAAACACTGCCCACAGGGAAATTACTTAAAATGTCCTTAAGACACATGAAAGTGTTTTTTGAAAGCCTTTGCAAGTTTTTGGGTCACTTTTAACATGGCTATGTAACTCAAACAGTCAAAATCTAAATTTACCATGCACAGGTGGGAGCATATTTACAAGGAATGTGCTCCACGGGGAAAGGTCTTTTAATGTAATATGTGAAAAATGACATCAGAGACACTGAAATGCCTTATAAAGAAGCATACACCATTATGTCCTTGTCATAAATTTACAAACCATTCCTTTTCCCCAAAAACGATTTTCAAATCATAATTTGAAAACACTGCACATGAGGAAATGACTTAAAATGTCCTTAAGACACATGAAAGTGTTTTTTGATTGCCTTTCCAGCATGGTTGGGTCACTTTTAACATGGCTATGTAACACAAACATTTAAAATCTAAATTTGCCATGCACAGGTGGGAGCATATTTACAAGCAATTTGCGCCACAGAGAAAGGTCTTACATTAAAATGGGAAAAATAACATCAGGGACAGTCAATTGCCTTATAAAGAAGCATACACCATTATGTCCTTGTCATAAATTTAAAAACAATTCCTTTTCCCCAAAAACGATTTTCAAATCATAATTTCAAAACACTGCACATGGGAAAATTACTTAAAATGTCCTTAAGACACATAAAAGCGTTTTTTGATTGCCTTTGCAGCATGTTTGTATCACTTTTAACATGGCTATGTAACACAAACATTCAAAATCTAAATTTTCCATGCACAGGTGGGAGCATATTTACAAGCAATTTGTGCCACATAATTCATAATTTTCTCCTTAAAGCACACTATTCTCTATCTAAATTAAAGAAATATTTTCTCACCTTAGCAAATACTTTGAGTTTGAAAACAGTCTCAGAAACACACCAATTTGTCTTCAGCAGAGCAAAAGGTATGCACTCCAGAGTCTGCAGCTATCAAAAGCACAGAAATGCTGTAATTCTTCACACATATCTCTCATGTCACCCAATCAAAACTCTTCCCTCATTTTTTTTCAAATGAAAACCCTTCCCCCTCTGCCATTTCATGCCTTTTCTGCATGGCAACCACTTCTTGGAAGACCTCTGGTGTTTGCAAGTTCACACAACAATGTTGCAATTGAACTCTGAACTCTCAGTGCACCTGCGTATCCACTGCAATCTTTCATTTAATGATTTTTTATTGACCATTCAAAATACATCTTTCAAATAACTCATCCATGCACCCTAACTTTCTGTTTTCAGCAATCAAAATCCACCAATCACTGTTACTGCTTCATGAACACAGAAACTCCACAGTTTTTTTCATTTTAAACTCTCATTTTTTCAACTGCCATTTCATTGCCACACTTCATCTGACTGCAGGAGAACCTTCTCTCACCATGTTTTCTGTCTGGATTGTTGGACATAGTTATATCCACTGGGCTCACAGGTATGCTGAGAACAGAAAATTACCTAACCTCAATTTACAAGATGTGGAAATTAAGTGGTTTGGCCACAGAGGATTAAAATGTCACCAATTGATACCATTGGTGAAAACCTTTATGCATTTGCCCAAACCTGACCTGTTAATTGTGCACTGTGGAGGTAATGATTTGGGCACTTTGACTGGGGTAGGTCTGGAAATGCTTTTAAAGGACACCTTTGAGCAATTGATGGCACTTTTTCCTCAGACTGCCTTGGTATATTCAAATATATGCCAAAGACAGAAATGGAGGTGGTCAAACCAATTTTGTCCACAAATTGAGAAGTCGAGGAAGCATGTAAACAAATCTGTTTCAGCTTACATGAGAGACCATGGAATGGGCTCCATGTACAACAATAACTTGCGTTACTACATGCAAGATATCTACAGAGGAGATGGAGTTCACTTCTCAGATGAGGGCAACAGAATTTTCACTCTGAATTTAAGACTGTGCATTGGTACCTACTTATAAGTACCTAAATGTACCATAAACCCAAAAGCTCTTCTCAGAGCTACCCTACATCTGATCACTCACAATTATTATTTTACTCTAACTTTTTTCACTAATTTTCAACAAAGTACGCTCCCCGGGGCGCTACCCGGTACGCGAACCGGGAGCTAACCTCGCGAAATTTTTAAAAAAAATGTTTTTTTTTCGCACATATAAGCCTCCTCAGCCACCCTCACAAAACCTAGGGGGTCAAGATAAGTCTACCGTGCCCCCTTCTACCCATTCTGAACATTATTTGCCCTCCATTTTGTATCTTAATTCGACCGAAACACAAAATGGTGGACTCCCGTAACGCTTAAGGTTCGCGAACCGGGGCGCTCAACGGTTCGCGTACCGGGTCGCTCCCTGGGAAGCGCACCATCAAAAAAGGTGGGAAAGTAGTTTACAGAAAAGCCACTGGAGACAATTTCACCAAATATAGATTAGCTCATACTACATACCAATCCCTACCATTTTCACAAATTTGATTGGAATTCCATTTAGCCATTTAGCCTGTAGACCTCTGTAAATACCCTGAGGTAAATTACTTCTCAAAACACATCTGAAGTGTTGGAATTGACAACCAATTAAAATGTTACTTTCATTTTCTACTTTTTTTACCTGACATTTGATTGGTTATGTACCTGAATATATATAAAAGAAGAGAATGAAACACAGCCATTTTGACTACTACTTCCTGGTGTACATTTCAATTGGATTTTCACTAATCACTTCAACTTCTTTCTAAAGGTAAGTTGTTATTTTAAAAACTGAACTATATTGTGTACTATCAGTTAATATGGTAAACTTTTTCTGATAGTTATATACTATCCCTCTGTAGTAGTTACAGATTTAGATAGACTTCTCTGTTATAGTTATGGATGGAGTTAGGCTTCTCTTTTATAATTATGAATTTACTTACGTTAAATCACATACACTTTTTTATATTCCTACTTCCACTCTGATACTATACACTGCCCAAAGATAAATTCTCTGTTAAAAAATGCCTATCTAAAATTAATCCCAACAGTGCCCTATCTCTACTAATATATATTTTTTTTATCCAAATTTCAGGCAACATGGAAGGCGAACAGAAAGTTTCATTTCAAATTGTCCTGCAAGAGAGCAGCCAAGAATTAATTGATCCAAATTATATAGAATTTATGGATGAAACTTGGGACCAAGAACTACTGCAATGTGTGCAAGCAGTGGATGACCTCCTTCAAAATGAGGACATTTTACACCCTCATAGATTACAAGCTATGTTCAATGAAAATGACGACATTTCAGACAGGGAAATGTTAGAAATGTTATTAAATTTTGAAACACAATCACAATAATAAATAATTGCTTAAAAAATAAAAAAAATAAAAAATAATCAACAAAACCAACAATCAATTAACATACAGTATTTAAAAAGTCTATCATTCATTTTTCATTGCAGTACGCTGCCCAGAACGCTTCCCGGTTCGCGGACCGGGCGCTACCCACGCAAAAAAAACAATTTTTTTTTTTGTTTTTTTTGCCCCGCGGGGCCCTTTTAAAACCTCCACATTAAACCTAGGGGGTCAGGGAGGATCTAGTATGCCCCCTTATGGTTATTTCCCCCTTTGTTTTGGCCTCCTCTTGTCTCTCAATCCTACCGAGAGACAAGATGGCGGCCGCTCTGGACTGTTTAGAATGTTGACAGACACCGGAGAACCAATCAGCTTCGCTATGCGAAGTTCCGGTACGCGTAAGGTCCGCGAACCGGAGCGCTGCCCAGAGCGCGCTTACAGATATATATCTTTTTTTAAACGTTAATTTCTCAAAATCCACTGGAGCACATATATTGAGACCTACAAAAGGCACATCGGGCTACCAGTCCCTACAATTTTGCCAAGTTTCGTGCAAATCCATTCAGCCGTTCGGGCTAAAAGTGAGGCCAACCGCCCTATGGAAAACTCAATGTTAAAAACACGTTTTGGGACCCCCCTTTTTTCTCGACCCCCCCTGGACGAACCCCCCCCCAAATTTCCAGGGGCTGCTCAGAAACAAAATGTTCCATTTTCCAGAAAATTTCAGCCAATTCCGTCCACAAACGGCAAAGTTATTAGACATAGAATTTTCAAAAATCCCATAGAGAAAAAATCCTAACTATATATTACCTACTGGCGGTCGCCAGTAGGTATATATAGTTAGGATTTTTTCTCTATGGGATTTTTGAAAATTCTATGTCTAATAACTTTGGCGTTTGTGGACGGAATTGGCTGAAAGTTTCAGGAAAATGGCACATTTTGTTTCTGAGCAGCCCCTGAAAATTTTGGGGGGGTTCGTCAAGGGGGGGCCGAGAAAAAAGGGGGTCCCAAAACGCGTTTTTCCCATGTTAATTTCCATAGGGCGGTTGGCCTCACTTTTAGCCCGAACGGCTGAATGGATTTGCACGAAACTTGGCAAAATTGTAGGGACTGGTAGCCCGATGTGCCTTTTGTAGGTCTCAATATATGTGCTCCAGTGGATTTTGAGAAATTAACGTTTAAAAAAAGATATATATCTGTAACAGCGGACTGGGCAGCAGCCCAGGACGCGTACTTTTCGCGCAACGGAGCTTTGTGAAGCGAAGCTGATTGGTTCTCCGGCGTCTGTCAACATTCCAAACAGTCCGTAGCGGCCGCCATCTTGTCTCTCGGTAGGATCGAGAGACAAGAGGAGGTCAAAACAAAGGGGGAAATAACTATAAGGGGGCATAGTAGATCCTCGCTGACCCCCTAGGTTTGATGTGGAGGTTTTAAAAGGGCCCCGCGGGGCAAAAAATAATAATAATAATAATAATCGAACGGCTGAATGGATTTGCACGAAACTTGGCAAAATATTAGGGACTGGTAGCCCGATGTGCCTTTGCTAGGTCTCAATATATGTGCTCCAGTGGATTTTGAGAAATTAACGTTCAAAAAAAGATATATATCTGTAACAGCGCTCCGCTTCGCGTAACGGAGGTTTGCGAAGCTGATTGGTCATTCTGTCACTGGGCTATAGTTGGGCTACATCTGGCTGATATTTGGGCTACATTTGTTTTTTTGTGTGTCTGGCGGCCATCTTTGGGCTACATTGGGCTACATTGGGCTACATTTGGGCTCCAACATATATATAGGCCAATGTAGCCCAATATATATTTTTCAAAGTTAATTTTCGTAAAAACCACTGGAGCATATATCTTGAGACATAGCAAAGGCACATCGGGCTACCAGTCCCTACAATTTTGCCAAGTTTCGTGGAAATCCATTCAGCCGTTCGAGCTAAAAGTGAGTCCAACCGCCCTATGGAAATGAAGGAAATGAACGGGTAATTTGTAATTAGAAAATAGCTCATCGCAAACTAGGAATGGTAAAGAATCGCTATTTATTCCTTAAAGTTCGCTATTTAGGAACTGCAAAAAACTTTGATGATACATATGGCGGTTCATCTCTAACAAGATAAGAAGCATAGGGATACATTTATGATGACTGGCGCATCACCAGGGATGTGTTAGTCATTCTGTGCCGCTGTTCCGTCACCTATGGTGTGCTGCATTTACAATGCGGCGCATCATGGGGCAAAAACAGCACAGATGCGTGATGTATCTGTGCCGTAAAGGTGGCGCATTGCTGGAGTTGTATCGCAAGTGTGATGAAGCTCCAGCAAGGGTCGGGGGTGCCCCTGTCGCAGGGTTTCTGTTCTCACACAGAACTGTGGACAGAGGATTGGAACCTCGGCGAATTAGGGTGTCCCAAAACTCACGTTAGTAATCAAAAACTCCTTAGCAAGCTAGGTACAGTGTCACATTGGATATAACAAACTCTCAATGTTTAGACAATCCAGAATATGAACTTATAGTACCTCAGGATACGTGGAACTCATGAACAGTCGGTCGTTATATATTTCTTAGAAACCAGAACATGGAGTTAAGAAGAACACATGTGTATTTGAAATGTTTATTTACTAATGCCGTCTTCACAGGCGTAGTATCTTAGATAATACAAGTACACATATTATCAGTAGCAAAATTACCAGCATAGTTACTAGTACATAAAAAGCGAATGGTGATAGTATGTTAACATGCTGTAAATGAATAAGAGTTAGCAACACTTATAAGCAGCCGCGGGCCGTGGAGGGAGTTACGGTGGGGCAGGGAGGCGGGGAGGGGGAGGGGCAAGGTAGAGAGGGCTCCACCCTGCTTCTCCCCCTCCCCGCCTCCCTGCCTCACCGTAACTCCCTCCACGGCCCGCGGCTGCTTATATCTCACCCTCCCTAATACACATATTATATTATTTGCTAAGAAGGTCTCTTTGTGTTGGTTTAGGGCGTGCCCATACTTTAGTGTCTTAGATTTGAAGGAATCACATCAGCATACACCAGCTCTCTCTTCATGTGAGCCGCATCAACTGTTGTGTATGTGTGTTCGGCAAAGCAATATAAAACCCGCCTCATGCCCAGAATTGGCAGGAGTTGCACTTATGTTATGAGTATGAAGTCGTGGAGATCAGACCTCATAACAATTCTGTATCGTGTTGTTCTTGAAACTTTAGCACTCGCTGTACAGATATAGTTTAACAAGCAAAGCAGATAGTAGAGCAATAACATATTATTCTCATGTAAACCACGATGAACTACTAGGTGGAAAGCTAAAGCAACAACTAAGTGTCGTGTGCAGAAGTTGCAAAAAAGGAAAAATGGCGTTTAAACCGGTAATGAGCCCATGCTAACTTAACACGGTGTAAAGATATCCAGGACCTAGATGACACCTCCCCATGATCTGGAAACGAACTGAATAAGATAATAGAAGTGCCATCTCATGAGAGCAGATTGCAAGTTTATATGTGGACGGTCCGCAAGGTAAAGCATTAAAAACTAGGAAAATTTAATGCTAAAGAAAAATAAAACAGCCAAGTACTTTATCGAGTCTTAAGCCAATAGGCAAGGTAAATAATAAAAACTTGACAAATAAGTCAATGAATTGTCAATGAAATGCTAGTACTCAGCATATCAAACATGAAAAAGGTCTATGACATAACTGTGTATGCAAAATAAGCTGCAACAGCCTCCAATAGGAAGTCACCGTCTTCATCCGAAAACAGTTCAGCCATCCAATTTAAAAGCGGAAAAGAACATACGTGCTCTCCCAGCACCGGATCCTCTATCACCATCAGAGGACAGCTCGGTGGGTTTTCAAGAAAGCTCTGTTCCAAGAAAGACTGTGCTGCCGCCAGTAAATTCCAGGGACCAAGTAGTCCATGCATCAATGCCACAGCCATAATCCTTTCGCCAGGACAAACCAACTCGTGAGTAATGATAGGAGTCATCAGCTGATTAAAGTCGACGTCAGGAGAAACCGGTCCGCAGAGACACAAATCAATGGCCCAATCGAAATCACAGGTCAGGCAGTGAAATACAGGCTGGACACAGGTGAAGTAGGAGAATCGAAAAGATAATCCATATGCCGTGCTTAATATCGCCAACGGCATTGTGCCATAATATTCTAGCATGCGATTGCGGAACAGTGTCAGCAGCTGCAGGGTGGGAGGTTGCATAGGAGGGACATCCATATTTAAAAATGTAAAAAAGCACAAGAGCGTCCGCTGGTAATGCAAGTAAAAATGCCAATCCACGAACCAGAGTGGAGAAAATAGAATGAAAGGAAGCTGGGATGAGTCCAAAGATTTTCTCAAATGAAGTCACGAGACCACTGGTAACAACTTTAAAAAAGTGCGCCAGGGACTTTGCGGAGGATGCGTTAAAGATAGTCGGAACCATCTTGCTGAATTTGAAAGGCAAATCTGAATTGAAAAGTGTGTGCACCTCTGTACGGGTGTTCGCTATGTGAAGCACGAAAGTTTCACGGGCCGAACTCAAGGCCACCTCTCTCTGAGACAAAAGAGCTCTTATTCTTGCCATGCCGTTGAAATCTGTCCCAAGGTTGGTATTTGTGGCCAGATTGAAAACTCCCTATGTTCATGTGTGGGAGGAAATAGAAAATTTCTGCAGCAAATAACCCGTTCACTTACTGTTACGATAAAAGGAATACTTTTAATTAACTCAGAACAATCTTCATTATTGAGCATCAAATAACTACCATTTTCCAACAACTTGAACGTGGGGATGATAGCAGGAACTGGCGTGCCTTGCAACACGCAAGCCATATTTGGTCGGTGTTTGTTGCATGAACCGTGTAACTGTATGTGCCTACACATTAGTGAATGATCTGGCGTCTCAGTGCATTCCTCTCCATTCAGATAAACTTCTTGATCATCTTTGAAACATCTGTATGTGTATGGAAGCGACCAGACCTCATGAAGAAAAGCACTACCTAAAGGTTCATAACGACCTATTGGTATATATTTCATACAATTTGAAAACTTATATAAAGCAAAAGGCAGCGTTATTAAACCGTGGATAAGGCACGTTGCCAAAAAACCCGCAATCCTCTGCTGATGATGTCACTGAGCATGTCATGAATGATGTAATATGTGACATCATCAGCAGTGGATTACGGGTAATAGTATCTCTAGTTTACTCCCCTATAGCTGTCTTTCTTTTAACATAAGTGTCTGTTTCCTTCCCTTATACTTACTGTTTTTGGTTCGCTTCCGGTTCGCGTACCGGGGAGCGAACTGGGAAGCGAACTAAGAGAAATAGAGGTTGGCACAGTTCCAAATATTGTACCAATTTTTTAATAACGGGGAGGTAGTTCTGAAAAGAACTTTTTTTTTTTTTTTTCAGAACATTTTTTTACTTTTTTTGAATTTTTCTGAACAGTTTTATATTTTTTTGGGTTTTTCTTGGAGGGGGCAATGAAAACGATTCATTGTAAAGGGCTCAACAGGAGCAACAAAACAAAAAAAATAAGTATTTATTATTTTGGGCGTTTCGTACAAACTTGCATATGATAGTCAATAGCTCTGTTGATCAGAGTGATGCTTTTTTCTCCGTAGGAAATGAATCCATCGCAAAATACGCAGATGTGTTTTACATCACCAAATCTCATTTGTATATTTGGCACCATCTCCCTGCCCTCTGGTCCCGTTACTTCCGGTACAACAGATCTTCTGGCCATAATAGGGAGATTATCTAGGTCGTTCCGAAACTGTGCAGCACTGTAGTTGTTAGGATGCCACCTAGTCATATGGCGATGCATTGTGTAGTTTCCGAAACTGTATTTTTTGTTGGTCCCTCTGGACAGTCTATCTTGACATATAAGGCAAGTTACGTATCTTGCATTTACTTTTTTCTGACCTTTGGGAATTTAAAAAAATTGCCAAATGAAGTTTTCTTTCCGGTGAAACGTCCTGGGCTGCTCAGGCAAAAACTGCCTCTCTTCGTGCTCGTCCTCCTGTTCCTCTTCTTCCTCTTCTTGTTGAATTATAACTTGAGCAGGTGGTCCACTCTTCCTTGGATGTGGTGGAGGTGGTGGGGAAGCACCAGCTGAAGCTACTAAAGAAGCCATTGCTCAGTGATCACAAAGGGTCTTTCTCTCACAATGATGAAAGTCAGAGTGAGGAAAGAAGGAGGGATTTTCATCATTTGGGAAAAACAAGAGTTCTCAACCAATCAAAAGTGTTCATTTTAGATTATATGACCTAGTCTTACATCATTAGGAAACCAAAAGTGAAATGAACCAATGAAAAGTGTTATTACCAAGTCACATGACTTGCTGTGTTTACGTTAAGCGCTTTGCAGGGCCTCCCGGTTTGCTTCCAGAAACCTGCGCTTTGCGACTCGCTTCGCGTACCAGTTCGCTAACGTTGTACGTCATATGACCTATCACGCGACAACGTGAAACGTCATGCGGACGGGAGGCGTCACGATGTTGTTTTCTAACGCGGCACTTGCGGTAAAGAAACGTTTACCGGCTCGCGGTCTATTTCGCGGCATCAAGGTCAGCTAACGGGAAGCTTCCCGATTCGCGAAGCGGGAACGAAGAAAAAAAATTATTTAAAAAAAAAATTATTCATAAACATATAAAATATATTTTGGGATTTAAAGAAGAATACATTTTACAGCTACAGATATTAGCTGTTAAAAAACCAATGAAATTCACAGAAAAAACTATAGGTTATAGACCATATATAGTTAGGAATTAGCATTTACAAAACCTTGAAAATTCACTGAAAAAACCATAGGTTATAGACCATATATAGTTAGGAATTAGCATTTAGAAAACCTTATTTTACTCACACAAAACCATTGAAATTCCATATATAGTTAGTTGCACTAACTATATATCGCGCACCCGCAATCCACTGCTGATGATGTCACATATTACATCATTCATGACATGGTCAGTGACATCACTGATGACATCACTGATGACATCTCAAATGACATCACTGATGACATCACTGATGACATCTCAAATGACATCACTGATGACATCATGACACACCAATACCAGTTACTACATAAGCACTCACTGATTCCTACGTCTACACACACATTCACT
This sequence comes from Lissotriton helveticus, assembly GCF_964261635.1. NCBI lineage: Eukaryota > Metazoa > Chordata > Amphibia > Caudata > Salamandridae > Lissotriton > Lissotriton helveticus. The sequence continues at coordinate 1,255,933,641 of NC_136063.1, forward strand.
CATTCACCCATACAATCACTCATACATACAGTCACTTATTATTACAACACTATCATATGCACTCATACACCTATGCAGACAGTCACACACTGCCACTCATCCATGGAGTTACTCACACACCAAGCCAGTCCTGTAAAGAATCAATCACACTTCCATTTCTTTATCTATACAGTTAAACACAGAACACCATACTTCAGTGACATCACTGATGACATCACTAATGACATCTGAAATGACATCACTGATGACATCTCAAATGACATCACTGATGACATCATGACACACCAATACCAGTTACTACATAAGCACTCACTGATTCCTACGTCTACACACACATTCACTCATTCACCCATACAATCACTCATACATACAGTCACTTATTATTACAACACTATCATATGCACTCATACACCTATGCAGACAGTCACACACTGCCACTCATCCATGGAGTTACTCACACACCAAGCCAGTCCTGTAAAGAATCAATCACACTTCCATTTCTTTATCTATACAGTTAAACACAGAACACCATACTTCAGTGACATCACTGATGACATCACTAATGACATCTGAAATGACATCACTGATGACATCTCAAATGACATCACTGATGACATCATGACACACCAATACCAGTTACTACATACACACTCACTGATTCGTACGTCTACGTCTGTGAATTATCATTGTCAAAACTTTTTTAGCCACATTACAATGCATAACATCCAAAGCAATTTACCCAAGTGGGCAGACCCTGGTTATCTGCGGTCCCAGAGCTGGAGAAAATTATCATGATATCTTAAGTATCGCCCAAGTGGGCTCAAATCATAAATTCAAGTATCTTCTCATTTAGTTAGCGGCTAAACATTGTTGATATTTTTGTACTTGATACTAGTTCAGCATCTTCAAAAACTCATATTTGGCATACATCACATCGACTGATCATCTTGCATTTTCTATTGTTGAATCCTTTCCAGGACTGCCTCATATCCAATAGTCCCCAAGTGCAAAGTATCTGTGAATCAGTTAAAAACAAATGTTTTAAAAAAAGGCGTACAAGGTTTGCGGTTTTTTCGGACATAATCTCATTCGATATACAGAAATCAGATAGTGCATACTCATTACTACAATACTTTTCAGATGACCTACTCACTTTGGCATATCAGGTTACTATATACAAGTATCAAACACAATCTTGGGCTGCAGGCAGTGGGACATTTTTTGAAAGCAAGATCTATTGCGTTCCTGGACCACTCAAACATGCTATTAGAGCTGATTGAGTTTTGTCTTACACATAACCATTTTATTTTTGATGAGTTGATTTACCGTCAGTCACAGGGCACGGCGATGGGCACCTGCTTCGCCCCCAGCTACGCTAACATCTTCATGGGGTGGTGGGAGGAGCAGGTGTCCACCCAATTGTGCGCCTTTAACAACCAGGTTGTCCTGTGGCTGAGGTTTATCGACGATATTTTTATGATTTGGAATGGTTCGGAAGAATCTGTCAGACAATTTGTGGGCCAACTTAATAAGAACTCCATGAACCTACAGTTCACAGCTGAAATACACACTTCCAGAATAGAGTTCTTGGATGTGCTGGTTGAGATACAAGGGACAAGAATAGTCACTAGCCTTTACAGAAAGAGTACTGCCGGTAATAGTCTCCTGAACGCGAGAAGTGCACATCCGAGACGACTGGTAGACAGCATCCCCTATGGGGAACTCTTGCGTGCGAAACGCAACTGTAGTACTAGTGAGTTGTTTGAGACAGAGAAAGCGAGAATGATCACGCGTTTCAAAGACAGAGGCTATAGCAACAAAACCATACAGGGGGCAGTTGCTAAAGCTGATACAAGAATGAGGAGGGATCTCCTAAACACCAATGCAGACACAGAAACTGAATCCAAGATTAGATTCATAACCACATTTTCAGGTCAATCCAGCGAAGTGAGAAAAATTCTCAATAGACACTGGCATGTTTTACTTACAGACCAACATCTGAAACCGCATCTGAAAGACTATCCCCAAGTAACTTTTAGAAAAAGTAGATCACTCAGGGATGAACTTAGCCCCAATGCAGTGGTAGGAGTCAAAAGACCTAAGGAAATACCAGGGTTCAGATGCTGCAGATCTTGCAAAGCGTGCCGTAACAGTGAAAATTGTAAAGAAATAACGGTACCTAGCACAGGTAAAACATTTGCGATACGTAAAACTCTGACATGCAATACCATGTACTGTGTTTACTTGCTGATCTGCCCGTGCAATAAATGGTATGTGGGGAGCACGACTCTAAAAGCAAAGGAAAGAGTGCTTCAGCACATGAGGGCCATAAAAAATCACAACACACAGTATCCAGTTACCAGGCACTTTTTCGAACAGCACTACCAAAACGAGAATCTTCTCAAAATGGTGGTACTGGACAAAGTAGACTTAGGTACACGAGGAGGAGATAGAACCACATGTCTACGTAAGCTGGAATCGTAAGCTGGAATATGTTAACCATTTTATTTTTGATGAGTTGATTTACCGTCAGTCACAGGGCACGGCGATGGGCACCTGCTTCGCCCCCAGCTACGCTAACATCTTCATGGGGTGGTGGGAGGAGCAGGTGTCCACCCAATTGTGCGCCTTTAACAACCAGGTTGTCCTGTGGCTGAGGTTTATCGACGATATTTTTATGATTTGGAATGGTTCGGAAGAATCTGTCAGACAATTTGTGGGCCAACTTAATAAGAACTCCATGAACCTACAGTTCACAGCTGAAATACACACTTCCAGAATAGAGTTCTTGGATGTGCTGGTTGAGATACAAGGGACAAGAATAGTCACTAGCCTTTACAGAAAGAGTACTGCCGGTAATCGTCTCCTGAACGCGAGAAGTGCACATCCGAGACGACTGGTAGACAGCATCCCCTATGGGGAACTCTTGCGTGCGAAACGCAACTGTAGTACTAGTGAGTTGTTTGAGACAGAGAAAGCGAGAATGATCACGCGTTTCAAAGACAGAGGCTATAGCAACAAAACCATACAGGGGGCAGTTGCTAAAGCTGATACAAGAATGAGGAGGGATCTCCTAAACACCAATGCAGACACAGAAACTGAATCCAAGATTAGATTCATAACCACATTTTCAGGTCAATCCAGCGAAGTGAGAAAAATTCTCAATAGACACTGGCATGTTTTACTTACAGACCAACATCTGAAACCGCATCTGAAAGACTATCCCCAAGTAACTTTTAGAAAAAGTAGATCACTCAGGGATGAACTTAGCCCCAATGCAGTGGTAGGAGTCAAAAGACCTAAGGAAATACCAGGGTTCAGATGCTGCAGATCTTGCAAAGCGTGCCGTAACAGTGAAAATTGTAAAGAAATAACGGTACCTAGCACAGGTAAAACATTTGCGATACGTAAAACTCTGACATGCAATACCATGTACTGTGTTTACTTGCTGATCTGCCCGTGCAATAAATGGTATGTGGGGAGCACGACTCTAAAAGCAAAGGAAAGAGTGCTTCAGCACATGAGGGCCATAAAAAATCACAACACACAGTATCCAGTTGCCAGGCACTTTTTCGAACAGCACTACCAAAACGAGAATCTTCTCAAAATGGTGGTACTGGACAAAGTAGACTTAGGTACACGAGGAGGAGATAGAACCACATGTCTACGTAAGCTGGAATCGAGATTGATTATTGATTTTGAATGTACATACCCACAGGGGTTGAATAACCATGAAGAACTGTCTGTTCACCTAGAGAAGTAACTTTAGTAACCTGATATGCCAAAGTGAGTAGGTCATCTGAAAAGTATTGTAGTAATGAGTATGCACTATCTGATTTCTGTATATCGAATGAGATTATGTCCGAAAAAACCGCAAACCTTGTACGCCTTTTTTTAAAACATTTGTTTTTAACTGATTCACAGATACTTTGCACTTGGGGACTATTGGATATGAGGCAGTCCTGGATAGGATTCAACAATAGAAAATGCAAGATGATCAGTCGATGTGATGTATGCTAAATATGAGTTTTTGAAGATGCTGAACTAGTATCAAGTACAAAAATATCAACAATGTTTAGCCGCTAACTAAATGAGAAGATACTTGAATTTATGATTTGAGCCCACTTGGGCGATACTTAAGATATCATGATAATTTTCTCCAGCTCTGGGACCGCAGATAACCAGGGTCTGCCCACTTGGGTAAATTGCTTTGGATGTTATGCATTGTAATGTGGCTAAAAAAGTTTTGACAATGATAATTCACATATGATTTGTTGTAATATTCCTTATGGGGGCAGCTATTTTCATTATGTCGAATTTGATCGTAATTCATTTCCACTCCAATATGTCTGCCATTTATTTTACACTGGGGGGTGAGTGCACGGTAGTCCTTTTTCTATGTTAATACCTTGTGGGATGTAAAAGGACTAAGATTTTTCAATCCATTACAAACGTGATCAAGCCTGTTGGTGAAACGCGTTGTTTGTTTTGCTGCCGGAATAAACTCTTGAAGCACAGCAGCTCCTGGTGTGTTGTCGTACGTTTCCTGGTATATGGGAGATTTCTTGTTCGATATTTGGGCCGCCGGATCCCTAACGACGACCCGCTCGTGAGCAGGTACTGGCCGGACACCGGAACTGTGATATATATATATATATTCACAGAAAAAACCATAGGTTATAGACCATATATAGTTAGGAATTAGCATTTACAAAACCTTGAAAATTCACTGAAAAAACCATAGGTTATAGACCATATATAGTTAGGAATTAGCATTTAGAAAACCTTATTTTACTCACACAAAACCATTGAAATTCCATATATAGTTAGTTGCACTAACTATATATCGCGCACCCGCAATCCACTGCTGATGATGTCACATATTACATCATTCATGACATGGTCAGTGACATCACTGATGACATCACTGATGACATCTCAAATGACATCACTGATGACATCACTGATGACATCTCATTTGACATCATTCTTGTGCTAATACGATAAACCTCTTCAGACTCTAATATAACCTTAGATACACTCAGTGTATACAGACACTCACACACTGTCACTCATCCATGGAGTTACTCACACACCTAGTCAGTCATGCAAAGAAACAATCTCACCTCCATTTCCTCAACTATACAGTTATACACACCTTACTTATTCAAACATATACTAACACATATTTACTCTCTTATACAATCCCTGATACAAGTTCACAATGATCCATACAGCCACTCACACATTCAGTGGCTCTCATGCACAGTTATTTATATATGCCAACTCTCACATGTACTGTGTTTTACATATGTACTTACTATGACATGTAGCATTGAGATATCCATTCACTCATCAATACACTCATGCACACAGTCAACCGCCCATGTAGCTTTTTCCACATGCACTCTTGAACTCATACACCTAGTGAATCAACTGCTCACACATCTATGCACAGAGTCACACACCTCCCAGCCACCCCCACACAAACTCAATCTCCCATAGAAATACTTGGGCAACCAATTAATAACACATATAGCCTCTCGTATAGCTAATGATCAACACATGCAGCAGTTTACATCACAACAGACATAATGATGCACAAATTAAGACAGTTTAGTCACTAACCCATGCATTCAGTGAGACACATTTAATCACTCACTCATACAGTCAGTCACGCACCTACTAAATCCTTCATCCAGACACTTATACATCCACTCATTCTTCAATATCTAAGACATATTTTAACTTTACAGAAACATACAGTCACTGGATGTTGTCATCAGTGATGTAATTTGAGATGTCATCAGTGATGTCATCAGTGATGTCACTGACCATGTCATGAATGATGTAATATGTGACATCATCAGCAGTGGATTGCGGGTGCGCGATATATAGTTAGTGCAACTAACTATATATGGAATTTCAATGGTTTTGTGTGAGTAAAATAAGGTTTTCTAAATGCTTATTCCTAACTATATATGGTCTATAACCTATGGTTTTTTCAGTGAATTTTCAAGGTTTTGTAAATGCTAATTCCTAACTATATATGGTCTATAACCTATGGTTTTTTCTGTGAATTTCATTGGTTTTTTAACAGCTAATATCTGTAGCTGTAAAATGTATTCTTCTTTAAATCCAAAAATATATTTTATATGTTTATGAAGAATTTTTTTTTTAAATATTTTTTTTTCTTCGTTCCCGCTTCGCGAATCGGGAAGCTTCCCGTTAGCTGACCTTGATGCCGCGAAATAGACCGCGAGCCGGTAAACGTTTCTTTACCGCAAGTGCCGCGTTAGAAAACAACATCGTGACGCCTCCCGTCCGCATGACGTTTCACATTGTCGCGTGATACGTCATATGACGTGCTACGTTAGCGAACTGGTACGCGAAGCGAGTCGCAAAGCGCAGGTTTCTGGAAGCAAACCGGGAGGCCCTGCAAAGCGCTTAACGTAAACACAGCAAGTCATGTGACTTGGTAATAACACTTTTCATTGGTTCATTTCACTTTTGGTTTCCTAATGATGTAAGACTAGGTCATATAATCTAAAATGAACACTTTTGATTGGTTGAGAACTCTTGTTTTTCCCAAATGATGAAAATCCCTCCTTCTTTCCTCACTCTGACTTTCATCATTGTGAGAGAAAGACCCTTTGTGATCACTGAGCAATGGCTTCTTTAGTAGCTTCAGCTGGTGCTTCCCCACCACCTCCACCACATCCAAGGAAGAGTGGACCACCTGCTCAAGTTGTAATTCAACAAGAAGAAGAAGAAGAGGAACAGGAGGACGAGCACGAAGAGAGGCAGTTTTTGCCTGAGCAGCCCAGGACGTCTCACCGGAAAGAAAACTTCATTTGGCAATTTTTTAAAATTCCCAAAGGTCAGAAAAAAGTAAATGCAAGATACGTAACTTGCCTTATATGTCAAGATAGACTGTCCAGAGGGACCGACAAAAAATACAGTTTCGGAAACTACACAATGCATCCCCATATGACTAGGTGGCATCCTAACAACTACAGTGCTGCACAGTTTCGGAACGACCTAGATAATCTCCCTATTATGGCCAGAAGATCTGTTGTACCGGAAGTAACGGGACCAGAGGGCAGGGAGATGGTGCCAAATATACAAATGAGATTTGGTGATGTAAAACACACCTGCGCATTTTGCGATGGATTCATTTCCTACGGAGAAAAAAGCATCACTCTGATCAACAGAGCTATTGACTATCATATGCAAGTTTGTCCGAAACGCCCAAAATAATAAATACTTCTTTTTTTTGTTTTGTTGCTCCTGTTGAGCCCTTTACAATGAATCGTTTTCATTGCCCCCTCCAAGAAAAACCCAAAAAAATATAAAACTGTTCCGAAAAATTCAAAAACAGTAAAAAAATGTTCAGAAAAATAAAAAAAAAGTTCTTTTCAGAACTACCTCCCCGTTATTAAAAAATTGGTACAATATTTGGAACTGTGCCAACCTCTATTTCTCTTAGTTCGCTTCCTAGTTCGCTCGCTGGTACGCGAACTGGAAGCGAACCAAAAACAGTAAGTATAAGGGAAGGAAACACACACTTATGTTAAAAGAAAGACAGCTATAGGGGAGTAAACTAGAGATACCATTACCCGTAATCCACTGCTGATGATGTCACATATTACATCATTCATGACATGCTCAGTGACATCATCAGCAGAGGATTGCGGGTTTTTTGGCAACATGCCTTATCCACGGTTTAATAACGCTGCCTTTTGCTTTATATAAGTTTTCAAATTGTATGAAATATATACCAATAGGTCGTTATGAACCTTTAGGTAGTGCTTTTCTTCATGAGGTCTGGTCGCTTCCATACACATACAGATGTTTCAAAGATGATCAAGAAGTTTATCTGAATGGAGAGGAATGCACTGAGACGCCAGATCATTCACTAATGTGTAGGCACATACAGTTACACGATTCATGCAACAAACACCGACCAAATATGGCTTGCGTGTTGCAAGGCACGCCAGTTCCTGCTATCATCCCCACGTTCAAGTTGTTGGAAAATGGTAGTTATTTGATGCTCAATAATGAAGATTGTTCTGAGTTAATTAAAAGTATTCCTTTTATCGTAACAGTAAGTGAACGGGTTATTTGCTGCAGAAATGTTCTATTTCCTCCCACACATGAACATAGGGAGTTTTCAATCTGGCCACAAATACCAACCTTGGGACACGTTTCAACGGCATGGCAAGAATAAGAGCTCTTTTGTCTCAGAGAGAGGTGGCCTTGAGTTCGGCCCGTGAAACTTTCGTACTTCACATAGCGAATACCCGTACACAGGTTTGCCTTTCAATTTCAGCAACATGTTTCCGACTATCTTTAACGCATCCTCCACAAAATCCCTGGCACACTTTTTTAAAGTTGTTACCAGTGGTCTCGTTACTTCATTTGAGAAAATCTTTGGAGTCATCCCTGCTTCCTTTCATTGTATTTTCTGCACTCTGGTTCGTGGATTGGCATTTTTACTTGCATTACCAGCGGACGCTCTTGTGCTTTTTTACATTTTTAAATATGGATGTCCCTCCTATGCAACCTCCGACCCTGCAGCTGCTGACACTGTTCCGCAATCGCATGCTAGAATATTATGGCACAATGCCGTTGGCGATATTAAGCACGGCATATGGATTATCTTTTCGGTTCTCCTACTTCACCTGTGTCCAGCCTGTATTTCACTGCCTGACCTGTGATTTCGATTGGGCCATTGATTTGTGTCTCTGCGGACCGGTTTCTCCTGACGTCGACTTTAATCAGCTGATGACTCCTATCATTACTCACGAGTTGGTTTGTCCTGGCAAAAGGATTATGGCTGTGGCATTGATGCATGGACTACTTGGTCCCTGGAATTTACTGGCGGCAGCACAGTCTTTCTTGGAACAGAGCTTTCTTGAAAACCCACCGAGCTGTCCTCTGATGGTGATAGAGGATCCGGTGCTGGGAGAGCACGTATGTTCTTTTCCGCTTTTAAATTGGATGGCTGAACTGTTTTCGGATGAAGACGGTGACTTCCTATTGGAGGCTGTTGCAGCTTATTTTGCATACACAGTTATGTCATAGACCTTTTTCATGTTTGATATGCTGAGTACTAGCATTTCATTGACAATTCATTGACTTATTTGTCAAGTTTTTATTATTTACCTTGCCTATTGGCTTAAGACTCGATAAAGTACTTGGCTGTTTTATTTTTCTTTAGCATTAAATTTTCCTAGTTTTTAATGCTTTACCTTGCGGACCGTCCACATATAAACTTGCAATCTGCTCTCATGAGATGGCACTTCTATTATCTTATTCAGTTCGTTTCCGGATCATGAGGAGGTGTCATCTAGGTCCTGGATATCTTTACACCGTGTTAAGTTAGCATGGGCTCATTACCGGTTTAAACGCCATTTTTCCTTTTTTGCAACTTCTGCACACGACACTTAGTTGTTGCTTTAGCTTTCCACCTAGTAGTTCATCGTGGTTTACATGAGAATAATATGTTATTGGTCTACTATCTGCTTTACTTGTTAAACTATATCTGTACAGCGAGTGCTAAAGTTTCAAGAACAACACGATACAGAATTGTTATGAGGTCTGATCTCCACGACTTCATACTCATAACATAAGTGCAACTTCTGCCAATTCTGGGCATGAGGCGGGTTTTATATTGCTTTGCCGAACACACATACACAACAGTTGATGCGGTTCACATGAAGAGAGAGCTGGTGTATGCTGATGTGATTCCTTCAAATCTAAGACACTAAAGTATGGGCACGCCCTAAACCAACACAAAGAGACCTTCTTAGCAAATAATATAATATGTGTATTAGGGAGGGTGAGATATAAGCAGCCGCGGGCCGTGGAGGGAGTTACGATGGGGCAGGGAGGCGGGGAGGGGGAGAAGCAGGGTGGAGCCCTCTCTACCTTGCCCCTCCCTCTCCCCGCCTCCCTGCCCCACCGTAACTCCCTCCACGGCCCGCGGCTGCTTATAAGTGTTGCTAACTCTTATTCATTTACAGCATGTTAACATACTGTCACCATTCGCTTTTTATGTACTAGTAACTATGCTGGTAATTTTGCTACTGATAATATGTGTACTTGTATTCTCCACCCTGCTTCTCCCCCTCCCCGCCTCCCTGCCTCACCGTAACTCCCTCCACGGCCCGCGGCTGCTTATAAGTGTTGCTAACTCTTATTCATTTACAGCATGTTAACATACTATCACCATTCACTTTTTATGTACTAGTAACTATGCTGGTAATTTTGCTACTGATAATATGTGTACTTTTATTATCTAAGGTACTACGCCTGAGAAGACGGCATTAGTAAATAAACATTTCAAATACACATCTGTTCTTCTTAACTCCATGTTCTGGTTTCTAAGAAATCTATAACGACCGACTGTTCATGAGTTCCACGTATCCTGAGGTACTATAAGTTCATATTCTGGATTGTCTAAACATTGAGAGTTTGTTATATCCAATGTGACACTGTACCTAGCTTGCTAAATAGTTTTTGATTACTAACGTGAGTTTTGGGACACCCTAATTCGCCGAGGTTCCAATCCTCTGTCCACAGTTCTGTGTGAGAACAGAAACCCTGCGACAGGGGCACCCCCGACCCTTGCTGGAGCTTCATCACACTTGCGATACAACTCCAGCAATGCATTCGCCGAGGTTCCAATCCTCTGTCCACAGTTCTGTGTGAGAACAGAAACCCTGCGACAGGGGCACCCCCGACCCTTGCTGGAGCTTCATCACACTTGCGATACAACTCCAGCAATGCGCCACCTTTACGGCACAGATACATCACGCATCTGTGCTGTTTTTGCCCCATGATGCGCCGCATTGTAAATGCAGCACACCATAGGTGACGGAACAGCGGCACAGAATGACTAACACATCCCTGGTGATGCGCCAGTCATCATAAATGTATCCCTATGCTTCTTATCTTGTTAGAGATGAACCGTCATATGTATCATCAAAGTTATTTGCATTTCCTAAATAGCGAACTTTAAGGAATAAATAGCGATTCTTTACCATTCCTAGTTTGCGATGAGCTATTTGCTAATTAGCCGAATGTAGCCCAATGAAGCCCAATGTAGCCCAATGTAGCCCAAAGATGGCCGCCAGACACACAAAAAAACAAATGTAGCCCAAATATCAGCCAGATGTAGCCCAACTATAGCCCAGTGACAGAATGACCAATCAGCTTCGCAAACCTCCGTTACGCGAAGCGGAGCGCTGTTACAGATATATATCTTTTTTTGAACGTTAATTTCTCAAAATCCACTGGAGCACATATATTGAGACCTAGCAAAGGCACATCGGGCTACCAGTCCCTAATATTTTGCCAAGTTTCGTGCAAATCCATTCAGCCGTTCAATTATTATTATTATTATTTTTTTTTGCCCCGCGGGGCCCTTTTAAAACCTCCACATCAAACCTAGGGGGTCAGCGAGGATCTACTATGCCCCCTTATAGTTATTTCCCCCTTTGTTTTGACCTCCTCTTGTCTCTCGATCCTACCGAGAGACAAGATGGCGGCCGCTACGGACTGTTTGGAATGTTGACAGACGCCGGAGAACCAATCAGCTTCGCTTCACAAAGCTCCGTTGCGCGAAAAGTCCGCGAACCAGTGCGCTGCCCGGTCCGCTGTTACAGATATATATCTTTTTTTAAACGTTAATTTCTCAAAATCCACTGGAGCACATATATTGAGACCTACAAAAGGCACATCGGGCTACCAGTCCCTACAATTTTGCCAAGTTTCGTGCAAATCCATTCAGCCGTTCGGGCTAAAAGTGAGGCCAACCGCCCTATGGAAAACTCAATGTTAAAAACACGTTTTGGGACCCCCCTTTTTTCTCGGCCCCCACTGGACGAACCCCCCCCAAATTTTCAAGGGCTGCTCAGAAACAAAATGTGCCATTTTCCTGAAAATTTCAGCCAATCCCGTCCACAAACGCCAAAGTTATTAGACATAGAATTTTCAAAAAACCCATAGAGAAAAAATCCTAACTATATATACCTACTGGCGACCGCCAGTAGGTAATATATATATATATATATATATATATATATATATATATATATATATATATATATATATATATATATATATATATATATATTACCTACTGGCGGTCGCCAGTAGGTATATATAGTTAGGATTTTTTTCCTATGGGATTTTGGAAAATTCTATGTTGAATAACTTTGGCGTTTGAGGACGGAATTGGCTGAAATTTTCAGGAAAATTGAACATTCTGTTTCTGAGCAGCCCCTGAAAATTTAGGGGGGTTTCGTCAAGGGGTGGCTGAGAAAAAGGGGGGTCCCAAAACGCGTTTTTCCCATGCAATTTTCCATAGGGCGGTTGGACTCACTTTTAGCTCGAACGGCTGAATGGATTTCCACGAAACTTGGCAAAATTGTAGATATTGTTTGCCCGATGTGCCTTTGCTAGGTCTCAATATATGTGCACCAGTGGATTTTGATAAATTAACGTTCAAAAAAATATATATATCTGTAACAGCGCTCCGGTTAGCGCCCCGGTTCGCGTACCTGACGCGTAACGGAACTTCGCGAAGCGAAGCTGATTGGCTCTCCGGTGTCTGTCAACATTCTAAACAGTCCGGAGCAGCCGCCATCTTTTCTCTTGGTAGGATCGAGAGACAAGAGGTGAAGAAAAACGAAGGGGGGAAATTAATGAAAGGGGGCAAGGTAGACCCCTCCTGACCCCCTAGGATTGATGAGGGGGCTATTAAAGGGTACCGCGGGGCAAAAAAAATAAAATAAAAAAATCTGTTTTTTCGCGGTAGAGGCGCTACCCGGTACGCGAACCGGGTAGCTAACCGGTAACGTAACGGGAGTCCGCCATCTTGTGTTTCGGTCGAATTTAATCACAAGATGGAGGAAAAACAATGTGGGAAATGGGTATAAGGGGGCACGGGAGATGTATCCTGACCCCCTAGGTTTTCTGAGGGTGGCTGAGGAGGCCCATATGTGCGGAAAAAACCCCACATTTTTTTCCAAATTTCCTCGCGGTTAGCGTCCGGTGCGCGAACCGGGTAGCGCTCCGGAAAGCGTAAATCGTGAAAATTAGTAAAAAAAAAGTTACATTTAAAATTTGTTTAGAGTGATCATAATTAGGGTAGCTCTGAGAAGAGCTTTTGGGTCTGTGGTAGATTTAGGTACTTATAAGTAGGTACCAATACATAGTCTTAAATTCAGGATGAAAACTCTGTTCCCCTCATCTGAGAAGTGAATTCCATCTCCTCTGTAGATATCTTGCATGTAGTAACGCAAGTTATTGTTGTAGATGGAGCCCATTCCATGGTCTCTCATGTAAGCTGAAACAGACTTATTTACATGCTTCCTTGATTTCTCAATTTGTGGACAAAATTGGTTGGACCACCTACATTTCTGTCTTTGGCATATATTTGAATATACCAAGGCAGTTTGAGGAAAAAGTGCCATCAATTGCTCAAAGGTTTCCTTTAAAAGCATTTCCAGACCTACCCCAGTCAAAGTGCCCAAGTCATTTCCTCCACAGTGCACAATTAACAGGTCAGGTTTTGGCAAATGCAAAAAGGTTTTCACCAATGGTATCAATTGGTGACATCTTAATTCTCTGTGGCCAATCCAGTTGATTTCCACATTTTGTAAATTGAGGTTGTGTAAATTTCTGTTATCAGCATACCTTTGAGCCCAGTGAATGTAACTATGTCCAACAATCCAGACAGAAAACATGGTGAGAGGAGGTTCTGCTGCAGTCAGATGAAGTGTGGGAATGAAATGGCAGTTGAAACAGTAGGAGTTTGTAATGAAAAAAACTGTGGAGTTTCAGTGCTAATGATTCAGTAGCAGTGATTGGTGGATTTTGATTGCTGAAAACAGAAAGTTAGGGTGCATGGATGAGTTCTTTGAAAGATGTAATTTGAGTGGTCAAGAAAAAATCATTTTATGAAAGATTGCACTGGATACGCAGGTGTACTGAGAGTTCAGAGTTCAATTGAAACATTGTTGTGTGAACTTGTAAACATGAGAGGTCTTTCAGGAGGTGGTTGCTATGGAAAAAAGGCAGAAAGGGCAGAGGTGGGAAGGGTGTTGATTTGAAAAAAGTGAGGGAAGAGTTTTGATTGGGTGACATGAGAGATATGTGTGATGAATTACAGCATTTCTGTGCCTTTGTTGGTTGCAGCCTCTGGAGTGCATACCCTTTGCTCTGCTAAAGAAAAATTGGTGTGTGTCTGAGACTGTTTTGAAACTCAAAAAGTATTTGCTAAGGTGAGAAAAGATTCATTTAATTTAGATAGAGATTAGTACGCTTAAGAGAAAAAACTAGGAAGAAAGTTGTGTATTTAAAATGTTGCTTTGTGTCAAGTGTTTTAGAAATAGATTTGGTTTCTTTGAGAAATTGTAATTGGAGATAATGTGAAGTATTAGTACTGACAGGGTGTGCTTGTACATAGGAGCTGTGCTGTGTTTTCAAATTATGACTTGAAAATCGTTTTTGAGGAAAAGGAATGCTTTTAAAATTTATGACAAGGAAATAATGGTGTCTGCTTCTTTAAACAAATATTTCACTTGCCCCATGATTTAGGGAGAATAATTTGCTTACTTGATGTGTTTAAAAACGTTTCTTGAAGACATTTAGGTTTCTTGATATGTACTGCTAGAGTTTCATAGCAAGCATGGGGCATATTTAGAAGGACTTTGAGCCACTTTCACGTTATTTTCCCCATATTAAAAGTGACGTACAAGTGGTGCAAGGGCCTTGTAAATACACTCTCATGTTTGAGCCACTTTCATGTTATTTTCCCTATGTTAAAAGTGACGCAAAAGTGGTGCAAGGGCCTTGTAAAATATGCCCTCATGTGTGTTAGGGCATTTTAAGTCACTTCACCATGAATCTGGGTGAATAATTTGCTTACTTGATGTGTTTAAGAACGTTTCTTGAAATCATTTAGGTTTCTTGATATATACTGCTAGAGTTTCATAGCCTGCTTGGGGCATATTTACAAGGCCTTTGAGTCACTTTCACGTCATTTTCCCCATGTTAATAGTGACGCAAAAGTGGTGCAAGGGCCTTGTAAATACGCCCCCATGTGTGTTAGGGCATTTTAAGTCACTTCACCATGAATCTGGGTGAATAATTTGCTTACTTGATGTGTTTAAGAACGTTTCTTGAAATCATTAAGGTTTCACAATATGTTCTGCAAGAGTTTCATAGTCAACATGGGGGCAAATTTACAAAGCTTATGAGCTACATTCACGTCATTTTCCCCATGTTAAAAGTGACTTTAAAGGTGGTGCAAGGTCCTTGTAAATAAGCCCTCATGAGTGCTTGGTAAATTTAAGTCATTTCTCCGTGGTGCAAGGCTCTTGTAAATACGCCCGCATGTGTGCTTGGCAAATTTAAGTACTGACAGGGTGTACTTGTACATAGGAGTTGTGCTGTGTTTTCAAATTATGACATGAAAATAGTTCATAAAGAAAAGGAATGCTTTTTACATTTATGACAATGACAAAAAGGTGTCTGCTTCTTTAAATAAATATATCACTTCTCACCATCAATCTGGGAGAATAATTTGCTTGTTTGTCGGTTAAAAAATCGTTACTTTAAGACATTTAGGTTTCACAATATGTACTGCTAGAGTTTCATAGTCACTATGATGATAATGTATTACATTTAGAACTGTGTAGGAGGCATGGAGAAACTGAGGCTTCTGTAAGTGTCAAGGGAGGTGAGTAATGTACATTGCTCTGTTGCATACAGTCCTCATCTTCTGCGTACTCTTGGATATGCTAGACTACATCTGCACAATGAGATACCTAAGCTGAGGAAATACAGGTGATGTGATTGTGAAATGAGCAAAAATATTTGCACGTTTTCATTTATATCACCTGTGTTTCCTAACATTACGAATCACATTGTGCAGATGAGGTTTAGGCCTGTCCAGGGAGACAGAGGAGGTCTGGCCTTTGTTCAAGAGTGCAGTGGATATGACTCACTTCTTTGGTAGGCCTGCACATGTATTATCTCCTCTGTACTCTTCAACAAGCCTAAATTTCATCTGCAACCCTGAGTAGGCCTCACCTCAAACAAACCTCTGGATAGGCCACACCTTATCGGCATTCTGAACCAATCATTTAAAATGTTAGGGGCAGATTTATGATGGCCGTGCGCCTCTTTTGCGCCGCCGTTGCGTCACTTTTGTGACGCAGCAGCGGTGCAAAAGATGCACCATGTTGCAAGATAGGCCTCACTTCATCTGCAACAAGATACCGTCAGTTTAAACTGTATACATTTAGGACTGTGTAGGGGGCATGGAGAAGCTGAGGCTTCTGTAAGTGTCAAAGTTGTTGCATACAGTGCTCACCTTCTGCGTACTCTTTGATATGCTAGACTACATCTGCACAATGAGATACCTAAGCAAAGGAAACACAGGTGATGTGATTGTGAAATGAGCAAAAATATTTGCACGTTTTTCAATTACATCACCTGTGTTTCCTAACATTACGAATCACATTGTGCAGATGAGGTTTAGGCCTGTCCAGGGAGACAGAGGAGGTCTGGCCTTTGTTCAAGAGTGCAGTGGACATGACTCACTTCATTGGTAGGCCTGCACATGTATTATGTCCTCTGTACTCTTCAACAAGCCTAAATTTCATCTGCAACCCTGAGTAGGCCTCACCTCAAACAAACCTCTGGATAGGCCACACCTTATCGGCATCCTGAACCAATCATTTAAAATGTTAGGGGCAGATTTATGATGGCCGTGCGCCTCTTTTGCGCCGCCGTTGCGTCACTTTTGTGACGCAGCGGCGGTGCGAAGGATGCGCCATGTTGCGGCATATATACAACTTGATGCATCTAGGCAGATGTGTCACGCTGTAAAGTCCTGCGCCACATGAAACCTGCGTCAGGTTTCATGTGGGCGTTTTGTTGCAGGGTGGGCGTTCACTTGCATGAAAGCCCTGTAAAACTAACACAGTGAAATTTACAAGATTTCACTGAGTCAGCTTTATGGCATTGCTGAATCAAATCCTTACGCCTGTTTGAAACAGGCATAAGGAGTGACGCACCATGCAATGTGTGGCTTGCCCCTGTGCATTGCAGGAGTCATGTCGCGGTTGCGACGTGATTCCTGCAATGCGCCGCTTTTGCGGCACAGATGCGTGACGCATCTGTGCTGTTTTTGCCCCATGGTGCTCGGCATTGTAAATGCGGCACACCATGGGTGGCAGAGCAGCGGCGCACGTTAACTGGTGCATCCCTGGGGATGCGCCAGTTAACATAAATCTGCCCTTTACATTTAAGTATGAGCAGGGGACACAGAGTCGGTGAGGCTTATCCAAGGTTAAGAAGAGATGAGTCCTGTTCACTGAAAACTTGGACATAGGTCTCACCTCCTCAGCATCGCTGGACATGGCTAAATAATATCTGCAAAATGTTACTCTTGTTAAACAATTTTACTATTATAGTCTCTGAGATTTGTCTCTTACTCTGCAACATCTCATTGTTGTTCTCTTTCTTTAAAGATAACGACAACATCAACCATGAGTGATAATGAGCAATCTGTGGATCTCAATCTTATCATTGAACTTGTCATTGAAACGTCAGTGGAAGTAGATCCCTTGGATGATTTATATCCTGTGGATGATGAAGAATATGATGAGGATGCTGATTTGTCAGAATTGTATGACATAGGGTGGGCAGCTGATCTGCTCGAGCCTATTGAACTATAAATAAATGTAAGTTACTGGAAATGAAAAGTAACCATGTTAACCGTTTTATTTAAATTTAAATACAACTTCAAAAACAGCTTGTGTGAAGTGTCTTTAATAAAATATTGAAATATGCTAATAAAATTAGTTCAGATTCACATATAAAAGAGCACAGGTCAAATGTAGAAGCATTCCATTTCTTTGCTACTATTTGTGAGTTTTAAATTTGTCAATGCACTAAACATTATTGTATGTAGAATTGACAACTAGTGTGTTACTTTTTTGACGACTGTTATTGATTTACTGTTTGGTAATAGTGGTTAATAAATTTTTTTATTATATTTTACCACAGATTCAACTGCAGGTCATTTCAAAATTAAAAAATGCCTTCACGGCAAAGGAGGAGAAAGGCTACAAAACGTCAAACACAGCAGCTTACTACATGCTTGCAGCAGTCCTCTACAATAAAAACTCGTCAAGTCACCAAAAAAGCTCCGGGCAAGACAACGAAATCTTTCCTAAGAAACATTTTCAGAAAAAAAAGTATCACTACAGAACATGTTTTAGTCCAGAAGAAGAGAGTCAATTTAAACAGGAAGGAAAGTCCCCTTAATAAAGTCAGTGGTAGAGCAGGAGAAAACTCTGTAAGTGCCGGTAGAAGGCAAAATCAATTTAGGGACATTCGTACATGAATGTTCCGCAACAGGATAATTGTAAATTTGATGAAAAATGTAAAGAAAGGTCAACAGAAACTGGCTTTTTATAAGAAAAAGAAAAATGTTGAGAAAATTACTGATCAGGCTTTGGAAATGAAGCGAAAGTTATTTATTTTGGTAATCAATAGAATTAGGAAACTAAACAAGGCAATTTATGAATTCAAAACAAATAGTAGATGGAAGAGAATAGTTAATCGTACAAATTTTTGTGAAGTATTTTCAGGAGAATGGATGCATAGTTCAAGTTGTGAGGCATTTTTCAATGAGGAGAGTTACTTCCAGGACAATGATTTGGTGCATGCAGTTGACACCTGTGGTCGAGCATATGAGGTGAAAGACGGTTGTCCAGTTGAAAAAGAAAAACTTGTGTCAACAGAGGCAGAAGAGGTGTTAGGTGATGAAGTTTTAGGGAGACGTCCTAAGGGTCCAGTGTACACCTGGAAGTGTAGTAGTATTTGCAGTGTGCAACAGGATTCCATCAATTTGCTTTGTGATTTTGTACGGACATTTAATAAGAAAAGTGTAAAACAGAAAATGAAGTTGTTGCAGGAATTAGATCCATGCAGAGTGAGAGAAGTGACAGGTTTACATGGTCATTCACTGGCTTGTCTTTCCAGGAGAGTATGCCAGAGTGTTTTTCATCATTTCAGGATGCTAGCAGTCCATCATAATAAAGTGAGGAAATTAGTGAGAATGTTGTATTTTGCTAAGAGTTCAGCAATTAAGCTTAAACAATTAAGCAGTGCTCTTTTGCATGGTTCTGAAGTAGATGTGAAGAATATTTGTGAAGAAATTGAGTTTTGTTACTTTGCAAGTAAAGAGGAGAATGTTGAAAGTGACCCAGAAGAAGAAGGTAATGTGGAAGAGAGTGTACAGATTTCCAGTACAGATAATTTTGAGAAGGAAATTGCCACGTTTCAGGTGAAATCAAGTGAGAGGCCTAATTTCACTTGTGTGTGTTGTCGACGCACTTATTATAAGAATCAGACTAAGTTAGTGGATTTATATGGAAAAAGTGAAAGGGAAAATAATAGTGAATGGAAGGATTTCGCAACATACTTGATGGTAGAAAATTGTTTTGATTTGGGATCGGATCAACGTGTGTGTACTTATTGTTGTAACAAATTAAATCAAAACCGGATGCCTGCTAGAGCGGTTCATAATAATCTGGAATTGGTTGACATTCCTTCTGAATTGAAGGATTTAAATACTTATGAATCTATTTTGATTCAAAGTGTCCATCCCTTTCAGGCTATTGTACAAATGGAGCCAAAGACAGGGAAATTGCCTCCATCAGATTTACAGAGAGGATTAAAGGGAAGAGTTGTTTATTTGCCTCTAGATTTGAAGAAAAATATTAATACAATTGGAGTAGAGAAAGTGGAAGAGGAACCTCTGGTTATCTTAGTTAATGGGGTTCCGACAAAGAGTAAGAAAATCTGGCAAGATTTAGTGGATGTTAGGAAAGTCAAAAAGGCAACATTGTATTTGATGAAAAACAATAAGTATTACAAGAATGTATGTGTTGCAGAAGAGGAAGTAAGTGAAGAAGAGGACAGCGATTTGTGTGCTGGTCAAATTGAGAAAGTAGAAGCCTCTAAAAATGAAGAAATATATGAACATTATAGTGTTCATACTTTGCATTCCAAAGAAGTCATGGGGAATGCTATTGAGTTGTTTCAAATGAAACAAGCCAAAGGGAGTCCCATTAGTGTTTGGGAGGAAAGTTTGGAAGCTCGGTGTTTCCCACAGCTATTTCCAACAGGTCAAGGAGGAAGATATGATGAGCGACCTGATCAAATTCCTGCTTCTGAATACCGGACTTTACGATTGTATGCAGAAGATCCTAGGTTTCGTCAATGCATTCCCTATTTGTTTCATCTACTGTTTGAAAGTGATCTGTCTGGACTGTCATATGCAGTGAACCACATCTTGAAAAGTGGTGTACAGATGCAAAATATCTCGGCAAGGGACTTTATGGATAAAGTCAATGTGCAAGACAGTATTTTGGATTCTCACCTGATTAATCTCATGGCATGTCAGCGTGGTACTAATGAGTACTGGTACCGTCGTCATGGTGATTTAAAATGTATGCTGAGGAACTTAGGAACTCCCACATGGTTCCTCACTCTCAGCTGTGCCGAGTATGGCTGGGAAGACTTACTTGAATTTCTACGAGAGGCAAATGGAAACATTGAAAATATCGAATTCAAGACACCCGGAGAACTGTGCTCTTTGGATCCAGTGAATGTATGCAGGTACTTCAATCATAGATTTGAAGCTATGATGTCTTTTATCACGAACAAGAAAAATCCACCTCTTGGAGAGGTGTTGGATTTCTTCTGGAGAAAGGAGTATCAAGCAAGAGGTGCTCCTCATATACATATGCTGCTATGGATCAAAGATGCACCCAAATTTGGAACAGACCCGGATGACTTAGTGATGAGTTTCATAGAACAGTATTCTACATGTGCTGTTCCAAAGACAAAGGAAGACAAAAGCCTAAGAGAACAAGTTTTACGCTTTCAAAGCCATCGTTGTGGAAAGTACTGTCGTCGTAAATTCAGAAACAAGGACAAGTTCTACACAAAATGTCGTTTCGGCTTTCCACGACCGGTGATGTCTAAAGGAAGAGTGAACAGTTTGATGTCTTCGCTGCGACATAATGTGACGAGAAAATCACCCAAAAATATATACAATTTGAAAAGAAACGAAGAGTCCAAGTACATCAACGACTACAACCCAGTGATTTTGTCCATGTGGAATGCTAACATGGATATACAGTTTGTGGCTGATAACTGTATGGCTGTGGCTCGGTATGTGACATCTTACATCACAAAAAAAGAAAAGACATAATTGAAGGATATGTGGGAGGACATTTCCCATGAAAAGAGCCTCAGTAAGAAGTTGTACAGTTTCAGTCTGAAGATGTTGTTGCATCGAGAAATCGGAGCTTATGAATGTTCTGACCGGTTATCTTCAGCAAGTCTCTATGCCAAATCTAGGAGTATCATTTGGGCGAGTCTTGGTCTTGCTGCAACGCGTAATCGAGTTCTGAAACCTGTACGGGAAATTGAGTATTTGGCGGAGAAGGAGCCAAACAGTACAGATATTTTGAAGACCAACATGTTGGATACATATTATCCAAATAGAAGCAGTCACCTCGAGAATGTTTGTCTGTATGAGGTTCTACAAAATTACATATTCAAGAGGAACATCAAAGAAGATATTGATAAAGGAGTGTATGCTGTAATTGGAAGTGAGGGATGTCTGGTCAAGCAAAGAAAATGCCAATTGGTAAATCATCGAAAATTGAGTGGCGAATCTCCTGAAAGAAAAGAGTTTTTCTATTTAGCTCTTTTGCAACTTTTCAAGCCTTGGCGTGCAGAAGAGGAACTGCTTGGAGATTTCCTCTGTTACGTAGATTCTTTCAATGCAGCCAAGGAGACCATAGAATGTCCTGTTTTTCCAAAATATCTAGAAATGTTGAATGCGGAAATCGAGCAGGAAGCAACAATTGCAGCCGAGATTGCTAGAGACAGTTCTCAGGACAGTCAGAGTTCTGTTTCATTGAGTCAGGATCCACTAGGAGGACCAGTTATCGAAAATGAAGCTGCCACTGCCATGATTGAAGTGGAAAGAGCCATGGCACATGCTCAGGAGGATGCGGTTAACTTAGAAGATTTGGAAAGACAACTCAACGTTGAGCAGAGGAAAATATATGACGAAGTTACCAACCAAATTGATCATGGATTAAGTCATGAGAAGAAAGAGTGCTCATGTACGTCGTTGAAGCCTGTCCGACTGTACGTGAGTGGAGAAGCAGGAACTGGAAATAGTTTCCTCCTTAAAGCAATTTCATGTTATCTGCAGAAAAGGACCGAGTCATCGCTGTCTTGTGTTGTCACCGCTCCAACTGGGCTGGCAGCACATAACATTAAAGGGATTACTTTACATCGTCTACTGATGCTGCCAGTGGAGCATGATAACAAATTACAATACCACAAGTTATCTGGAGATGCTTGTTGTGAAGTTTCAAGAATCCTGAAGAAGATGAAACTTCTTATCATTGACGAAGTAAGCATGGTTTCTAATGTCATGCTTGCCTTTGTGCATTTGAGAATGCAGGAAGTTCTTAAAACAGAGTATGATGTGTTATTTGGTGGCAAACACATCATTGTTTTCGGTGATCTTCTGCAGCTGACACCAGTGAAAGGACAACCAGTGTTTAAACTGCTTACGCATGAAGATACCAGGAAGTGCCTAGGGAGAATTGGCAACGTTAACATATGGTTAAACTTCAATTATGCTGAACTGCGTGAAAATATGCGTCAAGCGAAGGATGAAGATTATAAGAATATTCTACAAGATGTTAGAATCGGAAAAGTGACCGAGCATGGGAAAGAAGCTTTACATGCACGATTACTGTCAAATTTGTATCCAGAAGAAGACGTTCTGCCAGAGAATATTTTTCGGAAAATTACTGAGAAGAAATCTGGAATATGTTTGATGCCAACTCTTGCAGAATGTGCCATCTTCAACAACAAAATGTTGAATTTAGAAAACCAAGAGATTGTGAAACTGGAAGCTATTGACAGAATAGAGCATATGGGAGCAACAATTATTTTGTCTGAGAATTTGAAATCTAAATTGGATTCATTAGAGAAGACTATATCTAAAACTGCTGGTTTTGAAAAGACTCTGAATGTGTGCTTAAATTGCCGTATCATTTTGAGAAGGAATTTACATGTTGAAAGAGGTCTGGTAAATGTATCAATGGGTAATGTTGTTGATTTTGAGAAATACAGAAATAGAGATGGAATTGAATTTTTTAAAATTAAATTTGATGGCATTGAGGAAGTACAGCTAATTGGTCGTTGCTCTGCTAGGTTTTTGCTTGTAAAAGACTTATATGTTAGCCGTAAGCAGTTTTCTGTTTGCTTGGCATATGCGGTGACAATCCATAAATCGCAAGGTTTAAGTGTAGACAGTGCATTGGTGAATATTGGCAGTTCTGTGTTCAAGGAGGGTATGGCATATGTGGCATTGTCACGAGTCAGAACTTTATCGGGATTGTACTTGATTGAGTGTGATGTCACAAACATTTGTGCGGATCTAGATTGTGTTAAGGAATACAATAGGTTAAGAAGAGAGTATGCGCCACATTTGCCTCAATATCCTTTGTTTGAGAAACGTGTGGTAGGCCGGAAACGAAGAAATGTGACCAATAGTAGGGAGGTTGTAGCAAAAAGACGAAAAGTCGACGAACCCGAAATTATAAGCAGAAAGAAAATGGATTCTGTTGAAGATGTTGTTGGTTTTCAATTTGAAAATAGTTCTGGTGTCAACTGCTATGCTAATGTAGTGGTTAATGTTGTCTTTTCTCTAGAAACTTTAAAAGAACAGATTGTGATCAATTCGGATCAAAGTTTTTGCTGTTTGTTGAATTCTGTGTTAGAGAAATGTAGTACTGATAGAACAAAAATAGAAAGTGTGTCTGAAATTCGAAATCTGTTAGACAAATGTTCAGGTCAAACACAATTCTCTCAAAATATTCACCAAGATTGTCAGGAGTTTTTAATGTATATGCTTGATGTATTGCAAGATGAAGGTGTAGATGTAGATCATCTGTTTGGCCTTTCTTATCAATGGCAGCATGACTGCGAGAACTGTAGGGTATCAAGTACTACTAGTGTAGACTCAGAAAGATTTATATATTTAACTTTGCCAGACAGTAAATCAGTGTCCTTTAATAAGCTAGTAAAAGCAGCCGATCAAAACATGGAGTGTAGCCAAAATAAGTCTGCAATGCTGTCCACATTATTCATAAGAAGTTATGGGCAGTATGTCATTTTAATGTTCCAACGATGTAGGCCTGATGAAACAAAATTGACAACTTTAATTAAAAATGTTGTGGCTTCGCAGTTGTCAATATCAGGAAGGACCTTTCTAACTGCAGCAATTATATATCATGACGGTCCTTCAACAACATCAGGACATTACACAGCTTATTTGAAGTCTGGAAATGGCTGGTCATTCTGCAATGATTCTGTTTTAACTTTGAAAAAAAGATTGCCTTTTGACCTTAAAAATTCTTACCTGGTGTTTTTACAACCAAAATTTTAAGGAAGGAATCTTGGGATTTGCTCTGAGGAATTTCAAGAGGTTCTAATGGCTCCTACACTATTTGGCCTTGAGGATAAGTGTAGTACAGAGTGAAAAGTTAATGTGGAACATGAGTGAGCAAAAAGGGTGAGATATTACTATACAGGATTGAGAAAGTGATCTTGGACGTTTTCTTTCTGAGAGTTGTGGAAAAAGAAAATGACGGGATTTGCTTAGAAGAATTCCAAGAGTTATAAATGGCTCTTACACTATTTGGCCTTGAGGAGAAGTGCGGTAGAGAGCGAGAAGTCATTTATTGTATGTAACATATTTGTCAAAACGATGGAGCTTTTCTTTCAGAAAGTGGTGGGCAGAAAATAATAACAGCACAACAGAGTATAAGCTGTTCATAGGACATCCTTCGACGTCATGGAAAGTAAGTTACTTTTGAGGAGTTCTGATTTCTGATTGGTTATGTAATATGGGTTTTTTAAACACAATCATTTTGATTGTGTTTTTTTTCCCCGCTGTTATATGATGAATACCTTCAACTCACTGTTTTTAGTGAAATTTGATATATTCTGAGAACAGCAAAAATAAACCATTTAACATGTATAATTCATTCTGTACTTTGTATAGTGAATTTTAATTTGTACTCGCCTTGTCTCATGCTCACTCGTCTTTTACTACCTTCTATCAATCCTCTTTACATACTCACATTGCCTTTTGTTTTATTCTCTTTCACCCTTGTTCTCTGACTCCACTTATCTTTCAACCTTTGTTTCCCTATTCCAACTCTGCTTTTTTCTTTTCTCCCTTGCACCATTTTCCAGCTTTTAGACCTTCTGTTTCGCTTGTCTTTTCCATCTTTCCTCCCTTTGTTTTCTAAATTAAATATTTTTGGGTTCTCTTTTTTTGGTGCAATCAGTTAGTATAACTCACCCTCACTCATTTATCTTTCTTTGTTGCCTCGCTCAATCTGTATCTGACACTCTTTCCTTCACTTCCTTATTCACCCTTTCCTTATATAGTTTACCTTACTCACTTTCTTTTAGTAGCTTACACAACTTCAATTTAGTTTTCTCTTCGATCCTTCTTTTCTGTCACTGAAAGTATCTTCCTTTTTTTTCTCCTAGTAATTTCTTTTTGTCTCTGACTGTCTATCACCGTTTCTTTCTCTTTTTTTCTGCATGTTTATCTCTAACTTTATTTCTTTGTAAAATTGGATGATTTTCAATCTTTTCCCTTGTCTTTTCTAATTTTTAAATACATGTTTTAATATTTTTCAAATTTTTGTTCTTTCTTTCACAGATTGAAAGTATAAAAATAACAAGTGACTAAGTTAACGACAATTATAAGGTAAGTGTTTTGTACTCTTTTCGTTACATTTCTATCACATTTAACTTCTATTAGTTCCACTGCTTCATTTCTTTAACCCTCAGTTTCCTGCCTTTGCTACTTCCCTCATTCCTTTTTCTATTACTTACTTACTATACTCCTTCCACTCCTTTTCTCAGTCCCTCTGTTCTCATAGTTCCTCACTCCTGTTCACTCACTCCGTCTCTATTACTCTCACTGTCTCTGACTCATCACTCTTTCACTACTTGTTCATTATGCTTTCTCCCTGTAGTTCAAGCACACTATGTTATTTACATTTCTTTGCTGTTTCAATTATTCCTTTTCTGTCACTTCTTCTTTTCTGCTTTCTGTTTTTTCTCTCTGTTATTCCACATGTTTTAACCTTAGTCACTGTCATACATCTTGTTTTATTCCTATTTACTTTCGCTCACTGTTTTCTTAACACTTTCCCTCAGGGTTGTTCTTTTAGTCCGGTTCTATCCCTACCTCTCATTCCACATCCTTTACTGTTTTTCTTCTTAATTTGAACATTCACTCACATTCTCTAAGAAACTCTTGTTTATTATTCTTCTACTCTCCTTTTTTTCTTTCACTTCCTTATCTATTTTGTTTTTCTCAATTATACCCTCTTACATCTTTTCTTTGGTAAATACATCTATTAAACAGTATCTCTGTGTTACTCCCTCTAGCTGTAGTTCTTTTAACATTACTCTCTGTTTCCTTCCCTTATACTCACTCTTCCTTTTTTAAAAAAAAAATGTTTCTGTTTCGCTTCCGGTTCGCGTACCGGCGCGCGAACCGGGAAGTGAATCAAAAGAAATAGAGATTGCCAGAGTGCTAAACATTCTAGCAATTTTTTATAAATGGGAGGTAGTTCTGAAAAGAACTTTTTTTTATTGTTTTTGTTGTTTTATATTTTTTTATTATTTTTCTGAACATTTTTTTACTTTTTTTGTATTTTTTTAACGGTTTTATATTTTTTTTGTTTTTTTTGGGGGGGGGAACGAAAATCATTCATTATAAAGGGCTCAACAGGAGCAACAAAAAAAAAGATAATTTACTTTCTGGGGCGTTTTGGACATTTATGATTTTCAATAGCTCTGTTGATTAGATTTATGCTACTCTCCCTATAGCAAATTAATTTGCCGCAAAAAATGCAGACTTGCTTCACGACCCCGAAGTTCATCTGGATGTTTGGGACCGTCTCCCTCACCTCTAGTCCCGTCACTGCCTATTCGGTTGATGTACTGGCCACAGGAGGGGGGTTTTCCTGCAGGTCACGTACCTGCCCAGCACTATAATTTATAGGGTGCCACCTCTCCATGTGCCGATGCATGGTGTTATTCCCGAAGCTGTACTTTTTATCAGTCCCTCTGGACAGAGCTTTGTCACAGATCAGACATGTGATGTAGCGGGGATTTACTTTTTTTTGGCCCCGGGGAAATGTATAGAATTGCCAGATATAACTATCCTTCACATGGGACCTCCTTGGCTCTTCAGGCAAAAACTGTCTCCTCTCTTTCTCCTCTTCCTCTTCTTCCTCTTCTTCCTCCTCTTGATTAAGGATGACCTGAGGAGGTGGTCCTTCCTTCCTAGGAGGTGGTGGTGGTGGTGGGGGTGCACCAGCTGCAGCTACTAATGAAGCCATTTCTTATTAATCAAAATAGGTCTTCCTCTCACAAAGTTGAAAGTCAGAGTGAGAAAAAAGGTGGGGGCTTTCATCATTTGGGAGAAAAAAAAATGTTCTAAACCAATGAAAAGTGTTATTTTTAGGTCACATGACCTAGCCTTACATCATTAGGAAACCAAAAGTGAAATGAACCAATGAAAAGTTTTATTAACAAGTCACATGACCTGTTACGCTTACGTTACGCGCTGCGCGCCGCGCCCCGGATTGCTTCCGGGGTACTGCGCTTCGCGCCTCGGTTCGCGCTCCGGAGCACTTCCGGGTGCGCTAACGCGGCGCGTCATAAGACGCATGACGCGACAACGCGATACGTCGCGCTTACGCGACGCGTCACGATGTTGTTTTCTAACGCGGCAGTTGCGCAAACGGAACGTTTACCGGTTCGCGGACCGGGTCGCGGCATCAAATTGAGCTAACGGGAAGCTACCCGGTGCGCAGACCGGTAGCGAAACAAAAATAAAAAATAAATACAAATATATACATAAAAAAATTGTATTAAAAACATATAAAATATATTTTTCGATTTAAAGAAGAATACATTTTAAAGCTTTTGATATTTGCTATTAAAAAACCATTGAAATTCACCGAAAAAACCATAGGTTATAGACCATATATAGTTAGGAATTAGCATTTACAAAACCTTGAAAATTCACTGAAAAAACCATAGGTTATACACCATATATAGTTAGGAATTGGCATTTACAAAACCTTATTTTACTCACACAAAACCATTGAAATTCGCAAATATAGTTAGTTGCACTAACTATATATCGCGCACCCGCAATCCACTGCTGATCATGTCACATATTACATCATTCATGACATGGTCAGTGACATCACTGATGACATCTCAAATGACATCACTGATGACATCACTGATGACATCTCAAATGACATCACTGATGGCATCACTGATGACATCTCATTTGACATTACTGATCACATCACTGATGACATCATTCATGTGATAATACGATGAACCTCTTCAGACTCCAATATAACCTTAGATGCACTCAGTGTAAACAGACACTCACAGACTGTCACTCATCCATGAAGTTACACACACACCTAGTCAGTCATGCAAAGAATCAATCACACCTCCATTTTCTCAACTATACAGTTATACACACCTTACTTATTCAAACATATACTAACACTTATTTACTCTCTTATACAATCACGGATACAAGTTCACAATGATCCATACAGCCACTCACACATTCACTGGCTCTTATGCACAGTTATTTATATATGTCAACTCTCAAATGTACTGTGTTTTACATATGTACTTACTTTGACATGTAGCACTGAGATATCCATTTACTCACCAATACACTCATGCACACAGTCAACAGCCCATACAGCTGTTTTCACATGCACTTTTGAACCCATACATCTAGTGAATCAACTGCTCACACATCTATACACAGAGTCATACACCTCCCAGCCACCCACACACACACTCAGTCTCCCATACAAATACTTGGGCAACCAATCAATAACCCATATAGTTACTCATATAGCTACTGATCAACACATGCAGCAGTTTACAGAACAACAGATATAATGATGCACAAATTAAGACAGTTTAGTCACTAACCCATGCACTCAGTGAGACACATTTAATCACTCACTCATACAGTCAGTCATGCACCTACCAAATCCTTCATCCAGACACTTATAAATCCACTCATTCTTCAATATGTAAGACATATTTTAACTTTACAGAAACATACAGTCACTGGATGTTGTCATCAGTGATGTCATCAGTGATGTCATTTGAGATGTCATCAGTGATGTCATCAGTGATGTCATTTGAGATGTCATCAGTGATGTCATCAGTGATGTCACTGACCATGACATGAATGATGTAATATGTGACATGATCAGCAGTGGATTGCAGGTGCGCGATATATAGTTAGTGCAACTAACTATATATGCGAATTTCAATGGTTTTGTGTGAGTAAAATAAGGTTTTGTAAATGCTAATTCCTAACTATATATGGTGTATAACCTATGGTTTTTTCAGTGAATATATATATATATGTATATATATATATATATATATATATATATATATATATATATATATTACCTACTGGCGGTCTACAGTAGGTATATATAGTTAGGATTTTTTCCCTATGGGATTTTTGAAAATTCTATGTCTAATAACTTTGGCGTTTGTGGACGGAATTGGCTGAAATGTTCAGGAAAATGGAACATTTTCTTCCTGAGCAGCCCCTCGAAATTTGGGGGGGGTTCGTCAAGGGGTGGCCGAGAAAAAAGGGGGGTCCCAAAACGTGTTTTTCCCATGTTAATTTCCATAGGGCGGTTGGCCTCACTTTTAGGCCGAACGGCTGAATGGATTTGCACGAAACTTGGCAAAATTGTAGGGACTGTTAGCCTGATGTGCCTTTGCTAGGTCTCAATATATGTGCTCCAGTGGATTTTGAGAAATTAACGTTCAAAAAAATATATATATCTGTAAGCGCGCTCCAGGCAGCGCTCCGGTTCGCGTACCTGACGCGTAACGGAACTTCGCGTAGCGAAGCTGATTGGCTCTCCGGTGTCTGTCAACATTCTAAACAGTCCGGAGCGGCTGCCATCTTGTCTCTCGGTAGGATCGAGAGACAAGAGGAGGCCAAAACAAAGGGGGAAATGACCATAAGGGGGCATAGTAGATCCTCCCTGACCCCCTAGGTTTGATGTGGAGGCTTTAAAAGGGCCCCGCAGTGCAAAAAAAACAACAACATTTTTTTGGGTTTTTTGCGTGGGGAGCGCCCGGTCCGCGAACCGGGAAGCGTTCTGGGGAGCGTACTATAAGGAAAAAAGAATGATAGACTTTTCAAATACTGTATGTTATTTGATTGTTGGTTTTGTTGATTATTTTTTAATTTCTTTATTTTTTAAGCAATTATTTATTATTGTGATTGTGTTTCAAAATTTAATAACATTTCACTGTCTGAAATGTCGTCATTTTCATTGAACATAGCTTGTAATCTCTGAGTGTGTAAAATGTCCTCATTTTGAAGGAGGTCATCTACTGCTTGCACACATTGCAGTAGTTCTTGGTCCCAAGTTTCATCCATAAATTCTATATAATTTGGATCAATTAATTCTTGGCTGCTCTCTTGCAGGACAATTTGAAATGAAACTTTCTGTTCGCCTTCCATGTTGCCTGAAATTTGGATAAAAAAAATATATATTAGTAGAGATAGGGCACTGTTGGGATTAATTTTAGATAGGCAGTTTTTATCAGTGAATTTATCTTTGGGCAGTGTATAGTATCAGAGTGGAAGTAGGAATATAAAAAAGTGTATGTGATTTAACGTAAGTAAATTCATAATTATACAAGAGAAACCTAACTCCATCCATAACTATAACAGAGAAGTCTATCTAAATCTGTAACTACTACAGAGGGATAGTATATAACTATCAGAAAAAGTTTACCATATTAACTGATAGTGCACAATATACTTCAGTTTTCAAAATAACAACTTACCTTTACAAAGAAGTTGAAGTGATTAGTGAAAATCCAATTGAAATGTACACCAGGAAGTAGTAGTCAAAATGGCTGTGTTTCCTTCTCTTCCTTTATATATATTCAGGTATATAACCAATCAAATGTCAGGTAAAAAAAGTAGAAAATGAAAGTAACATTTTCATTGGTTGTCAATTCCAACACTTCAGATGTGTTTTGTGAAGTAATTTACCTCACGGTATTTAGAGAGGTCTACAGGCTAAATGGCTAAATGGAATTTCAATCAAATTTGTGAAAATGATAGGGATTGGTATGTAGTATGAGCTAATCTATATTTGGTGAAAGTGTCTCCAGTCGTTTTTCTGTAAATTACTTTCCCACCTTTTTTGATGGAGCGCTTCCCGGGGAGCGCCCCGGTACGCGAACCTGAAGCGTTACGGGAGTCCACCATTTTGTGTTTCGGTCGAATTAAGATACAAGATGGAGGGCAACTAATGTTCAGAATGGGTAGAAGGGGGCACGGTAGACTTATCTTGACCCCCTAGGTTTTCTGAGGGTGGCTGAGGAGGCCCATATGTGCGAAACAAAAACCTTTTTATTTTTAAATTTCGCGAGGTTAGCTTCCGGTTCGCGTACCGGGTAGCGCCCGGGGGAGCGTACTTTGTTGAAAATTAGTGAAAAAAGTTAGAGTAAAATAATAATTGTGAGTGATCAGATGTAGGGTAGCTCTGAGAAGAGCTTTTGGGTTTATGGTACATTTAGGTACTTATAAGTAGGTACCAATGCACAGTCTTAAATTCAGAATGAAAATTCTGTTGCCCTCATCTGAGAAGTGAACTCCATCTCCTCTGTAGATATCTTGCATGTAGTAACGTAAGTTATTGTTGTACACGGAGCCCATTCCATGGTCTCTCATGTAAGCTGAAACAGATTTGTTTACATGCTTCCTCGACTTCTCAATTTGTGGACAAAATTGGTTCGAACACCTCCATTTCTGTCTTTGGCATATATTTGAATATACCAAGGCAGTCTGAGGAAAAAGTGCCATTAATTGCTCAAAGGTGTCCTTTAAAAGCATTTCCAGACCTACCCCAGTCAAAGTGCCCAAGTCATTACCTCCACAGTGCACAATTAACAGGTCAGGTTTTGGCAAATGCATAAAGGTTTTCACCAATGGTATCAATTGGTGACATTTTATTCCTCTGTGGCCAAACCACTTAATTTCCACATCTTGTCAATTGAGGTTAGGTAAATTTCTGTTATCAGCTACTGAGCCCAGTAGATGTAACTATGTCCAACAATCCAGACAGAAAACATGGTGAGAGAAGGTTCTGCTGCAGTCAGATGAAGTGTGGCAATGAAATGGCAGTTGAAAAAATAAGAGTTTAAAATGAAAAAAACTGTGGAGTTTCTGTGTTAATGAAGCAGTAACAGTGATTGGTGGATTTTGATTGCTGAAAACAGAAAGTTAGGGTGCATGGATGAGTTCTTTGAAAGATGTATTTTGAATGGTCAAGAAAAAATCATTAAATGAAAGATTGCACTGGATATGCAGGTGCACTGAGAGTTCAGAGTTCAATTGAAACATTGTTGTGTGAACTTGCAAACACCAGAGGTCTTCCAAGAGGTGGTTGCTATGCAAAAAAGGCAGAGAGGGCAGAGGGGGGAAGGGTTTTGATTTGAAAAAAGTGAGGGAAGAGTTTTGATTGGGTGACATGAGAGATATGTGTGAAGAATTACAGCATTTCTGTGCTTTTGATAGCTGCAGACTCTGGAGTGCATACCTTTTGCTCTGCTAAAGACAAAGTGGTGTGTTTCTGAGACTGTTTTGAAACTCATAAAGTATTTGCTAAGGTGAGAAAAGATTTATTTAATTTAGATAGAGAATAGTGTGCTTTAAGGAGAAAATTATGAAGAAAGTTGTGTTTTTAAAATGTTGCTTTGCCTCAAGTGTTTTACAAATAGATTTTGTTTCTTTGAGAAATTGTAATTGGAGAAAATGTGAAGTATTAGTACTGACAGGGTGTTTTTGTGCATAGGAGCTGTGCAGTGTTTTCAAATTATGACTTGAAAATCGTTTTTGAGGAAAAGGAATGCTTTTAACATTTATGACAAGGACATAATGGTGTATGCTTCTTTATAAGGCATTTGAGTGTCTCTGATGTTATTTTTCCCATTTTAATGTAAGACCTTTCCCCGTGGTGCAAATTCCTTGTAAATATGCTCCCACCTGTGCTTGGCAAATTTAGATTTTGAATGTTTGAGTTACATAGCCATGTTAAAAGTGACCCTAAAATGCTGCAAAGGCAATCAAAAAACGCTTCCATGTGTCTTAAGGACATTTTCAGTCATTTCCCCATGTGCAGTGTTTTCAAATTATGACTTGAAAATCGTTTTTGAGGTAAAGGAATGCTTTTAACATTTATGACAAGGACATAATGGTGTCTGCTTCTTTATAAGGCATTTGAGTGTCTCTGATGTTATTTTTCCCATTTTAATGTAAGACCTTTCCCCGTGGTGCAAATTCCTTGTAAATATGCTCCCACCTGTGCTTGGCAAATTTAGATTTTGAATGTTTGAGTTACATAGCCATGTTAAAAGTGACCCTAAAATGCTGCAAAGGCAATCAAAAAACGCTTCCATGTGTCTTAAGGCCATTTTAAGTCATTTCCCCATGTGCAGTGTTTTCAAATTATGACTTGAAAATCGTTTTTGAGGTAAAGGAATGCTTTTAACATTTATGACAAGGACATAATGGTGTCTGCTTCTTTATAAGGCATTTGAGTGTCTCTGATGTTATTTTTCCCATTTTAATGTAAGACCTTTCCCCGTGGTGCAAATTCCTTGTAAATATGCTCCCACCTGTGCTTGGCAAATTTACATTTTGATAGTTTGAGTTACATAGCCATGTTAAAAGTGACCCAAAAATGCTGCAAAGGCAATCAAAAAACGCTTTCATGTGTCTTAAGGACATTTTAAGTCATTTCCCCATGTGCAGTGTTTTCAAATTATGACTTGAAAATCGTTTTTGAGGTAAAGGAATGCTTTTAACATTTATGACAAGGACATAATGGTGTCTGCTTCTTTATAAGGCATTTGAGTGTCTCTGATGTTATTTTTCCCATTTTAATGTAAGACCTTTCCCCGTGGTGCAAATTCCTTGTAAATATGCTCCCACCTGTGCTTGCCAAATTTACATTTTGATAGTTTGAGTTACATAGCCATGTTAAAAGTGACCCAAAAATGCTGCAAAGGCAATCAAAAAACGCTTTCATGTGTCTTAAGGACATTTTAAGTCATTTCCCCATGTGCAGTGTTTTCAAATTAAGACTTGAAAATAGTTTTTGAGGAAAAGGAATGCTTTTAACATTTATGACAAGGACATAATGGTGTATGCTTCTTTATAAGGCATTTGAGTGTCTCTGATGTTGTTTTTCCATTTTAATGTAAGACCTTTCCCCGTGGTGCAAATTCCTTGTAAATATGCTCCCACCTGTGCTTGGCAAATTTACATTTTGATAGTTTGAGTTACATAGCCATGTTAAAAGTGACCCAAAAATGCTGCAAAGGCAATCAAAAAACGCTTTCATGTGTCTTAAGGACATTTTAAGTCATTTCCCCATGTGCAGTGTTTTCAAATTAAGACTTGAAAATCGTTTTTGAGGAAAAGGAATGCTTTTAACATTTATGACAAGGACATAATGGTGTATGCTTCTTTATAAGGCATTTGAGTGTCTCTGATGTTATTTTTCCATTTTAATGTAAGACCTTTCCCCGTGGTGCAAATTCCTTGTTAATATGCTCCCACCTGTGCTTGGCAAATTTAGATTTTGATTGTTTAAGTTACATAGCCATGTTAAAAGTGACCCAAAAATGCTGCAAAGGCTTTAAAAAAACGCTTTCATGTGTCTTAAGGACATTTTAATTCATTTCCCCATGAATGTAGGTAGGCCTCACCTTAAACAAACCTCTGGATAGGCCACACCTTATTGTCATCCTGAATTAATCATTTAAAATGCTAGGGACAGATTTATGATAGGTGTATGCCTCTTTTGCGCCACTGTGCGTCACTTTTGTGACGCAGTGGCGGTGCAAAAGATTTGCTATGTGGCGACAAAATTACAAATTGATGCATCTAGGCAGATGTGTCATGCTGTAAAAAAAACGTGCCACATGAAACCGATGCAGCAGTGATGCAAAAGATGCACCATGTTGCAAGACAGGCCTCACTTCATCTCCAACAAGATAAGAAGCTTAGGGATAGATTTATGATGACTGGTGCATCCCCAGGGATGTGCCAGTCATCCTGCGCCGCTGTTCCTCCACCCATGGTGTGCTGCATTTACAATGCGGCGCACCATGGGGCAAAAACAGCACAGATGCGTGACGCATCTGTGCCGTAAAGGTGGTGCATTGCTGGAGCTGCATCGCAAGTGCCATGCAGCTCCAGCAAGGCTCAGGGGTGCCCCATCTCCATTTAATCTGCAACCCTGAATAGGCCTCACCTTAAACAAACCTCTGGATAGGCCACACCTTATCGTCATCCTGAATCAATCATTTAACATGTTAGGGACAGATTTATGATAGCCGTGTGCCTCTTTTGTGCCGCTGTGTGTCACTTTTGTGACGCAGCGGCGGTGCAAAAGATTTGCTATGTGGCGACATATTTAAAAATTGATGCATCTAGGCAGATGTGTCATGCTGTAAAGTCCTGTGCCACATGAAACCTGCGTCAGTTTTCATATAGGTGTTTTGTTGCAAGGTATGCATTAATTTGCAAGAAAGCCCTGTAAAACTAACACAGTGAAATTTAGAAGATTTCACTGACTCAGCTTTATAGCATTGCTGAATCAAATCATTACGCCTGTTTGAAACAGGCATAAGGAGTGATGCACCATGCAATGTGTGGCTTATTTATTTTTTTTATTTATTGGGACATTTATTGAGCGCTGCGCTTACGCACACCGGCGTGTCCACGCGCTGAGAGTGGGAGTAGACAGATGACAGGGAGCACAAAAACATCACGGGCCATTATTTGCTATAAAGATAAGTTTTTAATTTTGCCCGGAATCTGGCCTCATCTTGTTCCAGACGCAGGTCCGTTGGCAGTTTGTTCCAGTAAGTTGCCGCCAAATATCTGAAAGACCTGCCTCCCATGCGGGCCTTCTTGATTCTTGGGGTCCTCAATAAACCACCCCCTGTTGATCTAAGCGCCCGTGTTGGTATGTACGCTTTGATCAAATTCGTCAGGGGGGCGGGTGCCCTGCCATTCAGAATACGATGACAGGTACAGAGGGCTTTATACTCCACTCTTCTCCTTACGGGGAGCCAGTGTAGCTGCTGGAGGGCCGCCTTAGAGTGCGCCCTTTTTGGCAGTCTGAGTATCAGCCGTGCAGCCGCATTCTGCAGCACTTGCAGCCGGGCCATGCTTTTTTCTGGCGCCCCCAGGTACAACAGGTTCCCATAGTCCGCCCTAGCTGTTACCAGGGCATGAACCAGGGTTTGACGTGCTTCCAGCGGGAGTAGGTCCAGGACCTTTCTCAGCTTCTTCAGAATCCCGAAGCAGACTCCCACCACCCGATTAATCTGGGGGCCAAAGGTGAGCCCTACGTCAAACCACACCCCCAAATTGCGCGCCTCTAGGCACGGGGTAGGGGTGGGGCCAAGGCAGGAGGGCCACCATGCCGGCGACCAGGCAGACTGGGCTCTCCCTACCACCATCACCTCTGTCTTGCTGCCGTTCAGCTTCAAGCAATTGTTGCCCATCCATTCGGCAAGATCTTTCATACACGAACGGAAGCCATCGGCAGCAAGACAGGGCGCCTGCGACAGGGAGATCACCAGCTGCGTGTCGTCGGCATAAGAGACCAGTTGGAGGCCATGACTCTCCACGATCGATGCAACAGGCGCGACATACAAATTGAAGAGGGTGGGGCTCAAGGACGAGCCCTGCGGCACGCCTTGGCCCAGAGGCACCCCCCTAGAATAGCAGTCACCCTGCCTGACTTGAAAACTTCTCTCATTGAGGAAGTCTTGGATCCATCTCAGCGCGGTGCCAGAGATGCCACCTCTGTTCAGACACTGTAGCAAGATGTTGTGTGCTACAGTGTCGAACGCCGCGCTGAGGTCCAACAAGATCAGAGCCATAGTTTGGCCTGCATCCACGCCCTCTCTCAGATGTTCCGTCGCCAAGAGGAGGGCGGACTCAGTGGAATGACGTGGCCTGAAACCAAACTGCGTCGCATGGAGCAGTCCCCTTTCCTCTACATGCTTCATAATTTGGGTATTAACCACCTTTTCCGCCACTTTTGACAGAAAAGGCAGGAGGGAGATGGGCCTCAGATTTTCTAATACCTCGAAGCCTAAATGGGGTTTCTTCCTAAGCGGGAGCACCACCGCCTGTTTCCATCCGACCGGCAGCTTCCCTGACCCGAAAGATACGTCGAGGATATGTCTTATATAAGGCTCCAAGACTACCAAACTATCTGCCAAGCGTTTAGGCGACACCGGATCCCACGGGGACCCTGTTTTTACAGAGCGGCACACCACTAATAGTTCCTCAGGAGGAGGGGTGCAAAAGCGTATAATATGCCCTGCCGTCTCTGTGTGCCCCATTACTTCCTCTAGATCCAGCCCTATAGGCCGAATAGGGAAGGTTGAGTAAATCTTCTCTACTTTGGCAGAGAAGTAGTCAGCAATTCGGTCACAAGACTCCGTAGAGCAGCTCTCCGGCTCTGTAGATGCATTCACCGACGTCAAGGATTTATAGATGCCAAAGAGTTCCTTGGCCGAGTTTTCCGCCCCCTGAATTTGTTCGGCAAAATAGGCTGCCTTGGACTTTTTTATCAGCCTGTGGTGAATGCGCCTTTTGTCCAGAAATAGATCCCTGGCCTTATTATCATAGGACACCCTCCAGACTTTTTCTGCCCGCCTACAGTCTGCCTTTGTCAGTCTCAGCTCAGCACTGAACCAAGGAGCTGAGCGATCTTTCCGAGCGCCTGTAGTAGTAGCGCGGCAGAGTGGGGCTGTCTGGTCAAGCGCTGCCGTAATGCGCTGATTCAGATTGAAGACAGCTGTTTCTATGTCCTCGCCCCCAGGCAAACCATCCTTAGTTAGGGCTTGGTTAAAAGCTGCCAACGAGAATTTGGCCCACTTCCTCCTAAGATAGTTAGAGGGTACCTGGCTGGTTTTGTTGGAGTTTCTACACTGTATGGAGAATGCCACCAGGAAGTGGTCGGTCCAGGGAAAGGGTTCAACACCTGACACTTCCACACCTTCCCAATTAGCATAGACCGGGTCCAGGAGGTGTCCCAGTCGATGCGTAGGCGACTTAAATTTCAGGTCCAGTTGCAGGGCAAGCATGTCCCGACCAAAATCCTCAACCCCTATGGCCTCAGGGCAGTTGAGGTGCAGGTTGAGATCTCCTAAAAGGAGAAATGTATCCCTGCGCAGGGTCGCCTCCATGAGGCTTTCTAACAGGCTCTCCCTAAACTTAGTACAGGCCCCTGGGGGCCGATATATCAAACATCCATTAAGCGTCATGGCCCCATTAATTTTAATCGAGAAGAGGCCCGCCTCACTCTCCATAATCGGCGTGCGTTCTAAGCAGCAACCCAAAGTGTCCTTAAAAATAATCGCAATCCCCCCTCCCACCCCCTCAGGCCTATCCTGCCTGACCCAGGAGTAATTCTCCGGTGTGGCTTCAATAATGTCAGAGTCGGAAAACTGATCTAACCACGTTTCAGTTAGAAACAGTAAGTCAAGTTCTTTTTCCGTAATCAGCTCGAACACATCGAGCCTGTGTTTACGTAACGACCTGACATTCAGGAGGCCGCAGGACAATGCCTGTTCCGTGGTATCCAGCGGCATAGTAGTCATACGAAAGCTACAATGAGGGCATTCCCTATCGCTGCTCACCATCCCGTGCATACAGGAGGAGGCAGTGTGGGGGCGGAAACCAAGAAGTTGTTCCCTAGTCCAGTAGATCTTTCGACCAGGAGTAATAGCCCTAGCCCGCAGTCGGCCGCGGACGGGCGCAGACGGGCTGGACTTTGGCGCGCCATCGTCGCGCCCGCTGCGCTCGTCCGCTGCGCGGCCGGAGGCACATCACCTCAAGTAGGGACAGACCCGGAAGTGATACTAGCTGGGGGAGGAGTCACGTCCCTCCGCTCAAGCGGCACACAAAAGCCGTGGCGGAACGGGGACGGACCGGGACACTGCAAGGGGTTAGCACAATCAACCCAACAATATCTATATCCCCTCAAGAAATCAAGCTTCCCACCAGCGGTAAGTTTAAAAATTAGTGACACACTCCTAAAGCGTAAAATCACACAAAACAGTTCGTTTTAAAAATTTCAGGTTTCATAGTCACACTGCCAGCGTCTTACTCGCGCTGCTCTCACCAAGCGCGGCGGGATCAGGTGTGGCTTATGACTCTGAGTGCTAGCTGGGGGAGGAGTCACGTCCCTCCGCTCAAGCGGCACACAAAAGCCGTGGCGGAACGGGGACGGACCGGGACACTGTGCATTGCAGTAGACATGTTGCGCTTACGACGTGATTCCTGCAATGTGCTGCTTTTGCGGCACAGATGCGTGACGCATCTGTGCTGTTTTCACTCAATGGTGCTCCACATTGTAAATGCGGCACACCATGGGTGGCAGAGCAGCGGTGCACATTAACTGGTGCATCGCTGGGAATGCGTCAGTTAACATAAATCTGCCACTTTACATTTAAGTATGAGCACGGGACACAGAGTTGGTGAGGCTTATCCAAGGTTAAGAAGAGATGAGTCCTGTTCACTGAAAACTTGGACATAGGCCTTACCTCCTCAGTATCGCTGGTCATGGCTAAATAATAGCTGCAAAATGTTACTCTTGTTAAACAATTTTACTATTATAGTCTCTGAGATTTGTGCCTTACTCTGCAACATCTCATTGTTGTTCTCTTTCTTTAAAGATAACGACAACATCAACATGAGCGACAATCAGCAATCAGTTGATCTCGACCTCATCATTGAACTCGTAATTGAAACATCAGTGGAAGTAGATCCCTTGGATGATTTAAATCCTGAGGATGAAGAAGAACATGATGAGGATGCAGATTTGTCAGAATTGTATGACATAGGGTGGGAAGCAGACGTGCTTGAGCCTATGGAACTATAAACATTTATTTTTAAAAATTTATAATAAATGAAAAGTAAAAATGTAAACCGTTTCATTTAAAAATAAAGACACCTTCAAAAACAGGTTATGTGTAGTGTCTTCAATAAAATATTAAAATATGCTCATAAAATTAGATCAGATTCACATATAAAACAGCACAGGTAAAATGAATATGAATTCCATTTGTTTTCTGCTATTTCTGTATTCTAAATTTGCCAAGCACTAAAAATGTCAAG
Source organism: Lissotriton helveticus (assembly GCF_964261635.1). Classification (NCBI taxonomy): domain Eukaryota; kingdom Metazoa; phylum Chordata; class Amphibia; order Caudata; family Salamandridae; genus Lissotriton; species Lissotriton helveticus. The sequence goes on from NC_136063.1 coordinate 1,255,974,124, forward strand.
TAGTGTGTTAAGTTTTTGATGACTGTTATTGATTTACTGTTTGGTAATAGTGGTTAATAACATTTTTTATTATATTTTACCACAGATTCAACTGCAGATCATTTCAAGATTTCAGCATGCCAACTAAAGAAAGACTTAGAAAGGCTGCAAAACGTCAAAGACAGCAGGTACATGATATAATGCAGCAGTCCTCTAACAAAAAAACTTGTCAAGTCACCAAGAAAGCACCGGGTAAGAGCACAAAAACATTTATAAGAAATATTTGTAGTAAAAAAAATATTACTACAGAAAATGTTTCAGTCCAGAAAAAGAGAAGCATTTTAAACGGAAAGGAAAGGCCAATCAAAAATGTTACTGCTAGAGCAAGAGATAACTCTGTGCATGATAGTAGAAGGAAACAACAGTTTAGGGACATTCGTAAACGAATGTTCCGCAACAGGATAATTGGCAATTTGTTAAAAAATATTAAGAAAGGTCAACAGAAAGTGTTTTTTTATAAGAGAAAAAAAAAAGTTGAGAAAGTTATTGATCAGGCATTTGAAATTAAACGTAAGTTATTTATTTTGATAATCAATAGAATTAGGAAGCTAAACAAGGCAATTTATGATTTCAAAAGAAATAGTAGATGGAAGAGAATAGTTAATCGTAGTAATTTTTGTGAAGTTTGTTCCGGAGAATGGATGCATAGTTCAAGTTGTGAGGCATTTTTTAATGAGGAGAGTTATTTCCAGGATAATGATTTGGTGCATGCAGTTGACACCAGTGGTCGAGCTTATGAAGTGAAAGATGGTTGTCCAGTTGAAAAAGAAAAACTTGTGACAACAGAGACAGAAGAGGTGTTAGGTAATGAGGTTTTAGGAAGACGTCCTAAGGGTCCTGTGTACACCTGGAAGTGTAGTAGTATTTGCAGTGTGCGAAAGGATTCCATCAATTTGCTTTGTGATTTTGTACGGACATTTAATAAGAAAAGTTTGAAGCAGAAAATGAAGTTGTTGCAAGAATTAGATCCTTGCAGAGTGAGAGAAGTGACAGGTTTGCATGGTCATTCACTGGCTTGTCTTTCCAGGAGACTATGCCAGAGTGTTTTTCATCATTTCAGGATGCTAGCAGTGCATCATAATAAAGTGAGGAAATTAGTTAGAATGTTGTATTATGCTAACAGTCCAGCAATTATGCTTAAACAATTATGCGCTGCTCTTTTGCATGGTTCTGAAATAGATGTGAAGAATATTTGTGCCGAAATTGAGTTTTGTTACTTTGGAAGTAAAGAGGAGAATGTTGAAATTGACCAAGAAGAAGAGGGTAATGTGGAAGATAGTGTACAGGTTTTCAGTACAGATAATTTTCAGAGGGAAATTGCGACGTTTCAGGTAAAATCAAGTGAGAGGCCTAATTTCACTTGTGTGTGTTGTCGACGCACTTATTATAAGAATCAGACTAAGTTAGTGGATTTATATGCAAAAAGTGAAAGGGAAAATAATAGTGAATGGAAGGATTTCACAACATATTTGATGGTAGAAAATTGTTTTGATTTGGGATCGGATCAACGTGTGTGTACTTATTGTTGTAGCAAATTAAATCAAAACCAGATGCCTGCTAGAGCAGTTCATAATAATCTGGAATTGGTTGAGATTCCTTCTGAATTGAAGGATTTAAATACTTATGAATCTATTTTGATTCAAAGTATCCATCCCTTTCAGGCTATTGTAAGAATGGAGCCAAAGACAGGGAAATTGCCTCCATCAGATTTACAGAGAGGATTAAAGGGAAGAGTTGTTTATTTGCCTCTAGATTTGAAGAAAAACATTAACACAATTGGAGTAGAAAAAGTGGAAGAGGACCCTCTGGTTATCTTAGTTAATGGGGTTCCGACAAAGAATAAGAAAATATGGCAAGATTTAGTGAATGTTAGGAAAGTCAAAAAGGCAACATTGTACTTGAAAAAAAATAATAAGTACTATAAGAATATATATGTTGCAGAAGAGGAAGTAAGTGAGGAAGAGGATAGCGATTTGTGTGCTGGTCAAATTGAGAAAGTAGAACCCTCTACTAGTGAAGAAATATATGAACATTATAGTGTTCATCCTTTGCATTCCAAGGAAGTCATGGGGAATGCTTTTGAGTTGTTTCAAATGAAACAAGCCAAAGGGAGTCCCATTAGTGTTTGGGAGGAAAGTTTGGAAGCTCGGTGTTTCCCACAGCTTTTTCCAACAGGTCAGGGAGGAAGATATGATGAGCGACCTCATCAAATTCCTGCTTCTGAATACCGGACTTTGCGATTGTATGCAGGAGATGCTAGGTTTCGACAATGTATTCCCTATTTGTTTCATCTCCTGTTTGAAAGCGATCTGTCTGGACTGTCATATGCAGTGAACCACATCTTGAAAAGTGGTATACACATGCAAAACATCTCGGCAAGTGACTTTATGGATAAAGTCAATGTCCAAGACAGTATTTTGGATTCTCACCTGATTAATCTCATGGCGTGTCAGCGTGGTACTAATGAGTACTGGTACCGTCGTCATGGTGATTTAAAATGTATGCTGAGGAACTTAGGAACTCCCACATGGTTCCTCACTCTGAGCTGTGCCGAGTATGGCTGGGAAGACTTACTTGAATTTCTACGAGAGGCAAATGGAAACATCGAAAACATCGAATTCAAGACACCCGGAGAACTGTGCTCTTTGGATCCAGTCAATGTATGCCGGTACTTCAATCATAGATTTGAAGCTATGATGTCTTTCATCATGAATAAGAAGAATCCACCTCTTGGAGAGGTGTTGGATTTCTTCTGGAGAAAGGAGTACCAAGCAAGAGGTGCTCCTCACATACATATGCTGTTGTGGATCAAGGATGCACCTAAATTTGGAACAGATCCAGAAGACTCAGTGATGAGTTTCATACAACAGTATTCTATGTGTGCTGTTCCAAACGCAAAGGAGAAGAAAAGCCTAAGAGAAAAAGTTCTACGTTTCCAAAGCCATCGTTGTGGAAAGTACTGTCGTCGTAAATTCCGAAACAAGGACAAGTTCTACACCAAATGTCGTTTCGGCTTTCCACGACCGGTGATTTCTAAAGGAAGAGTAAACAGTTTGATGTCTTCGCTGTGACATAATGTGATGAAGAAATCACCTAAAAACACATACAATTTGAAGAGGAACGAAGAGTCCAAGTACATCAACGACTACAACCCGGTGATTTTGTCCATGTGGAATGCTAACATGGATATACAGTTTGTGGCTGATAACTGTATGGCTGTGGCTCGGTATGTGACATCTTACATCACCAAAAAAGAGAAGACAGAATTGAAGGATATGTGGGAGGACATTTACCATGAAAAGAGCCTCAGTAAGAAGTTGTACAGTTTCAGTCTGAAGATGTTGTCGCATCGAGAAATCGGAGCTTACGAATGTTCTGACCGGTTGTCTTCAGCAAGTCTCTATGCCAAATCTAGGAGTATCGTTTGGGCGAGTCTTGGTCTTGCTGCAACGCGTAATCGAGTTCTGAAACCTGTGCGGGAAATTGAGTATTTGGCGGAAAAGGAGCCAAACAGTACCGACATTTTGAAGAGCAGCATGTTGGATACATATTATCCAAATCGAAGCAGTCACCTCGAGAATGTTTGTCTGTATGAGGTTCTTCAAAATTACATATTCAAGAGGAACATCAAAGAAGATACTGAGAAAGGAGTGTATGCTGTAATTGGAAGTGAGGGATGTCTGGTCAAGCAAAGAAAATGCCACTTGGTAAACCATCGAAAATTGAGTGGCGAATCTCCTGAAAAAAAGGAGTTTTTCTATTTAGCACTTTTGCAACTTTTCAAGCCTTGGCGTGCAGAAGAGGAACTGCTTGGAGATTTCCTCTGTTACGAAGACTCTTTCACTGCCGCCAAGGAGACCATAGAATGTCCTGCTTTTCCCAAATATGTAGAAATGTTGAATGTGGAAATCGAGCAGGAAGCAACGATTGCAGCCGAGATTGCCAGAGACAGTTCTCAGGACAGTCAGAGTTCTGCTTCATTGAGTCAGGATCCACTAGGAGGACCTGTTATCGAAAATGAAGCTGCCACTGCTATGAATGAAGTGGAAAGAGCCATGGCACATGCTCAGGAGGATGCGGTTAACTTAGAAGAGTTGGAAAGACAACTCAACGTTGAGCAGAGGAAAATATATGACGAAGTTACCATGCAAATTGATCATGGATTAAGTCATGAGAAGAAAGAGTGCTCATGTACGTCGTTGAAGCCTGTCCGACTCTACGTGAGTGGAGAAGCGGGAACTGGAAAAAGTTTCCTTATTAAAGCAATTTCATGTTATTTGCAGGAAAGGACTGAGTCATCGCTGTCTTGTGTTGTCACCGCTCCAACTGGACTGGCAGCACATAACATTAAAGGGATTACTTTACATCGTTTACTGATGCTGCCAGTGGAGCATGACAACAAATTACAATATCACAAGCTATCTGGAGATGCTTGTTGTGAAGTTTCAAGAATCTTGAGGAAAATGAAACTTCTTATCATTGACGAAGTAAGCATGGTTTCCAATGTCATGCTTGCCTTTGTGCATTTGAGAATGCAAGAAGTTCTCAAAACAGAGTATGATGTGTTATTTGGTGGCAAACACATCATTGTTTTCGGAGATCTTCTGCAGCTGACACCAGTGAAAGGGCAACCTGTGTTCAAAATGCTCACGCATGAAGATACCAGGAAGTGCCTAGGGAGCATTGGCAACGTCAATATATGGTTAAACTTCAATTATGCTGACTGCATGAAAATATGCGTCAGGCGAAGGATGAAGTTTACAAGAATATTCTACAAGATGTTAGAATAGGAAAAGTGACCGAGCATGGGAAAGAAGCTTTACATGCACGATTACTGTCAAATTTATATCCAGAACAAGATGTTGTGCCTGAGAATATTTTTCAGAAAATTACTGAGAAGAAATCTGGAATATGTTTGATGCCAACTCTTGCAGAATGTGCCATCTTCAACAACAAAATGTTGAATTTAGAAAAGCAAGAGATTGTGAAACTGGAAGCTATTGACAGAGTAGAGCATATGGGATCAACAATTATTTTGTCTGAGAATTTGAAATCAAAATTGGATTCATTAGAGAAGACTATATCTAAAACTGCAGGTTTTGAAAAGAGTCTGAATGTGTGCTTGAACTGCCGTATAATTTTAAGAAGGAATTTACATGTTGAAAGAGGTCTGGTAAATGGATCAATGGGTAATGTTGTTGATTTTGTGAAATACAGAAATAGAGATGGAATTGAATTTTTAAAAATTAAATTTGATGGCATTGAGGAAGTACAGCTAATTGGTCGTTGTTCTGCTAGATTTTTGCTTGTAAAAGACTTACATGTTCGCCGTAAGCAGTTTCCTGTTTGCTTGGCATATGCGGTGACAATCCATAAATCGCAAGGTTTAAGTGTAGACAGTGCATTGGTGAATATTGGCAGTTCTGTGTTCAAGGAGGGTATGGCATATGTGGCATTGTCAAGAGTTAGAACTTTATCGGGATTGTACTTGATTGAGTGTGATGTCACAAACATTTGTGCGGATCTAGATTGTGTTAAGGAATACAATAGGTTGAGAAGAGAGTATGCGCCACATTTGCCTCAATATCCTTTGTTTGAGAAACGTGTGGTAGGCCGCAAACGAAGAAATGTGACCAATACTGGGGAGGTTGTAGCAAAAAGACGATGAACCTGAAATTATAAACAGAAACAAAAAGGATTCTGTTGAAGATGTTGTTGGTTTTCAATTTGAAAACACTTCTGGTGTCAACTGCTATGCTAATGTAGTGGTTAATGTTTTGTTTTCTCTAGAAAATGTAAAAGAAGAGATTGTGGTCAATTCTGATCAAAGAATATGCAGTTTGTTAAATTCTGTGTTAGAGAAATGTAGCACTGATAGAACAAAATAGAAAGTGTGTCTGAAATTCGAAATCTGTTAGACAGATGTTCAGGCCAAACACAATTCTCTCAAAATATTCAGCAAGATTGTCAGGAGTTTTTAATGTATATGCTTGATGTATTGCATGCTGAAGGTGTAGATGTAGATAACCTGTTTGGGCTTTCTTATCAATGGCAGCATGACTGCGAGAACTGTAGGGTATCAAGTACTACTAGTGTAGACTCAGAAAGATTTATATATTTAACTTTGCCAGACAGTAAATCAGTCTCCTTTAATAAGCTAGTAAAAGCAGCTGATCACAACATGGAATGTAGCCAATGTAAATCTGAAATGATGTCAACAATATTTATACGAACATATGGCCAGTATGTCATTTTAATGTTCCAACGATGTAGGCCTGATGGAACAAAATTGACAACTTTAATTAAAAATGTTGTGGCTTCACAGTTGTCAATATCAGGAAGGACTTTTGTAACTGTAGCAATTATGTATCATGACGGTCCTTCAATAACATCAGGACATTACACAGCTTATTTAAAGTCTAGAAATGGCTGGTCATTCTGCAACGATTCTGTTTTAATTTTAAAAAAAAAAATTGCCGTATGACCTTAAAAATTCTTACCTGGTGTTTTTAAAACCAAAATTTTAGGGAAAGAATCTCGGGATGTGCTCTGAGGAATTTCAAGAAGTTCTAATGGCTCCTACACGATTTGGCCTTGAGGATAAGTGTAGTACAGAGACATAACTTCTTACCATAACACTGGACGTCATGGAAAAATAACTGCACTTTGAATGTGTTCAGAAAAACTATTTCTTTTTATAAGCTAATTCAAGCAGCCAATCAAAACATGGAGTAGAGGGAATGTAAGTCTGCAATGCTGTCTACTGTTTTATATTGCTTTGTGATTAAAAGTGATGTAGAGAATTAAATAATTGTAGTAGTCATAGAGGTAGTGTAAGTCTGCTTCATAGTAAGCAGTATCAGTGTCATAGGAAATGTAGAACATGAGTGAGCAAGAAGGGTAAGATATTAGTAGTCCAGGATTGTGAAAATGATCTTCAACATTTTAATTATGGAAGTTGCGGAAATACAACATGACGGGATTGGCTTACAAGAATTCCAAGAGTTATAAATGGCTCTGACATGATTTGGCCTTGTGGAAACGTGTGGTAGAGAGCGAGAAGTCATTTATTGTATGTAACATATTTTTCAAAACGATGGAGGTTTTCTTTCAGAAAGTGGCGGGCTGAAAGTAATAACAGCACAACAGAGTGTAAGCTGTTCATAGGACATCCTTCGACGTCATGGAAAGTAAGTTAACTTTAAGGAGTTCTGAATTCTGATTTGTTATGTTGTATGGGTTTTTTAAACACAATCATTTTGATTGTGGTTTTTTTTCCCCGCTGTTATATGATGAATACCTTCAAGTCACTGTTTTTAGTGAAATTTGATACATTCTGAGAACAGCAAAAATAAACCATTTAACATGTATAATTCATTCTGTACTGTTTGCATTTATGATGTACATGTAGAACTGTGTAGGAGGCATGGAGAAGGTGAGGCTTCTGTAAGTGTCAAAGTTGTTGCATACAGTGCTCATATTCTACGTAGTCTTTCATATGATAGACTACATTTCCACAATGAGATACCTAAGCAAAGAAAACACAGGTGATATGATTGTGGAATGAGCAAAAAAAATTGCACGTTTTTCAATTATATTACCTGTGTTTCCTAACATTACACATCACATTGTGTAGATGAGGTTTAGGCCTGTTCCTGGAGACAGAGGAGATCTGACATTTGTTCAAGAGTGCAGTGGACATGACTCACTTCGTTGGTAGGCCTGCACATGTATTATCTCCTCTGTATTCTTCAACAAACTTAAATTTCATCTGCAACTCTGAGTAGGACTTACCTGAAACAAATCTGTGGATAGGTTACACCTTATCGGCATCTTGAAACAATCATTTAAAATGTTAGGGTCAGATTTATGATGGCCGTGCGCCTCTTTTGCTCCGCTGTGGGTCACTTTTGTGTAAAAGATGCACCATGTTGCAAGATAGGTTTCAGTTCATCTCCAGCAAGATACCATCAGTTTAAAATGTATATAATTAGCACTGTGTAGGGGGCATGCAGAAGCTGAAGCTTTTGTAAGTGTCAAAGTTGTTGCATGCAGTGCTGCACTTCTGGGTACTGTTTCATATGCTGGACTACATCTGCACTATGAGATACCTAAGCAAAGGCAACACAGGTGATGTGATTGTGAAATGAGGAAAAGAAACTCCACATTTTTCAATTACATCACCTGTGTTTCCTAAGTTTACGAATGACATTGTGCAGATGAAGTTTAGGTCTGTCCACGGACACAGAAGAGGTCTGGCCTTTGTTCAAGAGTGAAGTGGACATGTCTTACTTCATTGGTAGGCCTTCACATGTATTATCTCCTCTGTATTCTTCAACAAGCATAAATTTGATATGCAATCCTGAGTAGGCCTCACCTTAAACAAACCTCTGGAGAGGCCACACCTTATCGTCATCCTGAATCAATCATTTCAAATGTTAGGGACAGATTTATGATAGGTGTATGCCTCTTTTGCCCCACTGTGCGTCACTTTTGTGATGCAGCGGCGGTGCAAAAGATTTGCTATGAGGCGACAAAATTACAATTTGATGTATCTAGGCAGATGTGTCATGCTGTAAAAAACCCGTGCCACATGAAACCGATGCAGCAGTGATGCAAAAGATGCACCATGTTGCAAGACAGGCCTGACTTCATCTCCAACAAGATAAGAAGCTAAGTCTTCTGTAAATGTCAAAATTGTTGTATATACTGCTCAACTTCTATGTACTCTTTGATATGCTAGACTCCATCTGCACTATGAGATACCTAACCAAAGGCAACACAGGTGATGTGATTGTGAAATGAGGAAAAGAAACTCCACATTTTTCAATTACATCACCAGTGTTTCCTAAGTTTACGAATGACATTGTGCAGATGAACTTTAGGTCTGTCCACGGACACAGAAGAGGTCTGGCCTTTGTTCAAGAGTGAAGTGGACATGACTTACTTCATTGGTAGGCCTTCACATGTATTATGTCCTCTGTTCTCTTCAACAACTCGAAATTTCATTTGGAACCCTGAGTAGGCCTCACCTCAAACAAACCTCTGGATAGGACACATCTTATTGGCATCCTGAAACAATCATTTAAAATGTTAGTGTCTTGCAACACTTTTGTGAGACAACAGCAGTGCAAAAGATGCACCATGTTTTAAGATAGGCCTCACTTCATCTGCATCAAGATACTGTTAGTTTAAAATGTATATCTTTATGACTGTGTAGGGGGCCTGGAGAAGCAGAAGCTTCTGTAAGTGTCAAAGTTGTTGAAAAACTGTTTGTCCTTCAATCTTTTCCCTTGTCATTTCTAATTTTTAAATACATGTTTTAATATTTTTCAAATGTTTGTTCTCTCTTTCACAGATTGAAAGTATAAAAATAAAAAGTGAGTAAGTTAACGACAATTATAAGGTAAATGTTTTGTACTCTTTTCGTTACATTTCTATCACATTCACCTACTATTAGTTCCACAGCTTCATTTCTTTAACCCTCAGTTTCCTGCCTTTGCTACTTTCCTCATTCCTTTCTCTATTATCTACTTACTCAACTCCTTCCACTCTTTTTCTCAGTCCCTCTCTTCTCATAGTTCCTCACTCTTGTTCACTCACTCCGTCTCTATTACTCTTAGTGTCTTTGACTGATCACTCTTTCACTACTTGTTCATAATGCTTTCTCTGTGTAGTTGAAGCACACTAAGGGGCATATTATGAACACAGCCAATAAAATGATTGCTGTTTTTATTGGCAGAAAACTGCTGCAAAAGTGGTTTTAGCGGCAGTTTTCTGCCGCAAAAGCGGCTTTAGCGACACATTTCTGCCGATAAAAGCTGCAAAACTTTTATTGGCTATGTTGATGATATGGCTCTATGTTATTTACATTTCTTTGCTGTTTCAATTAATCTTTTTCTGTTATTTTTTCTTTTCTGTTTTCTATTTTTTCTCTCTGTTATTCCACATGTTTTAATCTTATTTTGAACATTCACTCACATTCTCCAAGAAACTCTTCTTTGTTATTGTTCTACTCTCTTTTTTTTCTTTCACTTCCTTTTTTATTTTGTTTTTCACAATTATACCCTCTTCCATCTTTTCTTCGGTAAATAGATCTATTAAACAGTATCTCTGGTTTACTCCCTATAGCTGTCTTTCTTTTAACATTACTCTCTGTTTACTTCCCTTATACTAACTCTTCTTTTTTTAAAAAATGTTGGTTCGCTCCCGGTTCGCGAACCGGGAAGCGAACGGGGAAGCGAACCAAAAGAAATAGAGCTTGCCAGAGTGCTAAACATTCTAGCAATTTTTTTTGAAAGGGGAGGTAGTTCTGAAAAGAACTTTTTTAAAAATGTTTTTGTTGTTTTATATTTTTTTTATTTTTCTGAACATTTTTTGTTTTTTTTGTATTTTTTGAACAGTTTTATGTTTTTTTTGGTTTTTGATGGAGGGGAAACAACAAAAAACAGGCATTGGAAAGGGCTCAACAGGAGCAAAAAAAAATAATTACTGTCTGGGGTGTTTAGGGCAATTGTGATTTTCATAAGCTCGGTTGATTAAGGTAATACTCATATTTGAATCTAATTTACTTAATAACATGCCCCTGCAAGCTGAACTATGTGGGGATGACCACCAGAAAAATTAAAACCAGAATTTCTGAGCATAAGAGTTCAATCCGTTGTGGCAAGCAAGCAACGAAATTGACAAACCACTTCTTACAAGTTGGTCACCAGCCCACTGACATCTCGTGGACTGTTTTGGATCAACCATGGATACCTCCCTCTGTTACTGACACTTCTAAATTCCTCTTTAAGTGTGAACAGAAATGGGTATATAGGCTTCGTAGTGATGTATGTGGATTAAACGATGACATTCCGTGGATGTCGCTATAGACATGAGGCATCCTGCCACATACCTTAGAGCTGGATGAATACATCTTCATGAACTCAATTGGCCTAGTTTGGAGTATGCCCCGGCACTTAAGGAGTATTGAGCCTGAGTGCATGCGTCATCTGACACACATGTTTGAGCATTTCTACAAATTACTCTTCAACAAATGTTACGTGGCCTCCCCACCTGGAGTACACCTAGCATCCAGTACCATGAAATCCAAGGGGTGACAGCAGCTTAGTTGCTTCACTCCCTGTCCCTAGACTCATTGCGCTCACTTGCACACTCTGTAAAATCGTAGTGGTGCGGTCCTGATAAGCCCAGCCGGGCGTTGTGACTTGATGGGTTGCAGTCGCAGTGGGGATTATATGCCCTCCTCTTCTAATCAAGGTTGGCAGACTCACTCCTTGACAATATCATCGTTTTATTTGGGCTAATATGACCACATTATCAGTAATTAATTATTTAGTAATGTTATTGATGGCAGTCTGTGTTTTCATAACACTAGCGCTGATCGTTTGGCTAATATGACTAACCATGGATAACAGCGCCGTCACACGTTGATAACATCAGCGCTCATGTTTGGGTTAATCTGACCAGAGTATCAGTATTTAATAACATAAGGATGGTATTTTGCGGCTTGACAATATCAGCGCTGAATATTGGGCCATCATGATTACAGAATTAGTAATTACGACGACTGTCACACTTTGTTGGGATAGGGATCCCGGCCGGGATTCGAACCCTGCATTATGCTCTTGAACGGGTGTTGAACTACATTACCCATGCAGACACAGCGCGCATCACGCTGCGAGTGATGTCATCGCGGCAGGCGGACGCCTGCACACGCCCCCAGCTTCACGCGGAAGCAGTCTGTTTACTTTTAGACCTCCCGGTACACCGAGTCGGTTCCTCCCCCAGATAGAGCTCAGAGGGACGACCGGTGTACCGACGGACAGGTGAGCGTTCCAGCCTTGATTCCATTTATTGGTTGGTACTAGTAATTTGAAAAAATGAATATGGCAAACTGGGTGTGCAATGACAGTGATTAAACTTGGCAGCGCATTCTCGCCGAGGGTTCACAGGAACGGCTGTGGACAGAAACGAGCGCGTGTAGCCCTTACATGTGTCTATATCTTGTAGCATCTCGGCCCTTAGACTTATGGGGAGTATGGCTATAGGTGTAAGGTTCAGCATCAGAGACGAGTGTAATCATAAAGCCACCTATGCATATGTAAACACTGAGATGAAATCAGCCAGTTTGGTGACTGTTTGGGTTGTGTTGTCTGGTGCTAGAGGTGGCGCACGCCTGGGCTGGTTTGCCCGGGAGTACTAGCAGGTGTCATTTACAATAATGATTACTTATGTTATCTTCTTTATAGTGCGGTGCATCCATCTACCTGAGCTCGCGCCAGGTGAGGTGGGGCTTTTCCTTCCCATCGAGTGGGTAAGTGAATCTTCTTCAAGATACTCAATAGCTTGAGGGGTGACTGACTTAGACAGTCCCTGAGCCGGTCAATAAATTCTTGTGACTGGTTTTAAACGGAATTGTATGCGCAAATTGCATGCTCTGTATATACCTCACACAGTACTCAGTTACATTTTGAATATTTACACGTTTTCTTCTTATATTTAGGATGGGAAGATGGTTACACAGTTACCTACACTATTCAGGTGATATGGTTTATTTAACTTTTATGTAGCAGTAGCATTATTTGGTCCTGAGGAAGCAGCACGAGATCTCGAGACTCTTTTAGACTGCAGAAACATGTCGACCTTATAAAACTTTTAAGTGGTTATTTGTTATGCCATTTATTTGCACTGTTTTTATTGATTTAGGAGTGTGACGGTGGTTATTAAATTTGTTGTCCATGAACACTACCTAATTTTAGGACTCCTTTTCTTATCCTTTCTTTTTCACCCACACCTTTTCACAGCACTGCTATTCAGTACTCCACCAGACACGCCTTCTTCACACCAAATACAACTGCTGTGGTTTTTCCTGGTACATGGCGTGTCATCAGGCCAGTGCAGGTTTTTTCACCTTTAACAGCAGCAGGCACTAGTGTCTAAAAGAGATCCCAGATGATGAAGGGCGGTCTCGATGGTGTACTGATGGGAACTCATTTATAGTATAGTTCTCTGTAATATTGTGTAATTGTAGTTGGGTCCTCTGTTTGCGTCTGTAGACTCTCTGTTGGTTTATGTTGGTGTCAATACTCATATTGCCACAAGACAGTAATGCACCACAATACAAGCAGGTAAACTTCATATGGACAAAGTTGTCCTGAATGTTTGGCACGGTTTCCCGTGCCTCTGCTGCTGTCAAAGATATCTGTGATGATGACCTGGCCACAGGAGTTGTTGGGTTGTCCTGCTGATCACGCATCTCTGCCCGGCTGTAGTTTAATGGATGCCACCTGCTCATGTGACGATGCATGGTATAGTTACCGAAGCTATACTTTTTTAAGGTGCCTCTAGATAACTTCTCTTTACATATGAGGCAGGTGACATATCTGGCATTTACTTTCTTCTGCCCTTCAGGGATCGAAAAAAACTGCCAAATAAAACTGGTTTTCCGATGAGAAACCCGGGGCTGCTCTTGTAAAAAATGTGGTCCTTCTGTCTCCTCTTCCTCTTGCTCATCCTCTTCCTCCTCTGTGTTGCTGATGAACTGGGGAGGTGGTCCTCTCTTCCCATGAGGAGGTGGTGGTGGTGGTGGGGGTCCACCAGCTGAAGCTACCAATGAAGCCATTGCTGAAATATCAAAAAAGGTCTTCCTCTCACAAAGATGAAAGTCAGAGTGAGGAAAGAAGGAGGGGTTTTCATCATTTGGGAAAAACAATAGTTCTAAACCAATGAAAAGTGTTATTTTTAGGTCACCTGACCTAGCCTTACATCATTATGAAACCAAAAGTGAAATGAACCAATGAAAAGTTTTATTAACAAGTCACATGACCTGTTACGCTTATGTTACGCGCTGCGGAACGCGCCCCGGATCGCTTCCGGGTCGCTGCGCTTCGCGCCTCGGTTCGCGCTCCGGAGCACTTCCGGGTGCGCTAACGCGGCGCATCATAAGACGCATTACGCGGCAACGCGATACGTCGCGATTTCGCGACGCGCCCCTGATCGCTTCCGGGGAGCTGCGCTTCGCGTCTCAGTTCGCGTACCGGAGCACTTCCGGGTGCGCTAACGCAGCGCGTCATAAGACGCATTACGCGACAACGTGATACGTCGCGCTTCCGCGACGCGTCACGATGTTGATTTCTAACGCGGCAGTTGCGCAAACGGAACGTTTACCGGTTCGCGGACCGGGTCGCGGCATCAAATTGAGCTAACGGGAAGCTTCCCGGTTCGCGAACCGGGAGCGAAGAAAAAAAAATATTAAAAAAAAAATTATTAATAAACATATAACATATATTTTTGGATTTAAAGAAGAATACATTTTACAGCTACAGATATTAGCTTTTAAAAAACCAATGAAATTCACTGAAAAAACCATAGGTTATAGACCATATTTGGGGGTCGATTAGGATGGCGGTTTTTCCGCATCCTCCGGGCCGGCGGAAGTGTCCGCCGGCCTGGAGGATGCGGAAAAACCGCGGCGGAGACTCCAAAGACCCACCGCCAAATTAGGATGGCTGGTGGGTCTGATAATCTGTCCGCCGCTTTTCCGCCGCGGTCGGAAGGCGACCGCGGCGGAAAAGCACTAACATGTCTGGCGGTGTCTATCAGACACCGCCAGGCATATTAGGATGTCTGAAAATATATGCTTTTCCGCGGCGACTTTACCGCCGTGGAAAAGCATACGGACCTTCACTTCGGGGGCCCGTTGCGGGCCCCCTGGGTGAAGGTGGGGTGGGGGGTGCACATGGGGGGTACCTATGGTACCCCCCTGCATTTGCGTGCACAATGCAGCAGGCACCGCGCGGTGCCTGCCGCTTTGTGCACGCAAATGCTGTGCATGGATTTTTTACATTGCGGCGGATGCAGCTTGAAGCTGCACCCGCCGCAATGTTAGAGATGGAGGATGTGACCGCCACACTGGCGGTCACATCCTAATTTGATCGGAGGGAACGCCGCAGCCCATGCGGACGTTCCCTCCTCCTCAGGGGTCGCGGACGGACTCAAGTCCGTCCGCGATCCTAATCGACCCCATAGTTAGGAATTAGCATTTACAAAACCTTGAAAATTCACTGAAAAAACCATAGGTTATAGACCATATATAGTTAGGAATTAGCATTTAAAAAACCTTATTTTACTCACACAAAACCATTGAAATTCCATATATAGTCAGTTGTACTAACTATATATCGCGCACCCGCAATCCACTGCTGATCATGTCACATATTACATCATTCATGACATGGTCAGTGACATCACTGATGACATCACTGATGACATCTCAAATGACATCACTGATGACATCACTGATGACATCTCAAATGACATCACTGATGACATCACTGATGACAACATCCAGTGACTGTATTTTTCTGTAAAGTTAAAATATGTCTTACATATTGAAGAATGAGTGGATGTATAAGTGTCTTGATGAAGGATTTAGTAGGGGCATGACTGACTGTATGAGTGACTGATTAAATGTGTCTCACTGAGTGCATGGGTTAGAGACTAAACTGTCTTAATTTGTGCATCGTTATGTCTGTTGTTCTGTAAACTGCATGTGTTGATCAGTAGCTATATGATTAACTATATGGGTTATTGATTGGTTGCCCAAGCATTTGTATGGGAGACTGAGTGTGTGTGTGGGTGGCTGGGAGGTGTATGACTCTCTGGATAGATGTGTGAGCAGTTGATTCACTAGATGTATGGGTTCAAAAGTGCATGTGGAAACAGCTGTATGGGCGGTTGACTGTGTGCATGAGTGTATTGGTGAGTGAATGGATATCTCAGTGCTACATGTCAAAGTAAGTACATATGTAAAATACAGTACATGTGAGAGTTGACATATATAAATAACTGTGCATAAGAGCCAGTGAATGTGTGAGTGGCTGTATGGATCATTGTGAACTTGTATCCAGGATTGTATAAGTGAGTAAATATGTTTTAGTATATGTTTGAATAAGTAAGGTGTGTATAACTGTATAGTTGAGGAAATGGAGGTGTGATTGATTCTTTGCATGACTGACTAGGTGTGTGAGTAACTCCATGGATGAGTGACAGTCTGTGAGTGTATGTTTATACTGAGTGTATCTAAGATTATATAAGAGTCTGAAGAGGTTCATCATAATATCACATGAATGATGTCATCAGTGATGTGATCAGTAATGTCACATGAGATGTCATCAGTGATGTCATCAGTGATGTCATTTGAGATGTCATCAGTGATGTCATCAGTGATGTCAAATGAGATGTCATCAGTGATGTCATTTGAGATGTCATTTGAGATGTCATCAGTGATGTCATCAGTGATGTCATTAGTGATGTCATTTGAGATGACATCAGTGATGTCATCAGTGATGTCATCAGTGATGTCATTTGAGATGTCATCGGTGATGTCATCAGTGATGTCATTTGAGATGTCATCAGTGATGTCATCAGTGATGTCATTTGAGATGTCATCAGTGATGTCATCAGTGATGTCACTGACCATGTCATGAATGATGTAATATGTGACATGATCAGCAGTGGATTGCGGGTGCGCGATATATAGTTAGTACAACTAACTATATATGGAATTTCAATGGTTTTGTGTGAGTAAAATAAGGTTTTTTAAATGCTAATTCCTAACTATATATGGTCTATAACCTATGGTTTTTTCAGTGAATTTTCAAGGTTTTGTAAATGCTAATTCCTAACTATATATGGTCTATAACCTATGGTTTTTTCAGTGAATATATATATATATATATATATATATATATATATATATATATATATATATATATATATATATATATATATAAAACCACAGGTTTCAGGGAGGTAATAGTTAGTAATTTTCATTTAAAAAACCTTTGAAATTCACTGAAAAAACCCTAGGTATCAGGGACTTTATAGATAGAAATGAGCATTTAAAAAACTTTAGAAATTCACTGAAAAAACAATAGGTTTCAGGGACATTATAGTTAATTGGAGTTAGTATACCTAACTATAACTCGTGCCCCCGCAATGCACTGCTGATGACATCACATATTACATGACTTTTGCATTTGCAGAGTGTTGCTGGGAGGAGGCGGGGACTCCGGCACGATGCCGGTCTTTTTAAAATATTTTTTTTTTTAGAAGGGGGGTTGTGTGGCCCCCTTCTTTTTCCTTGTTTTGGGCCCTGGCGACCCCATCCCCCAGGGCCTGACCCCCTTTAAAAAAAATAATAATAATCTGAACGGGAAGGGGGCCGCGTGGGCCCCCCTACCATAGCCAATTCCGACTCCAGGGACCCCATCCCCGGGACATGGCCTCATATAATTTTTTTTTAATGAGGGGGGCTGAGGAGGGAGGAGGGCATGCGGCCCTATTCTCCTGGGCCACTTCTGGGCCCAGGGACCCCATCCCCCGGGGCCTGGACAACCTTTTTTAATTTATTTTTGGAAGGGGGCACATGGCACCCTCCTCAGGCCAATTATGACCCCAGGGACCCCATCCCCCCGGGCCGGCATGCCTTTTATTTATTTATTTCATTAGGGCGGGGGCCACGTGGCCCACCTCCTGGGCCAGTTCTGTCCCTTGGGACCCCGTCCCACGGGGCCGGCTCTATCCGTTGAGGACCACAGTCCCGCCGATACCCCTCCTCCTCCGGTAGACAGCATTGCTTTTCCACATGGGGAGCTGCTGACATGCAGCCCCCCGTGTAGAAAAGCAATCTGCTCTGGATTTTGGAAGAGAGAGAAGGTTTCCCTGCTCTTGCTTCCAAAATCTAAAGCAGTGTTTGCTATGACAGCAGTGTTTCGGGGGTTGGCACCCCGTGACATTGCAGGTGCTGGCCCTGGGGGGTGGTGGTCCCCAAGGCTTGGGGGTCCATAACGGACCCCCCATTTAAAAATGTTATTGCCTTGGGGAGGTGGTGGTCCCAGGGGCGTGTGGGGGGCTTGAGCCTCCCCACACAGGTTTGAAAATAATAAACATTTAAGCCCAGGGGTTTCGGTTCCCGAGGCTGCGGGGGGGGGGCTGTGTGTCCCCGCAAATATTTAAAAAAAGCCCCAGGAGTGGCGGTCTCCGGGGCTTAGGCGGCCCCTTCACCAATTAAACAATCCCCAGGGGTGGTGGTCCCTGGGGGTTCAGAAGGGCCGGGTGCCCCCCTGCATATTACAAGGATAGCCACGGGGAGGTGGCGGTCCACGGGGCTGCGAGGGCCCCCGTCGGCCCCGCCAATACTTTATGATAATGTGCCCGGGACCTGGCTCACCCAGGGGCCTCAATTAAATGAAGCACGGGAGCCCGCACTTCATTTAAAAAAAAAATTGTCAGGATTCGCAACCCCAGTGTGAATTTTGCCAACATTCTTTTTTTTGTAATGCTTTTTTTGATGCTGGGGTCCTTGTGGGACCCCCTGAGCAGGCCTAGAGGGTCAGGGTGTTTCTACCCTGCCCCCTTTTCTTTTTTTTTTTACTTTTTTGGCTGCCAACACTTCCTGGTTTGAAGTGTTGCAGCCAATCACAGTGAAGCTCATGCTCGGGAGGGGTAGTGACTCCACAGCTTCCCTAGGTATCAAAACTTTTTCTTTTTCAAATTTCTCATGAACTACTGAATGGATTTACACCATTTAAAAAAAAGGTTTGCCAAATTTGGTGTAACTCCGTTCAGCAGTTCCGGCTGTAACTTTGTCTAAATTTTCCTATAGAAAATTACATGGGGAAAACGGGCTTTGGGACCCCTTTTTTTTGTCATGCCCCGCTTGTTGAATCACCCCGAAACTTTCAAGACAGGAACTGACCGGAGCGGGCCACTAGTTTTGAAATTAAAATTTCGGGACGTTTCGTCAACTGGCGTCAAAGATATTCAGAAAACAAAAAATGCTTTTCCTATGGAAACTAGGTCCTAACTATAACTACCTACTGGTGACCGCCAGTAGGTAATATATATATATATATATATATATATATATATATATATATATATATATATATATATATATATATATATACACATATACACACACACACACACATATATATGCATATTTACCTACTGGCTGTCACCAGTAACTAGTTATAGTTAGGACCTAGTTTCCATAGGAAAAGCATTTTTTGACTTGCCTATACTTTGGAGTTGTTTGACCAATCTTCATGAAATTTTCCAAAAAGTGTCAAAGTAGGTTATGGTTATCATGGAAAGTTTGTGGGTGATCTGTGTTGTGAAGGCCAAGAAATAGGGGGGCGTATAAAGGGTGATTTGTAATGTTAACTCCCATAGGAGCGTGTTATCAAACCTACAGCCAGAACTGCTGGACGGAATACACCAAATTCGTCAGAAAGATATATGTTGTTACACAGATTATGCTTTTTGTTATTTGGGGAAATCCGTCCAGTAGTTTCTGAGACATACAGGCTGAAAATTATAAATATATCTCTGGCCGTAGATATTTTGTGACTGACTCACTTGGAGAGTGACGCACCCATGTACAGACCCACTCAGAGACTCATGTACCTACTTGGAAACTCAGTCATAGACTCATGCGTACAGTTTCATACCTACTTAGAGATTTTTACACCCACTCACAGAACCACCTGGGCACTCATGCACCCACTTACAGACCCACTCAGATACTCATGCACGCACTTCGAGACCCACCTGGAGAGTCACACACCAATGTACAGACCCACTCAGAGACTCATGCACCCACTTACATACCCACTCACACACTCATAAACCGACTCACACACCCATACATTAACTCTCACACTCAGTCACAGACTCTCTCAGAGACTTATGGACTGAGTCACTCACTGATACACTCAGAAAGACACCAACACACTCACAAATTCACTCATATATATATATATATATATATGCACCCATTCTCACTCCTACTCAAGGCTCAGGTATCCACTCTCTGACCCACCCAGACACTCGCCGTCCCAGTCACACACCCACTCAGACACTCATACATGCACCCATTCACTCAGCCTCTCAGAGACTTATGCTCTCACTCATAGACCCACTCAGACACTCACACACCCATACAGTCGCTCACACCCTCTCACAGATCCACTCAGAGACATGTGCACCTGTCACTCATACACTCAGACTCACACATGCACTCCCACTCACAGAACCACTCAGACACTCATGCTCCCAGTCATAGATCCAATGAAAGACTCATGTAATTAGACTCCCACTTAGACACTCATGTTTCCACTCTAAGATCCAGTCAGACGGTATTATATACTTACTTACAAGTACAGAAAGGCACTCATTCGCCTACTTACAGATTGACTAAGAAACATGCAATGAAGCACAGACCCATTGAGACACTGTGGCACCCACTCATAGATGCACTAAGACTGTTACGCTGTTTGTTACAGAAGCATTGAAAGACTGGTGCAACCTGTTACAGAATCACTGAAATAGTTATGCACTGTGTTATGGAGATATTAAGGGAGTTGTAGATGCTATTATAGAGGTATTTAGATAGTAACGTGTAATCCATTTTGCAGTTATAAGTTTTGAATGTGGTGGTGGTAATTAAATGTTTGCATTTGTTTTGTCATTTACCCACGTATTCGTGGCGATCGTGGCTAGGGAGCTCATTGTGACGTCCGACATCACCACGAAAACAGAAAGTCGGTTTAAATTGTTTTTTTTTTATACAAACTCCCTACAAAAATATGACTTTAAATAGAGCAGTAATAAACCCCCAGTGTCTCAAATACTGCCAAATGTCTGCATATATGTGTTTTGCACCCCCTAAAAATGGCACGATCATTGTGATTACCGGAGTCATCCCAACTTTCTACATAATTGCAACAACAGGAAGCAGGTTTTAAACACAGTTTTTTTTAAGTTACTACAAAAATGTGTGTACAAACATGTTCTTTAAGTTAGTGCTGTGTATGCTGTATCAGTTAGAATCATTTTTTTAAAGTTAAAAGTTTGGAATGCGGGGTTGGTCGTTGAATGTCTGGTCTTTTTTGCGATTTTGCAACATGATTACGATCATCGCAATATTGTTGCGAATATAAAAAATCTAAAGAAAAATAACAAACTAAAAAAAAAAACACCCTATAGAGTCATTTTAGATAGAAAATACAATTTAAAACCTTAAAAATGTAATTAAAAAATCATAGGTCATATTGACGTTCAAGTTGAGGAATAGCATTTTAAAAACCCTAGACACTCACTGAAAAACGAAAGGTTACAGGGACTTTATAGTTAGGAAATTGACTTTAAAAGAACATAGACATTCACTGTAAAAACCATGGATACAAGGGCATTATAGTTAGAAATTAGCATTTTAAAAACCTTAGAAATTCACTGAAAAAAATCAAAGGTTACAGAGATGTTATAGGTAGGGAATGGAATTTTAAAAACTTTAGAAAGTCACTGAAAAAAACAATGACTGCAAAGACATTCTAGTTAGGCTCAAGTTTACTCGTACAACAAAATCAGAGAAATTCATCAGTTATAGTTAGTTGAGCAAACTATAACTTGTGTCCCTGCAATAAACTGCTTATGACAACACACATCACTCATGGCATGGTCAGTGACACCACTGATCATTCATATCTCAAATGACATCACTGATTACATCATTGGGGTATGTAGTTCCTAGTAAGTGCAGATTTATCTGCTTAGGTCACTTAAGTTCCACAGAGTCTGCGTGGAGCATTACTCTGTAGGAACAAATGCCCTCTCACACCTATATAGGTGTCATGCTTCATCATACGGCTTGTGCTCCATGTCAGGCCGGCTCTGCAATGCCTGACGAGCACTCTCAGTGGGCAATTTTTACCAGAGATCTTGTTATAAGCTGTAGGATGAAGTTTGGGTGTGTGGGTAAAATAGTAGATTGGTGTATTTTTCAGTGAATATGTGAAAGAGTGGAATAAAAATTGGACAGGGGATTCTCTACCCTTCAATTTCCTAACTGTAGCATCCCTGTAATATTCGTTTTTTTCAGTGAATATATATATATACACACACACACACACACACACACACACATTGATATGTGTGTGCGTGTGTATATACATATATTACCTACTGGCGGTCGCCAGTAGGTATATATAGTTAGGATTTTTTCTCTATGGGATTTTTGAAAATTCTATGTCTAATAACTTTGGCGTTTGTGGACGGAATTGGCTGAAATTTTCAGGAAAATGGCACATTTTGTTTCTGAGCAGCCCCTGAAAATTGGGGGGGGGGTTCGTCCAGGGGGGTCGAGAAAAAAGGGGGGTCCCAAAATGTGTTTTTAACATTGAGTTTTCCATAGGGCGGTTGGCCTCACTTTTAGCCCGAACGGCTGAATGGATTTGCACGAAACTTGGCAAAATTGTAGGGACTGGTAGCCCGATGTGCCTTTTGTAGGTCTCAATATATGTGCTACAGTGGATTTTGAGAAATTAACGTTTAAAAAAAGATATATATCTGTAACAGCGGACCGGGCAGCGCTCCAGTACGCGTACTTTTCGCGCAACGGAGCTTTGTGAAGCGAAGCTGATTGGTTCTCCGGCGTCTGTAAACATTCCAAACAGTCCGTAGCGGCCGCCATCTTGTCTCTCGGTAGGATCGAGAGACAAGAGGAGGCCAAAGCGAAGGGGCAAATGACCATAAGGGGGCATAGTAGATCCTCGCTGACCCCCTAGGTTTGATGTGGAGGTTTTAAAAGGGCCCCGCGGGGCAAAAAAAAAAAATAATAATAATAATCGAACGGCTGAATGGATTTGCACGAAACTTGGTAAAATATTAGGGACTGGTAGCCCGATATGCCTTTGCTAGGTCTCAATATATGTGCTCCAGTGGATTTTGAGAAATTAACGTTCAAAAAAAGATATATATCTGTAACAGCGCTCCGCTTCGCGTAACGGAGGTTTGCGAAGCTGATTGGTCATTCTGTCACTGGGCTATAGTTGGGCTACATCTGGCTGATATTTGGGCTACATTTGTTTTTTTTGTCTCTGGTGGCCATCTTTGGGCTACATTGGGCTACATTGGGCTTCATTGGGCTACATTGGGCTACATTTGGGCTCCAACATATATATAGGCCAATGTAGCCCAATATATATTTTTCAAAGTTAATTTTCGTAAAAACCACTGGAGCATATATCTTGAGACATAGCAAAGGCACATCGGGCTACCAGTCCCTACAATTTTGCCAAGTTTCGTGGAAATCCATTCAGCCGTTCGAGCTAAAAGTGAGTCCAACCGCCCTATGGAAATGAAGGAAATGAATGGGTAATTTATAATTAGCAAATAGCTCATCGCAAACTAGGAATGGTAAAGAATCGCTATTTATTCCTTAAAGTTCGCTATTTAGGAAATGCAAAAAACTTTGATGATACATATGGCGGTTCATCTCTAACAAGATAAGAAGCATAGGGATAGATTTATGATGACTGGCGCATCACCAGGGATGTGTTAGTCATTCTGTGCCGCTGTTCCGTCACCTATGGTGTGCTGCATTTACAATGCGGCGCATCATGGGGCAAAAACAGCACAGATGCGTGATGTATCTGTGCCGTAAAGGTGGCGCATTGCTGGAGTTGTATCGCAAGTGTGATGAAGCTCCAGCAAGGCTCAGGGGTGCCCCTGTCGCAGGGTTTCTGTTCTCACACAGAACTGTGGACAGAGGATTGGAACCTCGGCGAATTAGGGTGCCCCAAAACTCACCTTAGTAATCAAAAACCCCTTAGCAAGCTAGGTACAGTGTCACATTGGATATAACAAACTCTCAATGTTTAGACAATCCAGAATATGAACTTATAGTACCTCAGGATACGTGGAACTCATGAACAGTCGGTCGTTATATATTTCTTAGAAACCAGAACATGGAGTTAAGAAGAACACATGTGTATTTGAAATGTTTATTTACTAATGCCGTCTTCTCAGGCGTAGTATCTTAGATAATACAAGTACACATATTATCAGTAGCAAAATTACCAGCATAGTTACTAGTACATAAAAAGCGAATGGTGACAGTATGTTAACATGCTGTAAATGAATAAGAGTTAGCAACACTTATAAGCAGCCGCGGGCCGTGGAGGGAGTTACGGTGGGGCAGGGAGGCGGGGAGGGGGAGGGGCAGGGTGGAGAGGGCTCCACCCTGCCCCTCCCCCTCCCCGCCTCCCTGCCCCACCGTAACTCCCTCCACGGCTCGCGGCTGCTTATATCTCACCCTCCCTAATACACATATTATATTATTTGCTAAGAAGGTCTGTTTGTGTTGGTTTAGGGCGTGCCCATACTTTAGTGTCTTAGATTTGAAGGAATCACATCAGCATACACCAGCTCTCTCTTCATGTGAACCGCATCAACTGTTGTGTATGTGTGTTCGGCAAAGCAATATAAAACCCGCCTCATGCCCAAAATTGGCAGAAGCTGCACTTATGTTATGAGTATGAAGTCGTGGAGATCAGACCTCATAACAATTCTGTATCGTGTTGTTCTTGAAACTTCAGCACTCGCTGTACAGATATAGTTTAACAAGCAAAGCAGATAGTAGAGCAATAACATATTATTCTCATGTAAACCACGATGAACTACTAGGTTGAAAGCTAAAGCAACAACTAAGTGTCGTGTGCAGAAGTTGCAAAAAAGGAAAAATGGCGTTTAAACCGGTAATGAGCCCATGCTAACTTAACACGGTGTAAAGATATCCAGGACCTAGATGACACCTCCCCATGATCCGGAAACGAACTGAATAAGATAATAGAAGTGCCATCTCATGAGAGCAGATTGCAACTTTATATGTGGACGGTCCGCAAGGTAAAACATTAAAAACTAGGAAAATTTAATGCTAAAGAAAAATAAAACAGCCAAGTACTTTATCGAGTCTTAAGCCAATAGGCAAGCTAAATAATAAAAACTTGACAAATAAGTCAATGAATTGTCAATGAAATGCTAGTACTCAGCATATCAAACATGAAAAAGGTCTATGACATAACTGTGTATGCAAAATAAGCTGCAACAGCCTTCAATAGGAAGTCACCGTCTTCATCCGAAAAGAGTTCAGCCATCCAATTTAAAAGCGGAAAAGAACATACGTGCTCTCCCAGCACCGGATCCTCTATCACCATCAGAGGACAGCTCGGTGGGTTTTCAAGAAAGCTCTGTTCCAAGAAAGACTGTGTTGCCGCCAGTAAATTCCAGGGACCAATTAGTCCATGCATCAATGCCACAGCCATAATCCTTTCGCCAGGACAAACCAACTCGTGAGTAATGATAGGAGTCATCAGCTGATTAAAGTCGACGTCAGGAGAAACCGGTCCGCAGAGACACAAATCAATGGCCCAATCGAAATCACAGGTCAGGCAGTGAAATACAGGCTGGACACAGGTGAAGTAGGAGAATCGAAAAGATAATCCATATGCCTTGCTTAATATCGCCAACGGCATTGTGCCATAATATTCTAGCATGCGATTGCGGAACAGCGTCAGCAGCTGCAGGGCGGGAGCTTGCACAGGAGGGACATCCATATTTAAAAATGTAAAAAAGCACAAGAGCGTCCTCTGGTAATGCAAGTAAAAATGGGAATCCACCAAGCACAGTGGAAAAAAATAGAATGAAAGAAAGCAGGGATGACTCCAAAGATTTTCTCAAATGAAGTCACGAGACCACTGGTAACAACTTTAAAAAAGTGCGCCAGGGCCTTTGTGGAGGACGCGTTAAAGATAGTCCGAACCATCTTGCTGAAATGGAAAGGCGAATCAGTATTGAAAAGGGTCTGCACCTCTGTACGGGTGTTCGCTATGTGAAGCACGAAAGTTTCACGGGCCGAACTCAAGGCCACCTCTCTCTGAGACAAAAGAGCTCTTATTCTTGCCATGCCGTTGAAATCTGCTCCCAAGGTTCGTATTTGTGGCCAGATTGAAAACTCCCTATGTTCATGTGTGGGAGGAAATAGAACATTTCTGCAGCAAATAACCCGTTCACTTACTGTTACGATAAAAGGAATACCTTTAATTAACCCAGAACAATCTTCATTATTGAGCATCAAATAACTACCATTTTCCAACAACTTGAACGTGGGGATGATAGCAGGAACTGGCGTGCCTTGCAACACGCGAGCCATATTTGGTCGGTGTTTGTTGCATGAACCGTGTAACTGTATGTGCCTACACATTAGTGAATGATCTGGCGTCTCAGTGCATTCCTCTCCATTCAGATAAACTTCTTGATCATCTTTGAAACATCTGTATGTGTATGGAAGCGACCAGACCTCATGAAGAAAAGCACTACCTAAAGGTTCATAACGACCTATTGGTATATATTTCATACAATTTGAAAACTTATATAAAGCAAAAGGCAGCGTTATTAAACCGTGGATAAGGCACGTTGCCAAAAAACCCGCAATTCTCTGCTGATGATGTCACTGAGCATGTCATGAATGATGTAATATGTGACATCATCAGCAGTGGATTACGGGTAATAGTATCTCTAGTTTACTCCCCTATAGCTGTCTTTCTTTTAACATGAGTGTCTGTTTCCTTCCCTTATACTTACTGTTCTTTTTTTTAAAATAAATTTTTGGTTCACTTCCGGTTCGCGTACCGGCGAGCGAACTGGGAAGCGAACTACGAGAAATAGAGGTTGGCACAGTTCCAAATATTGTACCAATTTTTTAATAACGGGGAGGTAGTTCTGAAAAGAACTTTTTTTTTATTGTTTTTGTTGTTTTATATTTTTTTTATTATTTTTTTGAACATTTTTTTACTTTTTTTGAATTTTTCTGAACAGTTTTATATTTTTTTGGTCTTTCTTGGAGGGGGCAACGAAAACGATTCATTGTAAAGGGCTCAACAGGAGCAACAAAACAAAAAAAAAGAATTTATTATTTGGGGCGTTTCGTACAAACTTGCATATGATAGTCAATAGCTCTGTTGATCAGAGTGATGCTTCTTTCTCCGTAGCAAATGAATCCACTGCAATATACGCAGACTTGTTTTACTTCACGAAATCTCGTTTGTATATTTGGCACCATCTCCCTGCCCTCTGGTCCCGTTACTTCCGGTACAACAGATCTTCTGGCCATAATAGGGAGATTATCTAGGTCGTTACGAAACTGTGCAGCACTGTAGTTGTTAGGATGCCACCTAGTCATATGGCGATGCATTGTGTAGTTTCCAAAACTGTATTTTTTGTCGGTCCCTCTGGACAGTCTATCTTGACATATAAGGCAAGTTACGTATCTTGCATTTACTTTTTTCTGACCTTTGGGAATTTAAAAAAATTGCCGAATGAAGTTTTCTTTCCGGTGAGACGTCCTGGGCTCCTCAGGCAAAAAGTGCCTCTCTTCGTGCTCGTCGTCCTGTTCCTCTTCTTCCTCTTCTTGCTGAATTATAACTTCAGCAGGTGGTCCACTCTTCCTTGGATGTGGTGGAGGTGGTGGGGAAGCACCAGCTGAAGCTACTAAAGAAGCCATTGCTCACTGGTAACAAAGGGTCTTTCTCTCACAATGATGAA
This sequence comes from Lissotriton helveticus, assembly GCF_964261635.1. NCBI lineage: Eukaryota > Metazoa > Chordata > Amphibia > Caudata > Salamandridae > Lissotriton > Lissotriton helveticus. The sequence goes on from NC_136063.1 coordinate 1,256,001,616, forward strand.
AGTCAGAGTGAGGAAAGAAGGAGGGATTTTCATCATTTGGGAAAAACAATAGTTCTCAACCAATGAAAAGTGTTCATTTTAGATTATATGACCTAGTCTTACATCATTAGGAAACCAAAAGTGAAATGAACCAATGAAAAGTGTTATTACCAAGTCACATGACCTGCTGTGTTTACGTTAAGCGCTTTGCAGGGCCTCCCGGTTTGCTTCCAGAAACCTGTGCTTTGCGACTCGGTAAGCGTACCAGTTCGCTAACGTAGCACGTCATATGACGTATCACGCGACAACGCGAAACATCATGCGGACGGGAGGCGTCACGATGTTGTTTTCTAACGCGGCAGTTGCGGTAAAGAAACGTTTACCGGCTCGCGGTCTATTTCGCGGCATCAAGGTCAGCTAACGGGAAGCTTCCCGATTCGCGAAGCGGGAACGAAGAAAAAAAAATATTAAAAAAAAATTATTAATAAACATATAAAATATATTTTTGGATTTAAAGAAGAATACATTTTACAGCTACAGATATTAGCTGTTAAAAAACCAATGAAATTCACTGAAAAAACCATAGGTTATAGACCATATATAGTTAGGAATTAGCATTTACAAAACCTTGAAAATTCACTGAAAAAACCATAGGTTATAGACCATATATAGTTAGGAATTAGCATTTAGAAAACCTTATTTTACTCACACAAAACCATTGAAATTCCATATATAGTTAGTTGCACTAACTATATATCGCGCACCCGCAATCCACTGCTGATGATGTCACATATTACATCATTCATGACATGGTCAGTGACATCACTGATGACATCACTGATGACATCTCAAATGACATCACTGATGACATCACTGATGACATCTCAAATGACATCACTGATGACATCATGACACACCAATACCAGTTACTACATACGCACTCACTGATTCCTACGTCTACACACACATTCACTCATTCACCCATACAATCACTCATACATACAGTCACTCATTATTACAACACTATCATATGCACTCATACACCTATGCAGACAGTCACACACTGCCACTCATCCATGGAGTTACTCACACACCAAGTCAGTCCTGTAAAGAATCAATCACACTTCCATTTCTTCATCTATACAGTTAAACACAGAACACCATACTTCAGTGACATCACTGATGACATCACTAATGACATCTGAAATGACATCACTGATGACATCTCAAATGACATCACTGATGACATCATGACACACCAATACCAGTTACTACATACGCACTCACTGATTCGTACGTCTACACACACATTCACTCATTCACCCATACAATTACTCATACATACAGTCAGTTATTATTAGAACACTATCATATGCACTCATACACCTAGTCAGTCCTGTGAAGAATCAATCACACTTCGATTTCCTCATCTATAGTTAAACACAGAACACCATACTTTTCACACATATACTAACACATACTTACTCTCTTATACAATCACTGATACAAGTACACATTGATATGCACAGCATCACACACCTCCCAGCCAGCCACACACACACTCAGTCTTCCATCCATCCAGTCATTCTTCAATATGTAAAACGTATTTAAACTTTACAAAAACACACAGACACTAGATGATGTCATCAGTGATGTCATTTGAGATGTCATCAGTGATGTCATCAGTGATGTCACTGACCATGTCATGAATGATGTAATATGTGACATCATCAGCAGTGGATTGCGGGTGCGCGATATATAGTTAGTGCAACTAACTATATATGGAATTTCAATGGTTTTGTGTGAGTAAAATAAGGTTTTCTAAATGCTAATTCCTAACTATATATGGTCTATAACCTATGGTTTTTTCAGTGAATATATATATATTCACTGAAAAAACCATAGGTTATAGACCATATATAGTTAGGAATTAGCATTTACAAAACCTTATTTTACTCACACAAAACCATTGAAATTCCATATATAGTTAGTTGCACTAACTATATATCGCGCACCCGCAATCCACTGCTGATCATGTCACATATTACATCATTCATGACATGGTCAGTGACATCACTGATGACATCACTGATGACATCTCAAATGACATCACTGATGACATCACTGATGACATCTCAAATGACATCACTGATGACATCACTGATGACATCTCAAATGACATCACTGATGACTACATCCAGTGACTGTATAATTCTGTAAAGTTAAAATATGTCTTACATATTGAAGAATGAGTGGATGTATAAGTGTCTTGATGAAGGATTTAGTAGGGGCATGGCTGACTGTATGAGTGACTGATTAAATGTGTCTCACTGAGTGCATGGGTTAGTGACTAAACTGTCTTAATTTGTGCATCATTATGTCTGTTGTTCTGTAAACTGCTGCATTTGTTGATCATTAGCTATATGATTAACTGTATGGGTTATTGATTGGTTGCCCAAGCATTTGTATGGGAGACTGAGTGTGTGTGTGGGTGGCTGGGAGGTGTATGACTCTCTGCATAGATGTGTGAGCAGTTGATTGACTAGATGTATGGGTTCAAAAGTGCATGTGGAAACAGCTGTATGGGCGGTTGACTGTGTGCATGAGTGTATTGGTGAGTGAATGGATATCTCAGTGCTACATGTCAAAGTAAGTACATATGTAAAACACAGTACATGTGAGAGTTGACATATATAAATAACTGTGCATAAGAGCCAGTGAATGTGTGAGTGGCTGTATGGATCATTGTGAACTTGTATCCAGGATTGTATAAGTGAGTAAATATGTTTTAGTATATGTTTGAATAAGTAAGGTGTGTATAACTGTATAGTTGAGGAAATGGAGGTGTGATTGATTCTTTGCATGACTGACTAAGTGTCTGAGTAACTCCATGGATGAGTGACAGTCTATGAGTGTCTGTTTACACTGAGTGTATCTAAGGTTATATTAGAGTCTGAAGAGGTTCATCGTATTATCACATGAATGATGTCATCAGTGATGTGATCAGTAATGTCAAATGAGATGTCATCAGTGATGTCATCAGTGATGTCATTTGAGATGTCATCAGTGATGTCATCAGTGATGTCATTTGAGATGTCATCAGTGATGTCATCAGTGATGTCATTTGAGATGTCATCAGTGATGTCATCAGTGATGTCACTGACCATGTCATGAATGATGTAATATGTGACATGATCAGCAGTGGATTGCGGGTGCGCGATATATAGTTAGTGCAACTAACTATATATGGAATTTCAATGGTTTTGTGTGAGTAAAATAAGGTTTTTTAAATGCTAATTCCTAACTATATATGGTCTATAACCTATGGTTTTTTCAGTGAATTTTCAAGGTTTTGTAAATGCTAATTCCTAACTATATATGGTCTATAACCTATGGTTTTTTCAGTGAATTTCAATGGTTTTTTAATAGCAAATATCATAAGCTGTCGAATGTCAAGTACGTGGTAAGTGAAAACATTTTCGTGTTTATGCACACTGATCTGCTTTGAATGGTGCCCCCCCCTCATTTCTATTAGGAGTACTCTGTCTTTGCAGATAGTGAAAGGTAGTTAACGCAGGCCTTTACCCCCGTTGTAATCCGTCGTGCCTGCTTCTCTCTCCATTTGATTGATTGTTATCCAAGTATTTACTGTTTTAGAATTAGTTCTCTTTGGTTCATTCTCTATTTACAAACAAACACAGAGTCGCAATACTCTGTTTAGTCTTTGCAGATAACGAAAAATCGTGTAAAAAAAAAGAAAAGGAATCGAGCAAAATCAGTAGGCCACTAATGGGATCTCTTTTTGACCTCGCTAAAATAGAAACATTCGGAACAACCCCTCATGACAAATACAAAACTAGTGAGATGAACTGAACTCCACGCAATGATGGCTGCAAAACAGCTCGGCTCCGCCACCCACCCCGCCCAAAATAACGATAAAGAGCGGCTGCCATGATTGGTTGCGGAATGGCCACGACGGAGCTACGAAATGGTGCTGCTCTCATGCTAACCCCAGCTTCAGTCTGAAACATCCAGAAACACTGTAGACTACCAATTCGATCAGTTCCGGTAGCGCCCCAATGTAACCCGGTAGAGAAGAACTAGCCCTCCTCTCTTTGACTGATGGTTCTTGTTGCCTGTCCCTTCTGTTGTCATTTAACAGAACTATTTAGCCTGCTGAAAGGGGTTGTGTTCCGACCGCTGGTTGGTGGAGACATTTTGACTATATTCTGGACCTGCGTTGTCGCGTAATGCGTCATATGACGCGCCGCGTTAGCGCATCCGGAAGTCATCCGGGGCGCGCAGCGCGTAACGTAAGCATAACAAGTCATGTGACTTGTTAATAAAACTTTTCATTGGTTCATTTTACTTTTCTTATTGTAATGATGAAAGGCTTGGTCATATGACCTAAAAATTACGCTTTTCATTACTTCCGAACATTATTTTTTCTTAAATATATGTTATAATGTTCCAGGCTAATGTACTTTCCCGGAAATTTTACAACTGTCCTGCAAGTAAAATATATTCTTTTTTCGAGAAAAAGAGCGTTTCTTCGTCCCATGACGGAGCCGTTGAGCAAAAGAGGGTCGACCTGCTGTCTTAGTCGCCGATACGCCTGAATATGAGATTCTTATCGATCACTTTATGTTGCAGGAATAGAAAACACAACAGCCCTTGACCATTTATCTTTACTGCGTTCCTTCGTATTATACCTTTTACCCTTCATGTAATTGGTCTGCTTTATTTCACTTGCCTTTTAATGATTCTAAAACAGTGACTATTATTAAAAACTTTACCAATGTATATACTACTACCATGTTTTCTTTTAAAAACCTTTATTGTGAAAATTTCTTTATACAAATACGAGCCTATAACCACGTGGGCCTGCCACGGAGCAAACTGTAATCGTATATGATGAATAGACATTTACACTGTAGAGGAACGTAACGGGCGGGCCATTAGGTTGCAAGAACTAAGGTGTCTAACAGTTACGGAATCGGTGGACGTACATTTTATAATTAAAATACGACAGGGCCAGTTACAATAAAATTATCTAGATATACATTTGCGGGCAAGTGCCATGGGTGACGTTAATTCGAACTTTCAACAGTACAGTAATCAATAACACATCAGAACTTAATATCAATAGGGATGTCGAAATATTCAATCAATTCTCGTCCCCGCCCGCCATGTGCTTCAAAACTGCATACGTATCTCGTGATTTCAAGGTTCTGCAACCAGTACACAACAAGGAGTTACGAGTCCCATTTATTCCGGCGCCATTTTGGGCGAGGACGGGCAGGTCCAGGATATAGTCAAAATGTCTCTACCAACCATCGACTATGATGATGTTCATATGCTGTATTTATTAGAGTAACACTCATCTGTCCACATGAAATTAATTTGCCACAATCTAAACATGTCATTTTAATCTTTCCAAAGTTCTTCTAAATATTTGGGACCGTTTCCCTTGCCTCTGAAGCTCTCAGTGCCACTTCTTTGATGAATGTACTAGCAGGTCAGGGGTTCTCCTCCAAATCTCTCTTTTATGCAGCACTATAATTAATTGGTGCCACCTCTCCATATGACGATGCATGGTATAGTTACCACAACTATATTTTTTTTCGGTTCCTCTGGAGAGTTCATCGTGGCAGATGAAGCGTGTAACGTACCGGGCATTTACCTTTTTTTGCATGTACAGGAAAGGAAAAAAAAATCGAGCGTCCGAGTTCTAAGGTGTCCCAGGGCCATTTTAGTGGACCAGGCCCAAATCCAAAGAACAGGCCGCCATTTTGAGAGTCCTCTTGCACAGCCGCCTGTCGCTGTAGCATCAACAGCAGCCGAAACTCAGCTGAATGGCAACTGAAACGGTAAAGGGGCGCCCCACTACAGCAGACGAGCCTCCACCTAGGAAGGCCCATTCACGCCGGCTCCCCCCCCCCTTCGGGCACCCCACGCCGTTATTCGGAGCAGTATTGTAGGATGGCCACACCAGTGCGGCAACTTGCTAGACATCACCCCGGTGGTAACCGAATCTCAACGCCTTGTGGTGTCTTCTATTCAGAAAACATTGTTATGCTGCCTTCGACCTATTCGCCGCAAGTGCGCACATAACTCAACTGCATTGCTTGCTAGACACCACCTCGGTGCCATCCGGATCTTGGAATGTCAGCGCCTTTTGGTGTCTTCTCTTCAGAAAATATTGTTGCGCTGCCTTTGGCCCCATTCGCACATGGGTCCGCAACTTAGACATCACCTCGGTGCCATCCGGATCTTGGCATCTCAGCGCCTTGTGGTGTCAGTCAGAAAATATTGTTGCGCTGCCTTTGGCCCCATTCGCACATCAGTCCGCTACTGACACCATCTCACAGGCCAACAGGGCGCCCCACGCCGACTTTTACCATTGTAGGATGGCCACACCAGTGCCACAACTTGCTAGACACCACCTCGGTGCCATCTGGAACTTGGCATCTCAGCGCCTTGTGGTGTCTTCAATTCAGAATATATTGTTGCGCTGCCTTTGGCCCCATTCGCACATCGGTCCGCTACTGACGCCATCTCACAGGCCAACGGGGCGCCCCACGCCGACTATCAGCATTGTAGGATAGCCACACCAGTACAGCAACTTGCTAGACATCACCTCGGTGCCATCCGGATCTCGGCGCCCCACTGCAGATGAAGTGCCTCTCAACTATGAAACCACCACGGTGACATCCGGATCTTGGCGCGTTGTGCTGCCTTCGGCCTATTCGCACATCGGTCCGCTACTGACGCCATCTCACAGGCTAATGGGGCGACCCACGCCGAGTTTCAGCATTGTAGGATGACCACACCAGTACAGCAACTTGCTAGACATCACCTCGGTGCCATCCGAATCTTGGCATCTCAACGCCTACTGGTATCTTCCATACAGAAAATATTGTTACGCTGCCTTTGGCCCCATTCGCACATCGGTCCGCAACTTAGACATCACCTCGGTGCCATCCGGATCTTGGCATCTCAGCGCCTTGTGGTGTATTCTCTTCAGAAAATATTGTTGCGCTGCCTTTGGCCCCATTCGCACATCGGTCCGTAACTTAGACATCACCTCGGTGCCATCCGGATCTTGGCATCTCAGCGCCTTGTGGTGTCTTCTACTCCGAAAATATTGTAGAAAATATTGTTGCGCTGCCTTTGGCCCCATTCGCACATCAGTCCGCTACTGACACCATCTCACAGGCCAACAGGGCGCCCCACGCCGACTTTTACCATTGTAGGATGGCCACACCAGTGCCACAACTTGCTAGACACCACCTCGGTGCCATCCGGATCTTGGCATCTCAGCGCCTTGTGGTGTCTTCAAATCAGAAAATATTGTTGCGCTGCCTTTGGCCCCATTCGCACATCGGTCCGCTACTGACGCCATCTCACAGGCCAACGGGGCGCCCCACGCCGACTTTCAACATTGTAGGATGGCCACAGAAGTGCGACAACTTACTAGACACCACCTCGGTGCCATCCGGATCTTGGCGCGTTGTGCTGCCTTCGGCCTATTCGCACATCGGTCCGCTACTGACGCAAACTCACAGGCCAACGGGGCGCCCCACGCCGACTTTCAGCATTGTAGGATGGCCACACCAGTGCGGCAACTTGCTACACACCACCTCGGTGCCATCCGGATCTTGGCATCTCAGCGCCTAGTGGTGTCTTCTATTCCGAAAATATTGTTGCGCTGCCTTCGGCCCCATTCACACATCGGTCCGCTACTGACGCCATCTCACAGGCCAACGGGGCGCCCCACGCCGACTTTCAGCATTGTAGGATGGCCACACCAGTGCGGCAACTTACTAGACACCACCTCGGTGCCATCCGGATCTTGGCGCGTTGTGCTGCCTTCGGCCTATTCGCACATCGGTCCGCTACTGACGCAAACTCACAGGCCAACGGGGCGCCCCACGCCGACTTTCAGCATTGTTGGATGGCCACACCAGTGCGGCAACTTACTAGACACCACCTCGGTGCCATCCGGATCTTGGAGCGTTGTGCTGCCTTCGGCCTATTCGCACATCGGTCCGCTACTGACGCAAACTCACAGGCCAACGGGGCGCCCCACGCCGACTTTCAGCATTGTAGGATGGCCACACCAGTGCACCTTACTAGACACCACCTCGGTGCCATCCGGATCTTGGCGCGTAGTGAAGCTGCAGCAGCTGCAAATAAGCTTCAGACAGTGTTACAACCGCTGCTCAGAACTCTCAACCATGACACCACCTCGGTGCCATCCGGATCTTGGCGCGTTGTATTGCCTTCGGCCTATTCGCACATCGGTCCGCTACTGACGCCGCCTCACGTGCCAACGTATTTTCTCCGCATTTTTTACCCTATGCCGCATAACAGGTCATTTGACTTGTTTATAAAACTTTTCATTGGTTCATTTTACTTTTGGTTTCCTAATGATGGAAGGCTTGATCATATGACCTAAAAACAACACTTTTCATTGGATGAAAACTTTTTTTTTTTCCCAAACGATGAAAGCCCCACCTTGTTTCTGGATGTTTCAGACTGAAGCTGGCGTCAGCATGAGAGCACCACCATCTCGTAGCTCCGTCGTGGTCATTCCGCGAGCAATCATGGCAGCCGCTCCCCACCAGAAGCCTGCAGGAGTCGGGGCCCCCAAAACTTTTGATGAATTCTCAAGGCGGAGGGGACGCTTTCGAGAATGGGGTCCAAGACCTAGCAGACAAGCGTCCGATTTCCAAGGTGTCCCAGGGCCATTTCAGTGGACCAGGCCCAAAAAGGAAACAGCCTGCCGCCATTTTGAGAGTCCTGTGACAGCCGCCTATCGCTGCACCGCAAGAGTGGGCGCAACTCAGCTGAATTGCGGCTTTTGACACAGTGGACCAAAAACGGACGGAATGGCAACTGAAACGGTAAAGGGGCGCCCCACTACAACAGATGACACTCCACCTGGAGAGGCCCGTTCACGCCGCCTCCCCCGGGGCGCCCCACGCCGTTATTCGGAGCAGCATTGTAGGATACCAAAACCAGTGCGGCAACTTACTGGACATCACCTTGGTGCCATCGTTCTGCTGCCTTGGAACTATTCGCACAACAGTTTGCTACTGATGACCCACCCCCCGCGATGCCCCACGCCGTTATTTGCTGGGTGGCAACTTACTAGACATCACTTTCGTGTCATCTAGATTTCAGCGCGTTCTGCTGCCTTGGAACTATTCGCACAACAGTTTGCTACTGATGACCCACCCCCCGCGACGCCCCACGCCGGAAATCTGGACGTTGTGCTGCGTTGGGACTATTCGCACAGCCGACCGCTACTTCGTTGTTTTTCCCTAAAAATGTTTATATGTTATTACTATTTTTGTTTTCTTGTATATATTTATAAATTATTAAAGTTTTATAATCTTACTACTTTGTCGGAGTGCTATATATTTTTAATGTGACACATAATTGTAAAAACTTTGATGTACAAAGAGTCATCCCTGGAATCTTCCGCTTCAGGCTCGGTCTCCTCCCCAATCACAATACAGGATGGTTTTCAGATAATAGCAACGCTTCTGCTGTGACGGATCTCATCGAGTGTGGGCCTTGATCTACTATAACTCCTTTGAAGAGGGGTGATTCTTTACAGCTGTGGCCATAAACTACATCTGCAGGGCTAGCTGATACCCTAGGACCAGCCTGGACAATCGGACACAGAGGAAAAGGAGTGTCAGAGGGTGCGGTAGTGAATAGGGCGAAAGGGAGGTGTCGGGCGGGCACAGGGTGTGATTCTCAGGGAAGAGCAGCGCAGATGGGGGGAGGTTTATTACCCATGCATAAGACAGAGAGCGGGGGTGACCACTGCCTGGGGGAGATGCTTGCGAGGGTGGGGAGCCATGCTAAGGATCGACAGCGTGCACAGAGTGGGTCTAGTCAAGGCATCTAAAATGGCTGCCGTGCACGACAAAAGTGTGGCATTTGAAAAAAGACAAGATGGCGCAGACAATGTTTTTCAACACTTCCTGATTTCCTTCGAATCGAACGTTAACAGACGTTGGGGCATATTACCAAAGTTAAGCGATATTTATCCCTAACGATGCTTAGCAACGATTTTTTTACCGTCAGAAATTATCGCAGATAAACCTTGCTATTATCAAGGTTTATCGCAAATACGATAAAAAACGACCGCAATGCATTAATATCGCTGAAAACTCAGCGATATTCATGCATTACCGAGCTAATGCTCTTAGCCATGTTATCCACCTCCCATTGGATAACATGGCTAAGAACTGCTCAGGGCAGGTGCTAGCTTTTGGAGATATTCGCGCTTATCTCGAATATTTCCAAAAGTTGATAATAGGAGATAGCGATGTTAGCGACTGTTTCCAGTCGCTAACATCTTGGCATGCCCACTTTGCATGTCATTAGTGATAAATATCACTCACATGCAAAGTGGGGCCCAAGATGGTCGCTATCTCCTACTAGCCGTCGCTAACTGGTGTTAGCAACAGCTAGGTAATACAGATATAATTTTATCTCCGCGAAGCGGAGCGCTGTTACAGATATATATCTTGTTTTTGACCGTTAATTTCTCAAAATGCACTGAAGCACATATATTGAGACCTAGCAAAGGCACATCGGGCTACCAGTCCCTAATATTTTACCAAGTTTCGTGCAAATCCATTCAGCCGTTCGATTATTATTATTATTATTTTTTTTGCCCCGCGGGGCCCTTTTAAAACCTCCACATCAAACCTAGGGGGTCAGCGAGGATCTACTATGCCCCCTTATGGTCATTTGCCCCTTCGCTTTGGCCTCCTCTTGTCTCTCGATCCTACCGAGAGACAAGATGGCGGCCGCTACGGACTGTTTGGAATGTTTACAGACACCGGAGAGCCAATCAGCTTCGCTTCGCAAAGCTCCGTAACGCGAAAAGTACGCGAAGCGGTGCGCTGTTACAGATATATATCTTTTTTTGAACGTTAATTTCTCAAAATCCACTGGAGCACATATATTGAGATCTAGCAAAGGCACATCGGGCTACCAGTCCCTACAATTTTGCCAAGTTTCGTGCAAATCCATTCAGCTGTTCGATTATTATTATTTTTATTTTTTTTGCCCCGCGGGGCCCTTTTAAAACCTCCACATCAAACCTAAACGGTCAGGGAGGATCTACTATGCCCCCTTATGGTCATTTGCCCCTTCGGTTTGGCCTCCGCTTGTCTCTCGATCCTACCGAGAGACAAGATGGCGGCCGCTACGGACTGTTTGGAATGTTTACAGACGCCGGAGAACCAATCAGCTTCGCTTCACAAAGCTCCGTTGCGCGAAAAGTACGCGTCCTGGAGCGCTGCCCGGTCCGCTGTTACAGATATATATCTTTTTTTAAACGTTAATTTCTCAAAATCCACTGTAGCACATATATTGAGACCTACAAAAGGCACATCGGGCTACCAGTCCCTACAATTTTGCCAAGTTTCGTGCAAATCCATTCAGCCGTTCGGGCTAAAAGTGAGGCCAACCGCCCTATGGAAAACTCAATGTTAAAAACACGTTTTGGGACCCCCCTTTTTTCTCGGCCCCCCCTTGACGAACCCCCCCCCCAATTTTCAAGGGCTGCTCAGAAACAAAATGTGCCATTTTCCTGAAAATTTCAGCCAATTCCGTCCACAAACGCCAAAGTTATTAGACATAGAATTTTCAAAAATCCCATAGAGAAAAAATCCTAACTATATATACCTACTGGCGACCGCCAGTAGGTAATATACATACACATATATATGTAGATATAAATATGGATAAGAATGTAGAGATATATCTCTTTTCAGCAACAATTGAGCCCAGTGACCACCTATGCCCTATGGTGCAAAAAGGATTTTTTTATTTATGACCATGGTACCATGTTCATGTATGAGGTTTTTAAATGCTGGTGGTGTATTATTATTCCATCATTCCCACACTCTAACTGTAGGACTATTAAGAATGATTATCCATCACAGGCTACTATACTGAAGGATAACACAAAGTTACTGGGTTATCAAAAACTGAGAGCAGACCACCATGACAAAAAACCTAATATTAGGAAAAGTAGCAGTAGAAACTTCTAAGCAATACGTGGAACTAGTAATTACTTAATTTATAAAAAAAGAAAAGTAAACTAAATTATTGAGTCAGGACTAAAGAAAAGGTTTGTTTACTCCATGTTGCATAGATTTTGTAAGCAACACAGGGCCTGATTCACAAAAAGGCAAAGTTACACATTTGGTATTAGTTTAGTGACTCTTGCAAAAGAAATTTACCACTAGTAACTTTTCTATCAGTAACGTTATGACTAGTAACTTTGCAAGTAGTAAGTAATCCTATCACTTTTAAATGATTTACTATTACTACTATTTAGGTTGTAGTGTAGTTCCTACATTCCCAATAGGCTCTGCGCATTGGAATAATATCTTCAATAGTATAGACGTAGGACAGAGGTTAACTAGGTCTTCTACTGACGATATTAGACTTAAGTTTTGTGTGCCAGCTAGCTCAGAGTTCACTAGAAACTTTCTCGAATAGGCGAGGAGGATTTTAACCTCCCTGGATAGACAAGAAGGGATTTAGTTTCTGACAACCATAGAACATGACAACTTTGCTCTCCCTGATCAAGAGTATATCTCTAGAGTCGTGTGAAAACAAAAGACAGCTATTTTACTCAGTCAATACGTGCATACTTAGTTTCACCAGATTGTAGAGAAAAGAAGAGACGGGCGTTTTCAATAAAAGGTGTTATTTATTGATCAGTCTCTTTTCTCATACAAGAGAAATGAATCGCTACAATTGCAATACTTAAGGTTAAGTAGAATGCATATAGTAAAAGCAGGATAATAAAATAATACTGTAAAAGCATTGATATGGTTTCTTAGCCATATGATACTTTAAAATGGATAAAAGATATACATACATATATACATTGACTAATCATACTCAACTGGTGCTTCTAACTACGCCTACCCCGGTGTACCTGACCTAAGCCTAATACATGGGAGGGAGTAAGTAAGTAGCAGTTTAAGTTAAGTTTGGTTTGCCAAGAATCTGACTCAAGAATTCTCTGTAAGGGTTTAGTCAGTTCAGTACCTGGGATTTAGAAGGCAGGAGGGCTGGTATCTCTTTCTCAGGACTCGGTATCCCAGTCACCCGCGAAGGTGGGCTGGAAACGCTGGAGGCTGGATTTCTCGGCAAGAGAAAAGACAGCGTCTTCCTCAGCGCGTCAAAAGGGGAGGGGCAGGGTCCGTGGGCTCTCGCATCAGCTGGGCTCTCCGGCAAGTAGTCACTGCTCCAGGTTCATCACCACCGTGTCTTTGCTTAGGGCAGCGTTGGTATATTTATACCTGAGAGGTGCTGGGTTTGACGTAAGGATGGACATAAGACGTCAATAACGATGTCACTAAGAACTGATCGTTCTTGCAGTGCTTTACAGGAGTTCTCGGACTAAATCAAAACATAGCAGGCGGGGATTTCCCAGATTGCTTGAGGCTTGGATTTGTTTAAGAACTCGGTGTGCTTTCTAGGGGGCTGGAGGAATAGTGCTTGCTTAATGTGACAGCATGCGCTATGACTAATTTATGAAACGGGTTTCTGTGCCGTTGTATGGATATTAGTGATTTATAACCGGACAAGGGTCAGGAATAGGAGTATCGATACAGGTCCCTAGATAAACATACTACAAGGTACTACTCATACTATCGTAATCATAAAGTTTCTGGTAGTTCAGTTGAATTGCAAGAGCAAACTTACACCAAAAGTGTAACATTACTTTTGTGCACAGGGCCAGATAGTACACATTAGTACCACCTATCATGGGTCATACATTGTTCTGATTCTGCGCTAAGATGATGTTATCCCGTTCATGCCTGGGTGGGTAAGTGGGTGTGTCTTGGGCTATTGTTCAGGTGAGAAGATCCCACTGTGAGTTGGTGTCGTTTTCACCAAATCTGTCCCACCAAGTGTATGATCCATTTATGGTGTAAAATCATAAGTCACACCTCAATAAATCACACAGCCTGGGGGGAAAGGGTTAAAAGTCTGATGAAAGGATGTGAACAGGCATTTGGAGAAAAGTGTGACAAGGTCAAACTCAACATTCATCATGTCGATTGGTAACTAATCATCATCAAATCTGTTTTGGAAGGAAATGAAGGAATGACGCAGTTCAGTTAATAAATGCACTGTGAACAGTCCTTCAGTCTCATTATTCTAACACCTGGGTATGAAAAATACTAATTAAGGAGGAACCACACAGTGCTAAAAACTGTGATTGTTAAGAAAAGAAAAATTATACTGTATGTAAATGCCAAAATGTATGATGCATTTGCATTAGTGTCATTGGAATGTCCTTCCTGACTAAACCGGTTAGGTAATTAAACAGAAGTGTATTCGTACAGAAGAAGAGAAGGCCTGTGGATTCCAAAAAAGTAAATATTGTTGATATAGTAGAGTTAAGGAGAAGGTGAAGCACATGGGGGTTGAGGATCAAGAGGGCAGAGCAAGAGCATTAGCTGGTGCAGTCATATATGATTAACCAAGAAGTGAGAACAATTTTACAACCAACCCCACACAAGTAGCTGCATGTACCTGACTGATCAATCTCACAGCTGTCAACTGTAATAACAGACGTGTGCATCCATCATGTGACATTCTACTTTTACAGAACCCCCAGACCACAAACACCTAATTAGAGGAGTTTCACATTTAAGCCAGCACACTACTCTGCATTTCAGAAATCAACAGACCTCCCTCCAGTCCACAGGGCGTAGTAGACCCCTTATATCATGTTGTTTCCCATTGAGGTGGATAAGCATTATTCATAACTTCCTTCTTCTGGCAGTAGGGTAGTACCTTGACTAACTTTGAGTCAAGAATGAGATTGAGAGAGATAGACCTGTAGTGCTGTTGATGATCAAGAAGAGCAAACGTAATATAGAATTTGACCATTTTTTGTGTTGTTTTGTTAACTAAAGTGACTGGTCTCATCTCTGAAGAACCAGTAAAAAAAGAAGTACAGTAAGGAGTAGACCATTTAAGCAATTCTAAAAAAGTATGATAGGGGCAATTATTCAGGCAGAATGATCCATCGGGCCGCAATCATTGCAAAGCAAGTTCACAAATTAGTTGAACAGCACCCTCACTGCCATCACATGAATCATCATCACTCACTCAATATATCGCTTTTTGATAAGCAATAGTTAGTTACCTTTTACAACAAGATTGGTTGTGCACATGTGTGTATTTTATTTCCTCTTTTTTCATGGAAGTAACAAACAGTGTTTGTCTAGTAAATGATTGATCCTTAAAGACAGCCCAGCTAGGGAATGAAGAAAAGAATAGGGATGGGACGTATAGTCTTTATGTCCTTTAAGAGAATGAGGAGGATTCATCCATGCACACTAGTTTAACTCCACTCCAGTCCATACATGTGGATAAATGTGTGGCTGCATAAGTCAGACACCAAATATATAAATGATTCTAGTGAGCTGGGTTTCTGTTGCAGTAACCCCCCCACACACACTTTTTGTCAGATTTCTAATGCACTTTGCTTTGACTTGATGTGCCCTGGGACCCTGCCAATCAGGTTCCTAGGGTTTGTGTTCTTTCCCAAAACTGTACCTTTGCCCCCCTATTGGCACCTCCCTGGCTACATGTAAGTCTCTTGTAAAAGGTACCATGGGTACCAAGATCATTATGACGAGGGAAAGCCTCTATGGGCTGCAACACATATTGTGCCATCCTTTGAGGTACCTTAACATACAGACACACAGCTATTGCAAGCTGTGTGTCGGTGCAGATAAAAGTGAAGTCTATTCTTAAACATTGTAAGTGCGGTAAAGCCATAAAGAGTATACCGTCTGGGAGTTTGTCCTTATGAACTCCTTAGCACCATAATGGCTTCACTGAATTCAGGGAAGTTTGGTATCAAACGTCTTAGAATAATCATCCCACACTGATGTCAGTGTGGGATTTATTTTACAATGCAGTCAGAGGGCACCTTAGAGATGCCCCCTGAAAAATGACCAGCCTCTGGTGGGTTCCCTGACTGGTAAACACGAGCCTGCCACCACAAGACATGTTTCTGGACCCCTGGGGTGAGAGCCTTCACTACCTGAGCCCAGAACCAAAGCCTCCCCCAGGTCAGGAAGAGCCATCTGTTGCAGGGGAGCTGCAAAGGTGTTGCCGCCTTTGCAACGCGAACCCCGGCCGCTCCTGCTATCAAAAACAGGCCATCTTCCTGTCTCCCCTTCTTTTTGGTGGGAAGACAGGTGGGGAAATTTAGAACAGCCCAGAAGGTGTGCCCACCTCTGCCAACGCCACCCCTCAGATGGGGGAGGCGAGGTGAAGCCTACTCTTCAGTTCCCGCTATCTTGCAGATGGCATGCTCTCCCTAAGGTCTGTAGCCCATTGGCTACTGACTTCAAGGCCCATAAAACATCCCCCAAATACAGTATTTAGGGATCAGCCCTGAAACAAGAAGCCAGATTCCCACAGCCTACGAAGAAGAAGAAGGACAAAAGAAGATGCCCAGCAGGGGACACTGCATAGAGGAGCTGACTTGGCCCCAGCCCTACCGTCCTGTCTGCAGTTTCCAGGGGTGCTGCAACAAAAGTCACCTTGTCCTTCAGCCAGAGACGTCCAGAACCCCTGGGAAGACTGACAACAAAGACCGGATCCCCTGTTTTATAGTAGCTCTGTTCATAAGAAACACCAAAGAAAGACTCTGAGCCTGCTGAGGACAAAGAAACCCGATGCATGGAACCACCATTGCCCAAATGCGAGTGGCTACTGGTCCCAGTGAGGTCCCCCAGCACTCCAGAGTATGAGTCCACTGTGGGTTGACCCTCTTAGGACTCCCCGCCTCACCTGCAGCCTCTGCAAAGAGACCACCCACCCAGAGTGGCCTTTTAAGGTAAAATCCAACCTCAAAAGACAACCCTGCATCAAGCCGCCCTGCAGTCTAGAGACGAGAACCTTAGGTGCACCTATGTACCCGAGCTCTCCAACTTACCTGCCCAGCTGTTAGTTCCTCCCGGAAGACTTCCTGGGCCAAGCCTGCAGCCAAAATCCAAAACTGCCAAATCCCATTGAAAACAATGAGACACCCAATGCCAAAACAGCACCCTGCACCCGGCCGCCTGTGCCACTGTGAGTGCACTTTATGTGCTAACTTGAATTCTCCTTTGCCCTGACCTTAAGTCCAGGAGCTTTGCTCCCACAACCTTGTGGCCTTCTTGTGAGCGCCTTCAACCGGAGGCCCCCTATCTCCATTGCAGTGGTTTCCAAACTTTTTTGACCCGCGGCTCCCTTGACCCATTAGCCACTGCCCGTGGCTCCCCACTGTTACTTTTTTTTGAAGAGTGGGGTGGATGTAAGCCCGGCCTCAGGAGTACTTGCATTTTGCTCCCTGAAAATATTTGAATGAAGTTGATGAAGGCATTATAATATTCGCACGGTGTTTCATATTACTAAGGTGCCGCCTCTAATAAAATATTCCTAGTTACACTTCTTTGCCATGCCTTTTTTAGAGTACCCTCTCAAACTTTTTTATCCTACATACAGTGCTAGATAGCACCCCATGCACGTAGCCCCATTGCCAGAGTGTTTGTGCACTTGAAGAATATTTGCAGGCACTTCCATTTCTACCCATGTCATGCATGGCAACACACCTATTTCAGCAGGGTGACTCACGATTTTTTAAACCATTGCTGTCTCATCCCTAAAATTGCTTCCAAATCAATGCAAGTAAAATAAATTCCCCTGCTTCCAAATGTTGGCATTATGCAGTATATGGTGTTTTACTTCCCTGTGCTCAAGGAGAGAGCACACCTGTGTGGAAATGTGTGTGTGCTGAAAGAAATGTGTAGTAGAAGTACCTATGATTCAAGTACAAATGTCAATACTTAATAATGCTTAATGTGTTTATTAGACAGGACAACTGTACTTTCCTGATGGCTTGCATTGGTGTAAAATTAATTTGGGAAAAAATGAAACTAACAAGTGTAACAAAATAAATCAGGCACCTTCCGCTTACTTTGGGCGTGTTGGAATGTGGGGATCTAGTGTGATATGGAGGTCATCTCCATCAACATGTCATCAATTAAGCACTACGTTTATAGCTTAAGGCATGTCACTTCCAAATCATCAACATCATGCATTTAAGTCTAATTAGTTTAATGGAAGCCAAAAGACTCTTCAATATTAAATGTATTAAAGTGCTTGGTGCCCGGCTCCGCTGGCTAGGTTTCACGGCTCCCTAGGGAGCCACGGTGCACAGTTTGCGAACCACTGCCCCATTGGATAACATTGGGCCTCAGCACTCTGCACCCGACCACCCTAGTGCAGCTGAGGGTGATTTGAGAGTGCATCCTTGACCCTGGGGATACCCATGTTCTAACCCCAGAAAATCAACTCCAAAAACAAAGTGCTTACCTGTAAACCGATAACTTAATTTCCTCCCATAGGATTGCATTGACTGCTTTTCTGTGAAAAAAATTCTATGTGTGGAGTTGGAAAATTGTATGAAACTTTAAGAAACTCTTCGACTCCCTTTAAAAAGGAGTGGGCAAGGAGCGTATGAGATGCCTGATGGCCATTGGGATACCCCCACACAGAAAATAGAGATGTTTCTAGTGTGTCGGGGAAGGGCCACGCAAAGAGAGAACGGGAAGAAAAGGCTCTCTAAATGGGGTAAATCTTGCCAAATTCACTCTATTTCTTTAAACTTTGCGTGATGAGGACTATAAAAAAAAGAAAAAAAAGAAACCTTAAGAAGCTGTATGCTTACAAAACCCGATTTAGTCACTTTTTGTCTAGGAAATGTCCCACTGTGATATCTAGGCAAAACACACTGAGTAGAATAAGTAACTTATAAAGTAATCAGAAAAGTAACATACAAAGTAATCACAATAGTAACTGAAAAGTAATTTTTACTGTTGACTCACCTGTAAACAAACCAATTGCATTCTACTGCATTTAAACTAAATTCAACTGCATTATTCATGCAAAATATTTTTCACTTACCTGCACCAGGCCTGGCTTGGCTCTAAAAATAAAATACAATTGAATAATATTTTTATACAAACAAATTGGTCTGAGTTCAGTCTTTGAGTGTGTGACAATTTTTTGTTGCCTGAATGTATACAATAAATGCTTAGCACTACCCTTTGGTAAATCCTTATTGCTCACCCACTCTAAATAGACAGTAAGGTAATGTCTACTTTAACCTCTGCCTACCTTTGGGGATCCACTGGATTCTGTGAGCATTATACCTTACTTTGGTATTGTATATACAGAGCCAGTTTCCTACAATGCTCTCATATATACATTTTTGTTTTTTGCAAAGCAGTTTGATACTGAATGTTTTATTGTGCCAGCCTAGACAGTCAGGGAAGTATAGTTTGTCCTCAAACTCAGGGGGTTTGCCGAGAGGTTTCTCAGCTTACACACTGGAGTTCGACCGATTGCCCTCATCATCCTCCCAATGTATTTCAGGGACAGTGTAATCTTGTGGTATGAAGTGTTGGTTCATTTTAATCATAGCCAGTCTCTCCACATTTTGAGGTGAGAGACTGGAACTTCTCTGATTGTGAATACTGTGCCCCCTGCACTGAATACATGATCTGAAGACACACTGGCTACCGGACAAGTCAGATACTTTATTGCTAGCCTGCTGAAAACTGTACATTGGTGCATAGTACCATACCAATAGACCAATGGTTTTTGATCCATTTAGACCGTTTTTAGGTCATCCAGGTCATTTTGGACTTTCCTATGAATGGTCTTTGGGACTGCTACTTGCTCGACCTCTGTTGCCTTCTCCTCTGCACTTGACTTAAGCCCTGCCACATGAAACCAAGCCATTGCAGAGGTTGGGTCTGATTCTTCTGCTGCTGGTGTGGCTGGTGTTGCTGACTCTGAAGCATACCATAATTTCTGCCTGGGCCTCTAACTTCCAGGCATTTTTCTTGTACGTTTCTCGCTTGGTCAACAATCCAAGTCTTACATTGTGAAACATCCCCTTCTGAAAAAGGAATGAAAACCGGCAGTATTGTTTTGTACACTGTGGATCAAGTATTGTGGCACAGATGTACTCTTTGGAGGACACAATCTCTTTTTGCAGCCTTGTATTAACAGTCAAGCGAAGTATTACGCTCTGAACCAACTCATATACTTCTTTGTTCACACAGACAAACCTTTGTGACACTATTTTGAACTTATCCTGTAGCTGATGAAATAACGGGATTGCTTGGCTCATCATACTATGCTCCTTGGTGAATTCCCATGTGGAAACCTCAAAAGGAAGTAGCTTTTGTGTAAGGCATTTGACTAACCTCCATTTGTTCATCTCCATGGTCACGCTTTTCCCAGTTGCACCCCGTTCTCTTTGAAGGACATAGTTGGTGATTGGTCGTTACTGCTCAGACATTGCAACATGTAGTAGGCCGAGTACCAAAGTGTTGACACCTCCTGTATGAGGACTTTAAACGGTTCTCTATTAGAATGCTGAACATCCCCAACTGCTTCTGGACTCTAAAAGAATGTCTGAAATTAGGCCAGATTCTTCTACAGGTGGCCCATATGTTGATGACTATGTCTTCGTTTTTAGAAAGTCTTGCACAATCAGGTTGATGCAATACGCTAAACACAGGACCCTGAAATATCCACCATGTGCCATGGACTTGACTATATTACTGCATTGTCCGTGGCAACAAATCCAATTCTGAGACTTCTGGGTCAAATCCATCCAAACACCTTGCTGTTAAAGTCTCAAGATGTTTGCAGTTGTATGAAAATTCTCCATGGTGAACACTGCAACTATTGTATGCCACTGAACGCCCTTAAAGCTTTCTTCAGGGCTGAGACCTGCAGATAGCTGTTGCCTAACCCCCACAAAGGAGATCCATTATGCTGTGCTACACATGTAATGAGTTTCTTGACAGCTGGTCCACATGTCTGTCGTCAGGTGGATAGTGTGAATAGCACTCTGCTGCATAGCTTAGCTAACCATTTGCAGCACATCATGATGGAGCGCTGGAATAGTAACTCTGGCAAAATAGATCTGGCTGGGAACCTTCCATTTTGGGCAGGTTGCCGACACAAATTCTAAAAATCCCACTCCTTCCACAAAAGAAAAATGGAGGAGGTTCAGTGCTAATATTTTAGCCAGCTTCTTGTTGCACAAACATGCGAGTGGGTGGTTCCGTTCATTGTGGCTGTCCTGCCTAAACATGCTCATAATAGTAGCTTTGATTTTTTTTTAGTGGTACCACTGACACAGCCGGCGTTTGGAGAGAACCAGGAAGTGGTACACTCAATGTACATCTTGGGGCAATCACTGTACGCGGTGGTGTCTGCATCTGAGTATTGTGCCATTTGAAGGTTGCTGATGCGGGTTATGCTGGCACACTGTAGGGGATAGGCCTACTTTGTGTAAAGCTGTCATCCTCTTCTTTCTCATCACCTCCTTCTATCACTGGGATGGGAGCTGAGGAAGCAGAGGAGAACTCATGTGGTGTGGTGTCACTTTGTGCTGGCCTTCTGTCTGGCAGTATGGTGGGTGATGTCTCTTGTGCACCTGAAAGGAAACAAACAAGAAGAACATTCTGTGAAACATGGCATTTTTGCAGTTTGAATTATCTTTGCAGGCAATATAATTTAGTGAGGTTATCTCAAATAATTAACAATATTGTATCCATTCCAATCCAAACCGTAACGTAATATTTCAATAGCAACATACAGAAATTAAACATTGTTTTTATTTGCCTCTTAGGCCTATGAGACACCTGTGACAGGCAGGGGGGGGCAGGGGAAAATGTAATAATCCTTCAAAAAAATGAATGCTGGTGTGCACCTATGGCAGGCAGGGGGTGCATGGGATATAGAATAATCTTCACAAAACATGAATGCTAGTGTGTGCCTATGTCAGGCAGGGGGTGTGTGGAGAAATTATAAAATCCTTAAACAATAAGTGCTGTGGTGCGCCTATGGCATAAGAGACCTGTGGCAGGCAGGGGATACAAGGGAAAATTGAATCATTCTTAAGAAAAATTAATGCTGATGTACACCTATGGCAGGTAGGGGTTGCAGGGGAAAATGTAACAATTCTTAAAAATATATAAATGCTGGTGATATAGTAAACAGGGGGTGCAGGCGATATTGCAATAATCTTTAAAAACAAAATGAATGCTGGTGTGCGTCTATGGCCTAAGAGACATATGGCGGTTAAGGGGTGCAAGGAAAAATGGAATGATCCTTAAAATGAATGCTGGTGTGTGCCTGTTGTGGGCAGGGGCTACAGGGGAGAATGGAATATTCCTTAAAAACATGAATGCTGGTGTGCGCCTGTGGCAGACAGGGGGTGCAAGAGAAAAATAAATAATCCTTTATAAATGTGTGTGTGTGTGATTATGGCCTAAAAGACCTATGAAAATGTCAACATAATATCCCAACTGGTATTATTAAAAGACAATTAGTGTAGATATGCAAAAAACATTATCTGAGACAGAAAGTAAGGAGACTCGTCTTAGTTTTTTCAAGTGTGCTCATGGCATCAAGTTTAGTTCAGGAAAATAAAACAGAGTACAGTTGTAGCAGCACTGTAGGTCAATAAATAACAAAACTGGTGCTGAGTAATATACAGTGAGACTTAGGACTCACTGTATATTACTCAGCACCAGTCACCATGCGCCGTTTATGCTGATCACAGTTGTCACTTGCGTCGCCACCTTGTTCATTTCTTGCACGCTTTGAGCACCAAGTACAAGTACAATTTGGGTTGTTTTGTTATTTATTGACCTACAGTGCTGCTACAACTGTACTCTGTTTTAGTTTCCTGAACTAAACTTGATGCCATGAGCACACTTGATAAAACTAAGACGAGTCTCCTTACTTTCTGTCTCAGATAATGTTTTTTGCATATCTACACTAATTGTCTTTTAATAATACCAGTTGGGATATTATGTTGACATTTTCGACTCTACACCCCAATCCCAACATGGTTGACGGGTTCCTGCTCCTGTGTTTTTGTACAATACTAAGAGACCTCTGGCAGGCAGGAGGTACAGGGAAAAATCAGATAATGTAAAAAAAAAAATTGCTGGAATCTAAATAAGGCCTATGAGAAATATTTTGGGAGGCAAAGAGGTGCAGGGGAAAATGGAAAAAATGCATATAATATTATATAAACACTGTACTTACATACTACAATCATCCTCAAGTCCATTAAAGGGATAACAGGGAACAAAGTAAAAAAATGACAAAAAATAAAAAGGTATAACCCTCTTCTATCAATGTCCTTAGAAAATGACTTTGAAAACTGGAAAAAAGGGATTTAACACACTAGCTGGTTACACAAAATGGTTGCCGGCCACATGTTTAAACAAGGAAGCATGGACAACAAAGACCAAATGCAGGCCAATGGACACTGAGTAAACAAAATGGTCACCGGCCACATGTCATAGGGAACACAGACAAAAATTTTGCCAGTGGTAAACACACACGCACACACACACACACACACACACACACGCACACACACACACACACAACCACACACACCCATGCACACGCACACTGGCCATACAATAAAATGGCCCATTGGTCAGCAAACTAAGGGGGCATGTAATACATAGAGGAAAACACTATCATGAATTCAGCAATGCCAAAAACGAAATTGAGTCAACTATAAATTTCCAGCAACAAAACATCAAAATATTAACCCATCAAAATACAATTTGCCGAAAAAAATAACATTTTGCATATAAATGCCATCTCTAAATCATAGCTGTTTTAAAACAACATATACCACAGAAAAAGTGTTTCATAACCTAATTCCTAGTACTGGCTGGATGGCCTGTGGTTCAGAGTAGACCTCATCACATGGTAAAATAAATTAATAGTGCAAATTTCACAAACATGGAGAAAAAGTACTTAACTGTGCAACCTTGTTTCCTTATAAAAGCTAAAATATTAAATGAAAAACAAATAACCCTCTACTGCAACTCCAGGCCACCCACTATATCTACAATCAAATAAAAAACTGGAATAAAAGCTACAAATATACACTGGTACATGGTGCTTGCCCTCTATCAAACAACAGTTGTATCCAAAAGTCTTTTTTACTTACTTGTGAAACCACAAAAACAAGGGGTAATATTTATAAGCCCTTTTCGCCACCAGAGCATCACTTGTTTTGACGCTCTTGTGGCTTAGCACCATTTCACATATTTACAAGGTGGTGCTAACGCCATCTTGTAAATATGCCCCTTTCTGCCGCAGTCCTCTGCGGCACATGGACGTATAATGGGTGTTGCAGTGGGCGTTATATTGCAACAACCATTGCTTTTTGATCCTGACTCAGATTTACAAGGCTGCGGTAGCATCAAAAAGTAACACCAGGGAATACCTGGTCTCATAGATACAGGAGAAATGATTAATTTCCATGTGTGTTGCATTCTGCAACACACATGGAAAGAGCAAATCGCCTTTAATGATTGTTTATGTGCAGGAAGGTGTCCTTTCCTGCACATAAACATTCTTGCACATAAACAACCACCCCTGCAGCTCAGGCACCCTTGCATCATGGGTGCCTATGCTGCCGCTAAGCAGATTTTTTTTCATCAGCGCTAGGGGAAACACAGGGGTGCACTGTATTCTTGTGATTGTGGTGCATCCCTGTGTTTAAAAAAATGTCAGAGCGCTGCTTTGCCAAATTTGGCATAACTAAATATGCCCCTGTTAGAAATGGGATCTCTGGTTGGCTAAGGCTTGCGCCAAAGCCAGGCAGAGACCACCACTCTAGTCAGGGCAAGGGATTTACTCGCCAAGATAACCCCTGCTCACCCCCTTGGCCCCCCTCAAGTCAGGAACAGAGAACAACTTACATGGGGTCACAGCCCCTTCTTAAACCCAGGGGGAAAACCAGATGCAACTGGTTCTGGAGCACTTTGTTTTGCTCAGCCCCTCTCCCTATTTACAGGACAGGCCAGGGATATCAGATGCACCACACGAGGTGGAGCCAGCCTTGTGGAGGGAGGGCACAGCCCTATTCAGGTCCCAGGTGCAACTCCTCCCTCCCATCTACATGCAGATCTCCCTATTCACCACCAGGCAGACTCATCCTGGCCCCTGGAGCCAACCACACCAGTCAGCCCCTGTCATTCACAAGCCAGACAGGCAATTCACAACACACTGCACACAGAAATGCCAACTTCTAAAAGTGGTATAAAAGGGGGTGGTGATGGACGGAGCATCTGAACCAATCAAACACTCACACCCAGTCAAAAGATCTGGGTTTGATCCATCACCGTTCTTTAGCCCACTCTGCCACCCCAGTTCAGACATGGCTATATGCAAATCAGTCTGACCCTGTGCCTCATGGGAACAGTCCAGCCCGAACTGCCAAGCCATGCCTTCCCTGGACCGGAAACAAGCTTTCGAGGACCGGTTTCTGGCATTCCAGCCGTCTTCAGCCCGGCTTGCTTGAATCCAGTGGCAAAGTGAGCAAGGGACTCACGTCTGAGCATACCCTGCCACACTTATGGCGGCCAAAGCGGTACGAAAGGGGGTGGTGATGGACGGAGCATCTGAACCAATCAAACACTCACACCCAGCCAAAAGATCTGGGTTTGATCCATCACCGTTCTTTAGCCCACTCTGCCACCCCAGTTCAGACACCCCCTTTTGTACCGCTTTGGCCGCCATAAGTGTGGCAGGGTATGCTCAGACGTGAGTCCCTTGCTCACCAATTCCTCAAGCAGATTTATAATTCCACATGGGTCTAGTCTTCACACATACGTCAGTGTTTTCTGACACTTTCACACACACGGAGGCTGGATGACTTTGCCATTTTCTCTTCCAACCCCCTACCACACTGATATTTGATAGTGGAATACTCCTGTAACCAACTTGTCAACTGCTCTTCGCAGCTTATGAGCCGAATGTGTCTCACGCCATGGAGGCATCATCAGGCATAAAGTTAATTTAGGTGAAGGCTAAATTGTATAGGAGAGCATTCACATGGGGATGAATAATCAGAATTTTTTATAATTCTTTCTATTGATGACAAAGTGTATTGTAGTACAGTCATTATTCATTTAGATGCATACAGAGATTGATACATATTCAATGAACATTGCTTCATCACATCGCATAGTGTCTTGCTTCACTTATTTCATGTCCGAATTTACCATGGGTAAAATGGAGAGCAGTCACCAGAACAAGTGTGTTAGACCTGTAGGCCTTTTGGGTGGTCCCTCCTTTTATTATTTATTTTTGTCCCCTTTTTGCCCCTCTAACCTTTTATTTTTGATGTCCACTGGAATTTTTCAGGTGTTGACTTTGGGGGTTAGGAGCTCTTTGCCCTCATAGTCTTTTTCCTGAGGCCTAGGTGCCTTCCTGACTGAAATTTACAAAACACACAAAATGGTGGTCAGTAACTGCCGTAACTGACACTTCATTAGAAGGGGCCCATAGGGAATCATAGGGGGCCTCTAGAACCTTCTAGCTGGTTCTAGTGACCTGAGCCCAGTCTATAAAAGGCCAGACCCAGGGCGCCCATTTTAGTTGTTAGTTGTTGATGAGGACTGGCCGGAGGGCTTGAGCAGAACCTTGTGAGGAGTGAAGCAGTAGTGTGGGGAGGATGACACTCTGAGAGGGGGTTAGAGCGACCCACGGGCCGGCTACTCCACCTAGCTGATGTGACCCCCCTACCTAGTGACTAAGCCCTGCCATCGTCTTTTCATCATAAGCTCTAAAAATCTGTTAGAACCCCCTGAGAAGGAGGTCCCAGAACTGCCCGTGAAGAAGTTATAACTCTAGCCTGGGAATTCCTCAGGGAGAACAACGATCCATAAGAGAGACTGTCCGGTCTTCCCCCCTCCTTCGTGACCTCATCTGAAATGCCCCATTGAGAGTGCGGAGGGAAGGTCTGAAGCATCACTGCTACTGTTCCCAAGTGTACTCTGAGCCAAAAGTTAGTGACAAGAACCCTACCTGGTCGCGGCTGGCTGCTGAAGTCCCTATCGCTGGACTACTGGCCCCAAATCACGGATCCCTGCTGAGGAGTTTCCGTGGGGAAGGCCCGGTTTTTCAGCAGCGGAGCAGAGGGCTGTGTGAGGCGGAGCCGCGGAGGTCAGTGAGAGCTGACGCAGTTGCGCACTGAGAAGGGGGGCGGGTAGCGGAAGAGGCTGGTCCGCTTAGCACCCTCCCTCGCTGACGACGGAGCCGAGAGAAGCGGAGACGCGGTGAAGTTCCAGACAGCTGCGAGGAGCCTACAGCGCTGGGGCCAGGATCATCACCGAACGGCTGCAGCGTGGATCGAGTAAGCAGCGGGATCGAGTGAGGTGGCTGGGGCAATTGGTCTAAAACCCGGTAAGGCCTAAAGGGAAGTGCGGGGCTGAGGGGGCCTCGCTTCGGTCTTGGAAGCCTTGGCGGGAAGGGAGAGTCAGGTTTACCCGGCCCCTCTTATTCCAGTTAACGGACAGTGACCGGTGACTCTGAATGAACACCACAGCTTTGGGGAAGGTCCCACATCTGGTATCCTGCATCAATCAAACTACCCCATGATAACCTGACACAGAGTTTTCCGTACTTCCCCCTGCTGGGTTAAAGACGCTTGTGGGAAAGAGACTCCTGAATAAAAGCTCAATTTACCGCTCATGGAAGCCGAGTGAATAGGACTGTTACAGGAAGAGAAGAGCATGGGGGAGGGGGGGGGGTTGCTTCTTTTATGCTAGGTTAATTAGAGCCTGAGAAGGTCACTAGGACCATCTGTCAATTCATTGTGAATCTAGAGCAGACTATCTGGCTTAGTACAATAACAAAATATCTTGCCTGTCTTTATTCAGATTTACCACTGTTGAACCAAGGTAATAATGGGCCATTAGTGGAATATTTGCGGAAAGCCTGTAATCTCCTGCTAGAAATAACATTGAGTCCTCAAGGGTAATGTACAACCGGGCATAACTGTAAGGAAACTGTCTTTTTGTTGATCATTCTAATTAACATGTGGAATATACTCTGGTTACATAAGGTGCAGGAATACTACTGAGCTCCTTTCAATTGGGAGGGAGAAAAGTGTTGTCAATGTAATATGAAATTGTGCATATGTTAGTAACCTAATGCAGAGTAATTTTATGAACTGAAACTAAATACTGCCAAGTAACAGAAAGAAAAACAACAAAGAGATTTTATAAAACAGCTCGTATTTTCCTAAGATTGGTGTGGTGTCTTTCTTTTCTAGTGGATGGGCGCTGAGTTACTGAAGGGTGTGACGCAAACTTTACATATGTACCTTTGGAGATAGGCCTTCCTACTCTGTGCCAAGCTACACTATGTAGACTGGTAACCCCAGGTCCAACAAAGTGGATTTGGGTGCAGATGACACAGCACTCTGAATATTAGTCCTCGTTTTAGTATGTGATATTTATTGCATTATCCCTGAACTCCAACACTGTTTCAAAGTTCTTAAAATGTTGTTTTCCCATTATAGATAGTTAGCAGCTAAACTGGTTAACCCCTTCCATGCTCAGGACGGCTGGGAGCCTCCTGAGCCAGGGTGTGCGCTGGACGGCCGTCCTCGCACATGGCAATTGAAATCCGTCTGGTGCGGGCATCAGAGAGGTTTCTTCCAGCCCACCAACAGCCTCGGGAGCTGAGGAAGAGCTTCCCTAGCTCCCGAGGCTGTGTAGATGGTTTCCCACGCCACGCTGTTGTCATTACAGTTTCACTTTCTACGTGCTCAGGGGGCTATCTCTGCCCCCTGAGCATGTAGAAAGTCAGGAGAGGTATCGTTGGAAAGGGGAGAACTAAGAGTGTGATCCCCAAGTAGGGATTTACTCACTAGTAACCAGGAAGGGGTGAGCGGCCCCTAGGGCAAGGGCCTTTGCTCCCCCATTGCAAAAAGCATTAACCAGTCTTTCTGCCCCTCCCCGGGGGGCAGAAAGCCCGGAGATACCAGGGATTTTTTCCAATTGCAATTAGGGAAGGAGGCTTCCGAAGATCGGCTTACCAATGACCCCACCCCCTCAAAATTAAAGTCTTTCTGCCCCCCAGGGGGGCAGAAATCCCACTAGACGTCAGGGATGTTTTTTATTGAATTTAGTGGTGGGGGCTGCCCAAGGTGGGCATGCCAATGCCCCCACCCCCTGAAAAATTACAGTGGGTCTGCCGCCTCTGAGGGGCAGATGGGGACAGTAGCCCCCAATCTGCCCCCCCCCCCGGCAGGCAGAAAGCCCACTAGATACCAGGGATTGTTTTCCCAGTGAATTTAGGGGTGGGATCAAAGGCATGCTCATCTTGGGCTGCCCCACCCCAAATTGCAATGGAATGAAAATCCCAGGTATCTATTGGGCTTCCTGCCCCCCTTGGGGAAGATGTGGGCAGTAGCCCCCAATTTCCCCCCGGGTGAGCAGAAAGACAACTAGATGCCAAGGATTTTTTTTAAAGCGATTTGAGGGTGGGGGTTGCTTGAGACAGTCCCTCACCCCTGAAAAATTCCACAGTCTTTCTGCCCCCCAGGAAGTCAGATGGGGCAGTAGCCTCTGATCTGCCCCAGGGGGCAGAAAGCCCACTGGATGCCAGGAACTATTTTTTTTATTGTTATTAGGGGTGGGGCTGCCCAAAATGGGCATTCCAATTACCCAGTACCCCCAAAAATTCCACAGTCTTTATGACTTCCTAGAGGCAGATGGGGCAATAGTCCCTAAGCCCACTAGGAACCAGGGATTTTGTTGTTTTATTTATATGTAGGGGTGTGGGCTGCCAAGAATGGGCATGCTAATGCCCCCACCACAAAAAAGGCTTTCTGCCCCCCTGGAAAGCAGATCGGGGAAAGGGGGCAGAAAGCCCACTAGGCAGCAGGGATACGTTTATGGGCATGCCAGTGAGAAGTCCCATATGCAAGGGTCGCTCCCTTTTCTTGAGGCACACATTTTGGCTGGTTCTGTCATATTTTTATTCTCATCTACACCCAAGTGGGGCAGAAGACCACTAGAAACCAGGGAGAATTTGTGTGTGTGTAAACTGGAGTTTGGCTGACTGTCTGTGTGTACTGACCTTTGGTTGGCATTTTGCTGGCAGTTTGTGTGGACCTGCTATTGGCTAATGGTGTGGGTAGATTCACGCTTGATGATGGTGTATGTAGATTGGCACTTGCCAGGTGGTGTGCGTGCAGTTGCGCTTGGCTGGCTGTGTGCCTAGATGGTGCTTAGCTGCAGGGCCAGACTGGCTATAATGGGCACCATGCATTTCCCTGGTTGGCCCGAGGGGTGGGGGCGGTTTTATGGCAGTGGCGGGTGTTTTTGTCACTGGGGGCTGGTTTTACAGCAGAGCTGCAATATCGGGCCCCAGTAACAAAAATGGGAGCAATGCTTTTTGCTAGAACGCCACCCCAGGGTTGGTTGAGTAGCAATCTGCCAGGGCTGGTTGCGATTCCCAGTCCAGCCCTGCTTAGCTGGCAGGAACGGCACTTGGCTGGCAGAGTGCGTGGGTGGTGCTTGGCTGGTGCTGTGCGTGGGCATTGCTTGGCTGACTTTGTGCCTTGATAGCATTTGGCTGGTGGCGTACGTGGATGGAGCTTGGCAGGCAGTGTGCATGGATGGCACTTGGCTTGCAGTGTGTGTGTGGATGTTGCTTGCCTGGCGGTGTGTGAGGATGGCGCTTGGCTGGTGGTGTGTGTGGATGGTTGTGTGCGTGCACTGACTCTTAGCTGGCAGTGTGGTATGCATGGATCCCCCAATGTTTTCTTACCCAGAATCCTCTGCAAACTTCAAATTTACTTACAAAGTCACATTTTCCCCACATTTCTGAGTGGGTAAGTTGTCAGTAAGAAAGTCCAAATTGATATGGACGCCATAAAAACCTATGGGTTTGTCAGTAAGTTGTAGGATCACCATGCAGTCACAGATTTCTGACTACCCAGCATTCCCCTTGGTCTTAGGCACTTGGCCCATCCACACAAGTAAGGTATAATTTTTATCGGGAGACTGAGGGGAACACTGAGTGGTAGGAAATGTGTGCTATGTGGTGATCCCACAACTTTCCCACACATATATTACAGAAAAATTTGCCTTTTTAGCTAAATTTGAGGTTTGCAGCAAATATTTGGAAGGACAATGTAGGAGGATCAATGCAAGAGACAACTCCCTGGACTCCCAAAGGTGTCTATTTTTCAGAAATGCCTGGGATTTTTATGTTCCCCTTAATGTCTGCAAACTCTGGACCAAAAACACAGGTGCCCATCTATCTATCACAAAACAACCTGGTTTTTCAAGGGAGTCACCTGGGTTTTTGGCCCCGGGTCTTGGCGGACATCTAGGGAAAACCACCAAACCCTTACATTTCTGGAAACTAGAAACCTTGGGGAGTCCAGAGAGGAATGGCTTTCATGGACCCATCAAGGTTTTCCTACCCATAATCCCCTGCAAACCTAAAATTTAGCCCAAAAAATCACATTTTTTGCAAATTTCTGTGTGGTTAAGTTATGGGATTACCGGGCTGACACAAAGTTCCTACCACCCAGCGTAAATGGTACCTCACTAGTGTGGGTGAACTAAGGACCCGCAACAAGCAAAAACCCAAAATGTATTGAGGAGACATCAAAATTACCTATCACAAAACGACCTGGTTTTGCAAGGGGGGAGGTCACCTATGTTTTTGCCCCTGGGCTCTGCGGCCATGTAGGGAAACCTTACAAACCCACACATTTCTGAAAATTAGACAACCCGGGAGGAACAACAATGACCACAGCAGATTTCCCGCCTGTGGGAGCCGCGCTTGTAATTTGTGCGCTGCCAGGCGCAGCAGCATTGACAGCGGAGCTGGGGAGCCTGGGCAATGAAGTCCCCTCCTCTGCCTCTAGAACTGGATCGGGCGGAACAACAGACAGCAACAAACACAGCAGGTTTCCTGCCTGCGGGAGGCACGCTTGTAATTTGTGCACCTCCAGGCACAGCAGCAGTGACAGCGCAGCTGGGTAGCCTGGGCAACAAAGTACTCTACTCTCCCCTGGCGCTGGATCAGGCAGAACAGCAGACAGCAACAAACACAGCAGGTTTCCCACCCGCGGCAGCTGTGCTTGTAATTTAAACGCCTCCATGTGCAGTGGCAGTGACAGCGGAGCTGGAGAACCTGGGCAACAAAGTTGTCTCTGCTTTCCCTCTGGTGCTGGTTTGGGCGGAACAACTGACAGCAACAGACACAGCAGCTTTCCCTGTATCTATTTATGTTCCATGTCTTCTAAAGTGTCATGTGGCACCTTAATGACTCTTTCTGATGAAGTGCAATCTATTGTCCTGTAGGATCGATCTAAAAACGCTGTCTATTCCTATTGTGCCAAGTGTTGGATTCTCTAAAATGAGCCCATCACGTCTTTTAACACCATTAATGACTTTACCTACTATTACTAATTCTATTTCACCTGACTTAAATCTTCCCTCTGATGCACAAACCTACGTTTTGATTTTTGCCAACATCCCAATGCTAGTGCTGAATAAAAATAGTCTATTAATGAAATTAAGAATAAGATTAAATACAGGTATCATTAAAGGGTGAATAATGATTTGTCATTACGTGACAATATTTTATTTGGTCAACACACTGCTTGAGTTGGACCCTTTCTCAAGCACTACGATGAAGATTGTACAGTGATTAATTTTGGGATCCAGCTGTCCTGCAGGACATAGGTGTTTTTGATTCAATCATGTAAGATAACAGAATTGCTTGATCAGGCCCCTTACATTAGACCACCATATCCCAAACCCATTTCTCATTTTTTCTTCATGGAACATCTGCTCCTGTACCTCTTTTACTACAGACCATTGAAAAGAAAAGAAAACATTAGTTCTTCAATTCTTTATTTCCAACAAGACAGGAGCAACGACCGCAGGTGTCCCAGGACAGGCTCAACTGTATTCCCCCGCACCTCATGTTCTGGAATTCCACGGTGGTGGAAGTTCCCTAGAGTCACGAGAGGCACGGCAACTAAACAATACATATGAGATTATAAATATACAACCCAACACATCTTCCTCCCCTGCAAAAGAAAAACAATTAAAAATGGCAAAAACAAACAAAAGTGCAAAGCATACTAATGCATAACATAGTCATGTAATTTGTTAGGTAATCTTGGAACTCTGGATGAAGGAACACGGGTATTAGAACCATGGCACACTCCACCTTGATTGTGGTGATATGCAAAATGATTGTGCGTCGAAAGATGGGGTGATTTAGGAACTGGAATCTTGTTTTTGTTCCACCATCTCCCGTCTTTGAATTGTACTGCACTCTTGTTAACTCTTACAACAGACTTAAGATTAGAGAACTTGAATTCGCCCTTGGGCACAATACGAGAACATTTGATTCTAACTCGATCTCCAACTTTCACATTCAGCTCCCTACAACTATGTTGAAAGTACCTGTTTTGAGCTTCTACTCTTTTCTTGCCTACTTCTTTTATCTTAGCTTCTGGTAAATCGAACGCACCCATCCACTTCCTTAACAACTTAGAAGATGGAAGATGGTCCCTTAGTAAAATGAATCAGTAAACTTCAGTATCAGAATTGGAGGTGGTGCGTACGGCCCACAACAAGTTTTTAAGTTCATTTTTGCAATTTAGACTACTGGTTTTGGACAATTGTTTGTTGTCCTTGATCACTCTGTTGAATCTCTCTATGAGACCATTCCTCCTGGGGTGATAAAGTGAGGTTTTGGTGTGTTTAATACCCATGAAGGCTAAAAACTTCTCAAATTCTGAAGAAGTAAATTGACAGCCATTGTCCTAGACTATTTCATCTGGAACACCTTCCCTGGCAAATGAAAATTCAAGGAATTCTATCACACAAGCAGTGATGGGACCCCTAAGCTGTGAGGGACACTCACAGCTTGAACAGGACTAGGAACTGTCACTTGAGACTTGTCACTTACAGCACAGTATAAACAATCTCTAACAAAATGCTCTACTTGCTTGTCGAGACCAGGCCACCAAAACTGCTCTCTAACCCTTCTTTTCATGGCACGCATGCCAATGAGGCCTTCATGAACTAGGGCAAGCACTTTGTCTCTCATGCTCATGGGAACCACAAGTAAAGAAGAGCGATACAGGAGCCCATTCACAATAGGTAGTTCATCAAAAACATTCTTGAATTTACTGATCATTTCATCATGCAAACATTCTCTCGTCAAACCTGTGTGAATCACATCCATAAGCTTCTTAATTTCTAAGTCAGTATCATATGCATCTCTCTCTATTCACTTTTTAAAATGGCTCCATCTGAATGAGATACAGCTTAACAAAATATCTCATACTCAAACCTCTTATCGTCATGATCATCCATATCATGCGTACTACTGGGTATCCTGGACAAATAATCGGCTAAGATGTTTCGTATCCTGGGAACATACTCGACATCAAAGTTATGTACTAACAGCCTATATTGCCATTTAGCAATTTGAGGAGTGGGCTCGTCTCCCCCTTTAGTGGTAAAGAGTTGGACCAAAGGTTTATGATCCACTCTTACAGTAAATTTGGAGCCCATGAATACTGTTTAAAATGGATGATGCCCCACCGGCAAGCCAACGCTTCGCGCTCTATCACTGAGTAAGTAGCTTCGGCACCCTTGAGACCTCTGGAAGCAAAAGCTACTACCTCATCTCTGCCAATCCTTTGCTGCATGAGTACAGCGCCAAGACCTTTCTGACTGGCATCAGTCATGATTATAGAGTGGTCATTGATGTCAGTAGACTTGAGAGGAATGGCATGTGCAATCTCTTTTTTGATTAATTGGAATTCCTCAGCACATTCAGCACTCCATCTGAGAAGTACATTTTTCTAAGGAGATTTCTCATTTGAAATGTTTGGCAGAACAATTAGGCAAAAATGTAGCATAGAACTCAATGAGTACCATGAAGGACCTCAACTGATCCTTATCACAAGGTGCGTAAAAATTCTCTATAGCTTAACTAGACTGGCTTTAGGTTCAACATCCTTAGCAGATATTCTGTATCCCAAATAATCCACAGAGGTCACATTTAATTTACATTTTTTGAAACTTAAACTGACAACTTTTTCTTTTAAAATAGAAAATACATTACGCAATCTTTTATTGTGTTGAATCTGATTAGAACCATAAACTAACACATCGTCCTGGAACGCCATCACCCCAGGGGTATCCTTGAACATACTCTCCACAATACTTTGAAAAACTGCGGATGCGGAAGCAAGCCCAAAAGGCATACTTTTGACTTGGAACAAACCCTCTGGGGTGATGAACGCAGTGTAGTGCCTGCAACCGGGGTGTAAATCAATTTGATGGTAAGCTGATGTCATGTCAAGTAAGCTAAACCATTCTCCATTCTTAAGGGTAGTAGTCATCTCAGTGCTGTTGGGCAATGGGTGTTGATCAACCCAGCTATGGCGATTCAAATTGCGAAGATCAACACACATGCGCAACGCCCCATTGGCCTTTCAGGCTAGGACAATGGGGGAAACACAATCGGAAGAGTCAATGGGTTCTATGACATCACTAGAGCACAGCTTATCTAATTCTTTTTTAAGTGCATCACGCAAAGCCAGGGGTACTCTGTGAACTTTGTGCACCACCGGATTGGCACTGTCAAGTAATCTGATCTTGTGTTTGGATCCTTTAAGTAGCTCTAACTTTTCATTAAAAATTTCAGGATACACGGACTCCCATGATTCTTCCTTGACCATTTGTTCACAAGCTAAACA
The DNA here is from genome assembly GCF_964261635.1 of Lissotriton helveticus. Taxonomy (NCBI): domain Eukaryota; kingdom Metazoa; phylum Chordata; class Amphibia; order Caudata; family Salamandridae; genus Lissotriton; species Lissotriton helveticus. The sequence continues at coordinate 1,256,037,332 of NC_136063.1, forward strand.
CTTCTTCAATATAACTTGGTGAGGATCTTTAGGATCCCAAATGATCCCCAGATTACCTTGGTCATGCCACCCCAACAAACAAGTATCATCTTCAGGAACGTAAATTACACCTTGAGCATTACTACCTTAAAAACACAAATCTGCATGAAATTCACCTAGTACTTCAATGGTTTTACCACCATAAGCAATGGGAAGGACTGATGAGTGCTTTAAAACAAACCCCTGATATTGAAACAGATCTTCCCATATTTTGTCACTTATAAGTGTGAATGGAGATTCATAGTCAGCCAACATCTTGATATCCTTTCCGTTGACAGCCAAAGTACATAAGGGTCGTCTTATTTCTTGCGATACAGCAGAGACGACATCAGCGCTGTGACACTCTGTTATTAAGCAGATTTGGTCTTCATCCCCTGAAGACGACTCACCCGTGAGCTGTTCAACATTGAGAACTCTCTTGGAAGATGAATCAGGATTAACAGATGGTTTGCCACTAGATTTACAAACATTGGCGAAATGACCGTTCTTAAAGCATCTGCTACAAGTTTTGTTCAGAGCAGGACAGAATCTGGCATTTCCAAGGTGAGAAGTGCTGCCGCAAAGGTAACATTCTCAATGTTTATTTGTGGGTCTGGTGGTGAAGTTAGTTCTTGCATACCTGCAGAGTTTTCTTGGTGTGGTTTTTCTTTTGAAATTTTGTATTTGCTTTTAACGGCCAAAACATTTGTTCTTGATTTGAGGTGGTACTCTCAATTCTAGTAGAAATCTCCAATACTTTTTGTAGAGTCAACTCAGGCTTGGACAAAAGAGCCTCTTGAACTTTTTTTTTTTATTGGTTTTCTCCACAAGCCGATCTCTATTCATTTCTTCCACAAATGTTTTATAATCACATGAAACTGCTAGAATTCGTAAAGCGCCTACATAGCTAGATGCAGACACTCCAGGAAGTTGTGCATTTTAGAGAATTTGTGCCTTTCTAATGTAACCTTCTTACAAGCTTTGAACCCAGGAGTCCCCGTTCGCCGCCCTCAGCGGCCGCTCCCCCGGCCACGCCCACTCTCTCTGGCCACGCCCCCTGGAAACCTTGATAGGAGCTGAATACGAGCTCAGGCAACCAGACGGATTCCTCCCCTGCCTTCCGCGGGAGTATTAGCCAACGCCCTGACTTTTTTAACCATTTTTAGCCAGCACAGCGCTCGCCTAGCGCTTTGCTTGTAATCACTCTTACCTGCTTCCAGGGACCCCTCCCTGCTACAGCCTTTCCGCGCAGCCGAGCTTGACGCTGCAGCGGACCCAGGAGTCCCCGTTCGCCGCCCTCAGCGGCCGCTCCCCCGGCCACGCCCACTCTCTCTGGCCACGCCCCTTTGCAGCCCTATTTACCATGTGTCTCCACCGTTCGCGCAGCGGACGGGCGCAGCGGGCGCGCCGTTTGCGCGCCGAAGGCGCGCCTAAGGCAAGCCCGTCTGCGCCCGTCCGCGACCGGCCGGGACCAGGGGCCACAGGTCCTGCCCAATTTGTGTCTTACACCTCTGCTCAACTATCTGCAATCACGACTTCCTTCACTGTCCCTCCTTCGTTAGCTGCGCGCATTGCCTCACTCGGCATTTCTGCTCCTCTCGGTCCCACTTTATCCCCTTCCCTCTTACCTATCACCCCCCCTCCAACATTTTGCCAAGCATCCCCTTCCTTCCCTCCGTCTCCCCCTGGAGCCTCGGCACTTTTGTTAAACACCCGGTCAGCTGCTAAGCATCAGATTGAACTTTTCAATCTTCTTTCCACCGATTCCCCCGATTACCTCTTCCTCACGGAGACATGGTTTTCTCCCGATTCTCTCCCCGACCTTCTTGCTATTCTCCCTGACACATATTACGCCCTCCGTGCGGACCGACCGGCCAGCAAGACCGGCGGTGGAGTGGCTATGATCATTCGGTCTACGCTGAAGTTTCAGCTTCTTGACTTCTCCCCCATTCCCAACGTGGATTTCCTGGTCGCCCGGTCCACTAATCTCACTGACCCCCTTACCTTTGTCCTTGTCTACCGGCCCCCTTCGCTAATGCCCCAATTTGTTCCCCTTTTTCAAGACATTTTAGCCACTTTATCAGTTAATAACTCGGCAGTCGTCCTATTAGGCGACTTCAACTACTGGCCGGACGATCCTCGAGAAAGCCAGACTTCTAAAGATTTCTCTGCAACGCTCTGTTCTTTAAACTTCTCACCTCACGTTTTTTCACCCACTCATGCTAAGGGTCATACCTTGGACCAAATCTGGTCTCTGCGTTGCCCCCTTTCTGTTCTTTCCATTCTCCCCTGTCTCTGGTCAGATCACTTTTTAATCTCTTTTAACATTCCTGTTTTCTTTCATCCCAAAGTCCCTGACCCCAAGAACTTGACAGCACGCTGCTGGAACAAGACAGATCTCTCCCTTCTCTCTTCCTCTCTGACTTCCACCACACCTGACTTGACCGACCTCTCCCTGGAAGATCAAGCTGATGCGGTTGGTGCCTGGTTATCCTCCTCCTGTGATCTCGTCGCCCCTTTGAAAAACATCAAATCTGGTCGGCCCCATGAGGCCCACCGGTGGTTCACTAATGAACTCAAAGAGTTAAAACTCAATCTTAGACGATCAGAACGCCAATGGAGGCATCACTATTGTCCTCTTCTTCGCGTTAAGTACAAGGCACTACTTAATGACTATAAAAAAGCCATCATCTTGACAAAAAAGGAATACTTCTCTGAAAAAGTCGCTCGCTCTTCCAACAAATCTCGAGAGATTTTTTCACTTGTGAAGCAACTGGCCACGTCCGACCGTACCAGCGCTAGTGTCGCCCCTTCCCTCTCATTCTGTCTCTCCCTCAATAATCACTTCATTGACAAAATCTCTGCTATTAAAGCCAACATTCCTGCAGTCTCTCAAACCCTGGATCTCCCGCCCCTCCCCCCCCCACCCTCTTCGTTAGATCTTTTTCCCCCTATTACTACTGCACAATTTTCTGCTTTGCTGGCCAAGGTCAAATCGGGATCGCCAGCTGACGTCGCGCCGGCCCGGATTCTTCAAACCCTTTTTTCTCACTCCCCCGGACCCCCTCTCACACTCCTTAATTCATCCCTGGCCCTTGGATCTGTTCCCTCCTCTTTCAAAATAGCTTCTGTTTTCCCCATAATAAAAAAACCCGGACTAGACCCTTCTTCACCCTCTAATTTTAGGCCTATTTCTCTCCTCCCCTACCTGGGGAAGATTGTGGAAAGCCACGTCACCTCCTGCCTCTCCTCTTACATCGAGAGGCATGGCCTTCTGGCCTCTCACCAGGCGGGTTTCCGCCCGGGTCATTCTACTGAGACGGTCGTCACTGCTGTCCTGGATGAACTTAAGGGAGGGGCTGATTCCAACTCCCCCCAGGCGCTGGTGCTCCTCGACTTGTCGGCTGCGTTTGACACGGTTGATCATGCCATCCTTCTCGACCGTGTCAGCGCAGCCGGCATTAGGGGGTCAGCACTATCCTGGCTGAAGTCCTTCCTTCGGGGTAGGTCCCAGGCAGTCCAGTTTGCTGGTTTTTCCGCCCCTGCCCGCCCCTTGGTGTGTGGGGTCCCCCAAGGTTCCTCTCTTTCCCCTCTCCTTTTTAACCTCTACATCTTTCCTCTAATCTTCTCTCTTCGTGAGCTGGGGGTCTCCGTGTATAACTACGCTGATGACCTCCAGCTCATCTTCGATCTCTCCACTCCTGATTCTTCTTCTTTTTTCAGTTCCACTTTAACTTTCATTTCGGACTGGATGATCATGAACCACCTTAAATTAAACCCCGACAAGACGGAGCTTGTCCTCACTGGTGGTCCCTCTAATCCCTGGTCCCCTTCTTACTGGCCCCTCTCTCTTGGCACTCCCCCTACTCCAGTTCCCACTGTCCGTACTTTAGGCCTCAAAGTCAGCAGTGATCTTTCCATTCATTCGCAAGTTAGTGCTGTCATCTCATCCTGTTTCTTATCCCTCCGCCTCATTCGTAAGATATCCCGATTCTTCTCCACTGATGCCCTCAAATCCATCATCTCAGCCCTCATTACCTCCCGTCTCGATTACGGGAATGCCCTCTACTCTGGCATCCCCGGCTACGAAATGCGCCGGCTTCAGGCCATACAGAACCAGGCCGCCCGGCTCATCTTTCAACTTCCCAAATTCTCTCACATCACGCCTGTCCTCAAGTCCCTTCACTGGCTCCCTGTACGCCTTCGTTCTTCCTTCAAATTAGCTTGCCTAGCTTTTCTGGCCTTCACCCACTCCGCCCCTTTGTTTATTGTTTCTTTGATCACTCCCTACACCCCTTCTCGTACTCTTCGTTCGTCCTCTCAACTTCTTCTTCAAGTCCCCCGCTTCCGTAAAGCTCGCATTGGTGGCACCCGTTTCTCGGTGCTGGCCCCCCAGTATTGGAATAGTCTTCCATTCTCTATCCGATCAATTCCCACCTACCTGGCTTTTCGAAAAGCACTAAAAACTTTTCTTTTTCTTCAGGCTTTCCCTGGCTAGTCTCATTGTTTGCAGTGTCGAACCCGTTTTCTCTTTCCCTTCCCTTCCTTTCCCTCCCACCCTCCCTTCCCTCCCCCTCCTTCCCCCTCTCCCCCTTTCCCCCCAGCGCCAGGAAGCCGCTTGGCCACAGTGCGCTTAACTAAGTTCCTTTTTCATTTCATTTCATTTTTCATAGTATCAAAAGACTTAATGGCCATGGCATATTCATCTTCAACGCCGTCACCTTCACCCTCAATGCAAAATACGAGCACTTTAGGAGTGTGCTTAAGAATAGTGCGTCCTTCAGAACTAAGGCAATGCCTTAAAATTGTGATTTTTTCTTATTCGTAAAGGAGTCACCATCGAGGGCATCTAGGTATGCCTCGGAACTTTCCTTCCACTTTTCCCAATCGGACTCAGGAGAGGCAGGATTTGGGGAAAACGCAGGAGGAGGTGACAACGATTGCTGCATGACTTGGAAAAGTGAATAAATACAAAACTAAAGGCAAAGTGCACACATTGAAAGATTGACACACATTAGATAAGGTGTGTGTGTCAACGTTGTATTAATGTACTTGTATGTACTTGTATGTTAAAAACAAGATGAAGTTACAATGTTATTTTTGCAGTTGTATGCAGGATTGCATATAATGAGGAGACACGCAAATGTAGAATTTTGAAATGAGCTGTGCGTGTCAGCATGTCAGGGATCAGCGATTCCTTTCAGTACTGTGCGCAATAAAATGTCAAACAGCTGTGCGCATCAGCGGTGTCTTTATAAACTGTGCGCAATTCAAATGCCGAACAGCTGTGCGCACCAGTGTTAAAAGAGATGCTGGCGTTGCTATGGTGAAACAACGTGAATGAAATCCAGGAAAATTGCGTCACGCAAGGTGGGGACGCAGCGTAGAGCGGCGCCAGGCAGACAGGCAATGCTCACGTTGACAGCATGAGCTGAATTAGAATTCAGTGGCGCGCACAGCATGCAACGCGTGGATGAACGCTTGCAAAAGAGCGAGACAGGCTTGATAATATTACAAATGTATAACGTCTCACCACAACCTTTGTTGAAAACGCGTTTTTTCTATCCTGCGTGTAAGGAAGGACGGCGTAAAAAATTAGAGTCCTTACAGCCTCAACGACTTCAAACAGGTCCGTTGCTCCTTGTCGTCATTTGAAGACAAAAACAAAAGTTCAATTGCAGGCATGCGTGGAGATCTTGAAGGAGGAAGTAACTCGTCGCCAGTGAAAAGAAGAGAAAACGTAAGTTCTTCAATTCTTTATTTCCAACAAGACAGGAGCAACGACCGCAGATGTCCCAGCACAGACTCAGCTGTATTTCCCCGCACCTCACGTTCTGGAATTCCACAGTGGTGGAAGTTCACTAGAGTCACAAGAGGCACGGTAACTAAACAATACATATGAGATTATAAATATACAACCCAACAACCATCCTGTTTTAAAGCAGAATAGATTTGAAGTGTAAATTTCTCTTTCATTGATCTCACTCATGTTATTCCTTTATTTTGACTGACGGTTCTCAACCTAACGGAGAAAAAAAAACTATTCTCTGGGTAAAAATTGCTAAATGACCTACCAAAAACCAGACCATCAGGTAAAACTATATTTCATTTTCTTGATTAATAGAAAGCTTATAAATATTCATAAATCCCACTTCACAGGTAACAATAATATTTCTGCTTTTTGTGGTAGTGGTTACTTATCAGTTATTGATTATGTTTTTATGCAAGGAGCCTGATTAATTGTATTTCTGATAACTCCCTCCTTGAACTTGGGTATAACAATCCTAATTCCCTGTCCATTACCCTTTTGTCAGTCTCTCAAACTTCACTCAAGATCTATCACCAAACATATCTATCAAGAATGGTGGACTTAGACTAAAGTGGAAATTGGAGTTCCTTGTAGTTTTTTAAAGGAAGTATTTGCTGCATGACTTTGAATGTTTGGCTCTCAATTTTCAAAAATTTAGGGGCTTATTACGAGGTCTGTTGGACCATCACGGTCTCAGGACCGATGACCTCTGGTCGGCGGTTCTGACTGCTTGATTACGATGCGATCGAACACTGTTCGATCGCATACGCCAATTTCTCTATGGGAGCTTGTGTTATGGCTGTAAACCAGCCATTATACAGGCTACTATTGAAAAATGAAGGAGTGTGTAAAACTCTCGATCCTGTGGCAGGCACAGTGCAGGGATTTACTGGGGGGCACCCTAGGTACACCCTTGGCCACCAACAGTAGGCTGCCGAGGCAAGTGGGCCCTGCTAGGGGCCCCCAAAGCTGCTCTCTGACAGCATTTCCATGTCTGAAAGGTGGCACGAAAATGCTGTGGGAATCAACATTGTAATCCTGACGGCAGAAATGCTGTCCATGGGGTATTATGGTGCAGGTCCGACTGGCAGGAAGACTCTGAGAGCCAGTCAGAACCATGTCGGAATGACCAGCCGGTTTACGCTTTGACCGCTGACATTGTGGAACCGTGTTGCAATGTAATTTGGCAGTCAGACCGCAAACTGACCGTGTTGGTTGGAAAGCCTCTGACTGCGGATGGGAAGCTTCCGACTAGCAGTCGGAGGCTTTACAACGACTTCGTAATCAGCCCCTCATTGTTATTTTTCCCATAGTACATCTGAGCATTTTTTTATCTTCCATAAGTGTGGATAACTGGTCTTATTGGTTTTGTGTGAGCAGGTTTCCCTAGCAATAATAGTCCCTCTTTTAAAGCTTTTGGTTCTGATAGAGCTCAGATGGATCATTACAAACCTAATATTGAACTCTGAGTACATCTTATTTTAAATATGTTAAATGTAGCCAGCATCTTTACTTACCTTATTCTTTGTCACGCTCCATCATCGTGCAGGTATTCTAAAAAGATAATAAGAGAAACCCCTGTGGTTAGTCACACATTTCTCCTATTGTTTCAATAACCAAAATTGCTTGGAGAGTTCTCTTTAAAAGAGTTTGGGCTTTCAACAACATCTTTGCCAAAATACAATATATCTTGAGGGCTGACCTAGGAACCTCAGAACAATGTTTAAATTTGCATTTGATTTTTGATAAACATACAAAGGCTGCACAGGGACCTCTTCATTTGTTTTTAAGGATCTCAGCAGTGCTTTTGATCACTTGAACACACACAAGCTATGGTTCGTTGTATTAATCATGGATGTCGATATTGCTCTTATTATTTTTTGCAGAGTTTTCACATGGATCTCTCTGTTAAGGTTAGGTTTGGATATAATGAGGAGTGTACTGATTAGTTTAGGGTTGATAGAAGGATGGGACAAGGTTGTGTCCTTGCTCCCATTCCTTTTATTTTACACATTAATAATCCAAATTTTTTTTATCCTCTAATTGGACATAGACACAGTTACGCTGTGGTTTAAGAGGGCGAATCTGTCCTATTATCACGCAGCACTAGTGTGCTACAAAAACATATTGATCCTTTTATCTCGTTCATGGATAACCTTGATTTAGATAAAATAGATAGAGATTATTCTAAAATGTATGTGATGATCTGTAGTCCAAAATATTCCAAACCAATTAATATGATTATCAGCATCAAAATGATGGAGAAGATCTATGTTTTTTTTCCATATCTGAGTACGACTTTCAATTCCTCTGGAACCTGGCCTTCATTACTCTTGTCAAGGAAAAAATATGTTCACAGTCTGTAAGGGCTTATTTAATTTTGACTCCAAATTAGGTAACAAGTCAATGAATCACATGATAGAAATCTATAAAAAAATGAAATATTTACTGCTTTTTTGTTAAGAATCAGATATTTTGGGTTCAATAACAACATATTACAACAATGAAAAATTGTTTTTGTTGCTGGCTTATAAGTCTTCCCCCAAGAAGCCCGCATTTTTCTTGTCAAGAGGAATTGGACCTGCATAATATGCAGGACTTCATCAAATGAACTCCTTTAAAATTATGACCAACTATTTACTAACCCCACCACCGCACTGAGTAGAGCAAAAGTGAACAGCTATCTTAAAGTTAAAGATGACCAGAAAATCCCTTGGTTTATCAGTGTTCAACATCTGTTTTTCGACCTAGTATACCCAACTCATTTGTAATCTCTGCAGCAATACCAAAAGAGATAGGCAATAGGTCATGAATGCATTATTGAGATCAGGTGTTGGAGAGGGAAACAGTTGAGCCCAGTGTTAGATAACATGCTATACTGAGAAATTCTTTTGACATGGAACCATATTTAGTATTGGTCACTAATTCATACATGACATCTGTTATGTTGTTTCATGATGGAATACTAAAATATCAACCTTACTTTCCTAAAGGCTGAATTTTTGTGGTACAGTATGGCACAGTATGATGTTGTTGCTCATTTGATGAGTACTTCTCTAAATCTCTTCTGTTCTTTATTTTCATTTGTAATATTTACAAATCCATCTTTTACTCTTGCTTAAGAACTACTTTTACTTGATGTAGGCCAACACTTATTTTTTACAAATGTTATTGAACCTACTTGTCTGTGTCTCGACTTGTCTGTGTTGCAGTTGGTGGCTTTCTAAGATCTGCTATCAAACTTTGTTATTCCATGCTGTTTTAATATATTATGAATTTTTTGTTCTTAATATTACGTTGTATCTTTATGGTTTTATTTTATAGAAGTGAATAAAGGATTGATTAATTGACGTCTTTCAGAATTTGTTTATTCTTTTCCCAAATTACCTGCTTGATATATGAAGTTGCCCAACTTCGTGTATATGTCGATGATGCCAGTTTTAAGTCAGGTGTGCAGTATATGAACCTTGACTTCAAAACCAAATTTAAATTAATTGATGATCTATTGTAAGTCATTCCCCTGGGAGTCACCCCACTGATCTTCATGAATACCTCTATCACCTTTATCATGTTATTTGGACTGATACATATGATGGGTCACCATCTCTTCTTTGTGGTTGAGATACATTTGTGAGTTTGATACCAGTGTAATGATATGTGGTGTGGAACTATCTCTGAAATCTTTTTGGCAGAATACCAATAGCTTAAGAGTAAACTTGTAACTGTTTGAATAAGTAACAAGTTATTGCATTATCATAGCAGACACCAATATGCTTTAGAGTGAGATATCTACTACCTGCCCAGATTGTAGCTCTGCTTTAGAGCCTAGTAATACAGAGATTGCCTTTTTACTATAATTGTTGTTACATGCTCATCAAGAGGCTTGGTCCTGACCTCAGAAAGGATTGCTGTGAACCAGATCCATATATCCAGGAGAGACGGATTTTGAAGAGGTATCTTATCATTTCATATATATAAGTTTTAGGTGAAGCCATTTAATTAAACCATTTACTAGAAATATATTTTAAGGGTCAGAGCTACGGTAATGGTTGAGGTATATAAAAGGTTTAGTATTGAGCCAAGAATATGGTTATGGGCAAAGTTAGCACTGGTGTTCAGGACTGAGGTATGGGTAAATGTTCAATTTTGTGTAAGGTGAGGATAATGTTATGCCAGGGTAAAAGTAAAGTTCAAGGTAAGAGCTAGTGTCAAAGTTATGAGTAGGCTGTATCGCATCTAATGATCAATACAAGGATTATTGTGGTTATTGGTAGCTGTATATCATGGGTTATTGTCTTCTTCAAATGAGGAATGTGTAAAACCTTGGAGTGGTATTCAATGATAAACTCTCATTTAAAGCACAGGTGGATACAGTTTTGCATCCTGTTTCTTACATTGTAAAGTCTTAAGGAGAATTCTGTCTTTCCTCTCGGAGAAGACACATATTCCCTATCCTCTTGCCAGTAGAAGGCATTATCCTTTATAGTTCTCTGCGTTAAAGACCCTCTTTTTATTCAGTGATTGTTTTCTTGGTAGGCACCGTGAAAGACTTTATCCTCTACAGTGGCATTCTTTGCGAAGATAAAAAGATAAGGGAGTCTTGTCAGGATGGCATGGCCTTCACCTTTACGGTGGCTATTGTCTGGAACTATCTCCAAATGGAGTTCAGATAATGTTTTAAGTATTTAGAACTCAGGAGGAATCTATGAACTGCTGTGTGGGACTTTATTTTATGTATTATTGAAACAGATGACACCTTTTTGGAAAATGTTATGCTCAATAAATAATTAGAAAAATAAGTTTAGGGTTAGTTTTGGGGAAAAGCAAGAAACACGATTTGGGGATGGTTAACACTACCTTATGGATACAATCACAGTTATGGTTATGGCTATAGTTTTGCTTATGGTTAGGAGCTGAGTTTGGGTGAGGTGAGGGTTCATAATAAGGTTAGGATGAAAGATTAGCGTAAGTGTTGGTGTACTGTTATATGTTCAGGTCTTCTACAAAGCATTTGGTAAAAATAACAAAAAGCTATATTTCCAAAGAGGGTAGCTGCGTATCATTCAAAATCAAATCATTGTTAACTGAAAATGTTTTCATCCTAATAGTTTTCATTGAAATGTCAATTTCAGTAAACGAGATAGGAAAGTCTGACTTTTCAATTGAAATTGTTTTTAAAATCTTAGCTATAGTGATACATAATGACATACATACCAAGGATAGCGTGCTACATCATGTCGACTTAGAGATTCCTGTACTCAGGGCGGTCAGATCAAACAGACGCTAAATATAATGAACTGTCTCGTGCATCCACACGTCTATCGTTGTCAGCATTTGTTTGTGTTTTCTAAGAATTAATTTTGCAGGAGGGTTTCAACCATCTTCAAGATCACACACATAGTTCTCATTTTAGATGCTGTCTTTCTCACAATCTTCACAATTAGAATTTTGTTAATTTTTATCTCATTAGGATCTCCCATATTTTACTTTACATAACCATGTAGTTTTGAGTTTATTTTGTGGGAATTTCATATTAATTTGCTAAACTTCTCCATTGGTGTTTTGTATTTTTACTAATCTGCTGCACGAGCAAGTCAACACAGAAATTAAACAAGATCAACATCTCTTTAAGTGTGTTTTGTGACTATTTTGGGAGAGGCATTTGCAGATGTAATCACGAAATTAACTTTACAGTAATTCAGCAAGTGTCAAAATGTATAGCAATGCGCCAAATTTCTTAAGTAAAATACCAGCAAATAGAGGCATATAAAATAAAGTGTGGGTTTCTGCTGGAAATATATTATCAATTAAGTTTGTATATGCAAGGTTTATACAAAAATAGTATAAAAGCAGTGTGAAAATATAACTATTTCATTGTTAGTGTCTTTATTGATTTAACTTATAGAACATCGTCGTGGGGCAGATCTACAGGAAACTAACGCAGCGTGGTGCCGCAAGTCATTTTGCTGCGCCGGGCTGCGATAGTTTCGAACCACAGGGATGCAACATATTTACAACAATATGTCGCCTCTCTGTGCCATGCACTGATGTGGGCACCCTTGCACCATGGTGTAAGGATGCATGCTTCATGGGGAGATTGTTTTTGTGCAGGAAGGGGCAGAAAACCACGGTTGCTGAACTGACAAACATGAAAACGTGCAATAAGAGAGAACAGTTGTGTTACAGCTTACCCATTTCAGCACCAAAAAAGACATACATGCACTTTCCATAATATGTAATGTATCATGTAGGCAGCTGATTATGGCTAACTAAACCAAACAATGACTTTTCATGGTAAGCAACCAGAACTAAATTATTTGGTTTTACCACTTCATAATATTACTACCTAACTTACGGCATTCACTTTATCAATGTCCTATGAAAAACTAAAATGTAATTTTGCCCTGCAAAGATTCCAACGTAGTTCAATCGGCTTATATGTAGATCTTTACACCAGACATAGAGCAACATAAACTTATTTTCAGGGCCAGAACTTGTAACTTATAGGTTCAATAAAGACCTTTAAAATAACCACATAACCCCATTGAGCTATTGTATTACAATTGGATCACTGAAATAATATCGAGTGACAAAATATCGACCTTCAAGAATATCGTTGACAAAATATAGACTGTCAAAATATCGACTTTCTATGTACAAACAGGTAAGTACAAAAATATCGAGTTTAAAATATCGTTTACAAAAATATCGTTGTAAAAAATATCGACTTTAATAAAAACAATATTTAATTACATTAATATAAAAAATTAATTACTAAAATATACTTAACAATACTTAAAATAACTTTTAATAATTAAATAATTAATGAAAGTAAAAAAATAATATTTTTTTATTCATATTTCTTAAAACATATATATATATAGTAACAAAATTTAATTAAATAATAGCCAATATTATTAACGTACAAATACAAAAGAGTAAAAATTACTATTCCCACTCCAGTGGGTGCAACAGTAGGGAAAGCGTTGGATAGCGTAGGGGTTAAAATTACTATTCCCACTCCAAAGAGTGCAACAGTGGATATATGACGTTACAACGCAACTTTTACAACGCACTACCATTACAACGAAATTTTTACAACGCAAAAACTATTACAACGCATGTTTTTACAACGCATGTTTTTACAACGCAGATACCTTTACAACGCATACCATTACAACGTAATTATTGGTAAGTATATAATATTTTTTTTTAATTTACATTATTTAAAATTAATTTAATATATTTTAATTTAATTTAATTTCATTAAATTAATTAATGTAAATTTAATTTTACTTTATTTTTACACTGTACCCCTGTACCCCAAAAACCCAAAACTGACCCTGAACCCTAAAAAAAAAACCTTTACCCAAAAACCCAAAACTTACCCTGAACCCTAAAAATACCCCTTTACCCAAAAACTAAAAACTGACCCTGAACCCTAAAAATACCCCTTTACCCAAAAAACAAAAACTGACCCTGAACCCTAAAAATACCCCTTTACCCAAAAACTAAAAACTGACCCTGAACCCTAAAAATACCACTTTACCCAAAAACTAAAAACTGACCCTGAAACCTAAAAATACCCCTTTACCCAAAAACTAAAAACTGACCCTGAACCCTAAAAATACCCCTTTACCCAAAAACTAAAAACTGACTCTGAACCCTAAAAATACCCCTTTACCCAAAAACCAAAAACTGACCCTGAACCCTAAAAATACCCCTTTACCCAAAAACTAAAAACTGACCCTGAACCCTAAAAATACCCCTTTACCCAAAAATTACAAAAATTTACATTAAAAAAATTATTATATACTTACCAATACTTACGTTGTAATGGTATGCGTTGTAAAGGTATCTGCGTTGTAAAAACATGCGTTGTAAAAACATGCATTGTAATAGTTTTTGCGTTGTAAACGTTTCGTTGTAATGGTAGTGCGTTGTAAAAGTTGCGTTGTAAAGGACGTTTCCCGCAACAGTAGGGAAAGCGTTGGATAGCGTAAGGGTTAAAATTACTATTCCCACTCCAAAGGGTGCAACAGTAGGGAAAGCGTAGGATAGCGTAGGGGTTAAAATTACTATTCCCACTCCAGTGGGTGCAACAGTAGGTAAAGCATTGGATAGCGTAAGGGTTAAAATTACTATTCCCACTCCAGTGGGTGCAACATTAGAGAAAGTAAATACTTCATATATTAATAAATAAATTACAAAATAATATCAATATAAATGTATTTAAAAATGATTAACTATTTAATATAACATAATAATTCATATATTAAAATGACTAATTAACTATAAATATTTCAATTAGTTACCTATTAATACTAATTTATAACTAATTACCAATTATTTATTTGATAATTAAAATTTAATTTACAATTATTTTATATTAAATACAATTAAATAAATGTTATTATTTCATTAATTATTATTGAATTACTTCCCACTCTATTCCCCTATAAACCCACAACCCGCTACAGGAAATAAATAATTTAATTTAACATAATTAGCAATTAATCAATTAAATTAAATTAATTACCAATTAAATTTTAATTAATTAACAAATATTTTTTAATTAACAATTAATTAAATATTACTACCAATTATTAAATTTACATATTTAATTAATTATAATTAAATTACTTCCCACCCTATTCCCCTATAAACCCACAACCCGCTACAGGAAATAAATTATTTAAATTTACATAATTAGCAATTAATCAATAAAATTAAATTAATTAACAATTACATTTTAAATAATTAACAAATATTATTTAATTAACAATTAATTAAATATTACTACCAATAAATAAATTTACATATTTAATTAATTATAATTAAATTACTTCCCACCCTATTCCCCTATAAACCCACAACCCGCTACAGAATAAAATTACACAATAATTAAAAAAAATCATTAATTAAAAATAATTATAACATAAAATGACACTTTTCACACATATTATAACATGAAAAAACACTATAAATAATTAAATATTATTTAAAAAACTATATTTTTTACTATCTAGATTATATACTTGGATATTTTCACTTTCTATATTATTTACAGTCGATATTACTTCACTTACCTTAAAAACGATATTTTGTCTGTCTATATTCTGTCCTGTCGATATTTTGTCCAAACGATATTTCAAACTCGATATTCTGTCCAAACGATATTTTGGAGTCGATATTATGTCTGTGCATCATTACAATTCTAACCTGAAACCTACAGGTTGACATTTATTGAGGTGCAGGAGACAGATCAATATTGTTACTAAAATGTAAGACTGCGGTAACAAATTCCATGTAAAAAATAAGTATGGGCATGTGTGTGGGTTGACATAATATAATGGTTGCGTGTGTGTGTGTTTGTGCGCACATGTTTACATCTTTCTGGCACGCAGTTTGATACCACAGTCATGCCAGAAATTTGCAATATTACTTTTTAGGTTGAGCCTAGCGCAGCGCAAATGCGCTGCTCTATGTGAGGCTTCTTGTGAGCACTCCAGACGGTTCCTAAACTTCTCCGTGGGAGTTAGTTAACTCCCACATATTCTATTGGCTTTTGCGCGTGGCTTTCAGTAATGAAAGCACGCAAATGGCCAAAGACTGCAGCATGTCCCGCCTTTTCTTTTAAAGTTAACTCCCTTGGCCTAGGGGTCTCGGGAGCGAGCAGTGGCGTGCATTGTGCCAGCTGCATACCTCCCTTATCGCGACCTTGGCTCATGTTCCTAAGTAAACAAAGCACGTTCGCTTTCGCAGCCACACTTGTTTGTAGCTCGGATGTGTCCCATCTGAATACTGTCTTCCATCACCTTACACACTCAACAAAGACAACTCTATAATGGCATACCAATGTAGAGAATGGTACTAGGTCTTCCATTCCATAACCTGCTGCCCACTCAGATTTTGCCCTCTCAGTTTAGAATGGCATCATGGCAGACAGCTGGTAGCTGCTGGGAAGAGGAGTGGCTGTCTGGGGGGGGGGGGGGTACTTGTGTTTCTCTCTCTCCGTCACCTGTGACAAGGGCCTGAGACCCTCTTCTGGTTCCGGTCTTATCTCGTCTCAACCGCAGAAGGACCACTCCGAGAATTCGTCAAGCTCTTTGTTGTAATGCAAGATGCTTTGTGGTGATGGACAGACACACAGATTTATCAGTGGAGGGTTTATTCCAAGTTCATAGGTACACGAATGACCCCACGAGCGGCAGGCGCAACTTTCGCTCAGCCCTGATGACACCGGCCAACTCGAAGCCAAGGAGCCCCCACCCATCCCTGACGTTCAGTGACATTATTAGCACCCTCACGAGAAGGACAGCACGCAACTCCTACCTGAAGAGCAGCACAGCAAGTTTCTGGGTCGTGGGTGCATGCATGCGGGGTAGTAGTGGTTACAAGTTATATAGCTCAATGGTAGACACCTGTGTTTGATATGCGGAAGTGCAGGTTAAAATTCTAGATGACTCCGCTCTTCAACCTCCTAGCGTCGGACTCAGTACAAGCGAGATATATTGAGCGCTGACATAAACATTCTGTATCATTTCCTATTTGCTTTTTTAATACACTGAGTTCACAACCTGTGCATCGGCATATAAAATATGCTAATAAACTGTCCGCGCGCCTTGCAACCTTGTGCTAACCGCTGGGCTGATTTCAATTACGGTATAATTGGAAATAAGAACTACCTTTAATTCACACACTGTTTAAAATTCAGGCAGTGCATCAAGCAGGTAAGCATTCTTTACATCGGCAGTCACATGTGAAATCATATATTTTATGCACTCTGCGCTGACATTTCGAGCAATACCTTGGAATTCTGTGCAGCCGCAAACATTTTTTCAGCAGAGTGACACAAGTTCCATCTGATTAAAATTGACTCTGGCCATATGATGCATATTTGATGGATAGTGTGCAAAATATAATAATTATTTTGTCCAGAAATATGAGAAATGTATGAAGCATTATAAATCATGTTAAGTTTGTTATGCTCTTAGCCTAGATAGTTCACAGAATTATAACATATAATTTTTTGCCTATTTATTTTTTTGGGGAGTTTCATAAAGCGCCGCCTTCAGTGTACTTTAGAGCACTGCATGTGAGTCAAGCCCGGATATTGATTTGAAGCAGGTTGTGAAAGACCAATTTGTCAGGGGAGTGGGGGACACAGTGCTTTCAGGACAGATTTCATTGGCACAGCCAGATACCACGGCCAGGGCTATGAGGTGTAACTCTGGACAAAGGTAACAAAAATGCTTCTGACACTTTTTTATTATAATTTCTCAGCATGCTAAACAGCAGTCACACTTCTTTCAGCATAGCTTAAAGACATTGGCAAAGGTAATATATCTAGTTAAACACTTATAAGGCCCCAAAGGCGAGACCTATTGGCTATGCCAATGCGTGTTCTATATAGTGCGAGTATTTTCCCACAGTCAAGCATAAAGACGCAGGGCCTCATTTATAAGGGCCCTTTGTGTCGCCGGAACGTCACTCTTTGGGATGTTCTGTGGCACCGGAGCCTGCTCCATATAATTACGAGACAGCACTAAGCCACTTTTTTTGGCTTAATGCTGCCTCGTAAATATTGTTCCCTTTAGCAGTTTTCTGTGCCAAAGGGGCATGCAATGGGTGTTGCTAGGGGCGTTTCCAGCAACATCCATGGCTTTTTGACAAGCACCAGATTTAAGAGAAACTGTAAATCTGAGGCAGCACCAAAAACTTCTGCCTCCCTAGGGGAGGCATAAGGGAGACACAACGAGGACAAATAGCTTTATTTCTTTTTTTTCCTTTTCTATGTGTGCTGCTGCAGCACACATAGATAGAGGAAAAGCCTCTTGTGGCTGTTTTTGTGCAGGAAGAGTTCCCTTCCAGCACAAAAATAATCATCCCTGCCATGCAGGCACCCTCGCACCATGGAGCAAAGGTGCCTGCGTTGGGGCACAGCAGTCAATTGTGTGCCGGCACAGAGGAAAAGGACAGGAATGCGCTGTATCTGATAGATATGGCACATTTCAGTCCTTTTCTTTTGCTATAGGGCATCACAGCAGTAAGGCCTGCTGCGCTGCCCTAAGGCAAAACCTCATAAATGAGGCCCACAGTTTGCTTGAAGGAAAGGCAGCCGTAGTTCTCTAGTAGCTGCGGATTAGTGAAGACCCGTGTTGAACGCTGGTTGCAGGTGACTGTGGTTTATATGCCACTGAGTGCAGACTGGCTGGAAGTTTAACAGGTTGGGCAGGCCAGGTCAGGTGCTCTGGGTACTAGTGCAAGGCATCTTAAGGGTTCAGGGGATTGAGGCTATCGTAACACTCAAAGTGAGAGATTGAGGCCTAGTAGGGGTGCTTTGAGGATATCAGATGCCAGTAGAGAGGGGCAGAGGGCCTGTTTATCAGTATAGTTCTTCAGAGGCATGTGGTCTGCACCCAGCATCTCATTCATAATATGTTATGTGTATTTCTATAGTGCCAAACACACCCTGGAAGGTATCCTGGCACTGAAGCAGGAGCTGTATGGGACGAGCCATGGTCAAGGCTAGGTGAAGAGCTGGATCTTCAGTTTCTTGCAGAATTCAAGAAATAAAGAGGAGGCACTGATGTGCAGGGGCAGAGGTCCTTCCATGCTTTAGAAACGATGAAGGATAAGGCCCAACCACCCAACCTGGTTCTGCACACGTGGGGCGGGGAGTGCTAGTAGGAGTCCGGCAAAGGTGAGGTGTTTGTAGATTTGTGGAAGTTTATGGGGTTGTTGAGGTACGTGGAGCCAATGTTATGTAAGGCTTTGTATGTGTTCATTAGCAGTTTGAAGAGTACTCATTTGTGGATTGGGAGTCAGTAAAGATCTTTGAGGTGTGGGGGATGTAGGTGCCGTGGGACGTTGAGGGAGTGCCTGGTCTACTGAGTTTTGTGTGGTCTGGAATATTCTGGTCAGTTTAACCTTGATTCCAGAATATAGTGCTTTGTTGAAGTCCAGCTTGCTGGTCATTAGAGCTTTGGTGATGGTTTGATGAGTATTGCTGTTTAGCCATTTGAAGATCTTCTTGAGCATCTTCAGTGTGTAGAAGCAGGAGACAGAGACTTCCTTCACTTGGCCGGGAATGGTGAGTTGGTTGTCGATTACTATTCTGAGGTTCTTAGCATGAGTTGCTGGGAGGGTTGTGGGTCCCAGTTCGGCCGGCCACCAGGGGCCATATTGTAGAAGTGCCCCAGGGGCGAAATGGCCATGAGCGCCCACTTTGTGTGCCCCTGGGGCACTTTGGTATTACAAAAAGGGCTGCAGACACTTGTGTGGGCCCCTATGTTATGCAGATAGCACTGGCACACATATAGCACCAGTTCTGTGTCAAGAGGGTGTTCCATCATTTGCATGGGGGCGTGGCGCCGTGCAAATAAGGAAATCTCATTACCTCTCGCCGTGCCGTATTATGGAAGTGGGCAAAAAGGTAAAGAAGCTGTTGGGAGGCACACTGAAAGTGCGCTACAAATAGGTGGCACACTATCAGTGAGCACCCTGATGGCAGCCCTCCAGAGGGAGAAAAGGGGTCTATGGGACCCCAGACATCTCCTTTCTCACTGCACCCACCTGCAAGAAGATCTCAAATCTCTCTTAAAAGTGCAGGTGGGTTGGCGCTTCGTATTTCACTTGAATGGGCTGCCTCTAGGGCAGCAAAATTCATGGCTGCCCTAAGGGCAGCATGTTCTTCATAATAGGGGCTCACTTTCCCAGTTTGCACACATCACACCTATTTAAAGCTGTGCCGTGGCGCAAACAAGAAAAGTGTGTCCTATCTGTAATAGGGCCCCAGGCGGAGTGCCAGATCGAGGTGTATTTGCTAATGATTACTATTCCTATCATGTCTGTATTGAACTTGAGGTAGTTGGATTTCACCTGTCTGGTGACTTCGGTCATGCAGGCAGACAAATTGGTCTGAGTGTTTAGCAACTTGTTGGAGAAGGAGAGTATGAGCTGAGCGTCATCAGCCTAGGATTCTTTAGGTGAGGATGATCCTGGGGGTGGGATCATGTAGGCATTGTAACAGGGTGGGGCTCAGTGAGGATCCACGTGGAATTCGGTAGATGAGGTTTGCAGAGTCTGAGGTGAAGGGGGACAGGTTGATAGATAGGGTGTGGCCTGCCAGGAAGGAGCAAGTTGCAGGACCTTGGATGCCGGCTTTGGACAGTCATTAGATAAGGATGGGATGGGAGTTGGTGTCGAAGGGTATGGAAGAAGGGATGAGGGGAGTGGTCTCCCTTCTGTTCATAATCATTCGAATGGCGTTCAAGGTTGTGATGATGCTGGTGTCTGTACTGCGGTTGGACCTGAACCTGGAATGAATGGTGTTGAGGAGGTGAGGTGGGTGCTAGGTATTTGTTTGTCTTAATTTCCCTGACTTTTACTGGGTGAAGTAGCAAGAATATAGGCCGGTAGTTGTCCAGTGTCTTTGGGTCTGCTGAAGTTTTCTTCAGGAAGAGGAATACTGTGGCATGCTTACAGGTACCTGGGTAGGAGGCTGTGATGATTGAGTCTTTCAGGATTGAGGTGAGGTCTGTGCTGAAGACAACCAGTACTTTGATGAAGACAGGGTGAGGCTAGATGTCTAAGGGTGCTACGGAGTGTGTGGACCACATAGCCATTTCAGTTTCTTCAGTAGTGATAGTAGGCAAGGGTGGTCCTCTGGATGTTAGTAGACATTGTCACGAGGGCTGCACGGGTGGTAGGCCTTTTTGGGGCTTGAAGTTATTGCAGATGCTGGTGATCTTGTTGCAGAAGAATGGGGACAGCTTGGTGCAGAGGTTGTGACAGGGGGTAACGCTGGTGAATCTTGCTTTCGGAGAGGTGAAGTTTTTCACTTGAGAAAGATATCCTTGTTGCTGTTGGTGCTTCTTTCAATGCAGTTAATGGGCACGTAGTGTTTGGTGGCTCTGATTTGATGATGGTAGCATCTGAGGTTCGATATGTAGGTGCTCTTGTCAGTGTAGTTCTGACCTTGTCTCCAACTGCATTCAAATTGTTTGCAGAAGTATTTGTTGAGCCTGAGTTCTTCTGTGTGCCAAATTGCTTGCAGTCTGGTTCTTGTGGCTTTGAGAAGAGCCAGATTATCTGCTAGGCAATGGTCGTGTCACTGAAGTTGGAGATGGATTTACAGATGTTGTTGTTGTATCAAGACTGGTGGTATAGGAGTCCAGAACACCAGGGTGCTTCTGAGAATTTCTTGCAGTGCCATTTTGAAGATTTGGTGATGGTGTTTCTGAGGTGGTATGGGATGGGTATGCTGGAGTTGCTGAGAGTGTGGTCGGACCAGGTGATCGGTGTGGGTTTGTCTACTCTGATGTTGCTGAAGCAGTGGAAGAGGAGGTGAAGAGGAGGTCCAGCAGGTGTCTGGAGGGGTGTGTGTGAGGCCTTTCACCAACTGAGTGAGTCTGATGATGGACAGGACCTCAAGGAGGTCAGTCATGTTTGGGATCAGGGAGTGCCTCAAGGTGGTAGTTGAGGCTACCAAAGAGGATGAAAGAGCTGGAGTCGAGGTTCAGGTACAGGGGAGCGGTGGAGTCCACAATGGTGTTGCAAAAGTTTGCAAATGAACCAGGAGGGTAGTAGACAAGAGCACTGCTCAGAATGTAGTTGGTGGCGATGAGAGGCTTGAAGGCCGAGTGTTCCATGCTGCAGTCAGTGCTTTCTGAGGTTGTGGAGCATTGGGTAGATTCTCTGAAGATGATATTGAATGCACCTCCAGGTCTGTCTGTCCTGTCCTGTCTTGCAAACTTGTATCAGGGAGAGGGGCGGTTGCCCTTGAAATGGTGATGAACCGATGAGGGAGTCAGCCAGGATCAGTCAGGAAGAGCAGGTCATGTAGCAGATGCTAAATTTCGGTTGCTTGTTTATTGAGGGAGTGAATATTGAAAAGTATGCAGGACAGGGAGGGGTGTGATGTAGTTGAGGTAGGGTGTGTGTGATCATGTGTGTTGAGTGTGTTGGGCATATGAGGTGGGTTGGCAGAGTGACGTGGGAGCAGGAGGGTGAATGTAGAATGGCAGGTGGATTGCAAATACATTCACACTGCGACGTGTTAGCCCTGAAAAGCACAACAATCCTCTCTTTAGTTAAAAAAAAATAAAGTTCTCTGGGTGCATCCTCGGGGGTGACTTTGTTCCTGTTTGAGTGCAGATCTGGCAGTCTGATCCTGCCAGACATGTTTAGGACTGCATCCCTGTAAGCGACAGCCACAAGCAAGAAAGGGCTCACGACGCTGCTATTAAGTGTGGGTTGGCCCTCAGATGGATTAAGACATCTATCTGCTTTGGCATGTGGCACCTGTTCTGACTCACACGAAGCACTCTCTGCTTAATCAGAAGATTTCCTTTAGGCATTGGTGTTTTTCAGAGTTTTCCCAATCAATTTTCTTATCCTCTGTTAACACTGCCTGTTTTGTCTGCGCAGAGGTGAATGTGAAAGTTCTCTTCTGTGAAGACAAATAAATCCATTAGCACAGGCCCTGTATTTGCCAGCTATTCATTCGCATTTTCAGAGGTTGTAAGCAAGTAAATTCAATGTATGTTATGTTTTGAATTCTTAAAAAGTGCTCAAACTGGTGGGATTTTGGGCCAGGCTTACTTTACATCAAAGTTGCTGATTTGCACTGCACGAAAGGGAGAGCAGGACTGCACCATTTCTACGAAGATTTGATGCTGTTAGTCCCCCCCCCAGTGCTGCCCCACTTAGGCTGCCTTGTACCATGCAACACCCTTTCAGCATAGTGCAAGGGTTATTGTGTGATGTCTATCATAGGTTTTGCACGGAAAAGAGTAGCCTTTCAGCACAAAATACTATGCTTATACATACTTTAACACTTGTATGTTTTCTGTACACTGCACCGCACATGCAATGTATAAAACGTTTTGAGAGAAAGAAACTTTTTTTTAACTTCACACCTGCCACCAGGCAGTGTGATTTTTAGTGCAAACTTCTGTCTACCTTTTTAGTAGATAGGGCTTTGCATAAAAAACTATGGGTGTTTGCATAGGAACATCCATGCATCACCACTGGGATACTCCCTTGATGCAAAGTAGTGCACATCTCTACTTTGAGTTACTTTAGTTCTTCTTTCCATTACAAATCAAAATTTGTGCTGGGTAGTAAATACTTTACCGAGACATTGCGGTGATTTGATTTTTTGTTACAATTCACCAGCGCAGAACCTTGATAAATCTGGCCCTTGGTCTCAAAATGGTGCCATTATTTGAATTTCCTACTTTAAAAAATCACTACGTGCTACTAAATCTTTCCCCACATATTGGCCCTAAAATATTTTTTTTAACCAGGTGTCAGTGAATACATAGCTGTCAGTTATGATGTTGCTGGCCTATGTGAACCAAGGCCTAATATAATAGGTCTTGTAGGCACATTTGATAAGCGCTTTTTTCCTTACTACATGGATTTAACCTAAATTAATTTTTCCTTACTCAGGTCCTGGTAGGCGCATGTCTGTTGCACCTAGATAATTCGCAATGGGACTGCTGTTCTTGACCAAACAGAACTGTTTCCAATATTTTGAAAGGGACCATTATTTTTTTTTTTCAATTATAGCCTAGTCAGGGTTAAAGATAAAAATGAGAAAAAATGCAAACCCTCCTGTGGCAGGTATGTGACCAAGCACAGGTTTGCTTACCTGGGCTTGGTTACCCAGACCAATGATAACCTAAACCTACATGAATGTGCCTCCAGGTTATCATTCCATCACCCTTCCCTAACCTAGAGTCGTCGATTACTACCTGACCCAAGGTGGGCAGATGTCAATCGCCTCCCCCTACAGTATACTTGGGCTATGAATACTTCCTGAGCTGTTTTCCTTTGGGGTTCAACCAATGGAACACTTTAGCACTGCAAGAAACTGCACTGTTCATGCTGTCTGACTGCTTCTACTCTGATCCTGCAGATAATAACCCTACGCTATCCAATCAGACAGCCTTTTTACCATTTGACCTTACATTACACATGCCTGAGACCTTTACCTCTGCAATCGTTGTCCCCAGTTTAGCGTCTGACCAGCTGCTTGGACATCTCTCAGAGTAGATTGTGATTGGTAGAATGGGTGGCTGACTCTGGAGCTTGTAATCTCACTGAATAGTATATGTATTTGAGCATGTTATGTTATGTTATGCTATGCACGCTTTAGACTTGATTACAAGTCCTTCTTCAATTTCAATGGTTCAGTAATATCGGATACTGGCCCCATCGGAATTATGAATGCAACTGAAACACAATGGGATTGGTGCTTTTTACTCAGAGATTACAAGCAGGTGTATTCTCCGGGTACTTTTTAGGAAATTGGGATGTCAGAACCCCTGTCAGAGGGCCAGGGAGCACACAGGGGTTACTGGACACAACTGTGATATCTGAGGCCTTTTACTCCTTATGTTACAGGGCCCAGCCTACACTGGATCCTGCTCAACTGGGCTAAGTACCCCTTCTACACTTGATTCTCATTGGTAGCTGGGCAGGGATGTAGTTACAGGTCAGTGAACATGACGCGCTACTCAAAGTGCAGGTAGTACGAACAAACATCAGTGTCCAGCTAAATACTTGCTTTTATATGAAAAAGTAGTATTTTATTTCTAACTCTACACATGCAACAATATAACATTCACAAGAAATAACACAATCTCCTTGTGATTGGGGCTCTAGCAGTTGTCAGGCAAATCTCTGTCCCACCCTCCTTTGAGTAACATCTGCAGGGTTATTCCTCATTCACTGGTGGGTGCATCCAGGGAATCCTAATACTAGGCTGTACTCAAGAGTTCCCACTTGACTCTATAGGATTTAGTTAAAAGCGTCTGCGGTGCTGCAACAACATTAGCAGCGAGTCCCCCAGGCCCTGGCTGGCTCAGTTCATGTCTTATCCGCTCTTGCAGCACAGAAGAGTTTGTAATGCAGTGGTTGCCTGCAAAGGGCATCTGTGAGTCCTGCTGAGTTTGGAGAAGTCAGGCTGCTCGAGGCCCACACAGCAGCACCCGGCGGTGTAGACTCTCTCGAGTGGCACTGCTGAAGGTCTCTCAGTTGGCAGAGCAGCTCCCAGCTCTGGAAGGTGTGGTAAGTTGGCTTTTACCCTATGGAGGGGATTGTGGGGGGTGGGGGGTGGGGGGGGGGGGAGAATACTTTCTTCAGCTCCCTTCCGGAGCTTGTGAAGGATTGAAATAATCGATGGCATTTCTGGCAGTCCTCAATGGTGAGTACAGGACAGGTCCCTCACAGTGTGGCTCCAAACCGCTGATTGTACCCTCAGTCATTCATTTGGGGGGTGTCCATACTCCTTTGCCAATGTTGGTTCCAGTAGCCCCTCCTGGCATTCTGGGTTTGTGCAGTACGTGGCAAAATGAGAACAGACTCTTCTAGCACAAGTGCCCCTGCCCAGACTATCACAAGTCTTGGCACTCCTCAAAGTAATAACTTCATCTGTGGCTCTCTCTGGCATACAGATGCAGTGCAGCGGTACAGGCTGAGCAAGACCCATACGGCAATTCTCATTGGGTCAGCTATGGCAGCCATTTCCTGTCATAAGGGGATCACCAAAAACAAACCTGCACATGGGCTTCAACATGACTGGGGCACAGCTGACTCCTCACACCTTCACAGAGAGTCCTCATGGTAGGTCTCCCTATTGGACCTTGTTACCTGCAATTCTCTCCTCTTCCTCACAGGGCATACTGGTCTTAGCAAGCAGGCAGGTTCTGGTGCTCAAGGTTTCAGGGCAGGTGATCTTGGTTTCCCTGGGTGATTTGCCCTCACCCAGCAGGGAGTCTGGCAGGTCTTGGCCCCCAATCCTGGTCACAGACAGAGGTTTTGCAGAGCTTCCCATTCTCACACGGTCCATCTGGCTGCTTGGCAGATGACCCATTTTTGGAGACTCAACATCCCCTTCATATAGTTCTTTTCCAGGCACCAAATGGGATATAGGGTCTGTCTTTGAAGCTTTATATTAGGTTTCTGCTTCTTTTGAAATGGACACTTCTCCTTTTCTTCTTTCCACAAGAAAGATGTCTGTCACAGCAAGCAAGACTCCAAAGCTGATTGTCCCACAACACAATTCATAGGAGTGACCAGAGTTCCCACCTGGATGACAGCCTCAATGAGTTGTGCATCAAACGATTAATCCAAGACCCCAGCCCTACTCTTTATGATTCCTTTATCCGCCCCATCTGCCTTCCCGAGAATTTTCCAGGCTCCTTCCATGGGATCTATCACTTAATCAAACAGCAGTCTTTTGAAGTGTAAAGGGAGTCCCTTGTTTTCCACTCAGCCCACATGAATGCAGCAATATAGAATTCTGTCTAGGGAATTCCTCTCCTCCTCATGTCTTCACTAAGCAGGCCCGGTCTTCCCAAAATGGAACCCAGGATCCTCCATGTTATGTATCACTGCAGGCACACTTACTCTGTTCACATTCACAGCACACGTTTGGTCCAGCACTGTTATCGCTGTGCATTGTACCCCTACATGGACACATGAATTCAGTACGTGCACTAATAGCTTTTCTATATTTAACCAGGGTGTGTTATTTACAAACACATACACTGTTAGCACCATGTGTGCATTGCACAACTCTTCTTCCTTCATGTTTGCACTAACCTTGCCCTGCGAGGAGCCCTTTGACTGGAACTCTGCTTGCTGTTCTTCTCCCTTCTGCTGTACTTCGCGGACCTTGAGCAGCGGGAGCCTGCACTGGACCTGGGGTTGTGGCGCTAAGGTCGGCTGAGGCGAGGGTTTGAATTGCAGCAGAGCTGCGAGCGGTGCCGCAGGGACTCCATCTCCCACGAGTTCCTGCCCGACTAACCTGCAGCACCTGGTCCGCTCTCCCTGCTTGCCCCGCCCCCTGACCACGAAGGAGCAAAAACCCCTGCGCCTACCACCTCGGCGGGACACTGTTTGCACTAACCTTGCCCTGCGAGGAGCCCTTTGACTGGAACTCTGATTGCTGTGCTTCTCCCTTCTGCTGTACTTCACGGACCTTGAGCAGCGGGAGCCTGCACTGGACCTGGGGTTGTGGCGCTGAGGTCGGCTGAGGCGAGGGTTGGAATTGAAGCGGGGCTGCGAGCGGTGCCGCAGGGACTCCATCTCCCAGGAGTCCCTTCCCGACTAACCTGCAGCACCTGGTCCGCTCTCCCTGCTTGCCCCGCCCCCTGACCGTGTCCCACCCTATTTAGTAGACTCGGCGAACCGCTGCGCGGGAGCGTCCCGGGAGAAGCCCAGGACAAGGGCGAGACCGTCTGGGGCCGTCCGGGGCTGTCTAGGCTGGGCTGGGCCATCCCCCTGAAAACTTTGGCTGCGGTACCATGGACAGTTAGCCAATTCTTGTACACTGTTGATTTTTTTTTAGCTAGGAAGTTGTTTCGTTGGGCACAGTGTATATATTTCTTTCTGGTTGTTTATGCTAATGTCTACTCGTTCAGGGAAGAGTCTAAGAGGGGGTGGGGGGAGGCCCTGGTTGTGTTACTGGTGCAATGGACCAGTTTATCACCCGAGTTGTTACAGTTATCGAGAAGGAAATCGCCATGACAGAGCGGCGTCTTTCTCGAGAACTTCTCTCAAATAAGCGGTCGTCATTGGGTCCCTTGGCGCTAGTTCCCTCTCCAGTACACGCATCCGATCCCCAGGTGAATGCTTCTCCCCTTTTAGATCATCCACGGGTTGCTGCTTTAAGGGTCAGTATAGATAGGCTGGAGAGTATGGCAGTTATAGCCCCACTTAACGAAGATAACGTTTCGGATTCACGGTCCAGTGAGACCTCCGTCCCTACGCTCTCTCCTAACATTTCTTCTAGCCATGGGGATTCCCTCCCTCCACCAGCGTTGGTACCGCTGGTAGTAAATAGATCAGTCCATATTAAAAGGAAAAGAACTGCTAGCCCGCGCAAAGGTAGCCATCCTAAACCCTACAAGAAACGGAGGAGACTTGGTACCAGGGTGGGCGGGACCCATAAGGGCGCGTGGTTGGGTGTAAGTTGCCCCCAGGGGGACACGGGGGGAGAGCCCTCCGATGCTTTAGCAGAGAAGTCACCTGTTGACCTGACGACTGACTCTGCCGAAGTCCCACCACATGAAACCCCCTCGATTGCCCAATTAGAGAAAATGATGAATTAATTATTGATCCCGGTCTTAGAGAGAGTTAAAGGGCTGGCAGAGCGGTTGGACAGGTTTGAGCAAGTGACCCTGGACAACTTTGTTTCCATAAAATCTCTCATTAAGTTACACTCTAGAATTAGGGAGGATGGACTGGGGGGGGGAATGTTGCCCGGGCGACCCCTACATCCCCACAGGGCCCACCTATTTCATCTGGAATGGCTAGTGGGGTGGTAGTGGTAAATGCCCCCGCTGTACACGCTGTGGCTTTATCTGGGGGCGTCCAGAACCCAGGGTTGGCCGCAACGAATGTTACAGAACATCCAAATACACCTAAGGCTAGTACTGTCCCTGTTAAGAAGCCCGTACGGTCTGAGGCTCCTGGTAGAAATGGTCCTGCCAAACCAAGAAATTCTGGCAATAGCAAAGGCCCCGAGCTAGCTCAATCAAGAAGAAGTAGTTCCAATCCTCCACCAGCTATCCAGCTTGACGCGCTCCCTCTCAAAGAGGCCCCTAGAATACCACCCATGAATCTACCACCAGATTGCCAGCCTTATGTTGCCATCCTTACTAACGTACCATCACTGAAGGCTGACCAGCAAGAATCCTACCAAGCGCTTAATAATAAAACCTTGCACTGGTTAAGGACAAATAGACCTCTCCCTAGGGAACTAGATGGCCTGATCCTAGGCATCAGAAGGGTAGGGTGGGTAGGCTACGGGCATAAGCATTTTGAGGGAGACTGTGTGGTGGTAAATTTTAAGGATGTTAGGGTTGCCCAAACAATTTGCAATCAGAATTTAGGGATTGGTGGTGCAGGCATTGGTGAGGTAGACTTGACTTACTTTTACCCAAGACCCGTAGGAAACGGTACTTATTTGGGTGGGGGATGGAGGCACAACTTTACCTCTCCCGAGAATCATTACATCCCTTTGCCATATCAGCCTGTTGCATGGTCAGGGCCATATGGGAGGACGCTAGGACATTGAAATGATATCTGCTCTGGGGTGGCTCCCATGCTTCCGAGTCCGGGATTTGTGTTTGAGTCTCATGTCTTAGGCCCAAGTAATGCTAATCCACCATTTTTACCAGTTGCATGTAGCCCCCTAATTCAGGATCCCAACCTGGCTGTCGGGATTCAACAAGGAGATAGTGCACCATGGACAACCCCTGAGAGGGAGGGGGTATCCAGCTCTGAACCCCGCAGGGAGCCTGCTGTGGCGGATCCAGACCTAAGGATTCTCAGCTGGAACGTTGCGGGTATCTCGAAGAAGCTGGCTCTACCCGACTGGAACACCCTTTTGGAAGGCTACTCTATTTGCATCTTCCAAGAAACTTGGAGTAGGGAGCCTTGCCACAAGGTAGGCTATTCATCCTTTTTTGTACCAGCTGTGTCCCCCCTTTCGGGGAAGGGCCGCCCCTCAGGAGGCCTCCTCATATGGGTTGCTATCTCGATCGGCTGCCAAGTTGCTCAGCATGTGACAAATTCACCCGATTCACTCAGCATATCAATTAAGGGACCGCAGAGAGGGCTGACCTTGGATATTATTATTATTAATGCCTGGGGCACGAAGGGAGGTTCGCAATCACCCATAGTATCAGGGTTGGAATCTTTGCTAAGGCAGTGTCCCAACAGATCTCATGTCCTGGTCGCGGGGGACCTAAACTGCACGTTTGAGCCCATGGGGTCGGAGGACACTTTGGGAACCGCCAATGAAGACATTAGGAGAGGGATACCAGTCCTAACTATACCTCCCATCAGGAGGTGGTCTCAAGTGGTGGTCCAAATTAATTCCTTAACCATGGAATTTGGCCTAAGGGCTGTTAATGGAAGGACGCCGTCAGATCCCTCTGGAGCCCATACTTACAACAGGGCTAATCATACGTCAAGGATAGATTACATTCTCCTTGACGTAAAGCTTTGGAGCTTCATGCGGGATATGGAGGTCCTTCCATCAGTCGAGAGTGACCACAATCTCCTCTCTCTTGTCCTCCTTCCCCTGTGGATCGGGGACCAGGGGGTGCATACGCACTGTATAGCATCTACCCCCCACGCAGTACATCCCCCTAACTGCGGTAGACGTTTGAAGTGGAGAAAGCTTATTATAGACGAAGAGAAAGTGTTAGCTATTGGGGCACTTTTAGATATAGCCCAGTCTAAATTGGACTAGCTGATTCCTTAGTAACCGTGCTTTTTTGTGATACTACCAAGGCTTTGAGTGACCTTTTTATTCTCCCAAGCAAGGCCTCCCGAGCTGGTAATAGTAAGAAGCCGTCCAAACCGCCGGGCTGGTTTACTAAAAAATGCAGGGGGAAGAAAAACGCCCTGGTAGGTGCTGTCAAAAGTAAATCCCAGGCTGCAATTAGGTTGGCTAGGAAAGAGTACACCCAGGCAACTATCGCAGCAAAGAGAGAATGGGAGGATGGGTTCTGGGCGGATCTCATGGAAGCAAGTGCGGGCAGGGATGCCAGAGGTTTTTGGAACCTTATAAGATCTAGGGATAGGCCAGTCAGCACCCTGATGACGTGTAACATCCCAGCCCAGAACTGGTTTAATCATTTCTTGTCCCTCTATACCCCTATTGAGGTGGTTTCCGATACCACCTTTTCCTTAGCTGACTGTATAGGGGATACTGAGGGCGCTCCCTTCACCGCTAGAGAGGTGGAAGGTATAATTAAATCATTGGTGCCCCTAAAAGCAGCTGGGCCTGATGGGATATCGGGTGACCTGCTACACGCGAACCCCAAGGAGTGGGGGAAGCTGGTTTCGTCATTGCTTAACGCTATCAATAGCGGAGCGCCTGTACCTGAATCCTGGAAGGGGGCGGAGGTTGTTCCGATATTCAAAAGGGGTGTCGGGACAACCCCGCCAACTACAGGCCCATAAGTCTCATCGACTCATCACAAAAAGTGGCAGGGAAGGTGATCTTGGGGAGGGTGCTTCAGTGGGTGGACGACAACAACATCTTGTCGGACTTCCAAGCTGGATTTCGTTCTGGAACCGGGACGATTGAACAGGCCTTTAGACTGGCTCTCTTGTATTGGAAGGTGGTGGTGCTGGGCAAAGGCAGTCTGTATTTGGCCTTTATAGACCTAATGACTGCCTTTGACCTGGTACCAAGGGAGGGGTTGTGGAAGGTCTTGTTAGAACTGGGGCTGCCTCCGTATATCCTGTCCCTTCTTGTGAGACTACACGCCGGCAATTTTGCGCAGGTGCGATGGGGCATGAACGGTGAAAAAACTGATAGGATCCCTGTGGGAAGGGGCGTCCGCCAGGGATGTGTGCTAGCTCCCACTCTGTTCTCTCTCTACGTGAACGGAGTGGTCGAGCATCTGTTAAGAAATCCCTCTGATGCTCCGTCCCTGGCGGGTAAACGGATCCCAACATTGCTCTTTGCAGATGATACCCTTCTCATCTCAAAGACTCCCATGGGCCTCCAGAGTCTCCTGAATAGCTTTCAGGAGTTCTGCTCATTAAGGGGATTGGTAGTCAATACTGATAAAACCAAGTATTTGATCATGAATCCGCCTAAAAAACCTGGGCTTCCCCCGGCTCTGAACTCTGTCCCATTGGAGAGGGTATCTGAGTTGGACTATTTGGGCATTCGCCTTAACGATTCATTGAGCTGGAACCCGCACATCCAAAAAATGCTCCTTAGTCACAAAAGGGTGGGTGGTGTATTACTTAAGGAGCAACGCTCCTCCACAAGCAAACCTATCGCCCCAGTTGTGGAGATATACAAAGCTAGAGGGGTTAGTGCTGCCTTGTATGGGGCGGAGTTGTTGGGCACCTGCAACCTGGACGCATTATCAAAATCGGAGAGCAAATTTCTGAAAGATCTGATGGCTCTCCCGCTGAGCACACCTACAGTACCCGTGCTATTGGATCTAGGTTGCAGATCGATTAAGGACCAATCCCAACTCCGCCCCTTGCTTCTTTAGGCTCGGATGTGGCGGGTGCCCGAATTAGCTTCCTATGCAGAGGCGCTATCAGAGGTCATGGCAATGGAAGGCTGGTCCAGGATTAAATGGTTGAGGGATGTAAAACGGCTATTAGTGGAGTTCGGGCTTGGTGACGCGTGGGCATCGAGAACTGCCCCACCCAAAGCCATGATAAAGAAACTTTATTGGAATTGGGTCTCTTCTAAACTATCTACAGATTCACGTCATTGTAATTCCACTGTAGCCTTTGTGAGGATTAAAGATGTGGTGTCTTATGAACCATATCTAGATATGATCCCCATCCCTTTTGACAGGGCCCTGTATTTTAAATTTAGAGTGGGGACCCTACATGTAGGTGAACTGATTGCCTGATGGAAATCCTCTCACCAGTCCTCCCCCTTTTGTGCGCGTTGTCCCACTCGAGTAGAGTCGGTAGCCCACATTTTTTTCGGATGTCCGGATTACTGTGCACCTAGGAGGCGCTGGCTCAAACCCTTATGTAGACTTTTAGGCACCCGCCAGCACACAGTTTCGCTACGCATTTTAATGTCTGACACATCCGCTTTGGTTGTTTGCGGTGTTTCAAAATTTTTTAAATGGTCATGGTTGATTCGTGTAAGAAGGCTGTCCTTGTCAATTTAATTCTTGTTTTAACTGTTTTAACATTTTACTCCCTTTCTCCTTTTCTGTGTAATTAGGAAGTGATTGTTGTAAATGTTGTGTTTTATAATTGTTGAACAAGCTTTTATGATATTTTTATATCGAAATAAAGCCTATCAATCAATCAATCCTTCATGTATTGTACTTCACACAAGTGCACATACACCCAGCACATGCTCTTCTTGTGCACACACTTCATAGCACTGCATCTTCCATGTCATGTATTCCAGGCATACATACAACCAGCACATGCACTAACCACACATGCACTTCATGATACTACTTTATCCCTGTAATGTACCCCCAGGACACATATAACCAGTGCAGTGTCACTACTCCCACACTGGGCAGCACTTTACATCTACCTGAGGGTGAATTAATCACTCCGCAGCAGAACTTTTAAAAGGGGAGTGAACCTGCTGGCCTCAATCCAGTGACACAGGGCAACAAGGTCACATTTACTACTACTGATCACTACATGGTATGCTGCCACCATCTCGCTCATGCTGCTTACATATAGTTGAAGGCAGTAGCCTTTTACCACTTTGAGGGTAGTGCTTTGGGCGACACTCACGTTCCAACAAGTCCTCAATCCGTGAGTCAGGCCTATGGCATGGTACACACATGATCGGTGTTGGAGTATGACAAAACAAATCGGCATAAGAGATCTATACAACAGTATAGTTAGGCACTGAGGGCAGGGGTACATGCCTTTGCAATGTAGTGGACTTTTCCATCCCAACAAGGGAATGACCAGGGGAATCGGGATCACAACAACTAATTCCTCATGTAAATTCTCATGTCCAAGAGGACCCTCAAGGTCTGACTTGTAATCCCTTGTAACTATTACTGAGGACCCGTAACTCTGGGGGTACAGAGGTACCGGGGCGATTCCTATGGACCTCATAATGAGGCCCTATTACTGTCATTTCTTGCCCATTTCTGTTAGTAACAAGAGTTTCCAGCCAAATTGAAATAACAAGATCACTAGAAATTCCATTGATTTGTGGTGTTTTATGTTGCGATTCCAACTGCTCAAAACAGATGGTGTTTCATGGTTAGACACTGCAGAAATGAGGAATTACCATGGGAATCAGGTCTGAATTGCCACTTACTGATTGCCTTGTAATTTCCCTGTGGGTCCTCATCTCTAAAGGGACCCTCTGATTCCAATTTCAAATCTCTGGTAACTCCACCCATTGGATGTGACCAATGTTATTTTTATTGATGTAGTATGTAGAGCCTAACTTACAATCTGAATTGTCACAGGGTTCTTAGCATTCTTATTGTTTTTGGTCCTTCAAATGGGATAGGAGGAGCTTACCATGGGTGAGGCCAGCTGGCACAATGGGAATTATTTGATAGTATTGCTTTGGCAAAAGTGAATCTTTAAGGCATTTTTGTAGTTGGTGAGTGATTGGTTTCTACAGATGTCAAGGGGAAAACTATTCCAGAGGGACGCAGCTTACATTAAGAATATTCTTTATGTTGCTTCTTTGTAATTGTCTTGATAGGGTGGAGGATGACCAGGATGAGTTTGGTGGCAATTTGCAGGGTTCTTAGTTGGTCAATATGGCATGCAGGGCTGCCAAATCACTTGCCAATCAGACAATCAAGCAAAAGATTTAGGGCCACATGTATCAAAATTGGAATTTGTGATTACCTAATCGTGATTTTCTGAGAATTGTAATCAGGTAATCGCAATTTCCAATGTGTGAAAGTCCATGAGTTTCAAATACCAATCCATAGCAGGTCGCAAACACACCTACCTCATTAATATTAATGAAGTAGATCGAAATTTGCGAACCTCTAGGAATCGTAAAAATCACAGGGAAGGGGGCCTGCTGAGGTCAGCAAACCACCATGTCTGTGATTGATTTTAAATAAGGCAATCTTTTTTTGTAAAGCAGCCCGTTTTCCTTAATGGAAAATGGGATGCTTGGGGTCACTTGGGAACCCCTTCCCATTTGCGAATGGGTTACCACCTACTTGAAGTAGGTGGTAAAATGCGAATATTTTGCAATTGCATTTCTTCTCAAAACATTCATACATACCAATGAGATTTGGTATTAGGAAGGGACGCCGTTAACCGCCCCTTACTAATACCGAATCGCAAAACCCAATTTGTGATTCGGTAACAGGTTACTGAATCACAATTTGGGTTTGACGCATGTTTAAAGCCTTTTTTGAGTTCGCAATGGACCAATTGAGTGAATCAGCCCGTTGCAAACTCTAAAAGGCTTCATACATGTGGCCCTTAGAATTTGATATTAGTGCTGACCGCTAGACAATGAAAGTTCTTTGGGATGTCGGATATGGCCTCACTTTTAAGGTCTGGCTGCAGACAACTTTGGCTGTCTGTCGTGAGACTTTTTGTCATTAATAGTTCAAAAAGAAGTATAAAAGAAGCATGTATTTAGAGAGAGTGGGCTTTGAATCAGCCCTCTTCATCCATTGGCTTTCATGTGTTCTTCATGGTTTGCTAATGCTTGGATGGGCTGTTCTTCAAGGCCATGGTATTTGAAGATGGTCTCGTTGTTTGATTTTTGTTCCCTTTTGATTTTTGTGATAGGGCCAAGTGGTCCTTATGATAATCCAAAGATGCAACAAAATGTGTGGGGTGAAACCGAGGCCCAGTTTGTGATCCCTGATGTGTTTATTTCACAACAAAACTTTTTTTGTTGATGACTTTACTGCTTGCTGTTTGGCTGAGTAAGCATGCCATGGAATAAAGGCACAGTGCTATTTACTACTCACTCTTGTGCTTTCATTTGTTTTAGTATGCTGTCATGATAACATGTTGTTCGACATATAGCATAACGTAAAGATTTGTGGATCACACACGTTCTTAAAGAACAATAAGTAGACTGATTCTTTCCAAAAGCCCATTCTGTATAATATTTTGCTCTGAACATCTTTTAATTTCACCACTTTCAATACAAACTTCATCTTTTGTCTCAGTTTTATAACACTTTTCTTTGATGATAATAATAATGATAATAATAATGTTAAAATAATAGTTATTGTTGTTATTATTATTATTATTATTATTAATATTAATAATAATAATAATAATAATAATAGTAATAATAACATTATTATTAAAAGAGGAAATTAGGAATTACTGGGGGATCTGTAATTTCGGCCCTGGTCCCAGGTAATCCCTTATTTTCCCCCAGACTTTCACATAGAGATGTTGGCTCTTTTCAGCAACTAAACCCTGTATGTGAAACTTCAGAGATCTGCAGTGTTCCCATGGATCTCCTACTTTCAAAAGTCAGTAGGTTTAGAGTTGGGCAGACACATGCAGCCACAAGACTGGTGATGTCTTCCTGACTGCTGCTATTTTGTCAGCAAACTTATTGTTGAGGAAGTTGCAAGGGACTTGATGAGAAGATGAGACTTCCATCTGCAGACAGGGATGAGCAAAGAATGCAGGGGCTTTCTACTTAGGAGCACCACAGGGAATGCCATGTTGCCTACAAAAGGGGAATGAGTATTTGCGCTGTTTTAAGCAAAGTATGCCTAAAAACTTGGTCTTTCCTGCTAGCCATACACAATGCGGACATAACAGGGGTTGAGGGAAGGCTTTCCACCAGAAGACCATTGTGTAGTTCTTCTCTATATATGTTCCCATTACCTTTTCTTTCTGGCTGATGTTGAGATTGGTGACTAGAATATGTCGATCTTCCAAGTCAAGCTTAAACACAAGACAGGGGCTGGGTATGGGAGTTCCGAGCACATGTCTCTTCAAAGAAATATTGGCACACCATATCAGCACACCATTCACAGTTGTTCCTTCCTGTGCATGAATTGTGCATCAGCCTGAACATTAGGAGAGTTTGATTTCATTTGCATTTGGTTTCCTGCTCCTGTTTGGACTGAGCTATGCGTGCCAAATAAGCTTCAATAAGAACAAAACTAAAGTCGAGTTGTTTTTCATTTTATTCTAAGCAGGCATTATTTATCTATGTATCCATTTATTTAGGTTTTTGTATAGTGGGATCTGGGTAGTTTATACTGAAAGCATAATATCTTAATAGCAGATGAGCTACAATATGATACCTGGAAATTGCTTATGTGTGGGTGACATTTAAGTAATCCAGTTATCCAATGCTTAAAGGGTTTGCAAATCAGACATATACATTATTAAACTGTGATGTCACTGGCACACTGTTGCGTTTCATTTGCAGTGATCCCAAATTCCGGTGGGACCCCAACCCTGAGCCTCCTTTTTTATACTGAGCCTAACCAGCGCATGTGCTGCCTCTTTGAGACATGCTGTATTCACTCTGTGTTCTCCGAGCCCGGCCATCGCCTTTTTATTTTCCCCCTTCGATTGTCATTTAAAAATGCTTATACTTCCTCTTTGTCCCTCCTTTTTGTGTTTAGTTTCCTTCCACAGACAGTTTTTTTCTTTGATTCCTACTCGTGTTACTGTTTGTCCATCTTCAGTGGTTCAGCTTTGGCGCCAGTCACTTAAACTCCTCGTACCATTCAAATACCAAGATGAAATGTCAGACACTTCAGAAGCTGTTTTCGAAATTGCCTCTTTCATTTTGTCTGACTTAAAAGTGCGAGGATTTCCCCCAACCTCCTTCCGCTTTGCTGCTTGTTTCTTTAGTGAGCCTCGGTCACCGGAACTTCAGCAGCCCTACCTTGCATCACAGTTAAGGGCAAGGCTTAGGCAACTCCTGTTGCATTTTTTTAATGCTTATTTATATAATGGGAACTCAAGCGACCCCAAGATGTTGGAGCGCTTTACATGAGTTAGTTACATTATGCAATGTGAGGTTCTTTTTTTGTTTTTAGGTGCGTGGCGATTGAGTGATGCCAACGCTGTCCCTTTTATTCATTATTTCTCCTCTGACTGACAAATGGGAGCAACATTCGTCCCTCCCACATAGCTGCATGTCCGCCCCACTGTCTTTTGCTGTTGTCCTCCTCCTGTCGGAGCTCTAATTTCAAAGCTCCTTCACAGCATCTTCCCTGGGACTGTGAGACATTATTTATTACATAATGCAAATGCTAGTAACCCAAAGGTGTTGTAGTGCTTTACATGAGTGCTAGTGAAACATAACAGGATTGGGACCATAGACCACGTCGGGATTGGGTGCAATGTAGAGAAAAAAAGACAATATCCCAACAGGTTTCAATTCAAAGACAGTTATGTACGTATGCAAAAAGCATTACAGGAACAAGAAAAAAGGATACTCAATTGCATTTGGTTTGGGGTGTTATTCACCATATATTTCGAGCAGAGATTCCTCAGGGTATACAGTTAAAGCAGCACTGTATAAGAGAAATCATGTGACAACCCGAAGGCACTTGGTGCAAAGCAATATATACAGGTGAACATAGGTGGCGACGCAAGTGATCAGAGTGAACAGTGTGAACGGCACAAAGTGAACAATAGTGTAAATAATGTACAGTGGTGGCTCAAAGAATTACAATTCACTTCAATTGTATTCATAAATTACCAATTTTTTGTGAGCCATTTGGAAGGAATGCGCCTAATATTGCACTGTGGAGTCGACGGCGTTTCGATCCTCTTGAAATTGGCATCATCCTCAGGATGGGGTTGTCCAGTTTGTGAAGTGCTGCGGGATATAAATGAGAGATCAGGGGGGTAGGGGTAGCCGGGAGGTAAGCGCGGGTGGTGGGGCAAGGAATGACTAAAAGGTAGGGGGGCCCTTAGAGTGGGAAGGGAGAGTGCCGGTGGATGGCAAGACATAATAATACCTGCAGTAAGGATGGTGATGCTGAGAGGAAAGTTTGAGAACTCAATGGTGATTATTGGCGATCCAGTGTGGCCGGGGCTGTGAACTACGGAATGGGAATGATATGGCAGGTGCACTGGAGATACTTGTGTTCGGGATGGTGCAGAGGTCAGGATATAGGCGAGAGGCCGATTACAGTGCCTGAGCAGAAACAATCGCGGAGGTGTAAACCTAAAAGTTTCTATTTATAGTGAGTATGGCCGGTCTAGTAATGCCCAGTGAAAGGCCGATTACAGTGCCTAAGCAGAAACCATCGCAAAGGTTTAAACCTTAATGTTCCAGTTATAGTGAGTTGGGCCGGTCTAATAATGCCCAGTGAAAGTAGCTAGTAATACGAAGGTCATGGCGTGTACAAACGGCCCAAGAATGGGACCAGATAGAGACCGTGTGGTGTTGGAGGTTCGTAAGACCTCAAGGGCAGACTATACATGGGCGTGAAGTGCCGGGTGTGAGGAGAGTCTGTCCAGAGTGAGGTGCGGGAAGGTCAGGTCTATGGAGAGACGGGGGCATACCTGGGTGGCACTGTAGGTAATTCAGGTGCCAAAAGTTCCAGATGGAGGCGGCAGCGTCTTCCGCAAATCTGTAAGGGAAGGGGAGAGCGTGAGGCGGGCTGGAGAAGGTGCCCTGGGGTGGAATGTGAGGTATGGAAAACGGCGGAATACTAACTTCAGAGGGAGAAGGAGTGTCTGAGGTATACGTCTCCGCGAATCCAGGGGGGGGGGAAACGATTCAAGTAGAGCAGCGCCTAACGGGGAGCAAAGGACAGCGAGTCAGGCACACAAGCCAGTCCGGCGGAACCGCAGCGGTGGCCAAGGACTCAAATGGGTAAACAGCGTACCTGAGTCAATCGTAGTGACTGCTGTGGACTTGATCCGGGGGTCAGGTGAAGCGGCAGTGAAGCTGGAGCACCTACAGATTGAAGCCGGGCAGTGTTGTATATGGCAGGGGTAGCGCGCTGGGAGGAAACGCCTAGCGTGACGTGGGCAGTGGGCGGGGCCTCAAGGGAACGGGAAAATTAAAGGGGAAGGCAACATAAAGGCGAGATTAACTTTATTGGTGTGTATAAGACCGAACAAGGCTCATACACGCCGTTAGTGTGGGTGCAGCTGTGGAACAATGCCGGTATCACTAGGCGGCAGGAAATTACTCTGCTGGCCTAATAAAACAGATAAGTGAAAATCCCTTATGGTCACATGTGTGTGATCATTCATTTATACATGCGACAAGGATATTATAAGGACACTATAGCATTTACAATTGACTCACATGTGTGTGGTCATTCACTTTAACATGCGACAAGGAAAATACAGGGACAATATAACATTACAATTGCAGAAGAGACCAATTACATAGTCAATGGGTATGTATACATAGTATCCTATATAGTGTACTTTGTATAGACAGCTAAGAAATGTCAGTAGTGTTGTCTATAAGAATTGAGGTGAAAGGGTACTGATACATGGTGGGAGAGAAAGGTTCATGGGAAAAGAGACTAAGTGGTCACGGTACTGTTCCACTCGTCAATAGTGTTCAAACCATGATTAACAAAGTCACATAAAGTCATACATTACATTCAGCCTTATTCAGTAGGCTTTTGATGTTGCCTCCTCTGATGGGCAACGAAGGTTTCTCAATCACTTGCCATCTTATGTCTGTGTCCAGGTGTTGGTGGTCGATGAAGTGTGAGACCAAGGGCGCAGTTAGGATTTTACAGTTTATTCTGCTCTTACGTTGGATTATGCGCTGCTTTATCATCTGGGTCGTTTGTCCGATGTATGTCAGATCACATGGACACTGTATGGCGTAGATCACATTCTGTGATCTACAGTTAGTTTGATTCTTGAGTTTGTGAACACGGCCATTGTAGTTGAATTCTTTGCTGTTGAACGTGAGGTCGCAGACACTGCAACTCTGGCACTTGTAGTGACCAACAATGGCATCCAATCCCCAGGCTGCGGTTATTGCATGTTTGTCGCTGGGTGGTGTGGCCAGGTAATGGCTTGTACCAGATGGCTGGCAAGATTATTGCCTCGTTGATAGGAGAACAAAGGTGAATCTTGAAATTGTTTATGGGGGCGTAGTAGAGGCCAGTTCTTTTTGATAATCCTGCTTATGTTGTTGCTGTCAGGGCTGAATGTGGACACGAACGATATCCTGGTCATGGATTTCTTGGTGTGTGGGGTCAGGAGGTGGTGGCGTTGACAGTACCAGGCCCTCTTCTTCGCTCTAGTTACTAGGCGGCGCGGGTATCCTCTGTGTATCAATTTGTTCGTAAGTATTTCGGCCTCACGGAAATAGTCTTTGCACCATTTACAGTTGCGTGTGATGAGCAAAAATTGACCATAGGGAAGCCCATCGCGTAGGCCTTGTGGGGGGTGACTTCAGTATTGTAACAAAGCGTTTCTTTCTGTGGGTTTCCGATAGAGGGACGTCCCTAATATCCCATCTTCTGCGTGGATGGTGACATCCAAGAATGGTAGATCGTTTGTCTTGCAGTCGCTTGTAAACTTCAGG
The DNA here is from genome assembly GCF_964261635.1 of Lissotriton helveticus. Classification (NCBI taxonomy): domain Eukaryota; kingdom Metazoa; phylum Chordata; class Amphibia; order Caudata; family Salamandridae; genus Lissotriton; species Lissotriton helveticus. Next base: position 1,256,078,164 of record NC_136063.1, read on the forward strand.
TGTTCTTGAGCGCTGTTCAACCACTCAATGAAGGGGTTTAATGTATCAGTGGTGCCATTCCAGATGAGGAGGACGTCGTCGATATATCGACGCCAGAGATCTATATTTGACAGATACGGGTTGATGGGGTTGAGGATGAGTGTTTTCTCCATGTTATGGACAAACAGGATGGCAAAATTTGGAGCAAAATAAGCGCCCATTGATACACCCTTCACTTGTAGATAATAGGTGTCACGGTATAGGAAGTAGTTGTTCTGTAGTGCAATGCGGAGGAGGTCCATGATGAATTCAGTGGGGCTCTGTGTGGGTTGTGGTCTGGAAAGTAGCAGGCTTCCGATGACTTGAAGGCCTTCACTTAGGGGGATGTTGGTATATAAGGACTCTATGTCCACGCCGACCATCAATTGTGTGGAGGTGTCAATGGTATTTATGAGATCCATAGTGTCGCGTATAAAGGTATCCGTGAGGGGAACAAATTACTTGATGTTAGCGTCTCTGTATTTCCCCAGTGGTTCCAGTATTGAACCACATCCAGAGGCGATTGGACGTCCGGGGGGGTTGACACTATCCTTGTGGACCTTAGGTAGGACACACAGGACAGGGGTCCTAGGATGTGGATTATTGAGGAATTCATATTCCTTCTTGGTAATGATGTTTAATTCCTTAGCCTAATTGGTTACTTCTTGTATTTTGGATCTGATGTCATTCAATGAAATCATCATCAAACCCGCGGACAAAGGGGGCGGGATTGTTGTCATGGGTATAAATCCAATCCATACCACTACCGCCCACTCTCAGAGGATCCATTGAATGACATGGAGGGCAGTATGCTAGCTTGCTGGGCCAAGTGAAGAGAGACAAGGTGGCTAAGCTACAAAATGGATTTGCCACCCAGCAGAGTACAATGCTACGCCAAACACAGGTGAACCTGTCATCCGTTCGGGCCAGTTTCAAGGTAGCTAAACTGATTGCAAGCTGTGGAAAGTCATTCAGTGATGGGGAGTTTGTCAAGAAGTGTTTGTAGGCTGTCGCGGAGGAGATGTGTCCGGACAAGAAAGATGCCCTGAATGCGGTGAGTCTGTCCGTATCTACAGTTACCAGGCGAATTGAAGAAATGGAGCATAATGTACATGTCCAGCTGTAAGAGAAAGCTAAAGATTTTGAGTGTTTTGCATTGGCAATGGATGAGAGCAATCACGTGCAGGACACAGCACAACTGCTCATTTTTATTCGGGGAGTTAGTTCAACTTTTGAAGTGTCGGAGGAGCTGGCAGCTCTACAAAGTCTCCCGGATACTACGACAGGAGAGGATATTTTTTGTAAAGTACGCCAAACGATGGAAGAGTTGGATTTAGACTGGGCTAAGCTGGCTAGCATCACAACGGACGGTGCTCCGAGTATGGTTGGTGCGTTGCGGGGGCTAGTGGGGCGCATAGAAAGAGAAATGGAGGAACGAGGTCTCACCCCCCCACCCACTACAAGTACACTGCCTGATTCACCAGCAAGCACTGTGCTGCAAAGTTCTGAAGTGGGAATCTGTCATGAAGGTGGTTGTGTCTTGCATAAACTTTATCAGAGCAAACGGACTAAAACACAGGCAGTTCCAAGCTTTTCTATCCGAGCTGGAGTCTGCCCATGGAGACGTGCTTTACCACGCTGAAGTAAGATGGTTAAGCCGAGTTAGAGTTTTGTAGCGCCTCTACGAGCTGCTACCCGAAATCAACGCCTTTCTCCTGACAAGGGAAAAACTGTCCCAGAGCTGATCAACACAGAATGGAAATGGGACCTTGCCTTTTTAACAGGTGTGACAGAAATTTTAAACGGCCTCAATTTGCCGCTCCAAGGCAAGGGAAAATTAATCCGTGACATGTATTCCCTTGTCAAAGCATTTAAGGTTAAAATGGCGCTGCTTGTTGGACAAGTGCAAAAACAAGACTTCACCTATCTCCCTGCTACACGGAGCCTCTCAGCTGAGGAGCCAGCATTCCCGTTTCCAACCAAGAAGTGCAAGCACTGGAAATGCTGAGAGCGGAGTTCAGTATGCGGTTCCATGAGCTTCATGCCCACGTTAAAGAAATTTGCATATTCCAGAACCCTTTTGCTGCCGACATTAATGACACCCTGCCTTCTCTTCAATTTGAACTATCTGAGTTGCAGACCTGCAATGTGCTGAAAGATGCATTCAAGCCCAACTGTCTCATAGAGTACTATGCTTCCCTCCCAATCGAGACCTACCCCAACACCAGAAAGCACGCTATGAAGATGCCCACAGTTTTTGGGAGCACATATATCTGTGAGCAAACTTTTTCACGCATGAAGCTGATAAAAAATCGGACAAGATCAAGACTCTCAGATCAACACCTGCATCAGTTTCTGAGATGCTGTAACTGGAATGGAACCTGACATCAATCTCCTCACCAGTCAGAAGCAAGCCCACAGCTCACACTGATATGGTAAGCCTGCTGATTTCAGTAACTATGAACATGAAAAAATGTCAGTGTAGTAATGCTCTTTTTATAGGCAACATGTTTCTTGAACAGTGATGTCACACACGAAATGACACTGCAGCATGTCGTCTGCTGATGGGCTGCTTGTGTTTTTTTTATCTGCCATTCCTGAAGGGCCTGCATGCTTCCAGGACCACCCTAAAGTCAGCCTGTTTATTACAATTTCATTATAATCTCCACAATATTACTGGTTGTCACTTTGGCCCATATCATGTCCTGTTATAAGACTGACCCTGGCCCCCCATCATAGAAAGGAAAGTTGATGTGGCCCCCGTCGAAAAAAGTTTGGGGACCACTGCTGTAAGGATTTTTGCATATGTACATAACTGTCTTTGAATTGAAACCTGTTGGGATATTACATGAGTGCTAGTTACATTACAAAAGATGAGATTAATTTGGGGGGGGGGCATTTTTATAGAGTGCAAACTCAACTGACCCAAAGAGATTGGATCGCTTTACAAAAGCACCAGTTACATTACACAAGATCGGTTAATTTCTTTGTTTCTAGGTGTGTGGAGATTAAGTGATGCTTACAATATTCCTGTTTAATATTTATTTCCACTCTACCTTACAAATGGGGGCCTTTTGTTGTTATTGCTATGTCAAGGTTCCTATACCTAGGGGGCTGGGACAGAGGGTAGGGCTGGGGGCTTGCTGGTAAACGGATGGGCGACCAGTGTTTTCAATGGAAAACTCTTGATAAGAGTGCCTGGTGAATAGAGGCCTGGGGAGGAGAGATGTGACTTCCCCACTATTGGGAAGTACTTCACTGCTTTTTGCAAAGGCTGTTTAATGCTCTAGTGATGCAGTTGCTCACAGAATGTTATAGCGGAAACTACTTGCATTGATGCACTTATCTTTCTGTCTGCGCATTAAAAAGCCTTGAAATGTGTCCATACATTTTTCCGGAGGCAACCATGTATTCCCTGAATCACACTGCATGACCCAGTATCTAGTAATTGAATAGTTCTTCAATCTTTGGCAGCACAGCACCCAGGATAATGTGCTGCATGGCTAAACAATTAAAAGGTCCCGGAGGTAAGATTTATTGGCTAGCCATGCTTTTTTCATAGGCTGTTCAATACTCTAAAGATGCAGTCCCACAAAGTGCTGTTGACTTGCATTGATGCACTTGTCTTTCTGCCTGTGCGTTAAAAAGCCTTTGAATGTGTCCATAAATGTTTCCTGGGGCAAGCATGTACTATTGAATCACATCGCACTGCATGACCAGTATGTAGCAATTTTATAGCTCTTTAATTCTTGGTGGCACCCAGGATAATGTGCTGCATGGCTAAACACTTATAAGGTCCCAAAGGCAAGAGATATTAGGTGTGCCAATGCTTGTTCTGTTATGTGTACCCTTATTTATTTCAAAGATGCAACTAACATGAATTCTACCACTACAGCTTCTAGAGGTCTTGTTCTTATTTTATGTACCCTAATATTCGAAACTGATGTAGCGCCTAATTTGAAAGGTGATTAGGTGTAGCCTACATTGAAAAACAACTTATTTTACCAAAACAGTCTTGGAAAATATGTTTTTGTCTTTCTACAAGCTTAAAATTGTTGTGTTTTATTATTTTCCCAACTGCAACAATGTTTCAACAATTTTCAGATCAATACAATTTTGCATCCGTTCTTGTCAGGATTTCTCTCTTGCTTTTTCAACTTGATCAGCAATTAACATCGTGGGCCACCATATTTTTTGTAACTTCTTGATTTGGTATCCACTGTGTCGGATGCTGCTTTACAATAAGTAACATCTGTAAGGAAGATAGATTTTCTGTATAATCCAGGGCACTCATTTTCCAGTGTTACCCTTGTGAAATCTTGAGGGCCATCAAGACGATCATCGTGTGAGTTCTTAGTGATAATAAAATGTAGTTTCAAACTCATCCCTACCTGGTACATGGCCAAGTTGTTGCTGGTATGAATGAATTTCGAGCTCCTTGTCTTATGATGGCTCCAACAATTTGTTGAAATTAGATTGACAAGCTAGGCAACAATACTTACTCTGAATGATTATCTTTGGAATAACCAGGTACCAGCCTCTTGGAAGAAAGTCTCACAAATGCTATTTTTATATGGAGAGAATGAAAATAGCCAACTTCACAACTGTACATCTCACGGCTGGATCAGCTTGGCAAATATTGGTAAACATCTGCATCTGCATTACAAATATTGTAGTAACGCTATTACAATTCAAGGGAAACATCCTTTACCTCGAAAGTTTTACAACGCGGTACCATTACCACGCAGGTTTTACAACGCAAGTCGTTACAACGACTTGCGCTGGAGGGCGCTGTAGGATAGGGAATAGTTTAATTTACTATCCAACTCCTTCCCTACTATCCACTGGGACTGGAGTTGGAATAGTAAATTAAACTATTAACTATCCAGCGCCCTCCAACGCAAGTCGTTGTAACGACTTGCGTTGTAAAACCTGCGTGGTAACGGTACGCGTTGTAAAAGCACGCGTTGTACCGTCATACATCCACAATTCAATGCCACATTGTATGAGTCTGCCAAACAAGTGCAAGAACAGCATTTCAATAGTTATAAGGCGTAACCTTTTAATTAATAAAATAACATTTTAGGTCTCGTCGATTAAAATGTAATCCTCCATTTAAACAGCGCTGGCTTCTAATCTCGCACTATTAGAAAAAAGGCCATTAACGTTAAATGACAAACATTTGGGATACACTTTGTTGTTTTTATTTAAAGACTATTAATAAGATACGTTTGATGTTTGTTGAAACCTCAAAAAATGAAGTAGGCTTTAAAAAAAAATTGCATATAAGATGGGAATTGGACAGCAATTGGGGAGCAAGTTGAATGGTTGAATTAACAAGGGGCCCATTTCCAAAGCTAACCGACCATACATTTTCCTGAAGCTCCCCTCCAGCGCCAAAGGAACTATTGGTAAATACAAATGCATAGGGTTCTTTTTATGCCAAAATTCGGAAGAAGGTTGGGTTAGACAATTTGTCTGGGAATGCATGTATAAAAGAAGCTAGAAATGAATGCATAGGACCTCCAGTCCTCTTATTTATACAGCTAATGCAGAGAGTATAAGGCAGTGGTAACTCAATAGTTCCTTGTTGCCTTTGGTGAACATGAGTTTTCAGCTGCATAGTCATCTGTCTTGGTGTCTGTACCAATAAAATATGTAGGCAGCTAATGTGGTTAAGTCCAAGTTTAAAGCCACAAACGTGCAGCAATCTTCGACCAACCTGGACATTATCCCAGCAATTACAGCCAAAATTATAAAGACAACTAGTGGGCTTGGAACCCAAATATCTTATTCAGAATATCGCCAAACATAAATGTCATATCTTAAATATCATTCACAACAATATTGCAATTGGAGGTAATTTTAGAAAATCTACACCGAATGGGACAATATTTCTGTAAACCATATTTAGGGTATGACATTTATGTTAGACGCTATTTATGACTATGATATTTTACAACTCGGCCAATGTGGAGAAAAAGTTAAGGACCTGAGAGTGCACCTGATCTGGCAATCCTCAAGATCGTCATCAATTTTGCGACTAGCGTTTCCCAATTTGCTACATCAAAATGCACAATGCACATAAGAGGACAGTCATTATTTACAGGATAGGTGCTACAAATTATAGTTCTCAAAGCGAGGGAAAACAATCAACTTTCCAGTTAGATGTGTTGGTAGAAAGCTCAATTTCCTTAATTTCCATATTTTTTCCAAGTTTTGTGTGTCAATTAAGTGAGTTTCTAATCCACAAACATTTTTATTGGCGTCCGATCAAAGACTGCATATTTTATGCATTGAGTACATTCTCATAGGAACTTTTCAGTAGTGAAATAGAGCGCTAACACCTATTCCTACTCTTCCCAACAACGCAGCATTTTTATAAAAATTTCATAAATACTACTGCGTCAGTTTTATGGGCAATTTTATGGCTGAACTAGCACAACGCAGCCGATTCCGACAAAAGAAACAAGCATTTACAATGCAACGGTTTCGCCTTTGGAAAAGTTTGAGCTATTGGCATTGTAAATGACAACATTTGTATTTATGTGTTGGTTTTGAAAACAGATAAATAAATGGCATTGTCCTTTACATTGCCAATAGCTCTAACTTTTCCAAAGGCGAAACCGTTGCATTGTAAATGCTTGTTGAGATTATCGCAGCCGCACCTGAGTCCTTCACAGGTCTTTAAAAGACCATTTACATGTTAACGAGGCTTTGCTTATTTTCTCACCCCTTCATCTCCACATGGGGAAAGGCGACAAATCCTTTCTTTGACATGAATAACCTTTGCCTACTGTTCTGCTGTGTAGATATTTCTTTTTCTATGCAGCGCAGGAGAAAAAAAGTTTGTTTATTCCTATTCACCTTTCCTGACCCCTGAGCTGCTCATCACATCAGGCTTTGACACAAAGTTTGACTAATGGAGTAGTAAGTAAGAGAATGCGTTACTATTTGTTTTTCTTTAAAAAAAAAATTAAAAAATCTGCACAGGCCCAGCAGGACACATACCTTGTGTGCGCTTCATTTAAACAGTTTTTATCATTATCATGGCTGATACAGGACAACAATATGACAATACAAAATGTCCAGATAATGCTGGTGGATAATGATCCTGCAGGAGAGCAATCATTTGCATGTTAGTAGTTTTGAAATGCATATGAACTATATTGTATGTGGATGCTCAGTGGGTTACTGTCTTTGTCACAGAGATCCTAACATAGGACAGTGACCAATGAACTGTCACCAAAGATCTGCATACAAACATGAATGGTATAGTAAGAACCTCGCTTTTTTTTGTTTTGTGATATAGTCAGAACTTCCTCGGTCTTTCATTATTCTAATGTTGCTAAAATGAGTATGTTTGGGCAGATATACATTTTTATCAGTAAAGCTCACCCCTATGGAATACTCTTTAAATCCTAAGGTTGTGTTTCCCCCAGACCAAACCCTTTTAAAATATAAAGCCCACCAGTATGGATGCCATGTGATTCCTACACCTTGTAATCCTCGTTGGCTAATGTGACATTCCCTGTAGACTGATTTACATACTTGTATGATTCATTGTCTCTGTATAATGTGTGCATGGTGTAAAGTACTGACACACACTACACTGATATGAGTAGCACTATACAACAAATAAAATGCATATGAGAGAGGGGCTACGTAAAGATGAGGGGCACTGTTGGAGGGTGGCAGTGAAGGAATCCCAGGAGGAGGTAGTGGGAGGGGCTATGGAGCGATGAGGGGCACTGTTAGAGGGTGGCAGTGAGGGAATCCGAGGAAGAGGTCATGGGATGGAGGGGGGAGCTAGGGAGACATGAGGGGCACTGGTGGAGGGTGGCAGTGAGGGAATCCGAGTAGGAGGTCATAAGGGGAGGGGCTATATGGAGATGAGGGGCACTTGTGGCATGTGGCAGTGAGGGAATTCTAAGAGGAGGTCAATGGGGGGGCCATGGAAGGATGAGGGGCACTGTTGGATGGTGGTAGTAAAGGTATTTACGGAGAAAGAGGTTATTGGTGCGGCGCCAAAAAAAGACTTTTGCATCAGCGCTGAAGCCGGCCCCGTCATGGCCTTTCTGTTTTTGTTTATTTAATTAGCAGACGTGTCTTAAAGGCTACTGTGGAACATACTTTAAAGTGTGTGCTAATTATATTTACTGCTATATTCAATGTTTTAAGTTTGAAGGTGATTTTACTAATGTTTTTACCAGAAAAAATGAAAGTGGAGCCCGATATGGTCAGCTGTGAGATAAGGTGCACTGTAGAGGAGTAGTGGACAATCAAGCCTGTAAGGGAGTGTGTTGCAGACTCCAGGGTCAGGTGGAGGTAGTAATGAAGAGGGATTCTCCCTGAAGGACCGCACAGAGGGAGCCCGTGAAGTGTCACTTGCCTGATATTCCCACCTCAGAAACCTCCTCTTCCATTCAAAATAATATTACATGGAAAAATACTTTCTGAGAGAGATAATATTTAGAAAGAGATTTAGAAAAGAGTGTTTTACTTGGCCTTGTAAGACTAAGAATAGATAAAGAAGGGCCCTGAAGCAGGCCTCCCTAGACATATATGCGACAAATCGAGCCCACCCAAATAAAAATTCCTGGAGCCAGGCCTGAATAGCTTGCTTTAAAAAAACCTTTACTTTAGAGAAAAGGAAGCACTAATGTCCATGTTAAAAAAAATCGCAGCAATTTGACAGAAGACTTAGCTTTCCATTTACACCAACGGCAAATTTAACAAGATTAAAAAAATGTAAAAACCTCTTTATTACTCATTCACCATCGTAACTCCAGCATTCTCCTTTTGGGGTTCAGCAGCACTCCGTGCCGACACTTCCAGGGCCTATGATGCTGGCTTACATTCCCCCGCCCATTCTTCCACATCCAGGTTCAAGAGTAAACTGTAATCCGGACTTTCTCTTGTAATTCTAGAGTAAACCAGACGTACTAACAATAGAAAGTCACACCTATCCACAAGCACTACCTTTGCGATTTGTGGTATTTGAAAAATAATCTCACAGCCAAGTCACAAATGTAGGTCCCCCCAATACTTTGTCTTCAACTGCTGTCCGAGAGGAACAAAACATGAGACGGCACTTTAGGAAAGCGTGAGGTCCCCAAGATGTAGACTTAAATGGCCTCTCGTTTCCAGGGCACTTAAAGAGCCGGCCCTGAAGCAAGACCTACCCTAAAGCGGGCGTAAATCACGTCCATCCGTGCCCAGTCCTGCCACGAAGGGATGAGGGAGCCCGGACACAACGCGCAGCTCGTTGGACTGCATTGTAGTCCACACTCACCGCGCTGGTGGGAGTCCCGGGCAGGGGGACGTTCCTGTGGCAGCGGACAAATAGTTAAGGATGGAGCCGCACGGTAAGTCTAACCTCAAAGCCAAGATGCGCAGGGCATCAGCCGGTACAGGGCGGGGCGTCGGCCCGTTCCCCCGAGTGAGACAGTGGAAGAGATGATGCGCGTCCGAAAAATGTATGGTCCGGGTGGATCTCGGTGGCGAACAGCGCCTCATGCGCTGCTGCTGGGCGGAGACCAATCAGGCTACGGACGCTTTGGTTACAAGGTTACTCACCGATCTAGCTTCGCTTCACGAGGGTCATCAGGATCTTCCAGCTCCCTCGGACCCGTGCGCCAACTCACTGACCTCAAAAACCAAACCCATCCTTTGAAAAGAAAGGTCCGCCTGCTCACAACAGATAGAGGCGACCAGCAACGCAAACTCTTCGCAGGGGGCACTGGCGCCCCTCTGAAAGCCAGCCATGGCCAATGAATAAGAAGCAGACATTTACTAAGCCAATCACAAGCCCCCGTATTTTTTCTGAAGAGCAATATCCAATGGACATTCGGAACAACTCTTCTAACCAATAAATGCTCCCCCCAAAACATGGTCATCGGGATGACGGACTTTCCTTACGATAAAAATACGTTTCCTGGGTCCTGGCTGTTACCCTGTTATTCGAGAGAACCGTTAGAGTAGAATTGTAACAACGTATTTCAGAATCTTTCTAAGAACTGACTTTCTGCGCAATTATTTTTAAATACAACCTACTATTTGCCTTACACATCCCAGTCAGCTGCTCAATATAACAAGGCAAAAAACAAGAAACAACGGCACAAAAGGGGGGCAGAGGCTTACCTCATGGCCTCGGTAGACGCTGCTCGGAAAGCACAGCGTCCTGTAGGGATTCGGGGGCGTGCTCTCCCCTTCCCATTGGCTGGAAGGTAAAATTCCAGCCAATGGGAAGAGGGGAGGGCGGGACTTAAAAAAAGACCCAGAAACGCCCCCGAATCGCGTCAAGGCGGGCCCTGAACTGAGTGACGCTCCTCTCCTCCAATGGCTGGCCAGCATTTACGAGGCCAGCCAATGCAGGACAGGGGCGTCTTCAGGCGCCCATACTACAGACAAAAGATTTCGGCTCCGCCCACTGCTTACGCAGTGCGACGGTAGCCGAAACCTAAAAAACGATGTAGGCCAACAAAAAGTGACGCATCCTCAAAGATATGTAACCTTGTAAATATGGGGGCATATTTACTAGAAAATGATGCAGAATGGCGCTGTAAGCCATCTTGCTGCACCAAGCATCATCATTAGGAAATATGATGCATTCCCGTGATTTTCTCTGCGCTGGCGCACAATTGGCTGCCTAGCGCCAACACATGCACCCTTGCACCATGGTGCAAGGGTGCCTGCATTGCAGGGATGATTGTTTTTGTGCAGGAAGATTCAAAAACAGTAATTGATTGTGTTTTCCTGGAACACCCATACAGAGAACAAAAAAAGAGGAAAATAAAGGTATTTCTCCTCATTGCTCCATTTTAACGTCTCCCCTAAGGAGGCGTTACAATCTGACGCATTCCCAGATTTACAAAACCTTTTAAATCTGGTAATGCAGCAGATTCCATACATCCTTGTAGCTCCTTGTAAATTTGCTCCTCAGTATTTCCATGTAGATACCTGCTCTTCAAACACTATTCCAGCAGAAAATATGGAGGTTTACAATTTTAAATATTTTACATTTCCACATTTTTACCCTGAGGGGTTTTGTGAATTTGTGCAAAGTTTCAATTTTGTGCATTTATCCAACATTCCCTATGGCCTTTTTGTTGATAATCAATCCACTGTGAACAAACACTTTAACCCCTTGCGTGCATCCGCGATTCTGCGCCTGTGCGGCGTTTTTCGAAGTGGGCGGGTTCATGACGGCCCCCAGCCGTCATCAGCACACGAGCACCGTAGTGCATGACGGCTGGGGGCCGTCATCAGCACGCAAGGGGTTAATTCCTCTTTACTACTCTTGTGAATGGTAAAAAACTTGTGCTTTCAGATTTCTGAGTTGTGGACACCAACTGCACCAGCAAATCTGCAGATCCTGTCTCTGTAAATTATGATCTGTCGTTTGTGGCACGCTCACACTTTTTGAGCCTCTACATTTCAAATAAGTGCACAATAATATTCTTTTCAATCAAGTCAAATGTATTTAAGAATGAATTTGACAACCTAATATTATTCAGATAAACTTCTTTATTAAAAGGTGTTTGTGATGGAGTGTGGTTCATACAGCAAAAAATAATACAATAACTTAGTCCTCTGCTTGCTAAGTAAGGCACTTCCACGAGCTTTAGGCGTTGCATACAAAAGCTTGCAAGGACTTCTGTACAATCAAAGGGATGACCACAAAATGTCAACTTTCATTATTCAAGTGTTATAAGAACTATGTAGAAGTAGGACACTGTACAATCATGGTAGGACAGAATGCAACCGCAAGTGGGGTGGAGCGCAAACTGAATGAGTCAGTAGTGGCCGAAAGTTCTCGAAGCAGGATGACCTATAGCACCTTTTATAAGTTTTGCCCTGAAAATGGGGCATGACAAGTATTTTGGTGCCTGCATGCCTTTTTCCCCCGTGAGATTCTGATAGGTTTGACATACCAAAATGTAACAGGGATTGTGGGCTTCATTGAACTCAGTAATTACCGGGTGGGATCAAATCCACACCACCCATACTTCCAACCCTTACTCAAATAGGGGTTTGCTCAATGTATTGGAATGTTTCCAACTGCTGGTAATGAGAGCCATAGGCTTGGTGAACAACGTGAAAGAGGTGTGTGATCTCAGTTGATTTGCTAGCAGGTGATCACCCACTCGTTCAAACAACATCTGTGAATTCTACACTGATCGACACATTTTGATTGCAATTATCACCTTAGAAGGCAAGCACTTCTTGTGTTCTAGAGTTACGCTACCATCCTCTTCCATGGGCCTTGCAAGTTAGGGGCTTAAGGGTTGTTTGGTGAGCACTATGAAGTGTTTTTGCTGCTCTCGCCCTGATAGTCCAGTGAGCAGGTCTTAACTTGTCCCAGTGGTTTCCGGTGCTCGGCACCGTCACTTAGTTGTCAACACCGGCACTTATAAAGGTCTGCCACATGGTGGCGCTGTCTGTTTAATTTAGAAATGAGCACAACAACACTCATTCATTAATTCAATACTCATTAAAAAGGACTAATACCTGCTGCCTAAACCATTCTAATGGCTGTGGGAGCTGAAATAGTCGGAATTACCACACCTGTAGAAGTGTGGTAGTGAGTTGTGTTAGTACTTGTCATTGGCAGCGCTGACAGGGGCAATGGGTAGTACAAGCTACAGTGGCCTCCTGAAGAGGAACCTGGCACTTATAGTTTTACAAATTAAGCACTGCCAGCGAGGCACACACACACTCCATCTGTTAGGGACAGTGGCATGTTTTAGTTAGCGTTAACTTGCAGTCAAAGCAAGGGAACAACTAGAGGCACGTTCTGCATGTTACTAAAGGATGTGTGTACAACAGAGTCGTGTTAATGTCATGTGCTAGCATCGCATCTGGTGCGGCTTGGATGATGATGTGCAATAATCCAGAACAGAGTAGACACTTTTTTTTATAAGGGAAAAAAAACTTTACAGGGTTCTTGAATTTATTAAGGAAGCTTCATTTTGAGGCACAATTACCTCATATATTTTACATTCTTTTTTCACTCTGGTTGTAGCTGCAGAGTCTGATAAGCACATGCTGTACCTCTGTGTGGGGGATATTTTAGGAGCTGCTTCAAAAAGCTATTAAACAACTTATTACAACATCTGTCTTTAACTTCCTATCCACAGTGAGCTTGATTGGGGTCTTCATATGATGGAATGGCAACAAGTTTGATATTACGGGCTGTTTCTTGGCAGGATATGACACCCTACATTTATATGCAGCGGGGGAGCAAACTTGGGAAGGCAATTCATACCCCTCACGCTTTTGAAGAGAGTTGTTTATAGACTGATCTCTGTCCTTTTCTACAGAGCACTGGTTAGGCTTCAGGTGAGCAAAGTTATAACAGGTCTCAAAACCCAAGCAGACATCATCAAACAAAGGAACATTCTTGGATGTCTATTGGCGGTGATTGTTAGAGATGTCAGACTGGTTCAAAAGAACAGTTTTTTATCTCTACACTGGGTGGTCCTTTTCACGTAATGGGCAACTACAGTTCAGTGTGCGGGGCGAGAGATGGTTTCTATACAACCTGTGTGGAGATGATGGTTCTCACCGGTACAGCAGTGTCATACAACACCATGTGCTCAATAAGTGACGTTATTATACTTTGACCACCTTCCTTAAATTCCAAGAATAAAGGTAATTTAGTCAAGAGAAGCAGAATCTATTGTTCGTTAATACTCAATCAAGTCTTTTTCAGAACCCGAAGAAAAAGAAAATGTCCCCATTGCTCTTAAGTTCTTTTTGGCTGTCCTGAAGCAAGCTGTACAGCTGGGAGGCTGATGCGAGAGATGGCCCAGTGCTGGTCACCTCCATGTCCACTGGCTCAGCACATCGTTGGACTGCCCTCTGTATCCGCAGCAGCAAATCTGAGGACACCAAAGATCCCATAATGCTTGGCAGGAACCAGTGACGGAATATCTTGTCGCATATTACCTGAAGAAATAAGAGATAGCTGGTTACTATTTTTTACAGGAGAGCAGTAGAAGTCAGACTCTCATCTAATTGCATGGTAGCAGGACAAAAGTAGTGCATCAGTCCCTTGCCTGTGTTTTTTGCCTGGACAGCATTTTAGTCTGGCATTTACACAGAACGACAGCCTGTATTGTTATTCCCTACTCAGTGCGGCGTCGTCGTCTACCTTACCAGCACTGTGTCTCAGTTCCACACCACATTAACCAGTCCTAGATATTTTAGTCTCTAGTAAAAGAGAGAAGGACCCCACAACCAAAGGGATGGAGTACCACAACAGACTTTCGTCAAACAAATATTCCCTTTGGATGCAAAAGGGAAAGGAGGATTGTGTTCTATACTAATTGAAGACAATTCTGACGCTTTGCTGAATTGATTTTCTGTTTGGTACCTCCTTTTTACCAATAGGAATTTGAGTGTTTCCTTATTTTAATTGTCTGTCCCCCCTTTTAAATTATTTTGTAATATATTGTAATATGAATAAACTGTCCAGTATATTCTCATAATTTTGTCTGTTTTTACATTCTGCTTCGCTAGTACAGTATCACGTTAGTATTGTTGTTCTTGTTCATGTGTCCTGAGAATATATGTTCCAACAGTAAGGTGTCCCAAAGGGAATATTTGTTTGACGAAAGTCTAGATATTTTAGTGCCAAACTGCAACTCAAAGGCAGTGGGAGACTCCCTTGTGAGTACAAGACTTTCATTTGTCCTTTACTTATGCTTTTAGCAGCAGGGGAAGCTTTTACACACTGCCTCTTGCATTAAAATTAATTTTAACTAAGCATAGGAACATGGGTGCCATCTGCCCATTAAAGGAAAAGTACATTTTAATAGAAGCAGCAGCAGTGCATTAAGGCAACCACGGCGCAAAACTGGGCACCTCCTGTTTGCCCAGTGTTGGGACTGTGAGAGGTACTTGGAATGGACATTTTGGAAGTCCAGGTACTCACTATCACAGAGTACCTGTTTGCTTTTGAGATGTCTGCTACTCTCCTCTTAAAAATATTTCACTCTTGCTGAGAAATGCTGGTAGTCTCCTGTTTAAATTAAATAAAAGAAAAACAAGTCCTCAGGACCTGAGAGCACCGGCCGATTTAAAGCACAGACTGCGAGAGACCCATAGAGTTCCCAAAGTGCCCACAAGTCTGCACTGCAGGAGCAGTAATGCTGGCATTAAAAAATTGCCATTCAAAACACCTGCACATACCTGCCAACTTGAACAAAAAAACTCACTGTCTGCGGAGGCGGTGGGGCCTTGGAGTGAGCGGGGCCTCGTGCAGAGAAGTACCTTTGAGGCACTTTTGAACACCCCCATGCCCCCAAGACCTCTTCTCCTCCCCAGAAAAAAAGTTTGCTGAGGTTGGTGTTGATGTCCTGGGGTGTTTTCACACCCATTAGTGCCTCGGAAAACGAGCTGGAAAACCACTATTTCCAGTGGTTATTCAGCTCCTTTTCCCTTTCACAGTGTGATATCGGCTCCTGACCGTGTGACTGTGTGATGGGAGCCGATATCGTGTGTCACATTGCAACTTCGAGTCAGGGGCAAGCTGTGAACCTTCCTAAAGTCTGATGCTTGCATTGGCCAAAAGGGAAAGCTGTCCCTTTAAATCATCTTGAAATTATCTCAGTAATCCTGCACTTCGTTTGAGGCAAGGCCCTGTTCTGGACTTGTTGCCCAGTTCAGGCCAACTATTGCATTATTCTGAGTCTATTCAGAGCTGAACGATTAAGGATCTGATGATGAGTGAGTCAGAGCAATGGTGCAATGTATCACACCCAATAAAATCCGCCTCCCGCGGTTCAGAATCTACCAAGTGCAGTATAAAGTTTGTTGGTAATAACATGCAGATTTTGGTGTTTATCAAATCAAAATACCACAGTAAATACTAAGCAATTTTTCCAGTTAAATTACAGCAGGTTTGACTTGTCAAAATGCAACAAAGGGTGAGGACTTTATCGTACCGGATATTTAAGAGTGTGATAAATTCCAATCAACTCTCAATTCTGACACCTTCACATACAGAGTTTGCACAGGGGTTGGAAAACTTCGACCCACTCATAATCAGGGCGTGTGACTTCTTTTCTCACAGCTAGCAATGAATTTCAACTGTTTGTAGACTTACGTTTTCAATAGTGTTGCAAGCCCGTTGCTGAAATTATGGAGGTACATGGAGCTGCAAAGAGCAGTGTGCATAGAATTAATGAGAATTGCAAGCTATGGGCAGTATTTCGAGTGCTTTTGCCCCCACGCTACATTAACTTTACCACTTTGATTCTACTGAATCAATATACCATCTTTAAGACACCACTACAACGACTCCAGTACAGAAGATAATCACTTCATCATCAGCCTCATTTTGCATTATTTTTAGGTTAGCAACATATATCCATTTTTTTCAAAAATGTGCAATATAAAGAGAAACATTTCAAAAGAAATAACAGAAGTGTTAAAGTTTTAAAATGTACAAAATAATAGAGCTTAATGTAAAAAAAACTAGGCTTCTTATTTTGGTGCACTGTAGCATTTTTGTGTCTTCATACTTGTTTGTTGAAGAAAGTAAATATCCCCTCATCTCCACCCTTACATTTCTCAAGATATATCACATCTTCATAAGCTGCATCATGATGCAAATTATCTTTTCATGTATTTACATATCTATACTGCTATTATAAAGGAAGATCTTTGAGGCTTTGAGGCGGGTAAACTCGGGAACCACAGCGCCAATCCACACACCCGATACATCGTTGGAATCCTCAGGGTGTGCAGATGGACATAGGCTATATAAAGCTAAAAAATACGTTATATTTAAAAAATTTACATTATAAAAAAAGTAGTCCCCTAGAAGTAGCGCCGGCCGCGACCTGCGTGCTGACGTCAGGAGCACGGGGAGGAGCGGCGTCCAGGAGCGGCGGACATGGCACGGGGGAGGAGCGATGACAAGCGGCGAGGAGCGGTGGACTAAGGAGCGGCGGCTGAGGTAAGGCACCGGGGGTCGGGGCAGGCGGGGAACGGGGTGATGTAAGGCTCCAAACTACCACAATCACGCTCATTAGTTTTACCTCAAACACAGCTCAGGAAGTTGAACTGCAGAGCGCCAGCGTTTCAGCGTTTCAGCTTTAAGGGTCATTACGTTGACACGCGGGCCTTATGTTACCAGGCTGGAATTTCGGCACGCCGAGCTCCGTCAAGGGTAAACCCCGCTCAAAGAGACCCCACAGGCGAAAGTGACCCGTCAACCTCGGAGCCGTGTTTAAATGTGCCCTCTTTTTGTGGTACTTTTCTTGTGGACGGGGAAAGCAAACAGCCCGAAGCGCACTGCTGTGACTATCATATGTCACCTTTTTAAGGCTCCGGGGGACAATGTCGGTGCAGGCAGGGGTCGGGGCAGGCAGGGGACGGGGCGGGCGGGGACAGGGAAAGCAAGCAGCCCGAAGGAAAGCCAGGAAATCTGGTTCGGTTTATCCCCACTCTAAACACATGGAAATGGTAATTTCCAGGCGAAAGCTGGAGTAATAGCTGCAATACAGTGAAACGGTTTTACATTATAGTGCACTGCTGTGACTATCATATGTCGCCTTTTTAAGGCTCCGGGGGACAATGTCGGGGCAGGCGGAGGTCGGGGCAGGCGGGGGACGGGGCGGGCGGGGGCCCGAAATGCTGGACAATGTCGGGGCAGGCGGGGGTCGGGGAAGCCTGATTGCTCCCGGACAAGGTCGGGACGGGCTGCTAGTATATATATATATATATATATATATATATATATATATATATATTATATATGTATTTATTTACTTCGATGGGGTGGACAGGGATACTATTAGGCACATGAAAGTAACAAATGTCGGATTTTATTTATTTTATTTGTGAATTATTCGTTGCCTTTTATTTACAACTAATTGTTTAACGTGATGTGATTAAGTTACAAGTGGGCTATCGGAATTAAATTGTGACACTATGGACTAATAGTACACATTCATGAAATTAGGACATGTATTGGCATTAAGATTAATATTATGTTTATTTGATTTGAGAAGATCTGGGATAGTAATTGCCGTTGCTCTCAATGTAATGTCTGATCAATATATAAAGATCGTCGAAAGAATGCCAGTGAAAAGCCAAAGGAATAACAGATGCTGGGAATGAGCATTACAACCAGAGTAACACATTCTAAGATTGCCCCCTTCGTAAAAGTATTCGTTCTGTGCATCATTTGGTATGAAACATACCGTTTTTGTTGTCGATGTCACTATAATCATGATCTGTATAAATGGGGCAATATGGTGCGTGGGTCGCCGACACAGAGAAAGGCAAGAGCAGAAACGCTTCTGTTTTGCGTATCTACTTGGCTATAAATTGGTATATCAGCTACACCCCAAGAGTGCCTGTATTCTGTACCGTGGCGAAACACCAAAATGATAAGTGAGTTATACCCTAACTGACTACCGCACCCGCTTCATCGTGGAGCTGTAGCTCAGTGGTGGAAAAACAAACGAGCATCCAAAAGAGACTTCACACGTGATGTATGTATATAACGTTTGTATTCAACACACACTGACATACAATAATCAAAATCACATTAAGATCATGTATTTCTGGGCATAAATCCCACTTGGAATTATTACTAGCAGTACTGGGCCCAACTTTGTTAAAATTACATCAATGGTATGCACACTTGGGAGAGATCCTTTTCTATGCCACTAAGCACCCTTATGTGGTGCACACTTGTGAAAGATCATATTCCACACCCCCTGCACCATTATGCAGTGCAACACGTTTTCCACCCCAGGCCCACGCTGGGAATTCTTATAATTCAATACCACACAGTTATAGGGTGCACCCTAGGTCACAACAATATCAGAAATATGTTCATGCAAAGAAATATAACACTTTTAGGCAGCATCGCGGACCCAGGACCCATGTGTAAAACCAATGTCAAACATAGTATTCTTCTGGCAAGAAATCAACGTTTATAGCAACACTGCCAGCCAGTGTCGTTCTTCACAGTGGTCCACAGACTTTCACTCGTACACACACACTCACTCTGGACTGATACGTGGTGCCATAAATATCAGGCAGGTCTGTATGGGACGCACTCGCACACATACGTACGCAGCACCGTAATGCGGTGCAAATGATATCCAGCGGGCCAATTGATAGCACTCTGCAGACCCCTTGGCCCAAGCCTCCCTTCACCCTCCAACTAACCCCGATTACCCAATGCCCACGGATTGGAGATGACCAGTCCGCCCTCCAGATGCTTGCCCACTCGGGCCAAGTCACTTAGTCAGGGTCCCAGGGAAAAGGTTGGGGTAGGCAGCAGGACTAATTAGGAGTCAGTCGTCAAATGGGGGTTTGGCCACCACCCAGGAAGTTCAACGACCAAATGCGGAGCAGAAGCAGGCTGTGGGAGACAGTTGATCACTCAAAAGGGTTCCACAATGTGCCTTAAGGCACCAGCCCAGTTCTGCGAAGCACAGGGGAGGGGTCATGCAGTCTCTTGACCTGTTTCCGATCGCTCTCTGAAGCATTCTTTCAGCCATTTAATCACTCTCACTACCTTAGGCTAGATCTGGACAATACTACCTGGCAACACGATGTTGTCAGGAGCTGGGTGAGGAGAGAGCAGTTGTTACGCTACACTGAGGGCCCAAAAGAAATGAAACGATGAAAGAGGAATGAAGCAGGGGAGCCTCTCAGAAGAACAAGTCACCCCGGCATGTACACGTTGATCAGAGTTGCACCCAGGCAATAAGAGCACAAAGTCTGGTGAGTGATGATATGAGTTGCACCAGACAATTTAGGTCTCACACAATGCAGAGTTGCCTCCCTCCCTGGAAATGTGGCACAACGTCTGATGCACCTTGCTCTGAGTCGCACCAGACAGTTCCGGTCACACACAATGAAGCGTTGCAAATTCCATACCTCCCTGGATATGAGGCACAACGTCCAGTGCGCGTTGATATGAGTCACACCAGACAATCCTGGTCACACACAACGAAGAGTCGGAAAGTCCAGGCCTCCCTGGAAAAGTGCCACATAAAGTAGAATGAGGCATTACTAAGGTTACACCCCCACCTCTGAGGGTTGCTACCTGTAATTCAGATACCGCATGCATTGAGCAAGCAGTCGGCGTGCCACATGAGAGAGATGCGGCACAATTGATGAAGCGGGCCACTCTGGATCCCACAGCCGGTGAATTCGCTCACCACCAACAGGACGCTTATGCATGTGGAGGTCTCCACAATGCAGTGGCCCCACTCCTTAGATGTGGGCAAGACTTCTGGGGCCCTGCACAAGGCAATATGGCCTTCCAGACATAATTCTTAGTTCCACGCTCAAGCTGTGCTACCAGTTGGGATCCAGAAGATGATGTGGGCACTTAGGAGGGCACTGATCTCCAGGTGTCACATGTGGAAAGCATGGGTCCCTCGTATGAGATCTTTGATATTTGTGAGACCATGGCCAGTCACTATTCAGGAAGGGCGCACGGTCCTTTATGAGGCTGCTCCTCTGCAATCTTCTATTGCAGCCTGAAGTAATTTCAACCATCTCCCCATGTTAGCCTATGGGAAGAGCAAACCTCTAGATAGTGAAAACACACGTGTGTATTCTTCTCTACCTGGGTAGGGAACACATGTGTACCTTCCCTGCCTGTCACCTAACACTCACTTCACCCCTTATGATGTACCCTAGGGGTGCTCTAGTGGTAGTGAAAGGTCCCCTCAGGATTGGCTAGTGGTTTAGATAGCCAACCGGAGCACAAGTGCAATTGCGCACACACCGACCTGCAATGGCAGGCTGGACACATGTTTAAAACAATATAGGTGCACGTGCGCAAACACCGATCTGCAAAGGAAGGTTGGACACTTATTTAAAACACCATAGCTGCAGGCTTGAGACATAAACTTAAAAACATCAGGTAAGCACCCCTTCCTAATGTGCGTCGGAAGGGCGCGCACACTTTCACACTGCATTTACAGTGGGAAAGTGCCCAGAGCCCTAACGCCACAACAAGAGAATCAGCAAAACCCGGGAGAAAAAAGCAAAAAGATTAGGGAAACATTATCTGATGAGTTTCAGGTCTAACAAGGGCCCTTAATGAAAACATTGTTGACCGACATCCTTTACCAAAGATATACGATCTGCTTTCTATGTTCAATGGACCCACAATATTTTCCACTTTAGACTTACATAGCGCCTAGCACCAAATAAACTTGGTGAAGTCAAAGCATTTGACTGCTTTTATCACACCCTGTAGTATGTACCAGTTCAAAAGGATTCCATTTGGTCTGACATCAGCATCTTCTGTTTTCCAGAGAGCCATGCAAAATATGTTCATGGATATGGAGAATCAAGTAAAATACTTCCAGGACGATATCCTGGTTTTCGCCAAAACAGAGGAGGAATATTTTTGTATTCTTCAAGAGGTTTGCGGGAGACTATCCAAGAAAGGTCTTGTTTTGTGCATTGAAAAATATAAATAGTTTGAGTCCCAGGTGAATTACTTAGGACATACAATGTCTGCCAAAGGTGTGGTACCATAAGAGAATCTTGGTGATGCTATTAAAGAAGCACCCGTACCTGATGAAAGAAAGACATTGGTCTCCTTAATTGGGCTGTGTGAGTACTATGGTAGATTTGTGAAAGAACTTGCCACTGTGATGGTACCTCTGAGAAGTTTATTATGCAATGATTACAAGTATGTGTGGGAAACTGACCAGCAAAATGCATTTGAGTATATCAATTCACAAATTATAAATTCACCTACCCTGCAACCTTTTACAGAAGGAAAGACGTGTGTGATATCAGTGGAAGTCAGTGCTGTTGAGCTTGGTGCTGTGCTGTCACAGAGATGAGGTATAACTGAGTGGAGTAGGTGGTAGTGTGTGCTTCTAAGACATTAAACAAAGCCGAATGCAAGTATTCCGTTATTGAACGTGAGTTATTAGCCTGTGTCTGGGCTACAAACTACTTTAGACATTTCGTCTGAGGAAATCGTTTTGCTATTGTGACGGATCACAAGCCCATTAGACCAATTTAGTCACCTGGTGGTGGAAGAAATTCTACTGCCTGTATTACCAGATTGTCCTCCAAGTTACAGGAGTATAGTTTCAATATTAATCATGTACCTGGCCGATTGAATTAAGCAGCATATTTCCTCTCCTGTTTACCCCGATTTGAGATGAGAGAGAAAAATGAATGAGGATGAGGATTTTGATGTGGTGGCCAGTTTAAATGATGTATGTGTAAATAGTGCAGAAGATAATAAGGAAGATATGTGGATTGGTGAAGATGCTAAGGTTGAAGAACTTGACATGGTCCAAAAATACCTTGTTAAAGGCTGGCCCAGTATTAAAAATCTTGTAGTCCTTTACATTCATTTGCCCAGGCTGCATTTGAATTATCTATGAGTAGAAAATTCTTGTTTCGCAATGACAAATGTATCCCACCAGTGAAACTGCGAAACCGTCTCCTCAAATGGAGTCACCATGTAAAGGTACTTAGTAGAGAAGGCTTCTCTGAGAAATTGGTTATAGACAATGGTGTGCATTTCATTTTGGTGTGCATTTCATTTCTAATAAGATGACACAGTTTCTCCAAACTCAAAGGATAAAGCATGTACATACAGCCTTATATGAACTCCAATACAACGGTTTGGAAGAACGATTTAATCAATATTTGAAGGAAAGTATACACTTTCTTTGTATCTGTTCGCGAAAGGTTGTGGGCCTATAGAATCACTCCTCAAACAATCACAGGGGTATCACCTTTTATGCTTATGGAAGGGAGACAACCCACCTTATTGATCTCTCCTTGGTGGTTTAAATGGATGAACCTAGTGTAGCAGACAGTGGGATGTTCATTGAGGAGAATTTGAGGGTAAATGAAAAGAGCTCAAAACCACGAGCTATGGAAACTATTTTGTCCAGGACAGGAAAAAGCTCTGTAGACTATGATAGCCCTACAGAAAGTGATAAGCCAAGCTATAGAAAACTGTGTAAAAATTGCTCCAAGGTCCAGAGTTCTGTCAAGCAAAATATTGTTTGATGATTAACTTACAATCTCATACACAGCATTGGGCCTGTTCACACAGTGACTCTCCTCCTCAGATCCACACCTAGATACTATGCTATCTGGAGGGGCAGTGGTCAAAATTATACCGGTCTGGGTCACCACTTTAAAACACAATCTAAAATTCAAACTATTGCGTTGATTCCAACTGATGTCACCTCCACACTCTCCCTCCCCTAATGTGAAGAGAATACTTCCAGTGAGTGAGAAGAGATATGAAAGGAAACAAATGTGAGAGGGCTGGTGATGCCTCACGGAAGTAACACCATGGGGTAAGCAGGAAGGTACTCGCCTGCTACCTCAGGTTCTCCTCATCAGCAACCACCAAACCTGAACATAAATTGTGAATGTGAAAAGAAAAAAAGGGTGAACACTGGTGCTAGGATGTTGAACACTGCCTGTACATCAGTATGAAATCCAATGTACCGCAGGATCAACTCCAAAATAAGGACTACGGGGCCCGGACCATAGATCCACCTGTCCCAAATTAAAACCAGGCTCGATCAGACTGGCTATTGGACTTTTATTCAGTGCTGTGTGTCTGCCCACTCAAGGCAATTTCTTCAGGGCGTGAGTTCTGTCACTCCACCCTGCACCAATTTAACTTTTATTTTAGTGTTCCTACAGGAGACAAAAGTAGAAAACAACGCAACATGCTCAGTTGGCACCTGATCACTAGATCTACTATTTTCATTAGAAACGACGGGATATCATAAATATTTACCGGGATAAAGCCCATTCCGGGGATACCTGTACCCGTCCGTGAGTTTGTGCTAAGTCACTGTCTCACTGGTTATCACGTGCACTGCCACTGGCAGTCTGTAAAACGTAGTGTATTAAGATGAATCATAACAGTATCACACAAAACATATACATTATATGGCATGTCTCACTCTCTGTAAATCAGACTGTACTCTCTCTCCTATTCTTACACTCTTTGTGTTTGAGGACCTCATTCAGCTATGTTCTCAAGATTAATGCCTCACACCACCTCCATCTTCGTATTTAAATCCTCAACTTGTTATACAGAATTCCCTTTGTGGTACAATCACGCATAAGCCTAACATTGAATAGCCAACATAAGTACTGCCTTTTGTTACACTTCTCACTTACTCGCTGGTGATAACACATTTATTGCCATGAGTGTGGAGTGTAACTGGCAGCTCAGCTTCTTTAAAAGAGCCCATTTAGAAGCAGTGCGTGCCTCGCCTCGTATTCACTCATCTTAGCCTTCCCCCCGCCATGGCCTTACTTCTAGATCTTAGTCTGGCTCTCGTTCCAGCTCTAAAAAAGCACCCCACGCTTACCGTGATTTCGTAGGTGTATCGCATCAACTCAGCACCTACCGGGTTCGGTACGCGGTGGGAGTTTGTATGGGTGCATACCTTCCGCGTCATCACGCGGGTCACGTGATTCACAGTTACATTCTAACCTGTAAGGCGTGAGCCCGGGCACCATCTCAAAATGTACAATAAGTGCCGTATTTGATGTATTATATTGAATTTCCATGTATACCGGCGCGCAAACCTGGAGCAAAAGCTCTATGTCTATACAACTGTTTTTGATTTAAATAAATCAACGAGGAGCATACATAATTTAAGGGATAGTATCCTCTCTCACAAGTCTGTACAAAACATCATTTTGGGGTTGTGTAAAAACTCTTAGTTTACAATACATTATCTTGGTGTCACAATACCGATATATGGCCTCTCAATTTTGGGCAACCAGAAGTTCCTATTCCTAATGAGGAGCGGTCAATTGTCAATCTGCAACTTTATTGAGTGTCTGCAACGTTATTGAGTCCTGCTATGGACAATGTACCATGTGCAAGGTCTGATACCCCCCACATTGAAGGGCCTGCCTTGTACAGGGGGTAATCAAACCCTCTTCTCACCATATCGTAGTTCACTACAGGTTTAAGGAGACACCACAATCACAACTGTTTTGTACCCCTGTAGATAGTGCACTTGCATGAAGTACGGTCTACTTGAAGGTCGGGTACACTGATTTAGGCAGTGACTTTGCCCCATTCAATGAGGTCATTCAGCCCCCGTTGGTTCACCCCCTCTTGGTAGATTCAACGTGCTTCCCTTGTGCTCAGTCTGCTTTCAATGTTGTAATGGTCGCCCACTACCTTCTCGAGCACTACCCACCGGATGTCTCTCGGTATGTGTTTTAGTGCCTGGAAATGCCGCACTGGTTTCGTTGTGAGTTTCCCCATGCGTAGAGTACTCAGATGTTCCTGTATCCTTATTTTGACTTTCCGTGTCATGAGACCTGTATAATGTAGGTGGCACAGACACGTCAGTCTGTAGATAACGTTGGTGGTATTTTAGTTGCTAAACATGTTCAGAAACCATGTCTTGTTCTCTGCGAGGGTAACGCCTTTAATCGATGCTGTGAGCTCACAGACCGAGCAGTTCCCACATGGGAAATGTCCTTTTGGCACATTCGTCTCTCGTGATTCTAGTTTGGGCCGTGAGTGGACTAAGCGGTCACGCAGATTGGCTGATCACTTGAAAGCAAAGCGAGGTTGGGGCATTTTCATATTCTTCGTGCTGAGTAAATGCCAATGCCTTCTAATAATCTGTCTGATTTTGGTGGACAATGGTCCAAAAGTGGTGACCACTGGGATACACTCTCCACTACTCTTGGGTGTCCTCCCTAACAGGGCAGCACGTGGGGTGTTAAGAGCTCATTTTCATGCCTGTCTAATCACCTTCCTAGGGTAAGCACGCTCTTCCAATTTCATAGAGAGGTCCTGAGCTTGTTCAGTAAACTCTTCTAATGATGAGCAATTCCGGCGGTAACGCAGAAATATGGTCAACCGGCAAATTGCCACGGAGGGCTCCACAAAGGGAATTCTGTATAACAAGTTGAGGATTTAAATACGAAGATGGAGGTGGTGGGAGGCATTAATCTTGAGAACATAGCTGAATGAGGTCCTCTAACACAAAGAATGTAAGAATAGGAGAGAGAGTACAGTCTGACTTACATAGAGTGAGACATGCCATATAATGTATATGTTTTGTGTGATACTGTTATGATTCATCTTAACACACTATGTTTTACAGACTGACGGTGGCAGTGCACGTGATAACCAGTGAGACAGTGACTTAACACAAACTCACGTACGGGTACAGGTATGCCCGGAATGGGCTTTTTCCAGGTAAATATTTATGACATCCCGTGGTTTTTAATGAAAATAGTAGATCTAGTGATCAGGTGCCAACTAAGCATGTAGCATTGTTTTCTACTTTTGTCTCCTGTAGGAACACTAAAATAAAAGTTAAATTGGTGCAGGGTGGAGTGACAGAACCCACGCCCTGAAGAAATTGCCGTGAGTTTTTCCTTGGGCAATGAAACATGTCGGCTTTTAAATGGGCAGACACACAGCACTGAATAAAAGTCCAATAGCCAGTGTGATCCAGACCGGTTTTAATTTGGGATAGGCGGAGCCATGGTCCAGGCCCCGTAGTCCTTATTGTGGGGTTGATCCAATTTATGTTCAGGTTTGGTGGTTGCTGATGATGAGAACCTGAGGTAGCAGGCGAGTACCTTCCTGCTTACCCCCATGGTGTTACTTCCGTGAGGCACCCCAGCCCTCTCACATTTTTTTCCTTTCATAGCTCTTCTCACTCACTGGAAGTATTCTCTTCACATTAGGGGAGGGAGAGTGTGGAGGTGACATCAGTTGGAATCAACGCAATAGTTGGAACTTTAGATTGTGTTTTAAAGTGGTGACCCAGATCCGGAAAGTACAGACGGTATAATTTGACCGCTGCCCCTACAGATAGAATAGTATCTAGGTGTGGATCTGAGAAGGAGAGTCACTGTGTCAAGAGGTCCAATGTTGTGTATGAGATTAGGAGTGGAGGGATGACCTGTTTTCTACCCCTATAGCTCCTTTGTGTATAAGGTGATGATTAACTTATTACATGGTTCAAATACTGTTAAGAAGGGAGATGTGTCATGTTTTAATTCATATGCATTTTGTCATATAGTATATCTTCTATGTCCTTCCTTATCTGTTTCCTCATTCCCTTCCTTCCTTTCTCCTCCCCTTGCCCTTTGCCATGTACCTATTGGATATTGGGCTTATTCCTGGAATTTTGAGGCAAGGGGGAACAGGAAAGGAAACAGTTGGGCATTATTACTGTACAAGGCGCTGATAAAAAAAATAATAAACTGGAGATATAAGCCTTTGGAACCCTGTTTTTCAGAAAGCCTTAGGCTTCAAAAACAATCTTGTTGTTGGTTGGAGAGGAAATGGAGACTTCACCATGGCTCTATGGAAAGGGAAGTGTATAAACAGTCGTTGATAATCTATAAAGAGTCAATTCTCAAGGAAAAAAACTCTTTACACTTCATTTATTGAAGCCTTAAAGCCTCATCCGAGGAACTGTTTGCCACAGTGAAAAAACATGCTAAACCTCCAGAGGTCGTAAACACAAACATCAGCCAAGGGATTTGTAACTCTTTGTCAATTTTCTTCCAGGATAAGATCAAGGCCGTCGATAGTAACTTCTCAAGCACTCACTGTTCGGGACAAGCTTTGACCCAGTGTTCGACGTTTACAATGAGCACTATAGATGATATTCCAGACACTGCATGAGACTCGACTAACCCCCCTACTTTATCATTCTTTTCACACCTCACCATTGATCATGTCAAAAACCTGTTTCTTGAAACTGAGTCCGGTTCCTCTCTAGACCCTTGACCCCCAAGATTTTTCAGTTAGCTCCGGTACCTTTGCGAAACAACTCTTAACCATCTTTAACCAAATGTTCTCCTCATGTATCTTTCCCACCAAATGGAAGTTAGCATCAGTTCTTCTACTTAAAAAAAAAAGTCCAACTTCGACAACACCGATTTACTAGCAACTCTTTCCTAGAGCTTTAGCATACAAACTTGCTCAGGCATAGAAACAACACTGCCTACTCATTTTCACCATGTGTGATGTCTGTGTAATAGAGAATGGAGAAAACGCTATTTCATAAACAGTTTTTTCGTTATTATTATTACGCGATAAAGTGGAGAATGTACATTATCTTCAGTTTTCAAAGTGAAAGTTTGGATTAGATTTTGGGCAATGAAGCTGTTCCATTTTCCACGTAAAACAGTGTAAAATCAGTTTGCTCAACATTTTTTTTATTACAATCAATCAATTAATCAGGAGTTTGTTAAAGGGCAACTACTCACCCGTAAGGGTCTCAAGGCGCTAGGGGTGGGGGGGTGCAGGTTCCATTCCATCAAGGAGGGGGTCTGTCGAAGAGCCAGGTTTTGAGGTTTCTTGCGAAGATGGGGAGCGATGTTGTCTGTCTGAGGTGGAGCGGAAGGGCGTTCCATGCTTTGGCCGCGAGGAAGGAGAAGGAGCGGCCTCCCGATCTGGTCTTTCTGGTGCGGGGACAACGGCGTAGGAGAGCTGGGCTGATCGTGGGGTCCTTTGGGGTGCGTGGAATTTGAGCCCGCTGTTCAGGTATGCTGGTCCGGTGCCGTGGAGGGCCTTGTGTGCGTGGGTGAGCATCTTAAAGGTGATTCTCGCCTCGACGGGGAGCCAGTGGAGTGTGCGCAGGTGCTGGGAGATGTGGCAGTGTTTTGGCAGGTTGAGGACCAGTCTTGCGGCGGCGTTCTGGATGTTCTGTAGCTTGCGGATGAGGTTTTTGTTTATTCCGGTGTAGAGTGCATTGCCGTCGTCGAGTCTGCTGGTGACCAGGGCGTGAGTGACTGTCTTTCGGTGTTCGAGGGGGATCCATTAGAAGGTCGTACGAAGGAGGCGGAGGGTGTGGAACAGGAAGATGAGACAGAGTTGATCTGGCGGTCCATTTTGAGCTCGGAGTCCAGGATGATTCCCAGGTTGCGTGCGTGGTCTGTGGGGGTTGGCGGGTTTCCGAGGGTAGTGGGCCACCAGGTGTCGCTCCAGGCGTCGGGGTTTGGGCCCATGATGAGTACTTCTGTTTTGTTGGTGTTTAGTTGTAGGCAGCTGTTTTTCATCCATTTGGCGACGGCTTCCATGCCTTCTCAAAAGTTGCGTCTGGCGGTGTTGGGCTCGTTCGATAGGGAGAGGATGAGCTGGGTGTCGTCTGCGTATGACACGATGTTGAGTCCGTAGGTTCTGACGATTGGGGCAAGTGGAGCCATGTAGACGTTGAAGAGCGTCGGGCTGAGGGAGGAGCCCTGGGGGACTCCACAGGTGGTAGTTGTGGGGTCTGAGAGGAAAGGGGGGAGTCTGACCCGTTGCGTCCTGCCGGAGAGGAAGGAGCAGATCCAGTCGAGGGCCTTGTCCTGGATTCCTGCGTCATAGAGTCTGCGTATTAGGGTGCGGTGGGAGACTGTGTCGAACGCCGCTGATAGGTCTAGGAGGATGAGGGCTACTGTTTCTCCTTTGTCCAGTACGGTGCGGATGTCGTCTGTTGCGGTGAGGAGGGCGGTTTCCGTACTGTGGTTTTTTCTGAAGCCGGATAGGGAGGAGTCGAGGATGTTGTGTTCTTCAATGAATGTGGCGAGTTGGCTGTTGATGGCTTTCTCGATGACTTTCGCTGGGAAAGGGAGCAGGGAGATGGGTCTGTAGTTTTTGAGGTCGGTGGGGTCCGCTGAGGGTTTCTTTAGGAGGGGGTTGACCTCGGCGTGTTTCCAGTCGTCGGGGAATGAGGCGGTCGCCAGGGAGCGGTTGATGGTGTGGCGGAGCATGGGTGCGATGGTGTCGGCGGCTCTGTTGAAGATGTGGTTGGGGAAGGGGTCCGTGGGGGCCTCTGAGTGGATTGACTTCATTGTCTTCAGTGTGTCTTCGGTGGTGAGGGCTGTCCAGTCATCAATCGCTGGTTTCCGGGTGTCGGGGGTGGTTGGTGAGGGTTCAGTGTGTTGGTTGTCTTCGTCGAAGTTGTCATAGATGCTCTTGATTTTGTGGTGGAAAAAGGTGCTGAGTTTGTCGTAGAGGTCTTGTGAGGGAGGGATGTCGGTAGACTCGCTGGTGGGTTGGGCGAACTCCTTGATGATGCTGAAGAGTTCCTTGCTGTTGTGTGCGTGGGTGGAGATTCTGTCTTTAATCGCTTTTTTCCACGTTTCTCTGATGGGTTGATGGTGGGCGTTGGTGGCGGCTCTGAAGTTGTTGTGGGCTTCTGTGGATTTGGTGTTTCTCCAGGCCTTTTCGAGGCGGCGGCATGTGCGCCTGGACTCTCGAAGTTCGGTGGTAAACCATCTGGCTTTCTTGGCACGGGTATTGTTGTTTTTCTGGAGGGGGGCTATGGTGGTTGATATTGGATTAGGGTTTCTTTGGAAAGGTATTATTGGGACAAAACAAGAGTACGATTTAAGTTAGTGCAATGATTCCACAATCCATTTGCTAATTTGTGGGTTAGTGCAAAATATTTGTATTATGGAGTAGGGAAAAACATATTTGCTGATTTCCGTTCTATAAGGCATAGCAGATTAGAGCAAATTGTTTTTGTGTTTTTAACAAGTACAACGTTTTTGTAATACAGCTCCAAATATAATGTGTCTCTTGTCATTAGAATGTGCATAATTTTCTCTCTTGAGCATCACAATATCACCTACACTGCAATAATATTATAAAAGAATATTTTTTTAATGTTTATTGTTGAATAATTATACACCATGTTCTTGATTCATATGGAACTCAACATCTTGTTTAAACCCCAGTTATTTGACTAAGGACATCACGTGTAAGTTATGTTTTCATCATGGTTACATCAAACACTCTTGCGCGAAACTTGGCTCGAGCAGAAAATATCTTGGGGCTTATTTACAATACTTGCTCCACCCGTACGCCATTTTTTCTTATGTATAAAGGCGAGCCAGACTGGCTGTAGCAGGCACTGGGCTTTTTCCTGGTGGCCTGCAACAGTGGGGGATAGTTTTCGAGAACTGGGGGGCGGTTGTGCAGCAGTGCTGCAGTATCGGTCCTCTGTAACAAAAGCAGTATGGGTGCGAAAGTGGCCAGTAGTGCTTCTCAGGAGCATGCCTCCCTTCTGGGGCCGGTCCAGCTGTATTGCCAGGGCTGGTTTGGGTTCCTGGTCTAGCCCTGGTAAAAAAGTGACGCGCCTGCGGTGCAAGGGGCTTGTAAGTAAGCCCCATTGTGTGAAATGGGAGACCAGATGTGTGACGGTGTTGTATGTGCAACTTTAGCAGTAGCGGAATGCACAGGTAAGAGCGGCGGGCGGGGCAGGGTTTGCGGTGGTGGAAGTCGACATACGACAAGATAAGTAATATTAAATAAATAAATAAAACCACTTACTTTGCCCTTGCCGTAACGCCACGTCGCGATGCGGGGAGCGCAAAGTAAGTGGTTTCATTTATTTATGTAATATTACTTATCCCGTCGTCTGTTGACATCTACCACCCCCCACCCCGACCCGCTCCCTCTGTGCCCTAAAGGTCTTACCTGTGTGAGCCAGCACTGAACTTTATCAATGTCTATTGTGACTTTAAAGGCTGGATGGTCAAACGTTGGAGCAGGCATCTTACGACTATTTTATATCCGGGTACCCGCGTCACATATAATGTTCATGCGGATGCTGTCCTCATTTAATTCTCATGAGAATTACAGGATTCCTAGGAGAAATACATGATGGAAACATATACAGTTTGGAAAAGTGTGCACTGTTTTGAAGAATCTAGTGCTGTGCATAAATTAGAGTGATAAATACTGCTCAGATTTGTTTCCCACTTCACTGATACTTCCTCTGGTGACCTCACTGGTTGAGAAGAGACTTCAAGCCACAAATTACCTGAGGATATGCCGCAATGGGGCCTTTTGCCATTATGAGCTTCTGAAGCAGACACTTGTCGGCTCATCAGACGAGGGAAGAGGAGATTCAACCATAACGTCCAGCTCAACAGCATGCAGCGCATATACTTTGTTGATGACAGCAGTCCAGCTGTGCACTTGACACTTAGGCCCAGATTTACTAAATTATCAAGCACCACAGTGCAACAGCCGTGAATGCTGCTCTGTGAAACAGGAGAGAGCAGGAAAGTGCCAAATTCATAGAAAAATAGCACTCTCCTCTCCTCTACCTAGCGCCTGTGTGGAAATGTACTGGTGTGCACCACACACACACCTTTGCACCATAGTGCAAGGGTGTCTGCGCGAGTCTAGCATAGGTTTTGCACTGTAGTGTAGCTCCTATTTTCCCAATAGGCTCTGCGCATTGGAATAGTACCTACAGCAGTAAAGGCCTAGACCAGACGTTAACTAGGTCTACTACTGTCGATACTAGACTTAATTTTTGGGTTTGCCAGCTAAGCTCAGAGTTCGCTAGAAACTTTCTCGAATGTTCAAGGAAGGATTAACTTCCCTGATTAGACAAGAAGGGATTTAGTTTCTGACAACCATAGAACATGACAACTTTGCTCTCCCCTAATCAAGAGTCAATCTCAAGAGTCGTGTGAGCACAAGGCAATTATTTTACTCAGTCAGTACGTGCATTCTTAGTCTCATCAAAATGTAGAGAAAAGGAAGAGAAGGGCGTGTTCAATAAAAGGTGTTATTTATTGATCAGTCTCTTTTCTCGTACAAGAGAAATGGATCGATATTATTGCAATACTTATAGTTAAGTAAAGTGCATACATTAGAAGCAATAGTATAAAATAATACTGTAAAAACATTGATATGGTTTCTGAGCCATATGATGTTTAAAATGATTAAAATATATTTACATACACATATACATTTGACTAAACGTACTCAACTGGTGTTTCTAAATACGCCTACCCCGTGTACCTGACCTAAGTCTAATGCGTGGGCGGGAATAGAAAGTTACAGTTTAAGTTAAGTTTGTTTTTGCCAAGTGAATAACTAAAGAATTCTCTGTGAGGGGTTATTCAGTTCTGTACCTGGAAGTTAGGATGAATGAGGAATGGTATCTCTTTCTCTGCTCTCGATATTCCAGGCTGCCTGCGAGGGCTGCCCAGAAGCGCCGGTGCTGGGTCTCTCGGCTTGAGATAGCAGCGCGTCTCTCAGCGCGTCAGGAAGGCGGGGCTGCTGCCAGCGGGGTCTGCTTCTGCTCTCGGCTTCGGCAAGGGTGGCTGCTCCGTCTTGTCACCACGCGTGTGTTTGCATAGGGCAAGGTCGGCAATATTTATACCTTAAAGGTGCCGGGATTGACGTAAGGATGGACATAGGTACGTCAATAAAGATGTCATACGACTTGCTCGTTAGCACATTCTTTACTAAAGTTCTCTGTGAAATCAAAACAATGGCCGCACGGATTATCCAGGTTGTCATAGGTTTGATTTGTTATGAGAACGTCGTATGCCTTATCAGGGGCTGGAGGAATGTCGCTTGTCTAATTAGATCTCAAGCGTTATGACCTAATCAGATAACACGTTCCTGTGCCGTAGTGTGACTGCGTCAGATAACGGTATCTGCATCATGGGGGTTTTCTTGCCTCATGGGCTGACTGTTAGTTAACTTGATAGTTAGTTTAACTAGAATAGGGTCAGGAATAGGGGGACTGATTCAGAACCTATAGAAATACACGACACCCACTCCACGCTAACTATGGTCATATCTACTAATCTATGCATAGTATAACATAGTACAACATACTATAGAGTATAGTGTATACCTTACCACCCCAAAATACATAAATGCATTTCGAAATTTTCAAATATACTGAAAAATTGCAGTCATATATATTGTATGCACTTAAGCTATGAATTAAATGCAAAAGTAAACACGCATTTTTTATGCATTATTGCTTTTTGGTATATGAGAAATACACATGAAATGGCTCTTAATATGGCTATACAGAAAGGAAGTTCGAGACCATTTCATCACATAATAAAATATTTGTGAACCTACCAGCGGGCAGCTAAAGTCTATATAAAGTATCTAAAAATAGAAATCTTAGTTCTCTAGGAATAGTTTCTTACTTTAAGCAGAAGATCAGTGTCCCAGGAAAAAATATGTAGAAAAATATTTTAAGGGGCATGCTGAAAAAATTGCTGTCCGTGAACTGGATTGTAATTGTTCATGTGACTTTATTTTTAAAGTTGAAGGCCGAATTCAGGGAACGCCGTGTGCGAGTTTACTCAAAAGTCTCTATTTCTGTTCCGGAGAGAACATCATATCATTCAGGCTTTCGAAAAAACTGTCAACAGCTTCATGGGAAAGTTCCACTAAGTCGGAAATAGGGGTAACCATGCATTCGTGCGCATGATTGTCTCCATTGACATTCTGATTCGCATTGCTGACAGAAGGTCGTACCTGTTCGATGTTGCTTTCATCTTGAACTTCACTACTCTTCAATCGTAGTGGTGAAGATTCCAGGAATGCCGTCATCAGGATTGGCAGCCTTTGAGGGCAGCACAAAGCGTGAACCTTGGTAGGAACCAACAGTGTATCTGCATCCACCGGCGCATCCGATTGTAGCGTCAGACAGGTGTCTAACACGCATTCTTCTCCGCATAGCAGACACCTTAGTACAGGTAAAACACACCTTTGCCACATTGGTCGAAATGATAGAAACCAAGTCATGTTTAGGTCTCTAAGCCGGGAGAGTCCCAGGATTTTTGATATCCGGTCCCGGTATCCAATGGCTAGGATCGTATCTTCCATTGTCGCGAGAGTTTGATCTGTGACATGGGTTGCCATAACGAAAAATAAGGACTAGGAATAGGATTCCTGCAATTCGTCCCAGGATCAGGGGAAGTCCGCCAAAAATCGAATGGACGAAATCTGGAAAAATACCCAGTATGGCTTTGAATGGTGTTAATGCCATCGAAAATACTGTCTTAAATACCTTTGAGACCCCTGTGGTATCAGAAATATTCAAGATTTCGCTCAGGATTTCCGCGAAATGTACGGGGGAATTAGTTGATAATAATGTATGTATCTCTGCAGTCGTCCTTGCGACTTGTAGATCATACGTTTCTTTTGATGACGTGAGCCTTGTAGGCGTCTGAAGAAGCACTGTTTTCATTCTGCTTAAAGTGTCTATTCGAATAGAAGTAATTTTCAAACTGGGCCATGCCCTTGCCTCCCTGTCTGGAAAGGAGCTGGGGAACAAAGAACGTCCACAGCACTTGACCTTCGCTGTTGTAGTTACTAGATAAGGAGTCCCGGGCATAAGACTGCAACATCTGCGGTCTACAATAAGAATGTAACTCCCATTATAGAGTCTTTGAAAGAATGGTTCTATTTCAGTTGCAGGTGCGCCTTGCTGGTGACATGAAAGGTTGTAAGAATTCCCTTCACAGGCTCCGTGCAAACTAATACCGTTACACAGAAGCGTGCCGCTTAGTGACATAGCACAATTGTTGCCACTAAGAAACACTTTCTGTCCTTTATTACTGACACATGCATGTGAATAGGGCAGGTTCCAAGTTGTTTTAAGGTACCCCTTTCCCAATTTCTCGTACATGCCAGCCTGTATATATTTTTGGCAGTATTGAAACCTGAAGGTTGAGATTGGAATATTTATGATTCCGTGGATTATCCATTCACTGACAGGTCGTTCTGACATTGTCATTGGTAATCTTTCTAGTTTTTCAATGCTCAAGATTGTATAATCAGCACCCTTTTGCGCCATACCGATTTGTCTATCAGTAAGGTTAAAGATTTGGAATAGTGACGTTGTGTTGATTAAACGCCAAGGCACATAGCCTGAACGCAGATTTTGTAACGTCCAGCCAAGCTGTACAATGGAACGCAATTGTGACTGACCATGTTGTAATAACAGTAAGTCTTGCGATAATATATCGATTGCTGACGACACAATGCTGTCCAATGAAAAAATTCTGGAGGACAGAGTCATTAACCCATTGTCCACTTACAGAAAGTGATTTTTCCAAATTAATACGATCAATTTCACGTATTCTCTCTGCTGTCTCAATTTGAGTAACCTTCCAGGCCTCATTGTATGCTGCATATACAGAGGCTGCTATGAAACGCTTTTGACGCTGTTTGCGTGGTCCCAGTATGAAATCACGCAAGTCAGCACCATCAGTAAGTAAAGTTAGGTGTTGCTTAATTTCAGGCAGTGTGGAAGTCTGTAGCCATTGAAGGCATAATTTGCCCACACTGTAGGTTGTTATTATCCCTGGGTGATGTCTTTGGGGATATCTAGGGTCTGGCCTGGTCATTTTGAAACCCTGTGTTTTATTCAGGAATCTATCTTGACAGTTATTTGTATCTGTGGGCCAGATCAACCATTGTTTCCAATCAGGATGTGTTCTGTTTTGGTTAAGTATATGGTTTACGTCTATCTCTTCATCTGTATCAGAGCTATTGCTAAACATTGTTGGCTTTGGAATAGACGGGTTATTTAAATCTTTGATTTTGGCTAAGCCAAGACAGGTGGTTTGTTGAACAGTGTCATTTAAAAATATCATTTGTTCTGGGATCATGCAGGCTCTAAACAAAGCTTCTAAACCCTGTACTTGCCATTCTTTTGTACCCCAAACACTTTTTAAAATCAACATTTTTGTCCCAATAATCAAATCCAAAAGTATTCATTTTTTCGAAGAATGAATCTGAATATATCAATTTTGTGTTGGTTATAATGTTTTTCATCCCTGTCTTGTTTGACAATTTAAAATAAAATGTTTCAGCATTAGTTATGTTAAAACCTGAAAAATATGAATATTTGTCATAAACGGTTCTAGAGCTCCCTTTTGGAGGTGTAGCACAATGTTCCCATTGATTATAATTTAAAACATTTCTAGGTTGTGCAGATTTATGCAAGAAATGGTTACCATAATGGTTATAGCAATACATACTATCATAATTTGTAGAACCTTGCAAATAATCATGTTTTGTAAATTTAGCAGACATTACTAAGTCAGACATCATATTGTTAATACTTTCAAAGTCCCAATCATCAGCAAATGAGTTTGGTTTTGCAAAGTCACTCAAGGAGATCTTGATTTGGTGTGGATATTTCAGGATCTCGACCGGACCATAAATTTCATAGTCAGTGTTGTCCCAGGCTACCCCACCAGATATCGGATTGGCTGTGAAGTTGGCTGAAGAAAGTTCTGAAGAAAGTTCTCTTTTCTCGACGTGCGAAGATGTGTGTGGTTTGAGGACCAAGTTGATGTTCTGACTTGCTGTGTCCATTTTAGCATATTTTCCCTCAATGAAGCGTCCCAAAGTAAATACCATGATGAGCCAAAGTATGAGGATAAATGCACCAAAACCCACCCAAAATTCAATCCATGGAGAAACCAGATATGTTTCTTTCAGTTGTTTCAAAAGTTCCTTAGCTTTGTCTTTAAAGGATTTTGATGATGGCTGTGTCTTTGATTCACTGAAGCCGTCAGAGGAATCATCGAAGTTGATGAAGTAACCAGATGCAGTTCTGTCAATTGTTCCAATTGGTTCAGGATTTTTGTTTCTTGCATTTTCACTTGGTACTTCAGTATAGATTGGTGTGTCTCTGCTAAATGTTTTTATTTGGGTTTTCAGAGGTCTGAGTTCTATTGCATTGTTGCATAGTCCTTGTTGTTCTTCTGTAGGCGTTTCGAATGTGATTAGCCTCTTTGTTAGGACCTCTGTACTGGTAGCAAACCTTGGTGTTCTGCTACTTATTGGGAGTCCACTTGGCCTACTGTTTGTTATCGGCCACATGTTGTGGTTTTACCAGGTCGATGGATACAACTCGGTTCTCCTTTTTACCAGCAAGTGGCGGTAGTACAACTGATCTTGTCCCGTTGACAGACAAGACAGGAACTGCTTTTCTGTAAGAAGGCCCAAATTCCTTCTTTACCGCGATCTTCTCCCTGACTAGATCCCCGACTTTTGGAATCCAGACAGGTCTTGCTGGGACAGGTGGTGATTCTTCAGTGGTCGTTGGCTGTTGTTTCAACTGTATGTTGCTCAGGTCTTTTCTTGTTTTGTTTAAGTCCTGCAAAATAGCCAAACGGTCTTTGACATCAAAGGTTTTTTCTATTACCACTGAAGTCTGACTATCAAGGTCAGAGATCAACATCCTAGTTCCGTACGGACTGAATCCCTTCAGAGAATTTCTTGGCAAGTTATTTAGACTACGTTGGACACTTATTAGATGTTTGACCCACCCAGCTCCCGAACCTAATATCCTTTCCATTATAGATTGCTTTCTGCCTTGGTTTTTTCTTTACACCATCCCGTACCCTCAGGAAGGAAGTGAGAAGATTCCCGCTGGGCTGTGCTCATTTGGCCATGTTTCCCCCCCAGGCTGGATTGCCTGAGTGAAAACAATGGTCGAACGTAGCATGCTCTTAGCGTATATGCCATTTAGACTCGCAATCTTGTATAATAGTCCGGACGTCAGCCGAGTGCTGGTGATCTACATTATAAGTGGAAACTAGCCTGTATATGTTAATCGCAAGCCATTCTTTTTGCTGGTAATATTATCTGCCTTGATACGACGAGGTATTAAACTGCTTCTCTCCCCACTGCGATCTCTGTTGCAGTTTGGGCAGTTTTTTACAAACATGGTGTAGTGCAGGCTCATGCCTGGCCACCAGTACCGTGATTGTAATTCTTCCAGAGAATCTTTTAATTTAAGGTGTCTGAGACCCTCGCCCATGTGTGCGTCTGCGATTAACAAGTTTCTCCTGTCCATGTTTGGATTCACTCTATCCCCCACTCCAGGGATTCGAGCAAAAGGGACGGAGTTTGCATCGATTATGTATGTATAATTGAGTGGATAGTTGATCGGTAACGCTGAGCAGTCGCCTTTTGATGACGTTTTCACCGCCAGCATTGTTTCACCGTCAATGTATTTTAATGTACGCTTTTTTCGATCTACGGGAGCCGATTTAGTGGCTGCCGCTGCGGCTGTTTCAGCCAATGAATTCCCTACAACGTGAACGCCATCACGTTGATGACTCAGTGAGTGAGTCACGTGAGTCTTTGGTAGTTCTTTTTTCAAAAGAGCTACTTGTTCCCAGAGCAGTCTCTGCTTTATTGGTGCATCTGTGTCATCTTTGTAACCGTTCTGAATCCATGTCTGCAAATCCTTGTTATATGCTTTGACGCAGTAATATGAATCTGACACTATAAGTGTCGGGAATTCGCGATCCGCATTATCTAGCGCCATTTTCAAAGCTATTATTTCAGTTTGTAGTTCTGAATTAGTTTCTACTGAGTGTGATTTTGTTAATAGAGGTCTTAGTTTACCTCCGCGCCACACTTCTTTTGTAATCTCACATGTGGGATTGTATGCATGTTCTCCCCAAACGGAGGGTTGAGCATGTCCGTCTGTATAGATTACACAGGCGTAATGTCGTAGAGGCAGAATGTCGATTGGCAGAGGATACGTCTTTTCATATTTTAGATTTTTTAATTCTTCTAGTTCTGGATCAAAGTAGTAGTATACTTTGTCCGTTGTGATTGAATTCACCCATTGTATCCATTCCGGATTCAATGTTGTTGTTGGTAAATTACACGGTGTTGTTAGTGCCTCAAAGGCTGATTCTGCTGTTCTGACTGTGATATGTCTACCGTCAGCTATGTCTTTTTCTCTAGCTATTGCGGTTTGAACTGCACGAATTATTTTTTCTGTATTACTGAATTTCTGTTCAGCTTCTGTGTACATGTGTGATTTGAATGCAATTGGTACCTTATCTCCCTCATTAGAGGTCAGGTATGTGAATCCGCATCTCCCTGGGATGACTCGGATCACAAGGTTGCGTGTGTTATCACGTGTTTCTAATTTTGTTTTAATTAGCATGTCTGTTTGTAAGGATCTCAAAATTTCTGTGTGTGTTTGAGTCCAACTGGATCTTTTAAAGTCTGGTTTAATTAGATCATAAAGGGGTTTGACCCTTTCTGCGTAATTTGCAATGTATGTTCTTCCGAAATTTAGGAAGCCTAGAATTGACTGTAGGTTTTTTAGTGTTTTAGGAGCTTGGATTACGGCACATTTTTCTAGGAAATTGTCTGCCAGGCTTTTACCTTCACTTGATAACTCATATCCTAAGAATAGGACCGTCAGATGGGCAATTCTGGACTTTTTGAAGTTGAATTTGTAACCCTCTGCAGCGAACCCAAGTATTATGGTGTTCACCCTTTTCAAGTGAGTCTCCAAGTCATCATCTGTTAAGTAAATGTCATCAACATAAGATAATGCTTCATCATCATATAGTTGTAGTAATTCTGTTACTCTCGCTGAGAATACCCCCGGGCTGTTCTTGTACCCCTGGGCTAACCGACAGAATTGTTTTTGAGTGCCATTTACTGAGAATGCAGTTAAAGATCTGCTCTCTGGTGCTATGTTTTGACAAAAGAATCCATTGGAGATGTCCAAGGTTGTTTTGTATTTTTTGCGCACTATGTTATTCATTAGTGCAGCACTGTGTGAGTTTTGCACTGCAAAGGTTTTGCAACATGTGTTAAGGTGTCGGTAATCCAAAACTAGACGGTATGAATTGTCTGGTTTGGAGACCGGAAACAAAGGATTGTTCATTTGTGAGTTGCAAGTTTCAATCACCCCCTGGTATTCTAGCTGATCTAGTATTTCATTTACTTGTTTTTTAGCTTCTTGCTTAATTGGGTACTGCCTTTGTGCAGTTGGTTGTGATTTTAACTGGATTTTGTGAGGAGGAGAATCCTCATCCCATCCTACATGATTTTTATATAAAGCAGGTGCTAAGGCCACTGCCCACTTTCTAGCAAGTGTGTATTTTTTATGAATCGGTATTTGATTCGAGAAGGCAGGCATAATTACTTCTTCGCCATGAGGGCACTCCCTGACAAACTCTGGTGGCCAGTCTTTTTCAGCTAGAAGGATGTCATAGCCCTTGGAGAGGTTATCCCAAAATAGTCCCCTTATTTTCCTAGTCTTATCTCCCTCTATACGTAATGTTATCTCGTATATCTTGTGGGGCTTGCTAACTCTGGTGTCTGCAGTTTCCACTTGAAGGTATTCATTCGTGTCCACTGTCTCCAGATGATTCATAAGGACTTTGCGAGCTATGCTCACCTCTGCTGCGCTGTCTAGCATTGTCTGAGCCCACTCTCCGTTTTTCAGTTGTGTCCTCAGTATTCTCGGCATTTTTAACTACCTTGATACTGGCTACCTTCTTTTTTGGAAATTGTAATTTCTTTTTTAGCTGAGCAGGTTCCTTGTCTTTGGACTTGGCGTGCTCTTCTGATCGTCCTCTTCTTTCCGATTTCTGCGAGGAATTCTGAAAAGATTGAGAGGGACGTGTATCAATGTCTTGATATCTATCAGGTTTTTTAATATTATCCCTATTTCTAAGGTTATATCTATTCCCAGAGGGGTCACTCTGCGGTGACCTCTGTCTTTGGTTTGGAGATTTCTCTCTTCGCCTAGGAGACCTTCCTCTGGACTGGAATTTCTTTTCTTTAGGATTGGATTGTTTGTTTCCATCCCAGTTCTTTTTTGGTGAATTATTATTATTAAAAAATAATTTTTCTGGACTTGTAGTCAGTTGCGGTTTTACTGGTATTCCACCTAGACTATCTCTGCCTAGTTCTTCATAGGATTTTTCTATGATTCTGGCAATTTCAGCTGGTTGGTCTGCTATATCTGTCTCTTTTAACCTCTGGCGGATCGCCACGTTTGCTGCTTCACCTTTTATGTTGGCTAGTAATATAGCCGAGACCTGTTTGAAGTCTTTTAGTAATTTCATACCAAGAGTTAAAGCAGGTTCTGGACCGTATTCATCTTGAATTTGTTTTAGCACATCTGGTATCACCTAAATGGATGGGACACCGTGCGTTTTTGTGTAGATGGAAGCAAAGACTGTACCCCAAGTGTCACAGTCCTCAATGTGTGGTGCGATTCCCATTGGGAGACATATA
This sequence comes from Lissotriton helveticus, assembly GCF_964261635.1. Lineage (NCBI taxonomy): Eukaryota > Metazoa > Chordata > Amphibia > Caudata > Salamandridae > Lissotriton > Lissotriton helveticus. Next base: position 1,256,120,024 of record NC_136063.1, read on the forward strand.
GTCAGAATCCTGTGTTTTTCCAATGGGGTGGTGTCAGGAAACACCGCCTCTATTTGGGTAATTTTCTGTGCCAACCAGAATGGTATCTGTTCCCGTTTAGCTGGAACTTTACCTAGGCAGGATTGGATGTTCTGTGGTGTAATTTTATTTGTGTTCCCCTGGTGAGGGGTCAGCTGTGGAAGTTTAATCGCTGGCTGAATTGTTGAAGTCCGCATTACATACTGAACTAATTGTCTATGAATTTTTAGTAGTTGTTTTAGCTGTATTAACAGTTCTGCTGCAGGCATTCTTTCGATGTCTGGATGCGGTGTGTATCCGGCTAAGACCGGCCACGTTGCTCCTGGTCTTCCTAAAGGACCGAGCCTTGTAATGTGATTGTTATGTTTTAGGGCGCCATCAAAACAGAGCAAATGCTCTTGGAATTTGAGTGGTACTTCCACCTCCTCGAAGGGAGTGTATGTTTCAGGAGGTTCCTCTACTTTGTAATAGTGGAAGTACTTTGTTACAGCATTTGCTGCCGGAAAATGTATCCATGAATAGTATACCTCTGTCTGCCGATATTCGTGTGCCTCAATTACGAATATGACTGTGCCACCTCTAGGTGTCAGTCCATTTTCTATAAGTTTTAAGGTTATAGATCTCCTTTTAATGACCGGGATGAGTATTATATCCCTGTCTGCAGCCTGCATGGTAGCATCAGCTGCTGCGAGTTCAGTTGCTAATCTAACTGCCTCTCTTTCATCATCACTCTCTGCCATTTTACAGACAGGATGGTATTATGTTAATTTGCAGATCAGGTTTCTTTATGGAAACAGAGATTAGATGCACAATATTTTGGAACTGTTTATCCTTCAACGTTGACTAGACCAAGAACCATACATAGGAGTTCCCTCCTGCGAGGTTTTGGAGGATATAACCTTTCACCCACTCCAGACGTCTTTGGAGTATTCGGGAAAAGGGGTCTGAGTGAGAAAGCACGACTGAGTTACTCTAAATGTCTTACGTTAGTTTTATCGCCCTTTCCAAACGCGTTGGGCGCCATGTAGTGTAGCTCCTATTTTCCCAATAGGCTCTGCGCATTGGAATAGTACCTACAGCAGTAAAGGCCTAGACCAGACGTTAACTAGGTCTACTACTGTCGATACTAGACTTAATTTTTGGGTTTGCCAGCTAAGCTCAGAGTTCGCTAGAAACTTTCTCGAATGTTCAAGGAAGGATTAACTTCCCTGATTAGACAAGAAGGGATTTAGTTTCTGACAACCATAGAACATGACAACTTTGCTCTCCCCTAATCAAGAGTCAATCTCAAGAGTCGTGTGAGCACAAGGCAATTATTTTACTCAGTCAGTACGTGCATTCTTAGTCTCATCAGAATGTAGAGAAAAGGAAGAGAAGGGCGTGTTCAATAAAAGGTGTTATTTATTGATCAGTCTCTTTTCTCGTACAAGAGAAATGGATCGATATTATTGCAATACTTATAGTTAAGTAAAGTGCATACATTAGAAGCAATAGTATAAAATAATACTGTAAAAACATTGATATGGTTTCTGAGCCATATGATGTTTAAAATGATTAAAATATATTTACATACACATATACATTTGACTAAACATACTCAACTGGTGTTTCTAAATACGCCTACCCCGTGTACCTGACCTAAGTCTAATGCGTGGGCGGGAATAGAAAGTTACAGTTTAAGTTAAGTTTGTTTTTGCCAAGTGAATAACTAAAGAATTCTCTGTGAGGGGTTATTCAGTTCTGTACCTGGAAGTTAGGATGAATGAGGAATGGTATCTCTTTCTCTGCTCTCGATATTCCAGGCTGCCTGCGAGGGCTGCCCAGAAGCGCCGGTGCTGGGTCTCTCGGCTTGAGATAGCAGCGCGTCTCTCAGCGCGTCAGGAAGGCGGGGCTGCTGCCAGCGGGGTCTGCTTCTGCTCTCGGCTTCGGCAAGGGTGGCTGCTCCGTCTTGTCACCACGCGTGTGTTTGCATAGGGCAAGGTCGGCAATATTTATACCTTAAAGGTGCCGGGATTGACGTAAGGATGGACATAGGTACGTCAATAAAGATGTCATACGACTTGCTCGTTAGCACATTCTTTACTAAAGTTCTCTGTGAAATCAAAACAATGGCCGCACGGATTATCCAGGTTGTCATAGGTTTGATTTGTTATGAGAACGTCGTATGCCTTATCAGGGGCTGGAGGAATGTCGCTTGTCTAATTAGATCTCAAGCGTTATGACCTAATCAGATAACACGTTCCTGTGCCGTAGTGTGACTGCGTCAGATAGCGGTATCTGCATCATGGGGGTTTTCTTGCCTCATGGGCTGACTGTTAGTTAACTTGATAGTTAGTTTAACCAGAATAGGGTCAGGAATAGGGGGACTGATTCAGAACCTATAGAAATACACGACAGCACAGGAAGGATACCCTTACAGTACAAAATACTATGCTTAGACTAACTTTAAACATTTTCAAACATTGCATGTGTGCTTGCTGTACAGGGCTGCACACATGCAAAGTCAGAAAAGAAAGGAGAAATAAAAGCATTTCCCTGTGACAGCGCCTGGTGGAAGTGGTCGATATTTTTTTTGAGCATAGCAAAGCAACTTTTTTTAGCAATCGGATTTTGCATCTGAACCCTTGGGTGGTCACATGGGAACGCCCCAGCACCACACCACTGTGGCGCTAAATAATGCAAAGCAGCGCTATGTGCTGCTTTGCGCCACTTTCAAGTGATTTTCCAGCGTAAAATAAATTTTGTGCTGAAAAGTAAGTCAGTAAAAAATATTTTCTGTTGAATTGGGTCACTTTTCTGACACAAACAAAATCGCGAAATCTTAGTAAATATACCCCTCAGTTTGAACACATCGTGGAATAATGCACCAAGGAAACACCCTAGAAGAACTTGTCAGCGCTTAATTTGTAAATAAATAAGCTCCAGAGCCCATAGTATTTCACACGAGGCCACTACACGTGACACCACCCACTGCCCAAACAGATCCGACAAATGTTTGTGCCATCGATGCCCACTAAATATCACATGCCGCCAATGCCACTGTTTTGCCAATTCTTTCGCACCCAATAAAGATGCCAGGTCATGCAGGCTGTGAGAATGGCCTGTACGGCCTGGTATTTTTACTTTTTTAATGTATATTCAGTTGTAGCAAATTGTTGCAATGCTGATGCGCTATACAAAAAGAGACAAAGTTAAAAACACGCATCAGTAACTAACAATTTCTGCAAGAATACATTTTTGCCACACTGCAGACTTCTAATTCTAAATAAATACAGGTGTCAGATTCCAGGTGTCACTAGAATTTTCCTCATCGTTCATTATTACATGCCCTTTATTGCAAGGAATACTTTCTCTATTGGCTTTCTTCCAAAGGTTCACTAGAGTAAGAACAAGCATTTGCAATGCAATAGGTCTCGCAATAGGAACGTTTGAGCTATTGGTATTGTAAATTACAATTTTTTTATTTATGTGTTGGTTTTGAAAATAGCGAAATTATTAGCTTTGTCAATTACAATGCCAATAGTTATAACTTTCGCAAATGTGACACCTATAGCATTTGTAATGCAATATGTGTTGTATTTCGTGACTTAGATGTATTGATATTACAAATAATGGCTTTTATTTTTTTTTTATAATTAATACTTAAATAAAAGTTATAGTAATTTATAATGGCAGTAGCTTAAACTTTTGTAAATAACTTTTGTGAAGATTATGTTCAGTGTATTTTATTGTGACGAAAATCCAAGAAGTTGTTGTTGAATGGTTGCACAGATTAATGCTGTGGTGGTGCTGAGTGATGTTGTGATAGATAGAGTGAGGGCGATAGATAGATAGATAGATAGATAGAGTGAGGGCGATAGATAGATAGATAGAGTGAGGGCGATAGATAGACAGATAGAGTGAGGGCGATTTATAGATAGATAGATAGATAGATAGATAGATAGATAGATAGATAGATAGATAGATAGAGTGATGGCGATAGATAGAGTGAGTGCGATAGATAGACAGAGTGTGGGCAATAGATAGATAGACAGATAGATAGAGTGAGGTCGATAGATAGATAGAGTGAGGGCGATAGATAGATAGATAGAGTGCGGGCGATAGATAGAGTGAGGGCGATAGATAGATAGATAGATAGGGTGAGGGCGATAGAGAGAGTGAGGGCGATAGATAGAGTGAGGGCAATAGATAGAGTGAGGGCGATAGATAGATAGAGTGAGGGCGATAAATAGAGTGAAGGTGATAGATAGAGTGAGGGCGATAGATAGATAGAGTGAGGGCAATAGATAGATAGATAGAGTGAGGGCGATAGATAGGTAGAGTGAGGGTGATAGATAGATAGAGTGAGGGCAATAGATAGAGTGAGGGCGATAGATAGATAGATAGATTGATAGAGTGAGGGGCGTAGTGGGGGTAATTATGTGGCGTGTAATTATGTGGAACTGAGTGGTATTTGGAGTGTATGTTGCGTTGAGCGCAGTGTAATTATGTAGCATATAAATATGTGGCACTGAGTGGTATTATGAGGAGTGTATGTTGCATTCAGTAGAGTGTAATTGTGTGCCATGTAATTATGTGGCACTGAGTGGTATTGTTTGGAGTGTATGTTGCATTTTAATTATGTAGCATATAATTATGTGGCTCTGAGTGGTATTGTGTGGAGTGTGTGTTGTATTCAGTAGAGTGTAATTATGTGGTGTGTAATTAGGTGGCACTGAGTGGTATTTGGAGTGTATGTTTCGTTGAGCACAGTGTAATTATGTAGCATATAATTATGTGGCACTGAGTGGTATTGTGTGGAGTGTATGTTGCATTGAGTGCAGTATAATTATGTAGCATATAATTATGAGGCTCTGAGTGGTATTGTGTGGAGTGTGTGTTGCATTGAGTAGAGTGTAATTATGTGGTGTGTAATTATGTGGCACTGAGTGGTATTTGGAGTGTATGTTGCATTGAGTGCAGTGTAATTATGTGACGTGTAATTATGTGACACTGAGTGGTATTTGGAGTAGTGGTGGAGGTGGTGGTTGTGGACATGGTGGTGGAGGTCGTGGTGGGTGTGGTGATGGATATGGTGGTGTTGGTGGTGGACATGGTGGTAGTGGACGCGGTGGTGGTGGACACGGTGGTGGTGGATGTGGTGGTGGTGGACGTGGTGGTGGTGGACATGCTGGTGGTGGATGTGGTGGTGGTGGTGGATGTGGTGGTGGTGGTGGATGTACTGGTGTTGGACATGGTGGTGGTGGTGGATGTGATGGTGATGGACGCGGTGGTGGTGGACGTGGTGTAGTGGATGTGGTGGTGGTGGACGTGGTGGTGGTGGTGGACATGGTGGTGGACGTGGTGTGGTGGACGTGGTGGTGGTGAACATGGTGGTGGTGGACATGGTGGTAGTGGATGTGGTGGTGGTGGACGTGGTGGTGGTGGACATGGTGGTAGTGGACGTGGTGGTGGTGGACGTAGTGGTGGTGGACGTGGTGGTGGTGGACGTGGTGGTGGACGTGGTGGTGGTGGATGTGGTGGTGGATGTGGTGGTAGTGGTGGTGGACATGGTGGTGGTGGTGGGTGGTGGATGTAGTGGTGGTGGATGACGTGGTGGTGGTCATGGATGTGGTGGATGTGGTGGTGGTGGATGTGGTGGTGGTGGACGTGGTGGTGGATGTGGTGGTGGAGGTGGGTGTGGTGGTCGTGGTGGACGTGGTGGTGGTGGACATGGTGGTGGTGGACGTAGTGGTGGTGGATGTAGTGGTGGTGGATCTGGTGTTGGTGGAGGTGGTGATTGTGGACGTGGTGGTGGTGGATGTGGTGGTGGATGTGGTGGTGATGGTAGTAGTAGTGGTGATAGACATGGTGGTGGAGGTGGTGGTGGAGGTGGTGATTGTGGACGTGGTGGTGGTTGACATGGTGGTGGATGTGGCAGTGGTGGTAGTGGTGGTGGACGTGGTGGTGGAGGTGGTGGATGTGGTGGTGGTGGTGGAGGTGGGTGTGGTGGATGTGGTGGTGGTGGACATGGTGGTGGTGGACGTAGTGGTGGTGGATGTGGTGGATGTGGTTGTGGTGGAGGTGGTGGTGGTGGTGGAGGTGGTGATTGTCGACGTGGTGGTGGCGGACGTGGTGGTGGTGGACGTGGTGGTGGATGTGGTGGTGGTGGACATGGTGGTGGTGGGTGGTAAACGTGGTGGTGGTGGAGGTGGGTGTGGTGGTAATCCTGCAGGAGTCTGCCCGCAGGCTGTGCAAAATTCAGCAGCGCCTCTAGGCGTTTGTTGCAATGCACGGACTTCACACAGAATTTGGCATCACAGTATAGTACACATTAAATATTTCTTAGCACATAATTAAATAAGAAGCTCAAAAGAGCTCTTTCGGCATCTCTGGCAAGTGTGAATGAACAGCACCATAAACCTCTAAGAAACGAGACCAGAACGGGTAGGAATGGGTACAGTGTCGTTTCTGTAAGACTTTCCGAAAGTGACCCTAATCAGGACAGAACTAAACCTTTCATGTCTATTTTACAACATAGCAAAAGACTGGGATCCAATGATGAAAGCGGAGGTGACACCGAAGTAGCAGGAAGCAACAATATAATTTATGGACGCATTACCTCGGCTGATTAATCGGGTGTGATCTTTGGCATGGCAGCCTTCAGGAGCAAAGCCAGAAACGGCGGGAGCGGGGAAGCGGATTTCTTTGAAGTCTGATGCCGGCTGCAAGCAAACCAGCATGAGTGAGGAGAGAGGCAAATGATGTGCGATGTGCACGCACCCGCACACATGCACTGTAGGCAATCCGCCTTTGGGTGCATTTTTGAGATCCCTTACTTAAGTCTCGCTGAGAACGCATGCGCGTTCGCTCAGCGAGACCTAAAAACTATGGGCATAAATGGGCCATTGCTAAGGTTCACCAGGATAAAGAGGACACGGATATCCTTTTTTCAAAGGGTCCACTTTGGACAAAACTGACATTCATTTCCCATCAGTTAAGTAAATACTAGAGAGTAAAAAAAGCATTTAAGCAAATTATGAGTAGCAGTAGGAGAACCTGATGGCCTTTGGAAGATCAGCATTGTCCGCACTGCTACATTTGAGGAACAGAAAAATCCAAAGTCGATTATAATTTCTTCCTGAACAGGTTTATTTTGTTGAGTCCTCATATAGCTGCCTGATAAAGGACCCACAAGCGGTACAAAAAGGGGTGGTGATGGACGGAGCATCTGAACCAATCAAACACTCACACCCAGTCAAAAGATCTGGGTTTGACCCATCACCATTCTTTAGCCCACTCTGCCACCCCCGTTCAGACATGGCTATATGCAAATCAGTCTGACCCTGTGCCTCATGGGAACAGTCCAGCCAGAACTGCCAAGCCATGCCTTCCCTGGACCGGAAACAAGCTTCCGAGGACCGGTTTCTGGCATTACAGCCATCTTCAGCCCGGCTTGCTTGAATCCAGTGGCAAAGTGAGCAAGGGACTCACGTCTGAGCATACCCTGCCACACTTATGGCGGCCAAAAGCGGTACAAAAGGGGGTGGTGATGGACGGAGCATCTGAACCAATCAAACACTCACACCCAGTCAAAAGATCTGGGTTTGACCCATCACCGTTCTTTAGCCCACTCTGCCACCCCAGGTCAGACATGGCTATATGCAAACCAGTCTGACCCTGTGCCTCATGGGAACAGTCCAGCCCAAACTGCCAAGCCATGCCTTCCCTGGACCGGAAACAAGCTTTCGAGGACCGGTTTCTGGCATTACAGCCGTCTTCAGCCCGGCTTGCTTGAATCCAGTGGCAAAGTGAGCAAGGGACTCACGTCTGAGCATACCCTGCCACACTTATGGTGGCCAAAAGCGGTACAAAAGGGGGTGGTGATGGACGGAGCATCTGAACCAATCAAACACTAACACCCAGTCAAAAGATCTGGGTTTGACACATCACTGTTCTTTAGCCCACTCTGCCACCCCAGTTCAGACATGGCTATATGCAAATCAGTCTGACCCTGTGCCTCATGGGAACAGTCCAGCCCGAACTGCCAAGCCATGCCTTCCCTGGACCGGAAACAAACTGATAAAGGACCCAGTCAAGCATTTTAAGATTGTGAGAGACCCTTATATTGTGACCCAGAACAGTTGACCAGTGATCTCTCTAATTCAATACTTGCCCTCACACCCGTCACTGTTAGCCATCACCTGTCTTATCTCACACCAGAGTGCAACGCAGCAGTGTAAATGCTGGTTAACATGTTAGTGCCACAGATAACTGCATACTACAAGTTAAGGCAGAATTTAATGTGGGCACTCTAATCTTGTTTGCTGGTTTTGTGTATTGTTTACAGTTGGCAGCCATCTTTTAATTACCATCATGGGACATCCACATATACATCTCTGTTGTAAGTTTTGGCGCTATTCTTATTGTCACTAGCCTGAGGATTGAGTATTTACATCAGGGCACTGCACCCAAATTTAGATTCCCAAACAGTTTCTGTCTACAATCTCCCTTCTTTCCATGTTCTTTCGCCCTATGTGGGATACAAGCAATATTCGTGGATACAGAGATGATTGTTATTTCAGTTTTATCAGAGACATCAGATTGTTTTTTGGAGACAGATGTGTTAAGATATAATGAGGGATATTTACAATAAAATGTCGGAGCGGGGCTTTACTCAAAAATTGGTAATACCGTGCTCTGACTTTTTTAAATGTAGTTATGCGCCGTATTTACAAACATATGGCACACCCCTGCATTTCCCTTAGTGCTGGCACTTAAAGAGCTGCCTAGCGCAGCGCAGGCCCCCTTGCGCCAAGTTGGGTGCACTGCAGGGGCAATTGTTTATGTGCAGGAAGGGACACCTTCCTGGACATAAACGATATTTAAAGGCAATTTGCTGTTTCCATGTGTGCTGCAGAATGCAGCACACATAGGAGGAGCAAAATACGAGGAGAAATTAATAATTTCTCCTTGTATCGCCATCCTAAGACCAGGTTTTACCTGGTCTTAGTTTTTGGCGCTGTCCCATCCATGTGCCTTATGGGGCAGTGTCAAAATGCAATAGGTGTTGGCAACCCCCATTGCACACGCATTTCACGCTCAGTGAAGCGTGAAGAGGGTCATTATTTACAAGGTAGCGTTAAGCCATGTTAAGTGGCTTAACGCTGCCTTGTAAATAAGGAGAAGGGTATTTCGCCCACCAGAACGTCACTAAAAGTGACGTTCTGGAGGAAATATCCCCTTGAAATATGATATGACCCAATGTTTTTTTTTTAGCGAGATCGTTTTTGATTTGTGCCTGAGGCACTGTTTTCGCAAGTGGGAGAAAAAAGATTATGGTAAAAGTCCTCGATTTTAAGATCTGTTGCCTAGCAGCAAAAGCAGGAAACCTTGTAATAATGTTTTGGAAGAAAACCGCGGTGGGGGGCAGCTACTCAGTATTTTGCACAAGAATATCAAAAGGTGCCACTTACTTGCAGATTGTTGTTGACCCTTTGAGCGCCACATCTATTAATTCTTCGATTACACTTGGAAAAACAATCAAAGAAGTTGCAGTCTTCATCCCCCGTGCAGTTCTGGTCCAAGATTTCACGCATCTTGGGTTCAAAAAACGCCATGTCCATGTCAATGGCCACAACCTGCAACAGAAATGGTAACATTATTTTTGGGTGAATTGAGGTCAGAAGCAATGACAGTGGTGTAATCTTTATGCAAGTTTCTTATGCATGCACTTTGGTAAAAACAAAAAAACAACAACGACAACAGATTTGAATGCTAAAATCAATTGTGAAATTTGTAAGTGGTACAAAATCAAGATCCTTCTCCCCCACCCTGCTATCCCTATTCTGCTGTGGCCAGAAGTGGTCTTCTCTTGTCCTACACTTTCTGTCCCTTCTTCTGGTCAGAGAAAGTGGTCTCCCCTGTCTATATAAACAAATGAGGAACTAACTTGGTAGTAAAACAAAGGAAAATAAATGCTAAATCACAATAATTTTTCACAGCAGAAAATGTAATAGCAGTGACTCAGTCATATGCTCTAAGCATTGTTTCAGTAAAAGGTGTAAAGACAGAGAGGGTGGTCTTGCATTTTTAACACTGGGTGATGTAACCTTTTACTTCTATGTTGAAGATATTAGAAAAAATGCAGGCAGGTTGTTTCCCGAAGTTCCTTTCAACTGTTGCCTTGTTTAAATGAATCTATGAATTGAGATGATGAACTCCCTCTCGAGATTTTGCTGCTATTGTTCCAGCCACAGTTACGCCATTATGGCAATGCCTTTCTCTTTGAAGTTTGAAAAAGGCGCAGGAGAATATAGTTGAATATGGCGACACTGAGGGGCATATTTACAATAAAGTGGCGAATATGGTTCATCCCTGCGTTTCTCCTGTTTAAGACCAGGTTTTCCCTGGTCTTAATTCTGGCGCTGCCTCCTATTTAGGCCTCCCTTGTAAATAGGAGGCAGCGTCAAAATCAATGGGTGTTACGGTTGGCGTTTCCCTCCCCTTTCATGCTAAATACAGTATGAAAGGGGGCCTTATTTACAATGCAGCGTTAAGCTATGTTAAGTGGCTTAATACTGCCTTGTAAATAATCAAGATCCATATCGACATCACAACTTCAATGAAAGTGATGTTGTGGTGGTGTCAGGGGCTTTTAAATATGCCCCTGAAGCTCTTAAGAGCTCACTAGACCTCGGCAAGCACCCTGCCAGCCCACCAGGTCTGCATCTCTTTGGCACCATATTGAGATATTCCCACTTGTGAATATCTCTGGGATGGCAATACCTCCGCCTGTGCAGATGGACTTGAATTCTGAGTGAGCCGCCATGATTTTGTCCTGCTCACCATTTATGTAGCACCTCCCCAACCACTTTAATAAGTGCATCTGTGAATGGGACATTAATAGAAATAAAGAAAAGGGAATGGACCACACATTTACTGTTACAAACTAACAATAGACACATATCACCTGATGATCTTCTAAAAACAACTTTTAATGTATTTCTCTTGGCATGAACTATAGTTTAGATGTGATTGTCATCAGAGGAGGCTGGCACAGATAGGTGGTGGGAGGTCGGAGGGCTGGGTGGAAGAGGGGGTAAAGAAGAAAAAAACGTACTTATTCATGCGCACTTAGGGAGTTAAAAACACTGCTTGGTTCCACCTCATGCCTCATTAATCCACGACCCGACACTTCCGGCCTCTTTTGCAGATTCTCTTCCTCCTTCTTCCCCATAATGTGTTTTTCTGTCTCTTGCACGGGCTCAAAGTTTATTGAGGGAAATTAAGTGCCAGCCCCCACAAATTAATGGTGGTGTGCCCCACCTGCAAACACCGGCCCAGATTAAGCACTAAATATCTTCATCTGCAGGCCTATATTTTGACTGTGATGTTGTGGTAGAACACACCACTGAAAGCTGAGCTTGTTGAATACCAAGGGTGTCTAGTCTTGATTCCACATCATGCCTCTTCTAGTTCTGAGAGGAAAGGTATGGTGTGTCCTGCAAGGAACAGCAAACCACCATTCCTGTTTGCATTCCCAAACAAGAAACAAATATTTTTTAAAGCAGCCCGTTTTCCTTGAAGAAAGTGATGCTACTTTAAAAACAATCTTTTTTCCCGTCTGAACCTTTGCCTCTCGCCCGGGGTTGTACAGCTTGCCCCCCAAAGGAGAAGTTGTCCAACAAGGACAGCTTCCCCTTTGCGAATCTGTTAGCACCTCCTTTGAACTAGTTTGAGGCAGTTAACCTCTGATACATACCACTGTGAACCAGGACCGGACTGAGACCAGCAACCAGCCCTGGCAGGTTGCTTCTCCACCGGCCCTGGTAACGGGAGGGGAGGGGGTTGTTACCCGCAAAGCACTGCTACCACTTTTCTTACAGAAGGCCGATTTTGCAGCACTGCTACAAAACCGGCACTCTCTAAGAAAAGCACCCCCCTGCGGCGACAAAACCGGCCCCCACCCCTCCAGCCCACCGGGGAAATGCCCGGTGCCCGCAAATGTCAGTCCGGCCCTGCTGTGAACTACAGTTAAGAGGGGACCCCCCCTTTTATACCCCTTATTAATTGCGATTAGGAATGGATCTGTCAAACTATTTTCCAAGTCAGAAATGTTAAGATGGGGTTAGTGCATAGTAAAAAGCCATTTTGCACAACTCATAATTTTGTGAATGGCAGGGTTTGTGACTGCTAAAACGCTTTGTACGTCTGGTGCACGATCCCTAAAAATGAGTGCCAGTTCCCACCAGTACAAATCAAGCATTTTGTTTTCACCGCACTCCATGATTGAAACTGAATAAAACTGATTCATCAAAGCTGAAATGCTACCTCAGTGAGGCGCTGCAAATATTTCATCAGATGAGCTGAATTAAAAAGCATAAATCACAAATACTGATGCAAAGAACATTAAAAAACAGACATTTGTACAGTGAGCTCCCTGCTTGTCTTGAGCATCATCAACAATAACATTAAAACAAGGTTTAAGAACACAATTCACTTCTTTTCCAAAAGTGTATTTTTTTTCATAGCAGATTGTATTAAATTTCACAAGTTGACATTCCAAAATAAGAGTATAGTACATTTTAAACTCTGTTTTAATGTAAAACAGGCTTGTACTTTAGTCAAAGATACTATTATGATTCGTAAACCACATGGCATGTTGTATCTTAAAGCCTCTGATCAATGCAAGGGTTAGGGCCTTTTTTAGAGTTTGGTGGATTAGGGCCACCCCCAAAAAGTAGCGTATGTCCTGTCTGCTGCACTTGGAGTGTCACCAACATCAGTGCACTCATATTATGGCGGGTGGGACATCTGCCACTTTTGGTGGATTTCCTGCACCGATTTAATTAAAAATAAGCCCCATTGTTGTTTTAGGTCAAGCATTTCGAGACCTCTTGTATATACTTTAGCATATAATGATATGTGCATGTACTTTGTGGGCTCTGGAGAGCAGCCCTAGGACTTGTCTGCTTCCATTTAGGAACTTTTATTCTGTTCAACTGCCTCTATTATATAGGAAACGACCAGCAGAGGTCAGTAAAATACCAGAATCACTTCTCTAGATTCCAGTCCGTAGAAATTGTCTTCCACAATCACCCGTATACAATAATATTTTTTTGCAAATCTTGTATTTTCAGTGATACGGCCATTGTAGACCCTGATTTTATATTAAAACCGAAGCTTTGGACTATACCATTTCCCGCTAAAAGGCAATATTTCTCTCCATGTGTTCCCATACCTGGTGTGTCACGAAGTTTGGTGCTTATTTTCCCTCCATGTTAAAGAACAGTAGATGTTTCAGTACCCAGGCTAATGTGCTGCATAGCTAAATACATATAAGGTCCCAAAGGCGAGACCGATTGCATTGCAAATGCTTCTTTTAAATTAGGCTCACAAGTTAATTGTGTACCTTGTCCCCCTTCATGCTCTCATGAAGCACTATAGGGGACCATCCTTTTAAAAGAACAGTTTGAAGAATTAATTTGATATTTAAATCACAGCATTAACCACAAGCAGTGTGATAAGTAACTTGTTGGCAATCTAAACAGAGGTCATACCAAGAGTGTGCGACAGGGCTTACATTATGCATGCAAAGACACTTGCAACCTTAAGGAGATTGGGAGGCCTTAGAAGAAGCAGGTTGAAAGGCTCTCCTTCTTTTAAAATAAAAACAGTAAAGTTTAAGCATTATTACCAGGTAGGCTGTGAGTTGAACGTGTAAATGGCGCTGTGATCACATGCAATGAGCCATACTTCCTAAGAAATGTCGTTCCATCATCTCTGAACTACTGGAATACAAATATTTTTTAAACTACTGGAACAAAATATCAGAAACAAAAACAACAAAATACAAAAATTGTGGCAAAAAATATTGAGGACAAATATATTGACTTTTCATAATTTGAATATAAAGGACAAAATATCAATTACCAAAATATCATCCCAAAATTGGTAAGTATATAGAATTTTTGATATTAAACAGTAAATTAATATAACAAAAAATAAGCATAAATAAATTACATGTAAAAATACATTTAATATACAAAATATAAAAATACATTTTACAACTTGCATAAAAAAGTGCTAAAAAATAAATGTAGAAAATAATAAAGACTGCATATCAATATAATTATGAGATAACCATTAGTAATAAAATAAAAATCGTACTTATAATAAATAATTATTACTGCTCTTTAGTACATTAAAAATATGTAAAGAATACAATTATTAAAATTAAAAACATTACAAAAGTAGTATTATTTCATAAAATGAAATGCAAAAGTGAAAACATAAATTAAAACATCCTTTAAAATGAAATCAACAAGAATACATCTTTAAAAAAAATCATATACAATAATTAGAATTGTAGGGTTCAAATGTACTACTCCCACTCCAAAGTAAGCAACAGTAAAACAAGTGTAGGATTTTGGAATGATCACATTTTCTCTTCCCACTCCCACGTAAATAACAATATGGCAAGTGTTGTACTTCGGAGAGGCCAAATGTACCATTGGCACTTCAATGTAAGCAACAAAAGGAAAAGTGTTGGAGTTTGGAATTGTCAGATTAACTATTTCTACTCCAGCGTAAGCAATAGTAGAGAAAGCGATATTAAACAGTAAATTAATATAACAAAAAATAAGCATAAATAAATTACATGTAAAAATACATTTAATATACAAAATATAAAAATGCATTTTACAACTTGCATAAAAAAGTGCTAAAAAATAAATGTAGAAAATAATAAAGACTGCATATCAATATAATTATGAGATAAACATTAGTAATAAAATAATCGTACTTATAATAAATAATTAATACTGCTCTTTAGTACATTAAAAATATGTAAAGAATACAATTATTAAAATTAAAAACATTACAAAAGTAGTATTATTTCTTAAAATGAAATGCAAAAGTGAAAACATAAATTAAAACAACCTTTAAAATGAAATCAACAAGAATACATCTTTAAAAAAAATCATATACAATAATTAGAATTGTAGGGTTCAAATTTACTACTCCCACTCCAAAGTAAGCAACAGTAAAACAAGTGTAGGATTTTGGAATGATCACATTTTCTCTTCCCACTCCAACGTAAATAACAATATGGCAAGTGTTGTACTTCGGAGAGGCCAAATGTACCATTGGCACTTCAATGTAAGCAACAAAAGGAAAAGTGTTGGAGTTTGGAATTGTCAGATTAACTATTTCTACTCCAGCGTAAGCAATAGTAGAGAAAGCGTTGTAGTTTAGAGGGGTCAGATTTGTTATTCCTGCTCCAACTTAAGCAGCAGTAGGGAAAGTTTAGAGGGGTCAGATTTACAATTCCCACTCCATCCAACCTGAGCAATAGTATAGAAAGTGTTGGGCTTTGGAGGAGTCAAAGTTACTATTTCCACTCCAATATAAGCAACAGTAGTGAAAATGTTGGCGATTGGACAGCTTAAATGTAGTATTACCTCTAATTAAAAAATATATACTTAAAAATAATAACATAAAATATAACAAATATCTGAAAAATATATTGTTTCCATTCCAATGTATAAAATAATCACAAATTAAAATGAATACATTAACAATCAAGAGTACATAAAAATGGCACTTATTTATCATTTAAACATATCACAAAATATGTATTTAAACACTTCCTGGCCTACTTGCCCAACAATCCAATGTCCACAAAAACAAATTAAATTACTACCTGAAAATAAGCAACAATACACATTATTTAGGAAATAATAGTAACAAAACAATTAGTTATAAAAATGTATTATAATTAATTACGATTTGGGTCTGTAAGCCTCCGATCGCTCGTCAGAGGCTTACCAACCAACACGGTAGGTTTACAATCTGACCGCCGAATTACAATGCCGGTGGTTAGAGTGTAAACTGGGCCGGTCAATCCGACTGGCTTCCGACAGGCTCAAGGAGCCAGTTGGCCAGTCGGAAAACTGCCACATAATCCTGTAAGGACGTCGTTTCCACCGGTGGGAATATGATTTCCGACATTGAAAAGCTGGGGGCACCTCGAAGAGCCACCATCTCCCCTAGCCCTCCGGTTGTGGGCCAGAGGGGCACCTTTGGTGCCCTTTTGAAATTCCCTGCACAGTGTGGCAGGCACCTCATTACAGATTTACAGAAACTCCCATTTCTCTATGGGAGCTTGGGCTGTGGCAGGTTTCCGACTGCCGCACAAGCTCCCATAGAGAAATGGGAGTTTGCGACTGCACTATGTGCGGTCTCATCGTAATTGCGGATTCGGGATAGCTGACCATAGGACGGTTGGTTCCGCAACAGCAGATATGTTGGTCGGAGGCAACTCCGACCAACATCATAATGAGGCCCTAAGTCTTAAAATCAAATACATAATTTACATAATAAAATTAATCAATTAGCAGTTACAACAAATAATAACCATTGTATTTAATTTGTTCTAGGAAATAATTTCAAAATTAAAATAATTTGCATATTTTAAAATCACATTGAAACATTTAAAAAAATCGTAAACACCTAAGAATATATGTTAAAAAAACTTTCCACCCAATTTCCCTAGAAATCCAAGAAACCACGATAAATAAATTCAAATAAAATAAAAAACAATTATTTACCTAAAATATCAAATCACAAAATATAAACTATACTTAAAAAATAACATACACTTCACATTAATATAATATTAACTTACAAAACAAAAACTATTAAAACAACAAAACAATTAGAAAACAATATTGTATACAACTTTTTTTGATAATCAAGTTTATTGGATTTTTTAGAGAACAACAATACATTAGTAGCATTTCAGGCACATTATTTAAATACAGTACAGGCGATAAAAGGCGACAGAGACTCGTAAGGCATTGATGGTTTGAATACAGCACATGTTTACAAATATTCAGGTACCCGACTCACCCAAACCCCTCAAACCATTTGTTGAACCATTTGCCCCATATTTAACCAAAAAGTTCGAGGCATCCTCAGACCTCGGAAAGGGGCTCCTCTTGGGATCCACACCAGTCCACTCCCTGTCTCCATTTCCGCATATTAGGTGGCTTGGCACACAACTATATTAAAATAAATATAAAGTATCTAAACAAACAATATTCTTACCTTCTATGTTATGTCCACAATAGTTTTCACATCACAATTTATTTGGCATGATATTTGTGTCAAACTGTATTTTTGAAATTGTAATTTGGAGAAACAGCAGCTGGAACAGTCTTAGATGGCTATCCTGATTTATTTGATATGGGGCTATCCCGGCAATGGCCCAGTCGTGTGTCCTTAAAGTCTCAAGACAGACTCTTTTGCAGATGGCACGAAGGACCGGAAACAAGGTCCTCAGATAGAGGCAGGTCAGTACCAGTGCAAAGCACCATTCCTCGACCATAAAGCAGAGGATGCTTTGCTCAGGTGATGCATCTGCAAGGAGAGAAAGGTCAACTTTTACAGAGAAGTACGCAGGGAGCGTAATCCAGCATTTAGCGCTATTTTCTTATGGCAAAATACACCCTTGCATCCAAAATGGTCCTGTGGAAGCATTTGTGCTGACAAAATAGAGCTAAATGCAACAGGACATGAAAAGAAGCAGCCAGCATCCTCTCGTGCTGACTAAGTTCATTGTTTCTGTGCTCCTGTCGTAACATTTTTATGGCAAATTACTTATAATTATGTGAACAGGCATAATTGCATAATTTTCAGTAATTTTTAATCAAAAGATAAATGCAAGCTTACTAAAATTACTCTGATGATTCCGGAGTAATTACAATTCTGCCCAGGCATACTATAAATTCCTTGAGAAGCTTATGATTAAGGTAATCCCCTAAGCACAGTTTACAGGCTTTGTGAGATTTTAGCATTGGCATAATTCTGGCTCATTTCTTTAAATTCTAGTCCCTCGTGATTATTAAACAATCTACATAACTCTATTCTACTTTGCTTAGATGATATTGCCCCTCTGAAGCACACCAAAGAGAACAATTGTATCCAAGCTATAAATAGATTCCATCTGGCCTAAAAAAATGTAGGAAGTTCTTTTGGAAGTTTGAAAAATATCGAAGATCCAGCCATGCCCCTTTGCCAAAACTATCTGTCATGTTATCTTTACAAGTTCAAAATTGCCCCAATTTTTAAACGTGGGCAACTTTTTTTAGCAATTTGATTCACTAATAGAGCAGCTTTTATTTTGGATCACGGGGTCTCTTTTTTGTCTTGGTCCTTACTTGATAGGATGATTTCCATAACATTATTTCTATAGTTATTCCTGCTTAATGACCTTAGGGCCAGTGGCCTACAGTACTGCTGTTAATAGTTACTGCTTTTTTAGACCTGTTTCACTACATCTGGTAATTGCTTTCTTCAGCTCTGGCATGATTTCTGACAAGCTAAAATCTGCTGTAGGTGGGTGGTTGCTGATCTCTTAGGGCCTCATTTTGAGTCGGGTGGTCCATGGACGGCCAGACTCACGAGGGCGCGGCTGTAGCAGTCTTCCAACTATCCTATTATGACCAGGGTGGTCAGGCCACCCTGCGACCGTTCACAACTGCCAGGGATCAGAGATCCCTGGTGGTTGCACTGCATTCTTGAGGCCACAATATGCTTGGCGGGGACACTGCGACCTCGTCAAGCATATTACAAGCTTCCTCACTGCCACACTTGTCATGGCAGTGCTACCACCATGAAAAGTGTGGTTGTGAGGAAACAAAAGGAAACACTACAGGGCCCCCTTGTGCCACTGTGCCATGGGGTGCATGCAGGAGGGCACATGTTGTGCCCCCCTGTGTTCATGCACAGCAATACCTGTACGCCATTGAATGCAGCAGTCCATGCAGTGCAGATACTGGTTTTGACGTTCCCATGGCGGAGCGCATTTCATAGGCACCGCCAAAGAACTGCCTGCCAGACAGGAGAAAACACTTAATGTGGCGGGCAGTTCAACCACAGGCTTGGTGGTGCAGCCCTGTTCCCACTCCGCCAACTCATATAGAGCCCTTAGACTGAGCCGACTTCAGACCAATATTACATATTCCATTCTGTGTTAAACTGCTTGAGTGTACCCTAACTGCACAGCTCCAATTGTTTCTTAAGGTCAAGCAGGTTTTGGATCCCTACCAAACAAGTTTTTCCCCCAGATATGATTATTGCGTGTTTTGTTGTTCCAGTCCTAAATGCTCTTTGGATGTTGGTTGGTGGGCGCTGTGTGGGAGCCCTGATATTGTGAAATCTTTTAGCAGCCTTCGACATTGTGGACAATAAAGACCTATATTGTGCTTATTTGAAACCATTTGTAAACTTTCTTTTAAGTGGGCTCCTAGCTTATTTAACCTCCGATTCCCAAACTAGTCAGCTATTTCTTTTTGTGCCTTTCTCTAAGTCAATGAGCTGTGGCATACCACAAGCCTATGGTGGTTCTTACTTTTGGTTTATATTGACCTGTTGGCCCCATTACTCCAATGCTATTCAATAGAAGTTTTATGTCCATCGATGGCATAGACATTCTTTTCGATATGAGGGCGCCGTGAAGCTCCATCTGCTAACATGTCTTTGCGAAGGCCACTGTATAGGCATGGCTGTGTGGTGGATGATTAGCAACTTACTAAAACATAACAGCAATACATCTGAAATTTATTGGAAAACTCCTGACATTGGAAAATAAGTATTTACTCATCCTCAATAGGAGTAATCCCTGTGCAATACCCTGTCATCAGACACTTAAGAAGTCTAGTTGATGCACAATTATCTTTGAAAATCTTACATCACATCTCTTTCAAAATTCAGCTTTTTCCTTCTTAAAGTCTTGATCTAAAAGACTAATGGTTTTGTAGCCTTCTCCCTCAGAGTGACTGCAATGAAAGCTTTTGTATAATGCACACTCGCGTTTGGAAATGGAGTATATCTGAGTTTTGCAACAAATACACTCCAATATTCATATCAAGAATGCTGCAGGCAGAGTCCAATTAGGGCTTAAAAATATAATAAAGCTTTTAGGGTGCAAAACTCTGCCAATACTTGGAAACTGTCTACCCTTCAGTTGAGATTTGAAGGAGAACATTTACAATTCTGCAAATAACTTAAGACATTACTGTTTTATATCTAGAAAAAAACTTTAGCAATTTTCTCCACTCCCTTTCAACGAGTTCATATTTGCTTCAATTGACAACACCACCAAGAGGTATTTTTAGGGTGAAAGTGTGCTCTATAAGATCTACATGACATAACATAACATAACATGACATGGCATGACATAACATAATATAACTAAACATAGCATAACTAAATATAACCATAAACTCTGGTGGGGTGTGGAAGGGTCAGATATTTGGTTTTCTTGGTTTCAGTGCACTTCTCTTCTCACCCAGCCGAGACAGGCATATTGAAGGGTAAGGCAATGTATGTTCCCCTTGTGAGAAGGAAGGTGGGTGGCACTGATGAGCATTGTGATGCAGCCTGAGGACTATGATTTATGTCGATGTTTTGGGGAACACTGGAATGGTGGGCTCTACATGGGAAAGAGGCCAAAGTAAAGGCAGTGACATACTATTAGCAGACTCTACTCCGGGGGCAGAATAATGAGTAACAGTGAACAGGCTAATGAAATATGAATGGGCATCAAGAATGAATAGAGTATTTTTCGGAGGAATGGCACATACTATTGCTGGACGATACGCTAATAGTAAAATAAAACATCATGGTATATAATGATGATCGTATCTGATGACCATTCCACACTAAGGGATGCTGCATAGAACTACATATAGGGGCAGATTGTGGGTCAGATTTACAAGCCCCTGGCGCTGCCAGTATGTCACTTTTTGTGACGCGGCGGCAGCACATTACTTTACCCCATATTTACAAGGCCAGGAAAAGCCACCCGGCGGTCCGTGCAGGTAAGTGGGGTGGGGCGGGGAGTCTACAGACAACAGAATAGGGAAAATTAAATAAATAAATCATTCCTATTCCGTCATCTGTCGACATCCCAACCCCGCCCAATTGCCACACAGCACTTACTTGCACGGACCGCTGCTGAGTCTGTGTACCTAAGGTGCAAAAAACACCAAATGGAGTTTATAGGACAATCGTTGAACTTACTCATTTGGCCTGATAGTGATGGTGTGCAGCTTTCTTTCCCACACTGCTCCGGAACTTGCTGGCCGATGACAGCCTGGATTGGCTCACAAACAAATACTACTTCCCAAATAAGAATTCTTCTGGAGAATCCACTGCGCATATCAAGCGCCCCCTCATTGTTTTTACGAGGTGCTCAGTAGCATTCACACCATCCTGCAGTCTGGTCAGGCACCAGGCTCTCATGGATTGTAAACACAACCTTTATTCAAGCCGTTTTAATGAACAGAAGCTCTTCTGTGGGTAACATCCCCCCAGTAACTATGTTTGTGCACTTTCTCTCCCCTGCCTAGAGACATAGACCAGATCCTCTGTGTTTCTATGCAGAGCTGTTCCACTAGAGCGTGCCATAATATCTACAGCTTAGATATTGTTAATGTGAATATTTAGTAAAGTAGTTCACACAAAATCAGGGATCAGATTTATCAACATTTTGTGTTGTGAATGCATCACTATTTTGGCACTTCCACGACGCAAAATGTAAATTGGGAATTACAAAGCCACACAAAGCCTTATTTGGGTGACTTTGTAAAAAAGAACATCCCAGTGCACAGCGCTGCCTTGCATTACTTTGCATCGAGGAGGTGTTACATGGGGGTGCATTGGCGTTCCCATGCATTTAAACATGTATTTTGATGGAAACCCAGATTTACTACAGTCTGTAAGCCTAGGTTGGCCCCAAAATGGTGTGCCTACCCAAGGCTGGTGTAACGAGAAATATCTTTATATTCTTCTTGTTACTTCCTCATTCTGCAACACACACACAAAAAGGAATAAACCTCTAAGAATATTTTTTGTATGGGTATCCTTCCTCCACAAAAATGATTCTGACCACAACACAGGCACCCTTGCGTTGTAGCACATTGTGAATGTGTTGGCACTGAGCTGCTACAATTGCACTAGCACAAGGAGGGAGCCAAGTGTGACATATCTTAGAAAATATGGAGCATTTCTGCTCCCTCACTTTCACGCATTGCAACATAAAGGTGCATATTTACTAGGAAACTGTCGGAGCGTGGCGTTGAGCCAAGACGGCTAGCACCACACTTCTACAGTTTCTAAACGCAGGGATGCGCCATATTCACAAGAATACAGTGCAGCCTACCTTTACCTTAATGCTGGCGCTAAATGTAGCTGCCTAGCGCCAACACAGGCACTCTTGCACCATTGTGCAAGGATGCCTGCATTGCAGGGAAAGATAGTTTATGTGCAGGAAGGTGCCAGATTGGCGATTTGGAACTTCTATGGGTGTTGCATTGTGCAGCAGACATAGACGTTGCAAATCGTAGTTTTTTAAATGATTGTTTATGAGCTGGAAGGGACACCTTGCAGCACATAAACAATCATTCATGATGCTTTTTTGTTTCTATGTGTGCCGCACAGTGCAGCCCACATAGAAACAGCAACAAAGAGGAGAAATAAAGCATTTCTCCTCGTTTTGCCATGTTAAGAACAGGGTTTTTTATGTCTTAATTTTAGCGCTGCCTCATACATACCACACCCTTGTAAATAGGGTGCAGCGTCAATATTAATGGGTATTGCAGTGGAACCTCTACCTCAACACCATTGCCCACCCCTTTCATGCTAAGTATAGCATGAAAGGGTGCCTTATTTACAAGGTAAAGAAAAACCAAAGGCCACGCCACCTTGTGAATCAGGCGAAGCCACTTTCGTCACAGGAAAGTAGATAAAAGTGACATTCCTATGGCGATAGGTGCTTGTAAATATGCCCCAAAGTTGCCTTGCTGCATTGGATGAACGTTTGGTGAATCTGGATCCCCACATTAGGCTCGGGCTAACATATGGCTGCAAAGAGCTCCACACACAAGAACTCCCAGAGTTTTTCTTCCATAGATAGGTATTAATGCCCCTATTCCATCTTCCCTTTAGTTCTCTTATGCCTGAGTTGGAACTTAGGATTGTGCTCATGGAAAAGAGATTTCACACTCCTTTCTTACACCACATTATCTTTTTATATACCTAAGCCATGCAGTGTTTTCAAAGGAAAAATGGGTAAGATGACTTTCAGTCAGTTTCAGTTTCAGTGAAATAGCACCATATTTGCTCAAGCCCCCTATTAATGACGTCTTTCATCACAAAGAAAGTGAAATTTGATTATTTCTAGCATGTTGAAATTAAAGACTAGCGAAGCAAGTCCTTTGACGGATGAGTATGCAAAACTTGAGGTGTTTTGGGCTTTGAAAATTATTTTGGCTTTTTAGAATTGAGGGCTGCAAAGATTTTGAGGCTAATTCACAAAGGCATTTAAGCAGCCGCAGTCCTTGCAGGTAAGAGTGGTGGGGCCGTGTGGGGGTGATTTCGACGGGCGATGACGATGTCATCGTCTGTCGAAGTCCTCGCCCCCGCTCTTACATGCACGGGCCGCTGCTGCATTTTGAACAGGGCTGGACTGGCCGTAGCGGGCACCGGGCAATCCCCCGGTGCGCCGCACGGGTGGGGGGCCGGTTTGGGGGCCCTGGGGGCCGATTTTGTTACAGGGCCGTTTTTTCAGCATAGCTGCAAAATCAGCCGTGTACCAAAATCGGCTGAAAACCGGACCCGGCAAAGAGCTCGGCAGCACCCACAAAGCCCGAGGGGAGGAGGGGTCCAGCTGAGCACTTTGCCAGGGCCGGTTTTGGTTCCCAGTCCGGCCCTGATTTTGAAGTACATAAAGTAATACTCCTGTAGTCAGCTTTTATGTACTCTAACATGCCTGTGTGAATAGACCCCAAAACATCTGAAATGGGAATAAAATGGGACTTTTAAGATAGCATTTATATACAATTAGTACAAATAGAAATAGGCAGTGTCCGCTAGGCACTTTTACTAATAGCCTGGTTTGACGTTTTGGGGTGTATTTACAAAGGCACTTAAGAGCACATACAAAAGTACTCATGGAGTAACATTCCCCGACCATACTCATACATTCTTATGTTACGCAATGGCTGTTGCCGGCATTACTACACATGGACATATGGATTATAAAATTAGCTAAAAGGATTGGTAAACGGACCACCGTTGTATATCTAATATAGTGTCAAGCTATCTACAGTTTTCCTGAAGAGCCAGAAAATGTATTAGATTAGCTGTATTATTGCTCTTTTTATTTTGAATTTTAAACACTTTCATTAACAAGGGACTATTTAATTAAATCGCTTAGGATCAAGTTTACTGCAACATCTTGTGGAGAAGCCATGGAAAATCAATGCAATTAATTTCTCGAATGGCCTCTTTCTTTCTGTACTTTATTGCACTTTATTGGATACTGTTACATTAATTGTTCGCTTTGAAATACCTAACATTCATGTTGAATATTGTTATAGATTGTGCAGTATTATCTACATTCTAAATGTGTAGGTTTATATATGATAGTTCTGTAGCACAAACCGGCAAAAAGGCATAAAGTCTACGACCGCCTTATACTGGCGCCTTAGATTTAAATGCTTCACAACACATCTAACAAAATTAAACCCCCATCTACCACTCGTTTTGCCAAATTTTCGAATGTATTAGGGAACTGTTGTACTTTCCCAGTATGCACTTCTAGATTATTTATGAATATGTTAAAATGTCCTAGATTCCATTGTGAACCCTTATGACCTCAAGTAAATGCTTCATATTTCTTAGAAGAAAGGGTTGGAATGTTCCAGCAATTTCTGTAAAACACACGCCTGATTTTAACATGGATGGAAGACACAATGGAAAAACTGTTCTATTCGCAATATGAATATACAAAACATTTTATTGGAGGACATTTGCACAAGTGGCTACTTTATCAACTGCAGATCAAAGAGACTTTGATTTAATTCTGTTTCCCCACATGAACAATAATTTAAAAATATGTGCAAAACAAGCAACTCCCTTGTGCCTACGTTCCCATATCTTCCAAAATGAATGAGCAGAAGGCCTTGGGTGTTGATCCACCAGAATGTCAGGGGTAGTGGAAGTGGCATGACATGTTTTGACCCCAATTACATCACAGGAAGTGATGTTGTCTGACTTTTGACACACTATCACCCTCCCATGGCTGTTTGTGAACTGTTCAACTTTTCTGTTATCTGTAACTTCTTTCTCACTAATTGTTGACTTGTTCACCTCTCCTGTTTACCTTAACTGTGTCTTTCTTACTGATCTTCTTATAATACTTTGCCCCTCTCTGTCTTAACTTTCTCACCTGTTCTGTCTCTTTTTCCACTCTATCTCCACTCTATTTCACCTTTCACCCACCCCTACTCCCTTATCTGTCCTTTCTCACCTATGTCACAGTATTATTGGTGCCTCTTTCTTCCCTCTTTGTTTATCCTAAACATTCATCCTCCTGCCTTTTTCTCCTGATCTTTCACCCTTCTCTCTGTAGAGTCTTCTTCCTTTCGTTATTTTGGTTCAAAGCCTTTTACCTTTACCTCCTTTCTCACTTTCTCTCTCCTTCTCTCCTCTGTATTTCTTTCTTACTCCCTCCACAAGATATGGGGCAGTGGGAGACATGGAGACAATCCACACCACTTTCACCAGTTCGTTTTTTTTCTAAATTAGCTACTGTCCTCTAAGGTTACAGGGTAGCTGTGACAGTGGTAATGGACCAGAAGGGAAACCAGCGACCTCAGTACACTTAATTGTTCTCCCTGCTGAAGAATGCTTCAGTGTGCTATAAATAAGTAGACGTTGATGACCTTGTTGCCACCGATACAACGTGTTAGATGTACTTTGTTCTTGACTACTTCTGATTTATAGAACTAGATAGTATTCCTTAATGTGCAAAGTTCATATTCTTCTCTGTATATTTGACTATGCAGTGAAAGATGTGCACTGGCAGCATTTCGGGGATCATGCCAGCAGGTGCATCCCATAATATTAAAGCAAATGGACGTCGTTTAGGGGTCGCAGCTGCTACCCCTGGCTTACCCTTTGCGACTCCTGTCACTGCCTTTGTGATCCCTGGCCTCAGTGGTGGCAAAATCAGTGCCAGGAACGCAATGGCATCTCTCCCTATGGACATCGGTTGATGCTCAACTCTTTGGTTTCTGTTAATTTGTTTTATTAAACTTCTGGTGAATAGTATTATATTATTCACCATTAGTGTAATAAAAAGTGGTGTACAATTAGCTGGAATGTGACCTTTCAAAGCAAATGAGATAAATAAAAAATGCTTTTAAATGAATGTTGAATGCGTGCTTGCAGGTGAGAATGTAGTTAAGTGAGGGAGAGTGTGTGTAAGTGTGAATGTGTGTGTATGTGTAAGCGTGTGTGTGAGGGAAAGTGAAGGTCAAGGGGCAGGTGATTTTACTGCTGCTACCCCTGGCATTTGGTGAATTGACATCCATGGTGGATCTACGAACAACAGAAGGAGAAGGTGTGTTTTCATTTTGTGCTTTAAATTATGGGTGGGCAGAACTCGTGGAGTTTCACTTCATGGAAGATATTATAGTTGGCCTCAGATTTCACTTGTACAAAACCAGTGAAATTCAGCAATTATACTTACCTGCTCTAACTATAACTCTCGCCCCCTTAATGCATTGCTTATGACCTTACATAAAACATCACTCATGACATGGTCAGTGACATCACTCATGACATCATCCAGTGTGTGTGTTTCGTAAAGGTTTTTGAGTGTTATACATATATGTTAAGACACTACAAAAGTTAAATTAGTATGTTTACCGTGTGTAATATTAATGAGTGATACTATTTCAAACATATATTATGTCAGTGACTGTGTAACTTTGTGTATCCGTGTTTAAGTAGGTGTTTGAGTGGCTGTATTGGTGTGTGGGTGGCTGTATTGGTCAGTGAGTGGATGTCTCAGTGGCTGTGTGGGTAAGTCAGTGGCTGTGTGAGGCGCTGTATTGGTGAGTGAGTAGATGTCCGAGCGGCTGTGTGTGTGAGTCAGTGGCTGTGAGAAAGGCTATATGGGTGGGTAATTGGCTGTGTGAGGGGCTGTAGGAGTGAGTGACTGGGTGTGTAAGTGGCTGTATGGGTGAGGGAGTGGCTGTTTGAGTGGGTGTTTGTTTAAGTGAGTGTGAGTAGCTATATGGATGAGTGAGCCAGTGTGTGAGTGGTTATATAGATGTATGAATGGGTATGTAAGTGGGTGTGTGAGTGGTATGGGTGAGTGAGCGGCTGTGTTGAGAGGCTGTGTGGGTGAGGGAAGAGGTATGTGAGTGGCTGTAATCATGAGTGGTTGTATGAGTAGCTGTATGGGTGAGTGAGTGGTTGTGTGAGTGGCTGAGGTACAGAGTGTATGTGTGATTGGCTCTATGGATGAGTGTGTGGGTGTGTGAGTAGTTGTATGGGTATGTGAATGGGTATGTGAGTGGTTGTATGGGTGTATGAGAGGTTGTATGGAGTGTGAAAGGGTGTGTAAGTGGTTCTGTGAATGATGTAATCAATGATGACTTCAGATGTCATCAGTGATGTTATCAGTGATATCACTGACCGTGTCATGAGTGATGTAATATGTGAGGTAATAAGCAGTGCATTGCAGGGTCATTAGTTATTGTTAGCTCAGATAACTAACTGCTGCATTTCTATGATTTTATACATGTGAAATCTGAGGTTAACTATAACGTCTCTGTAACCCTTGTTTTTTTCAGTTAATTTCTATGTTTTTTAAATTCTATTTCCTAACTATAATTTGTGTGTAACCTTTGATTTTTTCAGTAAATTTAAAGGGTTATTTAATGTTATTTCTCAACTATAATGTCCCTGTTACCTTCAGTTCTTTCAGTGAATTTCTAAGGTTTTAAAAAAATATAGATTTCATAACTGTAATCTTTGAGAGTGGGAGTGTGAGTGACTGTATAGGTTTGTGAGTGGGTGTGTGAGTGGCTGTATGGGCCAGTGACTGGGTGTGTGAGTGACTGTATGGGTCTGTGAGTGGGTGTGTGAGTAGTTTTGAGTGTGTGTAAGTGGGTGGGTGTGTGATTGCATTTGTGAGCAGGTGAGTGGCTGTGTGTATGGCTGTATGGTTTTGTGAGTAGATGTGTATGTAGCTGTGTGGGTGTGTTAGAAGGTTTGTGGGTGGCTGTATGGGTCTGTGAGTGGGTGTGTGAGTGGTTAGGTAGGTGAGTAAGTGGGTGTGTCTGTGACAAATCTCACCTGTCCCTTTATTGAACTGGAGTCCACAGCATTGCACAAAATTTATACCCAACTGGAGTACTTTCTACTGGTTAACTAGTAAGTGCTACCTCGTTGGGTAAATGCCTAGTACTTAATCTACACTAAAGCTGCACAATGAACTGTGAGGAGGTGTCTTCAGCGATCTTGTGTGTGCTTCATTTTGGCATTGTGATTGTTCCACATGCGTTTTCATCCAGAAATCTGTGATAACATGAATCTTCCTTTATGGAAGACAATGAGACCACAAAGAGGTAAATCTCTGCCAAACAAAGGTCCTTCCTCTAACTATATAAAATAAGTGCTTATTTGTGTGGTGGAGGTGTCCTCATATTCTTTGGCAATAAGAACATGTCACCCAAATCGAAGGGAAACGTGCTGGGGGGTCTCCTGTTAAGCTGTCCATAATCCTGGCAAAAGAAAGGAATACCTTTGCATACTACTAACGTGCATGTTGTGGGCCAAAGGGGCAGAGCTCCCAAGGGGTTTCCACATTTGATTACTTGTTGCAATTTAAAAAGAAAATCATGGATTCTGCTTCACCAAGCGAGGCAAAGGAAGAACCCACTAGTCACAGTCACTTCAGATGGCACTCCGACTGATTAACAATCCATTCTCCTCCGCCAAGGATTTCATATTGTTTTTCAATGTGGATTTGCAGAGAAAACACACTTGCTTTGCCTCCGTCAAGCCCAGGAAGTTAGCATTGTTTGTCCCTTATTGAAGTGGAGCTTTAACTGGAGCAACTGCTATGTTTATATTTGTGCGTGCTTGCCGGTGAGGTTTCATTTCTGGGAAATGATCACCAGGGCAGGTAGTCCAAAGTACTTCACAAAATAGGGCCATGGGGGGGATACCCAATGCCCCCACGGTACCTGCCAACTCTCCGCCTTCATCGGGAGCCAGCATTGCTCCTGCAGGCAAAGAGCAGCTCCCTGCATTCAGGAGCAATTATTGTATCTGTTTTCCTGCCCACTTGACAGTATGCAGGAAAACAGATGATAACACATTGTTTTACCTTTAATATTTCATAAACTACAGAACGGATTTACACCAAATCTCAAAAAGCACGCTTTCTGGACGAAGATTTGGTGTAATTTTGTTCAGCGGTTCAGGCTGTAGTTGTGTCTGAAATTTTTATAGGAATAACCATTGAAAATGCACTTTTTTAGCTCCTCCCTTTTTCACGATCTCTGCTTGACAGATTACTCAGAAACTTGCACAACTAGACAAAGTGGGGCACTTTTTTTTATTTCGTAAAGCTTCGTCAAACGGCGCCAAAGTTATAAACAAGTCAAATAATGCTTTTCTTTTGAAAACTAGGTCCTAACTAACTACCTACTGGCGACCGCCAGTAGGTAATATATATATATATATATATATATATATATATATATATATATATATATATTACCTACAGGCGGTCGCCAGTAGGTAGTTATAGTTAGGACCTAGTTTCCATAGGAAATCCGCAACATTCTATTGGGAATAACTTTGGCGCCGGTGGACGAATTTTCGCGAATTTCTCAAATTAGATGGCCAGCTCCGCTCGGCTCCTTCCCCGAAAGTTTGGGGGGATTCGTCAAGCGGGGGCCGAGATAAAAGGGGGGGCCCAAAACGTGTTTTCCCCATGTTCATTTCCATAGGGTGGTTGGACTCACTTTTAGCCCGAACGGCTGAATGTATTCCCACCAAACTTGGCAAAATTGTAGGGACTGGTAGCCCGATGTGCCTTTGCTATGTCTCAAGATATGTGCTCCAGTGGATTTTGAGTAATTTAGGTTCAAAAAAATATATATATCTATAAGCGCGCCCCGGTACGCGCACCGGGGAGCGCACCAGGCGCGCTACGCGAGTACACGAGCGGAAAGCTGATTGGTTCTCGGGTGTCTGTCAACATTCCAAACAGTCCGGAGTGGCCGCCATCTTGTGTCTCGGTAGGATCGAGACACAAGAGGTGGTAAAAACAAAGGGGGAAATGACTAAAAGGGGGCAGGGTAGACCCCCCCTGACCCCCTAGGTTTGATGTGGGGGCCATACAAAGGTTTCGCGGGGCAAAAAAAAAATTGCATTTTTTTTTCCGCGGGGGGAACGCCCGGCACACGCACCGGGGAGCGTACCGGGGAGCGTACCCTGGAGAAAAAAGAATGACAGTTTTTTTAAAATGTAGCATTTTTTTATAAATTGGAGGTAGTTCTAAAAAGAACAGTTTTTTTATTCTTTTTGTTGTTTTATATTTTTTTATTGTTTTTTTGAACATTTTTTACTTTTTTTGGCTTTTCTGATCAGTTTTAATTTTTTTTTGTATTTTTTATGGGGAGAAACAAAAAACAGGGAATTGTAAACGGCTCAACTGGAGCAAAAAAAAATCAGGAAAAAATTAAGCTTGCTTCGGGCACTTGTGGTTATCACCAGCAAGGTTGATGAGTGTGATACTTTGCTCACCATACGTAATTGTTTTCCCACACAATACACAAACGATAATACACAAACGATTTTGTATCTACCAAACTTGGTTTGTATGTTTGGCACCATCTGCCTTGCCTCTGGACCCGATGGAGTGGGTTCTTTACTAGTTGAGCTTCTGGAAGACGATTGGGGAAGGTTTCTGTACAGTTCTCTCACCTCTGCTGCAGAATAATTATTGGGGTGCAATCGTTGCATGTGGCGAATCATTGTGTGATTCCCAAATGAATATTTTTTTGCAGGGTTCCCCCTGGGTAGTACAGCGCCACAGATGAGACAGGTCACCTTTGCAGCGTTTACTTTCTTTGCACCCCTTGGGATTTTAAAAAACTCCCATATAAAGTGCTCCCTAGGTTTATATGGGGGATTGTCTTCAGGCAGGAACTGCCTTCTCTCCTCCTCCTCCTCTTCCTCCTCCTCCTCCTCTTCTTCCTCCTCCTCCTCCTCTTCTTCTTGACCACCAATGTGATGTTGTGGTGGTCCTTGTGGTGGTGGTGGTGGTGGTGGTGGTGCAGATGCTCCAGCTGCTGCTGCTACTGTAGCTATTTCTCTATCAATAGAAGCAGGTCTTCCTCACTCAAACAACAAAGTGAGAATGAGGAAAAAAGGTGGGGGCTTTCATAATTTGGAAAACAAAACTGTTCTGAACCAATGAAAAGTGTTATTTTCAGGTCACATGACCCGGTGTTTCATCATTTGGAAACCAAAAGTGTTCTGAACCAATGAAAAGTGTTATTTTCAGGTCACATGACCCGACGCGCTTACGCTACGCGCCCCGGGTGCGCGCCTGGGGGCGCTTACGTAGCGCAGTCGTATGCGCTCGGGCGCTTCCGGGTGCGCTTACGTCGTGCGTCATAAGACGCATCACGCGGCTACGCGATACGTCACGAAGATGTTTTCGTTCGCGGCAATAGCGCTAACGGGACGCTCACCGGTACGCGCACCGGGGCGCGCCAGCAGACTGCGCTTACTGGTGAGCGCACCGGTACGTGCACCGGGAGCGCTCCAGGGCAAAAAAATAAAAAGTATTACATAAATATACGATATAGGATTCATTATAAAATAGAAATTAGCTATTAAAAAACCTATGAAATTCACTGAAAAAACCATAGGTTTCACACCAGTTATAGTTACCAGGAAATTTTACTCTCATAAAACCATTGAAATTCCCACGTTATAGTTAGTTGGACTCCCTATAACTTGCGCGTGCATTGCACTGCTGATGACGTCACATATTACATCACTCATGACATGGTCAGTGACATCACTCATGACATCACTGATGACACCATCCTTGTGACAGAGTGACAGACCTCCTTTCAGTGTAATGTAACCCTTGAAACACATATTCAAAAATAGAAACAAAAATTTACAAAAAAATGGAGATACCCATACCAGTTACAACAACCAATTCAGTAATTCCACCATCTATATACATATCCACTCATTCACCAACAGTTCTATATAGTCACTCTAACATATACTCACTCATCATATGTAGTGATACACCTATACATCCTGTTACACACTGACAGTCATCCAAACGTTACTTACACACATACTCACACATACAAATAAACTATTGAACATCGATTTATTTGCATATACAGCTATACACACACTACCACCTTACTTCTAAGGAAACTTACACATACTTACTCTCTTAAACAATCACTTATAGAAAAACATACTTATTTAAACAGGAACTCTTACTATCTCTCACTCTCACATATACTCACTTATATACATCAATACTCACATATACTGGATTAAAACATATGTAGTTACTGATAAAGACACTAGTGAGACAGTCATTCACTCACTAACACACACATATACACACTCATCCACCCATACAGTCCTGCACATATGCTGTCTTCAAAACACATACAAAGAGAGAGTCAGTCAGTCATGCATCTATGTGCTAAGTAATACCCCCACTAAACCATACAGACACTCATACTGATACTAAAAAAAACATCTAATAACCCATATACATACACATGTAGCTACTCACCAACCCATGCAGCCACTTATACACAAAGTGAAACACTAATACATATATTTAAATATTTAAACATTACTCACTAATATATGTATTCACTAAGATACACTTAATAAGCCAGTTAACCAATCAATTTGTTTTAAAAAAAACATCCATGTAAACACTTATTTAAACATTTATTCTTCCATCAACTTTTACATATACATATATAACACATATTTATTTTTCAGAAAGACACACATTCACTGGATGGTGTCATCAGTGATGTCATGAGTGATGTCACTGACCATGTCGTGAGTGATGTAATATGTGACGTCATCAGCAGTGCATTGCACGCGCAAGTTATAGTGAGTCCAACTAACTATAACGTGGGAATTTCAATGGTTTTATGCGAGTAAAATTTCCTGGTAACTATAACTGGTGTGAAACCTATGGTTTTTTCAGTGAATATATATATATATAAAAATATATATATATATATTTTGCTCCGCTGTTCGCCATTGACACTCTTCACTCTCGACTGGGTGCTCTGAAGCGCGGAGACAGACTCCGCGTGGAACAACAATCCAGCAGCTCACTCGCAAAAATTGCAAAAAGCACTCACAGGAACATATTAAACCCCTGATGTTTATTGGGTTTAAAGTACACCTCAAAAGACGCGTTTCGGCTTGTCGCCTTTATCAATAGTGGTCGGCGCCGCCATGAGGCAAGTTTATATACAATAATGAGACATAAACAAAGGACACCCAGCTACATTCGCAAATGTGTCTGCCATTACTAAGTGTGCAAAATAAGTAAAGCAAAAGTCAAATCACATCGTACACAGCATACACCTGCTGATATAATGTTGGCATGTGACTATACATTAAATAAAGTAAAACATAACGCCCTGGATGGGCTTATAGTAACTCATCGGCTTCAAGTATACACTGAAGATTGCACGCCTTGGATGGGCCTAATTTACATCAACAATTTTTACTGCACATATTTCGTTTATGTATTCATATACGGATAACTGTTCAAAAACACATTATTGGTCGATTAGCATAGGAAAATATGATTTAATTTCAGTGGCGGACATGCAAGTATGTTAGTTGGATTGAGTAGGATAATGGAGTGGTAGAAGAGAGAAGAGTCTAGAAAGTGTTTATTTGGGAGAACATAGAAGAAAGATGAGGTTTGGGATGAATCAAGGAGAGATCCATAAAGGAAGAATTGTTTGGGAGATCTCAATAGTAAAATGAGGCTTGGGGCGAGCCAAAGAGGTATATAGGAGGTTTGGGATGAGTCAGAGAGTAGGGTATAACTTGAGAGAGGTATAGAATGAGACAGAGTAGTGCAATTGAGAGAGTCTAAGCATTTAAAAATTATTAGTAGGAGTAAAGCAACAAACACATACCACACTCTCAAGCTCAGATTCACACTCGAAAAGTCTAACGGGGACAGTCAGGATAAGGAGACCATTTAGCTTCTGTTCAATTTCTTCCTATGGTCCCTCGAATCACAGCCATGCCAATGTTTAAAGCTTTAGCTTGACTCTGAGAACACAAGTGCAAACTGAGACATTCCTTAGCTTCTATGTACTGTTGCCTACCTACGACTTATCTGACAACCCCACCATACTCTTTATCAACTTGGGCTACTGGACAACACCCGGCTGGACTGACCCCAATTACCACTTGTCAAGCACTAACAAGGGCAAAATGGAGGAAGGTGGGGTCACCTTCAACTGGGATTACAGTGGGGCATTGTGGCACGCCTGCAGCCAGCTGCTGCTGTGTGGTCCCCAGACTTATAAGGAATACATCTTTGAACTACAACAGCCCTGTGTTTGACTGATACAGAAAAAAGGGGAGAGATGGAGAAAGGAGGAACAAATATATACAACTGATTTTCAAATAGGTGATAATAAATTCTCCTATTGATTTTGTGGCAAAAGTCCACTGCTCAATAAATCAAATATTATCAATGTCATCACAAACACAAGGGGATAAGATTACACATTTTATTTATTGTAATCAAACCGAGATGTTCTTATCTCATTTCTTTTTTTATCACAAAACAGAAAAAAATCTCTTCAAGGCAATTTTATGCACTATACACAAAAGAATACATACCTATGTAAACACCTATATACAATAATTACACACAATGGACAACATATACACTTTATACAAAGAACAAAAATATATCATGAAAAACACTATTTATCTTTTCTTCACCCTAAGAAACAAAATTTGCAGCAAACACAGAGTGCCCTCCTATTCAATCTAGGGTGTACACAAGGAGGTAGTCAGACACAACAGGTTCCACGCGAGAACCTCACAGAACCTTAATCTTCAAGTGTGTCCAATGGCATCAATTTCCCCAAATTAATTCAAAACATAGACTCCTCCATATGGAAAGTGTCGACGCGGTCGCGTTTTGGCCTTCCAACAAGTCTGGCCTCTTCAGGACAGGGCGACAAAAGAACTCCAGGAACGCAGTTCCAAAGCGGCAAGCCACCGGAAGCTCACAGAGCGCCAACTATTTCTTATGTGCGTCAGTTCTGTGTGTGCTATTGTTCACAACAAGCTCGCGGTAGTAAATATCCCTGGGGCCACTAATTTCGGTGTGGGTCATTTGTTATCCAAACTCTATGCATCGCCAGCGTGGTGACTGAAGCACACACACAACTAGGATATTCAGGTCTCTTAGTTTTCGATCCCCACACTCTCACCTCTCACACATCTTGTAGGCATTCCAGCATGGCAAGGTTGTTATTATATATATATATATATATATATATATATATATATATACCTATAGAGTGTCCTTGCTGTATTATGGTCATGTGCAGCTGATGTACGGGTGCTCCATAGAGGGTGTGATTCCCCCCTGATAATAACCACAGCACACTTTGGACACGAGGGACCAAAGAAACAGGCACTGGGGCTACTGTGTACCTGCAGAACCCAGCCAGACTAGAGGTCATCTTTAATGGGACCACCCGTAGCTTTGTCTCCGAGATACAGGCTAGAGCATATCTTGATGAAATCTCAGCTCAGGAAAGGCGTTAATATTATTGTGTTCGAATAGGAGATTAAGGCAAACGAATTAGGAATTCTTCTATTTTTTTCTCTTCTCCTTTTTCCTTCCCTTATTCTTTTTAGGCTCAAGGGTCTTTGTCTCGGCTGAAGGTATTCTGAAAGAGATATGTTAATCTTTTTGTGTTTGAATTTACTTTTCCATGCCTTGTTCTTAACTTATTCCATTCTCTTCTTACCTTTAGTAGAAATAGTATTAGGCTGCTAAAGCCAACAAACTAGAATTTGAGAATATGAATCATAGGACTATAGATTGCTAGAACAGGTATAGCCTGGCGTTTATGTTTTGTCTTTAATTACTCTTTTTGCTAAATTTTCTATGCATGCGGGGAGGGCTCAGGGGGGGCGCGGTGGGGCTTTCTGGACGGACGCTACACCCCTGGCGACGCAGCCAGGTAACCTCTAAGGTTGGTGGGGGGTGGGGGGCGGGGGGGTGGGTCCTTGGGTGGGGGGGAGAATGGGAGAATGGGACTGACGGACAGGTTATCAAAATCTAGGTCAAAAAAGAATAGGGAAATGCACGCAAGGTTTAGAGGAAATTTGAAGGAAGGGATCAACAGCTGTGGCACTCTTACATTGGTAGTATGGCCAGGATAAAAATAATATCTTTAAATGTATGTGGTCTGAACAATCTTAAAAAGAGACAAACAGTGGCAAGTGGCCTACAAAATTGGGGAGCAAATATTGTATGCATGCAAGAGACTCATATCGAAGGAGCACAGAGCCATATTTTGAATACATTAGGGGATACATTGGTGTGTGCTACCATACAAGGGGCTAAGACACGGGGGGTTGCCATCTTGGCTAAAGCGAGTGGGTATGTTTTTAGTAAATCCAAAACTGACAAATGTGGACGCTGGGCTATCACCGAATGCAACTATCAAACAGGCCAAAAACTGACACTCTGTGCTATTTATGGCAGCAACCTAGACGATCCTGGGGTCATTGACGAGGTCTCTAACGAACGTTCACACTGGTCTCTTCCGCTCCTGGTTTGTGGGGATCTCAACATAAATCTCCCGTCCGATTGGTCTCTGAAGGACGACTGGGTTTATAAAGGCCGAAAACCAAAGGTATTTCGTGCTATCAAGAATCTTTGTTTAGCACATGGGCTTGTGGACAGCTGGCAGACTTCTAATACTAATAGTAGTGATTTAGGCTACACTTATTACTCTAATCCACACCGTACACACGCCAGATTAGACTATATGCTTATATCAAACTCGCTTAGTCAGGACTGTCAAACTGTGAAATTGCCCCGTATATTATCAGATCATAATCCCCTATTTTGTACTTTAACTAATAGATCGGCTAA